>NW_026535912.1:0-1216860 GCF_028551555.1 Melozone crissalis
ATTTGGGGTTAATTTTGGGTGATTGTGGGGTGATCTGTGGGATATTTTGGGTTAATTTTAGTGTATTTTGGGTTAATTTTGGGTTGATCTCAGGGGGGGGTTTTGAGTTAATATTGGTTATTCTGGGGTTAATTTGGGTGATCTGGAGAGATTTTTGGGTTAATGTTGTTGATTTTAGGGGTAATTTGGGTGGTTTTGGGGGGATTTTTGGGTGAATTATGGTGATTTTGAGGTAAATTTAGGTGATTTCAGGGGGATATTTGGGTGATTCTGGGGTAATTTCTGTGATTTTGGGGAATTTTTGGGTTAATCTCGGTGATTTTTGGGTTAATTTCAGTAATTTTGGGTAGATTTTTGGGTTAATTTAACTGATTTTGGGGGTTAATTTGGCTGATTTTGGGGGTGATGTGTGGTGATTTTTTGTGTTAATCTGGATGATTTCGGGGGTATTTTTGGGTAAATTTTGGTGATTTTTGGGTTAATTTGGGGGGATTTCAGGGTTAATTTTGGTGAATTTTGGGTGAATTTTAGGCAAATTTTGGTGCTTTTTGGGTTAATTTGGGTGATTTCAGGGGGATTTTGGATGAATTTTGGTTATTTTTGGGTTAATTTGGGTGATTTCAGGGGGATTTTTTTGTTAATTTGGGTGATTTCGGGGGGATTTTGGGGTGAATTTTTGTGCATTTTCTGTTAATTTTGGGTGAATTTTGTTGATTTTTGTGTTAATTTGGATGGTTTTGGGGATTTTGGATGAATTTTGGGTGAATTCTGATGATTTTTGGGTAATTTAGGTGATTTTGGATTCATTTTGGGTTACACTTTGGTTTCATTTTGGTGTATTTTAG
Source organism: Melozone crissalis (assembly GCF_028551555.1). NCBI lineage: Eukaryota > Metazoa > Chordata > Aves > Passeriformes > Passerellidae > Melozone > Melozone crissalis. The sequence goes on from NW_026535912.1 coordinate 846, forward strand.
GTTCATTTTGGGTGAATTTTGGGTTTATTTTTGTGTGAATTCTGTTGATTTTTGGGTACATTTGGATGGTTTCGGGGGAATTTTGGGTTAATTTGGTTGATTTTTGGGTTATTTTGGGTGAATTTGGGGTGAATTCTGTTGATTTTTTGGCCGTTTCCCTCCCCAGCTCCATTTGCAGCAGCGCCTGCGGTCCTGAGCGCCGCCACCAGGGGGCGCCGAGCGGCGCTGAAACCGCTGCAGGAGCAGGTGGGGAGCAAACCAGTATGGACCAGTATGGACCAGTATGGACCAGTATGGACCCACTAAGGCCCCCAGTCCCCATCCCAGTATATCCCAGTATCCTTCAGTCCATCCCAGTTTATCCCAGTTCCTTCCCTGTCCCTCCCAGTTCATCCCAGTTTGACACTAGCTGTGATCTCAATGCTCCCAGTCCCTCCCAGTATAACCCAGTCCCCTCCCAGTCTGTCCCAGTTCATCTCAGTTTGACTCCAGCTCTGATCCCAGTGCTCCCAGTCCCTCCCAGTTCCTCCCAGTCCATCCCAGTTCATCCCCAGTGCTCCCCAGTTTGACTCCAGCTGAGATCCCAGTAACTCCCAGTTTGATCCCAGTGCCCTCCCAGTGTTCACAGTAACCCCAGTCCATCCCAGTATCCCCCAGTTCCTCCCAGTCCATCCCAGTACATCACAGTTCCCTCCCAGTCCATCCCAGTCCCTCCCAGTATAAACCAGTGTCCCCCAGTTCCATCCCAGTCCCCTCCCAGTGCTCCCCAGTTTGAGTCCAGCTCCGATCCCAGTGCTCCCAGTAACTCCCAGTACGATCCCAGTTCCCTCCCAGTATATCCCAGTATCCCTCATTTCCCTCCCAGTCCCTCCCAGTGCTCCCAGTAACTCCCAGTTCCCTCCCAGTCCATCCGGTTCATCCCAATGCTCCCAGTGTGAATCCAGTTGAGATCCCAGTATCCCCCAGTCCCTCCAGTGCTCCCAGTTTGACTCCAACTGTGCTCCCAGTAACTCCCAGTTTGATCCCAGTCCCTCCCAGTATAACCCAGTCCCTCCCAGCACCCTCCCAGTTCCATCCCAGTATATCCCAGTATAACCCAGTCCATCCCAGTATCCGGCACTTCCCTCCCAGTTCCCTCCCAGTCCTTCCCAGTTCCCCCCAGTTCCATCCCAGTCCCCCTCCCAGTATAACCCAGTATCCCCCAGTCCCTCCCAGTACAACCCAGTCCCCTCCCAGTCACTCCCAGTTTTGACTCCAGCTCTGATCCCAGTGCTCCCAGTAACTCCCACTTCCTCCAGTGCTCCCCAGTTTGACTCCAGCTGAGATCCCAGTAACTCCCAGTTTGATCCCAGTGCCCTCCCAGTATAACCCAGTTCCCTCCCAGTCCATCCCAGTATAAACCAGTACCTCGCAATTCCCTCCAGTCCCCTCCCAGTATAACCCAGTTCCCCCCAGTCCCTACCAGTCCCCTCCCAGTTTGATCCCAGTTCCCGACGTCTCTGATTGGCGCAGGTTGTGGGCGTGGTGCAGGCGGGGCCGGGCTTGGCCCTTCCCCTCTGGAGGGGGGCGTGGCTGCGGGCGCCGGCAGCTGGCACTGGGAGCACTGGGAGCACTGGGAGAGGAGCCCCGCCCCCCGGCACAGGCCACGCCCCCTCTGCGGGGGCTGGCACGGGAGATGGGCGTGGCACAGGGTGGGGGAGGGGCTAAGGGGGGTGGGGCATGGGCTTAAAGAGGGATAGGAGGAGCTTAAATGAGGGAGAGGGGCCTATACCAGGGGGAGAGGCCTATACCAGGAAGAGGGGCCTAACCCCAGAGGGCTTAAAATGGGGGAGGGGCTTAAACCAGGGGATTGGATAAAGTGGGGGAGGGTCTTAAAGTGGGAGGGGCTTAAAGGGTGGGGCAAAGGCTTGAGGGGTGGGACTTAAAGAGGGGGAGGGGCTTGAGGGGGAGGGAGGAGATTTAAGAGTGGGGAGGGGCTCAATAGGGGGAGGCCTAAAACAGATGGCATCTAAAGAGAGGGAGGGGCTTAAAAGAATGGGGAGGGGAGGGGCTGAAAGGGTGGGGGAGGGGCTTGAGTGGGGGAGGGGCCTCGAGGAGGGAGGGGTTTTAGAGAGCTAAGGGATGGGGGAGGGGAATGGGGGAGGAGCCAAAAGATGGGGAGGGACTTAAATTTAGGGGGAGGGGCTTGGGAGCAGGATTGGGGGAGGAGCTTGAAAATGTGGGGGAGGGGCTGGAGGGAAAGAGGAGGAGCTTAAAGAGTGGGGGGAGGGGCTTGGAGAGAGTGGGAGGGATTTGGGGTGGGGCTTAAATGGGGCTGAAAGGTGGGGGAGGGTGCCGCCAATTGTGGGCGTGTCCTGCAGGGTTTGGGGGGCGTGGCCAAGCCCGCCCCCATCCCCTTGTGTCCGTCAGGGCTCGCTGCTGTCCCAGGCGGCCATCTTGCGTCAGCAGCTCCGCCAGGGGGCGCTGCGCCTGCGCCGGGGGGCGGGGGCCTGTCCTGGGGGCGGAGGACAGAGCCGCTGGCCCCACCCCCCCTCACCGTGGATGTGGCCGAGCTGCTGCCCCGGCTGCGATTGGTCAGAGAAGGCTGCGAGCAGCGAATCAGGGACTGGCCCCGCCTCCAGGAGCTCGTCAGCCAATGGTGAGGGAGGGGGGCGGGGGCCTGGAGGGAGAGAGGCCTGGAATGGGAGTGTAGCTCCTCCCACCCCCAAGCCCCACCCCCTTTTCCTAACCCCACCCCTCTCCCCAGGTGGGCCCAGCCGGCTCAGTGGGTCCTGGCCACGCCCCCTGGCTGCGCCCCCTTCTCCCATTGGCTGCAGCGCTGGAGAGACGCCGCCCACGCCTTGCAGGCCACGCCCACCCCCGAGGAGGCCCCACCCACCCCCGAGGAGGCCCCACCCACCGTTGGGAAGGGGGAGGAGTGAGCGGAGGAGGCTCCGCCCATCTGAAGCACTCTGGAGGTTCTGATTGGTTGGGAATAAAATGGTGTGGGGAAAGGGGCATGGCCTGAGTCTGTGCTCATTGGGGGGACCTAAAATGTCCCCAAATGGCCCCAGAATGTCCCAAATGGCCCAAAAATTGCCCCAAAATGGCCCCAGAATGTCCCCAAGTGTCCCCAGATGGCCCCAAAATGCCCCCAAATGGCCACAAAGGGTCCCTGGGGGGGTCCTGAGGTATCCCCAAGGTGTCTCCATGATGCTCCAATGAGGTTCCCAAAATGTCCCCAAGATGTCCCCAAAGTGCTCTCAGGGTGTCCCCACAGTGTCCTTCAGGTGTCCCCAAGGTGTCCCTGCGATGGCCACTGAGATGTCCCCAAAGTGTCCCCAAGAGTTCTTCAGGTGTTCCCAAAGTGTCCCTGAAGTGACCCTGAGATGTCCCCAAGGTGTCCCCAGGGTGGCTTCGAGATGTCCCCCTAAAGTGTCCTCAAGGTGTCCCCAAGATGTCCCCCTAAACTGTCCCCAAGGTGTCCCAAAGTGTCCCCAAGGTGTCCCCTGCGGGTCCTAAAGTGCCCCTGCGATGGTCCCTGAGATGTCCCCAAAGTGTCCCCAGGCTCACTCCCATATCTCCCTCAAATGTCCCCAAAGTGTCCCCAAGGTGTCCTCAGGGTGTCCCCAAAGTGCTCTCAGGGTGTCCCCATGATGGTGACCCTGAAGTGTCCCCAAGGTGTCCCCCAGGGGTCCCCACGGGGCATCCTGAGGTGTCCCCAAAGTGTCCCCAGGGGGGTTCTGACAGTGTCCCCCTGGGGGTCTCAGAACGTCCCCAAGGTCTCCTCAAGGTGTCCCCAAAGTGTCCCCAGAGTGGTGGCTTTGAAGTGTCCCCCAAAAGTGTCACCAAGGTGGCCTTAGGGTGTCCCCAAAATGTCCCCAGGGGCCTCCTGATGTGTCCCCTTGGTGCCCCACGACAGCTCCCAAAGTGACCCCAGGGTCTGGGGTTCCCAGAACGTCCCCACAATGTCCCCAAAGTGTCCCTGAAATGACCCCGGGGGTTCCTGAGGTATCCCCAAGGTGTCTCAGGGATGTCCCCAGGGTGTCCCTGAAGTGGCTCCAAAGTGTCCCCAAAGTGCTCTCTGGGTGTCCCCAGGATGTCCCTAAAGTGTTCCTGAAATGACCCCAGGGTGTCCCCAAAGTGTCCCCAAGGTGTTCCTGAGCTGGGGGTTCCTAAAATGTCCCCAAAGTGCTCTCAGGGTGTCCTCAAAATGTCCCCAAGGTGTCCCTCAAGTCTCCCCAAAGTGACCCCACAATGTCCCCAGGATGTCCCCAAAGTGTCCCTGAGGTGTCTCAGGGATGTCCCCAGGGTCACCCCGAGATGTCCCCAAGATGTCCCCAAGGTGTCCCCAAGGTGTCTCCAAGGTGTCTCCAAGGTGTCCCCAAAGTGTCCCCAGGATGTCCCCAAGGTGTCCCCAAGCTGCTCTCAGGGTGTCCCCAGGATGTCCCCAAAGTGTTCCCAGGGGGGTACCAAAGTGACCCCACGATGGCCGCCATGATGTCCCCAAGGTGTCCCCAGGGTCACTCCCAGATGTCCCCAGGGTGCTCTCAGGGTGTCCCCGAGGTGTCCCTGAAATGACCCCAGGAGTTCCTGAGGTGTCCCCAAGGTGGCCCCAGGGTCACCCCAAAGTGTCCCCAAAGTGCCCCAAGGTGTCCCTGAGGTGTCCCCAGGGTGGCCCCGCCCCATCCACGTCAGGGGACACCAGCAGGGGGCGCCCCGGGGCTCCCAGTGCATCCCAGTTCAAACCCTGTCCATCCCAGTTCAATCCCTGTCCATCTCAGTGCTCCCAGTTCAATCCCAGTTCCATTGCAGTCCATCCCAGTTCATCCCAGTGCTCCCACTGCATCCCAGTTCATGCCAGTGCTCCCAGTTGATCCCAGTGCTCCCAGTACATCCCAGTCGGTCCCAGTTTGTCCCAGTTAATCCCAGTCCATCCCAGTGACTCCCCCCAGTCCCTCCCAGTATATCCCAGTACAAAGCCGCTCTGTCCCAGTCCCTGCCAGTACAGAGCTGAGGAAAGTGAAGGGAGACGAGCACACATCCTGATTGATGAGCATCGATCTCTGATTTATTGATCCAGCTTACACACTTTTATAGTAGTGTTAATTAAGCTCATACGTATTGCAAAACCCGAGCTCATCAGTGGTTACAGATTACACACCAACCCCTCCTTTGTTTTCAATACCTGTGGTTTCTTGTTGAGGCTAATACTTGTTTTTCTCATCCTGTTGTTGACTTGTTATTGAGCACCCTTTTGAGGACTCCATGTGTTCCACCATGTTTTTCTCATCACTTTACTCAAGGACATGGTGTTTATTGTTGTTAAGGAAAAAGCCTGAGAACTTGCTGCTTACAGCTGCCTTTTACTTTTTAACCAGCTGTATGTGCTCATGGCCTTTCTATAAGCCATGTCTGAGCAAAATTCTCCAACATATTCCCCGTTTTTCTTTTTGCACAAGGAGGTTAGTCTGCAAGGTTTTTTCTATCATTCTACTGATCATATCTTGAATACAATTAAAAATACAAGGCAAAATAAGCAAAAGCATTAAAAGCACACCTAGTATCCCTATAGCAAATGTCACAAGGTTCCCCAGCCATGGTCCAAGCAATGGCTTTTACCCCAAAGGGTTAAAACCACCCCCAACTGAGCCATAATGTCCTGCCTTATCAGGCATTGCACGGTAGGTGGTAATTGGACTAAGAAAAGAAGGCTGTTAGCTGTTTTCATTCATGCGAACCCGGAGAGGAGGCGAACGGCTAGGGCTAATAATGCTGGAATCGACCCCAGTGTCCAACAAGCCTGAAAATGATCCTTTCTGTCCTTGAAATTCCACTTCCACCCTTTTCTTGGGTCTCTCAGAAAGGTTCAAAGTCAGTAAGGTAAGTCCTCCGGTGGATTCAAAACCATTTTTCCCCCTCTCTTGTCCTTTTATAGTCTGTAATCCCTTAGTCATTTGGCTAAAGTGGCACCAGCTGAGCAATTCTCAGTCCTTTGTTAATTTAGAGTGGTGGGAAAAGAGTATGCACCATAACATATAGTCCACACCAATGACGCCAAGCAAAACAAATAATCCCTACAAACACAGATGATCTTCCAAAAAACAAAGCACCCAGCTTGACTCTGTAACAATCGGTCCATGAATCCCTGAATCCCTGTCGGAATTTTCTGTGGGTGCGGGGCCATCAGCATAGCTTCTACGGCGGCTTCTGGTTCCAAGCTGAAGCTCCCTGTGGTGTCGGGTTGGAGACAGGAGAGGGTGCTGATGCTGCAGCGACGACTTCTGTTGGTGCGTGGTCACTGCGGTTCTGGCACCAACTAGGCGTTGGAGGCAGTGCTGTTGACGTTTGAAGAGGTGCAAGAGCAGCTAACACCTGATTCTGAGAGGTCTTTGCCTGTTCTTGTAAGCTTAGCCCTAATTGTTTGATTGCATCTACTACAAAGGCTTCTGCTCCTGTTGGCACCAAAGCCATCCTCTCTAATGCCTCCTCTATAGTCCAATTGGCATCCAGAGTATTAAGCACTCTCCTAGTAGTAGAATTGCAGTTTTGGAGAGCGCACTCCTTGAGTAATGCCCCCCTAAGATATTCTGGTACTCCAGCCCTTTCGATTCCAGCAGCAGCCTTATCAATAAATGACCCGAATGATTCTTCTGGCCCTTGCCTAATTCCCATATACACGGGTACCCCTCCTGGCTCTTTTACCCTCTCTATAGCAAGCCTGACCAACCACATAGCTTCCCAGCACTTATCTTGCCCCAGCAAAGCTTGTGCTTCGGTACGAAGAAAAGGTCCCAAGCCCATAAGCTTGTTCACAGTTATACCATGGAGAGGATCTCCCTGCTGTTGCTGTACCACTACGCATTCATTTACAAGCTCTTGCCAATGAGCATTGAATAACAACTGCTGATGTTGAATGAATATCAATTTAGCTATTCCCCGACAATCATTTACCAAGAGAAGACTGGTATCAAAAATATAGTCTAACATTTGTTTGGCTGGCTCACTTTTCCCTCCAAATTGATTAACAGTAGACCTCAGCTGAGACAGCAATTTCCAATCAAGGGCTGTAATGGTAGCCTGCATGCCCCCTCCCTCCTGCGGATTGAATACAACAGGACAAGCCAGCTGGGTAGCAGTGCTGATAACCTCCTCATCCCCCTTTTCCATGCCTTCTCTTGCAAGCGCAGCCCACGCCTCCCGTTTCTCCCTCGCAATACCCTCCGCTAGGTCATTTTCCGCCCCAGGGATCGGCTCATTGATTTGCGGGAGCTTATCGGGTGGTCTTGGCCACTGCTCCTGTTCTTCAGGGGGTGCGGAAGCCTCAGAGGCGCGCTCTATACCCAGTCCTGCTGAAGCAGAGGAGGACGGCGAAGCAGGCAAGAAAACCGTCCTCACTACAGGGGCGAGGGGAATACCCATTTCCTGATCATAATCTTTATTACGGCCATGTGCAGCTGTTGCCTGCTCGGCTGCTTTTTTCTCAGCCTGATGCTTTAACATCTCATTGTGAACCACCCTCCATAATTTACCTAACTTCTTGGCAGTTTTATCATCCTCTAAAGTAGCCTCCCACAATAAATCACCAAATTTACGCCACTCCGTTAACTCGTGAGCAGTATGGGGGTTAATAAAAACTCCCTTAGCATAGCCATAAGCCCTGGTAAATCCTTTTGTAAATCTATTCCCCTAACCTGCCGTTTTTGTAAAAAGGCAGTAAATAAATCATATGCTGCTTGCCTTTCGATACCTAAATCGTCAGCGCTGTTGCAGCTCTTCAAGGTCGCAGCAGCACGTATCGGCCGGGCTCGTCTATACGACACCTGAGGCACAGCGCGTCTCAGCTTCTTTTTTTTTTTCTCCTTTTTTCTCCGCGTTTATCTGCCGTCCCAGCTGCTTCTCAGAACCCGACCCGTGTCTTCACTCCTCTGTGGTGCGTCGCAGTATCACGATCGGGTGTCACCATTTGAGGAAAGTGAAGGGAGACGAGCACACATCCTGATTGATGAGCATCGAACTCCGGTTTATTGATCCAGCTTACACACTTTTATAGTAGTGTTAATTAAGCTCATACATATTGCAAAACCCGAGCTCATCAGTGGTTACAGATTACACACCAACCCCTCCTTTGTTGTCAATACCTGTGATTCCTTGTTGAGGCTAATACTTGTTTTTCTCATCCTGCAGTTGACTTGTTATTGACCATTCTCAAGGCCTCCATGTTTTCCACCATGTTTTTCTCATCACTTTACTCAAGGACATGGTGTTTATTGTTTGAGGAAAAAGCCTGAGAACTTGCTGCTTACAGCTGCCTTTTACTTTTTAACCAGCTGTATGTGCTCATGGCCTTTCTATAAGCCATGTCTGAACAAAATTCTCCAACACAAGGTCTCCTCAGCTGGGCTGGAAGAGCACACCATGGTGTGTGCTCTGCGCAGTCCAGACCCACTGCCCAGCATTGCTGCATCACAGGGAGCTCTGGAACTTGATTGCACTGCTGGGCTTTAAACTGCTTTTTATGAGAAAATAATCTAATTACCCCTGAGTAATGAAATGCGAGACTTGAGGAGACTGAAACCACTCGCATGTGCTTGCTCCGTGTCTGTTTGCTGGACTGGCGATGCATCCACTTGAGCTTTGTGCAGGATCGGTAAGCAGAGGTTATGAGAATTCACTGGATAAATTGGCCCTGCCCTCATGAGTGTGATGACTCTTTGACACTGGCTTTGGAGATCTGTTAACTCACTAAGTTAGAACACTCCAGGGTTGTCCCTTTGTCCCTTCTTGTATTTTGCTGAGTTTCTCTTTCTGTTACTCTTCTTTTTATTTGGAAGGGGAAGTATCATGCTGGTTATTTAAAAAAAACCAAACTCCACTTCCAAACCAGTTCCTTAATAAACATAACAGTTCCCAGCTGTATTTCAGAATGTTTCTGTAGTTTATGCACTTTTGAGTGATGAGTTGATAATGGGGAATGCTTTATTTTGGCTATGGTGGTGCATGCTCTTGGGGTGACATTCGTGTCTCTGATGGAAACATACACAGTAATGTAACCAGCTGAGTATTGTGGAGGGAAATCTTTGAAGACACAAAATTCAAAGAGCAAAAGACCAAATTGAAGCCACTTTTGCTACTCATTGCACAGGAACCTTCTTCATTTAAATATTTTGACACATAGGGAAGCTTCCTAACACAAAAGCAAGTCCTGTGGTGTGTCCAAGTACTGCCCAATGTGTCTGTTAGACTCTTCACTTTGATTTAGATTCAAATGGTTAGTGAAGAAGAATTTCCTTAGGAATTAGCCTGGCAGACTTGGGCAGGTGTTGACAAATCCTCCAAGGCTGTAACTGCCAAGAGATGCGTAATGCCTCAGTGTCAGCAATGGGACTTTAACTTTGAAACTTAATAATGACTTTACATCTTCTGTTAACCACTGTGGTAGAAGTATCCAGTTTGTCCTGAAGTTGCAGCCTGAATTTCTTTTCCACGTCAGAAGGTTTTGCTTCTTTGCTTCCTTTTTCCTTACCAGCTGCGATATTTCATTGATTTTTTTTCTAGGGCTTTCTGCCTTTTCAGTGGAAGGTTATGCAGCAGAATGAAGGTAAAGCTCCAAGGTACTGTACCTTTGCATTTATTACCAGGTTATTTAATATAAAGTACTGATTGTGCTGTTTGTTTCCATATTTCATAGAATTAAAAGGGGACGTTTGCAGCTCAGCACCTCCCACCTAGGCAGCAGATGAGCAGGTGTCACACAGTGGGTCCTGTTGTGTTTGATGTCAGGTTCTTGGCTCAGCTCAAGATCTACCACTGTTCACAGCAAAACTTTAGCTTGATTGTACATGGGAGACTAATTGGTGTCACTAATGGATCGTTTTCACTTCATTCCTCAAAGAAATCTCCAGATAAGGGAACCGATGTGCCTCCTGCCCCCAAGGGATGTGTTCTGTGGTCTGTGTGTGTTTGTAATTCTGGGATGGCTGGGCCCTGAGTGAGAATTCTCCAAACTCCCCTCTGCAGGAAGCTCCAGTTCAGTTTTAGGTTTGCAAAGGCCTTTGATGGGGCCCCTTAGCAACAGCTCAGTCTTATCTGAAGGCTGTGCAGCTTCTCAGAGAGGAAAGATCTTTGCATGAAAAGAATCCTGGCTGGCTGTGGCTGTGATCTGCAGAGGGAGGCCACCAGTGATGCTCTGTGGGGACCGTGCTGTTCAGCACCATCTGAAGTGACCTGGGGAGAGGGCAGACGGCAAAGTGACAAAGCTGTTCCAGAGACTATCATGCATTAAGTTTCCACACTCATTTTCTAATCCCCATTTTAAAGTTACCAGCTCCAGTCTCCCCTGTTCATCATCCTGCTTTTCCTTTGGGTATGGGGATGCTCCTGCTGTAGGGTGGTTTAATATCCATTTAAACTGCACCACTTATGCACACCTTTATGTTGTGTGACAGTTCTGCTTAGGCAGTTATGGTAATTGGGAACATCCAGTTATTCTGCTTTTTAGTGCTAGCAGTCAGTGGAATTTGTACCTCTGGCATAATGGTGGAAGTATTTTGAGCAGAGGTCTGTTATATGAGAAGAGTAAATGGTTGGTGAAATGAAAATACCAGGCTTAACTAAAAAGTTATTTAAAAGACACTTGCCTGGAAGGTTGACTTGCATATAAAGTGCTTGGATGTGTGAAAGAAGTAATTAAAATGCATGATGATTTCTGGGAAAAGTGTGTAGAACTTGCCTCAAAAAAACTTCCACAACTCCTGTGCAAGGTACAGGAAACCCCGTGGAGCTTAATTTAACCCAGAGATCAGCACTTCTGCACTTCACATTATTCACATAAAGGTTTGGAAATCTCTCCCACGCCCTGACCCTCTCACAGTGTCAGTCAGAGTGGGTGATATCCTGAAACAGACACAGCCAGTCATGACGTGTAGCTGACATGGGGCAGATAGACCTGCTCTGCAGCATTAGGGAGGGTTTGAAGGGTCTGCTTTCAGCAGAAGTAATTTTTCTTCGGCCAGAGGGGCCAGAATATCTGTTAGCTCATTTGGATCTGTGAGGCAGATCTGTGAGGAAGACACAATTCCTTTGGCACTATGTTCACAGAGCCACCATTGCCGGGGCTTTACAAGCCCTTGGACATGAGCTGGAGGACACAGGGCTGGAGCCCTGAGCTAGGCAGAGGATCCTGATTTGATCACTGCATGGTATTTGTCAACAATGGAACATAGGAACACCCTTTGCTTTTTGCTAATTTTCCTGTTGCTTCCCTATATCACTTCTGCTGAATTTATTTCCATCACAGAAAATTGTTCTCAAAGCTAAGAAGGTAGAAAGCTCCAGCCCTGAAGATTCCAGGCCCTCACTGACCTGGAATCACCAGACAATCCTTGGCAATTGGTACTGTTCTCTTACTTTGTTAACAAAGATGTTGATGGCAAATTTGTTAACCTTTGCTACCAAAGGTGTTGATGGTAAATGTGTCTGTGATTGAGAAGTGTGGATACAGCACTTTGAAGAAAGGAAAAGCTGCTGCTGTACAATCTGTGCCCCCCTGCACACCATCCTCCTCCTCTTCCACTGCTTGTCTTCTCTGAAGCAGGAATCTCCCATGTAAACAGGGAGCACCAAGCAATCCATCATTTGCCAGTTAACCCCAGCAAAGGGCACTGCTATCTCTGGAGGAGGCAGCTTTTATTCCAAGTGAGGCTTCATCTGCCTCTGACCTTGTGGAGTTTCTGTTGGAACAAGGAGCTCCCACTGCACTTTTCCTCCTTCCAGATTGAAACCGAGCAGGGGCTGAGCTCTCGCCAACAGAACAGCAGACAAAGACTTTTTTTTCTTTTTTCTTTTTTTTTTTTTATTTTTTTTACTAGGATAACAATCTGGAAGTGGAAAGGAGAATGATGTCCTTTTTTTGGATGATTTCAGCTGTCGGATGCTTTGAGCAGTAAAATTGCTGTGGGCCTGTGCAAGGTTAGAGCCATCTTCAAAGAGCAAGCCTGGAATGGGAGCAAGCCCTTGAACCAGCTAATACAGGTCTCTGCACCAGAGTGCAGCCCACTTGTAAATTCCTTGTAGGATGTGCTGCTGAACCGCCGCTGCTCTGTGGGAATGTTGTTTTCCAGAGTGTGCTCAATGTACTACTGAAGTTCATGTAATGGCTTTCTTGTTTATCTGCTTGAAGAAATCATGAGAGCAATAAATTCCTTTTCTCATTAAGGGATCTATTGGAATTGTTGTTCCAGTGCTTTCCACCTGAGAGCAGGAGCAGTGATTGATTTTGTTTCTCTTCAAGCTTCCTCCACACATCCTGTTGGCTGCAAGGGATTCTTAGGGAATGGCTCAGTGACTTCCATGGTTTCTGGTTTCCAGGGATGAGGCATCCTCTCTGGACAACCTGCGCCAGCATTTCACCACCCTCAAAAAAAAACAACCAACATTTTTTCCTTAGAGCTAGTATATGGGAAAAGCAGGGCACTGACACCACACTGCCTCAGCTACTGGCACCAGGTCCAGAAGACTGGGGTTGTTTTTCACCTGGTACAGTCTTTTAGACTGTACATGGCATTCATAACTAGATAAGAGAGTATTTATCTCCAATTTAGTCAATTGAGATGTAATAGCAGCTCTAAAACAGCTACAGCACAGGGGGGTTCATGTAAACACAAATAATATTCCCAGGTTTACCTACATAATTTCCTTCTCTGTTTGCAGACTGTGACACAGCATCCTGTAATGATCACACAGTGATCACTGCAAGAGTGAAAAATACAGCTGGGTTCCCCCATCCTTGGCAGCTACAATATGGTAACAATAAAAGCATAATTATTCGAAGCACATTTCTATATTATCTGTCATAGATATATCCACATGCCTTCAATAGCACTGTGCGGCCAGATGGTCAGAGACTGGGGCTTGGCTCTTCAGCAGGTTTTGACCAGGCGAAGGCCAGAATAAGAAATGCACAAGAAACATCTGAGCAATGTGGAATATCCTCCCAAAGTGCAGGGGGCAGTGCTGACAGCAGAGCCCTGGTAAAGGTCTGAGCCACCAAAGCACAAGGGGAAAAAGCCCTTCCTCTGCTCTGTCCCCAGACTGGAAGCAGGTGCTTGGAAAGACCTTTCAAGCCAGTGCAATAAACCAGAAAAGGAAGCTCTGAGCCCTTCATGGGAATCACTTGAGCAGGGAAGTCTTGCTGGCAAAACATTGTTGGTCACCAAGTGAGGCTGGAAAAACCAGGTACCAAGCACTAAATCTCTCTCTCCAGGGGTTTGGAAAACCTCTGGCTTCTGACATTTGGGGATGCATCAATAACTAGAAACTAACTACATGAAAGAAAGGGGGAACAAAAGCCAAAACTTCTTCTTGCCCTTTTATTCCTGGCAGCAGATAGGTGAAAAGAGTATTTTGTCAGCAGTAGCTCTGGATTATTTCACAACTGCACATCCCTCTTTTGCTGCAAGTTAGAAATGACAGTTTAATTCTTTTTTAATTGCCTCATCTCTAAAGTACCTGAAAGAAGCCGCTTGTGCCTGGGCTCTGAAAGCAGCTGATTGCTGGAAACGCAGTCAGTGCTCCTCTACTTTGGAAAGGGGCTCTGCAGAGAGGAGAGTGAGGGGGTGCAAATATTTTTGAAATGACTCTGTAGCTCCCTCATCTAGCGTGCTCTGTATTTGTGTGGGCTGTGTGTTTTGCAGTGCTCATCTGGCTGGTGGAACGGGAGGCTTTGGGATTTTGTTTGTATGTATTTGAGGCTCTTTAAGCTTCCCAGGCTCCTCACCTGCAAGAGGACAGGAGGCCTCTGGGGCTCCTGCACTCCCAGGGCCATTCCTGCAGGGACCTGGATTTTTGAGCAGGAGGGGATATCAGGTGTAAGGAGCACAGCAGCTGGCAACTGTTTCTGCATAGAGGTGTGTTTGTCCTTGCTCACATCAATTCATGCTTAGATCTGACCTCCTTTCTCCTTCTTCTCATAGCTAAAATGTTCACTTGAAAGCACAGATTTTTATTTTCTGCACTCTGTTATCGCTTCTCCTGCTCTTACAGAACAACCAGGAAACACAGCGCAGATGTTATGAATTACAGAGGTGCTGGGGCTGTGCCAGCTCTCAGATCTGTTTCTGCTGGTGGCTGAGGAGCTCCCATTTGCAAAACCAGACAAGCACTCCTTCCCTCAGACATCCTCCAGAATGATCTCTGCACCTAGGCAGCACAACAGGAGGAGAACAGGGGACAAAAGAATGGGGTCCTGCATCCAACAAATGCCTTCTGTTGCAAGGCACAAGGGCTTGGTGTCCTCTCATCCCTCCCAGCCCAGGCAGTGCCTTTCTCCTCTGCCCACATCACACACACTGCACCATCATGGGGATCAAAAGGCTTTGGACTCCAGGATTTCCCCCCAAATCAATGACTAGAGGGCAATGAAAATAAGTACTTCGATATACTCATTCTGTCCTTTTATTTCAACAAAAGCAACCATCAAACCACTTCTAACTTAGCAAAAGCTACAACTCAAAGGACTAAGGAACATATTCCAGAGGAACACCTTCCTGACATAGTGTAGAATAATACCATCTATCAAAACAAAAAACGGCCTCCTAAGAACTTTCCTAAGAGATTTCTTCTTCTTCCTAGGACTTTTCTCACCTCTACTCCAAGCTTTTAGAATTCTTAACATAATCCCCTGGCTTCTTTCACTTCCTGGAGTGAACCTCGATGTGTAATTTATTAATGAAAGAGGAAGAGAAGGCATGAGATGGCCTTCACCCTACTGGCAGGGAGCATTACAAATTACTACATTGTATTTCACATAAAAAAACAACTTTATTAACACTCCTGTTTATTATCCTCATGTTCCTGGTATGAACATGGGCACACATGGGAAGGAGCGTGAGGCACTCACCTCTCCCTCGGTGCTCCAGCTCAGGTGTCTTCTGGCCACGCTGCAGACAGCACTGGGTACACTCCAGACAGTCCTGGGTCCCTTGGAGCCAGAGTCCTCCTCGGGTGGTGACACTGACAGGCGTGGCTCAGCTTCTGTCCCTAAAGAGACTAACCCTAACACTAACCCTAACAACTAAGCCTTACGCGAATATGAGAAATAACACTATGCCTAACGCTAAAACTAAGCCTAACCTTAATGCTAATCCTAAGCCTAAACCTAACCCTAAGCGTAACCGTAACCTTAGACTGCAGGGAGCTTCCAGCAGGCTTGGGGAGGGGCTGTGGGGGCAGCGCTCTGGACCCAGGCCTGGAGTCGAGGCCTCTGCCCTGCTCTGAGGGGCTCTGCTGGGCAGGGCTGGGCCTTGGCCTGTAGCATGCCTGGCAGCTGCCAGGGCTCGAGATGTGCTGGGCAGGTCCCCACATGCCTCTTCTTCCCGCGGCATGTCGGGCTGCCCCAGGAGCTGTGGGTAGCAGGGGTTCACCCAGATGGTGCAGATAGTGATGGCCCTGCTGCCTGGCTCGTCTGACAGCTCCTCACTCGTCCCGGCATCCCCTGTGGCAGCTGCTTGATCTCTGGTTTGGGGAGTAAGTTCTAAGTGTCCTGTGCCTTTGCACGGCACCAGAGGTTTTGGTTCCTCCTCACAGGACACATAGGCACTCTCCTCCCTGCTGCTGCTGCTGCCACCCTGGACATCCTCTGAGCTGTCCCCCTCTTCGCTGGGCAGCCCTGCCAGGAGGATCTTTGCTTCTGCCATTGCCCACTGCCTGCAAGCTTCCACCTGGCTTGGGGAGGGGCTGGGGGGCAAGAGACCCAGAATTGTTTCACGACTGGAGTGCTCTGTGCAGCTGTGAGAGGCTCTGCTGGGCAGAGCTGAGGCTTGCCCTGAGGCTGTGCATGGGGGAACGTTGCTGCGCTCTACCCCGGCCTCGCCATGCCTCACAGAGGGCCTCACTTCTCTGCTTCTGCAGCTCTGATCTGGGTCCTGTTGCCCCTGGGACAGCTCTTTGGGGCTGCTCGCTTCCCAGGCCGCCTCCTCACCATCTGGTGTTGACAGGACAGCCCCCAGTGCTGCCCCTGCCCCCGGCCCACGGAGAGCTTCCAGCGGGGTGGGCGAGGCTGTGGGGGGACAGCTGGGGCCGTGCGGGGAAGCCACCCGGCTCTGTGGTCCTGCTGCGGGGGCTGTCGCTGCCGCCACTGCCTCCATGCCCTGATCCCCGTGCCGCTGTGTCCCCGGCTGCCGGCTGCGTCGCCGGATCACAGCCGCCACCCTGCTGAGGATGGCACGGGAGCCGCGGCGCAGCGAGTGCAGCAGAGCCTGGCCGCGGGCCCTGCGGCTGTGCAGGGCCGCTGCCCGGCTCTCTGCTGCCGCCGCCTGCGCGCCAGGGCCAGCACAGGAGTCACGCTGCTCCTCGGCCTCCTGAGGTGCTGCCCCATCCCTCACCCCCTGCCTCCGGCGAAACACCAGCCACTTCCGCTTGGGCTTCGTGTCGGTGCTCGTCTCCTTGTCCGTGGACATCTTGGAGTCGCTCCGACACTGCCGTCCCCTGGGAAGATGCTGGCTCCTGATGGAGCTGCTCTCCTGGGAGTGGCACCCCCGGGCTCTTTGCCTTTTATACTGTCCCGGTCAGGGCGCGGTCCAAACGTCACAATGGGCTCTGGACACACGCAAGCCTCACGTCACAAAGGGGAGCACGGTCTGGGGCGGGGGGGGGGGGGTCGGAGGGGAGGGTCCCAAGTGTCTCCAAGGGCTCTGGGCACAGACAAGGAGTACAAGGAGTCCATCTCTCTCACTTTATCACGCAGAGTAATACACAAGACAGCTCACAAGGTTCATGAGGCAAAAGAAAAGAATCTGCTCATGAGCTATTGGAACAGAATTTTGAAACAAAAGAGACCAAAGACGCATGATGGCCTGGACTGCTTCAGTGTCTCTTTGGCTTTAGTTGAATTCAAAAGATTTCCTTCCTAATGTGATTGGAAGTCCTACACTGCAAACCCTTTTAAGTCTGCCTTTGCCTTGTTGTATCTTTCTCTAAGAATACCACATTTGGTTCATCTCTTGAAAGGTAGAAACTGCTCAAATGCTGCTCTGAATTGCTGTGACGTCTGGGCTGTAGCTGGGTTTCGATGTGATTCTGGTCAGGATCCCCTTAGGATCAGTTTTGTCGTGATATGAACTGATGCAGTAAGCTTGACTTAAGAGCGGCACAGTCTAACAGAGTCAGTCTTTGAATGCTTCTGAATATTTCCCCTCCCTATCTGCTGCTTTTCTTTGCAAAGCTGCAGGTCCAGGGCCTTGAGGCAAAGCCCAGTGTGCAAATTCCTGCCGCCATTCTTGCCTTCCTGCAGGACACTGACAGAACGTGGTTGTTTCTGTTATAGGGTAGTTTCCCCAGGCTGGATGGCCTGGGCTTGGTCTACAAGGAAAAATATGGGTGTTTACAGCCCCTGGACATTAAGAAACAAAGACAAATGAAACCAAGCCCTGCTGCCGCCCGCACTCTCAGCAGGCCCCTCCATTCCCGCCTCCTGCCCTGAGGGCCGTGGGGGCAGGACAACGTCCTGAGGGCAGCGCCGGGATCGTGTGGCCAGAGCCTGGATCCTGTGGGCAGAGCCTGGATCCTGACTGCATTGCCCGGATCGTCTGGGCCGAGTTTGGATTCTGAGGGCCGCTCCTGGATGCTGTGGGCAGAGCCTGGGTTGTGTGGGCCGCGCCTGGATCCCATAGGCATCACCAGGATCCTGAGGGCAGTGCCCAGATCAATCAGGTAGCACCCAGATCCTGAGGGCAGCTTTTGGATTGTGTGGGCAGTGCCTGGAAACTGACAGCAGCTCTTAGATCCTGAAGGCAACACTTGGATGCTGACGGCAGCACTCGGATCCTGTGGGCATGTGAGAGTCTGTCCTAATTTTCCCTCATCTGCCTCACGATCGTCCTTGGGAGACCACTGAAGAGAAGACCCTCCCCGGTCTATATCTGGCTCTGAAGGAGAAAAGTCACACACCACGGGCCTGAGACCTGAAAGCTCAGTGTTGAGCTATTGTTTTCACAGGAGTGTTTGCTGTATGCTAAGAAGAGGGCGCCATGCCCCGTTTGCAGCAATAGCAGCTTTGGAAGCTGTCCCACCTCTCGGCCTGGCTGGACTTCTCCTGAGTTTCAGGTGGTCTCCCACAGAAGACCCTCACCTGTTTTACAGCACCGTAACAGACAGACTGAGATGTAAGAAGATTCTCCATCAAGGACTGAGACATAAAACTCCTAAAAGGCCCCTCTGCTCCTTCCAAGGACTGGGACTGAAACCCCCAGCCCGGGGGAGGCAAGCTGACCGAAACGAGATGTTTGCCTGCAGGTTGTGACCACTGGACCAAGAAAACAATGGCTCTCATTTACTGCTGAGAACATAACTACCTGTTACATCTATCAAGCTCATTTACTGCTGAGAACATAGATTACCTGTTACATCTGTTCCCTATTGTATCTGTTTCCCCCCCCCTCACAATTTTCAGTAATAAAAACCTCTGAGTTAGCTAGAGCCTTTGAGATCTCTGCAGCGTAGCAGGCGGACCCTCGGCTGGACTGCATCAAAGGACTTCGTCTCTGCGTTGGTAGCTATATCCCCTCTCCCTCCTGCTCTCTCTCTCTTCTGTCTCTTTCTCTATCTTTTCCTCTCCCTTAATCCCTCTATCGCATTTTTTGCTGTGGTTATTTCAATAAAATTGCATTTGATTTGATTATCACTGCAAAACCCCTTGTACCGTGTTGGTGGTTTGCACTCTGAGATCATTCCTACGAACCATCAGGTCATCTGTCCACTAGCACGGACCCTGACAGGGCACCTCCTGTTTCCCTCCCAAAACTCACCCTCTATCCACAGTTCTGGAACACAGTGACTTCTCCAATCTATAAAACTAGTGAGAAAACACATAACGGCATGTGATTGTCTAAAGTTCAAATTCCTGCCAGAGTAGATGAATGGCAAAAGCATCACCCACCTTCCCTCCGCCCAGGCCAGGTCCGACATCCTGGGGTAGCCAGCCAGCTTCCTGAGGAGGTGTTTCCCCCTCCAGAAGGGGTCGTGCTCCAGAAGAACATGCCAGCTGTGCCCCGGCTTGCAGGGACATCACGATGCCATTGAGCTGCAGGGGGATGTTTCCCCTGTCCCAGTCCATGGCACCTTCACCGCACTGCCACCACTTCTCCAATGGGATGGGCAGCATGGAGCCACTCCCTCCACAGCTCACAGGGACCAGCGGAAGCATCTCTCCAGCTGCGCTCTCTCCTCCGTGCCACAGCCGCAGGGAAACGCTCCGGGGTTTTCTTCCAGCGCCACAAGACTCGTGCCGGTGCTACTTGCTGGCTCCTGGATCCTACTGTGCACAGGGATGCATCTCTGCTGTCTCCTGGGCCAGGCAGGGCTCCTGTAGCCAAGAATGCTCCAAAAGTCTTCCAGTGATGGCCTGTCTGTGGGGTCCATGCATCAACACCACCTGATGATGTGCTGGCACTCTGTGGAGAGAAACCAGAAACCGCTGCTCAGCGAGACAAGGCTCCTGTCCATGCTCTCCCACATTCCACAATGCCCAGGCCACCAGGAGTGCTCGGAGCTGCACCCAAAAGCATGAAGACCAAGGGCCTCCAAGGCGCACGCCCAGCCAGGTCATTTCCAAACCTAGGGGTAACTCTTCTCCTTGTGTGGGTATGCATGCATGTGTGTGTGTCAAAAAAGTGAGAAAAATTAGAGTCAGAAGACTGTCCTTGAGAATCTGACATTTCTTGAATGGCAAGATGCTCTTTCAGGCCAGAAAGCTGCAGGGGCAGGGGGTTTCCTAGTTCCTGCTCCTCATTGCTGCAAGCAAGACAATGCCAGCATCAACTTGTCTTTGATGAGGCCTTCGGATTGCTTGGACCAAGCAGTCCAGGCAGGCAACAGGAGGTCAAGCCAGAGCCTGACCATGATTAAAGCTCGCCTGACTTCACGCTTGATATTGCACCAGCCAAAGACCTGGCCCACACTTTTACAAAAGGAGCCGACACCATGCTTACCCTCATCCCAGTTCTTCAAATGCTGTGTATTTGCCTATGGGCTGGCCCACACTCACAATGCTACCTGAAAGACAAAAGCAGTGCAGGGCACTCACTGGCATACAGAGATGCCGCTGCCCAGAGCCTCCCAAAGGCAGCCCCGCTGCCAGCAGTTCTGGGCCCTTTGTGGTCCCTTGGCTTCCAGCTGCTGAGACCAGCAAGTGGGAGGGCCATCTTCTCCACCTTTCATCATGTGGCCTTTCCAAGAAGGCCTTGATTTCATTCAAGCACACCATCCCATGCCATAAGCCAAAATGAGAAGCCCTTAAGAAGGGGGCCCTAAGAGGTAACCAAGGGCCTTTGCAGCCTCTGCAGTCACAGCCACCATCACTGGCAGGTCCACTGCCAGGGGCACAAAGTGTCTGAGCCAGAGGAGGAGTAAGAACGGGAGCCCGAAAACAGCTGGGGCCAGAGAGCTCCCTGGGGCCTAGTCACTTGCTAGGTGCCAGCCTTCTGCTCAAGCAGAAACAATCTCTGCTTTTGTCTTTGGCACAGAAGGCAGCCCAGGCAGAGCCAAGCCAGGCCCAGCCACCCTCACCAGCAGCAGGAACTCCCTGAGTGCTGCTGCGCTGCCTCAAAGCACAACAACAGGTTCTGCAGAGAGGCCTAAGTGCCTCTGAGACCGAAGGGCAGCTTCTGGCGCAGCCTACACCCAGACACGCACACAACACACTGCTCTGGTAGACAAGAAATGCACCCGACTTACTCAGTGTCCTCAGGCCCTGCTCCTCCCTCATCTCGGGCTGCTGGGCTGCGCTGCTGCAGGCAGTACCAGCAGCGGGGGCGAGCTAGCTGCTGCAGGCCACGCTGCTCCGGTGGCACCAGGTTGAATTGCAGAGCCTGTGTTGAGCTGGGACAAGGAAGGATTGCCCATCAGAAGGGCGGATTGCACACATGCCCCGCGCAGTGCACGGCCAGAGCAAGGCCTTGGCAAGGTGCTGTCAGCCACCGCCAGGCCTCTCCAGCTGGGGCATTTTCCATGTCTCCTTCTCAAAGGCAACTTTGGGAAAAGCCCAAAGGCTGCTTGGATCCAGCCCCTCACGGCCACCTCCATGTTCCATGTTTGCAGCTTTTCTGCAAGACACTGGCAACAAGGTAGCCATGGGGCTGCCAAGATCCAAAGAGATCAGAGCAGGGCCCTAGAGCCTCGTTGATTTCCTCCTCCTGTCTTTCCCTGGGCAATGAAATCAGCCCGGAGCTGGCATGCAATGGTCTGCTCAGAAGCCCACAGCGTGTCCCTTCTCTGATCTGTTTCACCGATTTCCCCTCTCCATGACAGCCTTTAGGGAGCGGCCCTTGGGACATGCCTTCCAGCCCTACCCAGACCCACCCGCCCTTTACAATGCAGGGCTGCCAAGCATTCTCCTCTCCAAACTCTGTTCTGAGCAGCTGGAAGCGAAGCACAGCCTGAAGCTAATTAGTCCATGGAGAGGGCAAGTCCCTTCCAGGGGTCAGTGTCTCCCTGGTTCCCTGCAAGGCTGTCAACTGCGTCTTTGGGCCACTCTGTCTGCTGACCACAGGCAGCCTGCACTGACAATGGGCACAAGGGGCTGACTCCTACACTGAGAATCATTGAATGCTGCCTCCTGTCTGATCCCAAGAGACATTCTCGGGCCCTCTCAGCATCCCAGCTTAAATGTACAACTTCAGAACCCATTGGCCAGGGCTGCCTGGCTTGCCTGAAGCAGCACTATGTCACAGCAGGCACACAGCCGCCAGCATCTTCAGCCACCAGCAACAAGGGCTGCTCCAAAACTGGAAGCCTGGCCCTGCACCAAAGGCAGTTACAAGTTCAGCTGCCACTTACTGGCTCTGCACATTCAGGCTGTGGAGGGACAGCAGCTGGAGGCTTGATGTTCCTTTGCTCCTCTTCAGCCTCTTCCTCAATGACAGAGCCAGGCAGAGGAGCTGCTGACCCTGCTGTTGAGCCCTGCAGACAGACAGAAGTGAGAGAGATGGGCAAAAGCCAGTCCCTTAGGAGCTGCTTTCTATTGAGCTGGGAAAGGACCCAGAAGAAGGGCAAATCAAGACTTTGATACAAATGGCACTCTGAGGCATGAAAACCCGAGGAAGTTGGCTGAATGAGGTGCTACTCCATCTTGCTGTGCATTCGAGCTTCCCTGCTGCCTAGAAGCAACAAGATGCCTTGGAGCTGTCCCATTTGCCTTTCATCTCTTGAAAGGCTCTTCACTGGAAAATCAGCAAACAGCCAGTGCTCCCTTTGCTGTTGATGATGCCACCGGGCAGTTGGCCTTTCTTTCAGCCTCCCACGCTGGCACTCCACACTCGACTGCAACAGGCCAAGCTGGCAGAATTGCCACACAATTCTCACATGCCAGCAACGTCACAGCTTCCTTTGCCACTCACCAAAGGACAGGCTTGCCTTCATCCACGTGTCAGGTGACCTGCAGCGAGCAAGGCAAAAGGAACCAGAGGCCCTTAGAAAAGTGGCCGTGCTGGCCACTTGCACAGCACAAGGCAGTCCCAAGACAAAGCATTTCCCTTTCCCAGCATGCCTCCCGGAGCAACAGCTCTTTCCCACAGCAAACAAGAGAACAACAAGGGTGCTATAGTAGGCTCTGTCTACATTTGGGCCTCTTTTGCCAAGAGAGAAATAGAAACATGGTGGTGGAAATGCCCCTTGCTCTTCAACACTCTGAGCTTCTGTTGTGCCCAGCAGCACAACCAGCATTTTCCTCTTCTCTTTCCTGCATTTTAGATAGATATTCTTTTAAATGGCATGCCCTAATTCCCATCCCTAGGCTGAAGATGATAGCCCAGCAAAGCTTCCACAAAGGGCCCCTTCCCTGTGGCAGCTCCCTGCTGAAGCAGCTCAGGAACAGCTGCTGGGCTCAGCAGCAAACCCTCCCTGCACTGGACTTTGTGCTGCATGGCCAAGGGAATCGCAGTCTTGGCACACCATCAAAGGGTCAAGTCACGCAGCCAAGGCCTCTAAGGGGCAGAATTTGGAGCAAAAGGTGCTTTCCTTCACTCCTGGAGACAACCACTGAGTTGCTAGAAGTACTTCTGAGGATCTCCCCTCAGAGTCTGCAATTTGTAGCTTGTCTTGCTTGAAGCAGCAAGCGGAGGAAATGACAGACTCCGCTGCCGTGCACTCTCTCGGGGAGGGAAGGCAACCGCTGCAGGTTGCACGGCAAATACTCTGCACCCGCCACCCAGTATAGAGATGCCCCCTTTTTAGCTGATGCTGCTGGCAGGACATTGACCAAAGTGGCGGCATGTTCATGGCCATTTTGTTCCCAAATAAACTGGGCCACTGGTGTGGTATAAAGAGCAGAGTGAAGCAAAAGCCAGGTGATGCCAGCCCCATGAGAAACCTTTACTTACGAGTCAGCTGGGTCAGGTAGTAGCCAGAATAGACAAGAGAAAAGACCGTGCAAACCGAGGCACAGACCTGCCCGATCATTTTGGCAGCACTGTGCGGGTTTGCACACTGAATGCCACCCAAGGGAAGGCCCAGACTCCTCTCGGGGTGCAGGCCGTCTGCTGAGAACTCCTTGAGCACAAGGATCCTCCTGCAGGAAGCGAGTGGAAGAGCCGCTCTGAACAAGCAGGCCTTGCGCGCACCGGGACAACGCTGTGCTGCCAGCACTGTGACATGACACCTCTGGCTTGACCTCACAATAGCAGCTGCTCTGTGGCTTTCTTGTGCCCAGCAAGCCAACCTTCTGTACAGCTGATGCCACAGAAAAGCCTGGCAAGTTCTCCTCACTCATAAAGCAGCAGAAAATGTCCTCCCAGTCCATAAGGCAGTGCTCAAGGCATCCCAGGGGAACTCAGAAAATGCGCCAAGCCAAGCGACATCCAAGGAATCCAAGCAAACATGCCCTTTGCTCCCAAAAGCTTTGCCTGAAAGCAAGGCTGCTTCTTCTAGGTGGCATCGAAGCTGGTTCTGAAAAGTCTCACTTCTTCAGTGTCATTTAGGGGGAAAAAGAAGCAAAGATAATAAATTGCCAGGAGTATTTTAGGCTGCAGTCTCTTCTTGAGCACGTGCGTGCATGCTGTCCTTTGTTCTGACTCGCTTTGGAGGCTGCCCTCTCTTTGTGTCAGGGACAGGCTGGCTTAGGTCTTGACGCAGAGCTCCTGTGGTCCTGCTTGCTATTTCTCTGGCAACTGAAAGTCTCAGAACATCCCAAAGAGACGTGTGCTGATTCTTGGGCTGCCACACTTTCGTTGTGTCGGAGCTCTGGCAGCAGCCTGCAGCTCGCTGCTCTGCAATGGCCTGCAGGTGTCGAGCCCAAAGGAGCACCCTTTGGAACAGTGCAAAGCTGCAGTGGGACAGATGTTTGCACAAGCTCCATGCTCCCTGTAAGGTTCCCTGCAGAAATTTGGATAGCTGCATCCCAGTACAAATGAGATGCCGTCACTCCCTTCTCTGTCAAAATCTTGAGGCAGACCCAGGAGGCATCTTGAAATTTTTGGAACAAAATCCTGGGTGGGAGGGGGAATAAAGTGCATGCAACTCCTCTGCAAATCAGCTCTGTTCACCCGTGGAATCATGAGCCTTGGCTTAGCTTTCTTTTGTGGTGACTCAGCACAGACATGTCATCTGATATTCCACAGGACCGTGTCTTTGAGGAGCTTTAGAATGGGCCCATCAGACTTTGGATTTATAGGATTAGATTGCATTTCCGCCATGTGGAAGATCTGAAGAGCACATGTGAGTAGGAAATAGGTTTGCCTTACCATCCCAGGACATGTCAGCTACTTTTTATTTTAAGGAGATTTTTCACAAGTAGTGGTGACTTGAAGACATCCCTGGATTTGATTGCCCATTCTGAGTCACAGTATTGCAGGTTGACTTTTTAACCCAACACTTTCAAAACCAGGGATTACCCAAATGGATTTTCTCAAACTTCTACAAATTTACCTCTGCTTTGTGAGCAAAGTTTCCTTACAGCTTTTTGATCAACTCACAGATCTTCTCATTTCCCCTACTTTGGCCTTAAGCACCAATGCACCTCTTTTTGAAATGCAGCTAAAATGCAACTGTTTCTGCTACTTTGTGTAACTTTTCTTGCATGAGATGGAAATAGTCAGTTGTGCTATGCTTTATAGTATACTTCATAATTGTAGGACTGAAAACAGACCACAGGAACTTCTCCCAGCATTAGAAAGTATGTAGAATAGCATTTTAAAGATGTCCTGACAATATTCATTGTATGCTTTATATGTAACTTTATTAAATTTATACTTCAGAGTAAATGTTACCTTGCAGGATTTCAGCTCAATTACAGGAATTGATAT
Organism: Melozone crissalis; assembly: GCF_028551555.1. Taxonomy (NCBI): domain Eukaryota; kingdom Metazoa; phylum Chordata; class Aves; order Passeriformes; family Passerellidae; genus Melozone; species Melozone crissalis. The sequence continues at coordinate 26,117 of NW_026535912.1, forward strand.
CCAGCAGTCTAATTTTCCTGTAAGACTGGACAGGGAAACTAATAATTTAGGAAAATGTGTTTTCCACATAAATGTGCAGTACTGTCCCGTCTGGCTTATTCTTAAAATGGCTCCATCTCGTTGACTGAGCCCACAAGAAACTTAGTTTTTCTTGAAAAGAAAGTAATCTGATCCATTAAATTACAAAATGGCATCTGAAATGCCACTCCAAGGTACTGTGTACTTCTAGGACCAACAGCTCCAGGGTAGATCCCTGCTGTGGATGCATCCCTCAGAATTAAAATCAAGCATCCTTGTGAATCTCGAGTTTGATTCAGAGATATTATGGTCAAAAGTCATACCTTGAAACACAGCTCCCATCAGTTTCAAAATAAAATAAAATTCTTCTATATATGTGCAATTTAGAGATGAGGAGGAAGGGAGGGAATGTACTGGAAGATTCTGAGAGGAGGAAAAAAATATTATAAAACTACTCATCCTTGTTCATTATTCCACCTGAGTGAACTCCTTGCTGTTCAATTATTAGAGTTAAATTACAAAATGATCAGCTACTGTATTAAAGTTTAAAGGGTTAACTTAAGAGTTATGTTCCCTCCTTCCCATACCACTGCTCTGGGGATGGGGCACATTGTCACTCATTTCTAATAGAGTAGAGGAATATATTACTTCAAGTGAATTCTGTCCAAGAACACAATGTGAGCTATTCTAAGTAGTAATTAAAGTTGCAAGAACTCAGAAATTTGTCAGAACCCTATTTTTCCATTGCTTTTTGATTCTTGGTCCATAAATTCCTTTGACAAGCCAGATTGTACCTGGGACTAAATTTTCAAATACACTCATGTTTCAGTATGTCCAGCTCTCTCAGTTGCTGAGGGTTGGACGTTTATACATTTACTCAGACCCCTGGTGCTGAAACCAGCCTGACTCATTTCATCTCCTCATGCCCTGGCTGATCTCCCCTCTTTCCCCTTCCACCCATTGGCTTTTGTCTCCCCGCAGCCCCCTGTGAAGAGCCTGGCTCTGTGTTCTCCATCCCCTCCTGGCTGGCACTGCCAGGCTGGGATGAGGAGCCCCTCAGCCTTCCCTGCTCCAGGCTGGACAAGCCCAGCTCCCTCAGCCTCTGCTCACAGCCCAAGGGCTCCGGCCACACCTTGGAGGCCCTTCCCAGACCCTGCTCCAGCTGCCAGGCATCTTTCCTGCCCTGGGGAACCCAACCCAGGCCACAGTGACCTGGATAATCCCCATCCTTGATGTCCTGGTCACACAGCCCTGGCCCCTTGTCCCCTGTCAGGCTCTGGGGTGGATCCTGTGGAACATCCTTTGGTGGAGGCTGTGGCTCCAGGTGGGCTGGGGGGATCCCGGGGGACAGGGACCCAGCTGGGCATGAACAGCATTGGACTTGTTGGGAGAAACTGTGAGGGGGAGCTGGGGCAGAGTGACCAACCCAGTGACCTGACAGAGCCCTGCTGGGATGTCACACAGCCCCTCTGGGATGTCACAGCCTGCTCTGTGATGTCACAGCCCAGTCTCTAATGTCACTCAGCTGGTCTCTGATGTCACACCAGTCTGTGATGTCACAGTCTGCCATGTGATGTCACAGCTGGATATCTGATGTCACAGATATGGCCTATGATGTCATAGCTGCTCAATGACCTCACGTAATGCACTCTGTGATGTCATAGCCCACTCTGTGACCTCATGTTATCAGATGATAAATTGTCTCCACCAGCTGAGCTGACACCTGGAGCTTGTTCTCCAAAACCCCAGGCCTATGGAAACCACACAATGCCCATTGTGTGAGAAGGGGAATTGGAACTTCAGCAGCCTCAGTGTCCTGCCAGCTCAGCCGGGCCCATGGGAACATTGGGGTACATGAGCACCAGGGACCACCAGAGAGACCCCAGGACAGAACAACACATGGGTAATGGGGAGAGGAAAAGTGGTAATGATTTTGGGGAAATTATTATCATCTGTATTTTTAGTCCAGGACAATCAATGAATTTGTGTGCAAAATACAGAAAATAAACAGAAACTTTCCTGTTCTCAGCATGCAGGGCTTTGGGAGGAGCTATCCTCTGTGCATCCAGCTGAATAAAGAATGCTGCTTCTTAATGCTATATTGGGATTAAGGAGTTATCTGTTTTTCTGAATTTTTGGTAACACTCCCACTGCCAAGGAAAGCTCTGTCTGCTGCTGTTCACAAACAGAGAAGGGCTGGTGGCAGATGTGGGGCTCGGAGGCTGCCTGGGGCACAGTGACCATGGAATAATCAAGTTTTCAATGTTCTATGAAAGAAGGAGGGGCAGCAACAAAATTTCTACACTGGAATTACGAAGGGCAGACTTTCGCCTGTTCATGATACTGATTTGGGGAGTACTAAATCAGTTACTCATTTCTTTTAAGGGAAACAGTCCTTAAAAACCAAGGGGTCCAGGAAAAATGGACACATTTCCAAAAAATCATCTTAAGTGGGAAGGAGCTGCCTGTCCCAGTGTGGCAAAAGATGAGCTAGTGAGGAAAATGGCTGTCCTGGCTGCCCATGAGCTTTTGTGGGAAGTCAGGGGAAAACAGAGGGTGCATTAACTTTGGACAGGAAGTCAGGCAACTTCGGAAGTGTTTCAGGATGTTATTAAGTCATGCAGAAAGAAAAGCAGAGATGTGAAAGTTCAGTTAGAGCTTAACCAGGCCACTTCAGTGAAAAATAATGGAAAAGTTTTCTATAAATAAATTAATTATGTAAAAGTCTGGATAAAGAGAACCTCTACTCTTTATTGGATGCAGTGGGGAATATAGTATCTAAAGATAAAGAAAAGGCTGAACAGACTAACATCTTGTTTCTCTCAATTTTCAATATTAGGACAGGTTGTCCTCAGGACAAGTGTTCTCCTGAGCTGGTGGATGGGCACAAGGAGCAGAACAGACCCCTGTAATCCAGCAGGAAGCAGTTGGTGACCTGCTGAGCCTCTCAAATGCTCATAGGTGTATGGAATTGGATGGGATCAATCCCAGGGGGATGAGGGAACTGGTGGATGAGCTCCATCAAGCTGCTCTCCATCATTTACCATCAGTCCTGGCTCAGCAGGGAGGTCCCAGAGCACTGGAGGTGCCAGTGTGATCCCATCCCCAAGAAGGGCTGGAAGGAGGATCTGGGGAACTCCAGGCCTGTCAGCCTGACCTGGGTGCCCGGCAAGGTTATGGAACAGATCACCCTGAGTGCCATCACAGGGCACCCACAGGATGGCCGAGAGATCAGAACCAGCCAGCGTGGATTTCAATATCTGCACTGATGATCTGCATGAAGGGACTGAGTCCAGCATCAGCATATTTGCAGATGACACCAAGCTGGGAGTGAGTTTGGATCTGCTGCAGGGTAGGAGGGCTCTGCAGAGGGCCCTGGAGAGGCTGGATCCAGGGCCCAAATTCAACAAGGTCAGGTTTAACATGTCCAAGTGCCAAGCCCTGCACTTTGGCCACAACAACCCCAGCAGCTCTACAGGCTGGGGACAGAGTGGCTGGACATCAGCCAGGCAGAAAGGGACCTGCAGGGACTGATGGACAGCAGGCTGGACATGAGCCAGCAGTGTGGCCAGGTGGCCAAGGAGGCCAATGGCTCCTGGCCTGGATCAGGAATGGTGTGGCCAGCAGGAGCAGGGCAGGGATTGTTCCCATGTGCTCAGCACTGCTGGGGCAGCACCTCGAGTGCTGCTTGCAGTTCTGGGCTCCTAATTTAGGAAGGACATGGAGGGGCTGGAGTGTGTCCAGAGAAGGGCAGCAAGGCTGGGGAGGAGTCTGGAGCACAAGTCCTGTGAGGAGTGGCGGAGGGAACTGGGGTTGTTTATCCTGGAGAAGAGGAGGCTCAAGGAAGACAAGGCAGTGTCAAGGCACAGACTGGACTTGATGATCTCCAAGGTCTTTTCCAACCCTGCTGATTCTGTGACTCTCTGAAGCCACCCTTGGAGCAGTTGTAGGATGAGCCCCGGGCCTCCTCTTCAGAAGCTCCAGCAGCCCAGGTCCCTCAGCTTCTCCTGCCAGCCCCAAAGCCCATCCTGTCAGTCCTGCAGAGCCTCTGCAGCTCCTCCTCACTGCCCAGAACAGGGAGCCCCAGAGACAGACACAGCAGCCCAGATGTGCCCCCCTGGCCTGGGGTGCCTCTGGCAAGGGTGCAGCACCAGGCACTGCAGGAGCCTGCAGACAATTCCTGCAGCACTTGTAGGATGATCCTGCTGCCCAAGGGACGTTCCCATGGTGCCAAGTCAGGAACTGCAATGGGGAGTGGAGCCAGAGAGGAAAGGGCAAACAGGGATGGGCTGTTTGCAGGGGAAGGGACAGAAGTGGGCAATAGGAAGACATTTGTAGCAGGAAGAGTAAAGAAAGCAAAGGTGAAGCCAAGGAATTGCTCAGGGCAGTTTGGAGGTGGCTGCCACGCAGCCCTGGCTCTGAGCAACAGCATCTGCAGTGGGACAGGAAACTCCCAGCTGATGGGAACAAACTTGCTGGCTGACTGCAGAGGCCAGGAAAAACCTGAGTGGTTTCCCTGGTGTCCCCCAGCCCTTGCTGGCCCCAGGGCCGATGGCATTTGTGCTCCCTCAGGTTCATGTCCCCACACCAACAGCATGGGGGTGCTCCCCCTGTTGTGTGCAATGCAAACAGGGGCTGCTGAGCCAGTGCTGCCGTGTCTGTGCCTGCAAGGATGGGGCACCTGTGTGAGCTGGGGAGAGGCCAGGGCTGCAGAGGGGGGATGTTGTTGGCAGCTCCGTGAGGACGCTCTGGGACGCTGCCCTGGGCTGTGCAGTGCACTGGGGATGGATCAGCCACTGCTCTGCTGCTTCTTCCCGTCTGCCCCATGGCCCTTGCAGAGCCCCAGTCATGCTGTTTGCCCCCAGCCGGCCCACAGCCAGCCTGGGGCTGCTCACGAGGGTTTTCTGTGCTGAGCATTGGCCTGGCTGTGTTCTTGAGAGAGCCTGGGCAAGGAGCCTGGAGCCCCCAGGCCCTGGCCTGAGGCATCAGCGCAGCCCCAGCAGTGCCCATGGCCTGTCCCTGCTGCGGCCCTGGCACTGCCACCCCCAGGGCTGTGCCCGGCCCCGAGAGCACTCAGGCCCTACAGCAACACCAGGGCCACCTGGGCAGCAGGGCAGGGCCACGGCAGCAGCACTGGCAACACCAAGTGCTGCTGCTGCTGGGCCCAGCTGCTGGGCCAGCACTGATCTGCCCCCAGCTCTGCACACAGACATTGCTGCTGCAGCTCCAGAGAAGGCAACAAAAGGGCATCTCTGCAGAAAACTCTGCTGGGAGATCATTTAGTTCCTTTAAAGCCACTGAGAGTGCAGCCCCTCATTGACACAGTCTGTGGCCACAGGGAATGTGGAGAGAAACAAAATGAGAAATGGCACAAGCAATGACATTTATTTTTTTAAAATATGTAAAACTAAAACAAGGGAAAAAAATCCCCACAACCAAACCAAGAAGAAGTATGAAAGATTACTTTTATTACAAGTTATTTGCAAAAATTGTCCAGCAATTTACTGTCCCTGAAAGCATGCAGTCATCAATCTCCAAACTGCAGCCTTGAGCTCCTGGTTCCTCAGGCTGTAGATGAGGGGGTTCAGGGCTGGAGGCACCACCGAGTATGAAACTGAAAGAACCAGATTGAGGGATGGGGAGGACATGGATGGGGGCTTCAGATAGGAAAATATGATAGTGCTGAGGAACAGGGAGACCACGGCCAGGTGAGGGAGGCAGGTGGAAAAGGCTTTGTGCCATCCCTGCTCAGAGGGGATCCTCAGCACAGCCTTGAAGATCTGCACATAGGAAAATACAATGAGCACAGAACATCCCAGTCCTAAGGAGATGGAAAACACTAGAAATCCAAGTTCTCTGAGGTACAAATTGAAGCAGGAGAGCTTGAGGATCTGTGGGATTTCACAGAAGAACTGGCCTAGGGCATTACCATGGCACAGGGGCAGGGAAAATGTACTGGCTGTGTGCATGAGAGCAGTGAGAAAGCCACTGGCCCAGGCAGCTGCTGCCATGTGGGCACAAGCTCTGCTGCCTAGGAGGGTCCTGTAGTGCAGGGGTTTGCAGATGGACACATAGCGGTCGTAGCACATGACAGTCAGGAGAGAAAACTCTGTTCCAATGAAGAACACAAAGAAAAAGAGCTGTGCAGCACATCCTGTATAAGAGATGTCCCTGGTGTCCCAGAGGGAATTGTGCATGGCTTTGGGGACAGTGGTGCAGATGCAGCCCAGGTCAGCGAGAGCCAGGTTGAGCAGCAAGAAGAACATGGGCGTGTGCAAGTGGTGGCCGCAGGCTACGGCGGTGATGATGAGGCCGTTGCCCAGGAGGGCAGCCAGGGAGATGCCCAGCAAGAGGCAGAAGTGCAGGAGCTGCAGCTGCCGCATGTCTGCCAATGCCAGCAGGAGGAAGTGCCTGATGGAGCTGCTGTTGGACATTTGCTGTGCCTTGACATGGGGATCTGTAAAAAATGTAATAATGGATTAGCTGGGTTTGGAGAGGACTTTAAATATCCCAGCACAACCTGGGGGCACTTTACTTTCCCCCCACTCCCTGCCCAGGGCTCTGCTGCCTGGAGCTGTCCCTGCCTGCAGCTGCTTCCCTGTGCCCAGGGTTGGGCCCTGCCAGTGCTGCCAGAGCCCAGCCCAGCCCTGGGGGCTCAGCTCTGCCCTGCAGACCCCTCCCATCTCAGGCACTGGCCAGGGGCAGCTGTGGCTCTGCAGAGCCATCAGAGCAACTCTGAGGGGGCTGGAAAAGCGTCATTGATGCTGCCTCTGAGTTGTCCTGTGCTAATTTCTCTAACTGCCTGATTTCGAATGATTTCAGAAAAAAAATTTCTCACCCTGAACTGAGAGATAAATATTGATGTGCAATTTCTCACTCAGACAACCCAGAGCAGTAGATTAATAAAGCAGGATTTCCCCTTGCATGCAGTCCCTGACTCAGTGTGCTCCCTGTATAATCTACTTTAAAATGTTCTGCAGTTAAATGCCATACTGGGAGCAGTCCTGATCAATGCAGCATCCTCCCCACACAAGGAGAACACTTCCAAGCCTTACCAGCTCTCTCCTTTTACACAGATCTTGTCTCCCAGTGCTGGGAGCAGCTGCCAGGACTGGCTGAGAGCTGTCCCTGGCAGGCAGCAGAGTCCCTGCCCCAGCACAGCGCCCTAGGCTGCAGGACCCTGCTCTGCAGGACAGCCCTGGGCACCCCTGGCTGCTCGGCACAAGAGACAATCAGAGAATGTACTCACAGGGTCTGCAGGCATTGGGATGTTGCAGCTTTAGGAGATGGCTCCAGGAGCTGCAGCTGCATTGTCCTGCAACCAGAGGTTCCTGTGCCAAGGGCTGGCAGTGATTCTGCCCCAGGCACTTCTCAGCACCTTCCCAGCCCTGACTGATTGAAGATCTCTGTGCCTCTGTGCTGTGCCTGGGGTGGCTGCAGGCAGTGCCCCAGCCCTGCTGGGCTGGCAGAGCTGCTCATCAAGAGAAATGTGCTTTTGAAGCTCTTCTTGGTTACCAGGAGCTACCTCTGTGCCAGGCTCAGCTTAGCAGCACAGACACAGGACAAAGACTTTATGAGCCTCTGGGGCTTTGTGCTCAGGCCCTGAACATCAGTCCCTGAGAGGGAGCTGAAGAAACCTCTCCAGAACTCCAAGTCAGAATCCAACTCCAAAGTTTCTTGGACTTTTAATGGGTCCCACTGAGGGACACAACTGAGAAAGTGTCCCCAGGCCCCAGGCAGAGCATTGAACTGGAGGCACTGATGACAGGTGAGGATAAAGAGAAGTCAAGTCTTGGTGCCCTGGGGCACAGCAGCAGGGTCTGTGCCACCAAGGGCTGGAAGGAAACACCTTGTCCTGAGGCCCTGGGGCCTCCTGGCACAGCCCCAGCCAGGCTGGGCACTGTCAGCCTCTTGTCCTGCCCTCAGCTTCCCCCCTAGCCCACATTCCAGTGGCTTCAAGGATCTGCTGGAAGGAGTCCCTGGGGAGCCTTGCTCAGCAATGGCCCTGGGGGCTCCTGAATACTCCCAAGGACTGCAGGTTTTTCAAAGGACTTTGGGTTTGGCTTTTGCCTTGGAGTCTCTGAGAGGTTTGTGCAATCATGGCCTCCAATTATCTGCTGTAATTAATCCCTGGAGAGGCTTTGTCAGTAACAGCTCTCAGTGGGGCTCATTAATGCTTCAAGGTACTTCAGTTATTTTAAGGTATTTGGTGTTTCCCTTTTGATCCAGACTCTGTGAGAGGTTTCTGCAATCATGGCCCCAATTATCTGCTTTAATGAGTCCCTTGAGAACTTTGTACTGACACTCAGTGGGGCTCATTATTGTTTTGAGATACTCAAGGTTTTTAAGATACTTTATGGATTTAAGAATACTTTTAGGTACTTTTAAGGATTTTCCTTCCCACACTGAGTCTCTGAGAGGTTTTTGTGCCATCCTGGCCTCCAGTTCCCTCCTCCATGGAGTCCATGATGAGCCTGTGTTGGGTATCTTTCTCTGTTCTGCTTTACAACAAAGATGGAACTGAAAGAATTTTGTAAGATTTCCAAAAGCATCCAAACATGGGACAATTAACCATACAGCAATCACTAAGAGAACGAATAGTCCTGTTTTAGCTCGACATCATCAAACCCTTTAGTCCCTTGGATTGGAAGAGTTTATTGACCTTGTCTTTGTTTTCCACGTGAAGCTTCTTGAACCCTTCCTTCAGTACTTGAATGCTTTTGTGGATTGACTCGCTTTGGCTGGAAAGGTTCTTACCACACAGCTCTCAGAGTCTACACAGCCATGCCCATGTGCCCAGAGTAAAAACTCTATCGCTATTCTGCAAGGTGGCATGTCTGATGGTCTCTATGTCTGAGAGCAGGCCACTCAGTGTGAGGGAGGTAGCATTGGTTTGCTTACTTAACAGGCACCCAAGATGGTCTAATTGTCCTAAAGCTTTAGCTGCAGCCACCCAAGGTAGTCCACATTGGGGGTACTACGATAACTGGATTAAAGCTTTCAAAGCCATCTCTTTGATATCATCCAATACTTCTCTGGCGATACCTACTGCTTGATCATCTGGTAGGCTGTGTTGTCCTTCTCCACCTAGATGGTTGATTGTCAATTCCGCCCTTGCCTCATTATTAGCATAGTCTGCTATTAATTGATTTAGTAAACACTTCCATCCCCCTTCCCACAGGATGTATTCTGTAGGTGACAGCAACATGGTCATATAACATTTTAAATCATAGGGGGTTAAGACATGTGCTGTAAACATGGTCCTCATTAGGCCATTAAAAGACGGTAAGTTCTTCCTATGGTCTTTAGCTGCCCTACACAGATCCTTGATTTCCCCATAAACCAGTGGCTGATACCTGGGATTCTGCCTCCTTCTTTCATAACATATGGGGGAATTTCAAGACCATATGCCAGTCTTCTTACTTTCCCAGGGATCTTCCAGGGTTGAGGGGCAAGGTGGCTCTGAGGAATCCAAACTGTAAACTGTCCTTCGGGGGAGGAAGAATAACTTAGAGGAGAAACATTTGGATTAGAAATAGTGTGACAGTTGGGCTTAGTACCTTGAGCATGGGGTTATATTGTTGCCGGAGGGTGATGCAAAGGGCACTGCCATTTTGTCAGGTGTTGGGAAGGAAGGGCCTTGATCTAGGATGGCGGACTTCTGATGTGGCCTTCTAGAAGCATGGCCCAAAGTGAAGGTGGAATGATTGAAAGTGGGGGCGTGACCCACATTCATGGGGGTGGAGTCTGGAGGTTCATTTAGGGCGGAAGAGAAGGTTGTGGTAGCAGGAAGTGGAGGAGCCAAGATGGAGGGAGGACAGTCGGGTTCAGGGGCATCTGGAAAATTTTTAATGATCCACTTCACGATTGAATTTAATTTTTTCTTTGAAGATATTTAGTCATGATCAGTGAGAATTAACTTAAAGCATCGATCTACACACCTTTCTACTTTGGACATCCGGCTGCCCATTTTTCTCTTTCTCCACCTTAGGTGGAACCGCCACTGGAACACCCCAAATGAGTTATGGGATGTGGGTGTGTATTGTAAAATCAGAGTGGCAAAATGGGCAATAATTGTCCTGCGTTTCCCCAAACCCATCTGCAATCCTACGCAGGTGAAACTGTCGTTGTCCCTTGTGGATCCTGGCCGAGGTCCCTCAAAGCAATGATGAATCTGCCCGCCCGGCACAATCCAAAATCCCAGGGAGCGCTGACCTATCCATCAGGTAACCCCAGCTGACATGATTCAATGTCAGGGTCCCTGTTTGGGTGCCAAAAGACGCAATGAGGGTGGCTGTGACAAACCTTTCTGATTCCCCAACTTCAGGGCAAGGGGGGTGAAAATGAAAAGAAGCAGATGCTGGGGAAGATGAAACAGGAAAGCCTTATAAATATGATTGCCTGGCAAAAGATTTTGAGAATATGGAAACTATACGTGAGATTGAAATGAAAGCAAGCTTTGAAATACCAAGCCTTAGTTACTGAACAACTGGAAAACCATGGTATGACTGGCTGAAGGTAATCCTCTTTTGATGAAACAAGACCCTCTGCTTGCAGACAGGTCCAAGGGTCAGAGCAGACCCTACTAGCTTGAAAGAAGGGGTCCAAAGAGTAATTTTTAGGGTTTAAAATGTAACACAGTATGGCAGTGTAAAGTTTCTTACAGGCTGTATGTAAATGCTGTAAGATTTGTATCTTGTACTACATTGGTTAGTGAAAATTAGAATATGCGACACAGAAGATGATTTATTGTATTGTAACGGGAACTCCCCTCCTCTTTTGGGCATCCATTTTGGGCGCCTCTTTCAATCTCCTCTTTCAGGCAAGCTCCGAGCAGTGGCTGGCACCTCCTGACAAGGCCCCTGCACCCACACCTGTTGGGATCTCTAGCTGGTTAGAGTGACCCTGAGAAAAGTTCAAAGGTTTCTTTTCCCAGCCCAGCGCTTGAAGAAGGAGTCTTCAAGAAGGGCTCTTCATTTCTCCATCTTAAGGTCGTTTATTTTATATTATCTATAAAAAATTTTCTCCTGCCCTGCTGAGGTCAGCTTAGCAAGACTGTCCAAGGCATTCTGCCTGCCCCCGGGATGGTGTTATGTCTTTATACTAAAAACTACGTGTACAATGTTTACAATAACTTTCCAAAACCTATCACCTATGTTAGACAGTGAGCTTCTGCTCTAAACCAATCTGTAAGTGCCAACATCACAGCAGAAGATGGAGGCCAAGAAGAAGAAGGAGAAAGGCTGGATACACCCAGTTCCCTCCATCTTGCCTCCTGAACCCTGAGACAGAGTAGAGATCCATTCTGAATTAGGTGAAGTGTCTAAGAGAGGTGAAAAGTCTGTGAGGCCAAAGCTGAAGGAAAAGTCAGATGCCGGAGACAGCAAGACGACAGAGAAAGAAAAACAGAAATGACCACAAGGTCAATTTGCCCCCGACCTAGGAATTCCTTTGATAAAGGAGAACTGGCGATAAATGTCACGCGGAATGAATATGTATGAACTTATTGTGAAACTGTATGCATATGCATTTGGAAGGGGGATAAAAGGAGACCGGAAGTCTTCAGGGGTACGCATGCCTTTTGGGGAGGCTTGCGTCCGGCAGGCGTCGTAATAAAGGCATACCGGGCTTTACAACTTTTATAAAGTTGTGAGGTTTCTTCTTCTCTCCGCAAAACATTATGGCGAGCCAGCCAGGAGTTCTCTGTCCCTGCAGGGGCAGGGGAGATAGATGGACCTCCAAGGCACGCCCCAGGATTTTTTTTCCTGATGGGGCTCCGCTCGTCTCGCTTGTCACCTGCGGAGACAGACAATGACCTGCTGGCCTGCGGAGGAAGGTACAGTATGTACTGAGGGGCCCCCGGGGGAGGGAAAGGAGAGCAAGGGAGTAAACCACCCAGAGACGTCTGGGTTCAGCTGATAGAGCAGCTGTATTAGAGACGGGGTTCATTGTTCTGATAGAGCGGAACCGCTAGTGGCTCTGGGGGTGAGCCGGGTGAACCCATGTATGTGTGTGTTGGGGGTTCATTGTTCTGATAGAGTGGAACCGCTACTGGCTTAGGGGGTGAGCCGGGTGAACCCGTGTATGTGTGTATTGGGGGGTTCATTGTTCTGATAGAGCAGAACTGCTGAGTCCGTGTGTGTTTTGTTTGTGTGTGTGTGATGTTCGGACACTGTGTCGCTGTATGGTCAATGTATTTGGTGGCCAGTGCACTGTGTTTCTAATCGTGCAAATGTATAAGTGAATGGTATGTAAAAGAGAGTAAATCTACAGTGCCCTACAGTGTGTGGGGGGGTGAGTACTACCCGTGTTTGAAGCAGTCGAGTGAGGCCTGAGGCACCGGCTGCAGCAGGCTGCGGGGGCAGGGAGAGAAGTGCCCCGTGGAGAAGTGAGTGGGGGAACATCAGTGATGATATTTATTGTGTTTAAATGTAGTGATTTGTGTAGATTTGGTACATTTTAACCGTGAGTATGAGCTCAGAGGGTTCCTTTGCCTTGGATGTTTGGACTTGATCTCTAGACTGTGTGCTGTTATTTTGATTGTGTCCAGGAAAAACTGATGTGAGTAAATGCTGAATTATGGTATGATTGTATAGTGGTGTTTGTGGAGATTTTAAGATTTTGTTGCAACAAGAGTAGCATTTTACACAGGAGAACTATAGTACGGTGATTTATGCTTAACTACGATAAAGCGAGTTAAAGGAATTCCAAGAATTCTCCCCCTCACAGCAATTCAAGCCTTGGCTCTAGTGAATTTGAGATAAAGGGGGGGGGGGGGTGCGTGTGTCTGTGGGCATATCAGAATTTCGGCTGTGACTAGCACAGCCTTTTTGCAAGACAGTAAAACAAGCGTAAGTAGACACAGTGCTCAATTAGATTGTGCAAGAAGAGAACTAGAAAAGACTGATATTTTGTAAAACAGAGTTTAGATAGAAGAGATGAATGAGATGAATTAGTTAATGAGACTTATGAGATTTATGAGACTTCAGCTGGTACTGCAGTAAGTTTGGACTGGAAACAATCTATAGGGATTTAAAGTTCTCTGTAACAAACAGAATAGCCTGCCTTTGTGGGCAATTTCGGGGAGCCTTTGGTGCATCAAGAGGCTAGCATGCTGTGTGAGGTGACAGTGGCTGTCCCCTGGGCACAGGGACAGCTCTGGCTGCCTCGTCTCCCCAGGGAACACGGGAATGGCCTGTGGGCAAAAGCTGGATCTGCAGGTATTATTGCAGTGCGGTGTTTATGAGAAACACTGGTATTGCTGTTTTGCTGTTCTAATAAGTGTCAGGGCACATGCCCCAAGTGTAAATTAGAGGTTTCTGGTCAAGCAGATTCAGAACCTAAGGTCTTAGAGCTTGTGTGTGGGAATCACATCTGATACCTGCCACCTGGAGCTGTGTGTATAGGAGGAAAACTGAGAAACTACTGTGAAGGTCTGTAAAAAGGTTTGAGTGGAAGCGAGATAGGGCAAGGAGAAATAAATAATGAGAACTGACCAGAGCAAAGAGGTTCCTACATTAGCCCCTTTTAGGAGGCTCACTGGGAGGAGGTTGCCAGTAAGAGCAGCTCAGAAAATAAAAAGATTTATAAGACTTCATTGCCGTTAGTATTGTTTTATAATAGGAAGATAAACGGGATAGAGTTTTTGTATGCTGAAATGTCTTTTTGTTTTAAGAAACCACCCAGAATGGCAAGGAGACTGTGAGATCAGACCGCCCTCTGGTCTTGTCCCTTTAAAAGGAAAACAAGGCAAAGGGAAAGTAAATCAAACATGTTGTTTAGCATGCAGCATAAGATAGCAATGTATGAAATCAAGCAAAGATTATCATGCTGAAATGCAAAGCAATCACAGTTTGCAAAATGAATACATATGATTTGTTAAAGGCTCCTCCCAAGGTAAGGGAGGAAGGGTAAAGATGACCTCCCCAAAAGGGAAGAATTTTAGTCGATACAAGGGCCATATATTCAGTTTTAAATAAAGCTTTAGTACCTGTGGAGAATGTTTATGTTGTAGTGTGGGGAACAACTGAACAACTGGCCAGTCTGAGAAGGCATACTTTTGCAAACCTTTAAAGTAACATGTGTACTATATGTACCTAAAAGCTTTTGTACAATTCGCTCAATTCACTAAACATTCTCAAATGAGAAAGGTTACTCTGGAGGCAAATGATATAAAGATGTTAGGCTTAACATTAACAGACACTGAAATTAAAGACATTAGTAAGGAGATATTAGAATAAGTAAATAAGTGTTTTCAAGGGTATGGGCCTCTGCTGTAGCAGGGAGAATGAAAGACGCCCCTCCATAGTAATCAAGCTTAAGGAAAGAACACAACCAGTGAGAGTTGAGTAGCACCCTCAAAAGGAAGATAAGGAAGGAATCAGCCCAATAATTGATAGTACTGGATTAAGAACTAATAAGATAACACAGAATTTGTACCCTGTGGCAGCAAATCATTATTTAGTTGAGGTTTGGACCTGCCCTGAACACAGTCCACGGCTTGATCGTAGCTAGGGGCAAGGTGGGTGAAGTTTTGTAGACCAGGAGAGACATTCCTGCTTGCCACACATCTGGGAAATCAGGTGCTTTGGAGGGGGAAGGAGAGGTTAGATTCCCTGAGGTCTCTACATTTCAGAACAAACATCTGCTTCAAGTATGACCTAAACCTCTGTCAGATACACTTGTGAAGTATGTCTGAATTTGCAGTGTGAGCCCAGCACATCCCTCTGGCAGGGAGGGATGGTCATGGACAGAAAGCAGTTCCTGTTCCCCATAACAAACATCTAACTGGCATATTAGGGACAGGATTAGGAGTTTTAAATGGAATTGATTCAGAGATACTGATGAATAAACTGGCCACTGCAGCAGGTAGCCTAACAAAATTGAAGCAGCCTTTATAGTAATCTCTACTGACATTAGGAACTAGCCAGTGACAGATTTCAAAAGTACTGCCAAAGTAAGGAAGTATGAAAAGGCCGGGGACCAAGACCACAAGTTGATAGTAGAAGCACTTAGTATAGTTCAAGATAATGTGTCTTTAGCTTTCAGTTGTATACAAGCACAGTTATGGATGCAAGCAACAGCAGCTCTGATCATATGGCAAAGGGGTGAAGGTAATTTTCCAGCTGAAATTTGGAAAATTGTGTGGGATAATGCAATTGATATTGAAAGGAAGTTCCAATCCTGGTGGGCTATGGTGAATTTCACCTATGATCCTGCTTCTAATGTGGCCACTGCCTTTGTGCTTAGCATATGTAATGCCACTGTTTATGTTATCCATCCCATCATTGCCCTAGGATTAAACCATGAAAAAACAATACTCTATCCTTCAGAACATAGAGTGTGGGCACGAAAGATGAATGAAAAGTGGCAGACAGTAAACTTAGAGTCCTGCATTACTAGAGAAACGATGAGATTCATTTGTGAAAGCAATACTATCAATGCCCAAGATGTGTGTCTAGACACTGAACAGAGTATTTGCCACTTTGAAATTCATCCAGTCACTGACCAGAAAACTGTGCTCGTATATAATGGAAAAGGGGGGTGTATGCCTGAGAACTGCCTGTGCTGCTGTAAAAATTGATAGCAATGATGTTATTTTGTCTAGTAGAAATCATTCTAATTTCTGTATTTGTAATTTTGTTAGGATTATTGGGTGTGATTTTTGTACTCAGCCCCAGTGACATCCCACCAGCTGGTTAAAACTAATTATACAATGTATCACAGATTATCACCTACCCCTATTGGGATGGACCTTACATTGGTAAAACAATTAATTGAGCACCAAGACCTACAGCAAATCTTGAAAGAAATCCAAGAAAGTGGAAAGAAAACCTTAATTACTGTCCAACATGATACAAAAGAAATAACTAGAATTCTGCAAAGAATAGAACAAAATGCAGATCATCACTGGTGGGATGTGATCTTTGGGTGGTCTTTGGGTGGAATCTTTAATAAGTTGCGCCACCCCATTGTAGTTTTGTTAATATTAGTTGGGATAAGCTTAGGATTATCTATTATATTGTTAATTTGGAACTGGAGAATACTACAATGAATAGCTGTATTAACCTTTTTGTCAAACATACATGGTGGAGCATTAAAAGACACTTATTGTCATGAGGGTTTTCATTAAGTAAAAGCATTTACTTATTTCCTAGGAAAGGGGGGAATGAGACAGAGTAGAGATCCATTCTGAATTAGGTGAAGTGTCTAGGAGAGGTGAAAAGTCTGTGAGGCCAAAGCTGAAGGAAAAACTCACATGCCGAGACAGCAAGGAGACAGAGAAAGGAAAACAAAAGACCACGAGGTCAATTTGCCCCCGACCTAGGAATTCCTTTGATAAAGAACTGGCGATAAATGTCACGCGGAATGAATATGTATGAACCTATTGTGAAACTGTATGCATATGCATTTGGAAGGGGGATAAAAGGAGACCTGAGGTCTTCAGGGGTACGAATGCCTTTTGAGGAGAATTTTCTCCGCATGCGTCCGGCCGTAAATAAACATACCGAGCTTTACAACTTTTATAAAGTTGTGAGGTTTCTTCTTTTCTCCGCAAAACACACCTGGACCAGGCTGTACAGGCTGATGGGCTGGCGAGCCCTGAGCCCTCTGGGCATTTTGGCCCCATACCTGTCACAGGACGGGGCCACACGCAGGAGCGTCATGACTACGTCAGCAGGCTGTGCTTCGGTGAGATCCAGCAGGGTCCTGTTCAGCCTGTGCTCAGCAAACTGATTGGCCAGGAGCCACTGGTGGATGTACCTGACAAGGGCAGGAACCTGGAGAAGGCACCGGGAGACTTGGAAAGCTGCCAGAGGGAGGAATGTCCCCAGCTTCCCCACAGAAGTGCTTCCCTACCCACCACACTGCCATGGCCTCAAAGAGTTACAGTGACCAGCAGGCGTGGCTTGGGAGACCAAGCAATTCCTGGGAGGATCAAACCCTGGCCACAGGCTGCTTACTTGCTTTGGATTGGAAAAGCCCTCCTCTATGAGCATATCCAGCAGGGCAGCACTGGTCTTGGTTTTGAAGATGTGCGAATATGCTCTGAGCCCAGTGCCCATGGTGCTGATCTCTTCCGCCCGAATTTTCTTGATGAATTTGCAAACCAGCTGTAGGAGAAGGGCAAGAAGCCAGGGATGTTGCAGGGAATGCTCAGGCGCGGTGCCAGCAGGCCCAGCCCAGGTGGGGGTGGCTGCAGATACCTGGGCTGTGCTGTGGAAGAGGCCACGGGCAGGGTCCTGCTCCTGTGTGCGCTGCAGGGCTGCACCTGGCAAAGAGCGAGCGCAGCCAGAGCTGAGGGGCTGCGGGAGAGGCCGGAGAACACAGCCCAGCCCTGCGCTCCCCAGGCAGGGACAGCCCCAGGATGCCCCAGGGGATGGAGCACGGTCCCTGTGGGGTGTCTGCCCGGCCCCTCTTCCGTCCTGTCCGTGGGAATGGGATGGGATTGGGTGGGATGGGATAAAATGGGATAGGATGGGATGGAATGGCGCCAAGTTGGCTGTGGGCACCGACCCTGTGGCCCAGCTCTGCCACTCACCCTCCTGCGGCAGCTCAGACGGCACCACCGCTTTGGTTGCATGTGCTGGGGCAGCTCCAGCGCCTTCTTCCTCCTCTTTCCCCCAGGCCACCTTGGGCGCTTTCAGGGGTCTCTGCTCCATGATAATGACTAGATTTGTGAGGACACTTGCAGAAGAGAAGCCTCGGGAAGGCCACAGGTCACCAAGTCCTGTGGTCTGGCCTCGAGCTCAGCTGCAGGAAGAATGCCTCGAAAAGGCTCCGGGTCAGACAGGAACGAGTGTGCTGTGCGGGGGCTCCTCACGGCACCGCTCTGTCCTGTTCTGCCCCATTGTGTGTTCCCAGCAGCTGGGCAAGCTTCTATTTCCCCTGTGTCACAGAGGGCCCTTGGTCACCGGGTTCCATTCCATGGCACAGAGACCGTGCTGCAGCGTGTCACCAAGGGCCCTTGCACACACTGCCTTCTGCCCTGGGGCCACCCCCAGCCCAGCCAAAGTGGCCCAGCTTGGAAGGAATCCCTGGCCCCAGGTGTCTAAGACAGCCCGCACAGGATCTTTGGGAAGGGCTCAGACCATCAGCAAACGCTGCCCAGCTCTGCGGGCTCAGTCCTATCCCCATATCTTTCCCTGAGAGCATTTGAATTTCTAAATTAGAACCATTTGAAGGGAGGGGATTTACATTTTCCATTTCAGAGAAGCCTTCTGCCTTCATTAGCAGACACCTCTCTCTTCAAACCAAGGCGATTGTTTATCATCTTGCAGAGGCACAGTTGCTTGGGAGCCCCATTCTACACCAGGGACCTGGAGAACCATTCCCAGCAATTGGGAAAATCCTCGGTGGTCCATCCACCCACAGAGGAGGTCTCCAAATGTGTCCCAAAACTGGGTCCAGATCTTAGAGGCCAAAAAGAGCAAGTCCAAGTGACTTGATGATATTTTTAGCCCAGATAGCCATGCAGCTGATGGCACACTTCACAATCAGCAGGGGACACAGCCAGGCAAAAGCCCAGACCTCTGCTGGGAGCCTTTCTCCTCAAATACCCTTCAAACAAACCTCCATGCAAGTCAGTTGGGAAAGTTTCTTCAAATGATCCATTTCTGGCACATAACTACACACGGTTAAGTGAAAGATTCTAAAGCATCTGCTGTGGAGTCAAAGAGCCAGCACTAAGAGTCCTTGTCATCTCTTTGTAGCTAAATCCCACTTTGGGGGATTTGAAGGAGTTTGGAACGAGCTAGAGAGCGGATCTCTGAGTGTTTTAGATGATGCCATTGCTTTTTCTTCTCTTCTACATAGACAGGAAGGGTGAGTTTGGCCCACATCTCCACTGCATGGCTCACAGGGCCCACAAGACTTGTAGTTACAAGAGCTTTGAAGGATTTCTTGGCCAAGAAGATACGGCCGACAAGGATATTTATGTTTTGCAGCCAATCTTCAATATTTCGTCTTACAGACTCATGCTCTGGGGGTCTCTAGCTGGTCAGAGTGACCCCAGATAAGGTAGAAAGTCTCTTTTCCCAGCCCAGCGGTTGAAGAAGGAGTCAGAGCTCTTCATTTCTCGGTCTCAAGGTTGTTTATTGTATCTTATCTATAAAATTCTTTCTCGTGTCCTGCCGAGGTCCGCACAGCAAGACAGTCTAAGGCACTCTGCCTGCCCCGGGGCGGTGTTATCTTTTTATACTAAAAACAACTATGTGTACAATATTTACAATTACTTTCCAATACCTATAATCTACGTTAGACAGTGAGCTTCTACTGTGAACCAATCTAAAAGTGCCAACATCACAGCAGAAGATGGAGGCCAGGAAGAAGAAGGAGAAAGGCTGGACATGCCCAGATTCCTCCATCTTGCCTCCTGAAGCCCCATTCTAAAACGCCCCAAAATCTATTTTGCCACTCTGTGATAAATTCACTATCAATCTACTTAAACTTTTGTGGGTTGTCATTCTTCCTACAAGGTTGGTAATTGTTTTTTCCAAGGGCTAAATCAAAGGCACAGGGATCTTGGGCTCTGTGCCAAGGCCTCTGAGCCCTCTGACAGGGTCTCGAGTCCTGCAGGGCAACCAGAGGAATTTCCTGGGTTCCCACATCCTGCTACAGTGTAAGCCTCCTTAGCCAATCATGCTGTGACACACAAACCTACAGCACTGCATCCTAAACTTCTTGTTTACCATTGTAACTACTTTTATTTTTTCTAGATCTTCAGCACTAAAACTCTAAACTTTCCTCCACTTCAACATTCCTCCCCGTGTCTCTGCTATAATAAACTAGAAATCCGCATTCTCGCTTCTAGCACCTAAGCTTGGAAGCCCTTTCCAAAGTCTCCGATCAAATCCTGTGCTTAATTCTAAGCTTTGCTGACAAGGCCAAAGGTCTGAGATTTCCCTGCATTTGGGTTTCCAACAACACTGATGCTGTTAGTTCCACAGTGCCCAGGATCCGTCTTGCAAGTCAACTCTGGCAGGAACAAGGCGGCTGCCGGGGGGCTGCTTGTGGCCTCTGACAGCCCATTGCTCAGGGCTTGCCAGCGCCTCAGCCCCTCAGGGGCTGCCCCAGCCTGGCCAAGCTGCCCGGCAGCAGCGCCGCAGCCCCACAGCAGCTCCAGAGCAGCCCCATCCAGAGGCACCTGGGAGCCCTCAGCACTGCAGCCAGCAGCACACGGACAGGAGGACACAGATGGCGCTTCCTGCCTGGCACAGGGCATGTGGCCATCTCCAGGCACCGCTCTCACAGGGATTCCTGCAGCTCCGGCCCCTGCCCAGCCACTCTGCCGGCAGCACAAAGGCTTCAGCAGAACCACCAAAGGCCAAGGGACTTCTGGCCATTTCCCCTGCAGCACTGCACACCTGGGCAGCTGGCTGAGTGCAAGCACCCTTTTCCCCCTCCTCCCCTATGCCCTGCGGACCCTAGGCAGCAAAAGAAAGATCCTGGGAGTCTGTGTATTATAACATAGTCTCTATTTACATTGTAAAGGAATAGAAAAAATTGAAAAGAACAATCTTGAAGAAAAAGAAAATTCCTCCTGACTCAGGAAGCCCCTGCAAAAAGATCTTGTGGGATCAGCTCTCCACAGAGCTCCGGCAGGGCAGGCAGCTGAGCTGTGAGAGACGAGGCTGTGTCTTCCATGCCCTGCACAGGTGATTTCAGAGCCACTGGAACCTGGACATGGGAGCCCACTCTCCTGACTTGAGGATGCACAGTGTTTGAATTGCCAGGCTTCCAACGGCGAAGCTGACGTCATTTGTTTTGTCTTCCAGAGCTGCAAGAGAGAGGAACAGAGCCACGGTCAGAGCGGTATCTGTGGGGAGCCCAGGAGAGCCCCCTGCCAGGGCCATCGCAGCCGGCTCTTGCCATGGCCAGGAGGGAGCATGGAGCAAGGGGATCAGCCAGAAGCTGCTGCCACCAATGGCCCACGTGGCCCCGAAAGCTCCGTGTGCTCTGCCCACGGGAGCAGAGCCCTCCACAACCGGGGCAGGGCTTGCAGCTCCACCCAACAGCCCCCGCTGTCAGCCCGCTGCCCTCACTCACTCACCAGCGCAGATCAGCTGCAGCCCTTCCTTCTTCCCCCTCAGGTGCCGCCCGGCCATGCCTGTGAACACAGAGCCTGTCACGGCCCCAGCGGCACAGGTCCCTGCCACCGGCGCTGCCGGCGCTGTGGCCACACGGGCTGCTGGCCCGGCCGGGCTCAGCCCGGCCCTTGCCGCATGCTGCCGCCCCAGGGCACGGCTGCCAGAGGGCGGCAGCAGCAATGGCCAGGCCAGGCCGGGCTCCACGGCGCCGGGCCCAGCTGGCGGGGCCGGGGCACCAGGCGGGGCCGGGGCCGAGCTGCGGCGGGCCGGGCTGGGAAGGGAGCCCGGGCTCGTGGCTCACCCATGAACCTGATGGCTGTTTTGCGGAGAAAAGAAGAGAACCCCACAATTTTGTACAAGTTGTAAAGCTGGTATGTTTATTACAGCATTGGACGCATGTGGAGATTGCTCTCCTAAAAAAAGGCATGCGTACTTCTGAGAACTTCAGGTCTCTTTTTCTCTCTCTCTCAAATACATATGCATACAGTTTCACAATAGGTTTATACATGTTCATTTTTATGGGTTTCACGCGACATTTACCGCTAGCTCCTTTTTATCTGAAAAAATTCCGAGGTCAGGTTGACTTGCCCCTACAGCAGTCCCTGTCTCTCTCTATCATCTTCTGTCTCCCCCCCTTTATCTCTGTCCTTCACTGAAGTAACTTCACTGGGCATAGGCCTTGCTGTCTGGCTAAATAACTATGGTTTCTAACCACAGACTGAACTCAAAAATGTACATTTCACCTAAATTAAAATGGAATTCTATCCTGGAAAATTTTCACTTTGCCTCAGCGTCCTGATGGGATTGGAGTACACTGTGCACCAGTATGGACAAAAGCCTTGTGTATCTATGGGTCTGGTGTGTCAGGGATCCACGCAGCCCAAGAGACACAATTTTCCCTGGCCTCTACCTGGCTAGAGGCAGGGCCTCTCTAGTCTTGGCTACTGTTCCCTCCCTGGGCATATTTTCTGAATGTTCCTTCAAGGAGATCTGACATATCATCCTCCCTTCTGCTATACCTGGCAACTCGGTCATGGGGAGCTGGGGCTTCATTCATTTGGGTGTAAATCCCTCTCTTAGTAGTTTCCTCCTTTAGCTCTCATACCCATGCTGCTAGGATAGAGACGAGTTTTCCATTCCACCCTTTCATGTCTTGCCCATGTTCATAGAGGAAGAACCACAGGTCCACTCGTGGGGTGTACTCCCTCTCCCTAGCTGGGGGATGTTGGGCTCTGACACTGGGGCTTCTGGTTTGCACTGGTGCCACATGGGAACTGTCCTTGCTCATCTCCTTCCTCATCTTCTCTCTGAATTTTCCCTGTTCATCCTTGAGACAACCACAGCAGAGACATGCGTGTGCATCAGGCCATGGACGATGGTCTCATCATTCCTGAGTTTGCCTGCTACAGAACTCACTGTCTCTTGGTCATCCACAAAATGCATTGTTCCCATGAAGCTGGAGTATTCAGATGGCCTCTGCTGTGAACAACTCCACCACATTTGCACTGTGCACCTTGTCAGGCTCAATATGTTGTCCATCCCCTGCAAAAAGTTATCTCCAATACTGCCATTTGTTTTAGTGCTGGAGGTCAGAATTTTTCCTTTATTTTTCTTGGGCAGCACCCAGCCCTCTGCCCCCTCCAGAGCCCGGCCCCAGTGGCTGCTGGCTGCCTCACAGGGCTCTGTGGGCAGGAGAGGCCAGTGCTGGCCACAGGGAGAGCCCAGTCAAGGGGCTGAGCCGGCACCAACTGCACGCTCCTGGCACTCTCCAGCTGGCAGAGGGCAGGAACAGAGCGGCCGAGCACCTGCGCCGGGCCCTGCGGTGCCAGGACAGCCCACAGGAGCCCCTGCAAGAGGCGGCCATCAGGTTCACGGGTGAGCCACGAGCCTGGGCTCCCTGCCCGCCCCGCCCTTCTTAGCACCATCCAGCCCCACCCTTCCCCGCCCTACCCAACCTCTGTCTGCCCAGCCCTGCCCAACCTCACAATGCTCCGCCCTGTTCTGCTCCACCCAACCTGGCCTTGCCCTAAATCACCATGCTCCGCCCTGCGCTGCTCCACGAACCAGACCCCACCCTACCCCACTATGCTTCACCTTGCCTCACCCTGCCCCACCCCTCTCTGCCCCACCCCACTGCACCCTGCCCCACCCCACTCTGCCCCACCCTACTGCACCTTGCCCCACCCTACCCCACGTTTCTTCACTGTGTCCCACC
This sequence comes from Melozone crissalis, assembly GCF_028551555.1. Lineage (NCBI taxonomy): Eukaryota > Metazoa > Chordata > Aves > Passeriformes > Passerellidae > Melozone > Melozone crissalis. The sequence continues at coordinate 49,439 of NW_026535912.1, forward strand.
CCACCCTGCACTGCTGTAGCCTGGGCTGACCTCGCCATGCTCAACCCTGTACTGCTCCACCCAACTCCACCCCGCCCTGCCCTGCCCCACCCTGTCCCACCCTGCCCCACCCTGCCACAGCTCGGCTCTATCATTGCCTGGGGGTCTCTGCACAAATCACCAACAGGACGGGATTGCTGGGGAACGCATCTCGAGCTGTTTATCTTGCAGCATCAGTCTCATTACATGGTTATGACAATGGGAAGATGCCAGCAGCTCACATCTGTCACAGACATCTTTTGTGAAAAATCCTTTCTTAGGATTTTTCTCCTTTCTGAGAAGCTGCAGCTTCAGCAACAAGATGTAAACAATGATTATCTGCTGGTGTAGAATGCAACAGGTCCACCTGTGATTAGCCCCTCTTAGATGTTTGTAATTAATGGCCAATCAAGATGGAGCTGTCTCGGACAGAGTCTGAGAGAGCTGCCTTTGTTATCATTCTTTTCTATTCTATTCTTAGGTGAGCTAGCTTCTGAGGAAACCTTTTCCTTTCTTTTCTTTCAGTATAGGTTTAATGTAAAATATATATATATAATAAAATAATAAATCAAGCCTTCTGAACATAAAGTCAATATTCTCGTCTCTCCTTTCACCTGAAAACCCATGTGACCATGGTCACACACATCCCCAGAAGCAGACAAAGAACTTCATGTTACAATTTACTTTAAAAGTTTTTGACCAATCACACAAAGCAAAAGCATATTGACAAGAGTTCTATCCAACCACTGTAAGCACATGTACCTTCAGTCAAAAAATGCTCACTTATTTTGTATATAATACCTGCTGGTAAGTATTAAAATACAATCCACAGGGCTCCATTATTAAGCTTAAAACTTCCTAATATCTTGGTAGATAAACTTTTCTGTACCTTAGGCAGGTATTCGAGCCAAGCATTAATACACAGACCATTCTTCTATTTGTCCTTACTTTTCTACTTCTTATAAAATTTTCTGCTGACAAATCTTATGGCTACTGCTTAACACTAATGGCACTTCTGCTGTCTCTGAGGCCTGCCTTTTGTAGCATTCCTAAAACATTCTGATTTTCAGGATTCCCACAGACCCCAGCCCTGCCTGCTGCCCCGGCAGCGCCAGCTGGGCCTGGCGCCGTGGAGACCCGCCTGGCCCGGGCATTGCTGCTGCCGCCCTCTGGCAGCCGTGCCCTGGGGCGGCAGCGTGCGGCAAGGGCCGGGCTGAGCCCTGCCTGGCCAGCAGCCCGTGTGGCCACAGCGCCGGCAGCGCCGCTGGCAGGGAGCTGTGCCGCTGGGGCCAAGATGAACTCTTTGTTCTCAGAGATGGCTGGGTTTCCCATGATGAAGGAGCAGCAGGAAGAGCTCCAGGATCTCAGTCAGGGTGAGTGAGGGCAGTGGCCTGGCCAGGCGAGCTGCAATCCCTGTCCCAGGTACAGTGGGAAAAACTCCACTCCAGAGAAGGAGATGTCAGGCCTGATTCTGGGTTGGAGGGATGAAAAGGACAAAATGCCCATCCTTTTGATGCAGGGGATGCCCTGAATGTGGGAGGCCTGCCTGCCCTTTCCACTGGAGCACCATGCTGAGATACCCTGAGAGCAGCCCAGTGCTCCTTGCTCCTCTCTGCTGACCCGTGAGCGTTTCTCTGCTCTCGGGATGGCCCTGGCTGTGTCAGGGCTGCTCCGTGGACACGAGACAGCCGGTCCTGTCGCGCTGGGTTACAGCAGTGCCTTGCAGCGGCCCTGCACCCACGCCAGGATGTTGGCCAAGAGAGGCCCTGGAAGCTGAGGCAGCTGATTTGAAGCTTTTGCAGATCCACACAGGGGATGGCCACACACAAGGGATGGCCAACAGCACTCCTGAAGGGTCTCCCTAATTCAAAGAAATCGACAGACAAATGCATTGTCTGCCAAAAGCCCTTTTATTGAGGTGGCAGGAGGGCAGGGGTCTGCACGCCGCTAAAATGCTTCTCTGCCACATGTACATTTCAGTGGGATGATGTCAGAAATGGATCTCCAAAATACCATCCATCTTGTCTCTGCTGAGGTGATTCAATAGGCAGGGCGTTAGAAATACATTCTGTCAGATTCCTGTACTTGAAGCTGATGTCCAGGCACTGGCCAGGAGCGGCCTCCATGCCCTAAAGCAGCACTTCTTCCTCATGGCTTCCCTGCACAGGGCTCATTTTACACTTGCCCTTAGTTCTTCTGGTAGAATGTGTCTAAAGCTTTTTGTCAAGTCCCTCTCCTGTCAAGTTAGGCCAGCCAGGTTTTTCTAATGCTAACTGGTGCTAAGTGCTTGTGTAGGTCTGTGCTAAGTACTTGTTTACTTATGTGAATTGCTTGTGCTTATGTCAAACAAAGGCCTTGTTTCATTCAGCTGTTCTCTTTATCCTGATGCAAATTCTTTTACAAGATCCTCTGGACAGTCCACAGTACATATGTATTGCTCTGCTGCTGTTTTAATTTTCTACCACATCCATAGGTTTATGATGGTTAAGAGGAGAGGGGTAATTTTTTAAAATTAGAACTGGTTTGCTGAGGAAGCTAAAAATCTGAGGAGCTGTTGGTGGTTCCAGATTTGTCCATCACAAGAAGACATCTGACTCATGATGTTCTCTTTCTTTCTCTCTTTTGGTGATGATTTTGGTAACAACTTTGATACCGGATTTGAGTGTCCATCAGGCTCTGTGAGATGCATTTTTGACTTCTGCCACTAGCCATTCTATATTAGGCTGGTACGGCATTTGCTTTAGAATGTTAGCGTCCCGTGCAGTTTGGAATTTGGGCACTTGGTGGTACCCATCATGTGCATTCTGCAGAGTCTCAAGAGAAGTTCTAGTGTGGTGCAGCTGAAGTCGCATCCACTTTTGGTTGTTGTGAAATTACAAATAGAGAAGTTAGTAACATTAGTAGTTTCATTCAAAGACTCTATTGTAATAGTTGTGCAAGCAGATCTCACACAGGCACAGCCCCTTCCCACATAACACACCTGTGATTGTGCACGGGTAACTGGGCTCATTTCAAAAATACAAGTGCTGCCCTCAGCATGCAGACACCGATCCTCTCTTTTGAGGATCCTTTTGGAATTCCTCTATTGCTGGAACCCCCATTGGCCCATGTGACCTACCCTCTCATCTCATCTGTCCTAATTAGTGCCAAGCAACTGATGGAATCCCCTCGCTCCTCCCCTGCAGATTCCTTCTTGCTCAATTGTTTGTATCCACCCCCTGAGTTGTACCCCGATAAAATCCCGTGCACAGAAGTGCTGGCGGCTCTTTCGTGCTGAATCTTTCCCTTGGAATAAACCTTGGCCTGTGGAACCTCACAATCGAGGAGCCTCCTCCTTCTCTTTTGCCTGCTCCATGCCGCAGTTAGTAGATCCTGAACCACTGAGCAGTGGCTCACCAGGGTCAGCCACGGGCAGGACCCACGCCTTGGCCGTTCCCCACTCCTGGCGCAGCGCCGCAGTTTTCCCAAGAGCCAGCCCGGGCTCCGTCAATGGGGAACCCGTCCCAGTGCCTGACCATGCTCTGGGTGAAAAACCTTTTCCTGCTATGGAAATGAAACTTGCCCTGTCCCAGCTCCCTGCCCTTTTCTCCAGTCCTGCCACTGGTCCCAACAGTGACGAGAGCTGCAGCAGCCCCTCTGATTCCCCTCAGGAGGACGTTGAAAACCACAATGACGCCCTTTACCCTCCTCCAGGCTGAACAAAGTGGCCTCAGTTGCATCTAGGCCTTCCCCTCCACACCACACTCCATCCTTGCAGTCCTCCTTTGCATTCTGGCTAATGGCTTCATAACTTTTTCTATTGTGCTGCCCAAAACTGCGCCCGTCTGCTTCCAGCGCTTCTCTTGGCTGCTGCTTCAGGGTGTGGGCACCATCATCAGAGACACAGAACAGCTTCTCCTCCCAGAGTTGTCCTTATCCTCCGCACTTCCACGTCTCTGCCTTGATGTTCACTGGGGAACTTGCCACTTTGTGGCCGCTCCTTGCTGTGCTCAGCAGGGACACAGTTTTGTTTGGACATGAGCTGCCAGAGCAAGACATGCAGCAACTGAAGCTGAGAGTAGCAGAGGCTGGGCAGAATGAGGAAAGGATGTGGTGAGACACTGGCACATTGAGTGAGCTGCACTCCCATAATCTCTAGGCTAGCAGGTCCTGGTCTCACATTCTCCTCTTGGTTTATTTAAATGTTATTTATTTTTTTTTCATCATCAAAATAAAATATATAGAATTAAAAATATGTCATCAAAACTTAAAGACAGAATCAAAAGACATTAATTCAAAACTACATCTAAAGATCAGAACATATGTACAGCTGTAACTATCGAGCTTAACACATCAATCCTGTTCTTCAAACACTCTTCATACAGGCGGCAGCTTCTTCCTGAGCTTGGAGGAAAGAGAGCTCTTCTGGATGGGAGGCGAGGACTTTGTGGGTGAGGGAACATTGGAAGAGTCTGGAGAAAACTTCTCAGAAAGACTGTAACCAGCCAGATCTGCAAAGTGGAGACACAAAGTTAAACAGAGGCCTCCATGCAAACCTAAAGCATCTGAAGCTCCATATTTCCTGGGACAGATTTCCTGGAAATGTCTAAACAGCTGCACAGGGAAACATGCTCCTGCTGGCAGACACTTGAGGCAGGCCAGGGCAAAACCTTGAACCACTTGCCCAGAGCTAGCACAGGCACAGCCTGGCCTCTGGGCTGCCCTGGGACAGCAGGGAGCCCAGAGCCCTGTGCTCCCCAGGAATGGCTCAGCTGCACACGCACCCTCCTGCTCCTCTGCCTGCCCCACAGCTCAGCAGCCCTACAGCTCCAGGGGCACTGGCAGCAGCACAGCTCAGTGCAGGGGCACATGCAGGGCACAGCTGTTCCCTGGCAATGTGCACAGCCTCTCTGGGCTGCCACAAGACCCTTCCTCCCAGCAGAGATTGGCCCAGCTCCCCCCTCACCTCTGTGTGAGGCTGAGCCATGATTGCCTTCACCTTGTCCTCCATCTGGAGCTGCTCCAGGCCCCCCATGCCATGACTAGGAAGGGCAATGGAGAGAGCAGGGGCAGATGCACACCCTTCCTTAGGATTTTGTCATTTTTGGCACAGCTCAAAAGGCAAATCCAGAGGTGTCCAACTCAGCACTTCCTCAGCTTTCTGGAGAACATCTCACCTTCACCAGCCCAGCATTTTGGAGAGGTTTTCCCGCACATGTGGAGGCTTGCTGGCAGCACATTTCTTCAGCTGGGTGCCCATCACCTTGCACAGGGCAGAGGCGAGCTTGGTGGCCACGGTGCGGACGTTGGCGCTCCGCACAGGCAGCGCCTTGTTCTCCAGGCAGGACCAGAGCACGGGCAGGGCGTCGCGCTGGACAACTTCAGGGCTCCTGGCATGAACCCCCTGCACAAGCACTGCCGGGACAGAGACACAGCTCCTTACCCACCAGCCTCACTGCAAACAAGGATCTACCTCTGCTTCTGCTTCTTGCCAGCCTCTCTGGCCAAGAGCAGCAAAATAGCACCAGAGCCCCTTGATCCAGAAACGGGCAAAGCAGCTGAGCATCCTGGAAACAGAACCACCCACCCCTCAGCACTAATTGCTCCAACCAGAGCCTTGGCCCTGTGGCAGACTTCCTACCTTTACTAAATTATTTCACAATCTCTGCATGAACAATGCATGAAATGTTCAATTGCCTTTGATTTCCATTAAGAAGTTGTCTAAACCCACACTGAAGATTTGGAAATGCACCATAGAGAGGAAATTGAGAGATTTCTAATAAAAGGAATGATTCCATTTTTGTAACTTTTATGTCAAGTGCCAAATGTCTAATCTGGCTCTTCCCTTTGCTCAGTGGCACACGGCAAAGGGCAGGGTTAGAACACACCTCAAAACTCCAGCCCACCAGAGATGGCTGCTGCCTGACAGCTGGATGAGAAACATCAGTGACCAGCTGGTGTCTTTGGCAGAATGCTTTTGGGGCTTCCTTCCCTGTTTCAAACCTCAGGGTGTCTTAGATAATTACCCAGACCCCATTGCCTTGGCATTTGAGCATCTCCACATTTTAATGCCATTTCCCCTCCCAGTGGTAATGGCATTTTTTCTTATAATGTCCACTGAAATAGGGCCATAAAGAAAGAAAAATGCTACACAGAGGACTGAAATGTAACCAAAACATAAGTGCTTTCTCATACTGTCTCTGAAATCTCTCTGCCCATTTTCTGAACTGAACTATATCAAACACAGACAAATATTTACTACCAACAGGCTTCTTGCATGGCAGATTTGGCTGAGAGAAAAAAACCTGAAATGCTCTGGAGACCATTCTTATTTTCTGATCAGACAAAATGTTATCTAGTAGGCATTTAATATTCTGTGGTGGAAGAGACTTCATTTTCTCTATGCTGTTAATTCATCAGCAGTCATCAACATTGAAAGAGCTCCTGCAAGTACCCAAAACCTAATCTGCTAACAGGAAAGGGTTATGGTACCCATTTTAAAATGGGAATTCATTTGAGTTTAAATGTAATTAAAGACATCGGTGACTACTGAACGTGAGGAACAGCTGTCTGTTCCTACTAAATCTCAGAGGGAACAGCTGTTTTTTCTAAAGTAGTCCTAATTTATGGTTAATTCCTTTATTTGAAAAAGAGATCAAAAGAACTGCTAAACTAAATTCCCTATTGCTGGGGATCTACTTTATTCAAATGCTCTTTAAGGGCCTTTGACATTCCCAATTGCTGAACATGCCCTTTTGAGATTCCTAATGAAGACACAAAGTGTATTAAACCTTGCATTCAAAGATGTTGGCATAATTAGCAGTGGATTTAGCCTCAGTTAAAGGAAGGCTATCAATCATCTTCTCTGCTATATATTGAGATTATCCTTTTTCCATTCCTTGGCTATTGCTCACACAGCAAGCTCTTCCGAGGAATCAATTATCAGCTGCATTTGTAGCATTTTGGACAGTACTGACACAGGCAGACACTGTTTGCACACCCTGAAAGGCTCAGTCCAAGGCCACTGTGACAGCACAGGCAGGGAGCCTCAGCACTCTGCTTCAGTCCCTGTGCCCCAGAGGCTGCCTTGCACTAAACCCGTGCCTCTGATACCTCTGTTGAGTTCTGGCCTAAGCTGTGACCCCCAGGCTCTGCACGGTTCAGCCTCAAAACTTTCCAAGAGAAAAACAAGAATTCTGTGAGGACAAAACAAACCGATGCCCTGAAACAGCATTGGCCACCATTTCCCCTCAAAGATCACAGATGTCCCTGAGCTCCCCAGAGAGGAGCCAGCTGGGGCTTTTTTAGCCCTCCCTTTGCTGGAGGTGTTTCTGAGATGCCCCAGTGAGAGCTCAGCCCCAGGCCGAGCGCTGCCCCCATCTCAGGTGCTGCCCAGCCCTGCAGCAGCCAGGGAAAACCTGCCAAACCCACCTGCCTTGGCTCTGGGGCAGCAGGGACAAGCTCAGCACCTCCTGGTTTGGAGGAGCTGCTCTGCTGTCTGCTCACAGGCATTCCCTGTAAATGCTCCCTGGGAAGAGCTCTTGGCTCAGAAGGGGAGGCCATACCTGTGATGCGCTCGGTCACATCCAGGAGGGCTTGGCCACTCAGGTGATTCCATTGGTAGCTGAACTCTTTCAGCAGTGACACTTTATCTACAAGGGAAACACACGTTTCTGCTCACTTTTCTCAGGTCATAGGAGAAAGGGCAGGGCCAACCCCATTTCATAAAATAAAGTACATTTCTGCGGATTTTTGAATCCTTTTCTTCTTTCCTTCCAGCCTGCTTGGCAGGGTTTTAAATTCCAAAAGAAAAGTTCTCCTTTCACATTTGTAAATCCAAACTTGTCTGCTGTAGCAGGAGCTGTGTTAAAACATTTCACATCAAGGACCTCAAGAGTTCAGTCACATGGAAGCAGTGAAAGGTTTTGCATCCCAGAGCAAAAAGGAAGAGCCCCATACTTGGGACACAGAAAGGCACTGAGTCAGGCAGTTCCTGAGCTCACAGAGCAGCTGGGGAGGAGAAAGGGGAAACTCCCCTTGAAGACCTGCCTCTTCAACACTCCTTTTTTCAGGCATATTCCCCCAGTACGGAATTTTCAGAGCTGACATAAATGTGTGTGGCAAAGGAATTTACAGCAGCCCTTGCCTATGTAGGTAATTGCTGTGGCCATCTTGCCCCACGCAAAACAACATGTGGAACAAGGCATCACTGACAGCTGGGTTTATACCTGTTTGTTCTAAACAAATGAACTTGGTGAATTATCAGTTCCCCTTTGAACAGAGAAGACAAAGAAGAAAAGTGGAAAATAGGCAGCTAATGCCTCTAATGTAGAGCCTTCCAGGTGGCTGCTCTGCAGAAGCTCTGATGGGTCACTGTCCCTTCATGCCAACAGCAAAGCTGTTCATTTGGGAAATCAGACAGGGCCCAAGCAAACTCCAAACTCCCTTTGCCTCTGAACTGTAGCAAAGCTGTAGCCCAGGACTTGCTCTTCAGACAAGCGCACAGAGCCAAGGGCTCCTGGGACTGTTGGGAAATGCTGATCCCATTCCAGCCTGTTGGGGATGGTGCATAAGGACTGCACCGGCACAGCCTCTGGTGGGTGTCAGCTGGAGTGTTCCACAGACAAGAGCAGCTGTCAAGGCACTCAGCGCTCTCTTGTGCAGGAGAGACAGAGACGAAGCTGAGGAGAGTCCCTGCCAGGGCTCAGCCTTACCCAAATGAGCAATGGATTCTTCCAGTGCTTTCACAGCTGCTCCACGAACCCTGGGATCCTTTGAGTTCAGGTTCTTTGTTATTCCTTCCACCAAACCAATGATCACCGGGTTCAGGGCATCTTTCAGGGCTCCTGTGATTTCAGCCAGCACGTCCAGCGCCCTCTGCTTCACTTTCTTGTGGCTGTCAGATATTCTCAGGACAAAATAATCAAAAATCTGTGAAGAGAACAAGCCACATGAAAGCTGGATTCAAATGTCCTTGTTTGAAGAGTGGATGTAGCAGTCAGAAATGTCACAGATGAAAGTGATCCTTTCTGTCAGGTCAGCACTCGCTTGCACTATTTCACTGTTTTCCTGTGGGCCACTCACTGGAATGGTGGCACAGCCTCATGCTGGTTGAAAGATTTTCTTCTGTTTTTAAGAGGTTTGGCTGGGGACAGGATAGTTCCTATGGTATTTCTCTCCATCTATAAATCATTAAATCAATTCCATTTATTAATGCTAAAGACTACCTTTGCTTTGAATGCAAGCAGATGTTTACAATGCCCAGTTTTCTATACAGTTGCCTCAAGTACTGAGGGCAATTATGATTTTGCCAAAAGTATGGCTGGAAGAGATCTAAGTTTCCTTTTGTTTGTCTCAGAACCAGTGTCTGGAGAATTGCAGGGCTCTGATCAACTCTTCCAGGATCCAGACCATTTCTGTAAGTAACAGGTGGACTTCTGAAATGTAAGGTGCTGTACAGCTCTCATTAGAGCAGGTTCAGTCCCTTGACAGCCTCATTATCAGGCACCTTTTCCTGGAAAAAGGGAAAAAGCAGCTACTGGGAGGAGAAGGCAGAGATGAGTCCTTAGCTGTTTTCCTCCTTTTCCAAAGAGAAAAAAAGACCTCCAAGAAGGGTGAGCACTGTCTTTACCAAGAGGAAAAGGAACAAGGATGGAAATGAGTAGCCAGAGCTGTGCCTGTGTAAGACAAGATGGAGTATATAGAAGTATTCTTTAAAAAAACATCTGGGTTTAAACCAACCCAGCCTGATACTTCTCTTCCCTATGCAAACCTATTTTTGGTTTAGAGAACAATTGCCATGCTTTCAGGGGCTGGATTCCCTTCACTTAACCCAACTGGAAGTAGGAGAGAGCAGCAGTTACACCAGCAGAAAATTCTGCCATCATCTGATGAACAGCATCAATATGCACCTGCCAGACAAATACAGCTGGACTGAAATAACTTGTCCTGAAGCCTGGACCTGAATTACATTTGTCTGGGTAAGAGGGACCAGCGGGTCCCAAACAGACAGGATGGAGTGCCAAGACACACTGAATTAACTTTGCTGCTACAGGCTTAGGAAAGGAGCTAAAGGAAAGGAGCAGTGAAGATACCCTACATACTTGGGCAATGTTAGTGGAGATGAGCTGGGGGCTGGTTTTGCACAGGTCTCGGAGGAGTTCCACTCTTTCCATCCTTGTCTGAAACCCCTTGGCTTCCAGGAGATGGTAAAGCTTCTGGAGCAGCTCTGTTTCTTCCACAGCTGGAGGTGACGTGACCTGGGCTTTTGCACGGGGTAGGAGGTGTCCATCAGAGGGAGATTTCGCCCTGGAAAATAAAACCAAATGAGGACCTGGTGGTGATAATTATCGTAGCATGGCATCCCCATAGTGGAAATAATTAGCATTGACTCCATGATTCCAGAAGGCTGATCAATCACTTTACTATACTATACTATACTATACTATACTATACTATACTATACTATACTATACCATACTATACTATGCTATGCTATGCTATGCTATACTTAACTGTACTATACAGAAACTCATCGCCCTTACAAACACACTGATACAGACAGACCAGATTGGCCAATTGAATCCAAAACACCATCACCAGTGGCCAATTAGGAAATCACCCTTTGGTAAACAAATCTCCATAACACATTCCACGTGTTCACAACAACAGGTGCAGCAAGTGAAGATAAGAATTGTTTCTCATTCTTTTCTCTGATCTTCTCACAGCCTTCCCCAAGACAATGCCTGGCAAAGTTGTGCCTGCTGTTCTCTGTGGAGAGAGCTGCAGCCACACACAATACCTTCAGTTAATTGTGAGCAAAACATCTTGAGCAGCTTTCCCAATTTTGTGATTTCAAGCTGGAAAATCATGAGGCTCTGAAGAACAATGTGGACCTCATGACAATCATTATGGGAGACAATCTGCCAGTGACATTCTCACCACTGCTCACTCAGGAAAACCAAGGTTGAGATGCATCTGATCTATCTTCAGATGGCTGCCAGGGCACACAGGTAACATTACTTTGTGCAGAAAGAGAGACACTACTTCCAAGTTTAAATGCCTCCTCATAAGGGACGTGTGTGTCTTAGAATAAGGAAACTCATCACTCTGGAGAAGTGTCTCTACAACCAGGCATGACAATCTGGAAAAGTGGCTCAGATGCATCTGAACAGATGAACAGGGCCATATTTGAAGGATTCAGAAAATCAGTAAGGGAGATAAAAACAGAAGCCAGACATCCCAGAACTACACTTACCTTTCATTTGCTTCCCTAGAGACCAGATGCACAGCTTAACAACCCCACTGGGAACAATTCTCCTGGATCAACCTGTCTCTTCCATGAGCACAGGAAGATGCTAGCTGTGCTACTGAGGCATGTGGTCACTTTCCTGCCACTGCTGAGCAGGACAGAGCTAAATAAATCCCCTCTGCTATCAGAGGAGAACAGGTAAAAGCAGCTCTGCAACTGCCATGAAGAGACAGCAAGGAGCAAATTCCTGTCTTAAATGCTGATTGCAGCACAGGGGGAAATAAACCAAACATGCTGTCCATCAAGCAAATTACATGAAGGACAGGAATATCAAGACAAAAAGTCCACATTCAGACACCTGTTGACTGAAGTTTTTCAGGAATTGCCTTGCTCCTTACTACTCAAACTTGGTGCTGTTTGAAGATAAGAAAACCATGATTCAGCCAGGCCAAACCACATGGATGAGAACTGCATCTTTGTAGAATGGCATCTTGCTTCCAGACTGAGATTTCTCTTCAAAACACCCATCTGAAAAAGACTCCACTCAGATGAAAAAAAATCCTGTTTGAATTTACTTGTCCCAAATCAGGCAGCAGAAACTTGGCCCTCTCCCAGCCTCCACAACACTGCCCTTGCCACTGCACTGGATCGTCTGAGCTGCAACCAATGGGTGTCTGTTTGTCTCTCCATTTTTGTGGAAATCCCTCCAGAGAAGTTGTGTTCAGCACAATGCACAAGTAGACATTTTTTATCCTAGAGCATTTGTAGGGAAAGGAAATAATCTGTGGCATTGGTCATCTCTGCCAGAAAGTTTTTCCTGAGGAAGAGGCATGTAAAGCTTGTCATGTGCTTTGTCACATCTGACAAAAGTGCTCAGTATCGTTTGCTAGCAGACAATGTGGCCTGGGGCTCTTCTGAGCCATCGTTCCTCTCCTTCACCGGCTCCTTGACAGATGGGCCTTCAGCCTTCTGGTTTTCCATCCCCTACAAAGACACAGAGAAACCCCATCAATCTTTGGAATATAAAACAGGAAATTCCCTGTTGAAAACACAAGTTAGAACCAAGATCACTGCTACCAAGGCTTAGGGAAACATTTCCTAACTTAGAGATGAAACAGAGATTCAGTGATGCCAACTCTTTGTTTTCAATAGCCCAATACAGGTTATGGGTGCTACCAGACTGACAGCAGTCTAAAATCCCAAATTCCCTAGTCTTGAGCAGAAATGGGAAAAATGCAAACTGGCAGGCAACGAGTGTTCGTGAAGGAAGCAGCAGAACAAACTGGACTCTTTGGAGGTTGGCCCAGTGTGTTGGAAGTTGATTTGGTTCAACACTCACTCTCCCTGTGCCTGCATAAAGGCAGGCTTCTGTGGAAAAATGGCTACATGACAGAGGTCACGTAGACATTCGCATGTTAGCCGATCAGGAGCTGGGAAAGTACCAAACACAGCTAGTTTGAGTTTTTGCACCTGCAAGATAGCGTGTTCTTGGGCCTAGCTGGGTATGATAACAAGTAGACAGAGAGACATGGGAAATAGGGAATGTAGGCCCAAACGAATGAGGAAGAGTTGATGGTATAGTTTAACCAATAGATCGCTTGGCTTACAGAATATTCATAAGCTTAGTACTTGCTGTATAAGTGTCTGATGCTCTCTTCAATAAACGGAACTTGCTTATCACTCATATTGAGTGTCCGAGTCTCCCCTCACCAACAAATGGCTCATCCCCGACAAAGGCCTCATTCTGCAATAGGTAAGCAACAGAAAAAATTAAGAGCATATAGGAGTGAGTGTAGTCACAAGGACCTGGAGAAGAAAGAGCCCCAAAAGGCCAGACATGATGTAATATCACCCATAATAAGGGTAAAATATATGTTGCTATTCATCATGTATCCAAAGAATTATGGAATGGTTTGGGTTGGAAGGGACCTTTAAAGGTCATCTGGAATGACAGAGTACTGACAGCAAGAGAAAAGTATCTTAAGTGCCAGGGAAAACTGTGTTGAAAGCAACCTAAGATTAGAGCCAAAACAGCAACACCTTATCTTTGAACTAAAGATTTATCAATCACTAATGCTGTCTGCCACTAAACCAGGGGCACACTAAACCAGAATCCTCCACTCCAGCTTTGCCATGCTGTGCTATCAGAGCTCTCCATGCTCCCCAGCTCCTGCAGAAACTGGACTTTGTGATGTGACCCCAGCATGGCAGCAGCCCAGGTGAAGCATCACCACTCCTACAGAATAAAGCAGTTTTTACCTGACTATCAAGCAACATCAAACTTCTCTGGGAAGCACTGGGTGCAGGAAAATCAGGGACAGAAAAGGGATGTGCCTGTGGAGCAGAGGGCTGGTAAAAATTCTCATTAGGTTGTTAACAGCTGGTTTCATCAGTCTGCCTACAGACAATCATAATTACTTAGTGGCTACTGCAGGGTGAAAAGCCATTGCAGTTTATTAATGTTCTCAGAGCTGCAAACCTGGCAGTGAAATTATTTTTAAAGTGGCTTGTAAAGTTTGTCTCTTCTCAAAGAACGTGTCAGGCTGATAGACCAGGCTGTGAAATTTATGCCCCAATAAAAGAGAGTTTGAATGCAGTTTAATGGCACCTTGAAATGTTCTGCTCTGAGAAACTGTCCCCAAAGTCCAGGTGGACCTTTCTCCATTGGAACTCTTAGAAATTTGTAGAAACTATAACTTAGGCATTAATTTTACAGGAGCATTTATAGCCCAAGGGTCAAGAGCAAAGCCATAAAATGCTGCTCAAGCCCTGAGCTTTCTCGAACCAGAGGTAAACTTGTATCCAAAGGTCTGTCTGTAGACCAGATTTGCTCTAGTAGAATTCTGTTTTAGAGCTTAGCCTGCAACAAAGGTAGACTTTTATCTCAGCTTAGTTAAGCTGAGTTTAGCTTAGTTAAGCTTAGTTAAACCACCATAAATTATAATTTCCCCACTATAATACATGTTTTGTCCACTCCTAATTACTCTTTCTTCTTGCCCTAAGCACAATCCTTACTCATACAATACATTTTATGACTCTCATTAAATTTATTATTCTACAGACATATGTTAAAGTTTACCTGAATGAGAGCTTTATCCAGTTCCTGCCAGAGCTAATGGAGAAGATATTTCAGTTTATTCAAAGCAGCTGTTATCTCAAAAAGAGGATGATGCTTAAATTATAATAAAAGTTCTGCCAGAAACAGTATTCCTTTGTTTCCCCCAACCATTCACTAAAAGCCCTCAGTCACTTAGGAACTTTTTAAATAATTTCTAGTATTCACTACATGGCCAATTACTAAAGGAGCTCTGACCCTGCAGTGCAGTTAATGACCATCTCTGACATATTTCTTACATGTATTTTTTTCCCCACCATTTTCTTCAACAGCAGCTAACCAGGTGCCTTGCCCTTTTTATCTCCTGTTTAATCCATTTACTCTCATCCTCCATGGCACAGCACACGATGTTTCCACAGAACCAGCCTGCACCAGACACTGTTTCACAACTCACCCATAAAATCCCAATCTTTCACACTTCCACCTCTTCATCTTCCCATCCAGGGAGGGCAGTCAAGGTCAGCCAGATGCAAACGAGGTGTTTGAAACTGAGGTGTGATGAGGCACTGATTGCTTGATGAGCACAGGAGGAGGAAAGGTCTTGGCTGTGCCTTAGTTCTTAAATCATCCTCAGTTGTGCAGGAAAATTAAGGACAGAGCAGTGATGCTCCTCTGACCAGCTTCCCCTTGGCATTGTTCCTGTCACGAAGTCAAAGACAGGCAGGTCACACGTATTCTCTTTCTCTGACTCCTGCTGGGATGACAACATTGAAAAATAAAAAAAAATATAATGATCAGGGCTTTTCATAGTGTGAACTCAGGATTTCCCACACTCTTGCAAAGGGGGAATTTTCCTCAGGCAAAGGATATGAGAAGGAGCCTCAAATTGTCCAAAATCCCAGTAAAAATATTTTTTCCTATGGAAAGCTTCACCAAAGCTGGTCACACTTCAGGCCCTTTGTGCACCCATTTCCTGCTGTGCATCTCCCAGTGGGGTGTTCCCACTGCTCCAAGGACCCCACACAAACCTTACAGCCTCCCACAAACACACCCCCAGGAGCTGCACCCTTCCCTCCAAACCTGGGTACCTGCATCAGCCACCTCTGTGCTGAGCTGAGCCTGGTTCTCCCCAAAAAGAAGGTGCTCAGTTTATCCTTGAAAAGATTGACAACAGCATTCTTGTCTTCTTCAAAAGAGCCATTATTTCACAGCTGTAATCTCCACACTGAGACTTTATTCCCTTAAAGTGTCCAAGTACACAGGCAGCATCAAGGAAGGCACTGAAGTGAGTCAAGTTTAACCCCAAAGAGCTCTCAGCTCCCTGTGAAAGCTCAGACAAGCAGCAGAGAAAGAATGAATGCTCCTGTAATGGCATCTAACAGCCACAGGGCAAGGGAGAAGTTGGGTTTAGAGAATGAAGAAAAAGCACTAAGTAATAAAAGGTGAGAAAAATCCATCACTCGAACAGGTAAATGAAGGTAAACCACTTGAAGAGACAGATTTAAGATGGAGAGAAAAACCCCACAATTAATAGTGTTCATGACACCCAGAGGCAAAACAAGCCCAGGGGATCAGGAAAGAGGTAAGCCTGTGCTCCGAGGAACAGCAGAAATGAAGTGAGAGCTCTGGAGGGACCAAAAGAAAGAGGCACTCTGAAGAAAGGAAAAAATGCCTCCATACAAGGTGCTTTGGTTTTTTTTAAATCAAGAGTCTCTTTTATGATTTTTTAGAAATACAGAAAAATAAAGGTCAGGAGAAGCATAGTTGATTGGGAACATTCCTGCATAGCAGACAAGATATATCCTTGTGCAAATCATTCCATGCAGCACTCACATATTTAATTACTTCTTTTCCTCTTCCTGGGGAAGCAGAGTTGCTTTATTGACTCCAAGCAATATTTTCTCCCTGCTCCCTGGCTAAGAACAAGCTCCCACCTTGGCAAGGGCTCACTGGTTTACTTAATGCTCATCACAGCCATGCTAAGGAGAGTGGAGCAGGTTAATTTATCACTTGTTACAATGATTAACTTGTCCAGCTGCCGGGTCCAAGAGCCCCACAGTGCCTCAGGTTATACAGGGTCACAGAAGGAAAAGCTCCATTGCATTAAGCTGCTGCCACACTGGCCCTCTCTGCCTGTCAAATACACTCAGATACTCTTGCACTGCCCTCTGAAAATCCCCCATAAAATACAAGTGAAAATCCCTCATCACCTGTGAGAAAGCACAGCTGGGTTCTGCTCAGAGCATTTCAAACTATGGGGTATTTGTGAGCTCCCCTTGCAAGGGCAGCATCTCAGGAAAACCAAAAGTTTCTTTCCATGGACTCACCATACTCAGGACACTTCCCCTAGACCAGGTTGCTCCAAGCCCCATCCAACATGGCCTTGAACACTTCCAAGGGTGACACAACCACAGCTTCTCTGGAACCTGTTCTGCTCCACCCAGATCTAAAATCATACCCAATTTAGCAGCCTCAGACACAGATTTCTATTAAATATCTACATTTTTCTAGGAAAGAAATATGGCAAACCTTGTTTGCATCCAACTTTGCAAAATCAACACAAGCTCTTCAGAAAGGGCTGCCGCCCACTTTTCTTATTTTTCCCCATTTGGTGGAACATTTTCATTCTCCTGTTGTTTGGAGCAATATTTTAATATATCTGGCTGAGCTGCTTAAAATAGTACAGCAAAACACTTGTGTGAGGGGTGGAAAACTGAGCTCTTGCACATCTAGTGTCTCTGTTGTTGGAAGTCTTCAATCCCACTTCTCTGGTGGGATGAAATAGGTGCTACTAATCCAATTTCTAAAGTATCATGCATCAAGCTGACACTGTTTTAAGACTTTAAAAACCCCAGTCAATTTAAACAAACCTCTGCTCCTTTCCATTTTCTCTGTTCCACAGTTTATGACAGAAGACAGGAGAGAAAGATTGTTTTGCGAACAATGTTTTCAGCACTCTAAAAATAATATAAAAACTGCTGTGCCACACTCTCAGCTGTTACAGCCCCAAAAAGCACAGGCTGTCTTTGCTCACAGACTCACAATTGTGGTGGGATTTCTACCACACCAGAGGACAATCAATTTTTTGTTTTCTCCTGGAAATAACTACAGCACTTCTGGGTAGCAAGGCAAACATGAGCCTCTTTCAATGGCCCTTGAAACTGGCCATGTGAAATGAGGGACACAAAGCCAAAGGCCAGCTGAACCTGTGATCTCTGAATGTCTTCACAATCTTCCCAGGAAGATGAATGGCAATCACTGTTCTGCCAGGGAAACTGCATCTGCTGGGAATGGGGTGTAGAAAATGTGCTTTCTGCTCCTCTCAGAGCCAAAATTCCTACACATTTCTTGTAAGTCCCTCTTAGAAAAGGACCATGTTCAGCTGAGTGACAGTGAAGCAGAATGGCAATCCAGGAATAAATGTTCCTGTGCACAACATCCTCCATTCACATGGATGCTTCCTCACTGGCACACAGGAACAAGGAAGGAACAAAAATGCATCATTGTACATAAAGTCAGATGTGTTGAGGGATGAACAGATCTCACAGGCAAATGGAAACCTCCCCTGAAAACCCAGTCCAGGGAGAGCCTGAGCTGTTTTGTGGTTCTAGGCATGAAGATGCTCAGGATCTTCCACAGATGCTCAGGATTGTGCCTGGATCTTGCTCTGGAAATGCCAGTGGCTCAGCTGAGAGCTGTGGGGATGATTTACACTGCACTGAGAGGAGCCACAGTCCTGCAAGGGTCTTTTATCAGGAGCAAACAGCAGCCTGAAGGGTGGGGAATGCTGGGTCTGAACCACTGCTCATCCTTCACCTTAATGTGGAGCTGCCCCCAAAGTTGCCATGTATCACTTTTTATTTTTCTCCTGTTGGGTATATTTTGGAGCAGCTGTTTTATGTGGCTTTTTATGGTGATCCTGTGGGAAGCAGCCATTTGCCTGATGTGATATCCTCACAACTAACACTAACTCCTCATTCCCTTTGGTTTTATTTGGAGTTTTTTATTTGTTTGATTGGTTTGCATGGGTTTGTTTATTTGGGTTTTTGTCTGTTTTGGTTTGAGCTTTTTATTTGCTTTTTTATAAATGACTGGTTAAGTTGGCATAGCCAAACTCAAGAAAATGTAAACCAGGCTTGACTTTCCAGAAATTACTTTTGGCTGGGTTTAGCTGCATCCCTAGACTCAGGATCACCAGTATATTTGCAGGTTTTGCTCTGCATCATCAGCCTGCCCAGACTCTGCTTGGTGTTTCACAAATGGAGAAGACAGTGGACATTATGCCAAGCTTCCTTTCAAACAGAAAAACCATCAGCATGACAGAAAAGAAGAAAAAAATAAAATTCACCAGTTAGACCAAGTGTCCCACCATCTTTCCCTCCACTGTTATTAATTTTGTACATTTAGAGGCAAATCTGGGTCTAAAACTTCCATCTCTCAGTTCCTGATGCTATTTGCTACCCTTCAGCCTTGACGTCCCCTGATCTGACTGACTGCTGTCCAAGTGGGACTGGGGATGCTCAGCCTGAAAAGAGGAGACACTGGGAGGCCCCAGTGTGGCTGTGCAGGACTGGGAGGGTCCCACAGGAAAGAAGGGGACAGAGAGTTCAACAGGGCCTGTGGTGACGGGACAAGGGGGATGGCTTTCAACTGCCGATTGATTGAAGCTGGATCTAAGGAAGCTGCTGTTTTACACTGAGGACAGTGAGGCACTGGCCCAGGCTGGGCACAGAGGCTGTGCATGCCCCATCCTTGGGAACAGGGCTCCCCCAAGGTCTGGGAGGAGATTGCTCAGCTTGGAACAAGATGATCTTCAGGGTCCGTTTCAAGCCCAACCATTCAGGGATCCCCAGTGACCACTTCTGTTGACCCTGGAATCTTGGGATCTGTGTGATGTCACATCCCATGTTCCAACTGGAAGTGCCACCACCCAGCACAGAGAACAACTCAACCACTGGCCCTTGTGTCGGCCAACTGTTCGGTCCGCTCCTGCTCACCCTCGTCACCGTTCTTGCCGCCCTTCTTGTCACCTGCCCGCTGCTACTCCCATCAGTGCTGAGAGCTCCCTAGTGCCTGGATTTTGTCATCCATCACTTCAGGATGCTCACGTTTATCCTTTGTCTCATTTGTCAACTGAGGGAGGTACGGTGCCATTCCATGGAGGTGGACACCTCCAGCTGCCCGAGTGGGCTGCAGCTCTGTGGGGATGGTGTGGGACAGGGACCCCACTCTGAGGTTTTGCCACCTCTGCAGGCTGTCATGGACAGAGAGGAAGAGATGGAGGTGGACATCCAGACTCCTACAGTGGAGGACGTGGAAATGGAGGAAGAAGAGACTGAAGAGGAAGAGATGGAGGTGGATATGGATATGGAAGAAGAGATGGAGGTGGATGTGGAAGAGGAAATGGAAGTGGATGTTTATGAGGAAGAGGAGGAGATGGAAGTGGAAATGGAAGAATACATTGAGGACATGGACATTGATATAAAAGATGAGGAAGAGGATATGATTTTGGGATGAAGACCAATGCCAGCAGCAGGACAGGCACGTGATCCCCACAGGCAGAGTGGGTCCCCTGCTGCCCGACTGGAGCTAGGCTGGTCCCTGTGCAGAGACAGGGCACCTCGCGAACTGGAGTCTGGTGGCCACACACTGCCTGTCCTGTGCTCACTTTGGGCCACTCAAGCTCCATCCCACAGCCAGCCAGGCTCAGCTCTGGTAGCAGAGTCCTGCTTTGCCCACATGTGCCTACCTGGGGACACATGGAAGAGCCCTCTGTGCCTGACTGCAGTGACCATGGCACCTGCTTTTCTTCCAGCACTGATGAACATTCCGGACAGAGATGCCACCCTTTTGTACATATGTTCTACAGTATTTTGTCTTTAGGCATAGGATTTAGGACTTAAGACTTTTAGAATTTTTTTATCTTCTACAAATGAATTTCATATATTTTAGCTAGATAGGTTCTTATGTATATACGTTCTACGGATTGTTGTTGTTACAAGTGTTCTTACATTGTTCAAGTGTTCTGTATTGTTGTTGATGTTCTTCTGTAATAAACAATTTTTTTTTCACACCCCGTTCTCTTACCATTTGCATTGGGCACAGGCAGCATTTGCAAAGTTGTGGTTTCCACTTGCTCCAGGTTCTCAGGGCTGGAGGTCCCTGGGGGAGCTGGCACAGCCACCCCAGGAGTGGGGGCACCTGTGCACAGAGGGGTCCCACTGACAGAGGTCACCCCCTCCCTGCAGTTTCTCTGGACACACCTGGTAGCTGCAGGGGCAAATCCCAGCGTGCCCTGTCCCATGGGATCCCATGTTGGAGCAGGGCTGAGCCTGCCTGCTCCTGCAGAGCCTCAGCCATGGCTCTGCCCTTGGGAGCCCCAGGGCTAAGGAGGATGCACTGGGCTGTGGGGAACCCCTGTTCCTGAGCACCCTGATGGGCTGGACCAGCCTGGAGGGAGCCCCAGCCCTACATGGACCAAGATTTCCCTTGGAAACCCCGTCTGTGCCCAGACTCTGGTACAAGCACAACAGGAATTGATCTTCCTAGTTAAAGGTGTTAATTGGCACAAATTTATCCCTTGGACTTTCTAGTACAGTAAATGTCAGCACTTGTAATCCCTGTTCTGCACTCCCTGGTCAGGCACCAAAACATCTGAACCTGACAGAACATCTTTAATTAGCACCAACCTGCAGAGAGCTATGGGGGAGAACCTACCCCCAACAGCCAGAGAAACATTTGACATTGATAGTCTGGGGCAGAGCTGAAACTAAAGCATTTTAATGCCAAGAGAGAGGATTTTTTTATTGAACAATAATGAAAGCTTTTGGTCTCCTCACCTGCCACAGATGTGTATTGCCAAGGTTTGCTTCTGGGTTATGGCTGATTTTTATTAATCTGTTCAGAACTCTGCTGCTGTTCCTGGCTAAGGTGCAGAGATGATATTTCAGAGCCAGATAAGCTCAGCACAGCTTGTGCAACACACAATTTCCACACCAGACATTCACGCCATGCAAACTGATACTATTTCATCTCTGTGCAAAGATGAGTGTTAGGACATCACTGACGTACCACACACTTCTCAGAGCTGTCCCTTTCATCCAGCTCTCTCCAGTCACTTCACAGACTTCGCTCCAAGCAGTTTATCTCTGATAGAATTCAGTGGCACATGGGATTTAATCCTGGTTTTTCTTCATCTTCTCCTGAGCTGTCTCCAGACACAGTGTGTGGGCACTGTCTGACAGCAGCAGCATTAACGTGTCTCCTCCCTGACACTGAGGTTCATGTCACAACTTTTCACCAAAAACAGCAAATAAATGATTCCCACTGTGTCCCACACGGCTCCATGGGGAGTTTGTGTGGCTGCAGTTCCAGCACCAGCCCTGGTGCACAGGAATTTCAGGAGGAGATACAGAAGGAATCAGCCATTCACAGAGAAAAACAGCAGTTTGCATGGCCCAGATCCCCACAGCACTGCAGACTCTGGTGACCTAGACTCTGCATTTACACTTTGGCCTCTGTGCCTTCCTTTTCTTCTCACTAAACTCCTCCCAGTTTCCCTCATGCTCAGGTTCCCAAGATAATTAAAAGCAGCATTAGGAGCAGAGATAGATGACGGGAACTGTCCCAAGGCATGATAAAATTTATCTTTTCAGAGAATTCCAGCCAAGGAGAGAGGAAAAGCCTGCATGAAAGAGGTGTGAAATCAAAGCAGTAATCAAATTTAGGTATAATGAGAGAAGCTGAAGAGGTTTTCAATGTTCAGAACAAGATTAGCAGCTCCAGGCACAGGAGGGATGGGACAATTTCCCTGCTGTAACAACTCTGTGATGCAAATTGCATCTCAAACCATTCTCCCCAACTCTGGGACCTCTTCAGCCACAAACGTGGTGCTGAATTTTTTAAAGCAAAGTGGAAGCTGGTCAGGGAGGTGGTTTGCAAATAAATAAAAACCACAGAGGACAGCTGGGAAGCACCACCTGGAGCAGAGAGAAGCAGAGCCTGGCCCTGAGGTGCAGCACAGCCTGAAACTCTAACAAATTAAAGAACTTACCACTTGGGTTTTTTCCCCCCAGGAGCTACAGAAGCTGCTTTATGGAATCCCTGCCTCCTTCACACCGCATCAGCCTGCAGGAGAGCCCAAGGATGAAGATTACAGCCCCTTCAGCTGCTGCTTCCATCTCCTGACTCAAATCTCACCAAAATCTGTCACCACTGGGCCTTCCCAAAGCCTCAGATTCACTCGGTCTGTGCAGGATTTCAGTTCTGAGGAGCACGAAGGGAGATAAAGGCACTTGCAGACACCAGAGAAGCAATTGCTGCCTGAGGTGCATTTCACTGCCCAGGTTAGTGCCTCTAAAACCATCAAAATCAGCCCCTTTGACAGCACCAAGCCAACAGCAGGACATCAGGGCCTGCACATGGTTGGAAATGCCATTTTTTAATATTCTTCTCTCCATCTCTCATTTCACGGTGCCATTGCAGGAGTTAATCCCATCACTTGGCAATCAGCTTCAGATGGATTTTTAGTGCTGAGCAAATAAGAGGCAATTTTACTTTGTCTCCAATGAATGAAATTTCACCTAAATCAGACAAACTCTGTGTTCTGAGGCTGGCCAGGCACTAACCACTGCTAGGTCCCCAACCTGGATGTCAAACTGCTTTAATACTGAAAAGTTAAATTTATTTGGCTTTGTGTACAAGATTAGTCTCTCTCAAAAGAATTGGAATCCATATAATTGCATTTCCAAGCACTAAACTCAGACCAGCCACAAAGAGCACAAGAGACAAGAAAAGAAATAGAGATTTCTAAGGAGATGGAAATTGAATGCTGAGTTTTTTCCCATTATAGAAAGTTTCATAAATTATCACCTGCCAGCTCCTTGCCTTCACTTGTGTGGCCACCACTGAATACACTCACAGATAATGTGAAAATGTTTGTCCTACTGAAAAGTGGGACTAGAAGTAGAAAAAGGCTCAGATATCTGAATTAAGACAACATAATGAAAAGAGCTGCCTTATAATAGCAAGATATGATGGACAGCAGGAATGGCTGAAGCCAGCAGAGATAAGTCCATGAACTATTCATGCTACAAAGATTTCTGACAAAACCCCCAATAACCCAAATACAACGTTTTGTCTGGCAGAGCTGATAGGAAATCTGTGCATTTAATTCAGTCATTGGCAGCAAACAGAGATCAGCTTGAAGCTCCTTTGGTCCACTACTACTTATTTTTGCACCCAAAAAATGTAATTACATCTACTCTTTGGGAAGAAATTACTGCTTTGAGTGGTTCAATGCAAAGAGATTCTTCCCATACCCACTCATAATCAGTCACCCAGAGAAATATTTTCTAAAAAGATCTCTTCAAAATTTTGGAGTGACTTTCAACATAAATAACTGGGTTATTTTGCTCAAAATGATAAGGGAATTGAATTGGGCTCCCTCATCTTAAAAAGAAGTGTTTCTTCCTGGTTCTTCACAAAGAGGAACAAAACACTGTTGCAGCAGACTGAAGGGAGGAAGAGGTTTTTTTCTCCCTGAGCTGCACAATAGGAGACAATTTTGTTGCCAAGAGGCAACAAAACCCAGCCGATTTCCAGTTCTTTTAGTGTAAGGGAAAAGCTCTGAGGATCTCAGCTGTGGGAGACACAGAGTGGCAGGAGCAGGGGATCTGCTAGGGGGTTTTGGAGTGGGGGACAGATTAAAAAATACTCAAGCAAAACCTGTGAGAGTTCAAGACTCCATCCCTCAGAGGAGAAACTCGATTTGACCCAAATGCCATTCAAATCCAACCAACACTGAGGCATTTCCCCAAGCTCTGCTGAGCCATCAGGTACAACCCAAATCACTCTGTGGGACCAGGGCAGCAGATCCCAGGCATGGGACAGGGATGCTCCCCTGGGAAGTCACCTCCATTGCCCATGGGACTCACAAAATCTGCTTCTAAAGACCCCAACATCCAAAAAACTCCACATTAAAAGTCTTTAATTTGGGGTTTCCCTTCTCCATCTGTCTGCTGTCACTAGGCAGCTGCTCCACTTCAACACCCTTCTGATGAGTATAAATTTTCTCCTGATTCCCAGCCTAAAGAGGAAGTTATTTCCATTTATTCTTCTGCAAGTACTGGGAGCTTGTACCTGCTTTGCTCTTTCACTCCTGGTGTGCACATAAAATGCCAAAGCCAAGAGCATTTCCTTGTTTAAATCATGTCATTTGTCCTTATTATTTCTTTCCCATAAAATTGCATGGATTCGGTGCTGGCTCAACACTCAGAATATTGACAGCACAAAGTCCAGTTCTTACACTGACCTCTCCAAGTTTTGGACCAAGCCTGCAAAGAAGGAAATACAGCAAAGAAATTCCAAACAGGGGCCCTAATAAAGGTAATAAAATGCCACCTGTGTTTGCTGCATGGAAGAATAGTGCTGCTTATTAAATCATTACAAACAATTAAAGCAGCAGAGGGGAGGAAGACAGCGCTATCGTTTCCAGCTCCCCAGCCCTCTGCCACTGGCAGGAATTTCATAAAGCACAAATCTCCCAGCAGAAATACCTCAGCAATTGATTTGCTGCTCGTGGAACACAGCAGGCACACACCCTGGTTTTCCTGACCAGAAAAGGAGAATTTGCCTCGATGTTTTTCCCTCGATGTTTTGTGATGTCAAATCCCCCTCCCTGCCCTGAAGTGACATGTTTCTGTAGGGTGACAGCCCTCTGGAGAGGCACAGAGAGCTTTGTGTCAGTGTAAGGGATCCCCACAAGGGCAGATCCCTAATTCAGGCTCCATCTCTGCTTACATGCAGTTCCTAGCAGAAAATTCATTGCATTTCCCCAGAACAGGTAATTTCAAGCACAGAGCTGTTCTGCCTTCCACAAAAGCAGCATTCCAGGGATTGCTTTGGAGACCAGCATCAGGAAACACAGCAACACCTAACAGCCAGGACCATCCAAATCCACTTATCAGCTCGCCCCCACATCTCCTGGACTCACTTGAATGCCCAGGAGAGTCTGAAGAGCCAACTGTTTTCTAAGAAATGGTTGTGCAATCAAAAGGTAAATGACAGGGACAACCAACCCCACACAGGTGCCCCAGGCAGGAGAAAGAGCAGGAGGGATCCATCCCTTACTGACAGAGGTGCAGCTCAAGTGATGCTCTCTCACTGTTTGGGTTGTCTTTGTTACTTTTACATTAAAAACACATCCTCTCAGGAGACAGTCTCATTTAAATCTTCTACCTCTTTAGCTTTGTACACTCAGCCCATTACATTGAAAGATTTTATCTTAATTTCTTCTCCAGGAAAGAAGTAATTGATCTTTTATTTGTGGCACTTTAAATTGGCATGTTGACTACAAAAATCCACTGCTCATCACATCAAAAGTTGATCCAATGGTGCCAATTACTCCAGTAATGGGGATCTTTAGAGGGATGGGTGGAAAGGAACAGGATCAAAATGGATGGGTCTTCTCAGAGGAAGAAGCAGAATCTGGGAAGACAGCACAGCTTTAAATTAGGATATCTGCTGTGCATGGCAAGACAAAACACAGCCCATTCCTCATCCTGGCTCTGGATGTGATTCAACCCACTCATCCCCAGCTCTGGAGGTGTGGTGGAGTCTGATCCTCACTCCCCTGGCAAATGACAGAGCTGAGCTGATCTCAGCCTGGAATCCCTGAGGGTTGACAGCAAGGACTCCTACCAGATGTAACTTGTATTTGCAACAAGCACAGCATCCACTGGCAGGGAATGATTTGCTCTTCATCCTTCCCACTCTCCAGGTATTTCTCTAGGAAAATCCACTCTCTAATGGGGACAAAGCAGTAGATATGGAAGGCTCTGTGTGCCCCAAAAAGCCACCAGCCTGTTCACCCCACAGCTTTGACACTCACAGCCACCAGCTCTGCACAGAGCAGGCAGCAAACTGGTGACTACTGGCACTGCCTGTGGTCTGAACTGGGAATGGTGGATCACCATCAAGCTGCAAGTGTTTTCTAGTGGGAAGTATTTTACCCAGTTCCATACAGATTCTGGTTCTGGGTCAGCCCCACAGCAGCTTTGGGGAGTGTTTAGGTCAACAGGATCTCCCCAGGCTGCAGCTGGAGCTTGGGGCCTCCTTCCAAACTACAGCACAGTAAAAAAGATATACGAAGGTCACAATGAAAAATCCTCTGCTTAGCCTTCTTTAGTGTCTCTCAACTCCTAATTCTGATTGTAAAATGCTATTTAGGAAGATCAGACTGATCAAAATCAGGACACCTTTGTGGATTTTTGTAAAAATGTGTTTTGAAGCTTTAAGATGACGGATTTTCACTGAAGTTGTTATTCCTCTTACAAGTTTTTCAGCATCCTGTTGTTTTGACTTTCCACTCTTATCTCCTGCCAACTTTTACCTGCCCAGAGCCAATTGTTTTGCTGACAGCTGCCATGCCCATGTGCCATTTTCTGAGCATCACCTGCATGAAGCCTCAGGGGCTCACTAAGGAAAACTCACTCCTTCATATTCTTTGCAGAACCAGGGAAGATCCTGCTTGGAAGATCTCTTGCCCAATAGAAAAAAAGAGTTTTTTATTCAAACCTACTCTATGTGCCATCACTGATGTATTTTTGACTCAAAGAAATTTGTTTATTTTCTGTTCTTAAATCAGGAGTGAGCAGCTCCATGAGCAGCACCACAGCAGAGGAAACACAAAGAGGCTGTTACTCAAACGCCATCTCTGAAGAGGTTGTGCTCTGCTTTTCAGATGAGATTAAGAGCTCAATTACAGTAGAGAAAAAGGCTTTCATTAAATCACACATAGAACATAATAAGGACAAATTACAAAGCTCTTCAGAAGCAAATCTGTGTCAGACTGCTGGGTAAGGAGGCCCTTTAGAGGAGGCCTTCAGAGGTCTCTCCTGCCCTTCTGAAGAAATGAGTCCTGCACACTTCATCTCACCATGTTTTTGAGGAAAGCTCACAACCAGATTCCTATGGGGCATCCAGTGTGCAAATCTCATGGACAGAAATATCCACTGGCCTCTGGATTTGCAGATGTGAACCTGGAGGTGAGGGACTGGATGCTTTTCCCTCCCCAGAAACCCAAGGCACTGCATGGCAGAGCTCAAAGTGGCCAGCAAAGGGTTACCCAGAATCCTGCACCTGAGAAAGGGGAAGCCCAGGTTCAGTCACAGAGTCGTCACCACTTGATTTTGTTCCCTTGTTATTTTGCTCTCCTGGAATGTATTATGGTTAATTAAAGGCAGTTAGCTAATTGGATGGTAAGCAGATGCTGGTTAAAAAAAACCAAACCACTGTTCCCCTTTGAAATGTCAGATAGGAGATTAATTGAAATTCCCTTTGAAAAGATATCCCCAAACCTCCTAATCTGTTGATGGAAAAAGTCAAGGAAAAGTCAAGGAGAAAAGAAAGAACAATGTTTTTCAGGAGGTTTCACAACTGAGGCAACTGCAACCGCCATCAAGCATTAGGATTGAGGATTGTCATTGCCACACAAGGAAACCTTTCAAAGTCTCAAAATCTTCCACTGAACAGCAGTGCCAGAATGCCCCAAAGCTGAATAACAATCCCATGAAGGCATAATATTTCCACCAAGACCAGGATGAGATGAGTAGGAGAGGATGACTGGGGCTCTTCAAAAGCCAGACCTCAGAGCTGAGACAGGATTTAATCCTGATATCCCTCTGGTTATCCAGAAAAGGATCAAGACATGTGAGGGAGCTCAGAAAGCCAGAGTGCTCAAAAAAGCAGCATGTACACAGAAGGAAGAAGAGAAATGATACAGCTGGATGCTTCCTAATGCTCTTCTTTGGACCGACCTGGTGCAGTGAGTCACAGAAAACTTGCTCTAAACATGAGTGACAGAACTGAAAATGCTCACTGATAAGTGTGGAGAAATGGCTACATGACAGAGGTCATGTAGACATTCGCTTGTTAGCTGACCAGGGGCTGGGAAAGTACCAAACACAGCTAGTTTAAATTTTTGCACCTGCAAGATAGCGTGTCCTTGGGCCTAGCTGGGTATGATAACAAGTAGACAGAGAGACATGGGAAATAGGGAATGTAGGCCCAAACGAATGAGGAAGAGTTGATGGTATAGTTTAACCAATAGATCGCTTGGCTTACAGAATATTCATAAGCTTATTACTTGCTGTATAAGTGTCTGATGCTCTCTTCAATAAACGGAACTTGCTTATCACTCATATTTGAGTGTCCGAGTCTCCCCTCACTAACAAATGGCCCATCCCCGACAAAGGCCTCATTCTGCAACAAATGGTGCCTGAACAGCGACCCTATGGACCCTACAGACCCTACAGACCCTACGGACTTTACAGAAGATTTGGGCCTGCGAGCCATGGTCGGTACAGTATTTGGGTGTCAGTCCCGACGCAGCCCGGGAGGCACAAAAAGCGGGCCCTGCCTTAGGCGACCATACAGAGGAGTCTTGGAAAAAGGCGAAAGGGTGGGCTTCAGTGCCCTGGTAACCTCACAGGAGAGTCCAGCTGACTGAATGCCTGGCGACCTCACAGGAAAGTCCAGCTGATTGAATGCCGTCAACGTTTTGCAAAGGGTTGCAGCAGCGCTGACTATCAGGTTAGAAGGTAATGGAAAGGCAAGAGGCTAATCACCTTTTTAGATGCTTTTTAGAGAAACGAGGATTACAGGGTATAGATTTGCTTTTTAGAAAAGCGGGGACTATAGACTGTTGACTTGGGAAGAGAATTCCAGAGATTGCTGCATATACACTTGCAAAAACGTGCGTTATGGTGCTGGCACTGCAAGTATATGCACAGTGGGTCAGCGACCCTGCTGTGATGGCGGCAGCAGCCACGGCTCGGGGCACCTGCGGGGCTGTGCCACTCCGAACTCAGCATGGGCGCTGTGCCGTGGGGAGCAGCCACGGCGGGCAGCTCACCTGAGATGCTGCGCTGCAGCGGCGGTAGCGGCGGCAGCCGCAGGGGAAGCAGAGCCGCCACTGGGGGAGCGACCCGCGCCGCCATGGGTGCAGTGCTGGGTGCGGCGAATGCAGTGAGTCAGCCTGCCGGCGAGTCTCGCGAAACAAGGAGCCCAGCGCAGGGGTTTCACCCGCTCCGACACAAGCGGCGCAAGACCAGAGCGCTTTTCCAGTGCGAGCGCTTCTCCCTCCGCCCCGCAGCCAGCAGGGGCCTTAGTTTCGACTTGGCAACCTAAACAAACTGTACCTTAACAGACTCCAAGTATAGCTGCGCAGCTCAGCCGGCGCCGCCATGGACAGTGTCTCCAGGGCGCAAAACTTGGTGCGGCCAGCCGGCGCTCAGCGAGCAGCAATACGAACAGCCACAGAGCCCGAGCGAGGCGGGTGGTGCCGTGCCCGCGGTGCGGTGCGGTACACACCGGCAAGGCTGGGTGTGCGGAACTCAGCGGCAGGCGGGCAGCCCGTGGTGGGGGCCGCCGTGCCCTGCTGGCAGCCTGAAGCGACGGCAGCGACGGCGCAAAGAGGGCGCAGCACGGTGGGGGGGGGCCCACTGCCGTGGGGCTGCGACTCGCGCCGCCGAAATGCTGCGCTGCGTCCAGCAGCAACTCCGTTAACCCACTGCACCACAGCGACACGAGCAGCAGCGGCCCAATCCCAGGGCCTTCCAAGCGTGACTACTTTCCCACCTCCGCCCCGCGGCCGGCAAAAGCTTCAGTTTTAGACCTAACAGCCGTAATAAATGTGACTCTTGTCAAAAAAAGAAAAGATCCCTACTGCAATTAAGAAACCAGTGATAATAAATAAGCGACACCAAGGAGCATTACTATCAAGACGTTCCTCACCTAAGTTTTGTTCTTTCTGTCAGAGACTGTGAAATAGAATGAGTAGTGAATGCGTGGGCCAAATTTCGGCCGATTTGGCTTAGCATCCATTATTGCTGCCTTAAAATCACCTGTATTAACATAGACTTTAACATCAGAAGCCCAGATAACTCAGTCGGTGGAATATCAAACTCTGAAATTGTATTTTGAAAAATTTAAAAATGTTAAAGACATGTTAAAGCGATTGTATAAGCAAGATGTAATAAGTGTACTTTTTGTATTCTTTGAGCTTTGCTTGGATGTAGTAGATGTAAAAGCAAGCACTGAATTCAAAAGAATTTTTCCACAGCTATACCTTGGACAAACTCCTTATGTTTAGGTGCATTCAAGTGTAAAAATGCTGTAGCAAACACATGAAAGAAGTTGTTTTAGCTTAGTATTTTAGAGTCAGGCCTGTAAGTAAGTTATAGTAAATTCTACATTCTATTCTATTTCTGTAGTAGGTTCTATCTGTTGCTAATAGTTTAAGTTAAATTATCTATTTAGTGCCAATAAATGTTAAATACTGTTAAGGTTGTTTTGTTAAGTTTATGTCCTGTTAGGTTTAAGTGCTGTTCAGTTTAGTTTCTGTTAAATTTAGGTGTTATTAGGTTTAAGTGAAGTTAGATTCTGTTACATTTAAATTATATTAAGTTATGTAGAATTTAAAGTCAGTTGATTTCTGTTAAAATTAAGTTCTGTTAAATTTAAGTGATTTTACATGTAAGTTCTGTTGATTTGAAAATCTGTTAAGTTTAAGTTCTGTTAAGGCTAAGTTTTGTTAAGGTTAAGGTCTGTTAAACTTTAGTCATGGTAAGTTAAAGTTCGTTGAGATTAATTTCTGTTAAGTTTAAGTAAAGATAAGTTTAAGTGATGTTAAGTTCTGTTAAGTTTAAATATTTTAGGGTTAAGTATTTTAAGTCTAAGTGCTATTAAGTTTAAGTGATGTTATACAGATTTATGCTTTTATGCTAGGCATTTATTTTATGACTTTTGTGCAAGGTGTTGTCGTGAACATCAGAGAAACTCTAGTTAGAAAAGACAATCAGAAGCATTTGTGAGTAGAGCCACTCCTGTTTGAAGTATATCTGCTGTTTGAGAATGGAAAGCAAACTTACCAGACAATCGACGCAGATGAAACCTGCGCACATGTTGCTCCTGTAGCTTATTTTTGTAGGTTGTATTGGCACACCTGAGTTTTGTTTGAGCCTTGTAGCAGCATAGAATCCTTTTTGTATCTGTCTTATGGCATATCCTATAAATAGTGATAGCCTTTTCGGTTTGTCTCCCTGGCTTAGATCCCTTGTAAGAGAGAAACCTTGCTAGTGGAGAACACTGCTTGTAATGTAATAGTTGTTAGAATTGCCTATTCTTGTATTGCAAAGAGTATGACGCAGTTAACCCATCAAACCTTGCCTGTGCAACAAGAAAACAGGGGAATTTTGGAGAAATGGCTACATGACAGAGGTCACGTAGACATTTGCTTGTTAGCCAACCAGGAGCTGAGAAAGTACCGAACACAGCTAGTTTGAGTTTTGCACCTGCAAGATAGCGTGTCCTTGGGCCTAGCTGGGTATGATAACAAGTAGACAGAGAGACGTGGGAAATAGGGAATGTAGGCCCAAACGAATGAGGAAGAGTTGATGGTATAGTTTAACCAATAGTTTGCTTGGCTTACAGAATATTCATAAGCTTATTACTTGCTGTATAAGTGTCTGATGCTCTCTTCAATAAACGGAACTTGCTTATCACTCCTATTGAGTGTCCGAGTTTTCCCTTACCGACAAATGCCTCATCCCCGACAGAGGCCCCATTCTGCTACAGAGACCTATTCTACAAAGTTCCCTTAGCCAAGGTGCAAAGCTCTGTCCTTGGAACAAATCATCTAACCATGACCCACCATCTTCCTTAATTGGAGCTGTCAAATCTTTCATCTTTTGTATGCTTTTGTGGATGGATTCAGAGTGATCAGAAAGGTTCATGCAACACAATCCTTCAAATTCCTCACAACCATGTCCATGTGCCTGTAAAAGAAAATCAATTGCTGCTCTGTTCTGTAAAGTTGCATGTCTGACAGCACTAACATCAGTCATCATGTCACTAATTGCAATGGAAGTAGCACTGTCTTCTTTCTTCAGACAACACCCCAATCGGTATAGTGGTTTCATGCCTCGCCCGAGGCAAGTTGACGGAGAAATCAAGTTGATGTACCTCATTTTGCAGGGCCCTAGGGTCTGAAATTGCTATTACAGTTTTCTTTTTAATGATGGGCACATCTTTTTTCTCTGTGTTTTCTCTTGATGGCTTACTTAACACTAGGTGCTATCACAGTGAGTTGTCTGATGCTACATGGGCCACATTTAATTTCTGAGGGAATGTCCTGCCAGGCTCTATCTCCACAAATGAGCCAATATTCTGTTGCTTATTGTCATGGGGACTCATCTAGGTCATCTACCTGTCAGCAGTTTCACCCTTAGGGGGCACTGGGGTAGTACAATTGCACCACAAACTTGAGTATCTGTCCTCAGGATGATGGGGAGTAACATTTAACTGTGGATCTCCCTGGTACTGAAACTCAGCACAAAATTCCATCACCAATGAACCAGGAATTCCAATTCTTGAGTTCAGAAGGTGCTTTAAGAGGATCAGGGGCCCAGTGATGCCAGCTGGTTATGGGATTGGTCTCGTTGGCAGCCTCACACCAATATTTGTCACCATTGGGTATTGGCTACTCCTTGCCTGGCACAGGCACACCGACCAAACAGGTTGCAAAGGGTTTGTCTGGGCTCAAATTGGTCAAACACATGGTGTCTGAGCCTGCTGACTTGGCTAAAGCAAGGCAAACATTCATTTTTGGTTGATCTACAGGCATGTATGCACAGCAAAAGCAAGCAAGCAAAACCAACAAGCGCCAGTATATCATTTGATCAAACTCGGTGTTCCTGTTCAGCTGTTTTTTGGCAAAAGCTTCCCCATCTATTTCAGTTCTCAAGCAAATCTTTTAGCACTTGTTCAGGGACTGGCCAACTATAGGGCACTAACCTTCAATTTTTACAAATTTGGATATCTTAGAATTCTTCGGAACACAATGGACACCACGCTTTTGCTGAAAGAGCTCTATGATACAAACCATTTCCACAGTCCAAAAATCAACATCAAACTCAAGATTTGTAGCTTTCACAGGTTGAACAGGGAATGTCTGGCATGAAACGTAGCTTCTCCGTGCAGCTCACGTCTGCGTGCTCATTTCCCTGCTGGTGGAATTGTCGCTGTGCTCTTTCACATCCTTCGTGGAGACCCACTTAGGTCCAGCACCTGTGCAAATACAAGCATACCCTTTGCCCCAAGCGATTAGTGCAAATGGTCCTTCAATTTGTCCTAACTGAAGGTTTCTGATAAAAACTGAAGGATTTTCTTTCAATTTTGCCTGTGTGCTGTTTGAAAAGTGCCTAAAAATTGGAGGATTAGGTCCTGCAAATGAGCTATTCGAAACATAAAGACGTCTAAAGCTTTGCTCAACCTCATCTGGGGTATTGCTTCGGCCATTCCCCCTTTTGTTGATCCAGAATGGGTTTTAGAGTGGTGCATCCTTTCAACAATTTCCTGACCTGTATGGGAATAGGGAATTCCAAAAGTGTGGCGAACACCCCAGTCCATCAAAAATGTGGCCAATTTTTGAGCTGTGTATGTGGGACCATTTGTCAGTTTTCATCTCGTGGGGGATCAGTTTGGCGAGCTGTGGACCCAGTGACACTGACAAGGACAAAAGCAAAAGACGAGAGGCGCTCTCTCTTCCCGGGACCAAAATCCCACAGCTTTAATGGAGAACAGCTCCAGGAGAGAAAAGGAGTGTCCAAGGGAGGAAAGAGGATGTCCAGGGGAGGAAAGAGAGCGTCCACCTCGTGGCAGAAGACTTTAAACCCTTGGGGAAGGGGGTGGTAGAAAGGAACTGCCATAGTTCAACATGATAAATCACCACACTGTAGTTTTCTGCATAAATTGCTGCACTTGTTGCAAACAAAATCCTAAAATCTCCCCAAACACAACCGTGCAGTCCCAAATGACCACAGTGTGGGAGAAAAACCACTCAACCCCGCTGCATACCCAAGCACCAGGTGTCAACAGGGAGCACCAACCCCTGCAATTAGAAAGTCCACACACACAGGCTCACGGGAAAAGGAGTATCTCTTTACGAGGGGACAGAGTGCTCACTTTTCTCAACACAACACACACCATAAATCACAACAGATCCATCCACATCATCTTCCTCAAACATTCACACACTTAAAACACAACCACAATTACAACACACAGGAAAAATTGCAGCAATAAAACAGGATTTGCTCAATTCACCCCCAGAATTGCTAGCAGGTCCTTATTGACACAGCAAATGCTTTCTGCCAGCAGCCAGACCCAAACCCAAACGGTACAGGTGTACGTTGTGCACAGGACATCTCTGTGTGACTTGTGAACAGCCCTTTCCCTGTGTATGCCTTACAGGTTACTTTATACAGAGTTAAACGTTCCCTTTCTCCTCAGTCCCAGCAGTCTTGTCTGTCGCCCACGAGGAACAGCCGAGAGCGGAGGTGCCTCCAGGAAAGGAATGTCCTGGCAGCACCCAGAGACATCCAGAGCTCGGTTGTTCTCGCTGGAGCAGAGAGGCGTTCCTGCTGCGGTCACCAAATGAGGTGTGGAATAGAACTCACCACAGTTAAAGGTAGAAGGTGGTATGTTTATTACAGCGCCAGGCACACGAGGAGTTGTCTCCTAAAGACATGTGTGAAGAATCACTGCCTCTCTACTATCTAAAAAAGTCTTACATATTAATATAATTCCCAAAATTATTAATACATATTCATTAGGTAACCCCACCTGCTCCCTTTGTATTCAAATGTATTATAACTGAGTCCAAAGTTCCTTCACATTTGCGGATTCTTTCACTTCAAATGGGTTGGTGGCTTTTAAAGTGGCAAATGGTCTCCTTCTGATGAAGGCCAAGATGTCTTCCTCAATTTGACCTCTTTCCTTATGACCTGTTGGCAGGCTTTCGCACCCCTTGGCTATAGCTGAAGTTTTGGGGCCCAGGTGCAGGCTACAGTCCTCTTCTTTGTCACAAAGAAATCTGCATCCCATCCTGCTTCTTTAAACATAGTAAAGACAGGCAAGTGATATATTAGCCTAGCCTTAACTACCTTATCTGCTAAAAATTAACCATCCCTTATTATTTCTACTCTTCTTGCTATACTCTTTCCCCCAAACTAAATCTTACTAAAATGTTAACTCTTCCAGTTCTTTTAAATCTTTGATTCATTGGCCTCATCTCACATGTCAGCCATGTGTGAGCCGATGCCATAACTGGGAAATTCCACTCTTGAGCAGGAGATGTAAGGCCTGGTTCTGAGCTGGAAGGGTGAGAAGGATGAGATGCACAGCGTTTTGATCCAGGGGATGTCCTGAAAGTGCACTGCCTACCTGCCCCTGCTGCTGAGCACCACGCTCCATCTCCTTCTCCTGCTCAGCAAATTTTTAGGAATCCAGGGCTTGGTATGTATTATTTGCTACTGCAACAAATAGAATGAATTTGCTTTCCAATCCCAGTTTTGTCCTGGGTTATTTTGTGCATGGGTCTCCTCCTGAACCCCTGTCAAAGACCGGCAGGGATCTACAGGACGCTCCTATTTTCATGACAGTAAATTTGGAGAAGTGATTTAAGTATCAATAAGTCAATAAGTATCAATGAGTAAATCAAATAATTTGGGGGAATATTTAGCCTGTGAGTTTCAGCAAAGTAGTGAATATGTCTTAGATCCAAGGATACAAAGCAGTAAGTGAGATTGCTGGGGGTGCATGTGTTAGGGAAGTGATTCCCCACACACCCAATGCTGAGATCAAGGATTGCCTCTCTTCTAACCCTGAGCTGGCAGCAGGGATCGGGCCCTGCTTGGTAACATTCATTTTGAAGACCTATGTTGAGCAGGTAAGAATGGTCAAAATGAAATCTTTTCCAGCTGTTTCCCTTTGATTTACCTGTTTGAGGGTTAAAATTCTGTGCTGCAGGTGTCCTGGGTGTGTGCAGAGCAGTGCAGCCCCAGAAACTCCTTGGCTTGCCCACAAGTCGTCATGCCTTGTTGCCAGGTGTGCCCAGCTGTGGCAGCAGAAGGAGCCCGCAGCACAGTGGGCACCGTGCCCTGCCCAGCCGGGGTCTCTGGCACAGAGCAGCAGCAGCGCCAGCGCCGTTGAACCCGCTCATGCCTTGGCTTCCCCTGGCACACAGAAGCCTCTGGAAATCAGCACCGCCAGTGGCGTTCCCAGCTTGGAGCAGCTGCTGCTGGTGGGCAGATGCTGCCAGTTCGACTGCTGCCAAAGGGGAAGAAAGGCAGAGATGTACCCGCAGCGGAGCCCTTGGTGTGTCCAATAAAGGTGCAAACATGTGGGGAGATTTGTTAGGAAGCATTTCAGCTGTGATGCCAACAGTGGCTTCTCTCCTGGTTCTGTGTGTTCTAGACAAGTAATGCAATGGTTGGTTCTGACAATTAAAGAAGCAGATGTTATGTGGATGTTCAAATGTGTAGTGATGGTATTGTAATATATCCTCACATAGTCCTCTTTCTCGTCCCCCTTGTAATAGCCTTGGTAGTCAGGGCATTTGGGGAGGGCTGGCTTGTGACCAGCAGGCAGGGTGTAACAACACCTGACCTCCAGTCAGGATGCAAGAAAGTAATCTCCGCCAATGGACAGCAGAGAGAGAGTTGATTGACAAAACTTTTGGAGGGGCTAAGGGTATAAAAGGCAGAGCATCCTTTTTGTAGATGAGCACATGGCTGCTAGTCACAGAGACTCCCAATGCTGCAATTTTTCCTTAGTCAGTCCTTTGTTGAGGTTTACTAAATCTTTAAAATTTTAAAAGTGAGAGTCATTTCTCACATGTGCAATGCTGTGGGCCATTGTCTTGGTCTGGTTTCCTTTGCTTGTGTCCCATCTGAGTGCTCAGCTGGGGTACAGGCTGTAGGTGCTTGGGGCACTCTTGGAGTTCCTCTTGGATCCCCTGAACAACAGGGTTTGGCCCATGAGGGGAATTTTTGCTGCTTTGTGACAGAGAAGAATTTCCCAGGCTCTTTTGTGTTTGCTGTAGGAAATGTTGGTTATTGCTTTGCATAACCTCACAGACCAACAGAGAGCTGTCCCTTTGTGATGTCAGGGCACGGTTGCCACCTTGTCGTAGTGACATCAGAAGGTTGCCTTGGTGCACGGAAGGCCTGAGTGTCAGAGCAGCCCTAGTGCTTGCTCACATCAGGAGAACTTTCCTGGTTGGCGCCTTTGTAAATGGGTAGCTGCCCACTGACAGGAGTCTTGTGTTTTCCTTTGTTGTGGCGAACTCCCACAACACTGCTACCATGTTTCACCATCTGGCCACGGCAGCTTTTGCTGCTTATGGTGTTTGTTTTTCCACGTATTATGTGACACACTTCTTTCATAAGTACAGGTTTCAATTCTACTTAGGCTAGGGTGTATCCTAACCTGACTTTTGTATGTCTTCCTGCTCTTTCTTGATGGCTGAGTTTCTGATTTTGAAAGAGAAAGAGCATTAGGATGCCAGTGGTTTGGTAAAGCTCCTGTCAAGAGGTTCAGCTAAAAAGGGGGTGTCTGTAGCCACAGGGGCAGCATTTGCAGGGGAACCTGCAGGGCTCCGTTCCCTCCACGGGAGAGTCTGTGGCAGCAGAGTCTGTCATTTCCTCAGGTTGCTGGGTCAAGCAGGACACCTTTGAAAATGTAGACTGGCAGAGCTTCTTGGAAGGCCTTCTAAAAACTCTGCAGTTGTTCCCAGAATTCAGAGAAAGCTTATTTCTTTTTAAATTTTGTCATGAAAGAATTTGACTGTCTAACTTAATAACCTTTTACTGAGTGCTAAAATAGTTATTCCCTTTGAAAGGAAGTGCAAACTCTAAAGCAGTGAGTGTCTGCTCCTGAACCCTAGAGGTGCTGCTGTGCTCTTCCAAAATCGAACTGCCGCTGCTCAGGGGAATTTTGGAAAGCTTTTCTGGGCAACTGTTTCCTGCAAGTTAATGAGAATTAGTGCATGTAACTGAAAAAAACAAAAAAGGACCTGAAGGAGAGGATTTCAGAAGCTGTTTTATGTCTTTGGTAGAACAGGAGCATTGAGTGTTAAAGAAGAATTTGCATTTTCTTGGTCATATTTGTATTCATTTACTGGCAAAACAGGCCAAAGTGTAGGCACAAGCAAGAATATTGTCCTGATCTCTTGCTGGCTGTGTGAATGGAATGTGTCTCCTGGAGGGATGTTGTGAAACGGGAAATCATCCCTGTTTGGGATGACTTGTTCTGTGGGATTCAGCAGCCCAGGCAGTTTTATGAGAGCATCTGGTTCATTTTCCCTTCCCACTACAGGACACCTGAAGCGTGTATTCAGCAGTGCTGAAGAACCGTGAGGTGAGTGAGAAAGGGACATTTCATGTTCCTGGTGCTTAAGAATTGTAGAGGAAGATGTGAGCTTGGCCACTAGCAGCAGACTGTAGAGGGCCAGCTAGGAAGGGCAAAAGAAAATCCATTTTCATGCCTGCAAGAAAAATATCAAAGGCAGAAATGGATATTTTTTGATTTCTATATCAGAGCTTTGAAGAACTACAAACCTAATTTTGCAGAGAGAACCTTGCTTGCTGATGGCAGATAGGGTGGAATATATACATAGGAGGGACTTCCTGTACAGTTGAATTAGGCCATTTTAATTTAAACAGAGTCCCTTAGAATTCTGTTCCTATCAAACTTTATGATGTCTACTTAGAAGATGTGATTATAGAACAGGAAGGCCATCTTGCCATGGTGTCGGAGAATGACTTAAAGAAAAGGCCATGAGACATAAAATTGAGAGAAAAGTATAAGGGAAAAGTAAGGCCATTTCTAACAGTTCTCAGCCTTCTGACTTGTATAAACAATTAGACTCTCTCAGGCATCATTCTATAAACAATAAAGTTCTCAGCTTGTCTTCCCATGGCAAGCAGAACACCGTCCTTGGGAAGGCCTGTTATCCTGAGAACAGATGTAGAGGTTTTGGGAACACTAGTTTCTGTTTTAGTTTCTGGTTTCTGTTTTGGTTTCTGTCTTTAATAAACAATTGTAGGTATTCTAAAACAAAGGGAGTGGTTAGAAATTTCTCTGTTAGCCTATCATGACATTGGATTACAGAATATTCATGGCGTTCGTTAGCACTGTTATTTAAGGTGATTGATTGATCAATAAAGTTGGAGTTCGATGCATTACCAGGATGGTCGTTCTCCCCTTCACTTCAATATATGGTGACCTCCGACCGTGATAGCGAACACCACGGGGAAGCGAACGCCACGCGAAGTGAAGCCAGGTTCGGGTTCCGTAAGATCGAAACTGCAGCCGGAACGGCGAAAAAGCGCGGAAGACAAAGCGGAGGGTAACCCGCCGGCCCGCGCCGCGCTGCGAGCGACTATACAGATAGGCTCGTCCGAGACATGCGGCCGCGACCTTGATTTGAAGAGCTGCAACGTGCGCACATAGGTATGGAAAGGCAAGCCGCATACGAACTTTTTATTACCCTTTTGCAAAAACGGCAAATTAAGGGACTAGATTTACAGAAAGATTTACCGGGTCTTTTAGTTTATGGCCTAGAAAGGGGGATCTTTATAAATCCTCACACAGTTCACGAATTGTTGGAGTGGCGTAGATTTGGTGATTTATTGTGGCAGGCTACGTTAGATGATGATAAAACTGCTAAGAAGTGGGGTAAATTATGGCGGGTCGTTAACACCGAACTGTTGCGGATTCAAGCTGAAAAAAGGGCTGCTCACCAGGCTACTGCCGCTTACGATCGTAACAAAGAATGTGATCAAGATAGGGAATTTGATAAGAACGCGGGAATTCCTCTTGGCCCCGCGACGCGGACAGTTTTATTACCTGCCTCACCACCTCCTTCGGAAAGCCAGGCTATGAGTCATACTATGAGCCAGGCGCAGTCCGCCTCGCTGCCCGCCGCGCAGCCCCCCTTAACGGGCCAGCCTACAAGCCCGGCTACGAGCCAGCCTACAAACCAGGCTACGCAGACGGCTTTAGTACCCGCGTCGCAGCCCCCCCTAACGAGCCAAGCTCCGCGGGGTGCCCTGTTGTCTGCTTTGCCGCAGGCTACACAGAGCACCTCTGACTCTCCCGTACCTGCTGCGTCTCAGCAGCTGGGGCCAGATACGTGTACTCCGTTCCCGACAAGCAATCAGCCGGTCCCTGGGTCGGAAATCGGCTTGGCGGCGGCGATTGCGAGGGAAAGACGGGACGCGTGGGCTGCCCTGGCCAAAGATGCAATTGACAAGGGAGATCAAGAGCTGATAAGTTCGGCTCGAGAACTGGCTTGTCCGGTTGTCTTTAACCCCCAGCCTGGAAGAGGTTTTCAAGCCACAATTAGCGCTCTTGACTGGAAGCTGTTATCTCAGTTGCGAGCTACTGTTAGTCAGTTTGGCTTTAAGAGTGAACCAGCTAAGCAAATGCTCGATTATATTTTTGACACCAGTATCCTTCTTGTTAATGATTGTCGTGGGATAGTTAAATTAATTTTTACTCAACATCAACAATTGCTGTTTAACGCCCACTGGCAAGCTTTAGCTAATGAGTGTGTGGCAGTTCAAAGACAGCCGGGGGATCCCTTGCATGGTATCACTATTAATGAGCTTATGGGGCTGGGACCTTTTCTTCGTACTGATGCACAAGTTTTAATAGGTCCGGAAAAGTGCCGGGAGGCAATGCGGTTAGTCAGACTCGCGATAGATAAGGTAAAGGAACCAGGAGGGGTACCAGTGTATATGGGAATTAAGCAAGGCAAAGATGAGACCTTTGGCGCTTTTGTTGATAGAGCTGCGGCTGCAATTGAGAGAGCCGGAGTAGCAGAATTTATGCGCAAGGCTCTCCTTAAACAGTGTTGTATTCAAAATTGTAACTCTGCTACTAGAAACATACTTAACACTCTAGGTGCAAATTGGACTATCGAGGAAGCATTAGAAAGAATGGCGCTCATTCCTACTGGCCAGCAGGCTTTTGTGGTAGATGCACTTAAACAGATAGGAATAGGTTTGCAAGAACAGGCAAGGTCCTCTCAGAGTCAGGTGTTAGCCGCTTTTGCACCTCTTCAAACGTCCGCTGCGTTTGCAGCATCAAATAAAGAGGGCCGCACGAAATGCTGCGAAGGCACGGGCCGCTTGCGCCGGGAATGCCAAGCACCAACAGAAGTCATCGCTGCATCATCGGTACCTTTTCCTGCCCCTAATCCCCCGCAACAGGAAGCCTTCAACCCGACACCACAGGAAGCCACCGCGGGCGAAGCTGAACCGCTGCGAAGGGAGTGACCCGCAGCGCAAAGCAGAGATGAATTAGCAGAAGGATTCAACAGGACTTTGGACTTATAGTTACGGTAAAGGGATTTTCCATATGGTTTACGGATTAATGGAAATGTGTGAATTCGGTGATTTATGGTAGAATTGCAGTGCTGTGCTACTCCGAACTCGGCATGGGCGCAGCGGAGGCAGCGGCGGGAAGATCAAAAGCCGCCGCCGCAGGAGCCGAGCCGCGCCGCCCCCGAGAGCGGAGCCACTGCGCGGGAGCAGCCGCGCCGCCCCAAGAGCGGAGCCGCCGCCGCAGAAACCAAGCCGTGCCACCCCGAGAGCCGCGCCGAAAGTGAACAAAGAGCGCCGCGGGGGGAGCGACCGGAGCCGCATCGCCCTCATGTGTGAACTGGGGGCCAGATGTCCACGGGCGGCCAGTTGCTGCTTGGGAACAGTGACTGGACATCAGAGAGCAGGTGATGGAGGAGCAATCATGCTGTGCATTGATAGTTTTCGTCCTGCTGTTTAGATCGACCAACATCTTTTCTGGGCTCTGGTGAGTGTCCAGCGCCGTCCATTTTCAGGGCTAGTTACACACTCCTTAGCGGATTCTGACTTCAGAGTGCTTTTTCGAGCGGGAGCGTTTCTCCCTCTGCCCCGTAGCCGGCAAAAGCTACAGTTTAAGATCTAACAGCCGTAATAACTGTGACTCTTGTCAACAAAAGAAAAGATTCCTATTGCAATTAAAAGATTAGTGAAACTAAACAAGCGACACCAAGGACTATTGCTGTCAGGATGTTTTTCACCTAAGTTAGAGAGATCTTTTGTTCTCCCCAGCACAGACTGTAAAGCAGAAGTCGGCGTGAATGAATGCAAGAGTCGGGTTTCGGCCGATTTGGCTCGGCATTGGTTATGCTGTCTTGGAAACACCTGTATTACCAGAGACTTTGAACATCAGAAGCCCGGATGGCTGGGCCGGTGGAACATTAGACTTTAAAGCTGTGTTTTGAAAAGCTTAAAAATGTTGAGATGTGTTGGATTGATTGTATGAGTGAGATGTTGTGAGTGTGTTTTTGGTATAAATGCTGCAGCAAAGACGTGAGAAAGGTTGTTTTGGTTGAGTATTTTAGAATCAGGCCTGTAAGTAAGTTATAGTAAATGCTATATTTTATTTCTATAGTAGGTTTTATTTGTTATTAAGTAGTTTAAGTTAAGTTATCAATTAAGTGCCATTAAATGTTAAGGTTAAATTTGTTAAGCTTGTTTTCGGTTGGGTTCGAGGTCTTTTAAGTTTAAATTATATATAGGTTTGAGTTGTGTGGGATTTAAAGAAAATTAATTTTTGTTAAGTATTATTAAGTAAGTTAAGTTAGATTCTGTTAAGTTTGAATTAGATTTAAGTGATTTTACATGATTTGCAAATAAGTCTGTTAAGTTAAATATTTTAAGTGCTTTAAATGCATACTACTTTTCACCACTCCAAATTAACAAAGGACTGAAAATCACCCAGTTGATGCCATTTGAGCCAAATGACTAAAGGATTACAAACTGAAAACTGACTTTGAACATTTCTGGGAAGCTCATGAAAAAAGGTGGATGTGATAACTTCAAGGACAGAAAGAATCATTTTCAGGCTTGTTTACGTCTCTCCAGGTTGCATGAATGAAAACAGTTAACAGCTTTCTTTTCTTAGTCCAATTACCACCTGTTGTGCAATGCCTGATAAGGCCTTAACACGCCGTTGCCGGACGACCAGAGAACTGATTGACATTATTGAATCATTATCATCTTTACATATACGAGGACTGGCAAAAGAGGACTGTCTTGAATGTCACAGCCCAAATTGTGCTGCTTGGGTTGCACTGTGTTGTGGGGGTTGTGATCAGTTGTTACTTTTTCATTTATGGTGCCACACCTGTAATTATAGGCACATCTGGGAACATAATTGGGAGCAGGCACTACGGAATGAGACAGGGCTAAACACTGCTTCAGCTTCAGACCTTTATAAATCTCATGAGCAAAAATCTTAGCTTATTATCAGTGGGAGGTACAGTGTATTTTGAAAAGGGGTTAAAGCTCAAAGTACATCATATATAGCCTCAATAAGATGTAGAAAACTGGTGCCTTTAACACAACATTCTGTTGTAGGCCCTATAAGAAGAGATCCCAATCAAGCATTAAATAATTGCAGTTCAGCTTTGATTACTCTAATTTCCAAAGGATGAGTCAGCATAAACAGACATGGGCTACTCTGGATTCATCTCTAAACCTGGAAATAGTGTCTAAATAGCTTTATAACCAGAGTAAAGGCTCTACTATTATGACACCTAGGAAATTACCCACAGGGATATTTTTAATTTGCGGAGATAGAGCCTGGA
The DNA here is from genome assembly GCF_028551555.1 of Melozone crissalis. NCBI lineage: Eukaryota > Metazoa > Chordata > Aves > Passeriformes > Passerellidae > Melozone > Melozone crissalis. The sequence continues at coordinate 93,281 of NW_026535912.1, forward strand.
ATGGAATACCAGCCCAGGCGCAGGGTGGATCTTGTTATTTAAGCAAGTTATCATTATTCCACCTCTGAGCACTGGTTCTGATCCTTCTCCGCAGGATCACATTTCTGACACTAAGTGTCCTGTTTATCCTCAGGCCTTTGGTGCAGCTGAGCCCTGGCAGAGCGGGGTCTGCACTTCTCTTGACATCTGGTAATGTCTCCTCCACAAGAGTTTCTATGAGGAAAAACTTCACCATTATCTTACCTTGTTGCATTCAAAAAATAGTAAGATAATAGAAAAAACCTGCAAACTAACCTCCTTTCTTAAAAAGAAAAAACGGGGGAAATGTCGGAGAATGACTTAAAGAAAAGGCCATGAGACATAAAATTGAGAGAAAAGTATAAGGGAAAAGTAAGGCCGTTTCTAACAGTTCTCAGCCTTCTGACTTGTATAAACAATTAGACTCTCTCAGGCATCATTCTATAAACAATAAAGTTCTCAGCTTGTCTTCCCATGGCAAGCAGAACACCGTCCTTGGGAAGGCCTGTTATCCTGAGAACAGATGTAGAGGTTTTGGGAACACTAGTTTCTGTTTTAGTTTCTGGTTTCTGTTTTGGTTTCTGTCTTTAATAAACAATTGTAGGTATTCTAAAACAAAGGGAGTGGTTAGAAATTTCTCTGTTAGCCTATCATGACATTGGATTACAGAATATTCATGGCGTTCATTAGCACTGTTATTTAAGGTGATTGATTGATCAATAAAGTTGGAGTTCGATGCATTACCAGGATGGTCGTTCTCCCCTTCACTTCAATACCATGGTGCCTGCAGTATCTGAAGGGAAATGGGCACCTTTGTGGCTGGGGAGCTGCGTGGGCCAAAAGGACGCAGGGCTGGCGGCCGTGAGCAGCTGAAGATGAGGCAGCGTGTGGCCAGGGGGCCAAGAAGGCCAAGGGCACGGTGGCTGTGCCAGCAGCAGTGGGGCAGCAGGAGCAGGGCAGTGAGCGTGGCCCTGTGCTGGGCAGCGCTGCGGCCACAGCTGGAGTGCTGTGTGCAGCTGTGGGCCCTGGGAAGCAGAAAGTCATGGAGGGGCTGCAGCGTGTGCACAGAAGGACAGGGGAGCTGGGCAAGGGGGTGCAGCACAAGGCCAGGGAGGAGGTGCTGAGGGAGCTTTAGCCTGCACAATGGGAGTCTCCTGAGAATCTCCTCAGTGCATTCAAATATTTAGCCACTTTTGGACTTGACTTTCCCTCTCCTTTTTTTATTGTTATTTTTGCTTTACTTGGAGGAGGAAGCTTATTCATTTTCTTTTTCTCCCAGCTAAGGTTCTTTTCGCAATTATTTCCTGCCCTTATACAGCACTGGGACTGGTTCTGCTCCAATTTTCTATTCCAAGGTGTCACTTCTGGGGAATGCAGTATTTTTGCATGAGAACTCATCATTTGGTGCAGGGACATTGATGCGGAAGGAGCTTTTGTGGTTCTAGGCCAGCCCCTATGGCCTTACAGATCATCTAGAGCTTAACAATGCCAGTGAGTTTCTGCAGCCCAGGCAATCAGTGTGTGTTGTGTTTGGGAATTGAGCAGGAAATCAATGCCCCTGCATTCCAGCTGGTGCTCAGAGATCACAGGAGCTGGGAGGGGCTGGGCTGAATTTCTGATTCCAGCCACTTCAGCACCATCAGTGTGGTCGAGTCCAAGAGAAGAACTTTCCCGACCACAGATGCACAAAGAGTGCAGTTGCAAGCAATGCTCTGGGTCTGGTTGCATTCCATAAGGACCTACATGCTCCAGATTCCCCAACAGTGTGCTTTTTTGAAGCAACAGGAGAGCAATCTCAGGATTGGAGTTGAGTGGGGCACTGGCTACCAAGTTCTGATGTGTGTAGCAACAGAGAGGACAGTAAAGAGAGATTTCAGTAATGAGATCTATCTATCTATCTATCTATCTATCTATCTATCTATCTATCTACGTAACATTTACATAATTGAATCTTCCTGGCTCTGGTCCAAGGCAGTTGGAGGTGCAAAGCTCACCTAAAGCATCCCTTTCAGGAGAGGATTAGAGACATGCTCCCTCGACCAATTCTGAGCAGGCGGAGATGTTTTCCCCTCCAGATCTGGTGGGTTTTTTTCCCCTCAGAGTTGTTTTCCTCCTCCGGCCTCTTCTGCCCTCAAGTCCCCAGTTAATTCTTTCAATTTCTGCCTGTCCTAGAGAGGTGCAAATATTCCATGTTTAGGTGGTGTTGGGTGACTCTGGTCACACATGCATTATGTGACACATGGTTTCCTTCACTGGCATTCCCAGGGCTGTGTAAGTGCATTTGTTCATGGGGCCTTAGGAGAGTCTCTTTCCCTCAAGAGCAGCAGCAGCAGCAGCAGCAGCAGCAGCAGCAGCAGCAGGGAGCGGTGGCAGGGTCAGGACGAGGAGGAGGTGGCTGCCCTGGCCCTTTGCTCCCGGGCCCCAGGCCAGGAGGGCTCTGGCTGCAGCAGGGCGCTCTTCGGGCAGCCCCTGGCAGCCTCTGCACGGAGCACGGCACGGAGCTGCCCCGTCCTGCTGGTGCCACTTTTCTTCAGCAATACCCTAGCTCCTCCTCACAAGGAAAAAACTCCAGCAATCTAAAAAGCGATCATTCAAGTACAGTTCTACCTGCCTTTGCATTGTAGTTCAGGGGATGTATTTTTTGGTCTATAATTTCATGATTTTTATGAAAACATGCATTCATATCTTCACATTTTTGTGGTTTTAATTATTCATATACCTAAACACTGCATTTTAAACTCTTGATTTATTGCAGTTGGTAATTTTCAGGTAGTATATTTTAAAATGTCACAAAACAACACCTTTTGGGTAGTTTTTCTCACTCTTAAAAAAAAAAACCCATATGCCATTTTAGTCTCTGTCTCTCCAAATTGGTTCATATCGGCCTATTTTAAATCAGGGCTACAATACTTTTATAGGATTGAGAGAGCTCCAATGAAATGCACACCGGTGATTCCTCTCGTGGAATATCATGGCCCCACCGTAAAGCCTCTATTTACTTTTTTTTTCTCTCATTAGCTCAACTGCAAACACGTTTAGTTGCAAACTTACACAAGATGAGCAAAATCAAAATGATGTGATGGGCCTTTGGGATCTCCCTGCTGATCCTTCTGCTTCTTCAGCTGAGCAAGGCTCTGATGCAGGCAAAGAGATTGCACTTAGTGCTACACAACCATTTGGCTGGAACTCTGCTGATTTCTAGGAAAAGCTGGAGGCCTCTATCTCCCCAGGATGTTTTGGCTGAGCCAAGCTTTGCTGGGTTTTGGCTGCAAATACCATTGCCCTTGCTTTTCTATATCCACAAGTACCATGGCTGGGCAAAAACTGCCACGTGGGCCATCTTCCAAAGGCACTTTGGTCTGGAGTTTGTGAATGAACAAGAGCCTCATCCACTTCCAAACCACATGAAAAAAATCATGAAAGAAAACTTCCCATCCTTAACAAACAACTGACAATTCACAAGTGGATCTAGAGCTTCTTTACGCAGTGAAAAGGAAGGCAATCTTCCAATGGAGTTGTGCTTTCGGGAGTTTTTCTTCTGACTCGCACTCACAGCTGGCACTGGAAAAGCCACATCTCTGCAAGTGTCAGTGTCTTCTGTCTGCCTTGAGTTTTTTTGCTGCAACAATCAGAACAGGCATCAGGCTGGAGAGAGGCTCAGCTGATGCTAGCAACAGGAGCTGCCCCAAGGAGAAAAAAGACATGAACTTTAACCTCCCAAACCCATCTCCCCAGAGGCTCAAGCAGGATTCCTCTGGTTCCCAGAAATAAAAAGAAATAGGGCTGAGAAGACCCTTTGCAGCTATGTGCTCATGCCCAAGACTTTGCTGATGGCATTTGAGTTTTGCCTTTTTTCTTTTCTGTCTTTTCTGTATTCCCTGCCCATCAATTTAGAGCTCTGTAGGCTACTCGATTAGTGACTACTTTTCCCAGTCCTTTTCCATGGCCTTTGCCTAAGCAGAAAGACAAACTTCCAGAGCTCCAAGGGCCAGGGGGTAGAAGGCCCCAGTGTTATCTTGGTTCTTCCTGGGACAGACCCCTGCAGGGAGCTGGTGGACTCACCATCCCTGCAAGCCTTTGAAAGAAGACTGGAAGTGGCACTCGGTGCCGTGCTTTAGTTGAGGTATTACGCCACAGATTGGACTGGATCATCTTGAAAGTGTCTGTCTTCCAAGCCAGTGATTCTGTGAGTCTGTGACTGAGGCAGCTTTTCCTGCAGCCCTGGAAAGGGCTGCGGGGGCCCTTGGCCAAGGACGGGGATCAGGGCTCATGGAAAAGAAGCAAAGGGCTCAAGGCAAAGGCTGACAGGGCAGAGCTGCCCCAGCGCGGCGCAGAGCGAGCCTCATGTCCTCCTCCTCAACCTGCGCCCTCTGCGCTGCCCTTTGCGGCGCCGGCGGTTCCTCTCGCTGCGGGGCTCCAGGGCGTGCTGGGGGCTGGGCCCCTCGTCTTCGGGAAGCGCCGGAGCCTTGGAGGTGAGCGGCCGCTGCTGTGGCCGGCAGGGGAGAGCTGCGGCTGCGGCCCCGGGCACGGCGAGCTGCTGCGATGGCCGGCTCCTGCCGCGGCTCCTGCCTCTGCTGCGGGCTCTGCTCCTGCCCTGTGCGCACAGACACGGCCGAGGGCGGCCCGGCAGCTCCATCCCGCTCCGCAGCGGGCCCGGCCGGGCTGCTGCTCTCTGCGGCCTCTGCCCGCCGCTGCCGGCCCCGGTGCGCTCCCGCCTGCCTCTGCCGCAGCCGGGCTCACACGGGAGGCAGCACATTACGGCTGGCTCGGAAAAGCCCTGCCCGCAAACCGCCCGCCATGGCCTCGGCCTCAGGGCACAGGCTGCCGGCGTCCTCGCAGCTGCAAGCCGGCCCGGGCCGCCTGCCGGCCTCGGCCACAGCTCCCGCCTGTGTCTCCATGGCCGTGGCTGCTCGGCACAGCGGGCTGAGCACAGCCAGCGCCAGCAGCAGCTCCTCACGGGCCCAGGCCCTGGGCGCTCCGAGCCCACCCAACCCCGAATTCCAGCCCTGAGGGGCTTTGCGTCCCAATGCATCCCCTGGGGGCAGCAGAGTCGGCCACTGAGCTCAGCCCATGGTGACACCACCAAGTGACCAATGGAAAATTCACCAAATCCTCATCAGAGACAAGACAAAACTCCCATGGTGCCTGACAGCCTGAGGCAACTGCCAATTCCAGATCATTCCATCCATGTAGGAAAAGAGGCTTTTGCATTAAAGCAGAAAAGAGTTATCGAAAAGGAGGGCAGGAACAAACAACAAAGTTATTTGGACTCATGCTTCTTGTGTCTGTTAGAAAGGCCAAGAAAATGCACTCCTTGCTCTTCTGACACAGCTCTCTCTGTTCATGATGTGGGACAGCGAGTGCTGATGATGTGCAGCAGCTGATGCAAGGGACAGGGACGAGGATGCAGCAGGCACAGTGCCAAGCTGACAGAGGGATGATCTCTGGCAGTGGAACTGAAGGAGAAGAGTTTGCAGGCAGGACAGAAAATGGCTCTTTGTTTCACCTCTTCTTTCAGTGCTGCTAAGAATGTAGCCTGGAGCAAGCTGGGAACACCAGAGGCTGGAGCCCTTTCCAGGCAGGGCTGCATCAGACACAAACCAGCAGGGGACTGAGGAGCCCCTGGGGTAGCAGTGAGCAACCTCGGGCTCTGCTCACTGCTGCTGGCATTTTCTATTGAACCATCTCCAAGGACTTCTGTTGTGCTCTGTATTTCTAAGGGTTTTCCCCCTTGGTTTTTTTTTGTTGTCTCCTGCACCTTTTTTTCTCCACGTTTTCCTATCCTGTCAGCAGCAGCCCTTGTCCAGAACTGGCTCTAAAATATCAGCAAAGTAGCTAGAACGACAATGGGTGGAATCCTGCCGCTCAGGAATTCGTATGCCAGAGCCCTGCCTCTGCCTCATGCTTTGTCAGGACCTCCTTCTCTGTGCAAAAACTAGGGATTAGTGGAGTCTTTTTGCCAAAGAGCTCCTGAGAAGCAAATGTTGTGCTAGGTTTCTCAGGAGTGTATCTGTTAAGTTCATTGCCGGCAAACAGAAAGTAAGGCCAAAGTAGCAGAGTAGCTGGGAGCTGGTCACTCCATGCAAAGGGCTGGTGCAGGATGTGGGAACACCACGTTCCAGGATGGGCGAGCAGGGTCAATGTGCTCAAGGTGCTGCCAGTGAGGTTTGGGTTCACTTAGAGAGTAGTCAGGAGCAGTGAGCACTGCAAGATCCAGCTGCAGTCCCCATCCATGTCCCTTTCAGTGCTGGCTTTAGGGTGTCTGCAGCCTGGATCCAGAGCGCCCTGGAGGCTCCTGAGGCTGCCTTTGCACTCAGGGTGAGGGTGCCCAGGAGCCCCTGAGGCCGGCAGTGGGCACCAGGGCTGGGGCTTGTGGCCTGGCAGGTGTGGCTCTGGGGGCTGTGACATGCCAGGGCATGGGTCACTATCACTGCCCTCCGCAGCCCTGGCTAGCTCTGTGATGCTCCAGAGACAATGGCAAGAGGGGGGAATTGGCTAGGATAGGGTTTTGCCTGAGCCAGAACCTCTAGGCCAAATGCCCAGCAGTAGAGACCCTGGAGGACCGAATGAAGGAAGCAGAGGAGGCTCTTCTGCGGCATAAAGTGCAGCAAATTCATCAGGAGAGGCGGGGGGAAGGTCGTGCAGGCAAGAATTCCCAAAGGGAACAGATGTTGAAAAAAACCCCAACATCTCTGTGACCAGATTTTTAAAATCTTTCAAAACAGGGAGTGGACACCATACAGTAACCAATAAGTGACTCTTGGGGTGTGGTTTTGAGGGCTACAACAAATCAGAACAAGGGGAGGAGAGAGCGTTGGGATAGGGATTGGATCTTAGGGTGAGGGACAGGGAACTTTCTGGAACAAAGGGTAGGGTTTGGGCTGATGGATGGGGCAAAGGGGCTGGGTTGTCTTGACAGACAGGGAAAAATCTGGTGAGGAGGGAGGGGATTCCTCGAGGGACACTTGGGTAGGAGGGCATAAGATAGGGGAGAAGCTAACTGTAATAACTCGGGGAGCACTTGAACATACCACTATATAACAGAACATTTGACTCAATAAACTAACTCACTGCAACACAGAAATTCAGGCTTTCGGCAGCTAAGAGATGGCACTGTTAGAACCCGCAGCAGCTGGTGAAAGCCATCTCTCTCCTTCAGGTTCTTGCTGTGTGGGAAGGTGCTGCGAGTAGTGGTGGCTGCACTCCCCCTTTGCTGGGAGGATGATCTGTATCAGGGGAGAGCAGAAAGCTGCCATGGTGAGCAGAACATGCTCAAAGCATTACAGTTCAGAGAATGGCACTGCCCCTGAAGGGCAAAAAGCTTGAAAGCATAGAATTCTGTGCAGAACCGTTGCACAAATTTTCTCTTCTAGAACATGCCCATTTTTGTATACTGTAGATGAATGCTCTGGGTTTTATAGAATACATGGGGTTTTTTTTCCTAAGGTTTTTGGGAGAACTTTCAAGTTTATTTCTTTTTGTATTTTACATCCAGCATGCATACAGGGTTTTTATTATTAATTTTCTTTAGTAAATACTTAGGGAAAAAATACCTAAGCATTTTTTAATCCTTTGGGATATTGTGATTAATATTCTTAGAAAGAAAACCTTGTTGAACAAGTGTGAAAACACAGAGAGAGGGAAAATAGTATAAAAGTCTTTTAGAACAGGGTGTGTAATAAAGACTGCAGACCTGAGTAATTCCTCCAAGTGCAGAATTAGCAAGATATATTACTGTGATAAATAGGTATGATTTGTGCTGATAAAGATTGAAACAGTAATCAATAATGATACAGTAATTAATATTTGAAAATAATAAAATAGTTAAAAGTTGTGATGCCAAGGAGGAGAGGGAGAGGAGGGGTTCCACCCCCCCCAAAATGAGCCTTGCTTGGTCTTATCCTAGGCAAGCTATTACAGCTCCAGAGCTCAGTCTCCAAGGGGACTGGGTGCCAGAAGCCAGCTCGCTCTCAGACCAAGGCCGCAGGACAGCCCTAGCAAGCAGGGAATATTCAGCTCTTAGTGATTAGGCAGCTCTTGTGATTTCAGCATTGCTTGCTAGGTAGCTTTTCCCTTGGCCTAAGGCTCCAGCAGACAGTAGAGAGAGAAGAAGATGCCGGCTGTTCCACGTGTATGGCTTTATTGGAGGGGTTCGTGAAGGGTCTCAGCTCTTCTTCTTCCGAGTTAGTAGGGGTACAGTATGCTACTTTTATACCCTTGGCCCGGATCCAATCCTGACCAATGGCAAAGGTGTTAGAGTGACCATAAGTGACCAATAGTAGGGTTAACAACATATTGCCTTACATGGCTATAGGGATAAGGTACAAGGCGGATGTCCCTGGAGACAGGAAACTTCTTTGCTGCTGTGTCAGCATTCTATTCTCCAAGGGGCCCTGGCTAAAGCTGAGGGGTTTACTACACCTCCCCCCCGCCCCCTTCCCAGCAGATGTTCTCAAGGACCACAGGAAAGAAGCTGAAGATACAGTTGCTAAAAATGACGAAGAACCTGGTTGGGTACCAGAAAATGCTAATTATAAGGGATTTATTGCCTTGATATGTAGATGCAGTGATACGTTAGTCTTGGCTTACATTGTACTGGCTTGATGCGCATGTGTAACCCAAAGGTGAATTAAAAGACAAAGAGGAAGAGGAGAGGTCTTCATCCAAAAGGACCCCCAAAGACTTGTGTGAACACCAAACCGAGTGGTGGCGCATGTGTGATAAGGGTGGTAATGAGGGCGGAGATAGAGATATGATGAACCGAAAATGAGAAGAGATGGTATTGACACATGACGTATAAGGGGTGATTTTCATTTGGCAAGCTTGTACGTGAGGTGGCAAGAGTCCCAGAACTCTGCCCTCCGTACCCCGCGGTTATCGTTTGCTTATGCGCTATTATTGGAACCAAATTATCTCTTATTTTTATCAAATTATATTGTATCAAATTTTAATTTTTTTATTTTAACTATTCAATCAAAATTGTTACTACTTTTAATACTGTTTGGCTTTTTTATGATGGGATAATTGAGCAAACGTAACAATTTTGGTGCCGATACCCGGGACTCTTTTAAATCCAGGGAGGTGGATAGCTTCTGGGAAGGAGCTCCCCACCAGACTTTTAAGTGGTCCCAAGGCTAGACCACTCTCCCTTGGGAAAAGAGGGTCTTTTTTACAATAATGCATAAGCAAATTAGTTCTTCAGAGTGCGCAAGAAAGGCTCCCATCAGAGTGCTGGCTTGTAGGAGAGAGAGTACCCATAGAAAACTGCTTTGTGCACGAAGACCCTTGTGAGAAAAGGAGGCTGTGAATATCATGAGGTTTTGGGTCGGGGGGCGGCTGTATGCATGTGTGAGTGTGTGTGGAGTGTCTGAGATGGGGGCTGGGCAGTCCCGGACCCCTGAAGCAAGTGGGACCTCCCAGTACCGCGTTTTCGTGCTGTCCGAGAGGAGGCCGGCCGGGAAAGGAGGGAAATGAAAGAAAAGTGAATGAGTGGGGACCCCGGGAGGGTTTGACCCAGGGGGAAGGAGGGGATCCCTGGTCCAGGCACCTGTGGGAAGGTCCTTGGGCAGGAGGGATTGACTCAGTGGGGAGACTGAGAGAGTGAATGAAGAGGTTCAATTTCTTTGGATGGGTTGGTAGCAGGCAATTTAGTATGTGATTAGATGGTGAGAGGACGGGGCTAATAGATTGAGAAAGAGGAAGAGATAGGAGTGGAACAAGTAGATTGCAGAGGGAGAGATAGGAGTGGAACAGGTAGATTAAAAAGGCAGTGTGGCAGAGTAGTAAGTGAGGAAGTTGAGTCATGAGGTGAGTGTGGGAAACTAAGACTCTCCTGGTACCGGGAATTTCTTAGTTTGTTGCTGCCAGAAATGGGTCAGGGAAAAAGTTCCTTGACCCAGGGGCTGCGAATTGTAGGAAAAATTCACAGTGGTTTGAGGTATCTGGGAACCGTGAGGGGGGTTCTCAGGGGGGGAGCATTCCTCAGGACAGCCCACTGGGGATGATGATACGGTTTTGGGATGAATGAGAATCCCAAAGAAGAAAAAGTAAACAGAAAATAGTTAAGTATTACATGTTTAAATGGACAAAAGAAATGATCTGGAAAGATAATTTATATTGGCCCAAGTTCAGATCATTTGAGGATTGGATTTGCCAGGCTCTAAATATGTATGTGAGTTGAAAAGACCTTGTTAATCAGGAAGAGAGTAAGTATGCTGCCTTTTGGAGTCCTGAGGGGCGGCATCAGGAAGAAGCTGGAAAAATTAGAACACTGGCAGGACAGGGGACTTCAGGAGTTACTGAGAGAAGCACAAAGGGTGTGTGTGAACAGAGATGAGGAAAAGCAGAAAGCAGATGACAGAATTTTGGTGGTGGCAGTTAGAGAAATGCAGGCAGCTTTGAATACAGAAAAAAAGAAAAAAAAGAAAAAAAATCTGCAGGGAAAAACAAACTGCAGATGTCAGGATCTATTTTTAAGAACACAGGACCTGTGTGTTTTTTCCCGCCACAAGAAAGGGCACTTACGAAATTCTTGCACTGCCTTGAGGAGTGTAGGACCCACCTGTTTTACTATTATAAAAAGGAGCACCTACAAAAAAAGTTGCGGGAAGAAACAGCACGATGAGGAAACTTTTCATGAGGTCAGGGGCTCTGTTTAATGAAGGCGACAGAAACGCCACCAGAAGAGCCCTTGATAAGTTATATTTTCAGTAAATATAGGAGTTTCTCAGTCGACAGTGACAAATTTACCCCAGGGATGTGAGATAAGTCGTGAGCGAGTTTCAGTAATCGGAATTACGAGAGAAGCTTTCCCTGTTCCTGTAATAAAAGGAGTGCAAATTAAAACAGATGATAAATTTGGAGTAAATGATTTATTGTTGATATCAGAGGCCGAGAATAATTTGTTAGGCAGAGATCTAATAATAGCCTTAAATTTACAGATAAAACCCTGTGAAGGAAAACTTAAAATTTATTCTTTAACTGAAGAAGATAATCTAGAAATTAATGACACGGGTTGGCATTCAGGTGTAGTGGGAAAAAGTTGAGGGTAAAGGAGTCTGGTCCCCTTAGTCCCTCCTGGTCAGCACAAGCCTGTGAATTGTATGCATTACTCTGTGCATTATTAATACTAAAAGGGCAAGAAGGGACTATTTTTACAGACTCCAAATATGCTTTTAGTGTAGTACATACTTTTAGAAAAATTTGGAAAGAAAGGGGACTTATAAACACTCAAGGGAAAGGGTTAGTACACGGGGAATTGATAATTCAGATACTTGAAGCTTTAAAAGGCTCAAAGAAAATAGCAGTAGTTCATGTAAAGGAACACCAGAGAGGGAGGGATATTAGGGTCAGAGAAATAATTTGGCTGATGAAGAAGCAAAAAGAGTGACCTTAAGAAAAAGAGATACTGAAATAATGATCTTACAAAAACTAGAAATTCAGCAGGAGACACTTTCCCTTCCACTAGCAGAACTGGCAACTATAAAGAAATTAGGAGCAACATTTAAGGAGGGAAAGTGAGTTTTTCCTGATGGCAGGATTATGATGCCAAAACCAGTGGCACATTAGATCTTAGATAACTTGCATAGACGGACACACTGGGGAACAAGAGCCTTTTGTGATCACTTTTTAAAATTTTATGGGTGTATAAGGATATTTGAAATTGGAAAGCAAATTACCCAGAGGTGTCTCACCTGTCAAAAAGTAAAAAAGAAAGTGTTAAAAACCCCTCCCTCTGGAGGATGCAAAAGAGCCTACAAGCTATTTGAAAAGATCTAGGTTGATTTTATAGAATTGCCTAAAGTGGGTCGGTGGAAATATTTGTTAGTTATAACAGATGAATTAACTCAGTGGGTTAAAGCATTTCCAGCAGCTCGGGCTACAGTTCAAACTGTAGCTAAAATATTGTTGGAACATGAAATTCCAAGAATGTGATAATATGGTGGGATTTAAGTTGATTTATATTAACCCTGATTTATTAAGAATGAACTAGGCATCCTGGATGGCTGCTAACCGCAATTCCCTTGAGCTCAGAGGCAGAAGAACGCCGGTGGAAAAAGAATAAAAGACTTTCTGAATCAGTGGGAACGGCCTAAAAAGATTGAAGATCTCCTTCAGGGTCCTGCACCAGCAACATTATTAGAATTGATTACAGAACTGCAATTCCAGAAACTGCGATTGATAACAGCTGTTGTTGAAAGAGAGCAGAGACAAGTAAAACATTGGGAATGCAGTAAACATGGTTTAAAGTGTCATCCCTGAATATGTATTGTTTGCACACTTTGCTTTAACTCATGGTGGAAAGTAAGAGAGAAGAAAAGAAGAGACAATTTATTTGCTTGCTTTGCTATGGTTATGTATTTAGCCCGCTAACTATAGAATGTATTGTTAATAATTTTTTTTGAGATACCTTTGAGACTGGGAGATGAGACCCTTCCAGCAGCAATTAGATTAATAGAAAACTTAGATCAATTGGTTCTTGCTATATTTGCTATAGCACAAATAAGAGAACGAGCAACTCATAATATTATAGACCAGTGTCTCAAAATTGATAGTTGTGGTGGAGAAGAAGTCTATACACCACATCATAGGCGCATTCCAGGGGCACATTGGCGCCACAAGTGTGCCTATTGGAGATGGTGACTTAATGCATTCCCCGCCCCTGAAGCACAAAATAATTATAAAAATCTTCTTGTAGTTGGCACATCCCTGAAATTTTGGAAAATACAGGTTTATGGTATTCTGGCCTAATCTTTTCCCTGTTCTTTTTGTTTTAATTATTGCTTCTTAACCAGCTAGAACTGGGAAACGGCATTTAAAAAGAGACAAGCAAACTCTGTGGGGCTATGGGTACCAAAAATACTAAAAGCACCGGTGACTAGATGCCGGGATATTACCTTTGCTACCGAGAAGACTGGCATCTCGGCCCTTGGCTGCAACCCAAGGGGCCTTGAGAAAGGTAAAATGGTAGATTTCCTGAGGATTATTTTCACTGTGATCATTCTGGTACCCTGGGCAGTTGGCCAAAGCCAGAAAGCCACACTGGACAGAGTTTCAGCAATGAAAAAGCAAACAAGGCAAAAACCAAGTCCCAGCAATTGCAACATTTGTGACTATTGTAATCAACCTGTGTGGATTAAGGACAAGGTGGAATCTGTGTTTGTAACACACCCATATGCTAGTTCTGCCTGCTACAATCGCAGCAGTGTTATAGATGTTTGTATTAAGGAAGGAAAGATGTATTGAGTAGAAAAAAAATTGGGATATAATGGACGAGCTCCTTATCCCCCTAGTAATCAGATTGGCCCTCAATATGAAAGGTTTTTTTGTTTTGAAAGAAATCATAATAAAGATGATCCAAGTATAAGAATAGGAGGCCGGGCACTAAAAGAAAAATTGAAAAAGAAAATAAAAGAAAAAAAAAGAAACAAAGGGGAATAGAAGAAAGAACAAGAGAAAAGAGTCAACAGAATTAGCTAAATTATATAAACAGCTAAAACAGTACTACAAAGATTGGAATTTGCCAGCCTTGAATAAGAATCGGTTTGTAGGATTGATGCAAAGGATTGCTACAGAATTGGAATTATCCAAATGTGAGATTTGTAGAGGTCTAAAAAATGGCTAAAAGATGGCCGTAGAAAAGTGAGAGCTTAGTTCCAGAGCAATTTTGAAAGTAGAACCACACCCAAATTTCTGGAACATTGAAGAGACCTGAAGGATGGATTTTAAGCCATCAAGTAATTGGAACCATTTGTATAACTTGAGAAGGAAGGAAATTTAATAAAATAGTAGGGCATACTCCTTGTCAATCCACGTTGGTGGTTAATGTGGATAATCATTCAAAAATTTGGCGACCTGAAAACCCCATTGGATATTGGGGACCAATAAAAGAAATAAATTGTGAATAAGATGAACAGATTAATGTATGCTGGTACAGAAGTCCTGGAGCTAACCCCTACCAGTCCATCAACGGCCTGAGGTCTTATTGGGAACAACCTGAGAAAACTGATAAGAAATGGAAAGCCCCAGATGGGATATATTAAATTTGTGGGCAACGAGCATACAGTGAGTTATCTCAAAAATGGGGAGGAACTTGTACTTTGGGAGTAATACAACCCTCCTTCTTTGTTTTACTGAGGTCTAGGAGCAATGTGCTAGGAACTCCACTGTATGAAACCCTGCAGTGGAATAAAGGAGATTTGAATTTAAATTTTCCAACAGCAGGAGGGAATCAAAACTGGGGGGAGGACAAATAGCCTGCAGAACGAATTATAGCATATTATGACCCAGCAACATGAGCTCAGGATGGGTCATGGAGATATAGGACCCCAGTTTATCTGTTGAATCGATTAATAAGGCTCCAAGCAGTAGTAGAGGTGGTGTCAAATCGCACCTCCGATGCTTTAAAAATGTTGGCCAGGCAATATACATGAATGTGGGTGTTTGTGTACCAAAACAGGATCACCCCAGACTATCTGTTAGCAAAAGAAGGAGGAGTTTGTAGGAGATTTAATGAATCTGAGTGCTATGTAGAAATTAATAATTATGGAGAAGCTATCACAGAACTTGCAAAAAAGATTAAAAGAGTAGCTCATGTGCCGGTACAAAAGTGGAATTCAATCTTGAAAACAGATTGGTGGGGTAACCTCTTTAGAAGTGTTTGGAGGAAAATGTTAGAATTCATGTTGTTATGCTCAATTCTAGGACTTATGTTTCTGCCTTGTATGATTTTGTATTTTATTAGGCTAATTCACTCAGTGATTCAAAAGATGCAAATTTCAACAATGTCTTTAGATTCAGAATCAGCAGAAAAAGTAAAACCAAGATCTATAATGGTATTAAAAGCTAAATCGACCCCTGTTAAAGACAAAAAGGACTTAAAAAGATTGAAATAGACCAGGACATGCTAACTAAACTTGAAAGTGTGAAAGACTAGAAGCAGTAATAGAAATGCTAGAAAAGTTTGAAGCTGAAAAGAGACAACAAGAAAACCAAAATTCTGAAAAATATAAAAGACATCAGGGCACAGCTTTTTAAATGCAGCACGAATCATAATGATCAAAAAGAGAAATGAGAGATTTGTGATAAATAGGTATGATTTGTGCTGATAAAGATTGAAACAGTAATCAATAATGATACAGTAATTATTATTTGAGAATAATAAAATAGTTAAATGCCAAAGAAGAGAGGGAGAGGAGGGGCTCCATTCCCCCTCCCCCCCAGCAGATGTTCTCAAGGACCACAGGAAATGAGCTGAAGATACAGTTGCTAAAAATTACCAAGAACCTGGTTGGGTACCAGAAAATGCTAATTAGAAGGGATTTATTGCCTTGATATGTAGATGCAGTGATACGTTAGTCTTGGCTTACATTGTACTGGCTTGATGCGCATGTGTAACCCAAAGGTGAATTAAAAGACAAAGAGGAAGAGGAGAGGTCTTCATTCAAAACGACCCCCAAAGACTTGTGTGAACACCAAATCGAGTGGTGGCGCATGCGTGATAAGGGTGGTAATGAGGGCGGAGATAGAGATATGATGAACCGAAAATGAGAAGAGATGGTACTGACACAGGACATATAAGGGGTGATTTTCACTTGGCAAGCTTGTACGTGAGGTAGCAAGAGTCCCAGAACTCTGCCCTCCGTACCCCGCGGTTATCGTTTGCTTATGCGCTATTATTGGAACCAAATTATCTCTTATTTTTATCAAATTATATTGTATCAAATTTTAAATTTTTTTTATTTTAACTATTCAATTAAAATTGCTATTACTTTTAATATTATTGGGTTTTTTTATGATGAGATAATTGGACAAACATAACACTTTCCATTTTCATTTCACCTGTGGAAAGCTGTTTCACTTCCCCAGGAATCTTCTCCACGCTCCTGTCTGCCCTTTTCAAGAACCTTTCCTGGAGAACGAGGTGCAGCTTCTGTCACAAGATGTGCCACCAACTGCAGCTTCTCTTGACTTTCCACACCGTGAGCAGCACGACTTCTGCAGCAAAGCAAGACAAATGTTTGGATTCCTTGACAACTTGTCCTTTCTTTTCCTTGTGGGCTGGACAGTTGTGCCATTGCTGAGTTTTTCATTGTGCCTGTTCTAACCCAAGAAAACAGGAGGTTTTGTTGGGGACTTGCTGGGAATGCAAGCCTGATCGAATGCAGAAAGAATCTCCAGGACACTCTGGGAGCTCCCTGGGCTGGGCTCAGGTTCCCGCTGGGACTCTGCAGAGGGCAGGGCTCCAACTGGGATCAGCAGCAGTGCAAGATACCTCTGGGCATCTCCATTTTCTGCTGCTCCGAGGAAGCAATGAAGCCAGCCAACTTCAGTATTTTCGTTCTCCTGGTGGATTTTTTCATTTGATTTGCCACTCCAGAGGCAATTTCTGTGATGGTCTCTGTAGGTTGATTCTATTTCAACAGCACCAGCAGCAGGGCTGTGTTTGAGTGCTGCAAAAGTGGTCTGTGATGCTTTCATTCCCCTCGACTTGGTGCTCAAGGACTTGTGAGCATTTCAGTCTCTGCTAATCATGATGCCTGTGACAAAAACACTGAGTTCACCATCACAAAAGCACAGTGGGCAGCAGTGATTGAAAGAGGCAAGTGCAGATGTACTGATAAAATTCAGGTGGCAAGCAGAAGAGGGCCAAGAGCAACCGTGATCTGGAATTCCCAAGGCAAAGGCACCAGCAGCCTCCTGCTGTCAGCTCAGGGTGAGTAAAAGAGCCTTGAAAACAGCGCTGGAGCCCGATCCTTTCTTCCTCTGAGGGCTGGCTCAGGGCAGCACAGGTGGGCCCTGAGCAGTCAGGGCTGTGTGTGGGTGCTGGCTGCTGTGCTCCAGAATTGAGCTGTTAAAAGCCCTTGGGAGCCGAGGCAGGAGCAGGTGGGAAGGGGCCGGCGCTGCTGCTGCTCCTGGCCGGGAGCCCCGGCTGGGCCGGGCCGGCGCCTCCTGCGCTGCGGCTGCTGCTGCTGCCAGAGCCGGGCGGGACTCGGGGACAGGGAACGGACACGGGGGGACAGCAAAGGCCTGGCGGCTGCAGGGATGGTGGCGCTGGGGCCAGCGCCAGCACAGAGCTTCAGCCCGCAGTTAACCCCGAGGGAAATGCTGGGGAAACGCTCCATTTCAGCTTTCTTTGCTTGTTGCTGTAATGAAGGGACTGAAATGAAAGGCGAACAAGCAGGGCCCGACCCCTCCTCTGGGAGGAGCCCCAGGACTGGGCCTGTAAGGGGCCGCGAGGGGCTGTGAGGGGCCGTGAGGGTGTTATGAATCAAAAGCTTGACTAGTCCAATATTCAAGCAGCAATCAATTTATTATTTAATATGGTAAAGTATGAGCAATACAGTGCCAGGTACAGTGGGGGAAGTTTTCCCTCCAACTGCACACCGATAATTGATGGTTACAGGTATTTACAGGGGTACCCATCAGTTTTTTTCAGCAGTTTCTATTTCCAATCTTTTACTCATCAGCAATTTTTATTCCAAATTATTACATCACAATTCTAAAAACTATTGTGATTTTAATTTCTCAGGATGTATCTCAAAGGAGAATTCCCAGATGGTGACGGTCCAGTTTCCAAAAGAAGAAAGACTAATTCCATCTGGTGGAGTCCAGCTCCCCAGATGTGTGTCCACCTTTTAATTGCAGAGACTCTAAATCTCATAACAGTGATGTCCAGCGTCCCTTTGGTCGAAACCATAAACCCTTGAGGTGATGTTCATCTTCCTTTTTCAAGCTGTTTTTCTCTGCTTCAATAAGGCGTGAGATAAGCATATTTCCTTTATATATATTCCAAAGCTACAGTTTCAATAATACAAGTAATATTCTAAAATTATACTTCAAAAGGTTATTATTGCAGAACTCTTTATGGATTAAATGCACGCAAAAAGCAACATCTATAACACTTTAATTCAAATGCACCTAAATCAACTAGGGTTAATTTGCAAACAAAAGATAGGTTCAAAAGTCTTTTTCCATGCTTTATTTTCCTCAGTTATTACTAGAATTCACAACTATCCCATTGTCGGTATCCACACATTTCTCATTCACAAGTACACACATTGCCTGTTTGTACCTGACACGAAACACAGCTTTGCATCTCACAAGGGGTTGTGAGGGGCCGTGAGGGGCTGTGAGGGGCCATGTGGGGCTGTGAGGGACCATGAGCAGCTGTGAGGGGCCCTTGCCCCTCTATGGAGACCTGTCATTCCTGTCCAGGAACCCATGGCTGAAATGGAATTCCACCCCAAAACTCCCCATATATCCAAGGGTTGCTTTCAGACAAAAGCTGCAAGGACAGACAGGTCTGGCTTGCCTTGGCCTCTGGGGACTGCTTCTCATGTGCTTTCAAAACCCTGGAGTTCTGTGATTTCCTTCCTATAGGAAAGAACTGTCCCCATTGTCCAGGTGCTCCTGGCCTCAAGCACTTGACCACTATACAGGGATGCAGTTTGACAAGAAAGTCTCACAGATGTGTATGCTTGGCTGAAAGATTTTTGAATGTAATGTCTGAAGACGAATATAAATGAAAGCAAGTTTTGATATAAAAGAAAAGAATTGATGAGCCAGTCTTTTTGGATAGCTAAGAAGGTAAAGTGTTAGTTAGAAGGGGTTTTTCTGACTTAGAGCAAAGGATAAGCCCACCTCAAACAAGAAGATTTTACCAAGCAGAAAGATAGCACAGGCAAACAAGTCAGCAAATTTTGCAAGTAGAAAAAAGGTCTCAGAATTTTCCACTGCAAGAAAACTGGAAAACAACTTTTAGCTTAAACTGTAATGTACTAACTTTTAGTGATTGGAGAATAGTAACATGAATATGGTAATGATAGTAGTTATGATTGGCTATAGGTAAAAATTAATGTATAGATTGGTTCTATTGTGTGAAGATGCTCAGCAAAGAAAAGTATATAATGCATTTGTAACCTAAACTAAGGGTCTCCAGGCCTGCAGCTGGAGCTGACAGCTGTAGCACAGCTCTGTCACCCATGACTCTGGACTGCTGTATCACCTTGGATACAATAAACTGCACTTTGAAGAGCCGCCTGGAGTCCCACATCCCTCATTTCAGCTCTCACAAACTGGTGTTGCCCGGAACTGCCATTGCCCAGATGCAGAAATTTCCCAGTGCTTGCAAAGCCCAAGTGCAGCAATTTGCTGGCACAGAAATACAAAAGCTGGCAAATACCTGGGGCCGGCACCACCCAGATCTGGTGTTTTCCAGCACTGCCAGTGTCCAAACATGGCAATTTCCTGGTGCTGGCACAGCCCAATTCCAGCAAATTGCTGGCAAAGAAAGCCTAAATCAAGCAAATTCCTGGATTTAAAAGGGATTTAAAGCAACCCAATCTCATGTTTGCTGACACCGCCAGTGCCCAGATCCGGAATTTTTCAGATGCCTGCACAGCATAATTCCAGCAATTTGCTGGCAGAGAAGGTTCGCATTTGGCAATTTCCCGGTGCCAGCACATTCCCCACCCAGATCTGGTGTGCACTGGCACTGCCAGTGCCCACATCTGGCAATTTCCTGATGCCAGCAAAACCCAAAGGCAGCAATTTTCTGGCAAAGAAAGCCCAAACTTGGCAGCACCCAGATCTGCTGTGTTTGGGTTGGTTTAAAAGAAGGAGACCTCGGCTTAAGGCTTTGGGAAAACCCTCTTTAGGGTGAGCAGGAGCTCCCGCCCATAATCCTCTTGTTCAGTTATGCAGATTGTTACTAGAAAGTTCTGAGTTCTCTTTGCTACCATTGGTTACTTTTTGCCCCAAAATTGTAATATTCTTAATCATTCCTTCCTCTTGGATCCTTCCCTCAGATCCCACCTTAACCCCTCCCCATAAATAAATGTATAAATATCCCTGCTAGATCCTGGACCCAGGCTTTTTTCTGCTTCGCTCTCTGTACTGTGCACGCCATCCTGTTTGTTGTGTTTGCCTTCAGTAAAGTTCTGTTTCCACACAACCAGATGAAAGCAGTCTCTGTCTGTAAAGTGGCCAGAGCTGGTTCTCAGGGAAACCACTGGTCAACGGTCCGGACGAGGACCAGAAGGTTTCACTGGTGTTTGCTGGCACTGCCAGTGCCCCGATCTGGAAATTTCCCTGTTCCAGCACCACCCATGTCCAGCAATTTGCTGGCACAGAAAGCTAAAACCTGTGGCAGCTTCCTGCTACTGGGTCTGGCACCACCCACATCTTGTGTTTGCTGCACCAGTGCCCAGATTTGGAAATTTCCCGGTGCCAGCAGAGCCCAAATCTGGCAGATTTCTGTCACTGGCAATGACACCACCCAGATCTAGTGTTTGCTGGCAGCGCCAGCACCCAGATCTGAAAACTTCCTGGTGCTGGCACAGCCCAAGTCCAGGGATTTGCTGGCACAGAAAGCCAAACTTTGGGTATTTCCAGGTTCTGGCACCAGCATCATCCAGATCTGGTGTTTGCTGGGACCGCCAGTGCCCAGACTTGGAAATTTCCTGATGCCTTCACAGCCCAGGTCTAGCAATTTGGTTTTAGCTAGCTGGGGCAGAGAAGTTCCTCGGACTGTGACTTTCCTTTTTCTTGGAATTGTTTAAACCCGCTCTGGAGGGAAGTCTTTTCCTCAGCTAGAAGGGGGAGGGGCCACTGGAACTTGCTTTCTAGACTGACCCCTTTTGGAGGTTTCCTTCCAAAATTTGCCTGAAACCAGCACAAACAGTCACAATGAAAACTTCACCAGTGGCACAACTCCCCAGCCCAGCAGGAAAAGAACGGACATGTAAAGTTCTCCTAACATTTGTTCTGCTTTGCTGCAAAAGTCCTGCTGCACACACTGTGCACTGTGGAAAGCTAAGAGAAGCTGCAGCTGGTGGCAAATCTTGTGACAGAGGCTCAACCTTGTTCTCCATGAGAGATTCTAGAGAAGAGCAGACAGAAGATGATTCCTGGAAAACTGAAACAGCTTTCCAGAAGGGAAATGAAAATGAAAGAAACAATCCAAGATGTTTTCCTCTATTTATTCTATGCTCCTCTTTTCCATGTTGCACTGCTTCTCCATCCCATTCATTCCAAATGCACCTCACCTCTAAAATCTGTGACTTGGCAAGTTTTAGACACTCTAAAATCCCATGAGCTACACACAGTTTTCCTTTCCACACAGGAAAGCAACACTGGAGGTGTAAGTGCAGTGTTTGGGTCAGGTAGGAATCCTACCCCAAGGGAAGGTGCCCCGACAGTGTCTGACCCTCAGCAAGGACAATGCTCAGCAGCAAGCGAGGGGATCGCTGTGCCAGTGTGCAGGAGTCAGGGCTCTGCATCTGGGCTCAGCGCTGCAAAGTTCCCGTGTTTGGACAGACGGAGGGGCTGTCCCCGGGGCGCGCGGGGCTCGAACGTGGGGCTCGTGGGGCGAATGGGGAACAGACACGGGGACGAACGGCCCCGGTGCTTCAGTTGCAGCAGCGGCAGCAGCGGCGGCAGCAGCAGCGGCGGCAGCAGTAGCGGCAGCAGCAGCAAAACAGATAGTTTTGAATAGTCTTTCTCTCTCTCTCTCTCTCTCTCTCTCTTTCTCTCCCTTTCCCGCTGTTGGGCACCCTACTCTCGGGGTCCCTTGCCCAGCGTCCCTCTCCTCTCCCCGCCTCCCTCTCCCCTGCCGGGCTCGGCCATGGCCCCGGCCCGCCCCCGGCCCCGGGCGGGGCTGCCCCGTGCCCGGCCCCGGCCGTCCCGCCGCGGTCTCGCCTCCGCCCGGCTCAGGCTGTACTGGCGGTGGCGCTGCTGGGCGGGCATCAGTGCCTGGGGCCGGGGCGGCATCGCCGCCCTTTGCCTCCGCCTGGCCCGAGCCCGGCCCCGGACCCGACGCAGGGTCAAGTCCCGACCCCGGCCCCGGCCCCAGCCCCAGCCCCGCCCCCGCCCCCGCCCCATGCCCCGCCCCCGGCCCCGGCCCCGGCCCCGGCCCCGGCCCCGGCCCCGGCTCCTCCCGCGGCCCGCGGAGGACACAGGCGGCGCGGCCGCTCCCGCCGCCTCCGCTGCGGCTTCCCCGGCCCGAGCTCCGCCGCTCGGCAGCGCGGCCGCCAGCCCCGAGCCTCCCGTGCCGCGTTCCGAAGATGGAACGCCTGGGCATGGCCGGCCCGGGGCGGGTGAGGAGCGCTCGGGGGCCGTTGCTGGCCCCGGGCCGAGCGCTGACAGCCGCGTCCCGCCCGCAGGGACGGCGCAGGAGGCCCTGCAGGAGCGGTACAGGCTGGGATCGCTGCTGGGGCGCGGCGGATTCGGCAGAGTCTTCGCGGCCACGCGGCTCTCGGACGGCGCCCCGGTGAGCGGCGGGGCCGGCGGCGGGCGCAGGAGGAGGGGATGGAGGAGGAGGAGGAGGGCGGAGGGCGGAGGATGGGGCTGGCAGTGCGGGCGGCGAGCTCACCCCGCTGCTGCCCTTGGCTTGCAGGTGGCCATCAAAAGGGTGCCACGGAACCGCGTCCGGCACTGGGGCGAGCTGGTGAGTGAGCGGGGCCAGCAGCCGGGGCTGCCGGCCGGGGATGAGCCGGCGCCCGGCACGGTGGGAGCCACCAGGACGCCCCGAGAGAGAGCGGGCGTGGGGCCAGCGCAGGGCGCAGAGCATCCCGGCCTGGCTGAGGGCTTCCCCAGGCCTGGCACGGCACCGGCCCCACTGACGGCATGGGCGAATGGGGAACAGACACGGGGACGAACGGCCCCGGTGCTTCAGTTGCAGCAGCCCGACGGCACCAGTGCCCCGCTGGAGATTGTTCTGCTGGCCAGGGTGTCCACTGGCTTCCCCGGTGTGGTCCAGCTGCTGGAGTGGCTCGAGCTCCCCAACTGCATCGTGATGGTGCTGGAGCGGCCAGAGCAGTGTCAGGACCTGCATCATTTCATTCGGGCACGGCGGTTCCTGCCTGAGGAGGTGGCACGGGAGCTGTTCCGCCAGGTGCTGGAGGCCGTGCGGCACTGCACCAGCTGCGGGGTCCTGCACCGCGACATCAAACCAGAGAACATCCTGGTTGACCTGGACACCGGGCAGGCCAAACTGATTGACTTTGGCTGTGGCACCTACCTGCAGGACACAGTCTACACTCACTTTGCAGGTGAGCCTGCAGAGGGCTGTGCTCTCGCTGCTGACATCTCATGGCCCAACATCTCCCAGCCCAAGCTGGCTGTGGCAGCGGGGATTCTCCCTTTTGCTGCCAGTCAGGACACTGAATCTTCAGCTGGGTTGCTTTAGAGCAGGGCTGGGTGGGCAGCCATCTTCCAGCCCTGCTGGCAGCCTTTGCCAGCCACTCTGCCCAGGACTAGGGCTGGGCCGGGGCAGCCAGCCCAACCAAAAGCCCCGTGGGTTGGGGTAGCAGAGAGGGAGGGCGGAACCTTTGCCCCAGCCACTTTGGTATGCAGATAACAGGAAGGGCTTGGGCTGCTTCACTCGCCCTGTTTCCCTTGGCTTCATATTATTTTTGGGGAAATGCAGGCAGGGAGGATAAGGGCATGTTTTTTCCCCAGCATGGAGTGGGTTTTTCCTTTGCATGTCATGGTCGGGCCTAGCCAGGGCTGCCCTCTTCCAACACCAGAGGCTTCTTTTCCAACCCTAACTTTGTGCACAAGTCCCAGATGCTGGCGAGAGGGCAGTGGTCACGCTGTGTGCCCCTGATGCAGCCCCCGCACACCCAGGGATGCTGGGGCCAGGCTCTGGGAGCAGCAGCATCCCCCTGATGAACTCCATCTGTATTCCATAGGAACACTGTCCTACAGCCCCCCGGAATGGAACGACTTTGGCTGGTACCATGGCGAGGCAGCAACAGTCTGGTCCCTGGGCATCCTACTGCACCAGATGGTCTGCGGGGAGCACCCTTTCAGAAGGGGCCAGAACCTCAGCTGGGGCCAGCTCCCGCTGCCACAAGGGCTCTCTCAAGGTGGATCCTCTTCTCTGGGCATGGGGGGAATCCCAGTGCTGGGAGCCAGCAGCGGGCTAGTGGGCATCCTGCTCTGGCAGCTGCTGAGGAGGTGGCACATGTCCTGCTCTCCTCCAAAACAGGGAATTGATGGGAAAGTTTAGGCCCAGCTCTGAGCACATCCAGCATGGCCTGGGCGTGGGAATAGGGGGGCAAAGCAGACAGGAGCCTTCTCTGGCTGACCGGCAGTTTCTGCTTTCTCTTCCCAGAGTGCAAAGACCTGATCAGGTGGTGTTTATCCGTGAACTCCTTGGACAGACCCACACTGGAAGACCTGTTCTGTGATCCTTGGATGTGGGATATTCCTCTGCCATAAAAGAAGGGAGAGAGCCACAGGCACACTTTGATCCATGGCCCTGGTAAGTTCCTGCTCCACATATGCCTTGGCAATGAGAAGCAAAGGAACCCAGAGCTTTTTGTGCTGCCTGTGTCACTGCACCGGGGTCATGGGATGGGAACACACAGCCCTTGTGCTGGAGCTGAGCTGCTCTGCCCAGCACTGGTGGCCGCCATCCCAGCTGGTTTTGCTTGTCCTGGTTCCCTGACAGCTGGGGCCCTGGGCAGAGCCCTGAGAGCCTGCTCTGCCCCCAGGGAAGGAGAAGGAGCCCCTGGAGAAGCTGTACCGGGTGGGGATGCTGCTGCTGCTGCTGCTGCTGCTGCTGCTGCTGCTGCTGGAGACAGCGAGGGTGACATCAAGGATGACAAGCTCTTCCTCAGCCTGGCCACTGGAGGCTGAAGGTGGTGCACTTTAATTCTGGCACCTTCTTCAAAGCCAAACTCCACAGGGAATTTGCAGATGAGTCCCACCCGGGAAATTCTGCCAGATCTGGGCATACCCCAGCGTGGCGAGGAACCAAAGGCTCCCCCTTTGCTGGGGCAGATGCAACTCATTCTTCAGTGGCTGCCCAGCTGCTTTTGGCAGGGTGGGGCATGGGCTGGGGTGGGTACGAAATGGGATTGGGCTCCTGGCCCTGCCAACAGCCCCCAGCACCCACCGTGCCCCGGGCTGGGGCTGGGGCTGGGGCAGCCAGCCCGACACAAACAAAGCCCCATGTTGGGAGCAGAGGTGGGACTCCAGAACCTGTGCAGAGCTGCTTTGCTGTGCAGGCAAGGAAGGGCTTGGGCTGCTCCACTGCCCTTGTTTGCTTTGGGGTCACCGTGATTTTGGGGGGCAGTGCAGAGGGGAAGAGAGAAAGTGTGGGTTTCCCACAGCCATGGCTGGGTTTTTCCCTGGCATGCAGGGGTTGGGCCTTCCTCAAGACCCTGACAGAGATAAGACTTTTTACCAATTTTCTTGTTTTCCCATTTTGTCTCTAAACTCTTTTCAATAATGTGTTGTTTGTTATTCCAGAGGAAGCGTTCCAGGTGGTCCAGTGTGGATGGGGAAGTGCTTGGGAGCAGCTGTGGTGTGGATGGGCCGTGCCCCTGGAGAAGGCTGAGGCCATGGTTTGGGAGCAGCTTTTCTTCCAGCCATGGGTGGTGTGAGGTGGGTTCCCTGTGTGCTTGGCAGGGTGGGATCAGAGCTTTTGGGAGATGGCAGCGAGCACAGGAGCATCCTGCTCCGGGCAGCTGCTGAGGGCTGGAAGTGCCGTGGCTGGCTGCAGGCTGGGCACATGTGCTGCCCTCCTGCTCTGTGCCTTTGGCAGCAGGGATGGGCAGCTCTGGGCACAGCTCTGGGTGCAGCCAGCATGGCCTGGGCACTGCAGGCCTTGGCACAAGGGCACAGGAGCCCTCAGCTGATGGGCACTTTCTGCTTTCTCTCCTTGCAGCCGGGCTCTGCGGGTGCTGAGGCTGCTCTGGGCTCTGCCAGGGCTCTGCTGGGCTCAGCCCTGGGCCCAGCTGGGCTGGCTCTGCCCTCACATTGCTCTGACAGCTCTGCATCAGACCAGCCCATTGCGAGCACAGCGCCTGAGCTTTCTGCTTTGGCAGGTGAGTGAGACTCTGCTGCAGGCCCAGAGATTGCAGCTGGGGACACACATGCAACTGGCAAGGACCCAAATTCTCCACAGTCCCAGCTGAACGCCTGGATCTATACAGGGTGTTTTGTGTGTCCCGTTCTTCCTTCTTGATTGGCTGGAATTGTGCAATTGCACTTTCTTCCTCCTCTAGAAGTGCCACGAGTGGGCCAAAGCTGGCGAGTGGGCCGTGTTCCTGAGGTACTGCAGTCTGGAGCTGATGGATGGAGAATTGCCCTTCTGCACTGCCAAACCAGAGCAAAAAGCTGTCAGTGGGAGTTCGTGTCTCTAAGAAACTCCTGGCAGTTACAACAGGAATGTGCAGCTCATTTGCAGGGTGAGAAGGAAGGTGATCTTCTAAAGGATTTGGGGTTTGACAGAGTTTCCATTCCCAGTCCTGCTTGGAGCTGGAAGGGCACAAAGCAATTTCCTCTTGCTTCAACCACAATTTCAAATACCAGTGTTGGGAACAAAGCCCAAAATCTTTTAAGAGGCTGCTGAGGTCAGTAAGATGGATCCATGCCATCAGCACATTTACAATGTAAAGAACTGAGTTCTCTTTTGAAAAAGATCATTTACCTCTTAATGCAAAGAATGTGTCTTTGCCTTTATGTTTTGTTTTTTTCACTAACATTGTGTTATGTTTTTTCACTAACACTTGGATTTTATTCTTATCTTTTACAATTTACCTAGTTTTTTCCTTTTTCCTTTTTTTCCTTCTAAATAGAAAACATGTCCTACAGAAGAAATGTCCTTTGCTCCTGGTTCCTGTGTGGAGCAGCTCCCTTCCTGCTGGCTGAGCTGCTCTGGCAGAGCCCGGCAGCTCCTGGCCCTGCAGGGCTGAGGCTTTTCCCTGTTTCTGGGCACAGACTGATGGAGCAGCACTGCTGAACACGGGCACACAGAGGGACCAGCAGCAGCTGCCTTTGGCCACCTGGGGCTCCAAGGCCCAAACTCTGAGCAGCCAGGGCTGGAAGAGACTGGCAGGATCTGATCCCTGACTCTGGGCCAGGGCTGCACAAATGACCCCACGGCAGCAGCAGCAGCAGCAGCAGCAGCACCAGCAGCAGCAGCACATGGAGCTGACTTTGAGCACAGCCCCTGCCCCTCTTCCCTCCCGTGTGCAGCGGTGTCACAGCAGCCTGAGGCACCTGGGAGCCCCCAGTGCCAGCAGGGACTGGAGATGGCAGCCCTGGGCTCCTGGAGGCTGTGCAAGGAACAGAGCTGGGCACTCCCTGTCCATGGGGAGCTTCCAGATGGAAAAGGCTGCTGTGCCCAGGCAGCTCCAAGGGCACAGAAAGGAGGCTCTGGAGCACTGGATCTGTGCCAGTGCCACAGTCCTGGGCAGCAGCCAGCGAGCCCTGGGGAAACAGAGGGCACAGCACGAGGGACAGAACCAGGCAAGGGCAGAGACTGGAGAGAGCCAGGCCTGGGAGCAGGAACAGCTGCTCCATTGCACTCTTGGAGAAAGCTCTTGGCTGGTTCAAAGCGCTGAAAGACGTGAAGGGCAGAGAGGAGGCCACAGCAAACAATGCTCCTGTTTGCACAGCCTCCCCTCTCCGTGTCCCAGAAGGAATTGCATGGACTGTGCTCTTCTCTCCGATTCGTCTCGTTCAGCATGAGCACCTCAGCACCAGGAGCTGAAGGAGCTGAAGCCTCAGGCCACAAGAGCTGGGCAAGAGGAGACTTTCTGAGCAAAGTAATGCTGCTAAAATAGCCCCAGCTGAATGCAGTGGATATTAGCATGGAACCACAGAATCCTTTCTGTTGGAAAAGCCCTCTGAGCTCACCCAGTGCAGCCACTCAGCCAGCAGTGCCAAGCCCAGCACTAAACCACGTCCCTGAAGTGCCAAGGTCTGGACACCAGCCCTGAGTGAGGCCTGAACAGCAGGCCCTGAGCCAAAGATGGCCCCTGGATGAACCTTCCAAGCAAAGGTTATCTTTGTATCTGCTCCCTGATGAAATATGCATGGTCATTAGCACTGAGATAGATGTAGCCACTCATTAGGGAAACACGGATTGACCTTTGTGTATTTAGAAGCCAGACAAGGCCATGAAATCTGACATCTGGCCTTGTTTGGGGCTGTATGGTCAAAGTCAGCTCCCTTGGTTCCTCCTTGAGCCCTGGCCAGGCTTTGGGAGGAACCCAAGAGGAGGATGAAAGCAGATGTTGCCACACTAGCAGTGCTGTCAGTTTGTTCATTCAGCACTGTCAGAGCTGGGCCCTCTCCCAGCGGGGTTGGAGCCTCACCTGGGGCTGGAGGCACCTGCAGGAATGCCCAGTGCCCAGGAGTGGCTCTGCAGCCCTTGGCTGTGACAGCTTCCCCAGCTGCTGTGTGGGTCTGGGGGATGGTAAAGGTTGAGGGTAAATGCTGCTGGATCTTTCTTAATCACTGCTGCAATCTTTGGTGGGGATGGTTGGGTGCATTGCTGAGCTGCTCCTGTTGCGATTCTTTGCTGCTCTGAACTGCAGGAAATGACACTGATTCCTTCAGCTGGAGTCTGTGGCTTTGGTGCTGACCCTGCCCACTGGCAAAACAAAACTGGCACAGTCTGGCCAGATGCCAACAAAATGTCACTTGTTCAGTGTAAATGTGAGGAATCAGTCCCATCAGAAATTCCCAGCTGGGAAGCCCTTTCCTGGAGTTCCCTGGCTCTGGAGTGGGCTGAGGTTGGAGCCCCGTGGGTGCAGTGGGGCAGTTGGGTAAAAGAAGCTGCACCCCTGGATGTCTTCAAATGCATCCAAAAATTGCACATGGAAAAGGAAAAGACCGTGTGGGTTTGGGCAGACAAAGATGAATTTGTTGAGAGTACATAGGAAACAGCACCTTCAGAAGGAACAATGATTGTTGGAATGCTCCCACATGGAGCAAGAGAAGAAGGTTTTAATCTTGAACTGATATGCATTTGTGCAAGTGAAATATCTATATACATAATAATTATATATGTATTTATAGTATAATAAGACCGCAATATATCTATTTAGATAAATTTATTTATGTCTGTATCTATCTATATTTCTATATCACTATCCATCTATGAAATTATATAATAATGTGAAATAGTGCTGACAATACTAATTTGGTAGCTTTGGCTGCTCAGGGATGTAACACTAAATACCCTACAGAACAGGACTGGCCAGGACCCTAATGTCAGTGGTCAACTTTTTGAGATTGTATACAATGAAAAAGGGAGAAAGGGAGAAAATTGGCTATTTTTGCAGGGGTTGCTGATACTGTGGTGCAGGGTGCTTTGTCTGTTCCTGTGAAAAATACAGTGATTTTGCCTGCAGGGTTTTTCATGTACCAGATTATGCACAAGCTGCAGGATTGGGTGCACGGGTGAAGGGGTTGTTAAAAGAGCAGTTGGAAAAATAAGGAAATGGGAACCTTTGTCCATGGAGAACCCATCTCCCAGATGTGCTCCATGCCCTTCACAATGGCCCACTGGGGAAATGGAACCCCCTGGCTGTGCACGGCTGCCCCCAATTTGCAAATCCAACCATGGGCAGTGAGACTTGGGCTGCCTGGGAAATTGTTCTGGCTGTGATGGCCCCTGGCAGGGCCAGCCCAGAGGCTGCAGGGCTGGGCCTTCATGCACTGGAATTCATTAGGAGAAATTCAAAGCCAATGACAGCTATCAATTCTGAAACAGGAATTCAGATTCCTCCAGGACACTTTGCTTTGGTAACTGCTCCCTTGGAGCTTGGCCTTGCAAAGTGTTCCTGTCATGGCAGGAGGAAATGATGCAGAATATCAAGGAGAAATTACAGTAATTCTGTAAACAATAGTGACCAGGATTGGATTAGTCAACCCTGTGACAGGGTAGTACAATTATTGAGACTGCATTTTTAGGAATGATTGTGAAAAAAGGAGATCCACCTCCAATCACCACTGTTTGTGCAAATAAAGGGTTTGGGTGCAGCAGTCCTAATAATGGAGCCAGAGTGTGGGTCCCAAGGCCAAAAGGCCCTCCCAAGGCAGCTGAAGGAGCAACTCCTGGGAAAGACAACTCTGAGTCCTGAAACCTGGGCAGGAACAATGGGAATGTGTCCCTGCATCCAAGGATTCTGTGTGAGAACAAGGAGATCTGACAGGATATGGTTTTACACATCCTGCCAGACCAGATCTCCCTGTATGCCCCAAGGGCCCCTTTGGGAAATGCTCTGATCCACAGGGCTCCATGTGAAGGCTGCTGTGACACTGAGGGACTTGCACAGGAATTCCATCCAGGAGCCTGGGTGCCCCTCAGGGACTGGGACCCAGCCCCTTCCAGCCAGAGGGGAAAGGGCCCCCCAAGCCTTGTTAGCCACAGACAGCATGGTAAAGCTGAACAGCAAAGGGCCTCGGGGCATTATTCTGGAATTAAAAAGGTGCCAGCTCCATGCACAACAGAATTCTTGTTCCTAATTGGAATGAGATTGAGAAAAAAGAATGAAGAACGGTGTCACTAAAGTACTGCTGATGTCTGTAAGGTGTACCTTGATAGTCAGCCAGAATCTTTGTCTGCCACAAACACCTCTGGTGTTTCACCAAGGGATTGGTCATCAAAATGTAATGATGGGTTATGATGGATTGCTGAGCTTCTTTTGTAATTCATTGCTAATGATGATGTGCTTTGCTGAGCTTATCCTTTTGTAAATCTTTGCAGCTGTGCATGATATAAATGACACAATTCCTTCAGTTGGTGTCTGTGTCTTTGGTAGTGACCCTGCCCACTGGTGAAACAGGGCCCCCTCTTGCCTAAGTGTTCCCTGGGAAGGCAAAAGCCCTCCCTCCAAAATTCCCCCCTTCCTCCCTGTTCCCCCCTTCATACCCTGAGCATGATGTGCTCTGGTCTGGGGTACCCCCGGGTCAGTTGGGGTCCCCTGTCCTGGCTGTGTCCCTGCCCAGCTCCCCCGCAGCCCCAGCCTCTCCCCAGCGTGGCTGGACAAGGGGCAGGACAGGCCTTGGCTGTGCTGCAGCTCAGCAAGAACAAAACCATCTCTGCGTGCTCAGCCCTGTGCTCAGCACCCGGCCCAGCAGTGTCTCAGTGCCAGGGGCTGTGCCCTCAGTCCCTGCCAGGGGTTTCCATGGCAACTGCCAGGCCAGGTGACCCAGGTGTCCCCCCCAGTGCCGGTTGCCATGGAAACAGTGCCCAGCCCTGCCCCTTTCTGTCTGGCTGACCTGGCCTTTGGCCCTGGCAGTGCCGTTGGCTGCTGGTTCCCGGTGCCTGAGCGGCCAGTGTGGCACAGGACAGGTGGCCATGGCACAGCCCCCAGCAAGGGATCCCCTCTGGCTCTGGGCACTGACACCAGCCCTGAGCAAGGGCCCAGGGCAGCTTTCCATGGCCACCAACCATCACAAGGGCTGCGGGCATTGGCTGCCATGACACCAAACCAAGGAATGGGTCCCAGTGGCCATTGCCATGGCATCTGGTGGCACCAACGAGTGTCACTGCAATTGTACCTGGAACAGCCCTGGCACTGCTTTGTCCCAGGGTTGCCATGGCCGCTGAGGACAGCAACAGCTCTGCAGGCAAGTGGCCATGGAACCTGGCTGCAGAAATGGCTCCTTGGGCTGGTTTCCAAGGAAACCTGAACTGATGGGGGTTGCCATGGCACCCAAACCCAGCAGTGGGGTCATTGCAGTGTCCATGGCAACAGTCCCTTGCAATGGCACCACTGCATGTTGGGATGGTGATCCACCCTCACAGCTGGCCCAGGGCAGGTCTGGAGTGCTCCTGGTGGCAGCTTGGGCTTGGCACACACTTGAGGAGGATGTCTGTTTGCAATGGGGAAACTCAGGAGTTTTAGATTGCTTCAAAAATCAAAGAAGGAAAATCCCTCTTTGGCTGTGTGCAGCCAGTTCTTCAAGCAAAGCAGGTTCCAGGTGAGTGAGGAGAGACACAATGGGCTTGGGGAATGTGGAGCAAGGTTGTCTACACTGGCTCAGAGCTCAAGGCACAGCTTCTCTGAGCAGGCCAGGGCTCCTTAGGAGAGTCCCTGGATCAATATCAGTCACTGAATGCTGCAATCACCTCTTGTGTAATAGGAACAGCAATAAAAGACACCCTTTAAAATAGGACTACATATTTCCTGGAAGCTCTTTGAACTATTTCTCCATAACTGTCAAAGGAAACCGTCCTAATGAACTGCACTGGAGCAGAGGGAAATCAAGGCAGAGCCAGGGTTTGTCAGGACTTGCTTGATCCTCATGAGCCTCACTGTGCATTTGGAGCTGAGCCCTTGAACATCAGGGCCTGGGAGGAGATTGCACAAACCTTGCCAGGAGTCAAAGGCAGAGGAAACACCCCAAGTTTCTCCAGGCATTCATGGCTCCCGCTGAGGTCCCTCTCCAACACAGGCTCCTCATGCACTCCTTGCAGGAGAGAATTGGTGACCAGGATGGCACAAAAACCTCTCAGACACTCAGTGTGGAAAGGAAAATCCAAAGCACCTTCAGCACCTTGAGTGTCTCAAAGCATTAATGAGCCCCACTGAGTGTCAGTACAAAGCTCTCCAGGGACTAATTAACGCAGATAATTGGGGCCATGATTGGACAAATATCTCCCAGAGTCTATCCAAAGGGAAACACCAAGTACCTTAAAAGAACTGAAGTACCTTGAAGCATTAATGAGCCCCACTGAGTGGTGTTACTGACAAAGCCTCTCTAAGAACTAACTACAACACATAATTGGAGGCCATGACTGCACAAAGCTCTCAGAGACTCCAAAGCAAAAGCAAAACTCCAAGTCCTTTGAAAAGCCTGCAGTCCCTGCAGGGAGCATTCAGGAGCCCCCAGGGCCATTGCTGAGCAAGGCTCCCCAGGGACTCCTTCCAGCAGATCCTTGAGGCCACTGGGATGTGGGCTAGGGGGAGATGCTGAGGACAGGACAAGGGGGTGACAGTGCCCAGCCTGGCTGGGGCTGTGCCAGGAGGCCCCAGTGCCTCAGGACAAGGTGTCTCCTCCCAGCCCTTGGTGACACAGACCCTGCTGCTGTGCCCCAGGGCACCAAGACTTGGCTTCTCTTTGTCCGCAGCTGCCATCAGTGCCTGCAGTTCTCTGCTCTGCCTGAGGCCTGGGGACACTTTCCCTGTCGTGTCCCTTACAGGGATCTCTTCAAAGTACAAGAAACTTCAGTGTTTCAATAGAACTGAGTTCTTGAGGGTTCTTGAAGGTTCTGTGACATCCCAGAACTGGCTGTGACATCACAGAGTAGGGTCTGAGGCCATAGAACACAGTCTGCCATCATAGAGGGTGGCTCTGTGGCATCAGAGAGTGGGTTGTGACATCACCTGGTGGCTGTGGAACATCATAGAGCAGGCTGTGACATCACAGAACAGATTGTGACATCAGAGGGTGACTTTGTGACATCAGTCTTCTGTGGCATCACAGCACTGCTGTATGACATCACAAGGTGACATCGAGTTGGCTCTGTGACATCAAAGGGGCAGTGTCACATCACAGAGAAGGCTGTGTGACATAACAGGGGCTCTGTGACATCACAGGGGCAGTGTGACATCACGGGGGCTGTGTGACATCACGGGAGCTGTGTGAGGTCACTGGGAAGGTCACTCTGCCCCGGCCCCCCTCACAGCTCCCCCCAGAGCAGTCCAACCCTGCTCGTGCACAGCGGGGTCCCCTGTCCTCCCGGGTCCCCCCACCCCTGGCCCCGCAGCGTCCCCCAGAGGATGTTCCACGAGATCGACCCCAGAGCCTGACACGGGGATGGGGGTCGGAGCCCTGGGGGTGGCACAGGGGGACAGGGACCTCCCGGCAGGGTCCCTGTGTCCCCCAGAGCCAGAGCCTGGGCCAGGGCTCCTTCACCCTGTT
Organism: Melozone crissalis; assembly: GCF_028551555.1. Lineage (NCBI taxonomy): Eukaryota > Metazoa > Chordata > Aves > Passeriformes > Passerellidae > Melozone > Melozone crissalis. Next base: position 126,977 of record NW_026535912.1, read on the forward strand.
ACGAATGAGGGCTTGAGAGCGCTGAAAAAATCCCCAGCAAGGGAGCAGCAAAAACCAGATTTAATATTAACCAACAGCAGCACAAAGTTCCTTGGCAAGAGTCACTCTGCTCCTGACTGGACTCTTCAGGCACACCAGGGAAACAAAGCAACAACAAAACCAAACAGAACCCAGGCAATCAAATCAGAAATTAACTGAGAACTGTCCCTCTGTGTGTGTGTGTGTGACACAAGGACAGCAAGGGCAAGGATAAAAGGAACACGGCCTGAAAGCTTAACAGAGCTCAAACTTAACCGGACATTACTTATACATTAACCTTAACTGAAACTTTCAACTTCACAATTTAGCAAAAGAGCAGAGCGTAACAGCATGTAACCTAACTTAAACCTATGACTTCGCAATTTAACAGAGGTATAACATTTAACAATATTGAACTTAACATAAAATTTATATTAAAGGCAACCACTTAGCAAAAGAAAAACTCTCAGCAGCATTTAATTTAACTTAGGCCTCGTGATTTAACCTTCCCTACAGGCCTGACTGACTCAGCTATCCAAGGCACAACAACCCCTCAGAGAGCAGCATTTCTGCCACATTTCCCCAGCACAGGCACTCGTGTGTGCACACAGACACCAAGAGTCAGTGCAAGGCACCTGTGAGCAATTCCCCTGAGGGCAGGAAATGCTCACTGTGGATCCTTTGGCATCTCCCCAGTGGGCAAAGGGTTGAGCCTGGAGGAGTTGGGGGAACAGCCCAGGCTCTGTCGTTGTTCAGGATCCCCGAGTGCAGCAAACGGGAGAGTTCCCGGCTGGGAGAGGCCTCACTCAGAGGGAGTCGCTGGCCCAGGAGAGCTCCAAGGGCTCCTTTTGGGGTGCTGTGTGCAGGGCCCCAAGAGAGGGGCTTCAGTCCCAGCAATGGTTCATTCTGGCCGCACTTGGAATCAACAGCTTTCTTTGGCAGTGTGAGAACAGGGATGTTGTGCCACGGAGGGAACAAAAACAGTTCCCAGGGCTGCTCCTACAGAAACCAGGAGCTGGTTGGGCAGCAGCAGTGGCTGGAGCAGTGTTTGTGATGAGCTGCAGAGGAGCTGAGCCCAGGGGCTGTTGGCCAAGGCCGAGGCCCAAGGAGCATTTCTCAGCTGGCAGGGCGGCCTGAGAAGGGGAGGGGGGAACGCAGCAGCACAGGCCCATGGAACCAAGGGACCATTGTGACACTGTGGAGCCTTGTGACACCAAGGGACCATTGTGACACTGTGGGGCCCTGTGAGACCAAGGGACCATTGTGACACTGTGAGGCCCTGTGAGACCAAGGGACCATTTTGGCAATGTGATGCCTCATGGTGTCATGGAGACCACTTTGACATTGCTGGGCCTCATGGAACCAAGGGGACTGTACTGACGCTGTGTGACTCCATGGAATGTAGGGATCATCATGACATTGAGAGGCCGCATCGGGCCAAGGGTCCATTGTGACACCACCGGGCCTCATGGAACCATGGAGACCATTATGACACTTTGTGGTGTCATGGAACCAGGCAGCCATTGTGACACTGTGGGACTCCATGGAACCAAAGGTTCACTGTGACATTGCAAGGCCTCATGGAACCATGAAAAGACAATTAAGACACTTTACAGCCTCATGGAACCAAAGGGCTATTGTGACACTGAGGGGCCCATGGAATCACAGAGACCATTGTGACACTCAGGGGACTCATGGAGACCATTGTGACACTATGAGGCCCCATGGAATAAGCAAAGCATTGTGAGACTGTGAAGCCTCATGGAACCAGTGAGACCATTGTGACCCTGGGAGGAGCATTGTGATATTGTGGGGCCGCGTGAAACCAAGACGCCTTTGTGACACTGCAGGGCTGCATGGAACCAAAGGTCCATTGTGACACTGCATGGTCTCATGTCATCAGTGGTCCATTGTGACACTGGGCAACCAAAGGAGACCATTGTGACACTGCAGGGCTGCATGGAACCAAAGCTCTAGGGTGACACAGAGTGGCCTCCTGTCATCAGTGGTCCATAGTGACACTGTGGAGCCAAAGGAGACCATTGTGACACAGCAAAACCCCAGGGTCCAAAGGTCCATGGTGACATTCCAGACCTCATGGAACAGAGGAGTCCTGTGACATTGTGGGGCCTGGGGAGCCACAGAGACCATTGTGACACTGCAAGGGCTCATGGAATCCTTGGGACCATTGTGACACTGCAGGACCTTATGACACCTAGGGGCCACTGTGACATTGTGGGACCCAATGGAACCTAGGGGCCAGTGTGACACTGCTGGAACCCATGGAATCAAGTCACCATTATGACACTGCGGGGCCCCATGGATCCAAGGAACCATTGTGACAATATGGAGCCCCACAAAACAAAGGGAAAACAGAACAAGTCTGGCTGCTTTGGCCTCCCATGGACTGCCTGACTGGTCCAAGTGACCTTTGCATGTTGAGGGTCACTTCTCATCTGCTGCTGAAACACTGAGGCTCTGTGCTTTCCTTCCCAATGGAAAAGAACTGTCCTTCTGCTCCAGGCGCCCATGGCCAGAATTGGGATTTCACCTCCAAAGGTCCTTATATCCAGGGATTCTTCCAATAGGAATATTGCCAGGACAAGTCTGGCAGGCAGTGGTTTCACAAGGGTCACCTCTCATCTGTCCCCAAAACATTGGGAAAGGCTCCATGCTCTCCTTCCTAAGGAAAGAACTGTCCTGCTTCTCCAGGTGCCCATGGCTGAGATTGGGTTTCCACCTCCAAAATTCCCTAAATCCAAACTCTGCAATTACTGACAAGTCTAGCTGGCCTTGGCCTGCTGAGGCTCTCACTTGCCTTCCAAACCTTGAGGCTCTGTGCTTTCCTTCCCATGGAAAAGAACTGTCCTTCTCAGCCAGGTGCCCATGGCCACAATTGGGATCTCACCTCCAACACTGCCTGTTGTGACAGACTGGAGGAGATCGTCTGCTCTAAACATTTTGTGTATGTGGGGGAGGAAGGGGCAGGTCCAGCCTTGCCCTGCCCTGTAAGCACAGCCCTTCCCTGCCCTGTGACCCCAAGGGCCCTCCAGTGGGTTTATGGTTTCTACCTGAACCGCGGCACACTGAATCCCCAGCACTGCCATCCCACCCTGGGCACTGGGGCCCTCTTGGCTCTACTCAGTGCTGCTGCTGTACTCGGGGCACCCCAAACCCTGGTAGGGACCCGTGTCTCCGCACTCCAGGGATTGTGTGCGACTCACACTGCCCCGATCCTCCACGCGCCCGGAGCTCCGTTCGGGGTTTGCGTGCCAATTCACCAATTCATCTGCCACCTTTACTCGAGTTTGGTGCACAGGAAAAACACCAAGCAGATATTCGTAAGAGGTCAAAATGACACAAAATTCTACTGGCAAAGTGCAAAAAATCAAGAACTTTGGAAGAGGATTTAACGCAACATCAAATTACACATAAAACACTTATCATAGCAGTAACTTCATTAACTTAGCCCATTTATCCTGGAAACATTAAAACACGCAAGCTGTTAGGGTATCCAAAAATGTTCCATATAAAGAGCATTAGAAGGAGAAGAAAGAGAGAGAGACCGAAAGACAGAAGCTCTTTAGAAAGACACACATATGACTAACAGCTCCTAGGGTTCCAGTGTGGGTGCGACACAAACCCCAGGAGAAGGCAGAGTCCATACCAGGGGCTCACCTTGTGCTCTGTTTTTAAGCCCCCGGGCCTTTGTGAGCCTCCCCCAGGTGGGATTTCTGATCACACAGGCAATCAGGGCTGGGTTAGCACTGTACCCACTGTGTGACTGATTGACAGCTCATCCCAGGGTGTCTCAGGACATTGATCTCATCCAGCCTCTGACAGTGACCATGGTGACACCGGAGAACCTCATGGAACGTGGGTCAGTTGTGACAATGTGGGTCCAAGGACACCACGGGAGATGTCCTAGACAGGTAGAATAATGATAAAAGAAAAGCCTTTTGAAATGAAGCCTTGTTCAGCCATATCAATAGCTGGCCTATCATCTCTTCTGTGTGCAACTAAGCAATTACAAGTTCCCATGTGAAGCTATTTTGAGAATGAGACTTTGTGACCATTCTATTCTGAGGGTGAAAAACAAATGCACCTGCAATAACAAGTAATTTGTCCCATGAGAATCAGTGAAGAGGTAAACAATACAATAGAGAGATTTGATGCACAAGTAAAATCTATTTTATTAACCAATAATCAACTAACTGATAAGAAATCTTTGAACGAACTAAAGGTGCACACAAGGTCTGTTAAACTGTGTAAAATGAGTTGTATGAATAAAGAATAAAGAGTTCTTCTCCATCTTAGCTTAGTCCTTTGGGATTTCAGTTCCCCCCTTCTTGACAGCTTTGGGTTCTCCCTTCTTTGGAGCTTTGGGTTCCGCCTTCTTTGGGTCTTTGTCTTCCTTCTTCTCTGAGATTTTGGTTTCCTTCCTCTCTGATGCTTTGGTGTTCTTCTTCTCTGATGCTTTGATTTTCTTCCCTTCTGATGCTTTGCTTTCCTTCTTCTCTGGGATTTTGATTTCCTTCCTCTCTGGGATTTTGGTTTCCTTTTTTGGGATTTTGGTTTCCTTATTGTCTCGGGTCTTGGTTTTCCCCTTTGCTGGTATTGGAGGTTGCTTGCCAACAGAGACACTCTTCTTTCCCTTCTTCTGCCTCTCTTCCTCCTTCCTCCTCTCTTCCTCCTCTAAGGCTTTTGCCTCCTCCTGCTCAAGCTTTTGAGCTGGCTCCTTCAGCTCCCTTCTGCAGACAAAACAGGAAACATGGCTGAGAGTCCCACCAGAACCTTGGGCTCCCTAGTCCTGACTGGCCCTGCACTTCATTCCTTGACCCTGAGGCCATTTCCGTGAATTCTCCTCAACCCACATAGGTTGGGAACATCCCAAGTGAGGGCATGGGTGGAAGGGGACCTCCAGGACCAGCCAAACCTGAGCTTTGCCATCATAAGGTGTTGACTGTGCCAGCTCCCTCTGAAGGCACAGCCAGACCCCTCCAGCCCCTGCCAAAGGCTGATCCAGCAGCTCTCTGCACTGGTGCCTGGAAACGCCCTTTGTCTCTTGGCTTCCCAGTTTAAAGCAGAGCACAGATTGCTGACATCTGCTTAGCTCTCCTACAGTTCTTACCCAGCTCATTCAGCCCCCTTCTCCCTGGGCATAGCTGAAGCATGATTTTAAAGAGTTCAGATTTCAGCTGAGGGTTAGAAGCAATTCCCATTGATCAGGATGTAGGTTAGATAGGCAGACCATAGGTTAATGATTATGAGATGCTTAAGCTGGAGCTGATTGTTCTATTGTTTACCATTAGGAGCTTCTTTCTAGAGGGAAGTGGAGGAAGTGAACTGTTATAAGAACATCTTGAAACCAGTAGAACAATGGTTAGCACCTGGGCTTGATGTCAATCAATCACTAAGCAGGGGACCTTGGATGGTGCCAGAGGGTCACAGAGACCTGATGAAGACATTCCTGACTTCATCCCTTAAGACCACTGACCCAATTCGAGACCACCAACCCAATTCAAGGGAAGAATTGCACAGGAGTGAAGGACCAATGACCTCATTTGAATACAGAGCAGGGATGGGAGGTGCTGGGGTTGTGCAGATGTGTTTTATGTAAGATCTTGGGAAATAAAGAGAGGGCAAAGAACCTTGGACAACGCGGGCACGCCTTTTAGGGACGGCTCTGGTGCCGCCCGCTGGTGTTAATAAACATCCCACTGTCTAACTTTAATTAGTTAGAGAGTCTCTGTCCGTGATCTTCGGTTTTAACAACTCCTAGCCTGCTCCTTCATGAGAACAATCCTATCAGTCAGAAAGCAAAGGCTGCAGGAACTCCTCTCCTGCAAGACAGGCTCTTGTCAGGCAGATTTCCTGCTGGAACCCAGCTGGGACCAAGCAAACCAGTGCTGGCTGCCATGGAAACCACTGGAAGCAGCCTCGTCCGTCTCCTCCCCATGAAACCAACTTCAGCCTGGCCTGAAGAAGTCCTGATGCACAGGCTTGCTTTAAGCACCTCCACTCCCAGCTCCACACTTGGCCTGTGTGTCCTGAGCTGGGCTGCCTTGCTGGAGCTGAGCTTCTCCTGTGCTTGCCTAAGGCTGCAGCTGTAGGGGAGCCTAAAGGACAGGAGCTTTTCTGGCTGCTCTGCCACCATAAGGAGAACCCTGGCAGATCAGCAGTGCAAGGACTTCATCTGTGGCAGGAGCAGGACCCAAAGCAAGGTTTGCTCTGTGCCCCACGCCTGCCCATACCACAATCCCACTGTTCTGGTGAAGAAGGCAGATGATGAAGAAGATGCCACTCAACACCATGGACTTCAAGACACCTCTAGATGCGGTGCCAAGGCAAGCCCAGAGCCCAGCTCCCCACAGACAGCAGCTAAGCCAGGAGGGCTCAGCACTCAAATAGAGAAGAAGATGTTCTGTCTCAACAGAAGAAGGTCCTTCCTCTCTTGGCAGCCAGGGAGCTCAGAGTGGCCATCCCTGTGTTGCTGCTGGCCTTTGCTCTGCAGCTCCTCTGAGCTCAGAGGCCTTGGAGCAGGGAAGCCCTGCAGGGACAAGAACCCATGGCAGAGCAGGAACCCATGGAAGGCTGACTCACCTGTCCCTGAGAGGGGCCTGAGAGCCATAGCTGATCTCCTGGGGGCTCAGGGAGGAGCTGACACGTGAGGCCTCCCTGGGCACCAGCACCTCGGAGGTGGAGCCTGCCTCCATGTGGCACAGCTCCAGGACATTGCAGGTGGTGTTGAGGTGGCCAGAGAAGGTGGAGGAGACCTGCTGGCTGTCTCCTGGCTGCAGCACACCTGGCAGTGGCAGGATATTGAAAGCCTGGATGGAAGACAGGAGAGATTGAGGTGTTGAGCATGGAAATGGATCCAATGGAGCATCTTGGAGCAAAGTGCAGCTGTAGCCAGAGGGGCCTATTCCCCAAACACTGCCAGAATCACCCTCACCTCATCCTGCATCCATGCCATTGACCAGTGCAGGGACCATGGGGAAAATCTTCTCCCATACTCACAGCTCAATGCATTAATTAGTACATTACATGAAAGTGAACTAGGATGTCTCCTGGTAGTAGAAATTCTCTCTGATGCACAACTTGCCTTTAAAAAGTTTTAAAACTACCTGCTTTTAGAGAAGGAGGAGACTCAGAGTGAGAGCTCTTGGAGCTGAGGGAAGGAGTCCAGCCCAGCTCATCTGACTCCTGAGGCTCTTCCCCTCTCTCTCTGATTTAAATGCTTCTTTCTCAAGGTGCTACAGCAAAAGCTCCTGCAAAAATTTCCTGTGGAGCACCTGAGGAGTTCCAGGGGGAGCAGTGCCCTCCACAGGTGCTGCACAGCGTCCTTGGGCAGCCCTGCAACGTGTCCTGCACGGCATCTCCAACAAGCAGCTGCTCCAGCAGCACTTTGTGATGGGCCTGCAGGGATGGGAGGCCCCTCTGTGGCCAATGCTGAGGGCCCCCAGTGGCACTGGCAGCTCCAGCCCTGCTTGCCACACTGACAATGGGCAAGGGAGACAGATTCCCTCTTGCCTTCTCTGCTCCCAGGGCAGTGTGCGCCACGTCCAGGGAGCACCTGAATCCCTCCAAGCCTCGAGGCAGGTGAGGGTGCTCAGGAGTTGGTGCTGGCACCCAAAAAACAAGCCATTTTTATGCTGGGAAGAAGAGACAGGCCCTCTGCAAAGTCTCCCTTTGTCAGACAGCTCCAGGGCCAGCAGTGCAATAGCAGCTCTGGGTGAAAGCAGAGCCCTGCAAACAGGGAGTCTGGCTGCTTTGGGAAGAGGCTCCATGGAGATCAGGATCATCCCAGCTTGCTCTGGGAGGGAAGCTGGAGGTGTTACCATGATGATGCAGAGAAAAGCCTCATCTTACATTGGGAAGGAAACAAGGCAAAAAATCCCACACTCAGCACAGGCCTGTAGGATCTGAGCCAGCTTCTCCAAGGAAAACTCTCCTATTTCTCCCTCCCCCTCAGCCCATGTCCAGCCACTGGCCCTGCTGCCCAGCCCACTGTCAGGGCACAGCACAGCAGGGCAGCAAAAAGGGAGCTCAGCATGAGCAGGACTTGGTGCTGGCAGGCTGGGGAGGCAAAGCAAGCAGTAGGTGTACAAGAAAATCTACCTCTGCTCCTGAAGAGTGGGTAAAATCCTGCACTTCTTTCAGGGCTCTGGCTGCCTCCTCCTTTCCAGTCCTGAAGTGCCTCCATCGAGTTGCTGCACAATCCAGACTGGTTCTCCTCTCCTTCGGTGGCTGGGGTTTGAATTTAGGTGGGTGGAGCTCATCTCTGGAAAACAAAGAACTATGACCAGGGACCTGCAGTGGGACGGAGGCAGGGAGGGAGGGACACCTGCACGAGCAGCTCCTGGCCAGGATGCAGCCCCTGGGTGGGTGCTGGCACGTTGAACTGAGAAATGGTTTGATCCAGCCCTTCCCAATCCAGGCTGGGGCAGGTCTGTTCTAAAGGCAGCCCAGGGATGGCACTGAGGTGCTGCAGCAGCTGCAACTGCTTGCATTGAGCAACTACAGAGGACAGGCATTAACACCTGGTGGGGATGCAAAAAGCACAGTGGGAGAGGAAAAGACAGAGAAGGCAGCAAAAAGGTGAGATTTGAGACACCGAGGGGCAGACCCAGCCAGTGCCCAGCCAGCACAGCCCACCCAGTGCCCAAGGCCAGAAACTCGCCAGCTCCACCTGGGATTTATCAGGAATGTTCCCCTGACACCGCTGGGGGGTTGGTTGACATTTTACAACACTTCCAGGTGACTCAGGTCACATTCCCCATCCATCCATCCATCCATCCATCCATCCATCCATCCATCCATCCTTCCATACATACACAGACTGTGGTGCTGGGATCCTGCCAAGCTCTGCCAGCCTTGGGCTTGGGGAGATTTCTGCCAGCTGTCCTGAGCTCCGTAATTGTGCTCTCTGTTCCAGGAAGCAAGCAAGAAAGATTTTAAAAACCCAAAACAAACCACAACAGACAAACCTAAAAAAGCTTCAACAGCTCAACCCTGCTCAAGTTTTTTCTTTAGGGACAGCTACCACTCTCCAGCTGAAATGCTGGGCTTTTGGGGAAAAAGAAAATTACATGTTCACCTCCAAATTGAAAAGGATTAAGGTAAGAGAACCTTTCAAACTAAAAATTATTGGCCCAAAGCTTTTATCTTTGCAAGAAATCTCGAGGTAAGACCAGCCTGACAGTTAAACAACTGATTCTTCTGGTGGGGAGAAACCCTCCTCTTTAAGGGAAGCAGCCTGATAGTTGAAAGCAACTGTTTGGTCAGACTTCAGGCTCCCTGGCACAGCCTGCATTGCCTTTCCTTCCTGTTCACTGATTTACAGGCAGTGCCACGATGGCCCAGGTTCAGATGTTTGGTGCCATCCAGGGAATTTGGCATTGCCATTTCCATATGTTTTAATCGAAGTTTCAGTCCTTGCAAACACTCTTCAAATGCCAGCTTTCCTTTCTTTTACAGAAAGCTCAAGCTTCCCACAAGTCTTCTGACATCCTCTTTTGCACTCAGAGAGATGACATTTTCAAACAGATGTTTCCAAAGTTAACAGCATTTTAAAGAATAATGAACTCAAATGCCCCTGGATTCCAGCTTAGCCCAACTCCATTCTGTGTCAGACACTGAGATTCCCACCTCTAAGGCAGGAGCTGTTTGTGCCCCCCATCCCTCCTGTCCTTCTCCCCAGCAGCCTGTGCCTGTTTTCCCCGGCACAATCCCTGTCCCTGTGCACCCTGCCAGGAGCAGCTGCACACAGGCTCACATCTCCCCTTGCCCTCACCAGGGGGTTTCTCTCATCCCCGAACACGCCGATGAGAACGTTGGTGCAATGAGTGCCCAGGGCCTGCACTGCCACCACAACTGGGATCTCTGCTGTGCTCTGGGGCTGCACAATCCCACAGGGCTTGGGGCTGGAGTAGAGCACAGCAGAGTCCTCCTTGCGTTTCTGGAAGGGACACAATGAAACGCAGATTCAGAGGGACCTCTCAAGAAACTTTAGGCTCCTTAACATCCACCACAACAGCAACTTACACACACCTTTAAAACTCCCCAGGACAAAGGTCAAAGGCACAAACAAGATGCAAGGATTGTAGGTTTAGCACTCCCAGGGCATCCTGCAAGGAGGCTGCCAGCACAGGCACTGGTGTCTGTGGGTGCAGCAGCTTTTCACAACCCTCTAAGATCTCCCACAGGAAAACACCCTGACGACTAGAACATCAACTGTTTTTTCAGGAGCTTAAACTGCCTCCTCAAGTTTACACTTGGGTAGGATCCTGTTCTCAGCAGATCTTTAAGACTGAATAGAAACCAGCAAGGTCTTATCCAAACCCTTTGTTCCCCTAATAATCTCCTCAAGAATATTTGACAGGAGGAGGTGGATGTGCTGCCAAACCTGGGGAATAAGCCATTAGCAGCCAGGAAGGTGGCTGGGATTCCTAATGAGGATGTTCCTCTCATAGGGCACCTTCAGGTGGCACTCATCACACAGCAGCACTGGGGAGGACACTTGGAGCTCAGGAACGAGACATCTGGGCAAAGAGATGACCCCAGGACAATCAGAGATACTGAGAGAATGGAGAATGGAGAATGCCTACCCCCAAAGATTGTGAAATGGAGCAGAACACATTGGTCACTGTCAAATGCACATTGAAGAGCCCTACAGGGATAAATTGCCTTCTACCTCTTCCCACTCCAACATGTCTTGTCAAGGAGGGGCAAACCCTGAGAGGCAGCACCCAGAGGCTGCCAAGTGCCCCAGGCAGAGCACTTTGCCCCACAGCTGCCTCAGCCCCTGCTTTACCCAAGAAGGCTTGCAAGGACTCCTGGAACAGTCCCAGGGACCCACGAGCTCTGGGGGAGCCTTGCCAACAAGGATCAGTGCTCCCTAAGGCTCAAGGAACACACAACTCCAGGATCTCCGTAAAAATGACTCCCTTCTCTGCCATGGTGCTGTTGCCCTGCCTGAGAACTCAGCTCTTTGCCCCAGCCCTGGAGGGCACGAGACAGCAGCTGCCCCACAGAGGGGCTGATCAGCCCCTGCCAGGCCCTGCAGCTCCCTGGCTCCTTCACTGCACAGCTCCAGGCACTGCCTGGCCCCAGCTCCACCTGCTGTACACAATGGCAGCCCAGGCACTGCCTGGATGGCTCTGCCTGGCACAAGGAACAGCACCAGGGAGCTGCATCCCTCTGGGCATCACACTGACACCCACAGCAGCACAGCAGCATGGAATTCTGCTGCAGCAACAACGACTTTTGCTCTCAACTCTGACGACATTAAAGCTCAAAATGGGAAGCAGAGGGAAGGACAAAAACTGGAGCTGTCCTGCCACATCAAGGGCTGCTTTCCCCTTGTCAGACCTTGCCCTCCCCACTCTTGCTGGGAGCCACTTCCCCCCTGCCATGTGCCCCCACGGACAGAGCCAGAGCCTGACTCTCAGCAGCTGCTTGCTGTGGCCCAAACCAGTGCACGGTGCTCACAACCAGCACAACTCCACCTCTTGCAGCCTGAAGGAGAGGAAGCCCTCAGGAAATTTGTTCCACCTCAAGCACCAAAAACCAGGCCAATCAATGATATCATTCCTGGTGCCTTTAGAAGAGGGCCAGGACCATGCTGGGCTGTGAGCAAACATGCTTTTCACCACGGGCTGCTGCCCAAGCACTGCTGTTCTCGTGTCCAGCTGGCACAACATGAGGGCATTCAGCAGCACTTCTCCTTGGCAGCTGCAGCCAGCACAGCCTGGGCAAGGCAGTGCCTGCGGGAGGCCAGGCAAGGGCTGGTACCTGGCTGTGATGATCAGGGCTGCCACTCCCTTGCCAATACCCTCCAGGTCCACCAGCAACCTCCAGTAGAACTCCATCACCGTGTTGGAGCACAGGGTCACCTGGTGGAAGAGAAGAACAGTCAATGCTTCCTTACAAAACCTCATTACCCACGGGTGATAACCTCCAGTTCCTGAGGGAGGATTTGGCCTTCATTCTTCTGCTGCTCCATGTGTAGAGCACAGTCTCAGAGTAACAAAAGCCTTCTGGCAATACCAGATTTTCTAAACACACCTTGCTATCAGGGCACAGGTCAGCTACATTAAAACATTAGACTACAGCTCCAGGCACCACTGCATTCAAATTATGGGGCCAATTTCTCATCTGGCTACAAAGACATCCATGCAGAGGAAATCTGACTCGACCACAATGAGTTCAGCTTTACAGCACGAGGTTGAGGGCAAAGTGTGGCCCAGCAGGTTCTGGGCAGTTCATGGCTGCCCTGGGAGCCCGAGCCCTGAGAACTGCGGCCCCACACCAGGAGTGGGGAACTGCCCCAGGGTGGGCATTGACCAGAGGCAGAACCCTCAGAACTGCCCCAGGGTGGGCACTGACCACAGGCAGAACCCTCAGAACCAGAACTGCCGCAGGCTGGGCATTGACCACAGGCAGAACCCTCAGAACTGCCCCAGGGTGGGCATTGACCACAGGCAGAACCCTCAGAGCCTCTTGCTCTATGCCACAAGAGACAAGCCACCAACGGGACACGGCAGAGGAGAAAGGAGGAGGATCTCTGTCTTGAAGTTCCACAAGGAAGGGTTTATTCCAAGCAAAAGGATCAAAGCCAAAAGAGCCCTGGACACTCCTGTGCAAGGGCTTTTGTACAGATACAAATCAGGGGGTGAATACAAACAGCAAGCCAAAAGGGAATCCTCAGGGGAGCACTGAGGGGATTACATCAAGTGTCTGGGGCCACTTTGGGTAGGAGGGTGGGGAGGATGGCTCACATGGGCCAATGGGGCCTCCAGGAATAGGGGAATTCCAAAAGGGCATTGCAGACAGGGATTGGCTCCAGGTTAAATTGGCAAAGAAGGTTGGGGAACAAAAGGGGCTGGGTTTGACAGGCAGGGAAAGAGCTGGAACAAGGGGCAGGGAATGGCATGAGGGACAGCTTTGAGGGAAGGTAAATCCCAGGGGTAAACCAACTCGGGGAGAACACGGGGTACCACAGAACAAACCACTTAACAAGGAATCAATACAATAAATTTGAACCGCTACACATGGCTGCAGATTTTTTTGTCTCCACTGGAGCTTCCTGCAGTGAACACAAATCATTCTGCTCCCCAGGAGGGGGGAAATGACACCACGAAGAAAAGCTCACTGCTTGATACAATGACATCTCTCTGACAGCCACCTTCTGCCCTCATCCTTGCTCTGCCCCGTTGCAATCAAATCAATCGCTCTCAAAAACACAAGAATGGCTTCAGGCCTTGACCATAAGGTCTGTGAACTCAGGCATATGATTTTGGAAAGCAAACAGTGCTCTTTGAGGAACATCCCGAGTAAGCCAGCTAGCAGAGGCCCCCAGCAGTGCAGATCTCTCAGTGCCAGGATGCTCCAAGCTGGCACCAGAGCTAAAGCCCTCCCACCCTGCAGTGCAGCTCCAGCCCTGGTGCTGCAGCGGCTGTGGCTGGGCTCTTGCCGTACCTCGATGTCCTGGTGTCCCTGGGGGAGGATGGTGCCTTGGCTGGGATTCAGGGTGAACTCCCTGGGCTCCACATGGAAATGGATTCCCTTGCTCCAGGCCGGGTCGGTGTCCCTGCGGATCTGATCCACGCTGTCCACAGCCGGCTGCGTGCCATCGTCCGACATGGGGAGCTGGAACGTCAGGGGCACCGCGGAGCTGTTGGTGAGGCGGCAGCGCTGCGTGTAGGGAAAGCCTGGGCAAGGACACAAATATCCATTCAGGCACCCAGCAGGGCATGATCCTGGAGGCAAGATCCTGGCAGGATCAAAGTGGGATTGGAGTTGAGCTCTTTATGGTCTGAACTACAGCTCACCCAGAAGCTGCGTGAGGAATTAATCGTCACTTAGTTCCCTTTGACACAGATTCCAGACTGCAGCCTTGAAAATGCCCACTCCTAGCCCTGCTGAACACTGCAAGCTTCTCTCTTTGGGATGGGGAGCAGCTCCCTCACCTGCCCCAAACCAGCACCAGTTCTCTCCCAGTGATGAGTGTGCACCCAGACCCAGCATTTACTCTGAGAATTCAAGCTGTCCAATTCCCTGCTCAGCCTGCCAACACTGCCACCTTTTTCAAGACATATAAAGAGTGAGTTGTCAGTGAGAAGAAGCTACAGCAAAAGAAAGTGAGGATGGAATCAGGAACTAGAACGTGAGGCAAAGAACCCTAATGCAGCTTCTCTCTGCAGGATCCTTAAGGCATCTCTTGCTTTGGGCCAAACAGACTGAGCACGTGACAGCTCAGAGCCCACTCAACTGGGGGCACAGCCAAGCCTTGCTTTGAGATTAGCAATTAGGAACCAGGTCCCACCTCACCCAACAGACGGGGACATCACAGCCATGCTGCTCACTGAGAGTGCTGCCTGCAAGGGTTTACCCCACCTAGGCTCTGAGATTTGCTTTCCATCCTGCAAAGCCAGAGATACAGCCACTCATAGTGGGGATGTCCTGCAGAGCGCGCAGAGCAGCCACAGCCTGCTCTGCACTGCACATCTGGCTGGGCTGGCCAGCTCTGTGGGGAGGAGACTTCTCCCCAGGCCTGCTCACCAAGAGCATCTGGGACACAGATGGGGAGAAAAAACAACTGCAGCTGCAGCCCAGAGCTTCTCTGTGCCCATCCAAGTGGCCACTGCCAGCTCCAGCAGGGACTCTAGCAGGGAGGCAAGAGAGGCACAAAAAGGACAAACCCAGGTGTCAAAACCTCCAAGGAGACTGAGGCCAGCACATGCAGACAACAGTCAAGAGTTACAAAGAAGCAAAGACACAACAGCTGCCTTCAGCCGAAGAGCCCTTAGGAATGAAATTGGATTCAGCAGGATCAATCTCCTGCTTCAGAACCATATTTCCATCTCTTGCCTTTCGTGTTTCATTCCTTCCAAAGGCAACTTGACAAGCGCCTCCGTGGTGATGCAGGCTGGGGAAGAAGCAGCTCAAAAAAGGCAATGAGTTTCCTTCAGAAGTTCATGAACTTCATTGTTCTGGCTTTAGGCTTGGCAGTGAATGTTGCCCTTGGTCTGGGAAGGGGGATAGGGGTTCTGGGAGGTTCTGGGGGGTTTTGGCCCTGGGCTGGGCTTTTCCCTTGGGGGATTTGGGAGTTGTGGCGTGATGCCGTGGGCGGCTGTGCAGTGGGAGCTGAGGCTGGGCAGGGAGCGGAGCTTCCCTTCCTCCCGCTCGGGGGTCGCAGCTCGGCCGCTGCTGCTGCGGGAGGTTTGTGCTCGGCCCGGGGCTGCCCTGGCTGCAGCTCAGCGCTGGCACCGACCCTGCCTGCCTGCCCCGCTGCTGCTGCTGCTGGGCACTGCCCACATCCCCCTGCCCTCTGGGGCTCTGCAAAAGGAGCATTTCCTCCTTCCCTTCCCTTTCCGCACCGGCTGGGGGGGATCCCTGCCCTGCCAGCGCCCACAGCTCCTCCTGCTGTGACCAGAACTCCACCAAAGGAGAAAAACAGGACTTGGCATCTGGGAAATGTCTGTTCCTGCCTTCTTGTCTGTGCTCTCCTGAGATAGTCTAGCAAAGAACTGTTATTCCTTTTCGCACAGTTTTGCCTGGGAGCCCTGTCATTTCAAAGGGATAATCATTTGGAGGGAGGGGCTCGACTTTCCATTGCAGCAAGATTCCCACCTTCCTTGGCAGACATCTGTCCTTTAAAGCACCACAGAGACACCAGAAAATACTGCCTTCCTATTCCTTGCTTCCATGGGATCTCACAATGGCAAAATGCCCCCTGAGGCAGCAGCAGCAGCAGCCCTGCAGTTCACAGCCTGAAGCGGCTGCTGGGGCAGGGCAGGAGTGAGGGATGCTTTTCTGTTGGAAGGCACACATTCCTGAGGCTGTGTCCCAGCCCAGGGAACACTCACCAAAGGAGATGTCCCCGAAGTCGAGCTCAGCGAGGTCGAAGTGTAAACTCGGTGCAGTGACGCTGCCCCTGCAGGCCGAGGACAGAGCACGCAATGGCTCGGTTAAAGGCATTGCAAAGGTGCGGCTGTCGTGGCTCGGGGGCACAAAACCCGGGCTCAGGGCACCCTGGGTTTCCAACCAACACAGCCCCGTGTGCTCAGCACAGGGCCCTGGGCACAGGAGGCAGCTCAAGCCAAGGGGCAGCAGCCAACAGCCCCTGATGGGCTCTGGGCACAGGGCAGGCAGGAGAAGCCCCCGGGTTGCTGGGGGTCCCATGAAGGACCCTGAACACACACCCAGACATGGCTCCGTGCCTCAGTTTCCCCATCTGCAATGGCATGGACATCAAGGTGTCCCCACAAACTTCTGTAAGCAGCCCTTCCAGCCACAGCTTCCCTGCTTTGCTCCTTCTGAGCTGCAACTGCTGTTCCCATGGAGGAGCTTTCTCAAGAGAGTTTGACCCACACAATCATTACAGACACTGTTCTGAGACACGAGTCCAGGACATTCCCAAACATCCTCTGAAAAGAGCAGCAACAGTTCTACCCAGGGCACAGATGAATCCTAGAGGAAAGGACCAGCTTGTCAGCAGTGCACCAGCTGGCATAGCCAAGAGCAAGAGCTTCAACAACCAAACATGGCTGTCCTGAATCTAGCACAGCACCTCACCTGTCCTTCAACTCAGCAGACACACTCCAAAAGCCACCAACATCCACTGAAATCAGCACTTGAAGCTGCACAACATTCACCAGTTGATTTCATGGTTGATGCCAATCAGTGCCCACTCTGCCTTTTGGTTCAAAATCAAGAACCAGTGAACTGTGTTCTCTATTGTATTCACAGGACTGCCCCTGGCTCTGCTCTGCACATCTCAACAAGAGACACCTGCCCTTGCTCAAGGAGCAAGCTGCTTATGCAGAAACACCCCATGGCCACTTTGGGGGAGGGACAGAGGAGAATCAATTATTTGATGGTGAAAGGTTCACTCTTGATTTCCAAATGAAAAAGCAGCACTTTTCCTCCAAAAATGAAGGCAGCATCATTGTTTCTCCACTATGGGCACACCTGCTCACCACATTTGTCTTTCGAAGGAAAACCTTCCTTGTTCTTCTTTACCCATCTCCCTGATCTCATTGGTATCACCCAGTGCAGATTGCTTTCATTTCTTCACTGCCTGGAGCCAGTGCCGCCCAAGAGCAGCAGCCGAGCTCCAAAGCTGCAGAGCAGCCAGCATCAGCTCTCCTGCTTCCACTCCATTATCCTGCAGGACATGGTTTAGGCTGGCAGGGAAAGGCCTCACGCTGCTGTGGTGCTGAGCACTGAGCTCTGCCTCCCCTATGATCCGCCCTTCTCCCTTTGGCTGGGCCAGGATTGTCTCTTGCCCACGGGATGGTGCCCCAGTCCTTGGCACAGTTCCTGCTGCACAGTTCCTGACTCCCACATCAGCCCTTTGCTGGCTGTGCAAAGGAGGCACCAGAGCCCTCTGGGCACAGGAGCTGGGAGCACAGCTTGTGCCCCACAGCATGGCCATGAGAGGTGAGCTGAGGCTGCTGCTGCCCATCTGGCATGGATTATTCACACAAGGTTTTACAAACCCTGCTGCTGCTGCAGAATCAGCCAGGCTGGCCCATCTGCAAAGCCCTGGGGGCCTTGCTGGGTGTTCAGGTGGGACATCCCAGAGCAGCTGCTGCCCAAAGCTGATCCATCCCAGAGCCTGCCATGGCCCAAGGCACAGGGAGATCCCTGCAGGGAGGAGTCATTCCAGCTCCCAGCTACCACACAGGGCAGCAGGCAGCCTCACACTAAAGCAATGCAAGCAGCAGAGCAGAGATTCACACCTCAGAAAACACCTTTTTCCCCTGCTCCACCCCAAAAGGAGGTAGGTGGGGGATGTTCCTGAGACAGCCACAGATGTGCCCACCCAGCTCCCAGGGTCCTTACTTGATGGTCAGGATGGCAGGCACAGGAGATCCAGCCACTCTGAACTGGAACTCCTCCTCAAAGCTCCCCAGCACGGTGGCACTGAAGGAGATCTGCACACTCTGGCTCCCACCTGCTGCAATGATGCCCTTCTCGGGGGCAAACTTGAAACACAAGCCCAGGTTGGTGGCTGAAGGGAGACAGGTGAAGGGAGCATCAATAGCTCCTTGGTTCATCAGTTTCACCTGCAGCAGCAAGAAAGCAAAATGAAAATACGTGTGGAATCTTCCCTTCTTGTGAGTTATTGTCTAATGATGCAATGAACACCCATAAAAGGCAGAAGATGCTTTGTGCTGCTGAATGGCAGAAGTCCAAAGATACAACAGGACAAGTTCTGCCTTTGGGTTTTCATGCAGAGCAGTGGCAACTCCACAGAACTGCAGTCACCCTGGGCTTATCCCATGGACACAGAGCAGTGCCCCTCTGCTCAGCAGCACCAAGCGCAGTGAGAGCTGGCCCTGAGAGCAACGTGGGCTGATTGCAGCTGCGTAGGGAATCACCCCAGAGCTGCTGCTGCCCCAGTGAGCACAGCTCCAACAGCACCATCTGCTCATTCAACTTTTCCAGACAATGAAAACAATACATTGAGAATGAGGCATCAGCATCAAAACGTACAGACAGCAACATCTTTTGGTGAGAAAACTCAGCGTGTCTTTCCCATCCACAGCCAAGATTTTGAAAGTGTCTGCCATGATGCAGTGCCTCATGAAGTTTTTGCAAGCTTGACTCTACTGGGGGGGAGGCAAATAGGTAGAAAACACCTTTGCTTTATTCCCAGGAACACTTTTCTCTTTCTAGAGCCAGAGATGCACCGAGGCTGAAGTGTGGTGAGGGACTGGTCAGCAAGGGAGAGAACTCCCAAGGATTTCCTGTGATTGCAGCAATAAGCAGCAGACGCTTGGCTGGGAGCTGTTGGCAGTGGGCTGAAGCTCAAAGGCAGCCAGTTTGTTGCAGCTGCTTCTGCAGAGCCCAGTCCAAAGGTGCCTTGTGTCTGCACTGCCACAAAAGCCTCTGAACATGCAGCTTTTGGAGCCAGCGATGGTTTCATGTGCCAAGGGGTTGTTTTGCAGGAAGCCTCCCAGATGATCCCTAAGGAAGGCTGCCCAAAAGCAGGGACTGGGGCTTCAGGAACAACTGACACACCTTTGTGACCCCCCAGATTTCAGCAGTCCATCAAATATTCCCTGCTCACAGCTGCCCAGGTTGGCAGCAATTCCACAGCTGCACCAGGCTTGCTGCTGCCTCAGGAGCCATCAGCATCCATCCCAAGCCCTGCTGCTCACCTCATAGACATGGGGGGTGTTGACGAAAACGTTCCCAAGGTTCAGAGTAGGAGAGCTGAGTTCAACCAAGGGTCCTTGGCCTTCCCCTCTGAGCTGCAGGGGCAGCCTGCTCTCACAGCCTGGGGAGAGATGTCCATTGCAGTACAATCATTCCCTCTGCTCCACTGCATTTTCCAGGCTGCCTCAGTGCTAGTCCCCGACTCTGAGCTGGATGCAACCAGCTCCTGATGCTGCAGGAGAAGATATGCACCCTTCTCTTCCCTCAGGACATATCCCCTGAGGCTGACTTGCAATTTCTAACCCGTTTCCTGGGCTGCTTTCCAATTTGAGCCACCAGTTTACTGAGTTTAAAACATCTCTGGTGCCTGTAGTGACACGCCATGGAGTTATGGGTAGAAATGGAGAGAAAGGAGATTTAGGTGAGATAGTAGGGAAGAAATTTTCCCTGTGAGGGTGGTGAGGCACTGGAGCAGGTTCCCCAGGGATGTTGTGGAGGTTCCAGCCCTGAAAGTGTTCCAAGCCAGGCTGGATGGGGCTTGGAGCGCCCTGCTCTAGGGGGAGGTGTCCCTGCCCATGGCAGGGGCCTTGGGACTAGATGATCTCTAAGGTCCATTCCATCCTTACCATACTGTGATTCTGTGGTTTCCTTCCCATGCACCTAGAGGAGCTTTGAAATCCATTCAGTGCAGGCACAAAGCTCCTATGGAGTTTGGCAATTCCCAAACTCCCTGGCCCAGGAGCACAGGACTTTGTTGCCCAAGTGCTCCCCTTGTGACACTCAGCACTGTGTTCTATTGCCACAGACTGAGAGCTGCAAGGTGACAACTGCCACACAGGGAGAGAAGCAGCTGCTGGCCAAGGCTGCTCCCTCTACCAACAGCCCGGGCTCAGGGGGGCTCAGCCCCCTCTGCTCTGCTGCTGTCTGGGCACTGGGAGGTGATCCAGGCTCAGGGAGCCCATTTCTAACTCAGCTCCTACCACCTGATGATGGATCCATGGCAAATGGAGCCATCCTGGAGGCCAGGGGCCTGCAGGGGCTGAGTGCTTGTTCACTAAAGCTGTTCTGCTCTGGAGCTCTCTGGCCTTTGAGGGAATGCTGGCAAAGCCATGGCATGAAAACCTCTCCCTGCACTGCCTGGGCTGTTCTGGGATCACTCAGGCACACACAGCATTCTGAGCCCTGGCCTGGCACGGGAGACTCCCTGGGAGCTGCAGGGCCAGGGGGGATGTGCCAGCACTGCCCTGCTGACCAGGGACTCTTCCCAGCACTTCCATGGGAGCCCAGCGGGCGCAGGCTGGCACCATGGCTTCACTGAGGGGGAGAGAGGCAGGGCAAAGGAGATGCACCTGAGATGCTGCAGTAAGCCACACTTCCATACTCCAGTGCTTCCAGGGGTTTGAAGGTCACCTTGATTTCAGCTGAACAATTCGGCCTGATTTCTCCCTCCTACAGCAGAAAGAGACAGCAAAACCTTGCTTTGCAAACTTCACATTGCTTGTTTTCACCACCCTCCTGTAAGCCTTTGTTTAGAGCATCAGTGATGAGTGAACAACACAAGGAGCCAAGGAAACACTCCAAACCCAGCCCAACACAGCTCTCAATGCTCAGCTGATCAGCTCCCACTCTCCACAATATTCCTGCTGCTCTGACACAAGCTCTTGGGCACATCATGCTGCTGTCAGCTACAGTGGGATGCAACTGCCACTGTGCCCTGCTGGCTCTTGGCCTTAGATGGGCCATAGCTGTAACCAAGAAGAGAACATGATCCCCTTCCTTGCAAATAAAAATATTAGTTTAACCTGTATTGAAAGAAAGCAGAGGCTGGCATTATTCTAGGGTTTACTCCAACATGAGAAGGGATGTTGCACTGTGCACACACCAGGCATTCATCATCTCTCACAATGCCAGTACTCAGAATCAAGGCTCTGGTTGATGGCAGCATGTGGCAGTTTGCTTGCATCACCAGAAAAGGACAAGGTTTTCTGTCCCTGTGTGCAGGACAACTCCAAAGGCCCATTTCAACCTTCCACCCTTGTGTCCAGGCTCAGAGATGATGCTGGAAGGGACACTCAGAAATAGTGCAAGGCATGGTTACAGGAGGGGATTGGCATTTCTGTCATTAACCTTGGGCTGAATTTGGCCTCCTTTTGCCAGGGAACAATTGCAAGCTCCAGGTCAGTGTGTGAGCTGGCAGTGCTCCAACAGCCTCTGCTGAGCCCCACGTGTGGGGGGAACCCCTGCCTACAAGTACTGCTCCCTGGGACACTGACAGGACACGCAGACAGTGCCTTGAGCTCGAGCCTGGCAGCAGAGCTGGGCTTTGTCAGGCTCCCAGCCCTGCCTGGAGCCTGCAGGGCACAAATGCTTTCAGCAGCGAGCCCTGCAGCCTCACCAGAAACTCCATGTCCTCCCTGCCAGCACATGGGGCCAGCTGAGGATCTGCCCATTGACCGCAGCCAGGGAAGGGATGGGGGTAGGGAGTAGGGTGGGTGGGAGGACGGGGGGGGAAGGAGGAAGAGAATGTTCTCAGCTATCACTTACCATTGGCTCAATGAAAAAAATGTCATCAGAGAACAGGATGGGGCCTTCTTGCACCTTTGCCATCTTCTCCTGGACCATGCTGCTCAGGAGGGCACTGTGATCTCCACAAGAGCCCTTCACCTTCTCCGTTTCTTTCTCCTCTGGGAAGTTTTCCTGGGACACCTCTTTCGGCAGCCACAGCAAACACTTCCTGCAGCCCCAGGGAGAGACAAGGCCAGCAGATGGTTTCATGAGCCACAGATTTGCAGAGAGAAGTGTGAGCGCAGGAGAGCAAAGCACTTGAGGAGGAGCAGCAGCAGCTCCCCAGCAAAGGCTGAGCCCAAGCCACGAGGGTCCCACAGGGATCAGAGGACAACTTGCTGTTCCCTGGCCCAGCAGGGAGTTTCACTCCACACTTGCAAGCTCAGCAGAGGTTTCCAAAGCCAGCATCCCTCCAGAGAACCTCCTGCCTCAAAGCCTCTGCCATAGCTGAGGGAGAATCTACCAGCCATTTCAAGTGGCTTTTCCTCCCACTCAGCTGCTTGGGAGGGCACAGAAAGATCACAGAGCACCCACTGCAGCATTTCCCTGCCAAGGGGAGACAAAGCTGGCTTGCAGCTACGTGTTACCAGCATCACTCTTTGTTTCTTCCATTTTGGACCTACCCGGTTCCCTACTCTGCCTTTCACAAGAGCATCCCAGAGCACTTCCACAGGAAATTGATGAATTCAGGCACCGAATCCCTTCAGGGACATTCAAGTTTTTATATGCAATATGCATGAAAACAGAGCCTCTGAGAGGGGAAGGAACTTTGTTGTGCAGGAGGGAGACAGCAAACTCCTGGAGAGACCTTTTCATGAGCCAGAGCTTTTTGGATCCCATCCCAGTGCATGGCACTAGAATGTCCTGAGAGGGAAAGGATCCTGCACTATCTTCTCTCACAAAAAATCCTCTCTGCTCTGAGAGCTCAAAACCTCTCTGACAGCAGCACAGGGACACACAACCAGCCTGCATGGGCAAGGAGCTTTTGAAAGAACTAAGGGGAAAAAAGAGGGTGTATCACCTTTGGAAAGAGGGACTGGCAACTCAGGAAACGTTTAAGGATGTTGCCAGGTCATGTAGAAAGAAGAGAAGAGAGACAAGAGCCCAATTAGGACCTGAGGAAATCCAGTCATCACAACCAACCTTTCCTTCCCAAAATGCCATCCCTGGTTGGAGTATAAATGACCTGGAATGCTGAGTGCTGAGCTCCTGAAGCCCAGGGACACACACCCCAGTGCCGGGCATGGTTTACTTGGCCTAAACCATTCAAAAGCACCAACATCCCCTGAGGCCACATGTTAGCTCAGTCTTGGGCCTGTATCTCACTGAAATGCATCTTTCAAACCAACCTCCTCTTCTCTTCATTCTCTTCTTCCTCAGTAGCAAAAGCCTTCCACTGGAAGTGGGCTGTGATGTTACTCCTGTTTTCAATGAACAGGGTTCTGTGGCTTGACATGGTGGTGAAAGTCTTGTCAAGCTCCACGGAATTTGTGCTCAGCCCAACGTTGACATCTACAACTTCTCCCTGGAGCTTTGTGTGGATTCTTTCTTCACCTGGAACAAAGCAAAGGGGAGTCTTTGCTCAGCTCACTGGCTGATGGAAGCACAAGGAACAGAGCAAGGCACAGGGCACAGAAGAAAGTGTCCCAGTTTTGCGCTGAAGGAGCAGTTCTGTGGACCACTCCATTGATCACATCCTTCAGCTCTGTGTGTACAGCGTGAGGATGTCCTGGGCACCTCCTCAAACACCTTATTTCTGAGGGTGTTTGTAGAGATTTGGCCCCAAGGTGACAGGATGGACAGGGAGATTGGTCCATGTGCTCCGGTGACCCACTCAGATCACCAGGATTTCTGCATCCAAGTCCTTCAGGTGACAGGGCTGAGGAGCCCTGCTCAGTCCTGCCTTGCCCAGGCTCTCCCCGGGCATCCCAGGAGACTCCTGTCTCTCCTGATCCCTTGGATCCCTTCTTGCTGACCAGCAAATATGCCTGGGGCAGGTGGGCAGCAAAAGGAGGCCCAGAGGAACAAGTGAAGTGACAGCCCACAGCAGGAGGGGACACAGGTGAGGAAACACAACCAGCCTGGCTCTGCAATGTGACAAACCACTACAGAATGAGCACCATGAAAATCATCTCCCTGTCCAAACCCACAGCCACATCAGTCTTTAAATATTTTATACTGTTCTGATCTGAAAAACCAAGCTGGAGCATTGCAAATCAAATAAGAAAGGGACAAAGGAAAGATTAGTGAGTACCAAGCAGTTTCTACATTAAGACTGAATGGGATCCCTCAGTCTAGAAATCAAATGGGAGATAGATGTGAGAGGTTTGTAACAGCTTGAACAGCCTGGGAAATGGGGACAGGGAACAATTTGTTTTGATTCGACACAAAAAAGGAACTTGAGGGCCTGAAAATGTTATTAGGCAGAAACTACATCTATGTGTAAGGGCCACATAGAGAAAGGGTCTGTGGCAAGCCAGTGGAGAAGCAGCATATGGGACAGAGGTGTGCAAGAAACCCATTGCATTGGAGAGAGTCTGATGGAGACCTCACCTACAGCACTGCCCAGGAATCAAATAAAACTTCACCCAGGCATAGCCACATGGTAGTGGAGAATCAGAGTTCCTCCTTCCTCCACTCAGCAAGTCCCAGCAAAACAGCAGTCAAAAATCTTTGCCTTTCTCAAGCCCCTAAACACCAAGGAGTTCTCAGTTTGCTTTGGGGTAAAGGTGAACAGGGCAGGCACCTCTGGAGGGAATGCAGGGGATGGACAGCAGGCAGCCATGTGCAGAACTGTCCTGTGCCCTGCAGGGCCCAGCACTCACCTGAGCTGCAGCACACGGCCAGGGAGCCGCAATGGGCACCGCTGGCCAGCGGGTGAAATGCCACTGTCACCTGCACGGTGTCACCAGCGCCCAGAGCTCCTGTGGCCGGCACCACGGAGAAAGGACTGCAACACAGAGAGAGGGGTCAGGCCTGGGGACACCTGGCCATGAGATTCCTGCTGCACTGCAGCTCCCTGCAGCGCCCTTGGCCAAGCAGGGAGCAAACCAAGCACAGGCAGCACAAGAGACAGAACAGACAGGATCACAAACAGCCACCGAGCCTCTGCTGACAAGATCCAGCCCTCACAAGATCCTGGGGGTAAAATGACCTCAGCTCCCCATACTCTGCATCCAGCTCCCTGCAATGAGCCTCAAGGCTCCCACTGCCAGAAATCCCATCAGAGAATGGTTTGTGAAAAGCACAGAGAGGGTTCAGAGCTATTTGCATGCACAACTTGACACTGACTGCCTCAGGAATTTCTCTTTTCCTGCTGCCTATAAAACTCATCTCAAGAGATGAAAATGTTAGGGCACTCCCTGTCCTGGGAGATTACACCCTAGGAATCAGACAAGGAGAAGGAACTTTTCCCTGAAGACCAAGGAATAGTTCCTGTTGCATTTGCAGTGTGCTTCTTTGGTTTATTTTACCTTGAAATCATTGTGATTTAGCCTAAAAGGGGCAACTTTTCTAAGCATTTCAATGAAAGCTGCTCTAAGAAAAGGAGCAATCAAAACTCTGAAAGAGTGCAAATGCAGATTAGAGCAATACAGTGACATGGAAACCCAAAAGGATGATGCCATTTACAGTCTGAAGGGTCCAATCCCAGCTAAATGAAGCACCATGAGCAGGAGCACATCAAGGAAGCAGAACAGGAGGTTTCTGTGTGTTTACCAGCAATGCAGTCTGGGACTCTGGGCTGTCATGCAGGCTGGTAACTGTTTGCTTGGCCCAGCAGAGAAACTCTGTGCAATGTGTTGGAAATAATGATGCAGATGTGTTGGTGCACTTTGGATTTAACAGGAGCAATCAGGATTTAGTCACCAGGTAAACAGCTCTTGCCTGAAAAACACAAGACTCTGTGCTTTGATGCTCAGGGACAGCTCAGGGGAAATGTGCTTCTGCCCAGCAGCTGCTGGGCTTTGTGCCCTTCTACAGCCCCAGTGAGGAAACAAAAGTTCCTGGCCTTGGTGCTTTGTTGCTGGTCAATCTGTCATTTCAAATGTGTTCTGGGGACTTTGCTGATGAATGCATCACACACAAAAACAAAGAGAACATCCGCCAAGCTGAACTTTGTTCATGTCAGTAGTAACAGCTGATGAACTCGCTTCAGGTTCTGCTCATTAAGGACCTCTTGCTGTAATTATGGGCTGACCTGTTCCCATTGCCACTGGTGAGAACATCACTGCTGGCTGATGGAGAAGCCTTGGGCCAGCAATGTTCATGTGCTGGACGTGAGACTTTGGAGGGAGGGGAGGAAAGACAAGGCCCCAGCAGCCCCAGAGCCAGATCAGTGCTCGTGCTCCTGCATTTGCCCCGGGGCTGATGCCAGCACGGCTGCAGCTCTGCTGGGGCTGGGGGGATCAGGGCCTGCTGGGGGCAAGGCACAGCATTCTGTTCTTAGTCTTTGGCCAGAAATTCCACCGCAATAGAGAAGCTGCCAGTTAGGGGAATCCCTGGCCACGCTTCAGCACTACCTTCCATTCCATTCCCTTCCCACTCCTGCCCCATGTTACATGCTCCTGCCTTCAGGTGGCAGGATGGGAATAACATTCCAGGGATGACTTCAGAGCTTGCCTGAGAAAGAAGGTGTATTCTTCTTTTCAAATTATCAGGAGAAGAGGATCCAGCCAAGTTCAGGACTCAGCTGTCAGGTCTGGAAAACTGAGTGCAAATCAGCCCCCGCATCTCCTCCATCCCTGGGCTGTACCCACCAGACTCCTCTGTTCCTGCTGTAGCACTCATCTCTCACACACACCTGGCTCCCCAAGACCCAAAGACACAAGCTCCACAGCTAAACTTAACTCCTCTGAATTTCAGCCAACATCACTAAACTGCTCCCTGAGCCCACAGCTAGAAGAGCTGTGAAGGAGACATCCCTGACACTGTAAGAACCAAAGGAAAATCACTGCCAAGAGATAGGCCTGGAAAGCTAAATTTTGGGCTTTTCTCTGTTAATTGTGAGCTGCTCCTTAAGACACTTCTTATCCTGTTAGATCCAGCCTCTCAATGAATCACTACTGCACCTGACAGGCAGTAAAGATAAGGTATGGAGGGGGTTTTAAAAGGTTGTTTTCTTCTGCTTTTATAACTAGGTCCATTGACATGTTTGTTTCCTTGTATGGCATCTAAAGACAGGTCCATGTCTCCCAATGGCACCTTGCAACCCCCACACACTGCTCTTGCTTTGAGCAGTGTGTTTGCTCAGATGATTTCCAGAGGTCCCCTCCAGGACCACTGCAAAGCCACGTGCCTGTGGCCTCCCAGAGAATGGCTCTGTTTGGCTGACAGTGCTGAGGAAGCATTTCAGAAGCTGCTTGTACTCAGCAGGGTGCAAGCCAGCTCCCAACATGTTCCAGCAGCCTCCAGGAAATCTGGGACACAGAAAGCTCCAAGGCCACTGAAAGCAAGAGCAGATGCCTTCCATCCTGCTCACTTCCAGCCAGGCTGCAGGGCAGCAGATCCGATGCTTGGTTCCTTCTGTAGCTCTTTCCCAACTCCGCTCTCACCCAAAGCTGTTTGCGCAGGGACAGATGAGCTGCCTCACCTCTGGGTGCTCAGCTGGTACCGAGCTGCCCGGGCACCGACATTGCGCACCAGCAGAGTCTGCTGGGTGCTGACCTGGACCTGACACTTGGAGAAGTCCAGCTGGGCAGGGAAGTCCAGCACAGCTCGGGCACCAATGGCCCGAATTGGCACAACGATCCTTTCCCTTGCAGTGAGGCACACCAGCTCGTGGCAATAATCCTGCAGGAAAAGAAACTGGCTCAGCACAGGACATTTAGTGCCATCCCCATGGCAGAAGAAAAACCATTTCCTATACCCCTTCAAGGCCATCAATTTACCTATTGCACCCTCAAATGAACACGAAGTTCTACTACTATGTCACATTTTAAAGGCACCAGTGCACTTTGCAAAATCTGTCTCAGTGGCATTCAGCTCTTGTGTCACTTGGGTCATACAGATAACAGCCCTAGGCCACCATCATTTTTACTCTAAACTTTAATGATGTTAAAGAATTCCTAAGCCCCTTCTAAGCAACATGGAGCTGGGGAACACAGGACATTGCTCTTTAGGCTTCTGTATTCCCACTTTCTGAGAATAGGACAAAGTGTTCAACTGACTCTAAGCAGCAAAAGGAAGAGGAGAAAACAGCTGCACCCAAAGACATCCTGCACCTCTGGCTTGGTGCAGAAACATCGGTTGGCTCACAACTCCCCTCTAACTTTGCCTGTCCAACCAAGTCAGGAGAAGAACAGTGCTAAGAGGTAGCAGGATGCTGTTGGAAAAGGCCTCTCTGTTTCCCTGCCAGGCTTCCTCCCTTCCATGCCATGCCCTCAACCCTTCTGTATGAACAAGCCTCCAGATCAGAACATGAACCCTCCAGATCCCAGCACTGAGATCAGACTTGCCAGGGCCTCAGCACTGCTGTTCAAACCTCCCCACAAAAGCAGCTTTGGCACAGAATGGGTGCCAGCTGACAGAGCAAGCACAGCGACAGGCATGAAGACAGAGCCCCAGCAGTGTCACTGCCACGGGCTCTGGGCTCACAGCTCTGCCTGCAGCTTGTACCTGCCCTACACCAGCTCCTGCAGGCAGGTGTCCAAGTCCCCTGCAGCTCAGAAACCTCCTGCTGACCAAGGGCACCCAGAGCCCAGTGTGCCTGTGCCAGGCCGGGCTCACGGGCACAGCACGTCCTCTGCCCTGGCCCTGCAGCTGTGCCATGCTCACTTGTGCTCTGGGACAGCACAGCTGCGAGGCTGCACAACAGAGGGGCTGAAAAAGCACCGGCTTTGCTCCAGCCCAGGGGCACGCAGGGAAGCTGTTGGCAGTCCAGGAAGGAGGAAAGCTCTCTGACCTCTTTGTTCCTCTGGTGTTTTCCATCAGAATGATACCCCTTCCACTGGACCTAGAGATGGCCCAACATCTATCAACAGCCCTCTGTCATTTTCATCCTGTTTCCTGTGCATCTTCCCTTGGCAATGCTCAGCAATGTGCAGGGAGGGGAAGCAGAGCCTGTCAGGCCTGGCTGCAGTGCCTGCCAGCAGTGCCAAGGTGTGACTGGCTGCAGGCTGCCTGCCCACGCCTGGAGCCCAGCTCACAGCATGCAATGGGCTGGAGCCAGAGTGCAGGGAAAACAATGGCTGTGGAGATCATTGTGTGCTTTGGCTCCTCCAGCCTCACCTGGTTCTTGCTGGGGGTGAAGCGGATGCGCACAGGGGCAGAGGCGCCCGGCGGCACGGCACGGTACGCATCGCTGGAGCTCACCAGCTGGAAGTAAGGTGAGCTCTCCATGGAGACCTTCACCACGTGAAGAAACTGCAGCAAAGACATGAAATTATCATTTTGCCACTTGTGGAAACAGGACGAGAGGAGACCTGTCCATGCCCTGCTAACATCCCTCCCTTGACCCTCTTCCAAAGCACTTTCAGCTGAGCAGGCACAGGCACATCATTCACAAGGCTGAACTTGAATCCCTTCTCTCTGGCTCCAGCATTTGGCCAGGGCCATAGGGCAGTGCCTGCTGGGAAGGAAGGGCTGAGCAGGTCAGCACCAGCAGGATGGAGACACAGCACCTGAACCAAGTCACCTGCATATTCAACAAGGCCAAAAACCTGCTGGCTTCTGCCTGCACACAGGCATCAAGTTGTCATGTTCCAGAGGGGGAATGTGCTACCTAAAAGCAAACCAGCACATTACTGTGGGGCAAGGAAGAAATTCCCTTCTGGCAGAGCAGGTTTGGGTAGGGACTTTCTGGGGGATACAGTCAGGCAGGCAGAGCAGCAAGACAGGAGACCAAACACTGTGGTCTTACTGGGAATAAAAGCAAACCTGAAAAGCAAAAGAAGGAATGAACACAGCAAGACAATCCCTAAAACAAGGAGATGGCAAAGAGAATTTAAATGGGCAGTAAAGCAGCAAGGAAGAATCTTAAAACCATGAGAGCAACCAGCTTGCCAAAAGTGACAGAAACACAGACAGGCGGTGTCTATTGACCATGGGGCTTCAGAGGCATTTTCTGCCTGGAGAAACAGGACCAGCGCTGACTGACAGTGTGGTTCCAGTATGCAAAGCCAATCTTGGCTCTCCAGGGCTTCCTGCTGCCTGTACAGGCAAGCTGGGCTGCTGGGCATTCCTGCCTGCAGCCAGCAGGCCAGGTTCTGCCCTCTGGGGCTCACAGACAGAGCACACATGCATTTTCTAGCACACTGATATCATCAACCCCTGAGCACCAAAATGCTCTCCAAAAGTCTAAACCAGATGATTTGGACTCCCTCCTGTCTCCTCCCACCAGCCCACTCTTGGCACTAGCCTCACTTGAGAAAATGTTTCCCTGACTGAAATTCAAATGGTCTCAAGTTTTCCTCTTTACAGTGGAACACAACTGACAGTTTTCAACTGTTTCCCTCTCAGCTCTCTTGGGAAACTGCAAAACAATCCCAATTTCTTCAGCTGAAGGTGGAAACCTCCAGGAGCACATGGCTGTGGATGTGCTGTGCTTCTGCAAAGGGAAAGCAGCGCACCGTGTTGCTTTTGGAAAAGCTGAGCAGAACTGGATGAAGCTGAGCAGGAGCCTCAAGTGGCACCTAAAGGCCTCTCACTGCTTCTGCTCCATCACTCTGATTGCAGGGCTCTTGCAGAACACGGTTCCTGCAGGGCCAATGCCATTAGTGAGAAGTGATTCCAGCATAAAGTGCAGAAGGCTCAGCCCCTGAGCTTTGCCTGTGAGCTGCACAAAGGGAGCCAAACTGGCTGACAGAGGCAGAGATTCCTACCAGGAGCCAAGATTAACCAAGGACACACAGGGTGTGCTATAGACCCAAGGCCAAGCATGAGAGCAGGTAAGAACTGTACAGCCCTCAACATTCCTGTCAATCCAGAGCTTTCAAGAGAAGGAAACTCCTTTGGGATAGACACCATCAATGCCTGGCCAAAATCTGGGGACAGTTCCCAGCAGGAAGATTTCCACCATCTTGCAGAAGAAGGTGCTGAGACATTTTCTTCTGCATGTGCTGCAGCACATAACTTGCTTTGCTCTACACTGAGGGAATGACAGCACTCTCCTCTTCCAGCACAGTGTTAAAGCTTCGCGTGCCAGCACTTACCTTGTCCTTATTCATGAGAGACAGCACCATTTCAGAGACCTCCCGAGCGACGAAGTTCTGAAATACCAGCTCTGGTGGGGAAACCCCAAACCAGCTCTGTTTCGGGGCAGCTGACGGCAGCTGGAGAGGAGAGAGAGCAGGGAGAGCTTCAGCTGCTGGGAGGATGGTTCATGCAGGAGAATCTTCCACTGATCCCCAGTGAAGTACAGACTCTGGGGGAGCATGTCTGCCCAGCCCACACTGGGCAAACAGTGGCTCACCCACCTCTGCTCTGAGCTGATCCACAGCTGCTGGGCCACACAGAGCAGGCTCAAGCCAAGCTGCTCTTCTGGCATGGATTTCTCCAGGTTTCTTTCTCCAGAATGCCAGGCAGCACTTTCCTAAAACACAGCCCTGTGCCCATGTGGTCACAGAGCTCTGGGGCACTGACTGAGCACTCAAGGAGTAAGTAAAACCCATGAATTTACAGGAGACTCCATGGGAAAGGATTTGGGATGTCTTTTACTCTGAGACACGGAAACCAAGGCCCACACAACTGCAAATATCTTTTTTGCTCTACAACTTAGACATCTGTAAGAAGAGCACAGGACCAGAGGAGGTGTGAGAGATGAGGTGACACTTGGCTGAAGCCAAAAGGTTATTAAGCAAAAGAATGGAATTTGTTGGTTCTGTGTGTTATTTGTGGTTTGCATTTGTTCCGGTTGGTTTGTTGAGTGTCACAGTGAGAGGGACAGGGTTGAAGACCTGACCAAAAGGAAGGAGGATGAGAAGGGAGGGGACAGAAAAGTTGGTGCTCAGTAGAGAATGGAAGCTCCTGAGTAGCCATCCAATGGCAAAGGGCACAGGGACCACCCCAGCCGGGTACAAAGGGGATACAAAGATTGCCATTTTCTCAGAGGGTGTGTGTGTGCGCTTGGCTCTCAGGGAGGGAGACATCCCCAGCTCAGCTGAATCCTTACTAAGAAACACTTTTCTTTTGCTTTGATGATTTTGTTCCTTTTCATTGTATTTAAAAGTTAGTGTGTTCCAAAGAGAGAAAAAGGCAAAAATAAAAAGACAAATGAGCTGAAAATAAAAAGACAAGTGAGGTGAATGCTGAATGAGGATAAGGTTCAGTTATTTTCTCAGCAACTTGGGTAAAAGTAGAGTTGGTATCTCCTTTTTCAATGGCCTTTAAATGGGTGCTTTCTTGTCATTACTGCGATCTTATTTCATGCCATTCTAGAGGCACGTCTGGAATGACACAACAACAGCAAATGCTTCTGGAGCAGAGACATTGCTTGGAGAAAACTCTGCCCTGCTTTCTCTGCCTTCTCCAGCCACACTGCTGTCACTGCAGAGATGCAAGCAGCTCTCCTCTGTGACTTCACAGCAGACACATTCTGCTGAAGAGAGTGGCTGCAGCACACTGTCCCTTAGCTGTGCCCCTCCCTGAGGTGTTCCCAAGGCTCCTCTCCAGGACAATCCTTTACCTGGATTGTGTTCTGTGTCTCTTGCTGCCAATTTCCTGCTCAACAGCCCACCTCAGTCACTTACCCGTTTGGACTGTGCTTTATACCGAGCTAGTCCTGCCAGAAAGGCAGCTTTAAACACACCTCTGAGTAGGCACTGATCCAGATAAAGCACATCCATTCCCCTCTGCCCAGGGCCAGTCCCCTGGACATCTGGCAGCCTGCAAAATCTAACACCCCATCAGGGTCCAACACATTGTTCCAGCCCAAAGCAGTAATGCAATTTGTTGTGTTCAATCTGAAGTAATTCCTGCACATCCTTGGCCTTCAAAGGCCAACGCTGCCACTCTGCAGGGAATCCTGTGACCCCGAGCATTTGATGGTGACCACACCAAAGCAAGAGGTGGCTCCTTCAGCAGGAGAATGGCAAAGGGCAATTTTGTGCCTTTGTGTCCCCAGCCTTCCTCCCATTGTTTTAGCAATGGCAGCTGCACTCCAGCACACCCCAGCAGCTTCAGCAGAGGGTATTTGTGTTGCCTTAGTGCAGATCTGGACTCCCAGTCCACCACTCCCAGCACCTTGCAATGACAGCAGGACCTGGACACTGAGGTATTTTGCTGGAGGCAAGCCTGTCACAAACACACACCCTCTTCAAACTTCATGTGAAACAGAAAGGAAAAGAGCAGGAAAAGGCTACCTTTGGGCGAGTCTCACTCCTGTCTAGAAATGGGCCAATTCTGGGCAGGATACCTTCCCCAGTGCTGGCCTCCTTCTTCCTGCTGAGAAACTTCTCCCTCTGGAACTTAGAGGGAAGCAGCTGAAAGGCAAAAGTAAACCAGCTAGAGCCTCAGAGTTGTGCTTGTTCAGAAAGGCTTTTCGTGAACAAGTGGCACTGCTGAATAACTTGTGATCACAGCCACTAGGACAGTCCTGGAAGCCCTGGGAGTTTCCTGCTGAAATACTTAGCATCAGTCAATTAATAATACAGAGTGGAACACATATACTCCAGCCATATGGCTCTGTCCCATTGGCTTCTCCATGATTGCATGGGACATGGTTGGGGATTTCTGCTCTTTGGGCATTTGTTTCCTCTTGCGTTTCGTTGGATTGAGGCAGTGACCTTTCCAGAGAATGGGGAGGAGCTCTCAGAACTGCCTGAACTCCATCCCTGCACAACGCTCAGAACTCACAGCAAGGAGATATCGCTGCTGGATGAGTCCAAGAGATGCAAGAAAGGAACACTGTACCAAGACTGAGGTGCACAGGAATGTGTCTAGGTTTTAGTTCTCCCTGTTAATTGTTTTCTCTGTTTGGGCTGACAGAGCCCTCCACAGAAGAAAACAGAGGCATCTCCTTGACAGAGCCTCAGCAGTGGGGCATCTTCAGCCAAGTGAGCTGCAGACAGCAAGGGACCTTTGTGGCCCTGGCTCCAGCGCTGCCTGCAGGGCTGCATCTGTGCCCACACAGGAGCTGGGAGAGAACAGCTGCTTTGGAAGCTCTTCCAGCTGGGACCAGCCGTGGCTCTCAAGGCTTTGGGCAGAGTTTGAGCTTCCCTCCACAGCACATGCCCAGGTGCCCAAGGGCAGGATGGTCAGAGCAGCACAGGTGAGTGCCCAGCCTGACAGAAGGAATTCCTGTGGCAAAGGGAAAGGGACAGAACACATGCTCAGGCCTTCAGCTGTACATTGGTTTCACTCGGCTCTGCTGGCACAGACAGGCAAGACACAGCTGAAGCATCCCACAGTGTTCCCTATTGCACCAGGACAGCCCCAGCAACAGCAGCACAGCACAAAGGGCTGGGCAGGGGCTCTGCAGCTTCACAGCACTGCTGGACAACAGGGGCAGGGAGAGCAGGGACACCAGGGCAGTGCCAGCCTTAACACAGCCCCAGTGGGTACTCACAGTATTAGGCTTCAGCCCTTCCCTGGACAAAAGACGAGGTGTTGGTGTCTTCTTTGGCAATCCAGACGCCATTTCCAAGGGACGATGTTGCAGGTCAGCGACAATGCCTCAACAAAACTGGAAGGAGCAACAATGGAACTCTGAAAATCCACAACCCAATTCGTGGCAGATTCAAGGCATATTCTGCTGCTAAAAATGTTACATTACTTGAAAGTAGCTAAGTGCTTGTTTGGTGTAAGTAGCTAGTATAGTTAGGCCTCTAGTTGGACTGTATTTGAACTATATGGCTACCTTGTGCAATTCAAAGTTAGATCATACTGAAACCTGGAGCTAAAAATCTGAACATTAATAACAGTTCGAACAGACAAAGCTGTAGCTTAAATATTACTCAAAAATAGCTAGAGTGGGCCTCCTCTTCTTTAGGCTAAAGCACCCTTGCTCTATCAGCTGCTCCTCACAGCTGAGACACTAATGAGAGACTGGAATGTTATGGCTAATGGCTTAAATATCATTATAAAGGACTTTCTGCCCATTGTGACAAAACTGTATAAAGAAGCTGCGACCACCCAAGCCCACCCTTCCCTGAAAATGCCTCCTGACTGGAACTAGGCACTGTGAGTTAAGCTGCCTAAGAGAACTTGAGACAAGATCAAGGGGACACTATTGTCCCATTACCTCAGGTCTGGGGAGAAGTAAACAAGGCTGAGGAGAAAAACCTATCCACAACAAAGCCAAACTCAGCAGCTGTCCTGAAAATCACCTCTGTCTGGGTTCAGGCTGGGGAAGTCATAGCCACAGACTCTTCTGCTGAGGCCAGGTTTGCACACAAACCTCCCAGCAAAGACCTCCACAGTGCCTCCAGACCCATTCCTGAGGCCTGCACCTGACCACTGCAGGGCATGCAAAGCAACAGAACAAATCAGAAAATCCAGAACCCAACTCATGGCAGACTCGAAGGATATATGGGTGCTAAAGATTTTGTATTTTCTGAAAGTAGCAAGAGACAGAGTCCAACTTGCCCCCCCCCCGGGAGGTACCTGGGCAAGGTATCATCTTGCCCAAATCTCCATTAATCCATTGGAGTCTTACATTTTGCCAGACCTCACCACAGAGAAGACCACAAGAGGATTTAATGGTAGGCAAATGGGATCCATGGAATGGTGATATTTTCTACTAAATCTCTCTCTGTCACTCTCTTTCTCCTCCCCTCCTTCCCAAACTCCATCCCCCTCCCACTTTTTCTTTTCTTTCTCTCTCTTTCTCCCTCACATTTACTGTTCCATAAAATCCAGACCATTGACTTTGGCATATGGTCTCGTTTGCACCTCAACACAGAGGCATCTCCCTAAAAATTTTAAAACCCAGATGATAAAAACCCACTGAAACTTGAACAGAACTCATTCACCTTTAAGCAGTTTAAGCAGTTACTATAGGACAAAAATGTATAGACTACTATCTTTAGAAAATGTTGCATTTCTTCAGTAAAAAAAGCACTATCAGTAGTCCATTTATTGGTCATCCTCTCAGGTGTACATGTCACTGAACTACTGCGCCAGAAGACTGACACGATCACATCCTCTATTTCCCTTTGGCATTCTCTTTCAGAGCTGCCTGTGTGCTGCAAGCCTGTGGCCCCAAGAGCTCAGCTGGCCCTCTTCCCTCACCCTCCATAGGCAGCTGCCAGTCCCTTTCACGTGTCTGTCCTGTGACCGCATGCTCAGCGTGCAGGTTCCTGGCCAGTGAGTAGCACCAGTGCATCGGGGGCAGCAGGGCTGGCATGGGGGGGGGGAGGGTGCCAGCAGTGACCCGCTGTGCTGGGCACAGGGGTGACAGTGTCTGCTTGGGAGGGGCTGATGTGGGGAGCCCCTGTGCAGCCCTGCCCATCAGCAGGGCCTATGGGGGCTCATCCCAAGGGCTACAGGCAGCGAGATGCCATGGGCTACAATCCCATGGCCTTGGGTTGCTGCCTCCAACAGGAACAGGTTCGTTGTCCCCTGCCACACACCTGTGACTCCTGCCCTCCCCAGGCACCCCGAAAAACTCCCGTATTTGCAGCCGATGCCCCCTAGCAAGGAGCCACCGCCCAGCCAAAGGTAAGGGCTCTGAGGACACGTTCCCCGCACCTGGGGTGCAGGGTAGCCCTGACACAGCAAGGAGGGCTCTGCACCTGGGCTGGGGCAGAGGAGCCTGGGGGACGGGGCAGGGTAGGGGAGCAGAAGGCAGCTGTGGAGGGCCAGTGCTTGCCCCAGGGCTGGGGGCTTTTGCATTCCTTGCCTTGCACTGCTCTGTCTGGCCCACTTCTCTGTCCCAAGGTTGCTGAAAGCACATCTGATGAGCTGTGTCTGTTTTCAGTCTGAGCTCAGGCTTGGTGGGGAATTGTGTGCCTCCTGTGAAAGGAGTTCCCAAAACCAATCCCTGCAGCTGGGACAGCGCAGCTCCTGCCAGCTGGTGTCCTGTGCACAGGGACCTGCCATGGCCATGGCCAGCACACCTTGCTGTGAGGACAGAGCCAGCAGATCAAGCCTGGTGGGATGGGCTTGGGGCTCCTGCAGCAGGTGGACAGGAGCTGGCAGGGACATGCCCCTGCAAGCAGCACTGCTAGTGCCCTCCCTGGCACAGCAGGGTGATGCCCTGCATGCCACAGGGCTGGGCACTGAGCCTCCTCTGTCCCATCCCACAGGAGGCTGCTGGTCTGTGCCAGTGTCCCCCGTATGCCTCAGATCTCTGGGGACCATCAAAGCAGCAGTTTCACGATGCAGAACATCAAGGCTTC
This sequence comes from Melozone crissalis, assembly GCF_028551555.1. Lineage (NCBI taxonomy): Eukaryota > Metazoa > Chordata > Aves > Passeriformes > Passerellidae > Melozone > Melozone crissalis. The sequence continues at coordinate 164,008 of NW_026535912.1, forward strand.
CCCACATACAAGTGCACAGCTGCAGCGTCTCCTGGTACACCACAACAAGGTAGGTGTGATGAAGGTAGAGACACAGAATGGTGACTGAGGCTTTAAGCATTGCTGACTATCCAGGAGGAATCTGTGTCTTCAGTCCCCAGGGAGACCTGGGTTGGGAGGATTATTGGGGGGTGCTGGATTGGGCCCTGCATTGCAGCCAGCTGCCCTCTCCTCCTCAGCCTAGTGTGACCCTGCTGCACAGTGATGGACACATCTCGAGGGGCCGTAATGACTAGCATCACACGGCGACCAGGACACAGGATGTGTCAGATATGGCCCTGTCAGGGCAAGGGAGTCAGTGACGACAGGGGGCTGATTATCTGCAGGGTGCTAGCTGGGGGATGAGTAGGGCTCTGTGTACAGAGCTGGGTAATGTGGCATGGGTATTTTGCGTCTGGGGTAAGAAGGAAGGGGCAGAATGGAGCAGGAGGACTGGCACATGGGGCAACTGAGCTTGGAGCTGGAGTAACGTGGGAGAATGGCCATGCCCAGTGTGGGACAAGACCTTGAGTCCTGGTGTGCTGGGGCCAGCACCTGTGGCGGCTCACCCTTGTCCTTCACCGCCCAGGCCCTGCCGCCTCAGGACAGCACCGGCCAGGCACAGCTCCTCGACAGCTCTCATGGGCCCCAGGGCTCGAGCAGCCTCTCCAGCCCCGCCAGACATCAACAGCCCCTGGTCAGCTGGAAAGGACTCAGCGCCCAATGCTCGACCTGGGACATCTTGTCCGAAGCGAGAAACACCTGTGACAACTGTCATAAGGAACTTGACTTTTTACTTGTATATAATAACTAAGTTGGTTGTATATAGTTATTAGGTTAATAAAAACTGTTAAAATTACGGGCAGAGCCTTGTCTCACAGCCTGCCTCTCCCCAGGCTCCCTGGTGCTCCTTCAGCTCCTTCCCCCCTGCTGTGGTTCTGCCCCCGGGCTGAGCAGTTCGAGCCCCGGGCCAGGCCCTGAGGCCGCTGCTACTCCCGCGGCGCCTGCGGGGCAGCCCTGAGGCTCTGGGCCGGCTGTGGGAGCAGGAGCCGCGCTGCAGAGCCCGCGGCCCTCACGGGCTGCGAAGGCACGGGCAGATGGCCATGGGGCCCGGCTGGCAATGCCGGCGATGCTGCTCTCAGCTGCCGCCTGCAATCCTTACAGGCAGCCCTCATGCCGGCTCAGGAGACGCTCAGAGCCGCACCCGAGGGCTGGCCCCGACCCGCGGCCCCCAAGGGCACTTGTCCCTTCATCTCTGCACTGCCACATTCCGAGCTCCCTCCTCCCCTTCCTTTCTGCGGGGCAGCATTAGGGGCTGGCCCAGCGGCTTTCCTCCCGCACAGCCGGCAGCCCCTTGCCCACAGCTCCCTGGCGGGAGCCAGAGCTGCTTTCCAGCTGGGCAGCCCCGCCGTGTCCCGCAGCCCGGGCCGGCTCCTGCCCGCTGCCGGCGAGGCCTGGCGGCTGGGCCCGGCCATCCCGGGCCATAGCAGCTCCCTGGCCAGGGGAACACAGCCAGACATGCGGGGACACACAGCAACACAAAGGGGACACACGACGGGCACCGTTTCCCGTGTCCCCATTGCCGCAGAGCAGTGCTGTGTGCGGGGCTGGCACAGACCTGGGCACAAAGGAATGTCTGTGCTGTCACTGGAGAAAGGACACGGCAGGGGTGCTGCTCACGGATGAGGGTGCTTGGGGCTGTGGGGGCTCTCCGACCTTCTTACACCTGCGGAGGTCGGGGCAGTCTCTGTCCCTCTCAGCCCTGGTGTGACCCCACCCAAACATCATCGGGGTCAGAGGGACAGAGACACCCGCAAACCCCCAGAACGGCAGAACCTGGGATTTGATTTGGGGCTGAGGATTTAGGAAGGGGCTGGAATTGGGGCTGAGTTGGAGTTGGGGCTGAGATTTGGATTAGAGCTGGGATTGGGGTTAAGGCTAGACATGGGATTGGCTTTGGGCTGGGGTTGGGTTGTGGTCTGGGGCTAGACAAGTTTGGAATTGGGATGTGATTAAATACAGAACTGTGAGTTTGTCTAAACGTGGAGTGAGATTGAGAGCAGGATCAGGGTCAGGTTTGGGACTGAGCTCACCCAGAGCGGGACAGAGGGGATGTCACTGCAGGATGTCCCTGCCATCATCCCAGCCCTCCTCAGGCACCTCCAAACATGAGGGGCAGCTGGGTGCCCCAAGATCCAGGTGCTCGCACACTGCCCCACCATACCAGGCAAGCATTCCCTGAGGGCAGCCCTGACTGTGATCCTTAGGGCTCTGGGATCAGCCCTCACATCCCTGTGGGAGAAGCTGCAGACAGGATGAGAGATTTTTCGCCCCCTCTTCCCTGTGGAAAGATGAAGCCCAGCTGCCCTTTCCTTCTGGTGCCTCCTCTCCTCAGCTGAGGATGTCAAACTTCCCAGGAGCAGGAAAATCCCCATTCCCTATTTCCTTGTGGCTGCAGCTTGGAACACCCACCCAGAATTAAGGACTTTCTGACCACCCTGCTGAATGACACTGGGAGGAGATTTGTGAGAAAGGGAGGAAATTGTATTTCAATAGTAAATAAAAGGCGCAAAATTATTGCTTTCTGTCACATTTGTTTTCAGTCAGTTGCACTTCTGGTCCCAGGCCAGAGAAAAGGGTGGGGCAGGGGGCTGGGAGGGGCAGGGGGGCCGGGAAAAGGTTGCGTTGGTGCTCGATGAAGAGATGCAGGGGGGTCTGGGTTCTCAGGAATGGGGGTGCCAGGGGGATCTCAGGGTCATGAAAATGAGGGGGGGAGGGCAGGGACGTGGAGAGGTAGAATGGACTTCCAGGGGGTCCTTGAGCCCAGGAAAGGGGAGTCCAGGGTTTCCCAAAAAGGGGGGACCAGAGTGGGGTCACCCGGGATGTTCGGAAAGGGGGAGCTCAGGGGGTCTCTGGTTTTGCAGAAAGGTGTGCCTGGGAAAGGCAGGAATGGGAGACCAAGGCGTTCCACGTTGTCCCAGAGTCAAGCCCACGCCAAGTCTGGAGGCTGGGAGCCATGGGATGGCCGGGAAAAAGGGAGCAGCGGGTCATGATGTCCGAACAGGAGGATTCAGGGGGCCCCTGTGCAGGCTAAGGGGAGCAGGGGGGTCCCGGTGCTGGCAGTGGTGGTTCAGGGTCCCGGTGCTGGGGGTCCCACTCCCCCCTGGCCCCCCACGAGCGCCCTCAGCCCCAGCGCTGGAGCCATCGCGCTGCTCCTCCTCACTGCCAGTGTGATCCCCGGATGATCCCAGTAGAACTCAGTCACCCAGGAGCTGCTCCCAGGATGATCCCAGTACAGCCCAGTCACTCCCAGTCCTGGCATCCCCCCAGGCCTCTCTGCGTTCCGACCTGTCCCGGCTCCATCCCCGCCCCTCCCGGGGGCTGCGAGGGCTGCGGGAGCGGAGGAGGAGGAGGAGGGAGGGAGGAAGAGGCGGAGCTGGGGAGGAGAGGGGGAGGCAGGCGGCTCCGGCGCTGCCTGAACTTGCAGCAGCCTCTTGTCCCCTCCTGTCAGGGAGTTGTGCAGAGCCAGAAGGTTCCCCGTGAGCCTCCTTTTCTCCAGGCTGAGCCCCCTTCCCTGCTGCCTCAGCCCCTCCTGCTGTTCCAGCCAGGGTGGGATACTAGTGCTGCAAAGAGCACTGTACAGACCTGGCATAGGTGCCTTTATCCGCACATTTTAACCTTTCATTAGTTACACAAAGACTCTTGGGAAGGCCCAAACTGCAGTCAGTCGCCGCAGTGCCAATCTCCTTTGCAAATCCCTGCGGCCCCGCCCGGCCCTGCACTCGGTGCCGCGGTTGCCCGGAACCGCGCCCGGGCCCTCAGCGTCTGTGACAGCGGCGCGGCCTCAGTTGCCTGAGAGCGCGGCCCTGGCTGGGTGTGCGCAGCCTGGGCTCCTGCAGGCGGCTGCACCGGGCCATTCGCCAGGTGAATTGTCGGCGTAGAGAATTGCTAAAGGTGCAGAGCATTGGCCTCTGCGAAAAGCGCCGCAGCATGCAGAACACTGGTGTCTGCTAGGGAGTCCTGAATTTCATTTGAAGGTAAAGACCGACTAAAGTTGAACTTTTTGGTTTTGTTTCATCTGTGCTCTGAAAGAGAATGCCAAAGGGAAATAGAGGATGTGATCATGCCAGTCTTCTGGCACAGTAGTTCAGTGACATGTACACCTGAGAGGATGACCAATAAATGGACTACTGATTGTGCTTTTTTTTAGTGAAGAAATGCAACATTTTCTAAAGATAGTAGTCTATACATTTTTATCTTATAGTAACTGCTTAAACTGCTTAAAGGTGAATGAGTTCTGTTCAAGTTTCAGTGGGTTTTTATCATCTGGGTTTTAAAATTTTTAGGGAGATGCCTCTGTGTTGAGGTGCAAACGAGACCATATGCCAAAGTCAATGGTCTGGATTTTATGGAACAGTAAATGTGAGGGAGAAAGAGAGAGAAAGAAAAGAAAAAGTGGGAGGGGGATGGAAGTTGGGGAGGCGGGGAGGGGAAAGAGAGTGACAGAGAGAGATTTAGTAGAAAATATCACCATTCCATGGATCCCATTTGCCTACCATTAAATCCTCTTGTGGTCTTCTCTGTGGTGAGGTCTGGCAAAATGTAAGACTCCAATGGATTAATGGAGATTTGGGCAAGATGATACCTTGCCCAGGTACCTCCCGGGGGGGGGGCAAGTTGGACTCTGTCTCTTGCTACTTTCAAACAATATAAAATCTTTAGTACCCGTATATCCTTTGACTCTGCCATGAGTTGGGTTCTGGATTTTCAGATTTGTTGTGTTGCTTTGCATGCCCTGCAGTGGTCAGGTGCAGGCCTCAGGAATGGGTCTGGAGGCACTGTGGAGGTCTTTGCTGGGAGGTTTGTGTGCAAACCTGGCCTCAGCAGAAGAGTCTGTGGCTATGACTTCCCCAGCCTGAGCCCAGACAGAGGTGATTTTCAGGACAGCTGCTGGGTTTGGCTTTGTTGTGGATAGGTTTTTCTCCTCAGCCTTGTTTACTTCTCCCCAGACCTGAGGTAATGGGACAATAGTGTCCCCTTGATCTTGTCTCAAGTTCTCTTAGGCAGCTTAACTCACAGTGCCTAGTTCCAGTCAGGAGGCATTTTCAGGGAAGGGTGGGCTTGGGTGGTCGCAGCTTCTTTATACAGTTTTGTCACAATGGGCAGAAAGTCCTTTATAATGATATTTAAGCCATTAGCCATAACATTCCAGTCTCTCATTAGTGTCTCAGCTGTGAGGAGCAGCTGATAGAGCAAGGGTGCTTTAGCCTAAAGAAGAGGAGGCCCACTCTAGCTATTTTTGAGTAATATTTAAGCTACAGCTTTGTCTGTTCGAACTGTTATTAATGTTCAGATTTTTAGCTCCAGGTTTCAGTATGATCTAACTTTGAATTGCACAAGGTAGCCATATAGTTCAAATACAGTCCAACTAGAGGCCTAACTATACTAGCTACTTACACCAAACAAGCACTTAGCTACTTTCAAGTAATGTAACATTTTTAGCAGCAGAATATGCCTTGAATCTGCCACGAATTGGGTTGTGGATTTTCAGAGTTCCATTGTTGCTCCTTCCAGTTTTGTTGAGGCATTGTCGCTGACCTGCAACATCGTCCCTTGGAAATGGCGTCTGGATTGCCAAAGAAGACACCAACACCTCGTCTTTTGTCCAGGGAAGGGCTGAAGCCTAATACTGTGAGTACCCACTGGGGCTGTGTTAAGGCTGGCACTGCCCTGGTGTCCCTGCTCTCCCTGCCCCTGTTGTCCAGCAGTGCTGTGAAGCTGCAGAGCCCCTGCCCAGCCCTTTGTGCTGTGCTGCTGTTGCTGGGGCTGTCCTGGTGCAATAGGGAACACTGTGGGATGCTTCAGCTGTGTCTTGCCTGTCTGTGCCAGCAGAGCCGAGTGAAACCAATGTACAGCTGAAGGCCTGAGCATGTGTTCTGTCCCTTTCCCTTTGCCACAGGAATTCCTTCTGTCAGGCTGGGCACTCACCTGTGCTGCTCTGACCATCCTGCCCTTGGGCACCTGGGCATGTGCTGTGGAGGGAAGCTCAAACTCTGCCCAAAGCCTTGAGAGCCACGGCTGGTCCCAGCTGGAAGAGCTTCCAAAGCAGCTGTTCTCTCCCAGCTCCTGTGTGGGCACAGATGCAGCCCTGCAGGCAGCGCTGGAGCCAGGGCCACAAAGGTCCCTTGCTGTCTGCAGCTCACTTGGCTGAAGATGCCCCACTGCTGAGGCTCTGTCAAGGAGATGCCTCTGTTTTCTTCTGTGGAGGGCTCTGTCAGCCCAAACAGAGAAAACAATTAACAGGGAGAACTAAAACCTAGACACATTCCTGTGCACCTCAGTCTTGGTACAGTGTTCCTTTCTTGCATCTCTTGGACTCATCCAGCAGCGATATCTCCTTGCTGTGAGTTCTGAGCGTTGTGCAGGGATGGAGTTCAGGCAGTTCTGAGAGCTCCTCCCCATTCTCTGGAAAGGTCACTGCCTCAATCCAACGAAACGCAAGAGGAAACAAATGCCCAAAGAGCAGAAATCCCCAACCATGTCCCATGCAATCATGGAGAAGCCAATGGGACAGAGCCATATGGCTGGAGTATATGTGTTCCACTCTGTATTATTAATTGACTGATGCTAAGTATTTCAGCAGGAAACTCCCAGGGCTTCCAGGACTGTCCTAGTGGCTGTGATCACAAGTTATTCAGCAGTGCCACTTGTTCACGAAAAGCCTTTCTGAACAAGCACAACTCTGAGGCTCTAGCTGGTTTACTTTTGCCTTTCAGCTGCTTCCCTCTAAGTTCCAGAGGGAGAAGTTTCTCAGCAGGAAGAAGGAGGCCAGCACTGGGGAAGGTATCCTGCCCAGAATTGGCCCATTTCTAGACAGGAGTGAGACTCGCCCAAAGGTAGCCTTTTCCTGCTCTTTTCCTTTCTGTTTCACATGAAGTTTGAAGAGGGTGTGTGTTTGTGACAGGCTTGCCTCCAGCAAAATACCTCAGTGTCCAGGTCCTGCTGTCATTGCAAGGTGCTGGGAGTGGTGGACTGGGAGTCCAGATCTGCACTAAGGCAACACAAATACCCTCTGCTGAAGCTGCTGGGGTGTGCTGGAGTGCAGCTGCCATTGCTAAAACAATGGGAGGAAGGCTGGGGACACAAAGGCACAAAATTGCCCTTTGCCATTCTCCTGCTGAAGGAGCCACCTCTTGCTTTGGTGTGGTCACCATCAAATGCTCGGGGTCACAGGATTCCCTGCAGAGTGGCAGCGTTGGCCTTTGAAGGCCAAGGATGTGCAGGAATTACTTCAGATTGAACACAACAAATTGCATTACTGCTTTGGGCTGGAACAATGTGTTGGACCCTGATGGGGTGTTAGATTTTGCAGGCTGCCAGATGTCCAGGGGACTGGCCCTAGGCAGAGGGGAATGGATGTGCTTTATCTGGATCAGTGCCTACTCAGAGGTGTGTTTAAAGCTGCTTTTCTGGCAGGACTAGCTCGGTATAAAGCACAGTCCAAACGGGTAAGTGACTGAGGTGGGCAGTTGGGCAGGAAATTGGCAGCAAGAGACACAGAACACAATCCAGGTAAAGGATTGTCCTGGAGAGGAGCCTTGGGAACACCTCAGGGAGGGGCACAGCTAAGGGACAGTGTGCTGCAGCCACTCTCTTCAGCAGAATGTGTCTGCTGTGAAGTCAGAGAGGAGAACTGCTTGCATCTCTGCAGTGACAGCAGTGTGGCTGGAGAAGGCAGAGAAAGCAGGGCAGAGTTTTCTCCAAGCAATGTCTCTGCTCCAGAAGCATTTGCTGTTGTTGTGTCATTCCAGACGTGCCTCTAGAATGGCATGAAATAAGATCGCAGTAATGACAAGAAAGCACCCATTTAAAGGCCATTGAAAAAGGAGATACCAACTCTACTTTTACCCAAGTTGCTGAGAAAATAACTGAACCTTATCCTCATTCAGCATTCACCTCACTTGTCTTTTTATTTTCAGCTCATTTGTCTTTTTATTTTTGCCTTTTCCTCTCTTTGGAACCCACTAACTTTTAAATACAATGAAAAGGAACAAAATCATCAAAGCAAAAGAAAAGTGTTTCTTAGTAAGGATTCAGCTGAGCTGGGGATGTCTCCCTCCCTGAGAGCCAAGCGCACACACACACCCTCTGAGAAAATGGCAATCTTTGTATCCCCTTTGTACCCGGCTGGGGTGGTCCCTGTGCCCTTTGCCATTGGATGGCTACTCAGGAGCTTCCATTCTCTACTGAGCACCAACTTTTCTGTCCCCTCCCTTCTCGTTTTCCTTCCTTTTGGTCAGGTCTTCAACCCTGTCCCTCTCACTGTGACACTCAACAAACCAACCGGAACAAATGCAAACCACAAATAACACACAGAACCAACAAATTCCATTCTTTTGCTTAATAACCTTTTGGCTTCAGCCAAGTGTCACCTCATCTCTCACACCACCTCTGGTCCTGTGCTCTTCTTACAGATGTCTAAGTTGTAGAGCAAAAAAGATATTTGCAGTTGTGTGGGCCTTGGTTTCCCTGTCTCAGAGTAAAAGACATCCAAAATCCTTTCCCATGGAGTTTCCTGTAAATTCATGGGTTTTACTTACTCCTTGAGTGCTCAGTCAGTGCCCCAGAGCTCTGTGACCACATGGGCACAGGGCTGTGTTTTAGGAAAGTGCTGCCTGGCATTCTGGAGAAAGAAACCTGGAGAAATCCATGCCAGAAGAGCAGCTTGGCTTGAGCCTGCTCTGTGTGGCCCAGCAGCTGTGGATCAGCTCAGAGCAGAGGTGGGTGAGCCACTGTTTGCCCAGTGTGGGCTGGGCAGACATGCTCCCCCAGAGTCTGTACTTCACTGGGGATCAGTGGAAGATTCTCCTGCATGAACCATCCTCCCAGCAGCTGAAGCTCTCCCTGCTCTCTCTCCTCTCCAGCTGCCGTCAGCTGCCCCGAAACAGAGCTGGTTTGGGGTTTCCCCACCAGAGCTGGTATTTCAGAACTTCGTCGCTCGGGAGGTCTCTGAAATGGTGCTGTCTCTCATGAATAAGGACAAGGTAAGTGCTGGCACGCGAAGCTTTAACACTGTGCTGGAAGAGGAGAGTGCTGTCATTCCCTCAGTGTAGAGCAAAGCAAGTTATGTGCTGCAGCACATGCAGAAGAAAATGTCTCAGCACCTTCTTCTGCAAGATGGTGGAAATCTTCCTGCTGGGAACTGTCCCCAGATTTTGGCCAGGCATTGATGGTGTCTATCCCAAAGGAGTTTCCTTCTCTTGAAAGCTCTGGATTGACAGGAATGTTGAGGGCTGTACAGTTCTTACCTGCTCTCATGCTTGGCCTTGGGTCTATAGCACACCCTGTGTGTCCTTGGTTAATCTTGGCTCCTGGTAGGAATCTCTGCCTCTGTCAGCCAGTTTGGCTCCCTTTGTGCAGCTCACAGGCAAAGCTCAGGGGCTGAGCCTTCTGCACTTTATGCTGGAATCACTTCTCACTAATGGCATTGGCCCTGCAGGAACCGTGTTCTGCAAGAGCCCTGCAATCAGAGTGATGGAGCAGAAGCAGTGAGAGGCCTTTAGGTGCCACTTGAGGCTCCTGCTCAGCTTCATCCAGTTCTGCTCAGCTTTTCCAAAAGCAACACGGTGCGCTGCTTTCCCTTTGCAGAAGCACAGCACATCCACAGCCATGTGCTCCTGGAGGTTTCCACCTTCAGCTGAAGAAATTGGGATTGTTTTGCAGTTTCCCAAGAGAGCTGAGAGGGAAACAGTTGAAAACTGTCAGTTGTGTTCCACTGTAAAGAGGAAAACTTGAGACCATTTGAATTTCAGTCAGGGAAACATTTTCTCAAGTGAGGCTAGTGCCAAGAGTGGGCTGGTGGGAGGAGACAGGAGGGAGTCCAAATCATCTGGTTTAGACTTTTGGAGAGCATTTTGGTGCTCAGGGGTTGATGATATCAGTGTGCTAGAAAATGCATGTGTGCTCTGTCTGTGAGCCCCAGAGGGCAGAACCTGGCCTGCTGGCTGCAGGCAGGAATGCCCAGCAGCCCAGCTTGCCTGTACAGGCAGCAGGAAGCCCTGGAGAGCCAAGATTGGCTTTGCATACTGGAACCACACTGTCAGTCAGCGCTGGTCCTGTTTCTCCAGGCAGAAAATGCCTCTGAAGCCCCATGGTCAATAGACACCGCCTGTCTGTGTTTCTGTCACTTTTGGCAAGCTGGTTGCTCTCATGGTTTTAAGATTCTTCCTTGCTGCTTTACTGCCCATTTAAATTCTCTTTGCCATCTCCTTGTTTTAGGGATTGTCTTGCTGTGTTCATTCCTTCTTTTGCTTTTCAGGTTTGCTTTTATTCCCAGTAAGACCACAGTGTTTGGTCTCCTGTCTTGCTGCTCTGCCTGCCTGACTGTATCCCCCAGAAAGTCCCTACCCAAACCTCCTCTGCCAGAAGGGAATTTCTTCCTTGCCCCACAGTAATGTGCTGGTTTGCTTTTAGGTAGCACATTCCCCCTCTGGAACATGACAACTTGATGCCTGTGTGCAGGCAGAAGCCAGCAGGTTTTTGGCCTTGTTGAATATGCAGGTGACTTGGTTCAGGTGCTGTGTCTCCATCCTGCTGGTGCTGACCTGCTCAGCCCTTCCTTCCCAGCAGGCACTGCCCTATGGCCCTGGCCAAATGCTGGAGCCAGAGAGAAGGGATTCAAGTTCAGCCTTGTGAATGATGTGCCTGTGCCTGCTCAGCTGAAAGTGCTTTGGAAGAGGGTCAAGGGAGGGATGTTAGCAGGGCATGGACAGGTCTCCTCTCGTCCTGTTTCCACAAGTGGCAAAATGATAATTTCATGTCTTTGCTGCAGTTTCTTCACGTGGTGAAGGTCTCCATGGAGAGCTCACCTTACTTCCAGCTGGTGAGCTCCAGCGATGCGTACCGTGCCGTGCCGCCGGGCGCCTCTGCCCCTGTGCGCATCCGCTTCACCCCCAGCAAGAACCAGGTGAGGCTGGAGGAGCCAAAGCACACAATGATCTCCACAGCCATTGTTTTCCCTGCACTCTGGCTCCAGCCCATTGCATGCTGTGAGCTGGGCTCCAGGCGTGGGCAGGCAGCCTGCAGCCAGTCACACCTTGGCACTGCTGGCAGGCACTGCAGCCAGGCCTGACAGGCTCTGCTTCCCCTCCCTGCACATTGCTGAGCATTGCCAAGGGAAGATGCACAGGAAACAGGATGAAAATGACAGAGGGCTGTTGATAGATGTTGGGCCATCTCTAGGTCCAGTGGAAGGGGTATCATTCTGATGGAAAACACCAGAGGAACAAAGAGGTCAGAGAGCTTTCCTCCTTCCTGGACTGCCAACAGCTTCCCTGCGTGCCCCTGGGCTGGAGCAAAGCCGGTGCTTTTTCAGCCCCTCTGTTGTGCAGCCTCGCAGCTGTGCTGTCCCAGAGCACAAGTGAGCATGGCACAGCTGCAGGGCCAGGGCAGAGGCTGTGCTGTGCCCGTGAGCCCGGCCTGGCACAGGCACACTGGGCTCTGGGTGCCCTTGGTCAGCAGGAGGTTGCTGAGCTGCAGGGGACTTGGACACCTGCCTGAAGGAGCTGGTGTAGGGCAGGTACAAGCTGCAGGCAGAGCTGTGAGCCCAGAGCCCGTGGCAGTGACACTGCTGGGGCTCTGTCTTCATGCCTGTCGCTGTGCTTGCTCTGTCAGCTGGCACCCATTCTGTGCCAAAGCTGCTTTTGTGGGGAGGTTTGAACAGCAGTGCTGAGGCCCTGGCAAGTCTGATCTCAGTGCTGGGATCTGGAGGGTTCATGTTCTGATCTGGAGGCTTGTTCATACAGAAGGGTTGAGGGCATGGCATGGAAGGGAGGAAGCCTGGCAGGGAAACAGAGAGGCCTTTTCCAACAGCATCCTGCTACCTCTTAGCACTGTTCTTCTCCTGACTTGGTTGGACAGGCAAAGTTAGAGGGGAGTTGTGAGCCAACCGATGTTTCTGCACCAAGCCAGAGGTGCAGGATGTCTTTGGGTGCAGCTGTTTTCTCCTCTTCCTTTTGCTGCTTAGAGTCAGTTGAACACTTTGTCCTATTCTCAGAAAGTGGGAATACAGAAGCCTAAAGAGCAATGTCCTGTGTTCCCCAGCTCCATGTTGCTTAGAAGGGGCTTAGGAATTCTTTAACATCATTAAAGTTTAGAGTAAAAATGATGGTGGCCTAGGGCTGTTATCTGTATGACCCAAGTGACACAAGAGCTGAATGCCACTGAGACAGATTTTGCAAAGTGCACTGGTGCCTTTAAAATGTGACATAGTAGTAGAACTTCGTGTTCATTTGAGGGTGCAATAGGTAAATTGATGGCCTTGAAGGGGTATAGGAAATGGTTTTTCTTCTGCCTTGGGGATGGCACTAAATGTCCTGTGCTGAGCCAGTTTCTTTTCCTGCAGGATTATTGCCACGAGCTGGTGTGCCTCACTGCAAGGGAAAGGATCGTTGTGCCAATTCGGGCCATTGGTGCCCGAGCTGTGCTGGACTTCCCTGCCCAGCTGGACTTCTCCAAGTGTCAGGTCCAGGTCAGCACCCAGCAGACTCTGCTGGTGCGCAATGTCGGTGCCCGGGCAGCTCGGTACCAGCTGAGCACCCAGAGGTGAGGCAGCTCATCTGTCCCTGTGCAAACAGCTTTGGGTGAGAGCGGAGTTGGGAAAGAGCTACAGAAGGAACCAAGCATCGGATCTGCTGCCCTGCAGCCTGGCTGGAAGTGAGCAGGATGGAAGGCATCTGCTCTTGCTTTCAGTGGCCTTGGAGCTTTCTGTGTCCCAGATTTCCTGGAGGCTGCTGGAACATGTTGGGAGCTGGCTTGCACCCTGCTGAGTACAAGCAGCTTCTGAAATGCTTCCTCAGCACTGTCAGCCAAACAGAGCCATTCTCTGGGAGGCCACAGGCACGTGGCTTTGCAGTGGTCCTGGAGGGGACCTCTGGAAATCATCTGAGCAAACACACTGCTCAAAGCAAGAGCAGTGTGTGGGGGTTGCAAGGTGCCATTGGGAGACATGGACCTGTCTTTAGATGCCATACAAGGAAACAAACATGTCAATGGACCTAGTTATAAAAGCAGAAGAAAACAACCTTTTAAAACCCCCTCCATACCTTATCTTTACTGCCTGTCAGGTGCAGTAGTGATTCATTGAGAGGCTGGATCTAACAGGATAAGAAGTGTCTTAAGGAGCAGCTCACAATTAACAGAGAAAAGCCCAAAATTTAGCTTTCCAGGCCTATCTCTTGGCAGTGATTTTCCTTTGGTTCTTACAGTGTCAGGGATGTCTCCTTCACAGCTCTTCTAGCTGTGGGCTCAGGGAGCAGTTTAGTGATGTTGGCTGAAATTCAGAGGAGTTAAGTTTAGCTGTGGAGCTTGTGTCTTTGGGTCTTGGGGAGCCAGGTGTGTGTGAGAGATGAGTGCTACAGCAGGAACAGAGGAGTCTGGTGGGTACAGCCCAGGGATGGAGGAGATGCGGGGGCTGATTTGCACTCAGTTTTCCAGACCTGACAGCTGAGTCCTGAACTTGGCTGGATCCTCTTCTCCTGATAATTTGAAAAGAAGAATACACCTTCTTTCTCAGGCAAGCTCTGAAGTCATCCCTGGAATGTTATTCCCATCCTGCCACCTGAAGGCAGGAGCATGTAACATGGGGCAGGAGTGGGAAGGGAATGGAATGAAAGGTAGTGCTGAAGCATGGCCAGGGATTCCCCTAACTGGCAGCTTCTCTATTGCGGTGAAATTTCTGGCCAAAGACTAAGAACAGAATGCTGTGCCTTGCCCCCAGCAGGCCCTGATCCCCCCAGCCCCAGCAGAGCTGCAGCCGTGCTGGCATCAGCCCCGGGGCAAATGCAGGAGCACGAGCACTGATCTGGCTCTGGGGCTGCTGGGGCCTTGTCTTTCCTCCCCTCCCTCCAAAGTCTCACGTCCAGCACATGAACATTGCTGGCCCAAGGCTTCTCCATCAGCCAGCAGTGATGTTCTCACCAGTGGCAATGGGAACAGGTCAGCCCATAATTACAGCAAGAGGTCCTTAATGAGCAGAACCTGAAGCGAGTTCATCAGCTGTTACTACTGACATGAACAAAGTTCAGCTTGGCGGATGTTCTCTTTGTTTTTGTGTGTGATGCATTCATCAGCAAAGTCCCCAGAACACATCTGAAGTGACAGATTGACCAGCAACAAAGCACCAAGGCCAGGAACTTTTGTTTCCTCACTGGGGCTGTAGAAGGGCACAAAGCCCAGCAGCTGCTGGGCAGAAGCACATTTCCCCTGAGCTGTCCCTGAGCATCAAAGCACAGAGTCTTGTGTTTGTCAGGCAAGAGCTGTTTACCTGGTGACTAAATCCTGATTGCTCCTGTTAAATCCAAAGTGCACCAACACATCTGCATCATTATTTCCAACACATTGCACAGAGTTTCTCTGCTGGGCCAAGCAAACAGTTACCAGCCTGCATGACAGCCCAGAGTCCCAGACTGCATTGCTGGTAAACACACAGAAACCTCCTGTTCTGCTTCCTTGATGTGCTCCTGCTCATGGTGCTTCATTTAGCTGGGATTGGACCCTTCAGACTGTAAATGGCATCATCCTTTTGGGTTTCCATGTCACTGTATTGCTCTAATCTGCATTTGCACTCTTTCAGAGTTTTGATTGCTCCTTTTCTTAGAGCAGCTTTCATTGAAATGCTTAGAAAAGTTGCCCCTTTTAGGCTAAATCACAATGATTTCAAGGTAAAATAAACCAAAGAAGCACACTGCAAATGCAACAGGAACTATTCCTTGGTCTTCAGGGAAAAGTTCCTTCTCCTTGTCTGATTCCTAGGGTGTAATCTCCCAGGACAGGGAGTGCCCTAACATTTTCATCTCTTGAGATGAGTTTTATAGGCAGCAGGAAAAGAGAAATTCCTGAGGCAGTCAGTGTCAAGTTGTGCATGCAAATAGCTCTGAACCCTCTCTGTGCTTTTCACAAACCATTCTCTGATGGGATTTCTGGCAGTGGGAGCCTTGAGGCTCATTGCAGGGAGCTGGATGCAGAGTATGGGGAGCTGAGGTCATTTTACCCCCAGGATCTTGTGAGGGCTGGATCTTGTCAGCAGAGGCTCGGTGGCTGTTTGTGATCCTGTCTGTTCTGTCTCTTGTGCTGCCTGTGCTTGGTTTGCTCCCTGCTTGGCCAAGGGCGCTGCAGGGAGCTGCAGTGCAGCAGGAATCTCATGGCCAGGTGTCCCCAGGCCTGACCCCTCTCTCTGTGTTGCAGTCCTTTCTCCGTGGTGCCGGCCACAGGAGCTCTGGGCGCTGGTGACACCGTGCAGGTGACAGTGGCATTTCACCCGCTGGCCAGCGGTGCCCATTGCGGCTCCCTGGCCGTGTGCTGCAGCTCAGGTGAGTGCTGGGCCCTGCAGGGCACAGGACAGTTCTGCACATGGCTGCCTGCTGTCCATCCCCTGCATTCCCTCCAGAGGTGCCTGCCCTGTTCACCTTTACCCCAAAGCAAACTGAGAACTCCTTGGTGTTTAGGGGCTTGAGAAAGGCAAAGATTTTTGACTGCTGTTTTGCTGGGACTTGCTGAGTGGAGGAAGGAGGAACTCTGATTCTCCACTACCATGTGGCTATGCCTGGGTGAAGTTTTATTTGATTCCTGGGCAGTGCTGTAGGTGAGGTCTCCATCAGACTCTCTCCAATGCAATGGGTTTCTTGCACACCTCTGTCCCATATGCTGCTTCTCCACTGGCTTGCCACAGACCCTTTCTCTATGTGGCCCTTACACATAGATGTAGTTTCTGCCTAATAACATTTTCAGGCCCTCAAGTTCCTTTTTTGTGTCGAATCAAAACAAATTGTTCCCTGTCCCCATTTCCCAGGCTGTTCAAGCTGTTACAAACCTCTCACATCTATCTCCCATTTGATTTCTAGACTGAGGGATCCCATTCAGTCTTAATGTAGAAACTGCTCGGTACTCACTAATCTTTCCTTTGTCCCTTTCTTATTTGATTTGCAATGCTCCAGCTTGGTTTTTCAGATCAGAACAGTATAAAATATTTAAAGACTGATGTGGCTGTGGGTTTGGACAGGGAGATGATTTTCATGGTGCTCATTCTGTAGTGGTTTGTCACATTGCAGAGCCAGGCTGGTTGTGTTTCCTCACCTGTGTCCCCTCCTGCTGTGGGCTGTCACTTCACTTGTTCCTCTGGGCCTCCTTTTGCTGCCCACCTGCCCCAGGCATATTTGCTGGTCAGCAAGAAGGGATCCAAGGGATCAGGAGAGACAGGAGTCTCCTGGGATGCCGGGGGAGAGCCTGGGCAAGGCAGGACTGAGCAGGGCTCCTCAGCCCTGTCACCTGAAGGACTTGGATGCAGAAATCCTGGTGATCTGAGTGGGTCACCGGAGCACATGGACCAATCTCCCTGTCCATCCTGTCACCTTGGGGCCAAATCTCTACAAACACCCTCAGAAATAAGGTGTTTGAGGAGGTGCCCAGGACATCCTCACGCTGTACACACAGAGCTGAAGGATGTGATCAATGGAGTGGTCCACAGAACTGCTCCTTCAGCGCAAAACTGGGACACTTTCTTCTGTGCCCTGTGCCTTGCTCTGTTCCTTGTGTTTCCATCAGCCAGTGAGCTGAGCAAAGACTCCCCTTTGCTTTGTTCCAGGTGAAGAAAGAATCCACACAAAGCTCCAGGGAGAAGCTGTAGATGTCAACGTTGGGCTGAGCACAAATTCCGTGGAGCTTGACAAGACTTTCACCACCATGTCAAGCCACAGAACCCTGTTCATTGAAAACAGGAGTAACATCACAGCCCACTTCCAGTGGAAGGCTTTTGCTACTGAGGAAGAAGAGAATGAAGAGAAGAGGAGGTTGGTTTGAAAGATGCATTTCAGTGAGATACAGGCCCAAGACTGAGCTAACATGTGGCCTCAGGGGATGTTGGTGCTTTTGAATGGTTTAGGCCAAGTAAACCATGCCCGGCACTGGGGTGTGTGTCCCTGGGCTTCAGGAGCTCAGCACTCAGCATTCCAGGTCATTTATACTCCAACCAGGGATGGCATTTTGGGAAGGAAAGGTTGGTTGTGATGACTGGATTTCCTCAGGTCCTAATTGGGCTCTTGTCTCTCTTCTCTTCTTTCTACATGACCTGGCAACATCCTTTAACATTTTCTGAGTTGCCAGTCCCTCTTTCCAAAGGTGATACACCCTCTTTTTTCCCCTTAGTTCTTTCAAAAGCTCCTTGCCCATGCAGGCTGGTTGTGTGTCCCTGTGCTGCTGTCAGAGAGGTTTTGAGCTCTCAGAGCAGAGAGGATTTTTTGTAAGAGAAGATAGCGCAGGATCCTTTCCCTCTCAGGACATTCTAGTGCCATGCACTGGGATGGGATCCAAAAAGCTCTGGCTCATGAAAAGGTCTCTCCAGGAGTTTGCTGTCTCCCTCTTGCACAACAAAGTTCCTTCCCCTCTCAGAGGCTCTGTTTTCATGCATATTGCATATATAAAACTTGAATGTCCCTGAAGGGATTCGGTGCCTGAATTCATCAATTTCCTGTGGAAGTGCTCTGGGATGCTCTTGTGAAAGGCAGAGTAGGGAACCGGGTAGGTCCAAAATGGAAGAAACAAGGAGTGATGCTGGTAACACGTAGCTGCAAGCCAGCTTTGTCTCCCCTTGGCAGGGAAATGCTGCAGTGGGTGCTCTGTGATCTTTCTGTGCCCTCCTGAGCAGCTGAGTGGGAGGAAAAGCCACTTGAAATGGCTGGTAGATTCTCCCTCAGCTATGGCAGAGGCTTTGAGGCAGGAGGTTCTCTGGAGGGATGCTGGCTTTGGAAACCTCTGCTGAGCTTGCAAATGTGGAGTGAAACTCCCTGCTGGGCCAGGGAACAGCAAGTTGTCCTCTGATCCCTGTGGGACCCTCGTGGCTTGGGCTCAGCCTTTGCTGGGGAGCTGCTGCTGCTCCTCCTCAAGTGCTTTGCTCTCCTGCGCTCACACTTCTCTCTGCAAATCTGTGGCTCATGAAACCATCTGCTGGCCTTGTCTCTCCCTGGGGCTGCAGGAAGTGTTTGCTGTGGCTGCCAAAAGAGGTGTCCCAGGAAAACTTCCCAGAGGAGAAAGAAACGGAGAAGGTGAAGGGCTCTTGTGGAGATCACAGTGCCCTCCTGAGCAGCATGGTCCAGGAGAAGATGGCAAAGGTGCAAGAAGACCCCATGCTGTTCTCTGATGACATTTTTTTCATTGAGCCAATGGTAAGTGATAGCTGAGAACATTCTCTTCCTCCTTCCCCCCCCGTCCTCCCACCCACCCTACTCCCTACACCCACCCCTTCCCTTGCTGCGGTCACTGGGCAGATCCTCAGCTGGCCCCATGTGCTGGCAGGGAGGACATGGAGTTTCTGGTGAGGCTGCAGGGCTCGCTGCTGAAAGCATTTGTGCCCTGCAGGCTCCAGGCAGGGCTGGGAGCCTGACAAAGCCCAGCTCTGCTGCCAGGCTCGAGCTCAAGGCACTGCCTGCGTGTCCTGTCAGTGTCCCAGGGAGCAGTTCTTGTAGGCAGGGGCTCCCCCCACACGTGGGGCTCAGCAGAGGCTGTTGGAGCACTGCCAGCTCACACACTGACCTGGAGCTTGCAATTGTTCCCTGGCAAAAGGAGGCCAAATTCAGCCCAAGGTTAATGACAGAAATGCCAATCCCCTCCTGTAACCATGCCTTGCACTATTTCTGAGTGTCCCTTCCAGCATCATCTCTGAGCCTGGACACAAGGGTGGAAGGTTGAAATGGGCCTTTGGAGTTGTCCTGCACACAGGGACAGAAAACCTTGTCCTTTTCTGGTGATGCAAGCAAACTGCCACATGCTCCCATCAACCAGAGCCTTGATTCTGAGTACTGGCATTGTGAGAGATGATGAATGCCTGGTGTGTGCACAGTGCAACATCCCTTCTCATCTTGGAGTAAACCCTAGAATAATGCCAGCCTCTGCTTTCTTTCAATACAGGTTAAACTAATATTTTTATTTCCAAGGACGGGGATCATGTTCTCTTCTTGGTTACAGCTATGGCCCATCTAAGGCCAAGAGCCAGCAGGGCACAGTGGCAGCTGCATCCCACTGTAGCTGACAGCAGCATGATGTGCCCAAGAGCTTGTGTCAGAGCAGCAGGAATATTGTGGAGAGTGGGAGCTGATCAGCTGAGCATTGAGAGCTGTGTTGGGCTGGGTTTGGAGTGTTTCCTTGGCTCCTTGTGTTGTTCACTCATCACTGATGCTCTAAACAAAGGCTTACAGGAGGGTGGTGAAAACAAGCAATGTGAAGTTTGCAAAGCAATGTTTTGCTGTCTCTTTCTGCTGTAGGAGGGAGAAGTCAGGCCGAATTGTTCAGCTGAAATCAAGGTGACCTTCAAACCCCTGGAAGCACTGGAGTATGGAAGTGTGGCTTACTGCAGCATCTCAGGTGCAGCTCCTTTGCCCTGCCTCTCTCCCCCTCAGTGAAGCCATGGTGCCAGCCTGCGCCCGCTGGGCTCCCATGGAAGTGCTGGGAAGAGTCCCTGGTCAGCAGGGCAGTGCTGGCACATCCCCCCTGGCCCTGCAGCTCCCAGGGAGTCTCCCGTGCCAGGCCAGGGCTCAGAATGCTGTGTGTGCCTGAGTGATCCCAGAACAGCCCAGGCAGTGCAGGGAGAGGTTTTCATGCCATGGCTTTGCCAGCATTCCCTCAAAGGTCAGAGAGCTCCAGAGCAGAACAGCTTTAGTGAACAAGCACTCAGCCCGTGCAGGCCCCTGGCCTCCAGGATGGCTCCATTTGCCATGGATCCATCATCAGGTGGTAGGAGCTGAGTTAGAAATGGGCTCCCTGAGCCTGGATCACCTCCCAGTGCCCAGACAGCAGCAGAGCAGAGGGGGCTGAGCCCCCCTGAGCCCGGGCTGTTGGTAGAGGGAGCAGCCTTGGCCAGCAGCTTCTTCTCTCCCTGTGTGGCAGTTGTCACCTTGCAGCTCTCAGTCTGTGGCAATAGAACACAGTGCTGAGTGTCACAAGGGGAGCACTTGGGCAACAAAGTCCTGTGCTCCTGGGCCAGGGAGTTTGGGAATTGCCAAACTCTGTAGGAGCTTTGTGCCTGCACTGAATGGATTTCAAAGCTCCTCTAGGTGCATGGGAAGGAAACCACAGAATCACAGTATGGTAAGGATGGAATGGACCTTAAAGATCATCTAGTCCCAAGGCCCCTGCCATGGGCAAGGACACCTCCCCCTAGAGCAGGGCGCTCCAAGCCCCATCCAGCCTGGCTTGGAACACTTTCAGGGCTGGAACCTCCACAACATCCCTGGGGAACCTGCTCCAGTGCCTCACCACCCTCACAGGGAAAATTTCTTCCCTACTATCTCACCTAAATCTCCTTTCTCTCCATTTCTACCCATAACTCCATGGCGTGTCACTACAGGCACCAGAGATGTTTTAAACTCAGTAAACTGGTGGCTCAAATTGGAAAGCAGCCCAGGAAACGGGTTAGAAATTGCAAGTCAGCCTCAGGGGATATGTCCTGAGGGAAGAGAAGGGTGCATATCTTCTCCTGCAGCATCAGGAGCTGGTTGCATCCAGCTCAGAGTCGGGGACTAGCACTGAGGCAGCCTGGAAAATGCAGTGGAGCAGAGGGAATGATTGTACTGCAATGGACATCTCTCCCCAGGCTGTGAGAGCAGGCTGCCCCTGCAGCTCAGAGGGGAAGGCCAAGGACCCTTGGTTGAACTCAGCTCTCCTACTCTGGACCTTGGGAACGTTTTCGTCAACACCCCCCATGTCTATGAGGTGAGCAGCAGGGCTTGGGATGGATGCTGATGGCTCCTGAGGCAGCAGCAAGCCTGGTGCAGCTGTGGAATTGCTGCCAACCTGGGCAGCTGTGAGCAGGGAATATTTGATGGACTGCTGAAATCTGGGGGGTCACAAAGGTGTGTCAGTTGTTCCTGAAGCCCCAGTCCCTGCTTTTGGGCAGCCTTCCTTAGGGATCATCTGGGAGGCTTCCTGCAAAACAACTCCTTGGCACATGAAACCCTCACTGGCTCCAAAAGCTGCATGTTCAGAGGCTTTTGTGGCAGTGCCAGACACAAGGCACCTTTGGACTGGGCTCTGCAGAAGCAGCTGCAACAAACTGGCTGCCTTTGAGCTTCAGCCCACTGCCAACAGCTCCCAGCCAAGTGTCTGCTGCTTATTGCTGCAATCACAGGAAATCCTTGGGAGTTCTCTCCCTTGCTGACCAGTCCCTCACCACACTTCAGCCTCGGTGCATCTCTGGCTCTAGAAAGAGAAAAGTGTTCCTGGGCATAAAGCAAAGGGTTTTTCTACCTATTTGCCTCCCCCCCACTAGAGTCAAGCTTGCAAAACCTTCATGAGGCACTGCATCATGGCCGACACTTTCAAAATCTTGGGCTGTGGATGGGAAAGACGCTGAGTTTTCTCACCAAAAGATGGTGCTGTCTGTACGTTTTGATGCTGATGCCTCATTCTCAACTTATTGTTTTCATGGTCTGGAAAAAGTGAATGAGCAAATGGTGCTGTTGGAGCTGTGCTCACTGGGGCAGCAGCAGCTCTGGGGTGATTCCCTACGCAGCTGCAATCAGCCCACGTTGCTCTCAGGGCCAGCTCTCAATGTGCTTGGTGCTGCTGAGCAGAGGGGCACTGCTCTGTGTCCATGGGATAAGCCCAGGGTGACTGCAGTTCTGTGGAGTTGCCACTGCTCTGCATGAAAACCCAAAGGCAGAACTTGTCCTGTTGAATCTTTGGACTTCTGCCATTCAGCAGCACAAAGCATCTTCTGCCTTTTCTGGGTGTTCATTGCATCATTAGACAATAACTCACAAGAAGGGAAGATTCCACACGTATTTCCATTTTGCTTTCTTGCTGCTGCAGGTGAAACTGATGAACCAAGGAGCTATTGATGCTCCCTTCACCTGTCTCCCTTCAGCCACCAACCTGGGCTTGTGTTTCAAGTTTGCCCCCGAGGAGGGCATCATTGCAGCAGGTGGGAGCCAGAGTGTGCAGATCTCCTTCAGTGCCACCGTGCTGGGGAGCTTTGAGGAGGAGTTCCAGTTCAGAGTCGCTGGATCTCCTGTGCCTGCCATCCTGACCATCAGGTAAGGACCCTGGGAGCTGGGTGGGCACATCTGTGGCTGTCTCAGGAACATCCCCCACCTACCTCCTTTTGGGGTGGAGCAGGGGAAAAAGGTGTTTTCTGAGGTGTGAATCTCTGCTCTGCTGCTGGCATTGCTTTAGTGTGAGGCTGCCTGCTGCCCTGTGTGGTAGCTGGGAGCTGGAATGACTCCTCCCTGCAGGGATCTCCCTGTGCCTTGGGCCATGGCAGGCTCTGGGATGGATCAGCTTTGGGCAGCAGCTGCTCTGGGATGTCCCACCTGAACCCCCAGCAAGGCCCCCAGGGCTTTGCAGATGGGCCAGCCTGGCTGATTCTGCAGCAGCAGCAGGGTTTGTAAAACCTTGTGTGAATAATCCATGCCAGATGGGCAGCAGCAGCCTCAGCTCACCTCTCATGGCCATGCTGTGGGGCACAAGCTGTGCTCCCAGCTCCTGTGCCCAGAGGGCTCTGGTGCCTCCTTTGCACAGCCAGCAAAGGGCTGATGTGGGAGTCAGGAACTGTGCAGCAGGAACTGTGCCAAGGACTGGGGCACCATCCCGTGGGCAAGAGACAATCCTGGCCCAGCCAAAGGGAGAAGGGCGGGTCATAGGAGAGGCAGAGCTCAGTGCTCAGCACCACAGCAGTGTGAGGCCTTGTCCCTGCCAGCCTAAACCATGTGCTGCAGGATAATGGAGTGGAAGCAGGAGAGCTGATGCTGGCTGCTCTGCAGCTTTGGAGCTCGGCTGCTGCTCTTGGGCGGCACTGGCTCCAGGCAGTGAAGAAATGAAAGCAATCTGCACTGCATGATGCCAATGAGATATGGGAGATGGTGAAGAGGAACAAGGAAGTTATTCCTTAGCAAGAGAAAAGTGGTTAGCAGGTGCGCCCATAGTGGAAAAACAGTGACGCTGCCTTTGTTTTTGGAGGAAAAGTGCTGCTTTTTCATTTGGAAATCAAGAGTGAACCTTTCACCATCAAATAATTGATTCTCCTCTGTCCCTCCCCCAAAGTGGCCATGGGGTGTTTCTGCATAAGCAGCTTGCTCCTTGAGCAAGGGCAGGTGTCTCTTGTTGAGATGTGCAGAGCAGAGCCAGGGGCAGTCCTGTGAATACAATAGAGGACACAGTTCACTGGTTCTTGATTTTGAACCAAAAGGCAGACTGGGCACTGATTGGCATCAACCATGAAATCAACTGGTGAATGTTGTGCAGCTTCAAGTGCTGATTTCAGTGGATGTTGGTGGCTCTTGGAGTGTGTCTGCTGAGTTGAAGGACAGGTGAGGTGCTGTGCTAGATTCAGGACAGCCATGTTTGGTTGTTGAAGCTCTTGCTCTTGGCTGTGCCAGCTGGTGCACTGCTGACAAGCTGGTCCTTTCCTCTAGGATTCATCTGTGCCCTGGGTAGAACTGTTGCTGCTCTTTTCAGAGGATGTTTGGGAATGTCCTGGACTCGTGTCTCAGAACAGTGTCTGTAATGATTGTGTGGGTCAAACTCTCTTGAGAAAGCTCCTCCATGGGAACAGCAGTTGCAGCTCAGAAGGAGCAAAGCAGGGAAGCTGTGGCTGGAAGGGCTGCTTACAGAAGTTTGTGGGGACACCTTGATGTCCATACCATTGCAGATGGGGAAACTGAGGCACGGAGCCATGTCTGGGTGTGTGTTCAGGGTCCTTCATGGGACCCCCAGCAACCCGGGGGCTTCTCCTGCCTGCCCTGTGCCCAGAGCCCATCAGGGGCTGTTGGCTGCTGCTCCTTGGCTTGAGCTGCCTCCTGTGCCCAGGGCTCTGTGCTGAGCACACGGGGCTGTGTTGGTTGGAAACCCAGGGTGCCCTGAGCCCGGGTTTTGTGCCCCCGAGCCACGACAGCCGCACCTTTGCAATGCCTTTAACCGAGCCATTGCCTGCCCTGTCCTCGGCCTGCAGGGGCAGCGTCACTGCACCGAGTTTACACTTCGACCTCGCTGAGCTCGACTTCAGGGACATCTCCTTTGGTGAGTGTTCCCTGGGCTGGGACACAGCCTCAGGGATGTGTGCCTTCCAACAGAAAAGCATCCCTCACTCTTGCCCTGCCCCAGCAGACTCTTCAAGCTCTGAACTGCAGGGCTGCTGCTGCTGCTGCTGCCTCAGGGGGCATTTTGCCATTGTGAGATCCCATGGAAGCAAGGAATAGGAAGGCAGTATTTTCTGGTGTCTCTGTGCTGCTATAAAGGACAGATGTCTGCCAAGGAAGGTGGGAATCTTGCTGCAATGGAAAGTTGAGCCCCTCCCTCCAAATGATTATCCCTTTGAAATGACAGGGCTCCCAGGCAAAACTGTGGGAAAAGGAATAACAGTTCTTTGCTAGACTATCTCAGGAGAGCACAGACAAGAAGGCAAGAACAGACATTTCCCAGATGCCAAGTCCTGTTTTTCCCCTTTGGTGGAGGTCTGGTCACAGCAGGAGGAGCTGTGGGCTCTGGCAGGGCAGGGATCCCCCCCAGCCGGTGCGGAAAGGGAAGGGAAGGAGGAAATGCTCCTTTTGCAAAGCCCCATAGGGCAGGGGGATGTGGGCAGTGGCCAGCAGCAGCAGCAGCGGGGCAGGCAGGCAGGGTCGGTGCCAGCGCTGAGCTGCAGCCAGGGCAGCCCCGGGCCAAGCACAAACCTCCCGCAGCAGCAGCGGCCGAGCTGCGACCCCCGAGCGGGAGGAAGGGAAGCTCCGCTCCCTGCCCAGCCTCAGCTCCCACTGCACAGCCGCCCACGGCATCACGCCACAACTCCCAAAACCCCCAAGGGAAAAGCCCAGCCCAGGGCCAAAACCCCCCAAAACCCCCCAGAACCCCTATCCCCCTTCCCAGACCAAGGGCAACATTCACTGCCAAGCGAAAACCCAGAACAATGAAGTTCATGAACTTCTGAAGGAAACTCATTGCCTTTTTTGAGCTGCTTCTTCCTCAGCCTGCTTTACCACGGAGGCACTTGTCAAGTTGCCTTTGGAAGGAAAGAAACACGAAAGGCAAGAGATGGAAATATGGTTCTGAAGCAGGAGATTGATCCTGCTGAATCCAATTTCATTCCTAAGGGCTCTTCGGCTGAAGGCAGCTGTTGTGTCTTTGCTTCTTTGTAACTGCTGACTGTTGTCTGCATGTGCTGGCCTCAGTCTTCTTGGAGGTTTTGACATCTGGGTTTGTCCTTTTTGTGCCTCTCTTGCCTCCCTGCTGGAGTCCCTGCTGGAGCTGGCAGTGGCCACTTGGATGGGCACAGAGAAGCTCTGGGCTGCAGCTGCAGTTGTTTTTTCTCCCCATCTGTGTCCCAGATGCTCTTGGTGAGCAGGCCTGGGGAGAAGTCTCCTCCCCACAGAGCTGGCCAGCCCAGCCAGATGTGCAGTGCAGAGCAGGCTGTGGCTGCTCTGCGCGCTCTGCAGGACATCCCTACCATGAGTGGCTGTATCTCTGGCTTTGCAGAATGGAAAGCAAATCTCAGAGCCTAGGTGGGGTAAACCCTTGCAGGCAGCACTCTCAGTGAGCAGCATGGCTGTGATGTCCCCGTCTGTTGGGTGAGGTGGGACCTGGTTCCTAATTGCTAATCTCAAAGCAAGGCTTGGCTGTGCCCCCAGTTGAGTGGGCTCTGAGCTTTCACGTGCTCAGTCTGTTTGGCCCAAAGCAAGAGATGCCTTAAGGATCCTGCAGAGAGAAGCTGCATTAGGGTGCTTTGCCTCACGTTCTAGTTCCTGATTCCATCCTCACTTTCTTTTGCTGTAGCTTCTTCTCACTGACAACTCACTCTTTATATGTCTTGAAAAAGGTGGCAGTGTTGGCAGGCTGAGCAGGGAATTGGACAGCTTGAATTCTCAGAGTAAATGCTGGGTCTCGGTGCGCACTCATCACTGGGAGAGAACTGGTGCTGGTTTGGGGCAGGTGAGGGAGCTCGTCCCCATCCCAAAGAGAGAAGCTTGCAGTGTTCAGCAGGGCTAGGAGTGGGCATTTTCAAGGCTGCAGTCTGGAATCTGTGTCAAAGGGAACTAAGTGACGATTAATTCCTCACGCAGCTTCTGGGTGAGCTGTAGTTCAGACCATAAAGAGCTCAACTCCAATCCCACTTTGATCCTGCCAGGATCTTGCCCCCAGGATCATGCCCTGCTGGGTGCCTGAATGGATATTTGTGTCCTTGCCCAGGCTTTCCCTACACGCAGCGCTGCCGCCTCACCAACAGCTCCGCGGTGCCCCTGGCGTTCCAGCTCCCCATGTCGGACGATGGCACGCAGCCGGCTGTGGACAGCGTGGATCAGATCCGCAGGGACACCGACCCGGCCTGGAGCAAGGGAATCCATTTCCATGTGGAGCCCAGGGAGTTCACCCTGAATCCCAGCCAAGGCACCATCCTCCCCCAGGGACACCAGGACATCGAGGTACGGCAAGAGCCCAGCCACAGCCGCTGCAGCACCAGGGCTGGAGCTGCACTGCAGGGTGGGAGGGCTTTAGCTCTGGTGCCAGCTTGGAGCATCCTGGCACTGAGAGATCTGCACTGCTGGGGGCCTCTGCTAGCTGGCTTACTCGGGATGTTCCTCAAAGAGCACTGTTTGCTTTCCAAAATCATATGCCTGAGTTCACAGACCTTTTGGTCAAGGCCTGAAGCCATTCTTGTGTTTTTGAGAGCGATTGATTTGATTGCAACGGGGCAGAGCAAGGATGAGGGCAGAAGGTGGCTGTTAGAGAGATGTCATTGTATCAAGCAGT
Source organism: Melozone crissalis (assembly GCF_028551555.1). Lineage (NCBI taxonomy): Eukaryota > Metazoa > Chordata > Aves > Passeriformes > Passerellidae > Melozone > Melozone crissalis. The sequence continues at coordinate 190,807 of NW_026535912.1, forward strand.
GAGCTTTTCTTCGTGGTGTCATTTCCCCCCTCCTGGGGAGCAGAATGATTTGTGTTCACTGCAGGAAGCTCCAGTGGAGACAAAAAAATCTGCAGCCATGTGTAGCGGTTCAAATTTATTGTATTGATTCCTTGTTAAGTGGTTTGTTCTGTTGTACCCCGTGTTCTCCCCGAGTTGGTTTACCCCTGGGATTTACCTTCCCTCAAAGCTGTCCCTCATGCCATTCCCTGCCCCTTGTTCCAGCTCTTTTCCTGCCTGTCAAACCCAGCCCCTTTTGTTCCCCAACCTTCTTTGCCAATTTAACCTGGAGCCAATCCCTGTCTGCAATGCCCCTTTGGAATTCCCCTATTCCTGGAGGCTCCATTGGCCCATGTGAGCCATCCTCCCCACCCTCCTACCCAAAGTGGCCCCAGACACTTGATGTAATCCCCTCAGTGCTCCCCTGAGGATTCCCTTTTGGCTTGCTGTTTGTATTCATCCCCTGATTTTTGTCTGTACAAAAGCCCTTGCACAGGAGTGTCCAGGGCTCTTTTGGCTTTGATCCTTTTGCTTGGAATAAACCCTTCCTTGTGGAACTTCAAGACAGAGATCCTCCTCCTTTCTCCTCTGCCTGGTCCTGTTGGTGGCTTGTCTCTTGTGGCATAGAGCAAGAGGCTCTGAGGGTTCTGCCTGTGGTCAGTGCCTACCCTGGGGCAGTTCTGAGGGTTCTGCCTGTGGTCAATGCCCACCCTGGGGCAGTTCTGAGGGTTCGGCCTGTGGTCAATGCCCACCCTGGGGCAGTTCTGAGGGTTCTGCCTGTGGTCAGTGCCCACCCTGGGGCAGTTCTGAGGGTTCTGCCTTTGGTCAATGCCCACTCTGGGGCAGTTCTGGCTCTGAGGGTTCGGCCTGTGGTCAATGCCCACCCTGGGGCAGTTCTGAGGGTTCTGCCACCGGTCAATGCCCACCCTGGGGCAGTTCCCCACTCCTGGCGTGGGGCCGCAGTTCTCAGGGCTCGGGCTCCCAGGGCAGCCATGAACTGCCCAGCACCTGCTGGGCCACACTTTGCCCTCAGCCTCGTGCTGTAAAGCTGAACTCATTGTGGTCGAGTCAGATTTCCTCTGCATGGATGTCTTTGTAGCCAGATGAGAAATTGGCCCCATAATTTGAATGCAGTGGTGCCTGGAGCTGTAGTCTAATGTTTTAATGTAGCTGACCTGTGCCCTGATAGCAAGGTGTGTTTAGAAAATCTGGTATTGCCAGAAGGCTTTTGTTACTCTGAGACTGTGCTCTACACATGGAGCAGCAGAAGAATGAAGGCCAAATCCTCCCTCAGGAACTGGAGGTTATCACCCGTGGGTAATGAGGTTTTGTAAGGAAGCATTGACTGTTCTTCTCTTCCACCAGGTGACCCTGTGCTCCAACACGGTGATGGAGTTCTACTGGAGGTTGCTGGTGGACCTGGAGGGTATTGGCAAGGGAGTGGCAGCCCTGATCATCACAGCCAGGTACCAGCCCTTGCCTGGCCTCCCGCAGGCACTGCCTTGCCCAGGCTGTGCTGGCTGCAGCTGCCAAGGAGAAGTGCTGCTGAATGCCCTCATGTTGTGCCAGCTGGACATGAGAACAGCAGTGCTTGGGCAGCAGCCCGTGGTGAAAAGCACATTTGCTCACAGCCCAGCATGGTCCTGAGCCCTCTTCTAAAGGCACCAGGAATGATATCATTGATTGGCCTGGTTTTTGGTGCTTGAGGTGGAACAAATTTCCTGAGGGCTTCCTCTCCTTCAGGCTGCAAGAGGTTGAGTTGTGCTGGTTGTGAGCACGGTGCATTGGTTTGGGCCACAGCAAGCAGCTGCTGAGAGTCAGGCTCTGGCTCTGTCCATGAGGGCACATGGCAGGGGGGAAGTGGCTCCCAGCAAGAGTGGGGAGGGCAAGGTCTGACAAGGGGAAAGCAGCCCTTGATGTGGCAGGTCAGCTCCAGTTTTTGTCCTTCCCTCTGCTTCCCGTTTTGAGCTTTAATGTCGTCAGAGTTGAGAGCAAAAGTCGTTGTTGCTGCAGCAGAATTCCATGCTGCTGTGCTGCTGTGGGTGTCAGTGTGATGCCCAGAGGGATGCAGCTCCCTGGTGCTGTTCCTTGTGCCAGGCAGAGCCATCCAGGCAGTGCCTGGGCTGCCATTGTGTACAGCAGGTGGAGCTGGGGCCAGGCAGTGCCTGGAGCTGTGCAGTGAAGGAGCCAGGGAGCTGCAGGGCCTGGCAGGGGCTGATCAGCCCCTCTGTGGGGCAGCTGCTGTCTCGTGCCCTCCAGGGCTGGGGCAAAGAGCTGAGTTCTCAGGCAGGGCAACAGCACCATGGCAGAGAAGGGAGTAATTTTTACTGAGATCCTGGAGTTGTGTGTTCCTTGAGCCTTAGGGAGCACTGATCCTTGTTGGCAAGGCTCCCCCAGAGCTCGTGGGTCACTGGCACTGTTCCAGGAGTCCTTGCAAGCCTTCTTGGGTAAAGCAGGGGCTGAGGCAGCTGTGGGGCAAAGTGCTCTGCCTGGGGCACTTGGCAGCCTCTGGGTGCTGCCTCTCAGGGTTTGCCCCTCCTTGACAAGACATGTTGGAGTGGGAAGAGGTAGAAGGCAATTTATCCCTGTAGGGCTCTTCAATGTGCATTTGACAGTGACCAATGTGTTCTGCTCCATTTCACAATCTTTGGGGGTAGGCATTCTCCATTCTCTCAGTATCTCTGATTGTCCTGGGGTCATCTCTTTGCCCAGATGTCTCGTTCCTGAGCTCCAAGTGTCCTCCCCAGTGCTGCTGTGTGATGAGTGCCACCTGAAGGTGCCCTACGAGAGGAAGATCCTCATTAGGAATCCCAGCCACCTTCCTGGCTGCTACGGGCTTATTCCCCAGGTTTGGCATCACATCCACCTCCTCCTGTCAAATATTCCTGAGGAGATTATTAGGGGAACAAAGGGTTTGGATAAGACCTTGCTGGTTTCTATTCAGTCTTAAAGATCTGCTGAGAACAGGATCCTACCCAAGTGTAAACTTGAGGAGGCAGTTTAAGCTCCTGAAAAAACAGTTGATGTTCTAGTCGTCAGGGTGTTTTCCTGTGGGAGATCTTAGAGGGTTGTGAAAAGCTGCTGCACCCACAGACACCAGTGCCTGTGCTGGCAGCCTCCTTGCAGGATGCCCTGGGAGTGCTAAACCTACAATACTTGCATCTTGTTTGTGCCTTTGACCTTTGTCCTGGGGAGTTTTAAAGGTGTGTGTAAGTTGCTGTTGTGGTGGATGTTAAGGAGCCTGAAGTTTCTTGAGAGGTCCCTCTGAATCTGCGTTTCATTGTGTCCCTTCCAGAAACGCAAGGAGGACTCTGCTGTGCTCTACTCCAGCCCCAAGCCCTGTGGGATTGTGCAGCCCCAGAGCACAGCAGAGATCCCAGTTGTGGTGGCAGTGCAGGCCCTGGGCACTCATCGCACCAACGTTCTCATCGGCGTGTTCGGGGATGAGAGAAACCCCCTGGTGAGGGCAAGGGGGAGATGTGAGCCTGTGTGCAGCTGCTCCTGGCAGGGTGCACAGGGACAGGGATTGTGCCGGGGAAAACAGGCACAGGCTGCTGGGGAGAAGGACAGGAGGGATGGGGGCACAAACAGCTCCTGCCTTAGAGGTGGGAATCTCAGTGTCTGACACAGAATGGAGTTGGGCTAAGCTGGAATCCAGGGGCATTTGAGTTCATTATTCTTTCAAATGCTGTTAACTTTGGAAACATCTGTTTGAAAATGTAAACTCCCTGAGCACAAAAGCGGTTGTCAGAAGTCTTCTAGGAAGCTTGAGCTTTCTGTAAAAGAAAGGAAAGCTGGCATTTGAAGAGTGTTTGCAAGGACTGAAACTTCGATTAAAACATATGGAAATGGCAATGCCAAATTCCCTGGATGGCACCAAACATCTGAACCCGAGCCATCGTGGCACTGCCTGTAAATCAGTGAACAGGAAGGAAAGGCAATGCAGGCTGTGCCAGGGAGCCTGAAGTTTGACCAAACAGTTGCTTTCAACTATCAGGCTGCTTCCCTTAAAGAGGAGGGTTTCTCCCCACCAGAAGAACCAGTTGTTTAACTGTCAGGCTGGTCTTACCTAGAGATTTCTTGCAAAGATAAAAGCTTTGGGCCAATAATTTTTAGTTTGAAAGGTTCTCTTACCTTAATCCTTTTCAATTTGGAGGTGAACATGTAATTTTCTTTTTCCCCAAAAGCCCAGCATTTCAGCTGGAGAGTGGTAGCTGTCAGGTTGAGCTGTTGAAGCTTTTTTAGGTTTGTCTGTTGTGGTTTGTTTTGGGTTTTTTAAAATCTTTCTTGCTTGCTTCCTGGAACAGAGAGCACAATTACGAAGCTCAGGACGGCTGGCAGAAATCTCCCCAAGCCCAAGGCTGGCAGAGCTTGGCAGGATCCCAGCACCACAGCCTGTGTATATATGGAAGGATGGATGGATGGATGGATGGATGGATGGATGGATGGATGGATGGATGGATGGGCAATGCGACCTGAGTCACCTGGGAGTGTTGTAAAATGTCAACCAACCCCCCAGCGGTTTCAGGGGAACATTCCTGATAAATCCCAGGTGGAGCTGCCGAGTTTCTGGCCTTGGGCACTGGGTGGGCTGTGCTGGCTGGGCACAGGCTGGGTCTGCCCCTCGGTGTCTCAAATCTCACCTTTTTGCTGCCTTCTCTGTCTTTTCCTCTCCCACTGTGCTTTTTGCATCCCCACCAGGTGTTAATGCCTGTCCTCTGTAGTTGCTCAATGCAAGCAGTTGCAGCTCCTGCAGCACCTCAGTGCCATCCCTGGGCTGCCTTTAGAACAGACCTGCCCCAGCCTGGATTGGGAAGGGCTGGATCAAACCATTTCTCAGTTCAACGTGCCAGCACCCACCCAGGGGCTGCATCCTGGCCAGGAGCTGCTCGTGCAGGTGTCCCTCCCTCCCTCCCACTGCAGGTCCCTGGTCATAGTTCTTTGTTTTCCAGAGATGAGCTCCACCCACCTAAATTCAAACCCCAGCCACCGAAGGAGAGGAGAACCAGTCTGGATTGCCCGGCAACTCGATGGAGGCACTTCAGGACTGGAAAGGAGGAGGCAGCCAGAGCCCTGAAAGAAGTGCAGGATTTTACCCACTCTTCAGGAGCAGAGGTAGATTTTCTTGTACACCTACTGCTTGCTTTGCCTCCCCAGCCTGCCAGCACCAAGTCCTGCTCATGCTGAGCTCCCTTTTTGCTGCCCTGCTGTGCTGTGCCCTGACAGTGGGCTGGGCAGCAGGGCCAGTGGCTGGACATGGGCTGAGGGGGAGGGAGAAATAGGAGAGTTTTCCTTGGAGAAGCTGGCTCAGATCCTACAGGCCTGTGCTGAGTGTGGGATTTTTTGCCTTGTTTCCTTCCCAATGTAAGATGAGGCTTTTCTCTGCATCATCATGGTAACACCTCCAGCTTCCCTCCCAGAGCAAGCTGGGATGATCCTGATCTCCATGGAGCCTCTTCCCAAAGCAGCCAGACTCCCTGTTTGCAGGGCTCTGCTTTCACCCAGAGCTGCTATTGCACTGCTGGCCCTGGAGCTGTCTGACAAAGGGAGACTTTGCAGAGGGCCTGTCTCTTCTTCCCAGCATAAAAATGGCTTGTTTTTTGGGTGCCAGCACCAACTCCTGAGCACCCTCACCTGCCTCGAGGCTTGGAGGGATTCAGGTGCTCCCTGGACGTGGCGCACACTGCCCTGGGAGCAGAGAAGGCAAGAGGGAATCTGTCTCCCTTGCCCATTGTCAGTGTGGCAAGCAGGGCTGGAGCTGCCAGTGCCACTGGGGGCCCTCAGCATTGGCCACAGAGGGGCCTCCCATCCCTGCAGGCCCATCACAAAGTGCTGCTGGAGCAGCTGCTTGTTGGAGAGGCCGTGCAGGACATGTTGCAGGGCTGCCCAAGGACGCTGTGCAGCACCTGTGGAGGGCACTGCTCCCCCTGGAACTGCTCAGGTGCTCCACAGGAAATTTTTGCAGGAGCTTTTGCTGTAGCACCTTGAGAAAGAAGCATTTAAATCAGAGAGAGAGGGGAAGAGCCTCAGGAGTCAGATGAGCTGGGCTGGACTCCTTCCCTCAGCTCCAAGAGCTCTCACTCTGAGTCTCCTCCTTCTCTAAAAGCAGGTAGTTTTAAAACTTTTTAAAGGCAAGTTGTGCATCAGAGAGAATTTCTACTGCCAGGAGACATCCTAGTTCACTTTCATGTAATGTACTAATTAATGCATTGAGCTGTGAGTATGGGAGAAGATTTTCCCCATGGTCCCTGCACTGGTCAATGGCATGGATGCAGGATGAGGTGAGGGTGATTCTGGCAGTGTTTGGGGAATAGGCCCCTCTGGCTACAGCTGCACTTTGCTCCAAGATGCTCCATTGGATCCATTTCCATGCTCAACACCTCAATCTCTCCTGTCTTCCATCCAGGCTTTCAATATCCTGCCACTGCCAGGTGTGCTGCAGCCAGGAGACAGCCAGCAGGTCTCCTCCACCTTCTCTGGCCACCTCAACACCACCTGCAATGTCCCGGAGCTGTGCCACATGGAGGCAGGCTCCACCTCCGAGGTGCTGGTGCCCAGGGAGGCCTCACGTGTCAGCTCCTCCCTGAGCCCCCAGGAGATCAGCTGTGGCTCTCAGGCCCCTCTCAGGGACAGGTGAGTCAGCCTTCCATGGGTTCCTGCTCTGCCATGGGTTCTTGTCCCTGCAGGGCTTCCCTGCTCCAAGGCCTCTGAGCTCAGAGGAGCTGCAGAGCAAAGGCCAGCAGCAACACAGGGATGGCCACTCTGAGCTCCCTGGCTGCCAAGAGAGGAAGGACCTTCTTCTGTTGAGACAGAACATCTTCTTCTCTATTTGAGTGCTGAGCCCTCCTGGCTTAGCTGCTGTCTGTGGGGAGCTGGGCTCTGGGCTTGCCTTGGCACTGCCTCTGGAGGTGTCTTGAAGTCCATGGTGTTGAGTGGCATCTTCTTCATCATCTGCCTTCTTCACCAGAACAGTGGGATTGTGGTATGGGCAGGCGTGGGGCACAGAGCAAACCTTGCTTTGGGTCCTGCTCCTGCCACAGATGAAGTCCTTGCACTGCTGATCTGCCAGGGTTCTCCTTATGGTGGCAGAGCAGCCAGAAAAGCTCCTGTCCTTTAGGCTCCCCTGCAGCTGCAGCCGTAGGCAAGCACAAGAGAAGCTCAGCTCCAGCAAGGCAGCCCAGCTCAGGACACACAGGCCAAGTGTGGAGCTGGGAGTGGAGGTGCTTAAAGCAAGCCTGTGCATCAGGACTTCTTCAGGCCAGGCTGAAGTTGGTTTCATGGGGAGGAGACGGACGAGGCTGCTTCCAGTGGTTTCCATGGCAGCCAGCACTGGTTTGCTTGGTCCCAGCTGGGTTCCAGCAGGAAATCTGCCTGACAAGAGCCTGTCTTGCAGGAGAGGAGTTCCTGCAGCCTTTGCTTTCTGACTGATAGGATTGTTCTCATGAAGGAGCAGGCTAGGAGTCGTTAAAACCAAAGATCACGGACAGAGACTCTCTAACTAATTAAAGTTAGACAGTGGGATGTTTATTAACACCAGCAGGCGGCACCAGAGCCGTCCCTAAAAGGCGTGCCCGCGTTGTCCAAGGTTCTTTGCCCTCTCTTTATTTCCCAAGATCTTACATAAAATACATCTGCACAACCCCAGCACCTCCCATCCCTGCTCTGTATTCAAATGAGGTCATTGGTCCTTCACTCCTGTGCAATTCTTCCCTTGAATTGGGTTGGTGGTCTCGAATTGGGTCAGTGGTCTTAAGGGATGAAGTCAGGAATGTCTTCATCAGGTCTCTGTGACCCTCTGGCACCATCCAAGGTCCCCTGCTTAGTGATTGATTGACATCAAGCCCAGGTGCTAACCATTGTTCTACTGGTTTCAAGATGTTCTTATAACAGTTCACTTCCTCCACTTCCCTCTAGAAAGAAGCTCCTAATGGTAAACAATAGAACAATCAGCTCCAGCTTAAGCATCTCATAATCATTAACCTATGGTCTGCCTATCTAACCTACATCCTGATCAATGGGAATTGCTTCTAACCCTCAGCTGAAATCTGAACTCTTTAAAATCATGCTTCAGCTATGCCCAGGGAGAAGGGGGCTGAATGAGCTGGGTAAGAACTGTAGGAGAGCTAAGCAGATGTCAGCAATCTGTGCTCTGCTTTAAACTGGGAAGCCAAGAGACAAAGGGCGTTTCCAGGCACCAGTGCAGAGAGCTGCTGGATCAGCCTTTGGCAGGGGCTGGAGGGGTCTGGCTGTGCCTTCAGAGGGAGCTGGCACAGTCAACACCTTATGATGGCAAAGCTCAGGTTTGGCTGGTCCTGGAGGTCCCCTTCCACCCATGCCCTCACTTGGGATGTTCCCAACCTATGTGGGTTGAGGAGAATTCACGGAAATGGCCTCAGGGTCAAGGAATGAAGTGCAGGGCCAGTCAGGACTAGGGAGCCCAAGGTTCTGGTGGGACTCTCAGCCATGTTTCCTGTTTTGTCTGCAGAAGGGAGCTGAAGGAGCCAGCTCAAAAGCTTGAGCAGGAGGAGGCCAAAGCCTTAGAGGAGGAAGAGAGGAGGAAGGAGGAAGAGAGGCAGAAGAAGGGAAAGAAGAGTGTCTCTGTTGGCAAGCAACCTCCAATACCAGCAAAGGGGAAAACCAAGACCCGAGACAATAAGGAAACCAAAATCCCAAAAAAGGAAACCAAAATCCCAGAGAGGAAGGAAATCAAAATCCCAGAGAAGAAGGAAAGCAAAGCATCAGAAGGGAAGAAAATCAAAGCATCAGAGAAGAAGAACACCAAAGCATCAGAGAGGAAGGAAACCAAAATCTCAGAGAAGAAGGAAGACAAAGACCCAAAGAAGGCGGAACCCAAAGCTCCAAAGAAGGGAGAACCCAAAGCTGTCAAGAAGGGGGGAACTGAAATCCCAAAGGACTAAGCTAAGATGGAGAAGAACTCTTAATCTTTATTCATACAACTCATTTTACACAGTTTAACAGACCTTGTGTGCACCTTTAGTTCGTTCAAAGATTTCTTATCAGTTAGTTGATTATTGGTTAATAAAATAGATTTTACTTGTGCATCAAATCTCTCTATTGTATTGTTTACCTCTTCACTGATTCTCATGGGACAAATTACTTGTTATTGCAGGTGCATTTGTTTTTCACCCTCAGAATAGAATGGTCACAAAGTCTCATTCTCAAAATAGCTTCACATGGGAACTTGTAACTGCTTAGTTGCACACAGAAGAGATGATAGGCCAGCTATTGATATGGCTGAACAAGGCTTCATTTCAAAAGGCTTTTCTTTTATCATTATTCTACCTGTCTATGACATCTCCCGTGGTGTCCCTGGACCCACATTGTCACAACTGACCCACAGTTCCATGAGGTTCCCCTGTGTCACCATGGTCACTGTCAGAGGCTGGATGAGATCAATGTCCTGAGACACCCTGGGATGAGCTGTCAATCAGTCACACAGTGGGTACAGTGCTAACCCAGCCCTGATTGCCTGTGTGATCAGAAATCCCACCTGGGGGAGGCTCAAAAAGGGCCCGGGGGCTTAAAAACATAGAGCACAAGGTGAGCCCCTGGTATGGACTCTGCCTTCTCCTGGGGTTTGTGTCGCACCCACACTGGAACCCTAGGAGCTGTTAGTCATATGTGTGTCTTTCTATAGAGCTTCTGTCTTTCTGTCTCTCTCTCTTTCTTCTCCTTCTAATGCTCTTTATATGGAACATTTTTGGATACCCTAACAGCTTGCGTGTTTTAATGTTTCCAGGATAAATGGGCTAAGTTAATGAAGTTACTGCTATGATAAGTGTTTTATGTGTAATTTGATGTTGCGTTAAATCCTCTTCCAAAGTTCTTGATTTTTTGCACTTTGCCAGTAGAATTTTGTGTCATTTTGACCTCTTACGAATATCTGCTTGGTGTTTTTCCTGTGCACCAAACTCGAGTAAAGGTGGCAGATGAATTGGTGAATTGGCACGCAAACCCCGAACGGAGCTCTGGGTGCGTGGAGGATCGGGGCAGTGTGAGTCGCGCACAATCCCTGGAGTGCGGGGACATGGGTCCCTACCAGGGTTTGGGGTGCCCCGAGTACAGCAGCAGCACTGAGTAGAGCCAAGAGGGCCCCAGTGCCCAGGGTGGGATGGCAGTGCTGGGGATTCAGTGTGCCGCGGTTCAGGTAGAAACCGTAAACCCACTGGAGGCCCCTTGGGGTCACAGGGCAGGGAAGGGCTGTGCTTACAGGGCAGGGCAAGGCTGGACCTGCCCCTTCCTCCCCCCTCCACACACAAAATGTTTAGAGCAGACGATCTCTTCCAGTCTGTCACAACAGGCAGTGTTGGAGGTGAAATCCCAATTGTGGCCATGGGCACCTGGCTGAGAAGGACAGTTCTTTTCCATGGGAAGGAAAGCACAGAGCCTCAAGGTTTGGAAGGCAAGTGAGAGCCTCAGCAGGCCAAGGCCAGCTAGACTTGTCAGTAATTGCAGAGTTTGGATTTAGGGAATTTTGGAGGTGGAAACCCAATCTCAGCCATGGGCACCTGGAGAAGCAGGACAGTTCTTTCCTTAGGAAGGAGAGCATGGAGCCTTTCCCAATGTTTTGGGGACAGATGAGAGGTGACCCTTGTGAAACCACTGCCTGCCAGACTTGTCCTGGCAATATTCCTATTGGAAGAATCCCTGGATATAAGGACCTTTGGAGGTGAAATCCCAATTCTGGCCATGGGCGCCTGGAGCAGAAGGATAGTTCTTTTCCATTGGGAAGGAAAACACAGAGCCTCAGTGTTTCAGCAGCAGATGAGAAGTGACCCTCAACATGCAAAGGTCACTTGGACCAGTCAGGCAGTCCATGGGAGGCCAAAGCAGCCAGACTTGTTCTGTGTTCCCTTGGTTTTGTGGGGCTCCATATTATCACAATGGTTCCTTGTATCCATGGGGCCCCGCAGTGTCATAATGGTGACTTGATTCCATGGGTTCCAGAAGTGTCACAATGGCCCCTTGATTACAAAAAGACTTGCAGTGTCACACTGGCCCCTAGGTTCCATTGGGTCCCACAATGTCACAGTGGCCCCTAGGTGTCATAAGGCCCTGCAGTGTCACAATGGTCCCAAGGATTCCATGAGCCCTTGCAGTGTCACAATGGTCTCCGTGGCTCCCCAGGCCCCACAATGTCACAGGACTCCTCTGTTCCATGAGGTCTGGAATGTCACAATGGACCTTTGGACCCTGGGGTTTTGCTGTGTCACAATGGTCTCCTTTGGCTCCACAGTGTCACAATGGACCATTGATGACAGGAGGCCACTCTGTGTCGCCCTGGAGCTTTGGTTCCATGCAGCCCTGCAGTGTCACAATGGTCTCCTTTGGTTGCCCAATGTCACAATGGACAACTGATGGCAGGAGGCCCTGCAGTGTCACAAAGGCCTCTTGGTTTCATGAGGCTCCACAATATCACAATGGTCCTCCCAGGATCACAATGGTCTCACTGATTCCATGAGGCCTCACAGCGTCACAATGGTCTCCATGTTTCCATGAGTCCCCTGAGTGTCACAATGGTCTCTGTGTTTCCATGGTGCCCCTCAGTGTCACCATGGCCCCTTGGTTCCATAACACCCCAAAGTGTCCGGATGGTCTCCATGGTTCCATGCAGCCCCACGCTGTCACAATGGTCTCCATATTTCCATGAGTCCCCTGAGTGTCACAATGGTCTCTGTGTTTCCATGGCGCCCCTCAGTGTCACCATGGCCCCTTGGTTCCATAAAACCCCAAAGTGTCCGAACGGTCTCCATGGTTCCATGCAGCCCCACGCTGTCAAAATGGCCCCTTGTTTTGATGAGGCCTCTCAGTGTCACAATGATCCCTACATTCCATGGAGCCACACAGCGTCAGTACAGTCCCCTTGGATCCATGAGGCCCAGCAATGTCACAGTGCTCTCCATGATTCCATGAGGCCCCACAGTGTCACAATGGTCCCTTGTTGTCACAGGGTCCCACAGTGTCACAATGGTCCCTTGGTCTCACAAGGCTCCACAGGGTCACAATGCTCCCTTGGTTCCATGGCCCTGTGCTGCTGCATTCCCCCCTCCCCTTCTCAGGCCACACTGCCAGCTGAGAAATGCACCTTGGGCCTCGGCCTTGGCCAACAGCCCCTGGGCTCAGCTCCTCTGCAGCTCATCACAAACACTGCTCCAGCCACTGCTGCTGCCCAACCAGCTCCTGGTTCCTTTAGCAGCAGCCCTGGGAACTGTTTTTGTTCCCTCAGTGGCACAACATCCCTGTTCTCACACTGCCAAAGAAAGCTGTTGGTGTCAAGTGCGGCCAGGATGAACCATTGCTGGGACTGAAGCCCCTCTCTTGGGGCCCTGCAAACAGCGCTCCAAAAGGAGCCCTTGGAGCTCTCCTGGGCCAGCGACTCCCTCTGGGTGGGGCATTTCCCAGCCGGGAACTCTCCTGTTTGCTGCACTCGGGGATCCTGAACAATGACAGAGCCTGGGCCGATCCCCCCACGCCTCCAGGCTCAGCACTCTGCCCACTGGGAAGATGCCAAAGCATCCTCAGTGAGCATTCCGTGCCTTCAGGGGAATTGCTCACAAGTTCCTTGCACTGACTCTTTGTGTCAGTGTGCACACAGGAGTGCCTGTGCTGGCGAAATGTGGCAGAAATGCTGCTCTCTGAGGAGTATGAGTGCCTTGGATAGCTGAGTCAGTCAGGCCTGTAGGAAAGGTTAAATCACAAGGCCTAAGTGAAGTTAATTGCTGCTAAGAGTTGTTCTTTTGCTAAGGTGTTCTTTTGCTAAGTTGCTACCTTTAGTGTAAGTTATAAACTAAGCAAAATATTGTAGAGTTTTATTCCTTTGTAAAATTGCAAAGTCAAAAGCTTTTATTTAGGTTGAATGCTGTTACACTCTGCTCTTTTGCTAAATTGTGAAGTTGAAAGTATCAGTTAAGGTTAAGATATAGGTTAAGTCCTGTTAAGTTTGAGCTCTGTTAAGCTTTTAGGCCATATTCCTTTGATCCTTGCCCTCACTGTCCTTGTGTCACACACACACACATAGGGACAGTTCTCAGTTAATTTCTGGTTTGATTGCCTGGATTCTTTTTGGTTTTGTTGTTGCTTTGTTTCCCTGGTGTGCCTGAAGTGTCCAGTCAGGAGCAGAGTGACTCTTGCCAAGGAACTTTGTGCTGCTGTCCCTTAATATTAAATCTGGTTTTTGCTGCTCCCTTGCTGGGGATTTTTTCAGCGCTCTCAAGCCCTTGTTGGTAACAGGGTGAAGGAGCCCTGGCCCAGGCTCTGGCCCTGAGGGACGCGGGGACGCTGCCGGGGGGTCCCTGTCCCCCTGTGCCACCCCCAGGGCCCCGGTCACCCGTCCCCGTGTCAGGCTCTGGGGTCAATTTCGTGGAACATCCTCTGGGGGAGGCTGCGGGGCCGGGGGCAGGGGGACCCGGGGGGACAGGGGACCCCGCTGTGCACGAGCAGGGTTGGACTGCTCTGGGGGGAGCTGTGAGGGGAGCCGGGGCAGAGTGACCTTCCCAGTGACCTCACACAGCCCCTGTGATGTCACACAGTCCCTGTGATGTCGCACTGACCCTGTGATGTCACACAGTCATCTGTGATGTCACACAGCCCTTGTGATGTCACACTGACCCTGTGATGTCACACTGACCCTGTGATGTCACAGAACCAACTCTATGTCCTCTTGTGATGTCATACAGCAGAGCTGTGATGCCACAGAAGTCTGATGTCACAAAGTCACCCTGTGATATCACAATCTGTTCTGTGATGTCACTGCCTTCTCTGTGATGTTACACAGCTACCCGGTGATGTCACAACCCACTCCCTGATGCCACAGAGCCACCCTCTCTCATGGCAGACTCTGCTCTATGGCTTCACATCCTACTCTGGGATGTCACAGCCAGCTCTGGGATGTTACAGCCAGCTCTGTGATGTCACCATCCCCTCAGTGATGTCACAGAACCCTCAAGAACTCAGTTCTGTTGAAACCCTGAAGTTTCTTGTACTTTGAAGAGATCCCTGTCAGGGACACAACTGAGAAAGTGTCCCCAGGTTCCAGCTAGAACAGAACCCTGCAGGCAGTGATGCCAGGTGGGGACAAGCAAGGGAAAGCTGTCTCTGGTGCTCCCCACAAGCCCCACATTGGCTGGAGATTGTGCCTGTGAGACTGAGAGTGAGTGACTGAGTGGCAGAGAGCTCCCAGGGGTTTGGGCGTCTGATTTTCTGTTCCTGTGGGTGTGCATTCCCTCTTCCATTGGGGGCAGCTACGGGAAATACTCATTCCCAAGCTGAAAAGGATGTTTTTGTGAAGTTTTGGAGAGTTTTAAATTTAGAGGGGAGTTATATTTCTGAAGGGAGTTTAAAAGGGATTGTTCATGGTTATTTGAGGAGCTTCCTGATATCTCTGTTGATTCTGTCTATCAGTTATCGTTTTGGGATGCTGTCGGGGAAAAGCTTTATATTTTACAAACACAAGGGGTTTTAAAAGTTGGGAAATTTTATCTGTTGTTTCATTCAATTTATAGGATCATTTAAGGAGTTCATGGTTCCAACCCTTTTCCCTGGTTTATTCAACCCACCCTTCACGTTCCCGAACCCAGGTTCCCTGAGAACAGGATGGGAGATGGCGCCCGCCCTTTGGCACAGACAAGCCATCTGCTGTCTGCCATCTCCCCTCCTTTTCTGTCCTCTCCTCAGGGTGGTAGTGGCCATACTGCCTTGAGATATTCCCTCACCCACATTCCTTCATTCCCTAGTTCTAATCCTCCTTCCTATAAATCAGAAGACGGCAATAATCCTGTTAGAGAGACCGCCATTTTAGATTCCCTCCCACCTTCATCCCCATTTCCCACCTTTGCTTCAGGTGCCTCCTCTGTGACGGGTCTCACCTTAATGTTGAATTCCACCGCTGCATTGGGTCCCTCCCCTGTCATCAGAAAGCTCCTCCCCGGCGCAGGCTCCACCTCTCCACTTCCAGACCCCTTCTCCAGTCCAGCTTCTTCCAGTTCCCACATCACTGGAACCGGACATGGGGCCAACTGGAAGGAAGCCATTTGGGCTACCAAAGGCCTTCAACGCCAGGCATTGCTGGTTGGCAGAAAGGCCTGCGCCTCTGCCAGCAGACCTGCCTCCTCTACAGAGGAAAAGAGTGATAGCTTATCTGAGAGTGAGGATGAGCCCAAGGATTCTTGGCAGAGGATGTGGAAAAAAGCTGCAAAGGAGGGGGACCGGGAAGTGATATCCAAGATTCAGGTGGTGTGCAGTATAAGCAGGGGCCAAAACCTAAATGGGAATCCATAGGGAATAGATTCCCATTTAGGTTTTGGCCCCTGCTTATACTGCACAGGTGCCACCTGAATCTTGGATTCCCTACCTCCATAGGGAAATGAATGACTTAGTAAAGGCTGCCAAGGATTATGGGAGGGGTTCTCCCTATTTTAACAATTTGCTGGACATGCCATTTACTGCCCACACAATGGTATCACAAAATTTAAAACGGTGTATGAAAATTATATTGTCACCCGATGAATTTATTTTCTGGAAAGGAGTTTGGATAAAAAAAGTTCATGAGTTACCAAAAGGTTATGTTGAGGAAGAAGGGCGACAACGCCTCACAATGGACCGCATTACCAGGGAAGGAGACTATACTAGACTGCAGTATCAGGCTGAAGTCTTCCCCCAGTCAATACTGGAAGATCTCAAAGGCGCTGCATGGTCCACCCTCCTCCAAACACCTGATAATTCTGCACCCCACACTGACTTCACTGACATTCACCAGGGCCCGGATGAGAACTATATCAAGTTCATAAAGCACCTTATGAAAGCCCTGGAAAAACAGGTAGATGATCAAAAGGTCCAGGATGATCTTATTAGCAAATTAGCTTTCTATAATGCCAGTATTGACTGCAGAAAGGTTCTTCACAGCCTCCCCCTTGACCCTGAGCCTACCATTGCTCAGATGGTTGATGCTTGCATATTCCAAGCGGTCTCAGACCATGACTCCAGCCTAGCCAAGGCCACCAGCCAGGGTGCAATTGAAATGCTGGTTGCAGCAAACGTGCTTCCCCACAATACAGAATGTAATAAAGGCAGTGGAAACTGTTATAACTGCAGGAAAACTGGACATGTAACAAAAGATTATAAATACAAGAATACTGTTCTGGTTTTTTACCCAACCCTCAGTCCTACAGCCATTACCCAAACTGTTCCTGAAGCCAACAGCACTACCAGCCCTCGGGAAACTCCCAGCAGAGCACAAAATGACACCAAATATGAAGTTATTTGGTCCCACCCTTCCATTGGTGAGAGATGACCTAGGTTACAATATAAAGATGTACTCTATTCCAATCCTCAAGAGCTGTTGAAACAGGAGGGGTATTGTTTTATTCCTTATCTCCTGTTAATAGGCCTATCAATGCCTTTCTGCATGACTCAGAGATAATGCCCTCCAGGAGCCATTTCTGTTTAATGGACCCACCTCATGACTCATAGAATGATATCAGCCCATTGTGAGATGCTCCACCCAGGGGGGAAGAGCTAAGCATCCCCCCCTGGATATTATCTGGGCTTTGGGACAAAACAAGCTGCCTTTCCACTGGATTCCCCAGAGCAACAGCTGCCATTTCCACTGGAAATTCAGAGGTAGGCTACACCCTGCTACAGGATCACTGCTCCAACATAACCACATCTGCCACTCCAGGAGGACTGCAGCCACCATTCCAACTGGACTGCTATCAGCACCCTGACCAAGAGAGTGACAGGTTATATTCTGACTTTATCAGTGTTTTTTCTTATGTATTATTGCATGATTTTTGATTTTTTTTTCCTAATAAATTGTATTTCTGACATCGAGTCTCTCTCTGGTTTTGCTTTCAAACCAGAACAAATGGAAAAGCCTGAGTGGGTTTCCTGAAAAACAAACCCACCTCAGAAACAACCTGCTCAGTCCAGACTGCCTGGAATGATGTCACCTTTCTACAAGGGACAGTGTGAGCAGAAATGATCTCTGGGAGCAGAATTCTCTGAGTCTTGCACCTGAATTCTCTGTCCCTGTCGTTTCCCTGGATCTCTGTTGCAGATGAAGCTGCTCCTGCCATCCTCACCTTTTACCTCTCTCTTGAATGCAAACAGATGTTCCCAGGTGTATTGATTTTTCAAAGTTTCTACAAAACTTTTTTGTTCCTCATGGAACGAATGCGCCATTTTGGCACTGAGGAGGTGACGTGGAAGCAAGGAGTCAATTATGACCCTGGGGTCCCATGGAACCAAGGGGCCATGGTGACACAGCAGGGCCACGTGGATCCAGTGGTCCATGGTGACACTGTGGATCCCAGGAGACAATGGAGACACTCCCAGAACCTCGTGGAACCAAGGAGTCCATGGTGACCCAGCGGGGCTGCATGGAGCCAATGGCCCATGGTAACACTGCCCATCCAAGGAAGACATTGTAACAATGAGGAAGCTCATGGAGCGAGGGAGGCCATTGTGACACTGAAGAACTTCATGGCACCAAATATCCATGGTGACACAGCAGGGCATCATGGGAACCAAGGAACCGCTGTTGGCAGTAAGGACACTCATGGACCCAGGGGCCCTTGTGGCACTGCAGAACCAACAGAGCTGCTGGACCTTGTCCACTGGCCCTGCAGAGCTCCTTGGGAGGCACGGCAGGAGCAGCACCCGGGGAGCCTCGGGAATGCCCCTCTGGGATCCATGGCACACACTGCCAGGGGCTGGAATTCCCATTCCCAGGCAGGAAAAGATGCTCCAAGTGGAGCACGATCTTACAGTGACATTTCACTGCCAGTCTTCACAGCTTCACCTGTGGTTGTTGTAGCTCCGGGAGTGGGAAATAAATCAGGGCAGGGTCTTTGGTGGGAGCTGCCCTGGGTCAAGAGAGACACTGAGAGAGAAACAGAGCAGGCAAAGAAAGGCAGGAGAGAAAGAAGGGCACAAACACAAACAGCTCCGAAGGTGGCACTCTGAAAAACAAACTGGAACTGACAAAAAATGAATGGGACAGAAATAAGTCATTCTGGAAGTTTTATTTACTATCAAAATACAGGCCACACACCCAGCCCCACACAATCCCAATCCCACACCCTCAAATTTGGATGCCACTTCTCCCAATCTCCTTCCAACCCCCTCTCACCCTGGACACTGTGGAATCAAGTAGATTTGTCATGGGACTGAATTTTTCCTAGGTGGGAATAAGGCATTTTGACATGGATTGGTCAATTTTGGGGTAAAATTGAGGTGTTTTCAATGGGATTGAATCATTTTGAGGTGACAGACCAATCTATCTGGAATTCTGGAGTGCAAAGATATGGAGAACACTTGCTGAAATCCCCCAAGAACCCACAAATCCTACAGAACAAATGTTCACAAACCATAAATTCCACCTCAAATACCTGTTAAATGGTGGGACTTCAGACATCCTTGATCAATTACTTTCATTTTAGTCCTGTTTCAGGTGTTTTTAAGTGATAAAGACAAATCAGAAGAAAATTAGGGCCAAAAGGATAACCAGCCAGGTCTCCTCCCAACATGGATCACTGGGAATGTGGGTCACCAGTGTTCTGACCAATGTGGGTCCTCCCATGGGGGATGAAGCTGCGCCAGTGCACAAAGCTCCTCCTGTAGTTGGAGCACACGCAGGGCTTCCCTTACCGGTGCCTCCGTTGGTGTCGGGACAAGGTAGAGCTGTTTGAGAAGCTCTTCCCACGCTGGGGACACTTGTAGGGCCTCTCCCCGGTGTGGGTGCGCTGGTGGATGCTGAGGTGGGAGTTGTGTTGGAATCCCTCCCCGCACTCAGGGCAGTGGAAGGGCCTCTCCTCAGTGTGAATCCGCTCATGCAGGAGGAGATGAGAGCTGATCCGAAACCTCTTCCCACAATGGGAACACTCGTAGGGCCTCTCCCCAGTGTGGATGCGTTGGTTCCTGATGAGTTCTGAGCTGCAGCTGAAGCCCTTCTTACATTCCTCACACTTGTAGGGCCATTGCCCGGTGTGGATCACCTGGTGGCGGATCAGGGTGCTGCTCTGCCTGAAGCTCTTCCCACCCTCCAAGCACTTGTAGGGATTCTCCCCATTGTGAAGCTGCTCATGCACCACCAGCTCCGAGCTCTGGCTGAAGTTCCGTCCACCTTCCTGGCCCAGGGTGGGTCTTTCCTCCTCAGAGCACACTGGGCTGGGTTTGCAGCCCCTCTTCCTGTGGGATCTCCAGGGCTTTTCCTCTCCACTGGATTCTTGTGCCATGGAGCTGCGCAAAACAGCCTCTTCCACGAGGTTCTGCTGTGGGGATTTGTCCACCCTGGTTTCAATCCTCAGCTCCTTGTCTGGGGCACGAAGGACAAAGAGAGGATGAGATTTGCCTCCGTGACAAAAGCAAGGGGAAGGAGATCTCCCCAGTGCTTCCCCGGCAGGACGGCATTGGCAGTGAGGTTGTCCTGCAGCTGGGGGCTGTGCTGGGCTGGGAGATGGAGCAGGAGAAAGGGGGAAAGGGGCACTGACTTCCTCCTCACCCGCCTGGGTGTCCTGGGGCATTGTCTCGGTTTGAATAGACAGGTGTCTGCTAAGGAAGGCAAGAGCCTCCCTTGAAATGGAAAATGTAAACAACCTCCTTCCGAACAGTTATAATTTTGAAATTATGGGGCTCTAAGGAAACAGATATGGGAATAGGAATAACAGCTATTTAGCAGGAAAATTAAAATATAAACACAATAGTTCAAAGAAAAAACACTGACAGATTCAGAATACGACCTGACACCCTGTGGGTCACAGTGGCAGTGGCAGGGATCCTGCAGAACAGTGGGGTTTTCCTCTGAAGATCCAGTGGTGGTGGTGTTGGGCCTGGTCTTCCTCTGGCAATCCAGTGGAAAAGGCTGACTCTGGTCTTCCAGCCCTCTGATTATATCCAGGTAGGAATGCTTGGCTCCTCCCTCTGGGTGGAGCTTCTCACAATGGGATGATGGAATTTTATCAGTCATGCAGTGGCACTCAATGGCCCATTAACAAAAGATATCTCCTGGGAGGGAGAATGGGTTGTGAAAGAGATAAAGAAAACTGCCCAATGAACATAAGATAACTGCCCCATCAGATAGGAATAGAATACACCCCCGCTGTCCAACCTAAGATAGCTGGGAAATGCTTTGCAGTATTCTTTGTCTGTGTGTCTGTGTTCGTGTGTATTTTACACTCAAAGTCCCCCAAGTTTCCAAGAGGTTTTCTTTGGGGTGTTGTCTTGCCCCTGTGTCCATCTGCACCTCCCGTCACTCTGTCACTGTCACCTCCAGCCACCTCTGAGCCCACCGGCGCCTCCAAGGTTTGCACTGAATCCCTCCCTCCTGCCCTCCAGCACCAGCAATGACCATGGCAGGGAGCTCAGAGCAGGAGCAGCCAGGCCAGGGCTAACGCCAGGATCAGGAGCACCTGGCAGAGGCAGGAGGAATCCCCCATTCCAGGGGCTGCAAGGGCTGCAAGGGGGGCACCCGTGTCCCCTCCCAGCCCCAGGGCTACAGACCAGGGAGGAGATGCCTCAACTGCCTCAGCTGAATTGCTTCCCTCAGCCCTTGGCCCGGGAAGTCTCCGGCTGGAGCACAACCTCTAGAGGAGAATTTCCACAAGGAAGAGAAAAGAAAGGAACTGTTTCTTCCCTTTCTCTCATCCGTGCCCTGTGTGCTCATTTTCTTGTCGTCTCTTAGCAAAACCAACAAAAAAGCATCTGCACTGAGGTGTTTCCCAGGGTCGGTTCCTAAATAAGGCCAAAGGAAGGTTTTCTGCCACGGAAAAAGTGACAAATGTGGGATATGTTCAGACAGTTGAAAACATGACAATTTCTAAGCACTGGAAATCCAAAGACTATAAAACCCGGAGTTTGCAGTTGTAATGGTCCATTGTCCTCCCTCTTCCCACTGCTGATTTGTCACATCCCAACTCCGGAGGAGCAGATTATGGAAAGAAGACCTGCAGGGAGTGTTGGAGGCCTAATCCCAGAGACTGGAAGAAAGAGTGAAATCAAGAAAAGATTTCCAGTTGTTTTCTTATCATATTGACCACAAATAGCTCTATAGTCCATATGCAATATCCAGATGAAGAAGCACGTTCCTGGTTTTATTTCCAAATTGCAGTACTTTGGAACATCTTTCTGGATGAGAACAAACCACAGGCCAATAATTGACCCACTTTGGTTCCCAAAGCAGAAATCATTCAACTTCTACCAAGATGTCTTCCTCTGCAGGTGTCCCAGATTGCAAGGCAAAATGGATTTTATTTGCCATCCGTATGGCAGTTTTCCTTATCTCTTCCACAACCACTCCTCCCTCCAGGGGTGAAGGCATCTGCTGATAACAGCCTATTGAATGTCACTGCATGGCTGATAAGAATTACAGCATCCCATTGGGAGATTCTCTGCCCAGAGGGAAGAGCCAAGCATTCCTAACTGGATAGAATCTGGAGATTCTGGAATAGCAGCACAACTTCTCCACTGGATTTCCAGTGGAATAGCAGCTGCCTGTTCCTCCACTGGATCCTCAGAGAAAGACTACACCCTTTTCTACGGGAGCCCCTGCACCAACAGAACCACACCTGCCACTCCAGGAGGACTGCAGCCACATTTCCAATTGGATTGCTACCAACAGCCTGACCAACAGGGTGTCAGGTTGTGTTCTGACTCTGTCAGTGTTGTTTGACTGTACTGCATTGTTGATTTTATCCTTTTATTTTCTTCCCTATTAAATAACTGTTATTTCTGGCTCCTATACTTTTTATTTTTTGCCTGAGAGCCCCTTAATTTAAAATTATAGCAATTCAGAGGGGGAGGGTTCACATTCTCCATTTCATGGGAGGCTCCTGCCTTCCTTAGCAGGCACCTGTCTTTCAAACCAAGACAGCAGGACAGAAGGCACTTTGATTCCTTATGTCCCAAGTTTCTCCTGAGTTCATGACTCATGACTTCAGATGAACTGGAATGGTCCTGACTGCACAAAAGCAGCCACAATGAGCAGGATCAAATGCCCAGATCACCATTAATTGCACTCGATCCACGCCTTGCACAGCCCAGCAGCAATTCCTGCCTGTGTCCCCAGCTCTGGCTCAGCCAGAGGGGCATCGCTCTGGTGTGTGCGGGACCGGCTCCTGCAGGACACAGCGCTGGGAGCCGCTCTGTGTCCCACAGCTTCAGCATCTCAGGCACCGCTCCACAGCTGTGGGGCTGTGTCACCACTGTTCCATGGCTGTAGCTCCTGTGCCACCACTGTTCCATGGCTGCAGTTCCTGTGCCACCACTGTTCCATGGCTGTAGTTCCTGTGCCACCACTGTTCCATGGCTGCAGTTCCTGTGCCACCACTGTTCCATGGCTGTAGCTCCTGTGCCACCACTGTTCAATGGCTGCAGTTCCTGTGCCACCACTGTTCCACGGCTGCAGTTCCTGTGCCACCACTGTTCCATGGCTGTAGCTCCTGTGCCACCACAGTTTCATGGCTGTAGTTCCTGTGCCACCTTTTCTATGCTCACTCCTTCCTGTGCCACCTTTTCCATGCTCACTCCACTGCTGTTCAAAAGCTGTGTGGTGCAGTTTCAGCACGGTTCCTCAGCTCCTCCACCACTGCTCCACTGCTGCTCCAACACTGCTCATCTACCACTGTTCCACTGCTCCTTCTCTGCTCCTCCCCTGCTCCCCTGTTCTTCCACGGCTGCTGCTTCTGTTTTAGTTCTGCTGCCACAGCTGCAGTGTCACAGAGAGGGGAACGTTCGGGCAGCAACCGCTGTGGTGTCACAGAAACCGGGACAACGGGATTGCCACAGCTGTGGTGTCACAGAGAGGGGAACACTGGGGCTGCCACAGCTCAAGTGTCATGGAGAGGGGAATGTTGGGGTGGGTGCTGCTGTAGTGTCATAGAAGGGACAACTGGGGCTGCCACCACTGAGGCGTCACAGAGAGAGGAACGTTGTGGCTGCCACCACAATGGTATCATACACATGAGAATGCTGGGGGCTGGGGGCTGCCTCTGCTGTGGAGTCATAGAGAGGAGAATGTTGGGGCTGCCTCTGCTGTGGAGTCATAGAGAGGAGAATGTTGGGGCTGCCAAAGCTGCAGTGTCACCAGACAGGGGACTCTGGGCCTTCCACTGCTCTGGTGTCACAGAGAGGGGGACTTGGGGCTGCCACAACTATGATGTCACAGAGAGGGAAATGTTGGGGCTGACACTGCTAGGGTTCCACAGACAGGGGAATTCTGGGGCTCCCACTGCTGTGGTATCATAGAGAGAGGGATGTTGGGGCTGCCATCCTTGTGGGCTCAAAGACAGGGTAATCTTGGGGCTGCTGCCCCTGTGGTGTCCTACAGAAGTCAATGCTGGAACTGCCAACTCAGTGGTATCACAGAGAGGGGAATGCTGGGGGAGTCACTGCTGTGGTGTCACAGGGGAGCATTTGGGGCTGCCACCCCTGCAGTGTCACTGAGAGGGCAATGTTGGGCTTGCCACTGTGGTGCTGTCATAAAGAGGAGAATGCTGCGGGTGCCACCTCTGTGGTGTCACAGAGAGGGCAACACTGGGCTTGCAATTGCTTTGGTGTCATAGACAGGGGCACATTGGTATTGCCACTGCTGTCATGTCACAGACAGGGGAACTTTGAGGTTGCCATCATTGGGGTGTCACTGACAGGGGAATGCTCGGTCTTGAACATCTGTGTTATCTTAGAGATGGGAACGTTGGTGTTGCCACCACTCTGGTGTCACAGACATGGAAACACTGCCAAACCTCCCCTGGTGCTGTGCCCACTCCAGTGCTGCTCCTCTGTGACACTGCACTGCCTCCTGGGGACATTGTCACACTGCAGTGTCTCCTGGGGACATTGTCACACTGTGAAGACTCATAGGACTGTAGGGGCCCTGTGACACTCCAGGGTCTTGTAGAATCCATGGAAGCAAGAGGAGACTGTGAAACTCTGGGACTTCATGGAACCATCCATTGTGATACCTCAGGGCCTCATTCTTTCTAGGAATCCTTGTGACACTGCAGAACTAAATGGAACAAAGGGGACATTGTGGCACTGTGGAGTTCATGGAACTCAGGGGATGCTCTGAGACTCTGGTGCCTAAAGATGCTCAGGAACCATTGTGAAGCTGTCGCTTGTGGAACCAAAGGGACACTGTAGCACTGTGGAGTCTCAAGGAGTCCAGAGGCCCTTGTGACTCAGTGAGGCCAGTTGGAACCAACGATCCATTGGGATCCCCCAGAACCTTGTTGTGTCCCGGGATTCTTGTGACATTGTGGGGCCTCATGGAACCAAAGGGACACTGGGACACTGTGTGATCTCAGGGAACCAAGGGGACTCAGAGACACTGTGGGGCCTCCTGGCTCTCAGTAACTTCAGACACTTGTGTCCATCTACAAGGGGGCAAAAGTCAGCAGCCTGAGCCTGTTGATCCAGAATATTCCTATCTCCATGGAGGGTGTTCCTGCCAGCTGTGGTGTTTGTGTTCTCTCTGCTCTCTGGGGGAATTGCATCCTACAAGAGACCCTGACCACTCCAGTAGCTGACACCACAGGGCCTCCTGTGGGGTGGGGGCAGAGGCATCTTTCACTCCATTATGTTGCTCAGACCCCATCCGAGCTGGAATGTTTCCAAGGATGGGGCATTCACTGGCTCTCCACCAAGGCTAACGGAGAAAGCAGGGCACTGGGGAAGGCAGCAGGGAGAGCAGACGCTGTGCTGGATGAGCGAGGGAAGAGGATGAGTGCAGAAGGCACAGCCCACCAGGAGGCCACCAGGCAGAGCCGTGGAGCCTCCCCAGGTGAGAGTGACCTGCCCAGGGAGTGCCCTGCTGCCCTCAGGACTGTGCTGCCACCCTTGGCAGAGGTGTTTTCCCAGCAGGATGTCCCCATGTCACCCGGGGCCGTGCCGCTGCCCCTGGCGGGAGGGCGCCGTCAGCTGAGTGTGCCGTCCCTGGAGTCAGTGGTGGAGGTGCCCGGAGCAGCCTGGCTGTGTTAAATGAGCACCCTGCAGCCCCTCCGTGCCCTGCCGTGGCTGCCAAGACTCCTGAAAGGACTGGCTGCTGTGCCCTCTGCTGCGGCTGTGCCCTCTGCTGCCCACCAAGGGATGTCTGAGTGCTCAGCCTCATTCCTGTGCCTGCAGGCAGATCAGTCGATAGAGCAACTGGGAGATGGGGGTTCACTATCCAATAGAGTGGCCATTAGCCACCCTGGGGGTGGGCGCCAGAAGCGAGAGCCCCCCTCAGGGTTTGCCCCCCCCGCCTCACCGGGTAAATGAAAAAACAATCAGAGTAGTGGTATTTCACCAACGGCTGGGATGCCAGCGGGCGGGTCACCCCGCACTGCCGAGCGCATGCCCGGCCTCCCACTTATTCTACACCTCTCATGTCTCTTCACAGTGCCAGACTAGAGTCAAGCTCAAGAGGGTCTTCTTTCCCCGCTGATCCTGCCAAGCCCGTTCCCTTTGCTGTGGTTTTGCTGGATAAGTACGTAGGGACAGTGGGAATCCGTGCATCCATTCATGCACGTCACTAATTAGATGATGAGGCATTTGGCTATTTTTCAAACACATATAAATAATATATGTTCCTTTTCCGGGTTAAATAAAGGTGGCCCGTCCACCTTGGACAAATCCGGTAAATTGTTTCAAATACAGTAAATTGGTCTGGATTGGGTGGTAATTGATGCGTTATGAATTAAAGTCTTTGTCCCTACTCACTATGAGCTACCTAACTGGCTTGTGGCTTCCTTACGAACCTAGCTACTCTCTAGTTTATTAAAATGTAAAAGTGATACAAAAAAAAAAATTGCATACAAAAATCAACATATTAAAACAGCAATAAAAATCTACAAAACATTACAAAGTACAAAAAATGCAAAAATTCACTACCCTGAATCGTGTAATCTTCTGGCCCTACTGGTGAACATATGTACAATCTCCACAGACGATAGGAGTGCTTCTGTGGATAAAGTCTTTGCAACCATCGCTTGCCTCGATTTGGAGAGGCCAAGTGTACTCAAAAGTTCAAAGTTCCCCTTGTACCATTTCCCTCGCACTCCAAGGGGAAAGCCCATAGAAACAACGTCCTTTGTGTTGGTGAGGCTTTGCACCTTGGTTTCCAAATGTTTGCACTTGTTTACTTTCTCTGCAGCCACTTCTTCCAGAGATGTTCTGGAGGCTTCGTTTCGTACTGTCACTTTCACGATGAATGCATGTCCGTCCTTAACAGATATCAGATCTGGTTTGTACAGCTTCTTGATGGTTTCCCTTATGGGTGGTTCTTTGAACACTACCCAGTCCCTCTTCTTCGCCTCCTCAATAAGCCTTTCACAGATGTGATTGTGCCTCTTGATTTGAGCGTCCTGAATCACTGGGCAGTAGCCGAGGATGAGGGCGCAGGTTTCGTTGTCCGCATCACAGTGCCTACAGGCCTTGATATAATTTTCCTCTCTACCCCAGGAGAGAAATTCTCTTGTGGGGTAGAAGTTGGCCCTAAGTTGTAGTGTAGTGAGGAGTTTCCTGTGAGGAATGCATCTATAGTATTGGAGCCAATCACTACTAATTTTATCACCTTCAAAGCTTTTAATTCCACGGCCTTGGCATACTAATTTGGTCCATTTCTTGAATTCTTTTCTCCGCCAATCACAAGGTTTAGGAAATTTAGTTTTAAGGGTCGGTGCTTCCCACTCCGAGGTTGTGCCTGCACTGTTGGATGGTTCATTCGCCGGTAGTGCTTCCCAAATAGAGGGTATCTTCTCGCTTTCCCCTCCAGCTTGAATCCACAATTTCTTATACAGTTGTTCCATTTGATCTTTCTCTAGGAACTCCTTCATTGTTTCATCCGAGGACTGTGCAATCCAGTGCAGTCTCCGGGCCTGTACACTGGGGATCAGTCCCGCCAACTTGGTGACGCCCAAACCGCCGTCCTTCGTGCTCGAGTACAAGATGGCACTGCAGGTGCACGGAGGTAGTTGCAGCCAGTCCTTGACCGCTGTTCGGATCTTCTGGTCAAGGGCTTCAAGGGCCCCTGTTTCATTTGTGAATGGTCAGCCAGGTAGGTCAGTCGAGGGATGGTGTATATTTTGAGGATATCAAGTATTTGCAGAGGTTTAAGTGGAGCTTGATCAATTCATTCAAGCCAGAATTCTAGTTTTGTGGGGAGGTTGGCTTTTGCTATCCCAGTCCAGGGGTCAAAGTGTAGGCCAAGGTATTTCTCATATTCCCTGGGGTTGATCATGTTCAGGGGTGCGCTGTTGATGGTCCATGCAGCGCAGTTATTGAAGGTGTAAGAGTCTTTTGTGGGCTTGATGTAGAAGCCGTGGCACTTTTCCCCTTGTGTTTTGAGACCGGTGAAATCGCAGAAGGTCTCTAATATCTTGATATTTGTTTTCATGTTTTCCCAGGAGTCACTCAACAAGACCAGATCGTCGGCGAATGCCACTGCTGTTATACTACTCTGTCCTCGGTGGAATCCTTTACCACTCTCTTCCAGCTTGCACAACAGGGGGTCCATTGCCAGGTTAAATAAAAGGGGTGACAGCGGGTCACCCTGCTTTACTCCAACCCGGATCTGGATTTTGTCTGTGTGTGTGTTCATTTTTGTGGTGACATACATACTGATGTCTTTGTACATATTGTTCATCAGGCCAATGATGTGGGGATCCACTCCCCACAGCTGCAAAGCATGTATGATGTGATGGTGGCTTATGGTGTCAAAAGCCTTGGCGATGTCCACAAATACAGCACCCAGTGGTCTGTGTTCACTTTAGGCAGTCTGAAGTATAGTTTGCAGGAGTTTCAGGTTTTCAGAGCATCCTGCTGCTCTAATAAAGCCTCTTTGCCTTGGGTTGAGGGGGCACACTTTGCTCAGCCTTGCTTTTACAATCCTGGAGAACAGTCTCAACAAGATGGAATTGATTGTGATAGGCCTCCAGTTATTAATGTCCTTTAAATGTTCCAGTTTTGTAGATTTGGGAATCAAAACAGTTCTGCACCCCCTCACCATGTCTGGGATCTCCCCAGATGTTAACCATAAGTTGAAGAGCTCAGCCGTCCGGGAATACCTGGGATCCATCTTTTTGATGTCCCCAAGAGTAACCCTATCTGGACCTGGAGTCGAGCCCTTGCTCATTTCCTGCACATTTCTTTCAATTTCTTTGGCCGTGATTAAGCCTCTGAAGGTGCTGTTGTCTGCCTTCCCATTAATTTCAAAGTCCCTGATGCCAGCAAAAGTACCAGGTGTTTCCCATCTGGCTTTAAATACCGAGTAAATTTCACTGGATGATATATCCCAGGACAAACACTCTACGTCATCCAAAATAATTTTTGCTAGTTTCCCCCTGTCAAGATGGAATAAATGCTGAAAGCAAAGGTAATTACCTTTTTTGATTGCTCTGTCCTTCATCCACTTCTGAAATGGCTTTCTTGGTTGCTTCTCCTGGGTCTCCTTCCCATTTTACCACGTGTAGCAGTTCTTATCTGGCTTATTGATTCTAGGCATCCAAAGCAGTCCTGCACTGCCTGATTAATCATTGTCAGCATCTCCTGGCCGTCCATCAATTGCTTGAATGCTCTGGGGAAGTGGTTAATTGCTCCAGCTGATAAGCGTTCCTTGACTGTCTTTTGGTAATGAGTCTGCAGCTGCCCCGCCCTCTGCTGGTTTCTGTCGCTGGTTGTCCTTATCAGGGCGTCGTCTTAATTTATCCATTGTTTTCTCTCTGGCAGCTGGCCTCCCTGGCGGATGGTTCTCCCCAGGTCCATTGTCCACGGTTCTTGCCTGGGACTGCTGACTCAACCCAGGTTCCATTCCCATGCCCTCAGCTGCTCTCCTGGTGTGATGACTCACCTCAGTTCCTCTGTCAGCTCCATCTGTTGGTTTCCTAGGCAGCAATCTTCTTTTGTAACTAATTTGCTTAGCTGTTTTTGTTATTATGTGTTCGGCAATAGGTTTATTAATGTTTTTGTTTCCCTCGAACTGTGCCTCCAGTCTTATCAGCAGTTCTTCCTCCTCTTTTGTCCAGCATCTTTTGTGGGCTCCTGGATTTGATGTTTCTTTCAGTTGGGAAGCAATGATCCTTTCTTGGTTTCTTATCAAAGGATGTGCCAATCTTTTGTGTTGTCCCAGGCCAATTTTGGTTCTGAAGTCTCTGACGCATACTTCACATATCCACTCTCCAGCTGGAACCCTTTCAGTTTCTGGACCTCTGCATTTTGCAAAATGACAAATAACACTATGATAGTTAATATTTTCCTTTACACACTTGGCACACCGAAAGCAAACCCTCCTTTTCCAGTGCAACTCCTTTAGATGTTCAATCAGGCTTAACACAGAGTTTACCCGGGTACCACACAACAGGGACAAGGTGGATTTTTGTCAGGAACAGTCACCTTCACCATGTTATCCGGTGACTGCCCTCCGTGTTCCCCAGGCACTAGAGGCAATGCCTCTGGTGTGCCTTCACTCACCTTTTTGCCGCTTCCCTCACCAAGCACAAACGGTTCAGTGTCTCGTGGGAGGCTAGGATCTGAGTCTGAGTGCCCACCGATACCCTGGACAGGCGTACTGGCAGCCCCCAGACCACCCACCCCCGCCCCCCTAAGGACAAAATCCGGATTTTGAGCCATCGAATTGGGGCCACATTTACGGCGAGAACGGAGTGGGTGGTCACTCCGCACCGGAGCTCTTTGCCCCGTCTGCAACCGGGGAGCCAGGTTTCAAGCAATAAGCCAGGCGGCCTTTACCAAGGAATTTGTTTCACCGAATTTGGTAGGAGTTCATTGGTGACTTGGTTTGGAAAGACAGGAGTCTGCTAAGGAAGGCAGGAGCCTCCCCTGAAATGGAGAATGTAAACCCTCCCCACCCCTCCGAATTGCTATCAATTTTAAATTAAGGGGCTCTCAGGCAAAAATATGGGAGCAGGAAATAACAGTTCATTAAGGGGGAAAAGAAAAAAATTAAAGGATGAAATAAAACAATGCAGTACACCAGAACAACACTGACAGAGTCAGAACCCAACCTGACGCCCTGTGGGTCACAGTGTTGGTGACAGTCCAATTGAAAATGTGGCTGCAGACTTCCTGAAGTATCATTTGTGGTTCTGTTGGAGCAAGGGGGATCTGTAGAGAAGGATGTATTCTTCTTGTGAAGATCCAGTAGGAGAAGAGACAGCCGCTGTTCCTCTGGGGAATCCCGTGGAGAAAGCCGTGCCGGTATCTCAAAAACCTCTGGATTATATCTGGGTAGCAATGCTTGGCTCCTCCCTCTGGGCGGAACATCTCACAATGGGATGTTATAGTTCTTATCAGTCATGCAGTGACATTCAATAGTCTGTTATCAGCAGATGTCCCCTCCCAAGGGAGGTGTGAATCTGGTCACTCAAAGAAAGAGATAAAGCAAACTGCCCACTTGACAAAGGTAATCTGCCATACAGATGGTAATGGAAAACATCTTGCATGCAATCTTCAACATTATCCACCCCTTTTTCTATTTCCATCTGCACCACAAAAACAAAAACAACAACAACAAAAAAATTTCACACAGTTCTCACTTAAGACTAGGTCTCCCTGTTGTACACAATGGCTTTCTCCATCTTTCTGCATTACCCACCAAGTGTAAACAGGTCATTGAGCAAAAACAATTCCATGGATGGTTTTGTCTTTGCCTGAGATGGGATCAATCCAAACAGTCCTTCCTAAAATACCTTTCATGTGTACAACAGGGACTTTATTTCCATCCACTGTGTGCAGGGGTTCAGACTGGGCAGGACCAGCTTGATTTATGGAGCCTCTGGTGTTGACCATCCAGCTGGCTTTTGCTGAGTTCATTTCCCAATTTCTAAAAGTCCCCCCCCGAGTGCCTTCAGGGTTGTTTTAAGTAGTCTGTTACACTGTTCAACTTTCCTGGCAGCTGGTGCATGATAAGGAATATGATATATTCAATACCATGTACCCTGGCCCAAGCATTGATAAGGCCATTCTTGAAATGGGTCTCATTTTCTGACTCAATTCACTCAGGGGTGACATGTCTCCACAGGATTTGCTTTTCAAGACGCAGGATGGTGTTCCAGGTTGTGGCGTGAAGCACAGGGTAGGTTTGCAAACATCCAGTGGTGGCTTGCACCATGGTCAGCACGTAGCGCTTGCCCTGGCGTGTCTGGGGCAGTGTGATGGAGTCAATCTGCCAGGCCTCACCATACTTGTACTTGGACCACCGCCCACCTTACCAGAGCAGCTTCACTCGCTTGGCCTGCTTGATGGCAGCACACATCTCAGTCATGGATAACCTCTGAAATACTGTCCATGGTTAGATCCACCCCTTGGTCTTGTGCCCACTTATAGGTGGCATCTCTACCCTGATGACCTGAGGCATCATGGGCCCATTGAGCTAAGAACAACTCCCCCTTATGTTGCCAATCTAAGTCTATCTTTGACACCTCTATCTTTGCTGCCTGATCTACCTGCTCGTTGTTTCGGTGTTCCTCATTAGCCCGACTCTTGGGAACATGAGCATCCACATGGTGGACTTTCACAGGTAGCTTCTCTAACCGAGCGGCAACGTCTCTCCACTCATCAGCAGCTCAGATGGGTTTTCCCCTAGGCTGCCAGTTGGCTTTTTTTCACCTTTCCAGCCAGTCCCAAAGAGCATTGGCTACCATCCATGGATCAGTATAAAGGTAGAGCTTTGGCCATTTCTCTCTCTCAGCAATGTCCAGGGCCAGCTGAACAGCTTTGAGTTCTGCAAGTTGACTTGATCCACCCTCTCCTTTGCTAGCTTGTGCAACCTGTCGGGTGGCGCTCCATACGGCTGCTTTCCACTTCTGGTTCATCCCTATGATGAAACAGGAACCATCAGTGAAAAGAGCGTAGCGTGTTTCCTCTTGTGGCAGTTGGTTTTAGGGAGGAGCTTCTTCAGCACGTGTCACTGGTCCTTGTTCCTCTTCATCAGTCAGACAAAAGTTCTCACCTTTGGGCCAGTTTGTAATTATTTCCAGAATCCCAGGGCGATTCAGGTTTCCAACACAGGAGCACTGTGTGATAACAGCAATTCATTTACTCCATGTCGTGTCAGTGGCGTGGTGGGTGGAAGGAACCTCGCCTTTGAACATCCACCCCAGCCCCGGTAGTCAGGGTGCCAGGAGAAGTTGTGCTTCTGTATCAGTCACCTCTGAGGCAGCCTGGACTCCTTCATAGGCAGCCAAGATTTCCTTCTCTGCGGGAGTGGAGTTGGCTTCAGACCCTCTGTATCTTTGACTCCAAAATCCCAGTGGTTGGCCTCAAGTCTCCCCAGGCACCTTCTGCCAAAGGCACCAGGACAAGCCATGGTTCCCGGCTGCAGAGTAGAGCACGTTCTTCACCTCTGCTCTTGTCCTGACTGGGCCAAGGGCAATCACATGAGCGATCTCCTGCTTGATCTGGGCAAAGGCTTGTTGCTGTTCAGGACCCCAGTGGAACTCATTCCTCTTGCAGGTAAAGAGGGCCCACAATCTGACTGTATTCAGGAATGTGCATTCTCCAAAACCTATGGCACCCAGGAAAGCTTGTGTTTCCATCTTGCTAGTTGGTGGAGACATCGCAGTGATTTTGTTGATGACCTCAGTGGGAATCTGATGCAGTCCGTCTTAGCACTTTACTCCCAGGAACTGGGTCTCAGGCCCGTCCCTTGACTTTGTCCTTCTTGATAGCAAAGCTGGCTTCTAGCAGAATCCTGATGATCCTCTCTCCTTTCTCAAATACTTCCACTGCCGTGTTCCCCCACACAATGATGTCATCGATGTACTGCAGGTGCTCTGGAGCCTCACCCTTTTCCAGTGCAGCCTAGATCAGTGGCACCATGGCAGATGGTGGGGCTGTGCTTCCACCCCTGGGGCAGTCGGTTCCAGGTATACTGCACTCCCCTCACGGTGAAAGCAAACTGAGGCCTGCATTCTGCTGCCAAAGGAATGGAGAAAAATGTGTTAGCAATGTCAATGGTGGCAAAGCACTTTGCTGCCTTGGACTCCAGCTCGTACTGGAGTTCCAGCATGTCTGGCACAGCAGCGCTCAGGGGTGGAGTCACTTCATTCAAGCCACGATAGTCCACTGTCAATCTCCATTCTTTGTCAGACTTGTGCACAGGCCAAGTGGGGCTGTTGAAGGATGAGTGGGTCTTGCTGACCACCCCTTGGCTCTCCAGCTCACGGATCATTTTGTGGATGGGGATCATGGCATCTTGATTCACCTGACACTGCCGGCGATGCACTGTCTAGGTGGCAATTGGTGGTCTTTGCTCTTCCACCTTCATGAGTCCTACTGCAGACGGGTTTTCTGATAGCCTAGGCAAAGTGTTCAACTGCTTGGTGTTTTCTGCCTCCACAGCAGCTATGCCAAAAGCCCATCTGAGTCCCTTTGGTCTTTGTAATAGCCGTTCAGGAGGAAACCTATGCCCAGAATACACGGGGCCTCTGGGCCAGTCACAATAGTATGTTTTATCCACTCTTTCCCAGTCAAGCTCACCTCAGCTTCTAAAAGGGTCAATTGCTGTGATCCCCCCGTCACCCTGGCAATGGAAATAGGTTCTGCCCCCACATGTCCCAATGGTATTAGGGTACACTGTGCACCAGTATCAACTAAAGCATTGTACTTTTGTGGTTCTGATGTGCCCGGCCATCGGATCCACACCATCCAGAAAATCCAGTTGTCCCGTGCCTCTCACTGGCTGGAGGCAGGACCCCTCTAACCCTGGGTATTCATGGTAGAGGTACCTTCCAGGGGATCTGACAGATCATACTCAGCAGCTCGGTCATGGGAGGTTGAGGCTACCTTCACTTTACTGGAGTTCCCTTGATTTGTGTTTCCCTCCTTGAGCTGACGCACCCGTGCTGCCTGGACAGAAGTGCGTTTTCCATCCCACCTTCCCATGTCTTCCCCATGGTCACGCAGAAAAAACCACAGGTCAGCCCGTGGGGTGTACCCCCCCTCTCTCTAGCTGGGGAACGTTGGGCTCTGACTCTGGGGCCTGTGACTCACAGCGGTGCAATGTGGGAATTGCTCCTCCTCACCTCTTCCCTCACCACCTCCCTCATCTCCTCTTTGAGGTCCTTAATCACAGCAGAGACATGAGCCTGCATCAGTCCATTGATCATACTTTCATAATTCCTAAGCTTGTTAGCTACAGAACCCACTGTCTCTTGGTTGTTATCAGCATTAATTGTTGCAATAAAGGTGGTGTATTTTGCCAGGTTTGCCAGTCTCCACAACATTTGCCCTGTGCACCTGACTTTGTCGAGGTCATTATCATGCTGTCCATCCCTCCCAAAGAGTACCTCTAATTCTGCCACTTCTCTCAGCTGTTGGATCCCTTCCTCAAGGGTCTTCCAGCACATTCTATGGTGCTGGTCCTGCATTCTTTCTCTGTGGACAAATCTCTCTCTGACACTTATTAAAAGCTGCTCCCAGAGGGAAAGAGACCCTGGCTCCTTTACAACAATCTGATTGATACCTGAGTCGTGGGTCAAGGGTCCCAAATTCCTTGCCTCACCATCATCCAGCTGGACGCTTGTACTCATAAGATCTCAGATGCGAAGTAGCCAGGTTGTATAAGCCTCACGTCCCTGTCATACAATGTCTTTGTGCAGATTACGGAGACTTTTGTACGTCAGGGACTTGGTGTAGATCGCAACCTCTGGCTCCCCTGTGGGTTGTGAGGGCCTTCTTTTATCTGGGTGCTCTGCTTTTGTCTTAGATCTCTTTGTTTCTAGAGGGGCAACTGCTGCTGGCTGTGTCTGCCTTTGCAATTCAGCCGGAACCTGGACAGTTGTAACATCTGTGGGTTCTGCTGCCGCACTATTAGACTTTCCCTCTTCAAGGCAGAGGGAGGGCTTCTCACCAGCTGGGGAAGTGTATTCCTTCAGCATCCGGCCCATCTCACGTATCTCCTTCACCAGACCCCCCAGCCAATCTGGGTAGTTCATATCTGGGGTGGGATGTGGGGCAGGGTCAGGGTCTGGGGCAGCAGCATCCCTAGACTCTGATGGCGTATTAGATTCTGGGGTTGGTGTCAGGGTGGTTATCCAGGTTAGTCACCCCTTCTCTCTAAATGCTAAATAGAACAGGCCTATCAGCAACACCAGCCAC
Organism: Melozone crissalis; assembly: GCF_028551555.1. Lineage (NCBI taxonomy): Eukaryota > Metazoa > Chordata > Aves > Passeriformes > Passerellidae > Melozone > Melozone crissalis. The sequence goes on from NW_026535912.1 coordinate 225,928, forward strand.
TGTATGATATCATTAATATTTAGAGTGGATCTGAACCCTTCAAAAACTGGTGGGGCGGACCCAAAGAGATGGCTAAAGGGTTGGGAGAAGATTTCACCTGGTGTCATTTCCTTATAGCAGGTGCCATTATTAAAGTAACCTCAAAAACATACTGTTAGTGTGTGATAGCTGTGAATCTGTGTGCCTGCTTTCCAGAGGAAGTTAAAAATCCATTAATTGCTCACCTTTTTCACCCATAAAACAAACCGGATAACAGACACAGTAGCCTTGGTTATAGGACCAATGTTTAGATAAGGGCCTATAAATGGGAGAAATACAGCCATGATCACATGCCACCCAAACCAGGGCCAGCTGGACCACATGGCATCGCATAATGAGGTTTCTATAGCTACACACAAAAATTAGATTACTCAAGAACTGTTATTCCTTTTTTGTTTCTGTGCCCTCCAGCCGCACGTTAGGCGCCAAAACCTGTCTTCGTTTGGAAAGACAGGAGTCTGCTAAGGAAGGCAAGAGCTTCCCCTGAAATGGAGAATGTAAACCCTCCCCACCCCTCCGAATTGCTATCAATTTTAAATTAAGGGGCTCTCAGGCAAAAATATGGGAGCAGGAAATAACAGTTCTTTAATAGGAAAAAAAAAAAAAAGATAAAATAAACAATGCAGTACACTAGAACAACACTGACAGAGTCAGAACCCAACCTGACACCCTGTGGGTCAGGGTGTTGGTGGCAGTCCAATTGGAAATGTGGCTGACGCCCTCCTGAAGCGTCAGATGTGGTTCTGCTGGAGCGGGGGGGGATCTGTAGAGAAGGATGTATTCTTCCTCTGAAGACCCAGTGGGAGAAGAGACAGCTGCTGTTCCTCTGGGGAATCCCGTGGAGAAAGCCGTGCCGGTGTCTCAAAAACCTCTGGATTATATCTGGGTAGCAATGCTTGGCTCCTCCCTCTGGGCGGAACATCTCACAATGGGATGTTATAGTTCTTATCAGTCATGCAGTGACATTCAATAGTCTGTTATCAGCAGATGTCCCCTCCCGAGGGAGGTGTGAATGTGGTCACTCAAAGAGAGAGATAAAGCAAACTGCCCACTTGACAAAGGTAATCTGCCATACAGATGGTAATGGAAAACATCTTGCATGGCAATCTTCAACACCAACGCACACCAGATCTTGGAAGGGAATGTGCTGACACTGAGAAATTGTCAAATGTTAACTTTCTGTGCCAGCAAACTGCTGGAATTAAGGTGTGCAAGCATCTGAAAAATTCCAGATCTGGGCACTGGTGGTGTCAGCAAACACAAGATTGGGCTGGTGTAGGCACCAGGTATTTGCCTGGTTTGGCTTTCTTTGCCAGCAAATTGCTGCACTTGGGCTGTGGTGGCACAGGGAAATGTCCAGATCTGGGCATGGGCAGTGCCATCAAATACCAGGTCTGGGTGGTGACAGACTTGGCACCAGGAAATTGCTGTGTTTTGTCTTCTTTTTCCAAAAAATTGCTGCTCCCCTATTGGTGCATCCTGTGTCACCCCACCTTATCTCCAGCCCTGGCTCCCTTCTCCATTGCATCATTTGTACCCTGACCCCTCCTGCCTTCCTCCAGTTATATACCCTGGCCCCAGTCCTGCTCCTGGCTCTTCGCCTCTGGTTCCCTTCAGCAGATGTTGTGTTCTTGCTTGCTCCTGTTTCCCTCTGCACTCTCACTTCCCCTGGACCCTTGGATTTTCCCTTAATAAATCCAGCTGGATCTGCTCTGCGAGGAGTCCTCTCGTCCCTCTGCTGAGGCTTTGATTGCACCATCCGGGCTCAGGCGTCTGCTGGGCTGGGGGAGTTGTCAAGGCAGCCCCAAGTGGAGACGCTTTCGGTGCTGCAGGCACCTGACAGCACCTGCCTGGGGAAGCTGCTCTGGCCACCCGCAGCAACCAATTCCTTTTTCCAAGCAGCAGCTCCCAGCGTCCTCCTCCGAAGCCCAGAGAGAGAGGGAGCAGCTGCCCTCAGCCCTGTCCTTTACCGCATCCCAATTCTCATGGAATGTCCCCCCTCGCAGAGAAACTCCCAGACAAGAGAAGTGCGACCAGATCCCCTCCTCCCCTGAGCTTGATCACTTCTTTTGTTTCTTAAGGATCCAGTCCATCAGAGTGGTGGTATTGCACTGAGAGCTGGGACACCAGCAGGGGATCACCCCGCACTGCCCAGTGTGCACCAGGCTCAACAAGGTCTGCTTCCCCCCTGATTCCACCAGGCCTCTTCCCTTGGATGTGGTTTTGCTGGATAGTGGGTCAGGACAGTGAGAATCTCCTTCATCCATTCATTCACTATTTAGGGCCCTGCAGACACTTCCTCAATTTCTCTCCAAGATGACCCCACCCACCAATGATGTCACAGCTCTTGTCCATCTGGTCAAGAATCCCCCATGAGGACACTCTGGTGTCTTCTCCAAGGGCACAAAGCAGCAAAACCCCCATGGAAAATCTTCCCCCTTGGGCCCTGCGCCTCCTTGGGTGAGTTCCAGAGCAAACAGTCAGGGCAGTGGCCTGAAATGTTTTCCCAGCTGAGTCATAAGACTTCTCTGATGGATCCACATTGTCCCTGGGGAAAGAGATGTGCAGAACCCCTCACTAATGCCCTGGAATGTCAAACAGGAATCACAGCCATAGACAGCTCTTCAGAACCACTTCACCGTGGATTTTCCTTCCTGGAAGCCCAAGATGTCTGAATGTCCTCCTGGTGCCTCAGGCCCTGGGTAAACAGGGCTTGTCAGAGATGCTGGCAGGGCACCAACACCCCTCCTCCTCACAGGGCACCTCTGTTACCCCAATTAGCTCTGAGTGGCGTCCTGGGGACAGGTGCCCACTTCCCCATGTGCCTGGGATGGGCACATCCTGCTCGGGGCCAGTGCTGGCCTGGGCCCAGAGCCAGGGCCATGACCCAGGTGCTCTGGGAGGGCTCCGTGGCTGCAGGTGGGACAGCATGAGGGGCAGGGCAGGGCATATTCCCCTCTGGACAGTGCTCCGGGCATGGATCTTGGTCGGGTTTGGCATCTGCGGGGAAAGGGGTATCGGGTTGTGTGGATGTGGGAATTGTCACTGCTGAGCCATTCCCCAGCCCTCAGCCTTGTCTGCAGGTGATCAGCATTGCCCAGTGCTCCCCAGTGTCTGCAGTGCCTGAGATGCCAATCAGCCATCTGATCACATGTCCCTTGTTCCCCTTGTTCTCCCACGTGTTGGGTTTGCGGCCGGGCTCAGCTCTGGGGTGTCCCCCAGGGAAAGCTCTGGGAGGGGAGGGGCAGCAGGAGATGGGGGATCTGGCACTGGGGGCTGTTGGAGGATGGATTGTGTTGGACTGGGGGTTGTCCCCACAGGGTCCCCAGGTACCTTTGGCTCCCTGCCTGCCCCCCTTGGCCCCCCAGGTGCCTGGGCCCTTCCAGGGGCAGCTGCCCCGTGTAGGAAGCTGGAGGCATGCCGGGCAAGGGGGCTGGATCTGTGCCACAGGTGGGGTGGGATGGACTCTGTGCCAGGGCTGGGCTCGTGGCCAGGGCTGGAGGCTGTGCCAAGCCGGGCTTTGGCCTGGGGGCTGGCAGGGAGGGTGCGGGGAGGAGTCCCGGCAGGGATAAAGGTGCTCCTCACCTGCTGCAACCTCAGGCAGCGCTGCCCAGAGCGAGAGGAAGATGAAGGTGGCTGTGCTCAGTGTGGCCCTGCTCTTCTCCATCCTCCTCCATCCACAGGCCAAGGTAAGGCACTAGCCAAACGCTGTCCCCACATCCTGCCCTTTCTGGCCTCCCATCCCACCCTTTTGGTCCCTCCTCTGTGTCCCATTCAGGGTCCCCAGCTGCCCTCCCACTGACCATTCCTGAGGCCTTTCCTTTCATGTCCCCCCTCAATCCTTTGCCTTTCTTTCTGGCCACTGCAGAGGGGTCCCCCTGTACAATTCCCTGACTCACCCCCCAATCCCACACCATCTCCCAGTCTTGTTGGTTTTGTCCCCACCTGTCCTCATTCTCCTGTCCCCACCAAGCCCCTCTCTTGCACTCCCATGTCCCTACACCTCAATTCCTTTCTCCTCCCCTGTACCTCACACGCTGCTCCTTCCACACCCCTAGCCCTGTCCCCTGGACTCTCAATGTTTTTGGGTCTCCCCTCACCTCAAACAGATCTTTTTGGAGGCCCTGAATTCCCATCCCTCTGCCTGCACCCTGCTCCCTGCACCCATTTCCCACCCCAGCCCCACAAGGTCCAGTCCGGACCCAGCCTTTGTTCTCCTTTCCAGGCACTCCTGGAAGGAACCCAAGATGATCTGCGGGAGGTGAGTGGGCTGCTGGCATTGGAGAGCATCCCCTAAGGGAATTGGGGGGCAGTGCTGTCCCCCCATCCCTTGCTGGCACCGGGGACATCCCAGTGACCAGCGAGGTCTCCTGGTCTCTCTGCAGTTGGATTTAGACAATGTCGCGGTCCTGGAGACACCTCTGGTGGGTACCACGAGTTCTGCCGGTGCCAGACCCTCCCATTGCATGGCCACCACAGCCCAGGCCATCCCAGTGTGTCCCAGCACAGCTCAGTGCACCCCTCCTGACAGCCCAGACAATGCCCTGCCCCAGGGCTCCTCCCCAGGGAAGCCTTCACCCAGGGCCCTGCTGCATTCCATCCCTGTCACCCCAGGACCCCCTGGATGAGCCAGGACGCAGCCCCTGCCCCAGCTGTGGCTCTTGGCCAGGAGCCCAGTGCTTCTGGGCAGCAGCACAGCAGCTCCTGCACCCCATTGCTGCCACAGCCCCTTCCCCAAGGCCCCCCTGCTCTCCCCTGCCTCCCAGTGCAGCCCACTGCACCCATTGTGTCTCTAATGCTGCCTTTTCCCCAGCCTCCTGTGGCTGAAGAGCTGCGGGCTCTCCTGCGACAGAAGCGCCTGGCTGCCTCTCTTGATGCCTAGGTGAGCCATGCCTGCAGGGACAGGGCTGGAGACAAAGCCCATCCATGTCCCAGTGGGCTCCAGAGGTCACGTTCTGGGGTTTGTCTTTTAGGGTGTGAAGGACCAGTGTACTTTTTCCTCTCCAGTGGCATGAGGAGATGATCATCACTGGAGGAAACCCCTGAACTCTTTGAGCCATGGGCCATTTCCCCTGAAGAATCAATCATCAAGAAACAATAAATCCTTTGAGCAAAGCTTTGCTCTGTGTCCATGGAACTGGATTTCCTCCTTTCCAGTGGTCCAGGGAAGTCAGGCCAGGTCTGGGCTTTGCTACCTTTACACAGTCTGTGCCTTCCCCCAGACAAATGGTGTGTTGGGAGTTGTGCAGAGTCCAGGGGGAGTGGGTTGATGGGGGGGGTGGATGTCCAAGTGGTGAGAAAGGCAGTGGTTCACTGTCAGCATGGTAGGAATGACCTGGGTTTAAAAGAAAAAGAAGTAATTTCAAAGAAACTTTCTTTTACAACTTTTTCTCCCCGTGAGAAATCACCATTTACTTCTCAATATTTTGAAAGGTCTATTAAAAACTTAATAAAACTTACAACAAAAGGACTAAATAAGGAAAAAGTTACAGCGCTGGGAGCCTCCCCCACTTGGTGGCTGGTAACCACGTGGCTGGCTCATCCACACAATGGCTGCTCTCCCTTTTATATCCTTGCTGTTGCAACAGGCAGCCCTAGCTCCTTCCAAAGGCTGTCTGTTGACTCTTGGTCACTGTCCATTGGTGTAGACTGCTTTCGTGGAACTGCATTGGAGGGCAGGTGTTGCTAGGCCGTGCCTCTTAGGAACAATCTGCCCCTCCCCAAATGCCCGGACTACCAATATCAGCCCGGGATAACAATGCTGGGTGGGAGGGACACATTGCAGTAACATAACTATACATCTGTACAACTTCTCTTAACATACTTATCATGTTCACCCTTTAATTGGGAGAGCCAACCATCTCATTACTCATCTCTAACACTGTGGCATTCACATTCTCTGAAAAAATCCCTTTGCCCAGGATTTCTCTCCTGGGAAGCTGAGAAGCCTCAGAGAAAAAGGAAAACAATTCTTATCTCATTTGCTTTTCCTGTATTGTGCTCATGTGCAGAATGTGTTTGGAGATTGTTTACCCACAGGTGATTGTTTGATTGGATTCTGGTGTGAGTTATTTTGACTCATTGGCCAATTATGGCCAAGCTGTGTCGAGACTCTGGAAAGAGTCACGAGTTTTCATTATTATCTTTTGAACATTCACTAAGAATCCTTTCTCTGTTCTTCAGTATATTATAGTATAGTATAGTATAGTATAGTATAGTATAGTATAGTATACTTTATTATAAGATAGTATTATAAAGTAATAAATTAGCCTTCTGAGAACATGGAGTTAAATGCATCATTCCTGCCTTCGTTGGGCAACCCTGCAAATAGAATATTACATCCCCAAAATTCTTGATTTACTCAAAAGAATTTAAATGCCAAAAAAATCTTCCTATGTCAAAAGTATGTTTAAATTATTTATTGGTCTTGAAATTTGGTTTCCTGGCGGGATGGGGCTGCTGGTTCTACCTGTCTATGGGGCACTGTGGGGCTCTGGGGTTTCCTGGGTGAGGGGCCCTACACGGTCACCTGTAATGCCTGGCCACGGTGGGGTAGAGCCACCGCAGTGTCCTGGAAAAGGGTGAGTGGTTCTACCTGGCTCTTGGGTCGTTCTTGGCCACTGGGTCCATCAGCTCCAGCAGGACTTGGGTGAATTTTGGGGTGGGCCAGGTGGATCAGTTGTCCCCGGCCATCCTGAGAGCTCACCAGTCATGTTCGCTGACTCCAGTTCCAATACTGAAGGAACCACTGGTGCCAGCATCGCCCCAAGGAAGCCTCACTGCAGAACTGGCACAGGGCATTCCCCTGGCAGAGGGGCAGGGAAAATGTCTTGGCCATGAGCAGCAGAATGGCCGGAAAGCCGCTGGTGCAGGAGTTGCCCACCCCAGCAGATTGAAGGCAGGTTTGGGTTGCATTCCTGCTGTCCTGGCAGTGAAATTCTGAGCAGAGGGCACAGAGGTGTCTTCTCCTCGGGGCTCACAGGTGACACCGAGATGCTGTGGGGGAGCTGAGCCCTGCCTGAGGGCAGACTCAGCCCAGCAGGAGCCCCGGACTGACACCGCGCTGGAGTACACAGCTGGCTCAGGGGTGCTGCGTGCCATGAGTGGGGAACAGCTTCCCCTGAAACAGGGAGAGCTGAACCTTGGAGCCACCTGCTCCACAGCTGGAATGGTGTCAGTGTCAGAGAGCAGACTAAAGAGGAGAGGGAGGCCTTTGGTGTGAGATTCTGAGGAAGCTTTACTCATCAGAGGGAACAGGCACCAAAGAGCCTCAAGCACCAGTGTGCTCAGGATTTTATAGAGCACTAGAACTGTGGGTGGGCATGATCGCTGAGCCAATAGGGAATCAGGGAGAGAGGACCAAAAGGAGGGGAATACATCTCAGGGACCAATGGGATAAGGGGGTGGAGAGGGCAGGTCACATGGGCCAATGGGGCATCATCCATGAGGGGAATTCCCGAGGGGCGGAACCTGCAGGGGAGGGGTTTACAGGAGACTGACAGGGAAGGGTCCAGAACAGGGGCAGAGTTTACAGGGATGGATAGGGAAGGCACTGGAATACAAGGTGAGGATTATAATGATTGAAGGGTAAAAGGGGAGGGATATAACCTGGGAATAATCCAGCTTGGGGAAAGACAACATACAGGGGGTGAACTGGAACAGACCATCCAAAAAGCTATGAAATAAAAGGGCACTGCAACAGCGCCCGATATAGAGGGATGCAGGACATGTTATATGGTGCAAAAAGAAAGGAGCGATCCTGTGCTATTTTTATACGGTCTTTTTATAGGCCTTTTTGTAGGGTTTTTTAAGAACATCTTCTGTCTATCCCCAGTTGGTCAGCAACAAGTTGTTACCCAGTATTGACTGGTCACTCAAACCCCTGGTGTGTATGTGAAAGAAAAGTTGTTTGTGAGAGATAGTTTTCATTTTTCTGTCTAAGAGGGAAAATACAGTTTATACAGGTGGCTGGTGTTAATCACAGTCTTACAGCTCTTTTTCAGGGAGAGTAGGTTGTTTTCCACAGTCCTAGAGCTCTTTCTCAGGAAAAACAAGTTGTTTTTCACTGCTCCACATCTCGGTTCTCACAAAGAGTTGTCAGCTTTCTCATGGCTTCTTCCTCTTGCTGGGATTTATTAAAAGGCCTTCAAAGGATTCACCTTGAGCAGGACAAAAGCCCAGTTGAGGCTACACTCAAAATAGATGACTGGTCAGGAGTTTTCACACTTTTATAAGGTTTGGTCCATTTAAATATTGGGGTTAGTTGTCCAGTTACAGCCTCAGATTATGCAGTCCCATCCTCCCATTTTGCTTTTCTCAATTCGCTGTTATTTGCACTTTTTGTGCCTGAAACTGCAACAGTGTCCGGTTCTGGGGCTGGAAAAGGATTGTTTTGTCTGACTACACTGTGAAGAGAACTTGCTAACCCTGTGTATGAAGTCCAGAGTTACAGACTAATGCAGTAGAGAATCTGGAAATATGACAGCTAAAACTGAAGGCATCAGCCTGTTCTATGTTCCCTTGGTTCCATGGGGATCCACAGCATCACAATGGCCACTTGTTCCCACGAGATTCCCTGATGTCACCATGGTGTCCTTGGACACACCTGGTCACAACTGACCCGTGGTTCCATGAGGTTCCCCACTGTCACCATAGTCACTATCAGAGGATGGATGAGATCAATATCCTGAGACACTCTGGGATGAGCTGTCAATCAGTCTCACAGTGGGTACAGTGCTAACCCAGCCCTGATTGCCTGTGTGATCAGAAATCCCACCTGGGGAGAGGCCCACAAAGGCCTGGAGGCTTAAAAACATGGAGTGCAAGGTCAGCCCCTGGTATGGACTCTGCCTTCTCCTGGGGTTTGTGTCTCACACACGTTGGAACCCTAGGAGCTGTTAGTCATATGTGTGTCTTTCTATAGAGCTTCTGTCTGTCTCTCTCTCTTTCTTCTCCTTCTAATGCTCTTTATATGGAACATTTTTGGGTACCTCAACAGCTTACGTGTTCATTGATTTCTATGTCAAATGAACTAAGTTAATGAAGTTATTGCTATGATAAGTGTTTTCTTTGTAATTGGATGTTGCATGAAATCCTCTTCCAAAGTTTCTTGGCTTTTTGTACTTTGCCTGTAAAAATTTGTGTAATTCCTGACCTCTTGCAGATATCTGGCTGGTGTTTTCCCTGTGCACCAAACTCGAGTAAAGGTGGCAGGTGAATTTGTGAGTTAGCACGCAAACCCCAAACGGAGCTCCGGGTGCGTGGAGGATCGGGGCAGTGTGAGTCGCACACAATCCCTGGAGTGCGGGGACACGGGTCCCTACCAAGGTTTGGGGTGCCCCGAGTACAGCAGCAGCACTGAGTAGAGCCAAGAGGGCCCCAGTGCCCAGGGTGGAACGGTGGTGCTGGGGGTTCAGTGTGCCGCAGGTCAGGTAGAAACCGTAAACCCACTGGACGCCCCTTGGGGTCACAGGGCAGGGAAGGGCTGTGCTTACAGGGCAGGGCAAGGCTGGACCTGCCCCTTCCTCCCCCACATACAAAATGTTTAGAGCCAACAATCTCCTCCAGTCTATCACAACAGGCAATACTGGAGGTGAAATCCCAATTGTGCCCATGGGCACCTGGCTGAGAAGGACAGTTCTTTCCATAGGAAGGAAAGCACAGAGCCCCAAGATTTGGAAGGCAGGTGAGAGCCGCAGTAGGCCAAGGCCAGCTAGACTTGTCAGTAATTGCAGATTTTGGATTTAGGGAATTTGCAGGTGGAAACCCAATCTCAGCCATGGGCACCTGGAGAAGCAGGACAGTTCTTTCCCATGGGAAGGAGAGCATGGAGCCTCCCCCAGTGTTTTGGGGACAGATGAGAGGTGACCCTTGTGAAACTACTGCCAGCCAGACTTATCCTGGCAATATGCCTATGGGAACAATCTCTGGATATAAGGAACTTTGGAGGTGAAATCCCAATTCTGGCCATGGGTGCCTGGAGCAGAAGGATAGTTCTTTTCCATTGGGAAGGAAAGCACAGAGCCCTAGTGTTTCAGCAGCAGATGAGAAGTGACCCTCAACATGCAAAGGTCACTTGGACCAGTCAGGCAGTCCATGGGAAGCCAAAGCAGCCAGACCTGTTCTGTTTTCCCTTGGTTTTATGGGGCTCCATATTGTCACAATGGTGCCTTGGATCCATGGGGCCCCGCAGTGTCATAATGGTGACTTGATTCCATGGGTTCCAGCAGTGTCACAATGGCCCCTTGATTACAAGAAGACCTGCAGTGTCACTGGCCCCCAGGTTCAATGGGGTCCCAAACTGTCACAGTGGCCCCCAGGTGTCATAAGGCCCCGCAGTGTCACAATGGTCCCAAGGATTCCATGAGCCCTTGCAGTGTCACAATGGTCCCAAGGATTCCATGAGCCCTTGCAGCGTCACAATGGTCTCCATGGTTCCCCAGGCCCCACAATGTCATGTGACTCCTCTGTTCCATGAAGTCTGCAATGTCTCAATGGACCTTTGGACCCTGGGGCTTTGCTGTGTCACAATGGTCTCCTCTGGCTCCACAGTGTCACAATGGATCATTGATGACAGGAGGCCACTCTGTGTCACCCTGGAGCTTTGGTTCCATGCAGCCCTGCAGTGTCACAAAGGCCTCTTGGTTTCACGTGGCCCCACAATATCACAATGCTCCTCCCACGGTCACAATGGTCTCACTGGTTCCATGAGGCTTCACAGTCTCACAATGCTTTGCTTATTCCATGGGGCCTCATAGTATCACAATGGTCTCCATGAGTCCCCTGAGTGTCGCAATGGTCTCTGTGATTCCATGGGCCCCTCAGTGTCAGAATAGCCCTTTGGTTCCACGAGGCTGTAAAGTGTCTTATTTGTCTTTTCATGGTTCCACGAGGCCTTGCAATGTCACAGTGAACCTTTGGTTCCATGGAGTCCCACAGTGTCACAATGGCTGCCTGGTTCCATGACACCACAAAGTGTTATAATGGTCTCCATGGTTCCATGAGGCCCGGTGGTGTCACAATGGACCCTTGGCCCGATGTGGCCTCTCGATGTCATGATGATCCCTACATGCCATGGAGTCACACAGCGTCAGTACAGTCTCCTTGGTTCCATGAGGCCCAGCAATGTCAAAGTGGTCTCCATGACACCATGAGGCCTCACATTGCCAAAATGGTCCCTTGGTCTCACAGGGCCCCACAGTGTCACAATGGTCCCTTGGTCTCACAGGGCCCCACAGTGTCACAATGATCCCTTGGTCTCACAAGGCTCCACAGTGTCACAATGGTCCCTTGGTTCCATGGGCCTGTGCTGCTGCGTTCCCCCCTCCCCTTCTCAGACCGCCCTGCCAGCTGAGAAATGCTCCTTGGGCCTCGGCCTTGGCCAACAGCCCCTGGGCTCAGCTCCTCTGCAGCTCATCACAAACACTGCTCCAGCCACTGCTGCTGCCCAACCAGCTCCTGGTTCCTTTAGCAGCAGCCCTGGGAACTGTTTTTGTTCCCTCAGTGGCACAACATCCCTGTTCTCACACTGCCAAAGAAAGCTGTTGATTCCAAGTGCGGCCAGGATGAATCATTGCTGGGACTGAAGCCTCTCTCTTGGGGCCCTGCGCACAGCACCCCAAAAGGAGCCCTTGGAGCTCTCCTGGGCCAGCGACTCCCTCTGGGTGGGGCATTTCCCAGCCGGGAACTCTCCTGTTTGCTGCACTTGGGGATCCTGAACAACCACAGAGCCTGGGCTGATCCCCCCACTCCTCCAGGCTCAACCCTTTGCCCACTAGGGAGATGCCAAAGGATCCACAGTGAGCATTTCCTGCCCTCAGGGGAATTGCTCACAGGTGCCTTGCACTGACTCTTGGTGTCTGTGTGCACACACGAGTGCCTGTGCTGGGGAAATGTGGCAGAAATGCTGCTCTCTGAGGAGTTGTTGTGCCTTGGATAGCTGAGTCAGTCAGGCCTGTAGGGAAGGTTAAATCACAAGGCCTAAGTTAAATTAAATGCTGCTGAGAGTTTTTCTTTTGCTAAGTGGTTACCTTTAATATAAGTTTTATGTTAAGTTCAATATTGTTAAATGTTATTCCTCTGTTAAATTGGGAAGTCATAGGTTTAAGTTAGGTTACATGCTGTTACGCTCTGCTCTTTTGCTAAATTGTGAGGTTGAAACTATCAGTTAAGGCTAATGTATAAGTAATGTCCGGTTAAGTTTGAGCTCTGTTAAGCTTTCAGGCCGTGTTCCTTTTATCCTTGCCCTTGCTGTCCTTGTGTCACACACACACACATAGAGGGACAGTTCTCAGTTCTCAGTTCTCTAATTTCTGGTTTGATTGCCTGGATTCTGTTTGGTTTTGTTGTTGCTTTGTTTCCCTGGTGTGCCTGAAGAGTCCAGTCAGGAGCAGAACGACTCTTGCCAAGGAACTTTGTGCTGCTGTTGGTTAATATTAAATCTGGTTTTTGCTGATCCCTTGCTGGGGATTTTTTCAGTGCTCTCAAGCCCTCGTTCGTAACAGGGTGAAGGAGCCCTGGCCCAGGCTCTGGCTCTGGGGGACACAGGGACCCTGCCGGGAGGTCCCTGTCCCCCTGTGCCACCCCCAGGGCCCCGGTCACCCGTCCCCGTGTCAGGCTCTGGGGTCGATCTCGTGGAACATCCTCTGGGGGAGGTTGCGGGGCCAGAGGTGGGGGGACCCGGGGGGACAGGGGACCCCGCTGTGCACGAGCAGGGTTGGAGTGCTCTGGGGGGAGCTGTGAGGGGGGCCGGGGCAGAGTGACCTTCCCAGTGACCTCACACAGCTCCCGTGATGTCACACAGGCCCCGTGATGTCACACTGCCCCTGTGATGTCACAGAGCCCCTGTTATGTCCCACAGCCTTCTCTGTGATGTGACACTGCCCCTTTGATGTCACAGAGCCAACTCGATGTCACCTTGTGATGTCATACAGCAGTGCTGTGACATCACCGAAGACTGATGTCACAAAGTCACCCTCTGATGTCACAATCTGTTCTGTGATGTCACAGCCTGCTCTATGATGTTCCACAGCCACCAGGTGATGTCACAACCAACTCTCTGATGCGACAGAGCCACCCTCTATGATGGCAGACTGTGTTCTATGGCCTCAGACCCTACTCTGTGATGTCACAGCCAGCTCTGGGATGTCACAGAACCTTCAAGAACCCTCAAGAACTCAGTTCTATTGAAACACTGAAGTTTCTTGTACTTTGAAGAGATCCCTGTAAGGGACACGACAGGGAAAGTGTCCCCAGGCCCCAGGCAGAGCAGAGAACTGCAGGCACTGATGGCAGCTGCGGACAAAGAGAAGCCAAGTCTTGGTGCCCTGGGGCACAGCAGCAGGGTCTGTGTCACCAAGGGCTGGGAGGAGACACCTTGTCCTGAGGCACTGGGGCCTCCTGGCACAGCCCCAGCCAGGCTGGGCACTGTCACCCCCTTGTCCGGTCCTCAGCATATCCCCCTAGCCCACATCCCAGTGGCCTCAAGGATCTGCTGGAAGGAGTCCCTGGGGAGCCTTGCTCAGCAATGGCCCTGGGGGCTCCTGAATGCTCCCTGCAGGGACTGCAGGCTTTTCAAAGGACTTGGAGTTTTGCTTTTGCTTTGGAGTCTCTGAGAGCTTTGTGCAGTCATGGCCTCCAATTATGTGTTGTAGTTAGTTCTTAGAGAGGCTTTGTCAGTAACACCACTCAGTGGGGCTCATTAATGCTTCAAGGTACTTCAGTTCTTTTAAGGTACTTAGTGTTTCCCTTGGGATAGACTCTGGGAGATATTTGTCCAATCATGGCCCCAATTATCTGAGTTAATTAGTCCCTGGAGAGCTTTGTACTGACACTCAGTGGGGCTCATTAATGCTTTGAGACACTCAAGGTGCTGAAGATGCTTTGGATTTTCCTTTCCACACTGAGTGTCTGAGAGGTTTTTGTGCCATCCTGGTCACCAATTCTCTCCTGCAAGGAGTGCATGAGGAGCCTGTGTTGGAGAGGGACCTCAGTGGGAGCCATGAATGCCTGGAGAAACTTGGGGTGTTTCCTCTGCCTTTGACTCCTGGCAAGGTTTGTGCAATCTCCTCCCAGGCCCTGATGTTCAAGGGCTCAGCTCCAAATGCACAGTGAGGCTCATGAGGATCAAGCAAGTCCTGACAAACCCTGGCTCTGCCTTGATTTCCCTCTGCTCCAGTGCAGTTCATTAGGACGGTTTCCTTTGACAGTTATGGAGAAATAGTTCAAAGAGCTTCCAGGAAATATGTAGTCCTATTTTAAAGGGTGTCTTTTATTGCTGTTCCTATTACACAAGAGGTGATTGCAGCATTCAGTGACTGATATTGATCCAGGGACTCTCCTAAGGAGCCCTGGCCTGCTCAGAGAAGCTGTGCCTTGAGCTCTGAGCCAGTGTAGACAACCTTGCTCCACATTCCCCAAGCCCATTGTGTCTCTCCTCACTCACCTGGAACCTGCTTTGCTTGAAGAACTGGCTGCACACAGCCAAAGAGGGATTTTCCTTCTTTGATTTTTGAAGCAATCTAAAACTCCTGAGTTTCCCCATTGCAAACAGACATCCTCCTCAAGTGTGTGCCAAGCCCAAGCTGCCACCAGGAGCACTCCAGACCTGCCCTGGGCCAGCTGTGAGGGTGGATCATCATCCCAACATGCAGTGGAGCCATTGCAAGGGACTGTTGCCATGGACACTGCAATGACCCCACTGCTGGGTTTGGGTGCCATGGCAACCCCCATCAGTTCAGGTTTCCTTGGAAACCAGCCCAAGGAGCCATTTCTGCAGCCAGGTTCCATGGCCACTTGCCTGCAGAGCTGTTGCTGTCCTCAGCGGCCATGGCAACCCTGGGACAAAGCAGTGCCAGGGCTGTTCCAGGTACAATTGCAGTGACACTCGTTGGTGCCACCAGGTGCCATGGAAATGGCCACGGGGACCCGTTCCTTGGTTTGGTGCCATGGCAACCAATGCCGGAGCTGTTGTGATGGTTGGTGGCCATGGAAAGCTGCCCTGGCCCTTGCTCAGGGCTGGTGTCAGTGCCCAGAGCCAGAGGGGATCCCTTGCTGGGGGCTGTGCCATGGCCACCTGTCCTGTGCCGCGCTGGCCGCTCAGGCACCAGGAACCAGCAGCCAATGGCACTGCCAGGGCCAAAGGCCAGGTCAGCAAGACAGAAAGGGGCAGGGCTGGGCACTGTTGCCATGGCAACCGGCACTGGGGGGGACACCTGGGTCACCTGGCCTGGCAGTTGCCATGGAAACCCCTGGCAGGGACTGAGGGCACAGCCCCTGGAACTGAGACAATGCTGGGCCGGGTGCTGAGCACAGCGCTGAGCACGCAGAGATGGTTTTGTTCTTGCTGAGCTGCAGCACAGCCAAGGCCTGTCCTGCCCCTTGTCCAGCCACGCTGGGGAGAGGCTGGGGCTGTGGGGGAGCTGGGCAGGGGATACAGCCAGGACAGGGGACCCCAACTGACCTGGGCATAGCCCAGACCAGAGCACATCATGCTCAGGGTATGAAGGGGGGAACAGGGAGGAAGGGGGGAATTTTGGAGGGAGGGCTTTTGCCTTCCCAGGGAACACTTAGGCAACAGGGGGCCCTGTTTCTCCAGTGGGCAGGGTCACTACCAAAGACACAGACACCAACTGAAGGAATTGTGTCATTTATATCATGCACAGCTGCAAAGATTTACAAAAGGATAAGCTCAGCAAAGCACATCATCATTAGCAATGAATTACAAAAGAAGCTCAGCAATCCATCATAACCCATCATTACATTTTGATGACCAATCCCTTGGTGAAACACCAGAGGTGTTTGCGGCAGACAAAGATTCTGGCTGACTATCAAGGTACACCTTACAGACATCAGCAGTACTTTAGTGACACCGTTCTTCATTCTTTTTTCTCAATCTCATTCCAATTAGGAACAAGAATTCTGTTTTGCATGGAGCTGGCACCTTTTTAATTCCAGAATAATGCCCCCAGGCCCTTTGCTGTTCAGCTTTACCATGCTGTCTGTGGCTAACAAGGCTTGGGGGGAGCCCTTTCCCCTCTGGCTGGAAGGGGCCGGGTCCCAGTCCCTGAGGGGCACCCAGGCTCCTGGATGGAATTGCTGTGCAAGTCCCTCAGTGTCACAGCAGCCTTCACATGGAGCCCCGTGGATCAGAGCATTTCCCAAAGGGGCCCTTGGGGCAAACAGGGAGATCTGGTCTGGCAGGATGTGTAAAACCATATCCTGTCAGATCTCCTTGTTCTCACACAGAATCCTTGGATGCAGGGACACATTCCCATTGTTCCTGCCCAGGTTTCAGGACTCAGAGTTGTCTTTCCCAGGAGCTGCTCCTTCAGCTGCCTTGGGAGGGCCTTTTGGCCTCGGGACCCACACTCTGGCTCCATTATTAGGACTGCTGCACCCAAACCCTTTATTTGCACAAACAGTAGTGATTGGAGGTGGATCTCCTTTTTTCACAATCATTCCTAAAAATGCAGTATCAATAATTGTACTACCCTGTCACAGGGTTGACTAATCCAATCCTGGCACTATTGTTTACAGAATTACTGTAATTTCTCCTTGATATTCTGCATCATTTCCTCCTGCCATGACAGGAACACTTTGCAAGGCCAAGCTCCAAGGGAGCAGTAACCAAAGCAAAATGTCCTGGAGGAATCTGAATTCCTGTTTCAGAATTGACAGCTCTCATTGGCTTTGAATTTCTCCTAATGAATTCCAGTGCATGAAGGCCCAGCCCTGCAGCCTCTGGGCTGGCCCTGCCAGGGGCCATCACAGCCAGAACAATTTCCCAGGCAGCCCAAGTCTCACTGCCCATGGTTGGATTTGCAAATTGGGGGCAGCCATGCACAGCCTGGGGGTTTCCATTTCCCCAGTGGGCCATTGTGAAGGGCATGGAGCACATCTGGGAGATGGGTTCTCCATGGACAAAGGTTCCCATCTCCTTATTTTTCCAACTGCTCTTTTAACAACCCCTTCACCCGTGCAACCAATCCGGCAGCTTGTGCATAATCTGGTACATGAAAAACCCTGCAGGCAAAATCACAGTATTTTTCACAGGAACAGACAAAGCACCCTGCACCACAGTATCAGCAACCCCTGCAAAAATAGCCAATTTTCTCCCTTTCTCCCTTTTTCATTGTATACAATCTCAAAAAGTTGACCACTGACATTAGGGTCCTGGCCAGTCCTGTTCTGTAGGGTATTTAGTGTTACATCCCTGAGCAGCCAAAGCTACCAAATTAGTATTGTCAGCACTATTTCACGTTATTATATAATTTCATAGATAGATAGTGATATAGAAATATAGATAGATACAGACATAAATAAATTTATATAAATAGATACATTGAGGTCTTATTATACTATAAATACATATATAATTATTATGTATATAGATATTTCACTTGCACAAATGCATATCAGTTCAAGATTAAAACCTTCTTCTCTTGCTCCATGTGGGAGCATTCCAACAATCATTGTTCCTTCTGAAAGTGCTGTTTCCTATGTACTCTCAACAAATTCATCTTTGTCTGCCCAAACCCACACGGTCTTTTCCTTTTCCATGTGCAATTTTTGGATTGCATTTGAAGACATCCAGGGGTGCAGCTTCTTTTACCCGACTGCCCCACTGCTCCCACGGGGCTCCAACCTCAGCCCACTCCAGAGCCAGGGAACTCCAGGAAAGGGCTTCCCAGCTGGGAATTTCTGATGGGCTCGATTCCTCCCATTTACACTGAACAAGTGACATTTTGTTGGGATCTGGCCAGACTGTGCCAGTTTTGTTTTGCCAGTGGGCAGGGTCAGCACCAAAGCCACAGACTCCAACTGAAGGAATCAGTGTCATTTCCTGCAGTTCAGAGCAGCAAAGAATCACAACGGGAGCAGCTCAGCAATGCACCCAACCATCCCCACCAAAGATTGCAGCAGTGATTAACGAAGATCCAGCAGCATTTACCCTCAGCCTTTACCATCCCCCAGACCCACACAGCAGCTGGGGAAGCTGTCACAGCCAACGGCTGCAGAGCCACTCCTGGGCACTGGGAATTCCTGCAGGTGCCTCCAGCCCCAGGTGAGGCTCCAACCCCGCTGGGAGAGGGCCCAGCTCTGACAGTGCTGAATGAACAAACTGACAGCACTGCTAGTGTGGCAACATCTGCTTTCATCCTCCTCTTGGGTTCCTCCCAAAGCCTGGCCAGGGCTCAAGGAGGAACCAAGGGAGCTGACTTTGACCATACAGCCCCAAACAAGGCCAGATGTCAGATTTCATGGCCTTGTCTGGCTTCTAAATACACGAAGGTCAATACATGTTTCACTAATGAGTGGCTACATCTATCTCAGTGCTAATGACCATGCATATTTCATCAGGGAGCAGATACAAAGATAACCTTTGCTTGGAAGGTTCATCCAGAGGCCATCTTTGGCTCAGGGCCTGCTGTCCAGGCCTCACTCAGGGCTGGTGTCCAGACCTTGGCACTTCAGGGACGTGGTTTAGTGCTGGGCTTGGCACTGCTGGCTGACTGGCTGCACTGGGTGAGCTCAGAGGGCTTTTCCAACAGAAAGGATTCTGTGGCTCCATGCTAATATCCACTGCATTCCGCTGGGGCTATTTTAGCAGCATTACTTTGCTCAGAAAGTCTCCTCTTGCCCAGCTCCTGTGGCCTGAGGCTTCAGCTCCTTCAGCTCCTGGTGCTGAGCTGCTCATGCTGAACGAGACGAATCGGAGAGAAGAGCACAGTCCATGCAATTCCTTCTGGGACACGGAGAGGGGAGGCTGTGCAAACAGGAGCATTGTTTGCTGTGGCCTCCTCTCTGCCCTTCACATCTTTCAGCGCTTTGAACCAGCCAAGAGCTTTCTCCAAGAGTGCAATGGAGCAGCTGTTCCTGCTCCCAGGCCTGGCTCTCTCCAGTCTCAGCCCTTGCCTGGTTCTGTCCCTCTTGCTGTGCCCTCTGTTCCCCCAGGGCTCGCTGGCTGCTGCCAAAGACTGTGGCACTGGCACAGATCCAGTGCTCCAGAGCCTCCTTTCTGTGCCCTTGGAGCTGCCTGGGTACAGCAGCCTTTTCCATCTGGAAGCTCCCCATGGACAGGGAGTGCCCAGCTCTGTTCCTTGCACAGCCTCCAGGAGCCCAGGGCTGCCATCTCCAGTCCCTGCTGGCACTGGGGGCTCCCAGGTGCCTCAGGCTGCTGTGACACCGCTGCACACGGGAGGGAATAGGGGCAGGGGCTGTGCTCAAAGTCAGCTCCATGTGCTGCTGCTGCTGCTGCTGCTGCTGCTGCTGCTGCTGCTGCTGCTGTTGCTGTGGGGTCATTTGTGCACCCCCAGGCCAGAGGGATCAAATCCTGCCAGTCTCTTCCAGCCCTGGCTGCTCAGAGTTTGGGCCTTGGAGCCTCAGGTGGCAAAAGGCAGCTGCTGCTGGTCCCTCTGTGTGCCTGTGTTCAGCAGTGCTGCTCCATCAGTCTGTGCCCAGCAACGGGGAAAAGCCTCAGCCCTGCAGGGCCAGGAGCTGCCGGGCTCTGCCTGAGCAGCTCAGCCAGCAGAAAGGGAGCTGCTCCACACAGGAACCAGGAGCAAAGGACATTTCTTCTGTAGGACATGTTTTCTATTTAGAAGGAAAAAAAGGAAAAAGGAAAAAACTAGGTAAATTGTAAAAGATAAGAATAAAATCCAAGTGTTAGTGAAAAAACATAACACAATGTTAGTGAAAAAAACAAAACATAAAGGCAAAGACACATTCTTTGCATTAAGAGGTAAATGATCTTTTCAAAAGAGAACTCAGTTCTTTACATTGTAAATGTGCTGATGGCATGGATCCATCTTACTGACCTCAGCAGCCTCTTAAAAGATTTTGGGCTTTGTTCCCAACACTGGTATTTGAAATTGTGGTTGAAGCAAGAGGAAATTGCTTTGTGCCCTTCCAGCTCCAAGCAGGACTGGGAATGGAAACTCTGTCAAACCCCAAATCCTTTAGAAGATCACCTTCCTTCTCACCCTGCAAATGAGCTGCACATTCCTGTTGTAACTGCCAGGAGTTTCTTAGAGACACGAACTCCCACTGGCAGCTTTTTGCTCTGGTTTGGCAGTGCAGAAGGGCAATTCTCCATCCATCAGCTCCAGACTGCAGTACCTCAGGAACACGGCCCACTCGCCAGCTTTGGCCCACTCGTGGCACTTCTAGAGGAGGAAGAAAGTGCAATTGCACAATTCCAGCCAATCAAGAAGGAAGAACGGGACACACAAAACACCCTGTATAGATCCAGGCGTTCAGCTGGGACTGTGGAGAATTTGGGTCCTTGCCAGTTGCATGTGTGTCCCCAGCTGCAATCTCTGGGCCTGCAGCAGAGTCTCACTCACCTGCCAAAGCAGAAAGCTCAGGCACTGTGCTCGCAATGGGCTCGTCTGATGCAGAGCTGTCAGAGCAATGTGAGGGCAGAGCCAGCCCAGCTGGGCCCAGGGCTGAGCCCAGAAGAGCCCTGGCAGAGCCCAGAGCAGCCTCAGCACCCGCAGAGCCCGGCTGCAAGGAGAGAAAGCAGAAAGTGCCCATCAGCTGAGGGCTCCTGTGCCCTTGTGCCAAGGCCTGCGGTGCCCAGGCCATGCTGGCTGCACCCAGAGCTGTGCCCAGAGCTGCCCATCCCTGCTGCCAAAGGCACAGAGCAGGAGGGCAGCACATGTGCCCAGCCTGCAGCCAGCCACGGCACATCCAGCCCTCAGCAGCTGCCCGGAGCAGGATACTCCTGTGCTCGCTGCCATCTCCCAAAAGCTCTGATCCCACCCTGCCAAGCACACAGGGAACCCACCTCACACCACCCATGGCTGGAAGAAAAGCTGCTCCCAAACCATGGCCTCAGCCTTCTCCAGGGGCACGGCCCATCCACACCACAGCTGCTCCCAAGCACTTCCCCATCCACACTGGACCACCTGGAACGCTTCCTCTGGAATAACAAACAACACATTATTGAAAAGAGTTTAGAGACAAAATGGGAAAACAAGAAAATTGGTAAAAAGTCTTATCTCTGTCAGGGTCTTGAGGAAGGCCCAACCCCTGCATGCCAGGGAAAAACCCAGCCATGGCTGTGGGAAACCCACACTTTCTCTCTTCCCCTCTGCACTGCCCCCCAAAATCACGGTGACCCCAAAGCAAACAAGGGCAGTGGAGCAGCCCAAGCCCTTCCTTGCCTGCACAGCAAAGCAGCTCTGCACAGGTTCTGGAGTCCCACCTCTGCTCCCAACATGGGGCTTTGTTTGTGTCGGGCTGGCTGCCCCAGCCCCAGCCCAGGGCACAGTGGGTGCTGGGGGCTGTTGGCAGGGCCAGGAGCCCAATCCCATTTCGTACCCACCCCAGCCCATGCCCCACCCTGCCAAAAGCAGCTGGGCAGCCACTGAAGAATGAGTTGCATCTGCCCCAGCAAAGGGGGAGCCTTTGGTTCCTCGCCACGCTGGGGTATGCCCAGATCTGGCAGAATTTCCCGGGTGGGACTCATCTGCAAATTCCCTGTGGAGTTTGGCTTTGAAGAAGGTGCCAGAATCAAAGTGCACCACCTTCAGCCTCCAGTGGCCACGCTGAGGAAGAGCTTGTCATCCTTGATGTCTTGTCTCCAGCAGCAGCAGCAGCAGCAGCAGCAGCAGCAGCAGCAGCAGCAGCATCCCCACCCGGTACAGCTTCTCCAGGGGCTCCTTCTCCTTCCCTGGGGGCAGACCAGACTCTCAGGGCTCTGCCCAGGGCCCCAGCTGTCAGGGAACCAGGACAAGCAAAACCAGCTGGGATGGCGGCCACCAGTGCTGGGCAGAGCAGCTCAGCTCCAGCACAAGGGCTGTGTGTTCCCATTCCATGACCCCGGTGCAGTGACACAGGCAGCACAAAAAGCTCTGGGTTCCTTTGCTTCTCATTGCCAAGGCATATGTGGAGCAGGAACTTACCAGGGCCCTGGATCAAAGTGTGCCTGTGGCTCTCTCCCTTCTTCTATGGCAGAGGAATATCCCACATCCAAGGATCACAGAACAGGTCTTCCAGTGTGGGTCTGTCCAAGGAGTTCACGGATAAACACCACCTGATCAGGTCTTTGCACTCTGGGAAGAGAAAGCAGAAACTGTCGGTCAGCCAGAGAAGGCTCCTGTCTGCTTTGCCCCACTATTCCCACGCCCAGGCCATGCTGGATGTGCTCAGAGCTGGGCCTAAACTTTCCCATCAATTCCCTGTTTTGGAGGAGAGCAGGACATGTGCCACCTCCTCAGCAGCTGCCAGAGCAGGATGCCCACTAGCCCGCTGCTGGCTCCCAGCACTGGGATTCCCCCCATGCCCAGAGAAGAGGATCCACCTTGAGAGAGCCCTTGTGGCAGTGGGAGCTGGCCCCAGCTGAGGTTCTGGCCCCTTCTGAAAGGGTGCTCCCCGCAGACCATCTGATGCAGTAGGATGCCCAGGGACCAGACTGTTGCTGCCTCGCCATGGTACCAGCCAAAGTCGTTCCATTCCGGGGGGCTGTAGGACAGTGTTCCTATGGAATACAGATGGAGTTCATCAGGGGGATGCTGCTGCTCCCAGAGCCTGGCCCCAGCATCCCTGGGTGTGCGGGGGCTGCGTCAGGGGCACACAGCGTGACCACTGCCCTCTCGCCAGCATCTGGGACTTGTGCACAAAGTTAGGGTTGGAAAAGAAGCCTCTGGTGTTGGAAGAGGGCAGCCCTGGCTAGGCCTGACCATGACATGCAAAGGAAAAACCCACTCCATGCTGGGGAAAAAACATGCCCTTATCCTCCCTGCCTGCATTTCCCCAAAAATAATATGAAGCCAAGGGAAACAGGGCGAGTGAAGCAGCCCAAGCCCTTCCTGTCATCTGCATACCAAAGTGGCTGGGGCAAAGGTTCCGCCCTCCCTCTCTGCTACCCCAACCCACGGGGCTTTTGGTTGGGCTGGCTGCCCCGGCCCAGCCCTAGTCCTGGGCAGAGTGGCTGGCAAAGGCTGCCAGCAGGGCTGGAAGATGGCTGCCCACCCAGCCCTGCTCTAAAGCAACTCAGCTGAAGATTCAGTGTCCTGACTGGCAGCAAAAGGGAGAATCCCCACTGCCACAGCCAGCTTGGGCTGGGAGATGTTGGGCCATGAGATGTCAGCAGCGGGAGCACAGCCCTCTGCAGGCTCACCTGCAAAGTGAGTGTAGACTGTGTCCTGCAGGTAGGTGCCACAGCCAAAGTCAATCAGTTTGGCCTGCCCGGTGTCCAGGTCAACCAGGATGTTGTCTGGTTTGATGTCGCGGTGCAGGACCCCGCAGCTGGTGCAGTGCCGCACGGCCTCCAGCACCTGGCGGAACAGCTCCCGTGCCACCTCCTCAGGCAGGAACCGCCGTGCCCGAATGAAATGATGCAGGTCCTGACACTGCTCTGGCCGCTCCAGCACCATCACGATGCAGTTGGGGAGCTCGAGCCACTCCAGCAGCTGGACCACACCGGGGAAGCCAGTGGACACCCTGGCCAGCAGAACAATCTCCAGCGGGGCACTGGTGCCGTCGGGCTGCGGGAGGAGCACGATGCCGTCAGTGGGGCCGGTGCCGTGCCAGGCCTGGGGAAGCCCTCAGCCAGCCCGGGATGCTCTGCGCCCTGCGCTGGCCCCACGCCCGCTCTCTCTCGGGGCGTCCTGGTGGCTCCCACCGTGCCGGGCGCCGGCTCATCCCCGGCCGGCAGCCCCGGCTGCTGGCCCCGCTCACTCACCAGCTCGCCCCAGTGCCGGACGCGGTTCCGTGGCACCCTTTTGATGGCCACCTGCAAGCCAAGGGCAGCAGCGGGGTGAGCTCGCCGCCCGCACTGCCAGCCCCATCCTCCGCCCTCCGCCCTCCTCCTCCTCCTCCATCCCCTCCTCCTGCGCCCGCCGCCGGCCCCGCCGCTCACCGGGGCGCCGTCCGAGAGCCGCGTGGCCGCGAAGACTCTGCCGAATCCGCCGCGCCCCAGCAGCGATCCCAGCCTGTACCGCTCCTGCAGGGCCTCCTGCGCCGTCCCTGCGGGCGGGACGCGGCTGTCAGCGCTCGGCCCGGGGCCAGCAACGGCCCCCGAGCGCTCCTCACCCGCCCCGGGCCGGCCATGCCCAGGCGTTCCATCTTCGGAACGCGGCACGGGAGGCTCGGGGCTGGCGGCCGCGCTGCCGAGCGGCGGAGCTCGGGCCGGGGAAGCCGCAGCGGAGGCGGCGGGAGCGGCCGCGCCGCCTGTGTCCTCCGCGGGCCGCGGGAGGAGCCGGGGCCGGGGCCGGGGCCGGGGGCGGGGCCGGGGCCGGGGCCGGGGGCGGGGCTGGGGCTGGGGCCGGGGCCGGGGTCGGGACTTGACCCTGCGTCGGGTCCGGGGCCGGGCTCGGGCCAGGCGGAGGCAAAGGGCGGCGATGCCGCCCCGGCCCCAGGCACTGATGCCCGCCCAGCAGCGCCACCGCCAGTACAGCCTGAGCCGGGCGGAGGCGAGACCGCGGCGGGACGGCCGGGGCCGGGCACGGGGCAGCCCCGCCCGGGGCCGGGGGCGGGCCGGGGCCATGGCCGAGCCCGGCAGGGGAGAGGGAGGCGGGGAGAGGAGAGGGACGCTGGGCAAGGGACCCCGAGAGTAGGGTGCCCAACAGCGGGAAAGGGAGAGAAAGAGAGAGAGAGAGAGAGAGAGAAAGACTATTCAAAATTATCTGTTTTGCTGCTGCTGCCGCTACTGCTGCCGCCGCTGCTGCTGCCGCCGCTGCTGCCGCTGCTGCAACTGAAGCACCGGGGCCGTTCGTCCCCGTGTCTGTTCCCCATTCGCCCCACGAGCCCCACGTTCGAGCCCCGCGCGCCCCGGGGACAGCCCCTCCGTCTGCCCAAACACGGGAACTTTGCAGCCTTGAGCCCAGATGCAGAGCCCTGACTCCTGCACACTGGCACAGCGATCCCCTCGCTTGCTGCTGAGCATTGTCCTTGCTGAGGGTCAGACACTGTCGGGGCACCTTCCCTTGGGGTAGGATTCCTACCTGACCCAAACACTGCACTTACACCTCCAGTGTTGCTTTCCTGTGTGGAAAGGAAAACTGTGTGTAGCTCATGGGATTTTAGAGTGTCTAAAACTTGCCAAGTCACAGATTTTAGAGGTGAGGTGCATTTGGAATGAATGGGATGGAGAAGCAGTGCAACATGGAAAAGAGGAGCATAGAAATAAATAGAGGAAAACATCTTGGATTGTTTCTTTCATTTTCATTTCCCTTCTGGAAAGCTGTTTCAGTTTTCCAGGAATCATCTGCTGTCTGCTCTTCTCAAGAATCTCTCATGGAGAACAAGGTTGAGCCTCTGTCACAAGATTTGCCACCAGCTGCAGCTTCTCTTAGCTTTCCACAGTGCACAGTGTGTGCAGCAGGACTTCTGCAGCAAAGCAGGACAAATGTTAGGAGAACTTTACATGTCCGTTCTTTTCCTGCTGGGCTGGGGAGTTGTGCCACTGGTGAAGTTTTCATTGTGACTGTTTGTGCTGGTTTCAGGCAAATTTTGGAAGGAAACCTCCAAAAGGGGTCAGTCTAGAAAGCAAGTTCCAGTGGCCCCTCCCCCTACTAGCTGAGGAAAAGACTTCCCTCCAGAGCGGGTTTAAACAATTCCAAGAAAAAGGAAAGTCACAGTCCGAGGAACTTCTCTGCCCCAGCTAGCTAAAACCAAATTGCTAGACCTGGGCTGTGAAGGCATCAGGAAATTTCCAAGTCTGGGCACTGGCGGTCCCAGCAAACACCAGATCTGGATGATGCTGATGCCAGAACCTGGAAATATCCAAAGTTTGGCTTTCTGTGCCAGCAAATCCCTGGACTTGGGCTGTGCCAGCACCAGGAAGTTTTCAGATCTGGGTGCTGGCGCTGCCAGCAAACACTAGATCTGGGTGGTGTCATTGCCAGTGACAGAAATCTGCCAGATTTGGGCTCTGCTGGCACCGGGAAATTTCCAAATCTGGGCACTGGTGCAGCAAACACAAGATGTGGGTGGTGCCAGACCCAGTAGCAGGAAGCTGCCACAGGTTTTAGCTTTCTGTGCCAGCAAATTGCTGGACATGGGTGGTGCTGGAACAGGGAAATTTCCAGATCGGGGCACTGGCAGTGCCAGCAAACACCAGCGAAACCTTCTGGTCCTCGTCCGGACCGTTGGCCAGTGGTTTCCCTGAGAACCAGCTCTGGCCACTTTACAGACAGAGACTGCTTTCACCTGGTTGTGTGGAAACAGAACTTTACTGAAGGCAAACACAACAAACAGGATGGCGTGCACAGTACAGAGAGCGAAGCAGAAAAAAGCCTGGGTCCAGGATCTAGCAGGGATATTTATACATTTATTTATGGGGAGGGGTTAAGGTGGGATCTGAGGGAAGGATCCAAGAGGAAGGAATGATTAAGAATATTACAATTTTGGGGCAAAAAGTAACCAATGGTAGCAAAGAGAACTCAGAACTTTCTAGTAACAATCTGCATACCTGAACAAGAGGATTATGGGCGGGAGCTCCTGCTCACCCTAAAGAGGGTTTTCCCAAAGCCTTAAGCCGAGGTCTCCTTCTTTTAAACCAACCCAAACACAGCAGATCTGGGTGCTGCCAAGTTTGGGCTTTCTTTGCCAGAAAATTGCTGCCTTTGGGTTTTGCTGGCATCAGGAAATTGCCAGATGTGGGCACTGGCAGTGCCAGTGCACACCAGATCTGGGTGGGGAATGTGCTGGCACCGGGAAATTGCCAAATGCGAACCTTCTCTGCCAGCAAATTGCTGGAATTATGCTGTGCAGGCATCTGAAAAATTCCGGATCTGGGCACTGGCGGTGTCAGCAAACATGAGATTGGGTTGCTTTAAATCCCTTTTAAATCCAGGAATTTGCTTGATTTAGGCTTTCTTTGCCAGCAATTTGCTGGAATTGGGCTGTGCCAGCACCAGGAAATTGCCATGTTTGGACACTGGCAGTGCTGGAAAACACCAGATCTGGGTGGTGCCGGCCCCAGGTATTTGCCAGCTTTTGTATTTCTGTGCCAGCAAATTGCTGCACTTGGGCTTTGCAAGCACTGGGAAATTTCTGCATCTGGGCAATGGCAGTTCCGGGCAACACCAGTTTGTGAGAGCTGAAATGAGGGATGTGGGACTCCAGGCGGCTCTTCAAAGTGCAGTTTATTGTATCCAAGGTGATACAGCAGTCCAGAGTCATGGGTGACAGAGCTGTGCTACAGCTGTCAGCTCCAGCTGCAGGCCTGGAGACCCTTAGTTTAGGTTACAAATGCATTATATACTTTTCTTTGCTGAGCATCTTCACACAATAGAACCAATCTATACATTAATTTTTACCTATAGCCAATCATAGCTACTATCATTACCATATTCATGTTACTATTCTCCAATCACTAAAAGTTAGTACATTACAGTTTAAGCTAAAAGTTGTTTTCCAGTTTTCTTGCAGTGGAAAATTCTGAGACCTTTTTTCTACTTGCAAAATTTGCTGACTTGTTTGCCTGTGCTATCTTTCTGCTTGGTAAAATCTTCTTGTTTGAGGTGGGCTTATCCTTTGCTCTAAGTCAGAAAAACCCCTTCTAACTAACACTTTACCTTCTTAGCTATCCAAAAAGACTGGCTCATCAATTCTTTTCTTTTATATCAAAACTTGCTTTCATTTATATTCGTCTTCAGACATTACATTCAAAAATCTTTCAGCCAAGCATACACATCTGTGAGACTTTCTTGTCAAACTGCATCCCTGTATAGTGGTCAAGTGCTTGAGGCCAGGAGCACCTGGACAATGGGGACAGTTCTTTCCTATAGGAAGGAAATCACAGAACTCCAGGGTTTTGAAAGCACATGAGAAGCAGTCCCCAGAGGCCAAGGCAAGCCAGACCTGTCTGTCCTTGCAGCTTTTGTCTGAAAGCAACCCTTGGATATATGGGGAGTTTTGGGGTGGAATTCCATTTCAGCCATGGGTTCCTGGACAGGAATGACAGTTCTCCATAGAGGGGCAAGGGCCCCTCACAGCTGCTCATGGTCCCTCACAGCCCCACATGGCCCCTCACAGCCCCTCACGGCCCCTCACAACCCCTTGTGAGATGCAAAGCTGTGTTTCGTGTCAGGTACAAACAGGCAATGTGTGTACTTGTGAATGAGAAATGTGTGGATACCGACAATGGGATAGTTGTGAATTCTAGTAATAACTGAGGAAAATAAAGCATGGAAAAAGACTTTTGAACCTATCTTTTGTTTGCAAATTAACCCTAGTTGATTTAGGAGCATTTGAATTAAAGTGTTATAGATGTTGCTTTTTGCGTGCATTTAATCCATAAAGAGTTCTGCAATAATAACCTTTTGAAGTATAATTTTAGAATATTACTTGTATTATTGAAACTGTAGCTTTGGAATATATATAAAGGAAATATGCTTATCTCATGCCTTATTGAAGCAGAGAAAAACAGCTTGAAAAAGGAAGATGAACATCACCTCAAGGGTTTATGGTTTCGACCAAAGGGACGCTGGACATCACTGTTATGAGATTTAGAGTCTCTGCAATTAAAAGGTGGACACACATCTGGGGAGCTGGACTCCACCAGATGGAATTAGTCTTTCTTCTTTTGGAAACTGGACCGTCACCATCTGGGAATTCTCCTTTGAGATACATCCTGAGAAATTAAAATCACAATAGTTTTTAGAATTGTGATGTAATAATTTGGAATAAAAATTGCTGATGAGTAAAAGATTGGAAATAGAAACTGCTGAAAAAAACTGATGGGTACCCCTGTAAATACCTGTAACCATCAATTATCGGTGTGCAGTTGGAGGGAAAACTTCCCCCACTGTACCTGGCACTGTATTGCTCATACTTTACCATATTAAATAATAAATTGATTGCTGCTTGAATATTGGACTAGTCAAGCTTTTGATTCATAACACCCTCACGGCCCCTCACAGCCCCTCACGGCCCCTCACAGACCCAGTCCCGGCGCCCCTCCCAGAGGAGGGGTCGGGCCCTGCTTGCTCGCCTTTCATTTCAGTCCCTTCATTACAGCAACAAGCAAAGAAAGCTGAAATGGAGCGTTTCCCCAGCATTTCCCTCGGGGTTAACTGCGGGCTGAAGCTCTGTGCTGGCGCTGGCCCCAGCGCCACCATCCCTGCAGCCGCCAGGCCTTTGCTGTCCCCCCGTGTCCGTTCCCTGTCCCCGAGTCCCGCCCGGCTTTGGCAGCAGCAGCAGCCGCAGCGCAGGGGGCGCCGGCCCGGCCCAGCCGGGGCTCCCGGCCAGGAGCAGCAGCAGCGCCGGCCCCTTCCCGCCTGCTCCTGCCTCGGCTCCCAAGGGCTTTTAACAGCTCAATTCTGGAGCAGAGCAGCCAGCACCCACACACAGCCCTGACTGCTCAGGGCCCACCTGTGCTGCCCTGAGCCAGCCCTCAGAGGAAGAAAGGATCTGGCTCCAGCGCTGTTTTCAAGGCTCTTTTACTCACCCTGAGCTGACAGCAGGAGGCTGCTGGTGCCTTTGCCTTGGGAATTCCAGATCACGGTTGCTCTTGGCCCTCTTCTGCTTGCCACCTGAATTTTATCAGTACAACTGCACTTGCCTCTTTCAATCACTGCTGCCCACTGTGCTTTTGTGATGGTGAACTCAGTGTTTTTGTCACAGGCATCATGATTAGCAGAGACTGAAATGCTCACAAGTCCTTGAGCACCAAGTCGAGGGGAATGAAAGCATCACAGACCACTTTTGCAGCACTCAAACACAGCCCTGCTGCTGGTGCTGTTGAAATAGAATCAACCTACAGAGACCATCACAGAAATTGCCTCTGGAGTGGCAAATCAAATGAAAAAATCCACCAGGAGAACGAAAATACTGAAGTTGGCTGCCTTCATTGCTTCCTCGGAGCAGCAGAAAATGGAGATGCCCAGAGGTATCTTGCACTGCTGCTGATCCCAGTTGGAGCCCTGCCCTCTGCAGAGTCCCAGCGGGAACCTGAACCCAGCCCGGGGAGCTCCCAGAGTGTCCTGGAGATTCTTTCTGCATTCGATCAGGCTTGCATTCCCCAGCAAGTCCCCAACAAAACCTCCTGTTTTCTTGGGTTAGAACAGGCACAATGAAAAACTCAGCAATGGCACAACTGTCCAGCCCACAAGGAAAAGAAAGGACAAGTTGTCAAGGAATCCAAACATTTGTCTTGCTTTGCTGCAGAAGTCGTGCTGCTCACGGTGTGGAAAGTCAAGAGAAGCTGCAGTTGGGGGCACATCTTGTGACAGAAGCTGCACCTCGTTCTCCAGGAAAGGTTCTTGAAAAGGGCAGACAGGAGTGTGGAGAAGATTCCTGGGGAAGTGAAACAGCTTTCCACAGGTGAAATGAAAATGGAAAGTGTTATGTTTGTCCAATTATCTCATCATAAAAAAACCCAATAATATTAAAAGTAATAGCAATTTTAATTGAATAGTTAAAATAAAAAAAAATTAAAATTTGATACAATATAATTTGATAAAAATAAGAGATAATTTGGTTCCAATAATAGCGCATAAGCAAACGATAACCGCGGGGTACGGAGGGCAGAGTTCTGGGACTCTTGCTACCTCACGTACAAGCTTGCCAAGTGAAAATCACCCCTTATATGTCATGTGTCAATACCATCTCTTCTCATTTTCGGTTCATCATATCTCTATCTCCGCCCTCATTACCACCCTTATCACGCATGCGCCACCACTCGGTTTGGTGTTCACACAAGTCTTTGGGGGTCGTTTTGAATGAAGACCTCTCCTCTTCCTCTTTGTCTTTTAATTCACCTTTGGGTTACACATGCGCATCAAGCCAGTACAATGTAAGCCAAGACTAACGTATCACTGCATCTACATAT
Organism: Melozone crissalis; assembly: GCF_028551555.1. Classification (NCBI taxonomy): domain Eukaryota; kingdom Metazoa; phylum Chordata; class Aves; order Passeriformes; family Passerellidae; genus Melozone; species Melozone crissalis. Next base: position 256,751 of record NW_026535912.1, read on the forward strand.
CAAGGCAATAAATCCCATATAATTAGCATTTTCTGGTACCCAACCAGGTTCTTGGTAATTTTTAGCAACTGTATCTTCAGCTCATTTCCTGTGGTCCTTGAGAACATCTGCTGGGGGGGGGATGGAGCCCCTCCTCTCCCTCTCTTCTTTGGCATTTAACTATTTTATTATTCTCAAATAATAATTACTGTATCATTATTGATTACTGTTTCAATCTTTATCAGCACAAATCATACCTATTTATCACAAATCTCTCATTTCTCTTTTTGATCATTATGATTCGTGCTGCATTTAAAAAGCTGTGCCCTGATGTCTTTTATATTTTTCAGAATTTTGGTTTTCTTGTTGTCTCTTTTCAGCTTCAAACTTTTCTAGCATTTCTATTACTGCTTCTAGTCTTTCACACTTTCAAGTTTAGTTAGCATGTCCTGGTCTATTTCAATCTTTTTAAGTCCTTTTTGTCTTTAACAGGGGTCGATTTAGCTTTTAATACCATTATAGATCTTGGTTTTACTTTTTCTGCTGATTCTGAATCTAGAGACATTGTTGAAATTTGCATCTTTTGAATCACTGAGTGAATTAGCCTAATAAAATACAAAATCATACAAGGCAGAAACATAAGTCCTAGAATTGAGCATAACAACATGAACTCTAACAGTTTCCTCCAAACACTTCTAAAGAGGTTACCCCACCAATCAGTTTTCAAGATTGAATTCCACTTTTGTACCGGCACATGAGCTACTCTTTTAATCTTTTTTGCAAGTTCTGTGATAGCTTCTCCATAATTATTAATTTCTACATAGCACTCAGATTCATTAAAACTCCTACAAACTCCTCCTTCTTTTGCTAACAGATAGTCTGGGGTGATCCTGTTTTGGTACACAAACACCCACATTCGTGTATATTGCCTGGCCAACATTTTTAAAGCATCGGAGGTGCGATTTGAGACCACCTCTACTACTGCTTGGAGCCTTATTAATCGATTCAACAGATAAACTGGGGTCCTATATCTCCATGACCCATCCTGAGCTCATGTTGCTGGGTCATAATATGCTATAATTCGTTCTGCAGGCTATTTGTCCTCCCCCCAGTTTTGATTCCCTCCTGCTGTTGGAAAATTTAAATTCAAATCTCCTTTATTCCACTGCATGGTTTCATACAGTGGAGTTCCTAGCACATTGCTCCTAGACCTCAGTAAAACAAAGAAGGAGGGTTGTATTACTCCCAAAGTACAAGTTCCTCCCCATTTTTGAGATAACTCACTGTATGCTCGTTGCCCACAAATTTAATATATCCCATCTGGGGCTTTCCATTTCTTATCAGTTTTCTCAGGTTGTTCCCAATAAGACCTCAGGCTGTTGATGGACTGGTAGGGGTTAGCTCCAGGACTTCTGTACCAGCATAAATTAGTCTGTTAATCTTATTCACAATTTATTTCTTTTATTGGTCCCCAATATCCGATGGGGTTTTCAGGTCGCCAAATTTTTGAATGATTATCCATATTAACCACCAACGTGGATTTACAAGGAGTATGCCCTACTATTTTATTAAATTTCCTTCCTTCTCAAGTTATACAAATGGTTCCAATTACTTGATGGCTTAAAATCCATCCTTCAGGTCTCTTCAATGTTCCAGAAATTTGGGTGTGGTTCTACTTTAAAAATTGCTCTGGAGCTAAGCTCTCACTTTTCTACGGCCATCTTTTAGCCATTTTTTAGACCTCTACAAATCTCACATTTGGATAATTCCAATTCTGTAGCAATCCTTTGCATCAATCCTACAAACCGATTCTTATTCAAGGCTGGCAAATTCCAATCTTTGTAGTACTGTTTTAGCTGTTTATATAATTTAGCTAATTCTGTTGACTCTTTTCTCTTGTTCTTTCTTCTATTCCCCTTTGTTTCTTTTTTTTTCTTTTATTTTCTTTTTCAATTTTTCTTTTAGTGCCCGGCCTCCTATTCTTATACTTGGATCATCTTTATTATGATTTCTTTCAAAACAAAAAAACCTTTCATATTGAGGGCCAATCTGATTACTAGGGGGATAAGGAGCTCGTCCATTATATCCCAATTTTTTTTCTACTCAATACATCTTTCCTTCCTTAATACAAACATCTATAACACTGCTGCGATTGTAGCAGGCAGAACTAGCATATGGGTGTGTTACAAACACAGATTCCACCTTGTCCTTAATCCACACAGGTTGATTACAATAGTCACAAATGTTGCAATTGCTGGGACTTGGTTTTTGCCTTGTTTGCTTTTTCATTGCTGAAACTCTGTCCAGTGTGGCTTTCTGGCTTTGGCCAACTGCCCAGGGTACCAGAATGATCACAGTGAAAATAATCCTCAGGAAATCTACCATTTTACCTTTCTCAAGGCCCCTTGGGTTGCAGCCAAGGGCCGAGATGCCAGTCTTCTCGGTAGCAAAGGTAATATCCCGGCATCTAGTCACCGGTGCTTTTAGTATTTTTGGTACCCATAGCCCCACAGAGTTTGCTTGTCTCTTTTTAAATGCTGTTTCCCAGTTCTAGCTGGTTAAGAAGCAATAATTAAAACAAAAAGAACAGGGAAAAGATTAGGCCAGAATACCATAAACCTGTATTTTCCAAAATTTCAGGGATGTGCCAACTACAAGAAGATTTTTCTAATTATTTTGTGCTTCAGGGGCGGGGAATGCATTAAGTCACCATCTCCAATAGGCACACTCGCGGCGCCAATGTGCCCCTGGAATGCGCCTATGATGTGGTGTATAGACTTCTTCTCCGCCACAACTATCAATTTTGAGACACTGGTCTATAATATTATGAGTTGCTCGTTCTCTTATTTGTGCTATAGCAAATATAGCAAGAACCAATTGATCTAAGTTTTCTATTAATCTAATTGCTGCTGGAAGGGTCTCATCTCCCAGTCTCAAAGGTATCTCAAAAAAAATTATTAACAATACATTCTATAGTTAGCGGGCTAAATACATAACCATAGCAAAGCAAGCAAATAAATTGTCTCTTCTTTTCTTCTCTCTTACTTTCCACCATGAGTTAAAGCAAAGTGTGCAAACAATACATATTCAGGGATGACACTTTAAACCATGTTTACTGCATTCCCAATGTTTTACTTGTCTCTGCTCTCTTTCAACAACAGCTGTTATCAATCGCAGTTTCTGGAATTGCAGTTCTGTAATCAATTCTAATAATGTTGCTGGTGCATGACCCTGAAGGAGATCTTCAATCTTTTTAGGCCGTTCCCACTGGTTCAGAAAGTCTTTTATTCTTTTTCCACCGGCGTTCTTCTGCCTCTGAGCTCAAGGGAATTGCGGTTAGCAGCCATCCAGGATGCCTAGTTCATTCTTAATAAATCAGGGTTAATATAAATCAACTTAAATCCCACCATATTATCACATTCTTGGAATTTCATGTTCCAACAATATTTTAGCTACAGTTTGAACTGTAGCCCGAGCTGCTGGAAATGCTTTAACCCACTGAGTTAATTCATCTATTATAACTAACAAATATTTCCACCGACCCACTTTAGGCAATTCTATAAAATCAACCTAGATCTTTTCAAATAGCTTGTAGGCTGTTTTGCATCCTCCAGAGGGAGGGGTTTTTAACACTTTCGTTTTTACTTTTTGACAGGTGAGACACCTCTGGGTAATTTGCTTTCCAATTTCAAATATCCTTATACACCCATAAAATTTTAAAAAGTGATCACAAAAGGCTCTTGTTCCCCAGTGTGTCCGTCTATGCAAGTTATCTAAGATCTAATGTGCCACTGGTTTTGGCATCATAATCCTGCCATCAGGAAAAACTCACTTTCCCTCCTTAAATGTTGCTCCTAATTTCTTTATAGTTGCCAGTTCTGCTAGTGGAAGGGAAAGTGTCTCCTGCTGAATTTCTAGTTTTTGTAAGATCATTATTTCAGTATCTCTTTTTCTTAAGGTCACTCTTTTTGCTTCTTCATTAGCCAAATTATTTCTCTGACCCTAATATCCCTCCCTCTCTGGTGTTCCTTTACATGAACTACTGCTATTTTCTTTGAGCCTTTTAAAGCTTCAAGTATCTGAATTATCAATTCCCCGTGTACTAACCCTTTCCCTTGAGTGTTTATAAGTCCCCTTTCTTTCCAAATTTTTCTAAAAGTATGTACTACACTAAAAGCATATTTGGAGTCTGTAAAAATAGTCCCTTCTTGCCCTTTTAGTATTAATAATGCACAGAGTAATGCATACAATTCACAGGCTTGTGCTGACCAGGAGGGACTAAGGGGACCAGACTCCTTTACCCTCAACTTTTTCCCACTACACCTGAATGCCAACCCGTGTCATTAATTTCTAGATTATCTTCTTCAGTTAAAGAATAAATTTTAAGTTTTCCTTCACAGGGTTTTATCTGTAAATTTAAGGCTATTATTAGATCTCTGCCTAACAAATTATTCTCGGCCTCTGATATCAACAATAAATCATTTACTCCAAATTTATCATCTGTTTTAATTTGCACTCCTTTTATTACAGGAACAGGGAAAGCTTCTCTCGTAATTCCGATTACTGAAACTCGCTCACGACTTATCTCACATCCCTGGGGTAAATTTGTCACTGTCGACTGAGAAACTCCTATATTTACTGAAAATATAACTTATCAAGGGCTCTTCTGGTGGCATTTCTGTCGCCTTCATTAAACAGAGCCCCTGACCTCCCGGAAAAGTTTCCTCATCATGCTGTTTCTTCCCGCAACTTTTTTTGTAGGTGCTCCTTTTTATAATAGTAAAAACAGGTGGGTCCTGCACCCCTCAAGGCAGGGCAAGAATTTTGTAAGTGCCCATTCTTGTGGCGGGAAAAAACACACAGGTCCTGTGTTCTTAAAAATAGATCCTGACATCTGCAGTTTGTTTTTCCCTGCGGATTTTTTTTCTTTTTTTTCTTTTTTTTCTTTTTTTCTGTATTCAAAGCTGCCTGCATTTCTCTAACTGCCACCACCAAAATTCTGGCATCTGCTTTCTGCTTTTCCTCATCTCTGTTCACACACACCCTTTGTGCTTCTCTCAGTAACTCCTGAAGTCCCCTGTCCTGCCAGTGTTCTAATTTTTCCAGCTTCTTCCTGATGCCGCCCCTCAGGACTCCAAAAGGCAGCAGACTTACTCTCTTCCTGATTAACAGGGACTTTTGAACTCACATACATATTTAGAGCCTGGCAAATCCAATCCTCAAATGATCTGAACTTGGGCCAATATAAATTATCTTTCCGGATCATTTCTTTTGTCCATTTAAACATGTAATACTTAACTATTTTCTGTTTACTTTTTCTCCTTTGGGATTCTCATTCATCCCAAAACCGTATCATCATCCCCAGTGGGCTGTCCTGAGGAATGCCCCCCCCCGAGAACCCCCCTCACGGTTCCCAGATACCTCAAACCACTGCGAATTTTTCCTACAATTCGCAGCCCCTGGGTCAAGGAACTTTTTCCCTGACCCATTTCTGGCAGCAACAAACTAAGAAATTCCCGGTACCAGGAGAGTCTTAGTTTCCCACACTCACCTCATGACTCAACTTCCTCACTTACTACTCTGCCACACTGCCTTTTTAATCTACCTGTTCCACTCCTATCTCTCCCTCTGCAATCTACTTGTTCCACTCCTATCTCTTCCTCTTTCTCAATCTATTAGCCCCGTCCTCTCACCATCTAATCACATACTAAATTGCCTGCTACCAACCCATCCAAAGAAATTGAACCTCTTCATTCACTCTCTCAGTCTCCCCACTGAGTCAATCCCTCCTGCCCAAGGACCTTCCCACAGGTGCCTGGACCAGGGATCCCCTCCTTCCCCCTGGGTCAAACCCTCCCGGGGTCCCCACTCATTCACTTTTCTTTCATTTCCCTCCTTTCCCGGCCGGCCTCCTCTCGGACAGCACGAAAACGCGGTACTGGGAGGTCCCACTCGCTTCGGGGGTCCGGGACTGCCCAGCCCCCATCTCAGACACTCCACACACACTCACACATGCATACAGCCGCCCCCCGACCCAAAACCTCATGATACTCACAGCCTCCTTTTCTCACAAGGGTCTTCATGCACAAAGCAGTTTTCTATGGGTACTCTCTCTCCTACAAGCCGGCACTCTGATGGGAGCCTTTCTTGCGCGCTCTTAAAAACTGATTTGCTTATGCATTATTGTAAAAAAGACTCTCTTTTCCCAAGGGAGAGTGGTCTAGCCTTGGGACCACTTAAAAGTCTGGTGGGGAGCTCCTTCCCAGAAGCTATCCACCTCCCTGGATTTAAAAGAGTCCCGGGTATCGGCACAAAAATTGTTATGTTTGCTCAATTATCCCATCATAAAAAAGCCAAAAAGTATTAAAAGTAGTAACAATTTTAATTCAATAGTTAAAATAAAAAAAATTAAAATTTGATACAATATAATTTGATAAAAATAAGAGATAATTTGGTTCCAATAATAGCGCATAAACAAACGATAACCGCGGGGTACGGAGGGCAGAGTTCTGGGACTCTTGCCACCTCACGTACAAGCTTGCCAAATGAAAATCACCCCTTATATGTCATGTGTCAATACCATCTCTTCTCATTTTCGGTTCATCGTATCTCTATTTCCGCCCTCATTACCACCCTTATCACGCATGCGCCACCACTCGGTTTGGTGTTCACACAAGTCTTTGGGGGTCCTTTTGGATGAAGACCTCTCCTCTTCCTCTTTGTCTTTTAATTCACCTTTGGGTTACACATGCGCATCAAGCCAGTACAATGTAAGCCAAGACTAATGTATCACTGCATCTACATATCAAGGCAATAAATCCCATATAATTAGCATTTTCTGGTACCCAACCAGGTTCTTGGTAATTTTTAGCAACTGTATCTTCAGCTTCTTTCCTGTGGTCCTTGAGAACACCTGCTGGGAAGGGGGGGGGGGGGGGGGGGGGGGGGGGGAGGTGTAGTAAACCCCTCAGCTTTAGCCAGGGCCCCTTGGAGAATAGAATGCTGACACAGCAGCAAAGAAGTTTCCTGTCTCCAGGGACATCCGCCTTGTACCTTATCCCTATAGCCATGTAAGGCAATATGTTGTTAACCCTACTATTGGTCACTTATGGTCACTCTAACACCTTTGCCATTGGTCAGGATTGATTCCAGGCCAAGGGTATAAAAGTAGCATACTGTACCCCTACTAACTCGGAAGAAGAAGAGCTGAGACCCTTCATGGACCCTCCAATAAAGCCATACACGTGGAACAGCCGGCGTCTTCTTCTCTCTCTACCGTCTGCTGGAGCCTTAGGCCAAGGGAAAAGGTACCTAGCAAGCAATGCTGAAATCACAAGAGCTGCCTAATCACTAAGAGCTGAATATTCCCTGCTTGCTAGGGCTGTCCTGCGGCCTTGGTCTGAGAGCGAGCTGGCTTCTGGCACCCAGTCCCCTTGGAGACTGAGCTCTGGAGCTGTAATAGCTTGCCTAGGATAAGACCAAGCAAGGCTCATTTCGGGGGGGGTGGAGCCCCTCCTCTCCCTCTCCTCCTTGGCATCACAACTTTTAACTATTTTATTATTCTCAAATAATAATTACTGTTATCATTATTGATTACTGTTTCAATCTTTATCAGCACAAATCATACCTATTTATCACAGTAATATATCTTGCTAATTCTGCACTTGGAGGAATTACTCAGGTCTGCAGTCTTTATTACACACCCTGTTCTAAAAGACTTTTATACTATTTTCCCTCTCTCTGTGTTTTCACACTTGTTCAACAAGGTTTTCTTTCTAAGAATATTAATCACAATATCCCAAAGGATTAAAAAATGCTTAGGTATTTTTTCCCTAAGTATTTACTAAAGAAAATTAATAATAAAAACCCTGTATGCATGCTGGATGTAAAATACAAAAAGAAATAAACTTGAAAGTTCTCCCAAAAACCTTAGGAAAAAAACCCCATGTATTCTATAAAACCCAGAGCATTCATCTACAGTATACAAAAATGGGCATGTTCTAGAAGAGAAAATTTGTGCAACGGTTCTGCACAGAATTCTATGCTTTCAAGCTTTTTGCCCTTCAGGGGCAGTGCCATTCTCTGAACTGTAATGCTCTGAGCATGTTCTGCTCACCATGGCAGCTTTCTGCTTTGCCCTGGTATAGATCATCCTCCCAGCAAAGGGGGAGTGCAGCCACCACAACTCGCAGCACCTTCCCACACAGCAAGAACCTGAAGGAGAGAGATGGCTTTCACCAGCTGCTGCGGGTTCTAATAGTGCCACCTCTCAGCTGCCGAAAGCCTGAATTTCTGTGTTGCACTGTGTTAGTTTCCTGAGTCAAATGTTCTGTTATATAGTGGTACGTACAAGTGTTCCCCGAGTTATTACAGTTAGCTTCTCCCCAATGTTATGCCCTCCTACCCAAGTGTCCCTCGAGGAATCCCCTCCCTCCTCACCAGATTTTTCCCTGTCTGTCAAGACAACCCAGCCCCTTTGCCCCATCCATCAGCCCAAACCCTACCCTTTGTTCCAGAAAGTTCCCTGTCCCTCACCCTAAGATCCAATCCCTATCCCAACGCTCTCTCCTCCCCTTGTTCTGATTTGTTGTAGCCCTCAAAACCGCACCCCAAGAGTCGCTTATTGGTTACTGTATGGTGTCCACTCCCTGTTTTGAAAGATTTTAAAAATCCGGTCACAGGGATGTTGGGGGTTTTTGCAACATCTGTTCCCTTTGGGAATTCTTGCCTGCACGACCTTCCCCCCGCCTCTCCTGATGAATTTGCTGCACTTAATGCCGCAGAAGAGCCTCCTCTGCTTCCTTCACTCGGTCCTCCAGGGATCTCTACTGCTCGGCATTTGGCCTAGAGGTTCTGGCTCAGGCAAAACCCCAACCTAGCCAATTCCCCCCTCTTGCTGTTGTCCCTGGAGCATCACAGAGCTAGCCAGGGCTGCGGAGGGCAGTGACAGTGACCCACGGCCTGGCATGTCACAGCCCCCAGAGCCACACCTGCCAGGCCACAAGCCCCAGCCCTGGTGCCCACTGCCGGCCTCAGGGGCTCCTGGGCACCCTCACCCTGAGTGCAAAGGCAGCCTCAGGAGCCCCCAGGGCGCTCTGGATCCAGGCTGCAGACACCCTAAAGCCAGCACTGAAAGGGACATGGATGGGGACTGCAGCTGGATCTTGCAGTGCTCACTGCTCCTGACTACTCTCTAAGTGAACCCAAACCTCACTGGCAGCACCTTGAGCACATTGACCCTGCTCGCCCATCCTGGAACGTGGTGTTCCCACATCCTGCACCAGCCCTTTGCAGGGAGTGACCAGCTCCCAGCTGCTCTGCTACCCTGGCCTTACTTTCTGTTTGCCAGCAATGAACTTAACGGATACACTCCTGAGAAACCTAGCACAACATTTGCTTCTCAGGAGCTCTTTGGCAAAAAGACTCCACTAATCCCTAGTTTTTGCACAGAGAAGGAGGTCCTGACAAAGCATGAGGCACAGGCAGGGCTCTGGCATATGAATTCCTGAGCGGCAGGATTCCACCCATTGTTGTTCTAGCTACTTTGTTGATATTTTAGAGCCAGTTCTGGACAAGGGCTGCTGCTGACAGGATAGGAAAACGTGGAGAAAAAAAGGTGCAGGAGACAACAACAACAAAAAAAAAAAACCAAGGGGGAAAACCCTTAGAAATACAGAGCACAACAGAAGTCCTTGGAGATGGTTCAATAGAAAATGCCAGCAGCAGTGAGCAGAGCCCGAGGTTGCTCACTGCCACCCCAGGGGCTCCTCAGTCCCCTGCTGGTTTGTGTCTGATGCAGCCCTGCCTGGAGAGGGCTCCAGGCTCTGGTGTTCCCAGCTTGCTCCAGGCTACATTCTTGGCAGCACTGAAAGAAGAGGTGAAACAAAGAGCCATTTTCTGTCCTGCCTGCAAACTCTTCTCCTTCGGTGCCACTGCCAGAGATCATCCCTCTGTCAGCTTGGCACTGTGCCTGCTGCATCCTCGTCCTTGTCCCTTGCATCAGCTCCTGCACATCATCAGCACTCGCTGTCCCACATCATGAACAGAGAGAGCTGTGTCAGAAGAGCAAGGAGTGCATTTTCTTGGCCTTTCTAACAGACACAAGAAGCATGAGTCCAAATAACTTTGTTGTTTGTTCCTGCCCTCCTTTTTGATAACTCTTTTCTGCTTTAATGCAAAAGCCTCTTTTCCTACATGGATGGAATGATCTGGAATTGGCAGTTGCTTCAGGCTGTCAGGCACCATGGGAGTTTTGTCTTGTCTCTGATGAGGATTTGGTGAATTTTCCATTGGTCACTTGGTGGTGTCACCATGGGCTGAGCTCAGTGGCCGACTCTGCTGTCCCCAGGGGATGCATTGGGACGCAAAGCCCCTCAGGGCTGGAATTCGGGGTTGGGTGGGCTCGGAGCGCCCAGGGCCTGGGCCCGTGAGGAGCTGCTGCTGGCCCTGGCTGTGCTCGGCCCGCTGTGCCGAGCAGCCACGGCCATGGAGACACAGGCGGGAGCTGTGGCCGAGGCCGGCAGGCGGCCTGGGCTGGCTCGCAGCTGCGAGGACGCCGGCAGCCTGTGCCCTGAGGCCGAGGCCATGGCGGGCGGTTTGCGGGCAGGGCTTTTCCGAGCCGGCCGCAATGTGCTGCCTCCTGTGTTGGCCCGGCTGCGGCAGAGGCAGGCGGGAGCGCGGCGGGGCCGGCAGCGGCGGGCAGAAGCCGCAGAGAGCAGCCGGGCCCGCTGCGGAGCGGGATGGAGCTGCCGGGCAGCCCTCGGCCGTGTCTGTGCGCACAGGGCAGGAGCAGAGCCCGCAGACGAGGCAGGAGCCGCGGCAGGAGCCGGCCATACCGGCAGCTCGCCGTGCCCGGGGCCACAGCGGCAGCTCGCCCCTGCTGGCCACAGCAGCAGCCGCTCGCCTCCGAGGCTCCGGCGCTTCCCGAAGACGAGGGGCCCAGCCCCCAGCACGCCCTGGAGCCCCGCAGCGAGAGGAGCCGCCGGCGCCGCAAAGGGCAGCGCAGAGAGCGCAGGGTGAGGAGGAGGACGTGAGGCTCGCTCTGCGCCGCTCTGGGGCAGCTCTGCCCTGTCAGCCTTTGCCTTGAGCCCTTTGCTTCTTTTCCATGAGCCCTGACCCCCGTCCTTGGCCAAGGGCCCCCGCAGCCCTTTCCAGGGCTGCAGGAAAAGCTGCCTCAGTCACAGAATCACAGAATCACTGGCTTGGAGGAAACTTTCAAGATGATGGAGTCCAACCTATGGCCTAATACCTCAACTAAAGCACAGCACCGAGTGCCACATCCAGTCTTCCTTCAAAGGCTTGCAGGGATGGTGAGTCCACCAGCTCCCTGGAGGGGTCTGTCCCAGGAAGAATCAAGATAACACTGGGGCCTTCTACCCCCTGGCGCTTGGAGCTCTGGAAGTTTGTCTTTCTGCTTAGGCAAAGGCCATGGAAAAGGACTGGGAAAAGTAGTCACTAATCGAGTAGCCTACAGAGCTCTAAATTGATGTGCAGGGAATACAGAAAAGACAGAAAAGAAAAAAGGCAAAACTCAAATGCCATCAGCAAAGTCTTGGGCATGAACACATAGCTGCAAAGGGTCTTCTCAGCCCTATTTCTTTGTATTTCTGGGAACCAGAGGAATCCTGCTTGAGCCTCTGGGGAGATGGGTTTGGGAGGTAAAAGTTCATGTCTTTTTTCTCCTTGGGGCAGCTCCTGTTGCTAGCATCAGCTGAGCCTCTCTCCAGCCTGATGCCTGTTCTGATTGTTGCAGCAAAAAAACTCAAGGCAGACAGAAGACACTGACGCTTGCAGAGACGTGACTTTTTCCAGTGCCAGCTGGGAGTGGGAGTCAGAAGAAAAACTCGCGAAAGCACAGCTCCATTGGAAGATTGCCTTCCTTTTCATTGCGTAAAGAAGCTCTAGATCCACTTGTGAATTGTCAGTTGTTTGTTAAGGATGCGAAGTTCTCTTTCATAATTTTTTTCATGTGGTTTGGAAGTGGATGAGGCTCTCGTTCATTCACAAACTCCAGACCAAAGTGCCTTTGGAAGATGGCCCACGTGGCAGTTTTTGCCCAGCCATGGTACTTGTGCATATAAGAAAGCAAGGGCAAAAGGTATTTGCAGCCAAAACCCAGCAAAGCTTGGCTCAGCCAAAACATCCTGGGGAGATAGAGGCCTCCAGCTGTTCCTAGAAATCAGCAGAGTTCAAGCCAAATGGTTGTGTAGCACTAAGTGCAATCTCTGCCTGGATCGGAGCCTTGCTCAGCTGAAGAAGCAGAAAGATCAGCAGGGAGATCCCAACGGCCCATCACATCATTTTGATTTTGCTCTTCTTGTGTAAGTTTTCAACTAAACATGTGTTTGCAGTTGAGCTAATGAGAGAAAAAAAAAGTAAATAGAGGCTTTATGGTAGGGCCATGATGTTCCACAAGAGGAATCACCGGTGTGCATTTCATTGGACCTCTCTAAATCCTATAAAAATATTGTAGCCCTGATTTAAAATAGGCAGATATGAACCAACTTGGAGAGACAGAGACTAAAATGGCTTATGGGGTTTTTTTAAGAGTGAGAAAAACTACCCAAAAGGTGTTGTTTTGTGACATTTTAAAATATACTACCTCAAAATTACCAACTGCAGCAAATCAAGAGTTTAAAACGGAGTGTTTAGGTATATGAATAATTAAAACCACAAAAATGTGAAGATGTGAATGCATGTTTTCATAAAAATAATGAAATTATAGACAAAAAAACACATGCCCTGAACTACAATGCAAAGGCAGGTAGAACTGTACTTGAATGATCTCTTTTTAGATTGCTGGAGTTTTTCCCTTGTGAGGAGGAGCTAGGGTATTGCTGAAGAAAAGTGGCACCAGCAGGACGGGGCAGCTCCGTGCCGTGCTCCGTGCAGAGGCTGCCAGGGGCTGCCCGAAGAGCGCCCTGCTGCAGCCAGAGCCCTCCTGGCCTGGGGCCTGGGAGCAAAGGGCCAGGGCAGCCACCTCCTCCTCGTCCTGACCCTGCCACCGCTCCCTGCTGCTGCTGCTGCTGCTGCTGCTGCTGCTGCTGCTGCTGCTGAGGGAAAGAAGATCCTCCTAAGGCCCCATGAACAAATGCACTTACACAGCCCTGGGGATGACAGTGAAGGAAACCATGTGTCACATAATGCATGTGTGACCAGAGTCACCAAACACCACCTAAACATGGAATTGTTGCACCTCTCTAGGACAGGCAGAAATTTAAAGAATTAACTGGGGACTTGAGGGCAGAAGAGGCCGGAGGAGGAAAACAACTCTGAGGGGAAAAAAACCCACCATATCTGGAGGGGAAAACATCTCCACCTGCTCAGAATTGGTCGAGGGAGCATGTCTCTAATCCTCTCCTGAAAGGGATGCTTTAGGTGACCTTTGCACCTCCAGCTGCCTTGGACCCGAGCCAGGAAGGTTCAATTATGTAAATGTTACATAGATAGATAGATAAATAGATAGATAGTTTGATAGATAGATAGATAGATAGATAGGTAGATAGACAGACAGATCTCATGACTGAAATCTCTCTTTACTGTCCTCTCTGTTGCTACACACATCAGAACTTGGTAGCCAGTGCCCCGCTCAACTACAATCCTGAGATTGCTCTCCTGTTGCTTCAAAAAAGCACACTCTTGGGGAATCTGGAGCATGTGGGTCCCTATGGAATGCAACCAGACCCAGAGCATTGCACTGGGAACTGCACTCTTTGTGTTCTGTTCTCGGGCAAGTTCCTCTCTTGGACTCGATCACACTGGTGGTGCTGAAGTGGCTGGAATCAGAAATGCAGCCCAGCCCCTCCCAGCTCCTCTAATCTCTGAGCACCAGCTGGAATGCAAGGGCATTGATTTCCTGCTCAATTCTCAAACACAATACACACTGATTCCCTGGGCTGCCAAAAGACACGGGAGCCGTTACTCTGAAAGTGATGTGTTTCTGCCAGTGCTGGAAAAGGGCAGGAAAACTGAGAAAAAGCTCCCTTGCTCCCTGCAGAAGGAGAAATTACACAAGGCTTCCCCTTCTAGCAAACAAACAAACAAAATATGAAAGTGTTACCTACTCCAGTGTCTAAAGCACTTGGATGCAGTGAAGGGATGTTTGGCACTGAAACAGCCCTTGTGCTGAGCATTGGATCTATGGATCTAAGGCAGGGATCTATGGAAGTCTGCCTGAAGGTCCCTCAGGAGCCCCCATTGTCCAGGCTAAAGCTCCCTCAGCACCTCCTCCCTGGCCTTGTGCTGCACCCCCTTGCCCAGCTCCCCTGTCCTTCTGTGCACTCGCTGCAGCCCCTCCATGACTTTCTGCTTCCCAGGGCCCACAAGTGCACACAGCACTCCAGCTGTGGCCGCAGCGCTGCCCAGCACAGGGCCACGCTCACTGCCCTGCTCCTGCTGCCCCACTGCTGCTGGCACAGCCACCGTGCCCTTGGCCTTCTTGGCCCCCTGGCCCCACGCTGCCTCATCTTCAGCTGCTCAAGGCCGCCAGCCCTGCGTCCTTTTGGCCCACGCAGCTCCCCAGCCACAAAGGTGCCCATTTCACTTCAGATCCAGCAGGCACCATTGCAAGGTGTACATCCTGGGTTTAGCATTACAAGAAAGCAGTCAAGGACTTGCAGCTTTGCTCCCATTCTGGGCTCCAATACAGTTTTCAAAGCAGACTACACAATAGAAAGTATCAACAGACAAAGTCAGCGTCTGGTTTTTGCCTCAGAAGAAGTATTCAGAACTACTCACTTTGTTTCTTTTGCCACACTAGACAAGAATGGCCCCCCACAGCTTCATGGACAACACAGTCATCTCCTTGGTGCTTATCAAGGACCAAGAAACAGGCAGACTCAGAGCACCTATCTGCTCTGCTACTGGCTGCTCTGTCTGAAGAGGCAAAAGAGCAACCTGGCAACAAAGGCACCAAAATCCCTGACTTCAAGCAGCAACTCTACATCCCCAGTGTGTCTCTGAAATACTCCCAAGTAAGCACACCCAAGAAGTTTGTGGGGACAAAGTACTGCAAAGAACTTGTGTGGTCAGATCAACATTTTTTTGTGCCTGCAGCTACTTGGCCAGTTTGTGCAGGGGGACAGGTCTCTCCAAGCCACAGTGTCCCCTGTGTATCCAACAAGGCTGAGCACAGTGTCTGTGACATGCTCCCTGCTCTGGGAACAGGGAGCCTTCGTGCTTCAGGCTGGCCCCTATCAAAATGCCAGGAAGCTGGTGCCTAAACATGACAGACCAAAGCCCATTGTCCAGCTGTCACAGGCTGGGGGCACTCACTGGGTCCTGGCAGGACTCCAGCACTCAGCATCCTCAGCCCTGCTAGCAACAGTAAAGTGCTGGCTGGTCAGAAACTTGCAGCTCTGCCCTGCACTAAAGACAGCAGCACACACAGCTGGCACTTACTGGCTCAGAATGTTCAGGCTGTGGTGTGAGCACTGATGGAGGCTGGTGCTCATCCACCTCATTTGCCTCCTCTTCGGCCTCCTCTCCATGAGCAGAGGGGGCCAGAGGAGAGACTGCTGTTGGTTCTGTGATCTCTGGACAGACAGCAGTGTGGGGGACAGAAAGTTACCTATAATTTATAACCTTATTTCTATTCAGCACTTTATTCTATTCAGCTCTATTTCTACAACCAGCTCTACTAAGGACAAATCAGAAACTTTGATAACAATGGGATTCTAAGTCACTGTGGCTAAATTTAAATGGGCTAATTCAACAGAATTGCTAATAGTTCTGAATTAGACATTACGCCCTGGCTACTATCGAGAAGCAACATTCTCTCTGCAACATAGCTTTTCATTCTTTGAAAGTTCTGACATGAAAAATTAGGAAATAGCCATGGATGCCTTTGTTATTGCTGCTGCAGACATGGAAATGGATTTTCTTTCAGCCTTCCTAGCTGGCCCTCTACACTCTACTGCCACAGGCCAAGCTCACAGCTTGCTCTACAAT
Source organism: Melozone crissalis (assembly GCF_028551555.1). NCBI lineage: Eukaryota > Metazoa > Chordata > Aves > Passeriformes > Passerellidae > Melozone > Melozone crissalis. The sequence continues at coordinate 272,678 of NW_026535912.1, forward strand.
TCTTAAGCACCAGGAACATGAAATGTTCCTTTCTCACTCACCTCAGGATCAGCACCTCTGAATACACGCTTCAGGTGACTTGTAGTGGGCAACGGAAAATGAACAAGTGCTGTGAGAAAACTGCCTGGGCTGCTGAATCTCACAGAAGAGAAGTCGTCAACCCAAACAGAGAGTATTTTTCTTGATCGACATCCCTCCACGTGACATAGTTCTTTCACACAGCCAGCAAGAGATCAGGACAATAATCTTGGTTGTGCCTACACTTCAGCCTGTTCAGCCAGTAAATGAATACAAATATGATCAAGAAAATGCAAATTGTTCTTTAACACTCAATGCTTCTATTCTGTTCTGTCCAACAGATAAAGCAGCTTTTGTTCTCTTGTCTTTCAGGTACTTTTTTTTTTAAAAAAAAGAAGTTGCATGCACTAATTCCCATTAAGTTGCTGAAAACAGTCACCCAGAAAAGCTTGCCCCAAATCCCCCTGAGCTGTGGCAGTTCTATTGTGAAACAGCACAGCAGCAGCTCCAGGCTCAGGAGCAGACACTCACTGCTTTGGTGTTTGCACTTCACTGCAAAGGGAATCACTCTTTTAGCACTCAGCCAAGGGTCAAAATGGACAGTCAAATCCTTTCATTACAAAATTTGGAATAAAAGAAGCTTTCCCTGAGTTCTGGAGAGAACTACAAAGTCTTTAGAAGGCCTTCTGAGAAGGCCTCCCAGTCTGCATTTTGTAAGTTGTCCTGCTTGTCGCAGCAAACTGAGGAAATGACAGACTCTGCTGCCACAGACTCTCCCGTGGAGGGAACAGAAGCCCTGCAGGTTCCCCTGCAAATGCTGCCCCTGTGGCTACAGACACCCCCTTTTTAGCTGAATGCCTTGACAGGAGCTTTACCAAACCGGTGGCATCCTAATGCTCTTTCTGTTTCAAAATCAGAAACTCGGCCACCAAGAAAGAACAGGAAGACATACAAAAGCCAGGTTAGGTTACACCCTAATCTAAACAGAGTTGAAACCTCTACTTACTTGCCAGGCTGGTAATGAAATAGGCAGAATAAACAGTGCCATACACAGTGCAAACTGCAGCAGCGAGTTGCTCAACCATTGTAGCACTGTTGTTCAAGTCTACTCCAACACTACAAAAACCAAGACTCCTGTCAGAGTGCAGCTACACGCTGACAAAGGCCACAATCAGGAAGATGCGCCTGATCTCAGCAAGCCCTAGGGCTGCTCTGGCACTGAGACCTTCCGTGCACCAAGGCAACCTTCTGATGTCACCATGAAAATGCGGCAACCATGCCCTGATATCACAAAGTAAAGTATGACAAAGCAAAGCATCACAAAGCATGTTAGTCTGTGAATTTATGCAAAGCAATCATCAACCTTCCCTACAGCAAACACAAACGAGCCTGGGAAGTTCTTCTCTGTCACAAAGCAGCACAAACTCCCCTCATGGGCCAAACCCTGTTGTTCAGGGATCCAAGAGGAATACCAAGGGTGCCCCAAGCACCTACTGCCTGTACCCCAGCTGAGCACTCAGATGGGACACAAGCAAAGGAAACCAGACCAAGAAAATGGCCCACAGCATTACAGATGTGAGAAATGACTCTCACTTTCAAAATTTTAATGGTTTACTAAACCTTAACAAAGGACTGAATAAGGAAAAATTGCAGCATTGGGAGTCTCTGTGACTAGCAGCCATATGCTCATCTACAAAAAGGATGCTCTGCCTTTTATACCCATAGCCCCTCCAAAAGTTTTGTCAGACAACTCTTTCTCTGCTGTCCATTGGTGGAGATTACTTTCTTGCATCCTGACTGGAGGTCAGGTGTTGTTACACCCTGCCTGCTGGTCACAAGCCAGCCCTCCCCAAATGCCCTGACTACCAAGGCTATTACAAGGGGGACGGGAAAGAGGACTATGTGAGGATATATTACAATACCATCACTACACATTTGAACATCCACATAACATCTACTTCTTAATTGTCAGAGCCAACCATTGCATTACTTGTCTAGAACACACAGAACCAGGAGAGAAGCCACTGTTGGCATCACAGCTGAAATGCTTCCTAACAAATCTCCCCACATATTTGCACCTTTATTGGACATACCCAGGGCTCCGGTGTGTGTACATCTCTGCCTTTCTTCCCCTTTGGCAGCAGTCGGACTGGCAGCATCTTCCCGCCAGCAGCAGCTGCTCCAAGCTGGGAATGCCACTGGCGGTGCTGATTTCCAGAGGCTTCTGTGTGCCAGGGGAAGCCAAGGCAGGAGCGGGTTGAACGGTGCTGGCGCTGCTGCTGCTCTGTGCCACAGAGCCCCGGCTGGGCAGGGCACGGTGCCCACTGTGCTGCGGGCTCCTTCTCCTGCCACAGCTGGGCACACCTGGCAACAAGGCATGACAACTTGTGGGCAAGCCAAGGAGTTTCTGGGGCTCCACTGCTCTGCACACACCCAGCACACCTGCAGCACAGAATTTTAACCCTCAAACAGGTAAACCAAAGGGAAACAGCTGGACAAGATTTCATTTTGACCATTCTTACCTGCTCAACAGAAGTCTTCAAAATGAATGTTACCAAGCAGAGCCTGATCCCTGCTGCCAGCTCAGGGTTAGAAGAGAGACAATCCTTGATCCCAGCACTGGGTGTGTGGGGAATCACATCCCTAACACGTGCACACCCAGCAATCTCACTTGCTACTTTGTATCCATGGATCTAAGACATATTCAATACTTTGCTGAAACTCACAGGCTAAATATTCCCCCAAATTTTTTTATTAACTCATTGATACCTTTTGCCTTATTGATACTTAAAGCACTTCTCAGTGCTTTAAGTATCTGACATATTTACTGACATGAGTATAGGAGTGTCCTGTAGGTCCCTGCTGGCCTTTGTCACAGGTTCAGGAGGAGACCCATGCCCAAAATAACCCGGGACAAAACGGGGCTTGAAAAGAAAATTCATTCTATTTGTTGCAATAGCAAATAATGCACAGCAACCACTGGATTCCTAAAAATCTGCTGAGCAGGAGAAGGAGGTGGAGCGTGGTGCTCAGCAGCAGGGGCAGGTAGGCAGTGCACTTTCAGGACATCCCCTGGATCAAAACGCTGTGCATCTCATCCTTCTCACCCTTCCAGCTCAGAACCAGGCCTTGTATCTCCTGCTCAGGAGTGGAATTTCCCAGTTATAGCATCGGCTCACACATGGCTGACAAGTGAGATGAGGCCAATGAATCCAGGATTTAAAAGAACTGGAAGAGTTAAAATTTTAGCAAGATTTAGTTATGGGGAAAGAGTATAGGAAGAAGAGTAGAAATAATAAGGGATAGTTAATTTTTTGCAGGTAAGGTAGTTAAGGCTAGGGTAATATATCACTTGTCTGTCTTTACTATGTTTAAAGAAGCAGGATGGGATGCGGATTTCTCTGTGACAAAGAAGAGGACCGTAGCCTGCACCTGGGCCCCGAAATTTCAGCTATAGCCAAGGGGTTCGAAAGCCTGCAAACAGGTCATAAGGAAAGAGGTCAAATTGAGGAAGACGTCTTGGCCTTCATCAGAAGGAGACCATTCCCCACTTTGAAACCCACCAACCCATTTGAAGTGAAAGACTGCAGAAATGTGAAGGAACTTTGGACTCAATTATAATACATTTTAATTCAAAGGAGGGTAGGCAGTGTTATCTAATGAATATGTGTTAGGTTTTTTGGGAATTATATGAATGTGTAAGATATTTTAGATGAGTAGAGATGAGAGAGAGAGCCAGTGATTCTTCACACATGTCTTTAGGAGACAACTCCTCCTGTGCCGGGCTGTAATAAACATACCACCTTCTACCTTTAACTGTGGTGAGTTCTATTCCACACCTCATTTGGTGACCGCGGCAGGAACGCTTCTCTGCTCCAGCGAGAACAACCGGGCTCTGGACGTCTCTGGGCGCTGCCAGGACATTCCTTTCCTGGAGGCACCTCCGCTCTCGGCTGTTCCTCGTGGGCAACAGACAAGACTGCTGGGACTGTGGAGCAAGGGAACGTTTAACTCTGTATAAAGTAACCCGTAAGGCGTACACAGGGGAAGGGCTGTTCATAAGTCACACAGAGACGTCCTGCACACAACGCACGCCTGTACAGTCTGGGTTTGGGTCTGGCTGCTGGCAGAAAGGATTTTCTGTGTCAATAAGGACCTGCTAGCAATTCTGGGGGTGAATGGAGCAAATCCTGTTTTATTGCTGCATTCTTTCCTGTGTGTCGTAATTGTGGTTGTGTTTTCAGTGTGTGAATGTTTGAGGAAGATGATGTGGATGGATCTGTTGTGATTTATGGTGTGTGTTGTGTTGAGAAAAGTGAGCACTCTGTCCCCTCGTAACGAGATACTCCTTTCCCAGTGAGCCTGTGTGTGTGGACTTTCTAATTGCAGGGGTTGGTGTTCCCTGTGACACCTGGTGCCTGGGTATACAAGGGGGTTGAGTGGTTTTTCTCCCACACTGTGGTCATTTGGGACTGCACGGTTGTGTTTGGGGAGATTTTAGGATTTTGTTTGCAACAAGTGCAGCAATTTATGCAGAAAACTACAGTGTGGTGATTTATTATGTTGAACTATGGTAGTTCCTTTCTACCACCCCCTTCCCCGAGGGTTTAAAATCTCCTGCCACAAGGTGGACACTCTCTTTCCTCCACTGGACATCCTCTTTCCTCTCCTGGACACTCCCTTTCTCTCCTGGAGCTGTTCTCCATTAAAGCTGTGGGACTTTGGTCCTGGGAAGAGAGAGCGCCTCTTGTTTTTTGCTTTTGTTCTTGTCAGTGTCACTGGGTCCAGAGCTCACCAAACTGATCCCCCACGAGATGAAAAACAACAAATGGTCCCATATACACAGCTCAGAAATTGGCCACATTTTTGATGGACTGTAGCGTTTGCCACACTTTTGGAATTCCCTATTCCCATACAGGTCAGGCAATTGTTGAAAGGATGCACCACACTCTAAAACCCATTCTAGGTCAACAAAAGGGGAAGTGGCCCAAGCAACACCTCTGATAAGGTTGAGCAAAGCTTTATATGTCTTTATGTTTTGAATAGCTCATTTGCAGGACCTAATCCTCTAATTTTGAGGCACTTTTCAAACAGCACACAGGAAAAATTGAAAGAAAATCCTTCAGTTTTGATCAGAAACCTTGAGTTAGGGCAAATTGAAGGACCATTTTCGCTAATCATTCGGGGCAAAGGGTAGGCTTGTATTTGCACAGGTGCCAGACTTAACTGGCTCCCCGCGAAGGACGTGAAACTGTCTCATACACAAGAGTGCACCGACAATTCCACCAGCAGGGAAATGAGCACGCAGACGTGAGCCGCACGGAGAAGCGACGGTTCATGCCAGACGTTCCCTGTTCAGCCTGTGAAAGCTACAAATCTTGAGTTTGATGTTCATTTTTGGACTGCGAAAATGGTTTGTATCATAGATCTCTTTCATCAAAAGCGTGGTGTCCATTGTGTTCAAAAGAATTCTAAGATAGCCAAATTTGTAAAAATTGAAGGTTAGAGGGACAGTTTAGTGCCCTATAGTTGGCCAGTCCCTGAACAAGTGCTAAAAGATTTGCTTGAGAACTGAAATAGATGGGGAAGCTTCTGCCAAAAAACAGCTGAGCAGGAACATGGAGCTTGATCAAATGATGTACTGGCACTTGTTGGTTTTTCTTGCTCGCTTTTGCTGTGCATACATGCCTGTAGATGAACCAAAAATGAATGCTTGCCTTGCTTTAGCCAAGTCAGCAGGCTCAGACACCATGTGTTTGACCAATTTGAGCCCAGACAAACCCTTTGCAACCTGTTTGGTCGGTGTGCCTGTGCCAGGCAAGGAGTAGCCAATACCCAATGGTGACAAATATTGGTGCGAGGCTGCCAACGAGACCAATCCCATAACCAGCTGGCATCATTGGGCCCCTGATCTTCTTAAAGCACCTTCTGAATCTCAAGAATTGGAATTCCTGGTTCATTGGTGATGGAATTTGTGCTGAGTTTCAGTACCAGGGAGATCCACAGTTAAATGTTATACCCCATCATCCTGAGGACAGATACTCAAGTTTGTGGTGCAATTGTACTACCCCAGTGCCCCCTGAGGGTGAAACTGCTGACGAGTGGATGACCTAGATGAGTCCCCATGACAATGAGCAACAGAATATTGGCTCATTTGTGGAGATAGAGCCTGGCAGGACATTCCCTCAGAAATTAAATGTGGCCCATGTAGCATCAGACAACTCACTGTGATAGCACCTATCGTTAAAAAAGCCATCAAGAGAAAACACAGAGAAAAAAGATGTGCCCATCATTATAAAGAAAACTGTAATAGCAATTTCAGACCCTAGGGCCCTGCAAAATGAGGTACATCGAATTTATTTCTACATCAACTTGCCTCGGGCAAGGCATTGAAACCATTACACCGATTGGGGTGTTGGCTGAAGAAAGAAGACAGTGCGACTTCCATTGCAATTAGTGACATGATGACTGATGTTAGTGCTGTCAGACATGCAGCCTTACAGAACAGAGCAGCAATGGATTTCCTTAGCAGCCATTCCATGTGTTCAGTGTCACCCCCATGTTCCACACTGTCACTGTCAGCTTTGACAGCTTTTGGACTGTGTTTGAGAAGTCAAATTTTTCTGACTGTTGAAGGGCTTTGGGGCCCAGAGTTCTTGTTAGGAACAAGGGATTAAGTGTGTGAGCCATGGAGTTGTTGGACCAAGTGTTTTGTGTAAGTGGTGAGAAGGGTTTCTTCCTTTCTGTTTCTCTTTCAAGGGGAATATTAATGTTGCCCCTGAGTGCTCAGGAGGGGAGCCTGTGGACAGAGCTGCAGCAGAGGGAGCTTCGCCTGGCACCGAGAGCTGTGGGAACAATTCCCAGGAGCCTGAGGAGCCTGGTAAGGACAGAGCCCCCACTGGTTTAGAGAGGGGTGAGATGGCTGCTCTGAGCCTGCCTCTGGCAGTGAGGGAGATGAGAAGGGTTGAGTTCCTCTCTGCAGGCTTGGTGCTTCCTGGTGCCTTGAGTTCAAATCCTGCACTGGCACAACCTGCCTGAGCCCTGCCCTCCACGCTTCTCCAGAGGCTCTGACACTGAGTCCTCTGAGGGAATCCACAAAATTAGAGGGTTTTGGGAAAGCTGAAATAGGCAGGTCTCAGATACAGTAGAACTGTGATTAGAGCCAAGCAGCAGCCATGAGATAGGTCAGCAGAAAAATTATTTAAACTGTAGAAAAGCAAGGACAAATAGAACAATGGTCTGTGTATTAACGCTGGTCTAGAATAACTCTCTAAGCTACAGAAAAGTTTATCTAGCAAGATATTGGGAAGGTTGAAGCTTAATAATGGAGCTCAGTGTGTTGTGTTTTAAGGCTTACACGTAGGTATTGTATTCGAAATAAGCAAGCATTGTTTTAACCAAAGGAACATGTGCTTATAGTCATTGGATAGAACTACTGTCAATGTGCTTTTGCTTTGTGTGATTGGTCAAAAAATTTATAAAGTAAGTTGTAACATTAAGTTCTTTGTCTGCTGCCTGGGATGTGAGCTGCTGGCATCTTCCCATTGTCATACCCATGTAATGAGACTGATGCTGGAAAATAAAACTGCTCAAGGCGTGTTCCTCAGCAGTCCCGGCCCATTCGTGATTTCTACATAGCCCCTGCCAGCGTCAAATGGCACGGCTTGATTTGCAGGGCAGGCAGTCTTAAACATCTGCAATATCCTATCAGAGTCCTAGTATGGCTTCATTCAAAGAAAGAGGAGAGTGCACCTAACACTGACCACTTGTTAGGCAATATCTTCCACCTTGCCCTTGTACCCCTACAGAGAGGCTGTCTGCAAAATGCCCAGAACACCATCCAAATCTGCAGCAAGGACAGGAAAAGCAGGCAGAGAATCTTTCTGTTTTCAAGGTCCCCCTTCCTAGGTGACTTGACCCTTTCTACCTGATTCTCACTTGAGATCTACCCATGATAGAGCACAGCAGGAAAACATTTTAAAGGGTCATTAACCAGGACCTGCTTGGAAAGCAAGGGTAGAAGCTCTTTCCCTCCCTGATGGGATGCGGGCTGGCAACTGCTGCTCTGAAGATGTGCAGCTGCTTCTCTCTGGAGAGGCCATGGAAGGGCTGTGATGGTCTACGGGAACCAGAGGAATGATGAGCTCAGGTTGGCATTTAAGCTTCATGGGAACAAGCAGAATGAAGAGCTCACAGTGGAGATGAAATTTGCCTGTGCCTGGCTCCTCCGAGGAAACCCCAAGAAGTCCAGATGAAGCAAACACCTTCTCCCAAGAAGCCAGGAAAACCTCAGAGTCCTGAGCACCTGCACTTAGCCTGGAAGGGCATGGAGGCAGCTCTGAATCCTCAGGTGAGGCAGCACTGAGGTCCTGGTATGAGAGCGCTGTGTAGCAGTGAGGGAAGGAAAAGGGAAGCAAAGGGAAGGCTGGGTCACTATTGGTCTTAGGGTGTGTTTCCCTTGGCAGCAACTGTACTGTCAGGGAAAACAAAAGCTCCCTGAATTGTTAAAACTGAAAATCAGGGACAAAGCCTCTCTAACTAGTCAAAGTCAGAAAGTGGTGTGTTCATTACGCCGGTGGGCGGCACAGGGGAGGGTCATTCCCGAAATGCGTGACCGCTGGCCAGGCTCGGCACAGCACAGCAGGATCCCGCAGGACAGGGAAGGGCAAGGCAGGCACGGAAGGGCAGGGCAGGGGACTGGGAGCAGTGACAGGCTCTGTCCCCACGCTGCACCCCATGCCTGGGTCACCATTGGGGGCAGAGAGGAAGGACATTGCTCTGTCTTGGCTGCAGAAAGGATGAAAAGGGGGAGTTAGAAAACATTCATGTGGACTCCTTTTCAGCAGACTAGCTGGTTTTATCTCACCGTGTCTGCCTGTCTTTGGCAGAGTTGGCACATTGCTCATGAATTGGAGTCAGCTACGGCAGCAGGAATGGGCAGCAATTTTGTCAGCATTGATATCAAAGCCAAAGTGCTGCCCCATGGATGGATGGTGCTTTCTTCAGGGGATTTCGGGCCTAGAGTTATAGCAAACTCACATTGGTGTCTTCCCAAAGGGCGTTGCCTTTTTCTTTCCTCAGGAATCACCTCTTCTTTTTCTTCCCCCCAATCTGGGGAGAGTTCCCATGCAAATGTCTCCTGCAGCCAACTCTTGTCACTGTAGACTGACAAAGGAGATCTTGCAGTGGGGAGAGACTCCCTGGAGCTGCTGTGGAGAGCTGAAGGGGGAAGCTTTGTCCCTTAGTCTTGAAATCTTGTTGGGAAGCTGCTGATGCTCTGGAGGACGTACACCAATGATGTTTATCCAAGCCTTGCAGGTTCATTCCTGAGCTTGCTGACACACCACAGAGACTTTGGGGTTGTCGTATTGGCAAACAAATTTCAGTCTGGGCACTTCATGAAATGCTTCAATTATTCTTTTTTTTTGCTTTTCTGCAGAAATGTTGTCATCATGTATTCCTTCCAGAGAATCTTTTCCTACTTTTTGGGGAATTCCTTTTGCTGCCCTCCCAGATCAGGCCAATTCCCAGGGCTCCTTCCCAAAGTGAGGTGCAGCCCATGCCCTCCACTCTCCAGCTGAAACAGAAGGAAGCACAGAGTTTGCTGTTGTGGCAGTGGAGCTTCTCTTTCCTGCCTGCTTTCCCTTTGGGACAGGTTGGTGTGTGCTCATTTGATAAAGGCAGGTTTAAACTCTGAAGCAGCTGTGTTTCAAACTGCTCCCTTCTCCAGCTCTTCTGTGGGTATCCTTGGACAAAAGGCCTCTTGCTGGGAGCTCCCAGTGGCAGGTTAAGGAAGGAGGTTGATATTTCCAGGTTGTGACTGCTGAAAGCAGCTGGTTTCTCGAGGTGTCCAGAGCTGGGAGTGGCTCATTTCTCACCTGCCTGCAGAAAAGGAAGTTGCAAAGTAGGAATTTCATTTTTGGAGATGGCCACCAGGGGTGTTTGCCAAGAGATGGGCTGGCAGAGAGGCAGGTCACGTGCTAAACTGGCTGTGTGTTTGTTTTGATGGTGGGGAAGGTCAGAGATGCAGACACAGACACCAGCTGAAGGAACAGTGTAATTTACTGTAATGCAGAAGTGCAAAAAAGAGTCAGGAAAGGATAATCTAAGCAATGCACCTCAGCATTATTACAAAAGGGTGCCTCTGGTGATTAAGGAAGATCCATCACCAGGTAGCCCAATGGTTTCCCCTTCATCCAGAGCTGCACATCAGCTGGGGGAAGCTGTCCCAGCCCAGCCCTGCAGAGCCACGGCCGGGAACCGGGAAATGCTGCGGTGCCTCCACCTTTGGCAGCCACGAGGCTCCCGAGTGTGCTGTGAGAGTAGCCCGGCTCTGACAGTGCTGGATGAGCAATGTGCCAGAGCTTCTGCTGAGGCACAGCTGGTGTCATTCTCCTCTTGGTTTTCTCCCCAGGGCTGGCCAGGGCTCAAGGAGGAACCAAGGCCAGGTGTGGCCTTGTCCATTTTCCTCATGCAGAAAGGTGAAGACATGTTTCACCAGTGAATGGATGCAATGATCCTTTTGATAATAACACTTGGTTAAGGAGCAGGTACATAGAACATTGGGTTGGAAAGGTCATCTAGAGGGCAGCTTTGGCTCAGGTCCTGTTGTTGAGGCTTCAGTCAGGGTCTGTTGTTCAGTCCTTAGTCCTTCAGTATTTTGTGGTGCAAATCACACCTGTGCAGAGCTGCAAACAAACAAGTCTGTCTTTAGCACATTTGAGACAGGGAACAGGATTAGCCCTGCAAGGCCAGGCTGGGGCCAAGAGCAGAAGGCCAGCACCCTGCTTTTGCCCACAGGCAGCCCTGCAGAGCAAGCAGCCCCTCCTGCCCAGGGGCTGAGGTGCCCGAAGCTGCCTCCTCGCTGTGCAGCTCTGCAGAGCCCGCGGGGCGCAGGGTCCTGGGCAGCCAGGGCAGCCCGGCTGCCTTGGGGCACAAGGAGTGGCCCAGAGAGAAGCTGCTGCCCTTTGCTTTGGAACTGTTCCTCTGAGTCTTGTCATTAATCCACAGTGTCTGATGTGTTTTCCTTTCCTCTCCCAAATTTAACACAGCTTTTTGAGAAAACTGACAGATGTAGCTGCTGCTGCTGGTGGTGCTTTTGTCTGCAGGTGAGGGCAGGTGATTTGGACCAAGGACAGAGTCCATTGTTAACACCACAGCTTTGCCAAGTCAAGAAAACCATTCACAATTGGGCTACCAGTGCTGAGCAGTTTTCCTAGGTTTTGGAAAGCTACCACCTTAAGAAACCCAACAGATTTTCCTCCAGGAGGACACCAGCAGTAGCATGATGCCAATGTTTTCCACCCCTTTTCTCTGTCTTTTTTAGAGTTCCGCATTGCCCAGCAGGAATGAAATGACATGTGTGTCGCCTTCTGATACAAGGCGAGGCGACCTGGCTCTGAGGAAACGGCACGGCAACCCAAACTCTCCAGGGTCACTCGGGCCAAGAACACACGCTAGCACCAGTATGGTGGACGGTCCAAGACCTTTATTGTCACGTCTCGTCGGGTTTTATACTCTGCAAGTTTTTTCTCTACGTCAGGGGGTCTTACCTTACTGTAATTGGTTAGCAAGGAGTAAAAGTTACTAGTGTTAGGGGGGAACTACATTCTTGGGTGATCCCTTATCACTAGAAGTTAGGGGGAGAGGAACCCTGCTGCTTTCCGTGACATCGCGAGATTTTCCGAGCGCCTCTCCCTGTCTACTACATCTCCCCCCCCTTTTTCACAAATGAACGAGGTAGTCATATACATAGGTACCGAGACGAGGTATGAGGTTGTTGACAAAGAAAGAGGTTTGGTAAACTTGGGTAGAAAATCTTGTGACTGGCAGTGTTCTCTGGTTGAATTCACAGGAGTTGTTGTCGGCCTATGAACAGGATGTTGGCCCGTTCCAGGCGGGTCTGAATGAACGAGACCAGCTTGTTCAGCAGGCACGGTCCGAAGGTGACTGCCAAGAGCAGTAATGCCAATGGACCTATTAGGGTAGAAATCAGAGTGGTTAGCCATGGTGATCGGTTGAACCAGGATTCAAACCAACCCTGTTGGGCTTCCCTGTCTTTCTGTCTCTGAGCTAGTCTGTTTCGGAGTTCCGCCATGGAGTCTCTCACGACTCCCATGTGGTCTGCATAGAAGCAGCACTCCTCCTTCAAGGCGGCACACAAACCCCCTTGCTGCATGAACAGGAGGTCTAGACCTCGCCTGTTCTGCAAGACCATTTCTGAGAGTGAGGAGACTGACTTCTCTAGAAAGGAGATGGATTTCTCGATCCTTTGCAGGTCCTCGTCAATCGTTGCTTGCAGCTGGGACAGTCCTTGGTGCTGGGTCGCCAAGGCTGAGACTCCCGTGGCCGTTCCGGCTGCTCCTAGGCCCAGCAGCATTGCGATGGTTATACCTGTTACTATTTCTCTTTTGCGAAGCCGGGTGGGTTCCTCAAAAAGGGGGTATACTTCTCCATCTGTGCGGTACAGGATTCTAGGAACAATCAGAACTTGGACACAAAAGTCGTTAGAGTCATCGAATTTGGCAAGGAACACACAAGGACTCACTCCTGATCGCTGGCAAACCCACATCCCAGATGTGGATGGGACTACCCACTTATTGTTTTTCCCATCGGGTTTGACAACTTCGGTGCAGACGTTGCCTTTCCGCCTAGCTAGGGTTGCATTGCCAAAGCATCTGCCCTGGCCTGTGACTTGACTCAAGGTGATTCCTCTGCGGGGGGTGTCCCATCTACATTGGTTGGGTGCATCTGCTGTGGAGTAACTGAAGGGAGTGTTTAGAGCAACTCCTTCGTAAAAGGGGGGTTCGACATCGTAACAAAGCCAGCAGGATTCGGTTAGGTTAGGGTTAGATTCGTTCAGGGATAGGAAGGTAGCTTCTAACATACGAAGGATTGGGTCTAAATCTGACTTGGCTAAACGGTTTACCTGAAAGGCTTCTACATGGCCGGTCGGGATATCAGCGACCCTTGTGGGTAAGGCTTTGGGGCGGGTCGCGTTGCTCCCTTTCGGCACACTTTTAATCACTTTGTTGGGTCCAACCGCTCGGGGTGTCGACGGTTGGAGCCTAATAATTCGCACGTTCACCTTTTCTTTTGACCCTTGAAGGACTACTGTCCATGTTTTGCCTGTTGTCCAGCTAGGGTGATGAGGCTGTAAAACTGTCATGTTGTAATCTGTGCATTTCCGAAATCTGGGGATTTTATGGCGATATCGATGGAAGTTTCCAGGTATGAGGATGGGTGTTTTGCAACCAGTGGGTGCCCAAGTGAACTGTAAGAATTTGTCGGGCTCTTGTGGATCCCACCCAGGCCCCGACGGTCTGGCATCTGTGACAATGGTTTCGCAGCCCCAGTGTCCACAGTGTCCCCACCCTGGGTGGTTGCAGTAGCTTTTCCCAGGGTTAGAAGCTGGGCACCAGTAGGATAGGTACATGTGTGTGGCGTGTGGGGAATTGGGGTCTACCTTTGGTCGTCCTGGAAACAGGTCGGTGATGTGGAGCACGAAGGATGGAGTGTTTGGTGTGGTGATTTCTCTGAGCACCTTGTCACTACTAAGGTGTTGCATGACCCACCTGAATGGCCGATGGGGGTAGTGATCCGGGCTGGCTTGCCCTCTGGCAACAAGCCCCAACAGCAAAATCACACAAAAACACCGTTGATGCTTGGGTCTCACCCGCGCGGGTCTCTCGGGCGCTGCCTGACGGCTTGGTGGTCTGTCGCTTACCTCTGGAATGGGGATGTACGCGTCACGAGGACGTCCCACGAGCATGTCCTGTAAACAGAAACTCGCAACTCTCATCAGTCTCATTCTGCTCGCTATGGAGGTCCGGCTTAATTGACTTAAGTGGACACCACCTAGTTTTGCCGTCCTTTTTGACAGCTGCGTACCCTCGCCCCGTGAGCATCAACCTCCAGCCCCGTTCCCATTCGCCTAGCTCGTTTCTGATTACAACCTGCGGGCCCTCCTCTAGCGTTCGAGTGACCCAGTGTTTTTGAACGGGACTGTTTGTTTCATCTCCCCTGGGGAATTGGTTCAATGCCAGCAGAGCGGTTGCCAGTATACGTGCCTGATCTCCTGGGGGAATGGCATTGGCAAAGCCCTCTGCTTCCACCAACACTTCTATCTTGGTTTTCAGGGTCTGATTTGCTCTCTCGACTATGGCCTGTCCGGTACTGTTATACGGGATACCTCGCACTAATGTGATGCCCCATTTCGAAGCGAACTCTTGTACCGGTTTAGAAATGAAACTGGAACCGTTGTCAGTTTTGATCTGTTTGGGGATACCAAGCCAGATCATGGCTGTCAGCCAGTGCTGAATGGTGGCCTTGGAGTTTGTTTTGGCGTGCTGTGTGGCTATGATCATTCCGCTATAAGTGTCTACTGTCACTGCAAGCCATGCTCGGGGCCTCAGCAGTTCACACCAAGTGAAGTCCGACTGCCAGATTTCTGAGGGCTTGAGGCCTCTCGGGTTGACCCCGTAGGTCCACAGGGGTGACTTCCGGCAATGAGGGCAGGTGGCTACCACATGTTTCGCGTCTGCTGTCGGGATTCCGCATCTCTTTGCCAGTGCTTTGGCTCCGATGTGGAGCGACTCGTGCAGTTGACGAGCTTCCTGCAACGTCCAGACGCCTTTCGCTGCGGTGTCCGCTTTGTCGTTGCCGATCTGGAAGTAACCTTTGATTGGGTCGTGGCTGTTGATGTGGATGACTGACACGGTGCCCTGTCGCGAGGAGAGTGCTTCTTCCAGCATTAGGGCTGCTGCAGATGTTGACACACCTGGTCCTGCCATGGCTAGGCAAAGCCTCGCCACGAATATAGAGTCTGTTACAATGTTGAGGTGTTCTTCTTGGAAGAGTCCGCACGCCAAGACCACTGCTGCTGCCTCCAGCTGTTGCACCGACAGTGTGGGGTCACACGCTTTGACGCAATGCCATTGCTCTCCTGTCTGCCACACTGCTGCTGCGGTTGAGGTCATGGAGGAAGCGTCTGTGAAGACCGTTGGTCCTGGCTGCGGTCGACCCATGACCTTTGGCGGCGTGTCCATGTCGACTATGGTCAGTAGCTTAGACCAGGGTGGCTTGGAGGAGTAGGAGATTTCCCCTCCGAAGCCGGTGAGAGCAAGGGCTAGGTGCTCCGATATTATGGCTGACTCCAAGGTCGGTTGCTTACGGAAAGGGAGGTGGATGCTTGTCGGCTCTGTTCCCAGGTGTCTCAAAGCGAGTTTCCTGCCCTTCATGATGAGGTTAGCAATGCATTCTATTCCCGGGGAAAACGCACGGGCAGGTCTTCCGAGCACCACCCATTGGATGGGTCGGGCCTTTTCGGAAAGTCCTTGAGCCAGTGCTCCCACTCCCCCCTTCGGTGTAAAGTGGACGTATAAGTCCAGGGGCATGGCTGGGTTCCACCTGGCAAGTGTGCCAGTGGCCATCTGGCTTTCGATGAAGTCGAGGGAGCTCCTTGCCTGTGGTGTCAGCTTCTTGGGATCCCAAGGGTTCTTTCCTTTCAGGAGGTCATATAGAGGGTCCATGACCTCGGGGGGAACTAGGAGGATGTTGCGAACCCACTGCAGCGATCCCACCAGGCGTTGCACGTCGTGGAGCGTCTCGATGTCTCGACGGACTTTCGCTTTGGGGGGTGTCACGTAGGAGCTTGTGATCCCCACTCCCAGGAAGGTCACGCAGGGTCCTCTCTTGATCTTTGCGCTCGCGATCTCGAAGCCGTTGGCCTGAAGGGTTTCCGTGATTGTGGACACCAGGTGATCCACTTTGCTTGCTGATGGTGCTGCGACCAAGATGTCATCCATGTACTGGATGATGGTTGCATCGGGATGGGAGTGTCGGACTGGCATCAGTGCTTTGTCCACGGTGATTTGGCATATGACAGGGCTGTCAACAAGACCTTGTGGAAGTACTCTCCATTGGAAGCGAAGGTTGGGCCGCTCGCCGTTCCGAAACACCACGGAAAAGGCGAATCGCTCTCGGTCCTCAGGGTGCAGGGGTATCGAAAAGAAACAGTCCTTGATGTCCAGCACTGCGCACGGCTGCCCTTCGGGGATGGCTGAGTTCGCGGGGAGCAGTGTCTGGACTGGACCCATGGGTCGCATCGTCTTGTTTACTTCTCTCAGGTCGTGGACGAGGCGATAACCTTCTCCGGACCTTTTGGGGATCACGAATACAGGGGTGTTCCATGGGCTGATGGAGGGTTCTATGTGACCCTTTTGCAGTTCGCGGTTGACCAGTTCCAGCAAGGCTGCCATTCGAGGCTCTGTCAGGGGCCACTGCTCAACCCATACGGGGTCTGATGATTTCCAAGTTAATTTGATTGGCAGCGGGGGGTGCACAGCAGTGGCCCTTAGGATAAATTTGTGATCCGGAATCCTAGCAAGGAAAGAACATCCCTTCCCAACAGGGGTGGAGAATTTTGCAAAATGTAGGGGTAAATTGCTACTGTCTGTTCTGGTCCCTCTTTTGTATGAAGTGTTAAAGCCACCAGCTGGGTGCTTTTCCATGCCCGGGACTGCCCTCCCACTCCGTTCACTGGAGGGACTTCTTTGAATTGCCAATGCCCGGGCCAATGCGCTTGGGGAATAATTGTGCAGTCTGATCCCGTGTCGGCCCAGAACTGAAACCTTATGATGTGGGGATCCCGACCGCCGTAAAGGCGGCATGTCCCCCACACCATCAAGGGTTCCTTCCCTATTCTCATGGCCAGGGCCACCCAGGGATCCCGCGCTGAGGTGTCCCCTGTTGGTCCTGTGAGACCGGCGTGGCTTGTGGTGGTGGGGGGTGTGAAAGCATTACTGGTGGTGTTGTGCAATTCTGCCATTGCGTTGTAGGTGGGGATGTAAAATTGATTGCTCCCTGCGGGGGCATGGGACATGAGGGTCCCCACTGGGGGTTGCTGTGGCTGGGCCGCTGCATATTCCAGGCGGGAGGGGGCTGAGCACGGCCCGGCCACCCCCTCCCTCTGCCGTTTCCCTGAAGCCTGGATCTGCATTCCTTAGCTAAATGCCCCTTCTTCCCACATGCCCAGCACGGTCCCCTAAGTTCTCCCTGGCGTGGTGGAGCAGCTGCTGATCGGCGCCTTGGCTGGGGGCAGTTTACTGCCATGTGGCCTGCCTGGCCACACTTAAGGCACGCCATCACACTGGTTATTGCAGTGTGGACTGCTGCTTGGATGGGAGCAAGGTGTTCCTCCTTTGCGACGTGTCTGATCATGTCTGCTATGGTGGCCCCAGGTGGCAGTGATCTTAGAATGTCCTTAGTGGCTGAGTTGCATTGCTGGCGTAGGCAGTCTGCCAGCACGGGACCCTTAGCCTCTGGGGGCAATGAGGAGGAGTCTAACGCCGCCTGAAGTCTGTCCACAAACTGAGTGAAGCTCTCACTTTCACTCTGTCTTATGGTAGACCATTGTGAGGGTTTGGCTACTACTTTGGCAGTAGCACGGATGGCTTCCCGGGCAGCACGAGTGGTTGTCATAACTTCATGGGCCCTTAATCCCTCAGCCTGAGCCTGGGGGGTGATCATCGTGGGGTCTCTCCCCATCAATCTCTGTATATTGGAGCCGTGCAGTGGATGGTCAGGCCCCGTTATCTGGGCTAGCTCCTTTGCGCATTGATCCTCCCACTCTTGTTTAAAAACAATCATCCCCGCGCCATCGAAAATCATCCTACATGTCTGTTTGATGTCAAAGGGAAGCATGTCATCCCCCCCAAAAACGCCATCAATGAGTGTGGTAACCATGGCAGAATTAATTCCCTTGTCTGCAATCGCTTTAATAATTGCCTGTACCTCTTTTGGATTCACTGGAGAATAGGTCCTTCTTTGGTTTTCGCCTGCCCCCCCCACACGGACAGGGAACACTAGCTTGGCTGAAGGGGTGTACTCGGCGCAGGCTATCTTTATTTTTCGCCAATCTGTAAGAGGGGTCCGGTCTTTCTCTGATAACCCCTTCACCCATGCGGGAGCGCTGTGACTAGAGACTTTGTGTGCTGCTGCTCTCCCTCTGTTAAGGCTAGTATCCGAACTGGAGCTCCCCGACTCCCTCTCGGACTCGTCCCGGCTCGAGTCTGAGTCGGAGTCGGAAGTGGAATGGTCGAGCACTTCCGGGCTGCTCTGCCTTTTTCTCGGGCTCCGACCCCGCCCCCTCCTGCGGGGGGCGGACCATTCCCTCCCCCTGGGGTCTCCCCGCCTCCTGCTGGGGGAGGTCCTTGCCTTATACGGGCTTAATTTGAATAGAGCGCTCTGATTGGTCTCACCCCTCACCGCAGGGACCGTCCCCCCTCCCCGCTCTCCCGCGCATGCGATGTTAAGCGGGCTGATCCCACTTCCGCCCTTTGTCCCCTCTTCTCTTCCGCCCTGACCATGCGGCCGGCCGCCATCTTCGAGCCCATACGGCGGCGGAGAGATGTTATCGATCCGGGCGGTTCCTGACCGTCCCGCCGCTTCCCGCGCCTCCTCCGTCAGCCCCCCCCAAAAACGCCGCGCACGTTGCTCTGCCTCTTCCGTCTGGTCGGCTATTGGCAGTGGGGGGACGGGTAGAGGGGCCGCGGTTTTGTCGAGAGGCTCCGAGGGGGGGCTGGGATCTGGCGGGCTCCGCGGGGGGGCTGGGGGGTCTCCCGGGGGTTTTGGGCTCGGGCTCGAGGGGAGGTGGGACGCGCCTAGCCCCCGCACATCCCCATCTGCAATCTGATCGCTTTCCGAGGTGGTCTGTGTCGCTGCCCCCACCCCTAACTGCGGAGTGGCTATTAAACAGCTTCTGGCAGCTTTCCAGGTTTCTTGCTCTTGTCGAGGCTTTTGCAGAGCCCGGATGACTCTGCCCCACGATTTTAGGGCTTTCCCCGAGCCAGAACACATGGTATCCTCGGCCAGGGTTTTCGTACAATTATCCCACACCTCCGGGTGTAAAATATCCACGGGGCTCTCTATAGCCCCCAGCTTAATCAATCTCGGCAATGCGAGAGTCATATCCTTGAGCTTACAATCGATTCCCCATTGTGCATGCATTTCACTTACTACCTTTGCGATCGCTTCCATGATTCGAGGGCGTCCCCTCCGCTGCACAAGGCCAGCTGTGCAGCCGCCGTCCTCTCTCCAGGTGATCCCCGTTCCCCGGGCACTGGTTCGATCCCGGGTTTCCGGCACCACTTGTCGCCTTCTGATACAAGGCGAGGCGACCTGGCTCTGAGGAAACGGCACGGCAACCCAAACTCTCCAGGGTCACTCGGGCCAAGAACACACGCTAGCACCAGTATGGTGGACGGTCCAAGACCTTTATTGTCCCGTCTCGTCGGGTTTTATACTCTGCAAGTTTTTTCTCTACGTCAGGGGGTCTTACCTTACTGTAATTGGTTAGCAAGGAGTAAAAGTTACTAGTGTTAGGGGGGAACTACATTCTTGGGTGATCCCTTATCACTAGAAGTTAGGGGGAGAGGAACCCTGCTGCTTTCCGTGACATCGCGAGATTTTCCGAGCGCCTCTCCCTGTCTACTACACATGTGATAATGGGATTTGAGAGCTCTCTGTTGTTCATTGCCACATGAGTGTTCATGACAAGCTGGACAGCCCACTCGTGTCTCTGTCGAGTGAAATTCATCCCAATTCTGTGCAAACAGCAGCCCCGAGATGCTGAGAAGAGCAAGCACAGTGGGTGGGTGTGCATGCACACACCCGGAGGCTGACTGCTGTGTGTGCAGATGGTTTTGCACTGTTGTAAATCTTCACTCTCCCAAGCTGAAAGGCTATTTCAAATATGTATCTTAAATGAAAATATATATCAAAAAATAAAATTGTCCAAAAATACATGTGCATTAAATTTCATGAATATTATGTATATTATGTATTATATATTTTATTAATATAATGTAATGTAATGTAATGTAATATATTATAATAAAATATAATTAATATAATATGATGAATGTATGAGGTCATTTTTGAAGCCATTGCTTGTGGGGCATATTAGATTATCTCCTAGTGTTTGTACATTTTTGCTTTCTGCTACTGCTGATCCTAGCAGCAACTCCCTGTCAGTTCTTCCAGGTCACTTCACACAAAGGGATTCCATCATTTCAGTGCCTGTGAGAGCTTGGCGCTGAAATGCCAAGTTGATTCCCAGCTCTCCAGCCTCCTTCTGGATTTTGGAGCATCTCAGCACTTGTGTCCATGGCCCTTCCTTCATCCCCAGCCTGCAGCAGTCACAGTCGCTGCTGCCTCCCCCTTGCTGCAGCTCATTTGCCAAAGTGCTGCCAAAGGCAGCAGAGCTGGCTCAGGATCCCTGCTGGCTTCTGGTCTCTGGGATGAGCTTCAGGGGCACACTTGGAGCACTTTCCTAAAGAGCTGCCTGTGGGATGAGGGGTTTGTCCTCCCCGGGTGGCTCCTGCTTGGATTCTGTGCTCATGGAGCCCCGGAGTTTTCTCAGCAGCCTCTGCAGCGAGTTCTGAGCCAACGTGGGGCTCTGCTGCCAGCCCAAATCTGCGCTTCCCCTGCCCAGCCTGAGTGCAGGTCGGGCATGTGCCGGGCATGGCCGGAGATTGGCATGGCCAGAATCCTCCAGCATTTACACCTGCCCATGGCTTTGGGTAGCACAAATCTACGCTTACTTTCATTGAAACATTGCATTTATTGCAGACAGTTACACCCGCACTACTAATGTACAAATACACAAACATTAACTTATGTTTAAAAATGAAATTTATTTTAAATTACAACACCTGTGTTACCAATATAGAAACACTGACATATCAATTTATGATTAAAATCTAATTTATTCTGAGAACTGTGCTATGTAAATATATGCAAATATCAACTTCAGTGAAAAAAAAATTACTGCAACCCTCTGCAACAACTCACTGTACACAAATATTGAAGTTACTGAATTGAAGTTTAGCAATTAAATTTATTACATATTACTACAACCATACAGCCCATATACAAATACAGAAACATCAATATCCCTCTCTAAAGAATCTCAGATCCAGAACTAAATAAATAGAATTTTAGAACTATACAACTCCATACATAATAAATAGAAGTAAATACATATATAGGCATAATAATATAGAGATGTAAACATGCATTACATATTTCATGACATATAACATGACAA
Organism: Melozone crissalis; assembly: GCF_028551555.1. Taxonomy (NCBI): domain Eukaryota; kingdom Metazoa; phylum Chordata; class Aves; order Passeriformes; family Passerellidae; genus Melozone; species Melozone crissalis. Next base: position 293,805 of record NW_026535912.1, read on the forward strand.
TATAATACAAACATAACAAAGCTGTCTATAAATACACAAATGTCAATGGACCAATAAAAACATCAATACAACCCCAGCAATAGAAATGCACAGCTACAGAGCTGTACAAGTATGTAAACAGATGAATATACACGCATCAATATAACAATATACACACATACTATCCCTATGCAAATAGCAGTCAGTGTATGTAAATATCCCTATACCTGTAACTATCCAAATCTAACTACACATCCATAAACAGCACTAGATCAGGAGGGATTTCAGCCACCGATGTTCCCAGGCTCTCACTCGGGCTCCTCCTCCCGAGCAGAGCAGCTCTCCTGGACAGGGACAGCAGATGGGACATCTGGCAAGCAAAGGGAACACTGAGTGAGTGTGGGGACGTTTCCCTTGGCAGCAGCTGCGCTTCCATCAGGGAAGAGGAAATGTCAGAGCCTCCCCAGGGGGGTCAGAAGGAAAAGCAGCCGAGCGGGCCGGGCTGTGGTGAGCTGTTCACTTCTTTCTGGCATCCCAGTTGCTCTGAGGGAACTCCCTCATGTCACGTTATTGAACCACCTCTGCACTTATCAAAACTGTGGCCCACAAATCAATCAGCATTTATGTCTCCAGCTGCTTGCACCAATGACAGGGAATGACCTCTAACAATGCTGGGGCACAAAGTTACCTTGCACAGGTCATCTGACAGGGCCTTGTTCTTTCTGTGCTTCCTGTGTTTCTCCTTACCTTCCACTTGGAATTTTTACAGCATTTCTTTTTCTTTCCCCTTGATCAGTGCAGAAATGCGTGTTTCTCTTCCAAGTTTCAGTTTGTTCAGTGATCCTGTCAAGCCTTTTCTCAGAAGCTTTTATCATGGAATTGTGTGTTAATTTCAGCAATTTTGGGGATTTTCTGTGAGATTTATGTTATAGACGGACTCAAAAAGGAGCAATATATATTTCCAATTTGAATTTATTAATTCATTGCATACAGCATAAGCAAAAGATTCAGCGCTGGGCGACAGGGGAGTCCCCGCTCCACCAACTGCCGCACCCGGTATCTCACAAGTCCCCTTTTTATACTAGTCCATTTCCGTAGACGTGCCCTTCCCTTGGCACATGCTCCAGTTGTTGCTAGGGGGTCGTCTTCTTCCCTTTGGTGGTCGCTGGATGAAGGCTTGAGGTCTTCCTCGGGCCTGTACTCTTGATCTCGGAGCTCTTGCCTTCCTTATATGGGGTGGTGTTTGGCTAGTTTCTGTTTCTCGGCTAGCTCTTCTTAGTTCCTAAAACCTCAGCCTTTCACATGGTTAGTATTTGCACAATACATGATTGAATTTAGCAAACAATAGTAACGATATATATATATATATTTTTAGGTTATGCGGTTATGTATTTCTTAATCATATGGTTGACCACGTATCTCTGAATCACTATCATACGGATAACCAACCATGTATTTTCCAATCACATGGTTGCCTATTGTGTAACGAACAAGAGGTTTTGTCCATCTCAATCCCCCCTTTTTCTTTTTATCCTCTTGTTCGTCAAATCTAGTTAATTCGAATCGACTTAGTTCCAAGTATTTCCTTTATTTATCATTCTGTTCACTAAACCTTTGAAGTTCTTTTCTACTCAAGTCCAAATAGTCCTCTACTTCTATGGTATCTAGAGATTTATACTCTGCTTTCATCATCATTAAATGGACTGCTTCAGATCGGGAGTTCACTAAGCTAACTATTTTATTGAATATACATGGCCCAAAGGTCAACCCTAACAACAGCAAGATTACCGGTCCGGCGATGGTGGACAACAAGGTGGTAAGCCATGGGGAATAGTTAAATAAAGATTCATACCAGTTTTGTTGGGATTCTCTCTCTTTCTCTCTTTTCTCTATTTGTTTACGTAACTCGGCCATGGTATCTACTGCTATTCCAGTACTATCAACATACGTGCAGCATTCCTCCCGAAGGGCTACACAAAGGCCACCTTGCTGCAAAAACAATAAGTCTAACCCCCTTCGATTTTGTAAAACTACTTCCGAAAGTGATCGGAGTGAGTTTACCAATTCATTAATAGATTTGTCAATTTTCTTAAGATCCTCATCTACAGCAGCTCTTAAAGCTTTAAACCCCTGTTGCTGATGTACAAGCGCCACCGTGCCTGTTCCTATTCCGGCTCCCCCGATGGTTAGTAATGCCGCAACCCTGAGGGCTGTAAAGGGTTCCTGTTTCTGCAAATGATGTTTTGAAATATGGCTTTGAGAGTATACGTATTCCTTAGGATGATAGATAATCCGGGGGACTACTACTACCTGTATGCAAAATTCATGACTTTCATCAAAGGCTGTTATAGAGATACAGGGGGTCACGCCTAGGGTATTACATACCCATTTGGTATTAGCTGCCGGAATTAACCACTCAGCTGGTCTTAAGGTATCCTGCACTGATTTAGTTATTTGACACAAATGTTTCTTATTCTCTGGAACAGTTCCAATACATCTCCCTTTCCCAGTTACTTGTGATAGGGTAATTCCCGGAGTTCTATCCTGTCCTTTTTTCCACAAACATTGTGCAGGATTAGTCCCATTTATTCTTTTGGGCCTCGCAGTGTTCCCTATGGCTTCGTAGAAAGGAGGTTTAGCACTGTAGCATAACCAGCATTCCTTTGTTAAGTTAGGATAGGTACTGTTTAGTACCTCGAATGTAGTGTGTAAGATTCTCCAAAGTATGTTATCTCCCTCATCAGTCGAAGTCGCTTCTATCTGTTCTACCTGCGTCTTGTTGATTTCAGTTTCATTCCTCATCTCTCCTAGACTATTACCTGAATCTGCTATCACAGAGTTGGGTCCTCCTAAGCTATTACCTAGGTTTGCTATCACATGGTTGGGTCCAACAGGTTTGGGGTCATGTGGAACAATTTCCTTTTTAATGAGTATCATACCTCCCCTATTTGTTCCTGGTCCCCATAATTGAATCCCCCAAGTTTTCCCTATTAGCCAACCTATATCGTCTGGCTGAGTGACATTGAAATACAGATATTGGCACCATCCTGGGCGTTCTACTCGAGTCTCTCCTATAATTTTTCCACCAGCTGCATATTGTGGAGGTGTACATCCTGGAGGGCCTCTCCCAACCTGCAAAAATTTGTCAGGTCCTCCCCCTGGGGTAAATCCCAAAGCTATCATTTCACAGCCCCAATACCTACAATAGTTATACCCCGGGTAGTTGCAGTAAGTTTTCCCAGGGTTTGACGCTGGGCACATGTAGAAAGCTTTATACCTCTTTCCTGTATTCCAATGATCTGTGGGGTTGTCTTGACCTCCCCAAAAGGTGACTAATTGTGTCAGATATACTTTAAATGAAGGGGGTCCCGCTTGGGTAATGCTACTGATTACAACTTGGACTTCCCACCTAATTAATGACCATTTAAAGGGCTCATGTGTTTGAGATTTACAGTTCCCAATCATTAACATTATTAAGAGTATTCTAAAAGTCTTAAGGTAGTTTTTCCAATTGTCATAGCGGCTGCCATAGTTTCCTTGTTCCAAATTTTGTCGTTTTTGATACTGTTGCTTTTGCTTAGAGTGGTCCCAATTTTGTCCAGGTCTAATTTTAGGGCCCTCTCCCCCACAGTTATCAGCCCCTCTGCCTTGCCCATCAACTTGGTTGGTTTGAGCTATGGGGTGATCCATCTTCTCGGCAGCAAGGGTAGTCTTCAGGAGGAGTTTTTCGCCCCTTTTTCCTGGCTCGTTGAAGATATTGATACCACTTTGCTTCTTTCACCTGAGGAGCTAGACAGCTCGGGTCAGGGATCCACCCCCGGCAAACTCCTGCAACAATTTTTGTAATGAACAGTGTTGGTTCGTTTGAATGGTAACAGTAGTACTGGGGGTTTACTCCCTTAGTATAGATGTTCCACCAATTTTTGGAGCCCACTTTAAGGGTTTCAGATGCTACTCGAGTTACCAATGTCTGTTCGGTTAGTTTTCGTTGTTCTCTGTAACAATTATGGCAGGCTCCCCTAGGAGGATAACCGTTACGACAATGGGTCCACCACCTTTCATTACATATTATGCACTCGAAGCAAACAAATGGATTACAGCTTCCCCAACATCCCCGAGCATTACATGTAACCCTTATTCTTGAGCTCTGTAATCCTTTTCCTTCTTCAATTATTTTTCCTGATTTCCTGTCCACCAGTAAAAAGGTACAATATACCCAATCCCAACATTCATACATACCCCCAAGGTCACTTATTACATCTAGATTTGTTACAGGTATTCCTCCTTCCCACATATAATAACAGCCATCACTACCCTGGTAGTAGTGGTGCAAACCGTCCCACTTATCTTTGCCCAGTCCTAGCATTCAAGGTCTGTTTCTTTTTCAGTTTCACCTTGAAGTTTCCTGGTACTTCGCTTACTTCCCATTTAGAGTTCTTTGTAGTTTGGCCCCCTGGTCGAGGTGATTGTTCTATTGGTCCTTTTATTCGGCTCGCATGGATCCAGCCTTTTTCTGTGGTTTTTGATTACGGTGTCCGTTGTTAGTAAAGCTTGACGTAGTTAGTAAGGCTTGATAGGATCCCTCCCACTTTAGTGTGAGGGGGCTCTCCTTCCAGCTGTGGACCAGGACCCAATCTCCACGCTCTACCTGATGTAATGCAAGATCCAAAAGAGATCTTTGAGCAATCATTCCCTTTCCCCCATAGGGCTCTCCTGAATTTTATTCAGGAACCAATTGCTTTAGGTTCCCTATCGATCCAGTTGCGGCCGGAAGGGTCCTGTCTCCCAATCTCAAAGATATCCCCAAACATAAATCCTAGCAATATGTTCCATAATTAGCTAGCTAAATACATAATCATAACAAGACAAGCAAATTAATTGTCTCTCTTCCCTTGGTTATTTTCCACCATGAGTTAATACTTCTGAGATAAGATTTTTGTGAACCAAATCCTTTCCTTGAGAACTTATCAGCCCCTTCTCTTCCCATAATTTTTTTCGTATGTATGTATTACTCCATAACAATATTTGGAATCTGTAAAGCACGCAGTACGGATTATAATTCACACGCCTGGGCTGACTAAGATTTATCTAATGGCCCTGACTCTAGTATTTAATAACTTTTCTCCGGTGTCTAATTCTTCCTCCTCCACATCTGGTCTTATTTTTACTTGTTCTTCTATGGTGATTATACAATCGCGCTCTAATGGTTCTGCGCCCCATTTTCCATTTATGAATTCAGCAGGGTTTTGCAGAGCTGTAGTTTTAATGGTTAATTGTTCTAAAGCTTGCCCAAATAAAATTAGGAGATTCCGTGAATCCCTGTGGTAACACAGTTCACCTCAATTATTGTCTCCATCCAGTATCTGGATCTTTCCCGTTCAAAGGCAAAATAGTTCCGACTGTCTTCTGCTAGAGGATATGCCCCAAAGGCATCCTTCAGGTCTACTTACACTATACCACAAATTGTCTGGCCCCACTTTTCTCAAGAGAGTGCATGGGTTAGTCACTACTGGAAATCGGGCCACTGTGCGTTTGTTTATTTCTCTTAAATCGTGTACCAGATGATAGGTACCATTTGGTTTCCGAACAGGAAGAATGGGCGTATTAAAAGGAGACATACAGGGTTCTAAAAATCCTGGAACCAATGAAAATCCCCTATTGCTATTTAGATAAGTTACATTCTTTTGGTAAAAACTGAATAGTTGATCTCTCAGCCCCGGTGTCTACCAGGAAAGATATTTCCTAGTGTTGGGGACCCACCTTAAGTTTTATCAAGGGCTCATTATGTTGTTTCCGAGTCCCTATTAAATAGAGCCCCTGACCTCTCTAATCTTAACACCTTCTTATTTACCGTTTAACAGGTAAGACACCCCTGGGTAATTTATTTTCCAATTTCAAATATCCCTATACACCCATAAAATTTTAAAGAGTGATCACAAAAAGGCTCTAGTTTCCCAGTGTGTCTGTTTATACCAGTTATCTAAAATCTAATGTGCCATTGGTTTTTGGCATCATCATCAGGAAAAACTCACTCTTCCTCCTTAAATGTTGTTCTTCATTTTCCTATAACTGCCAATTAGGGCTGCTCTTTTTACTTCTTTTATTAGCCAAATTATTTCTCTAACTCTAATATCCCTCCCTTTCTGATGTTCTTTTGCATGAACTACTGCTACTTTCTTTGAACCCTTTTAAAGCTTCCAATATCTGAATTATCAATTATATTAACCCTTTCTTTTGAATGTTTATTAAGTCCCCTTCCGATTTTATAAAATTCTCAGGTTTGTGCTGACCAGGAGGGACTAAGGGGACCAGACTCCCTTATCCTAAACTTCTCCCACTTCACCTGAATGCCCTCCTGTGTCATTGATTTCTAGATTATCTTCTTCAGTTAAAGAATGAATTTTGAGTTTTCCTTCACAGGGTGTTATCTGTAATTTTAAGGCTATTATTAGGTCTCTGCCTAACATATTATTCTCGGCCTCTGGCAGCAACAGCAAATCATTTACTTTAAATTTGTTACCTGCTTCAATTTGTACTCCTTTTATTACAGGAACAGGGAAAGCCTCTCCCGTAATTCCAATTACTGGAACTTGCTCACTACGTATCTCACATCCCTGGGGTAATTTTGCCACTGTCGACCGAGAAATTCCTGTATTTACCAAAAATGCAAGTTCTTCGTCTTGAGGACCTACTCTTAGATTTATTATCAAGGCCCTTTCTTCGGTCCTCTTCGTTAGCTCCCGCCCTCTCTGATTCTCCTGAAAGGTTTTCTCATCCCGGATCCTGACCCTACACTCTCGTTTGAAGTGTCCCTTCCTTCCGCAATAAAAGCAGGCTTTAGGCTCCTTCATCCCAGTGTTCTGACCATTCCCTTTCCTTTCAGTATCCTGACTATTTCCCTGCCTTCGCTTTCCAAACCCATTTCCCCCTAACTCCTGGGCGACATCTTTCCATGCAAACACGCGCTGTATCTCCTGCAGCAATTCATCTCGACCTCTGCCTTGCCAATTATCTACTTTCTCCAGCCTTTGTCTAATGTTTTCCCATGCCTGTGTTACAGAATGCGATCGTAGCAGTGCCTGCCCGAGCGGTGAGTCTGGGTATAGTGGGAGTGAGGGATCTTGGGGGAGTGGAGGTATCAGGGGGTCCTCCTCAGGAGATTCCCTCTTCTTCTCATACTCCTTTCGTTCTGCCAACTTAAGCATCAATGTACCTGGTTGCTTGACCCATATTATTACATAATCACTTTCTTCCTGACTAAAGAAAGGGATTTTTACTGATGGGCCGATATACACTCTTAAAAGTTTCTTCTTCTTCTCAAACTCAACATCATACTGAATCATCTCCGGAAAATGTCTCCAATTTTCTAGCATAAACTCCAACAGACTATCTTTTGGTGCCGGAGAAAATTTAATAGAAATAGGGGGCTTGCTTTTCCCCTGTCCCATTCTTTTGGAGTGCCTCTCACACACAAATCACCACTTGCTTCCCCTTGTTCGTGGCCCGCGTCCTCGCGGACCAATGGGAACCGCACTACTGAGGGTCCACACTCACTTGGGGAATCCGACTGTCGGTTCCCCTCTCATGTACACCTCACTTGCTTGCACTCGAGGATCTCTCGCCCTCCAAGGGCTCATCTGGAGCATGCAGGAGACTTCTTCCCCTGTTCCATCCCTTCGGAGTGCCCTTTGCACTTCAGGATCCTTGCCCCAGGATCTCAACCCCAATTGGACGGATCTCATTTCTTCCGGAGTGCCTTTATACCCCGGGACCCAAACTTACGGCTTACGTGACTTACGTGTCCTGCGTCTTCGTCCGGACTCTGTGCACAGAAGATTAAGGGGTTCACCGGTGTCTCCCTTTCGCTTATGAGTATAGTTTTAGGTTTGTCGGTGGTCGTGAGGTAGGAAGGTCGGATGTTGGGCCACCCGGAGATGGGGTGGGGCGCCTCCCAAACACCGTCGCTCCCTCACCATCCGAGTCACGGCACCAAATTGTTATAGACGGACTCAAAAAGGAGCAATATATATTTCCAATTTGAATTTATTAATTCATTGCATACAGCATAAGCAAAAGATTCAGCGCTGGGCGACAGGGGAGTCCCCGCTCCACCAACTGCCGCACCCGGTATCTCACAAGTCCCCTTTTTATACTAGTCCATTTCCGTAGACGTGTCCTTCCCTTGGCGCATGCTCCAGTTGTTGCTAGGGGGTCGTCTTCTTCCCTTTGGTGGTCACTGGATGAAGGCTTGAGGTCTTCCTCAGGCCTGTACTCTTGACCTCGGAGTACTTGCCTTCCTTTTATGGGGTGGTGTTTGGCTAGTTTCTGTTTCTCGGCTAGCTCTTCTTAGTTCCTAAAACCTCAGCCTTTCACATGGTTAGTATTTGCGCAATACATGATTGAATTTAGCAAACAATAGTAACTTGATATATATATATATATTTTTAGGTTATGCGGTTATGTATTTCTTAATCATATGGTTGACCATGTATCTCTGAATCACTATCATACGGATAACCAACCATGTATTTTCCAATCACATGGTTGCCTATTGTGTAACGAACAAGAGGTTTTGTCCATCTCAATTTATGCGAGTGTTCTGTTCATTGGGCACCATTTAGGAAGGTACAAAAGAGAAAAAGGATGTTCTGTAGGTCAGTTCACTAGTGGAATATTCATGGATAGACAGAGTGATTAGCTGAATTTTACATCTACTCCTAACCTGAAAGTGCAACAGGTAATTTGGGGAGAAATTAAAGCCCGATTTCTCCTTCTACCAGCCTGTATTCAAATGTAAAGTAAATAGAGCAGGGTGAGAATGCCAGTGTTCAGTTCCTGAAGTGCCTTATTAAGGTGTTCTTAAAGTAAGGGAGATAAAATCTGGGTGGGCATTCCTAATTTCCAGACACTAACTGACAATTTCATTGACTCTGAAAACAGCAGAGATGTGCACATCATACCTGATCAATCCATTTGGGGATGGTTTAGGTTCAGATTCTCTGAGGCTTTAGATTTTTAGATCTCTAGACAATGCTTCCAGGAATCTAAATAGCTTTCAGAAATTAAACTTTTCTCCTTTTTTCCTCAGTCTTTGCACTCATGTGCACCAGAGACCTCCAGTGAATGGATTCCACTCTAATCCATCTCCAAGCTGAATCTCCCAGCTGTGTTCACACTGGTGGTTTGTGTGTCTCTTCTGCACAGTGCAATTTTAAAATCTTCGTTCCTTATTATCTCTGCCCTTCCTTTTCTGTTTTAGCTTGAAAATGCATGCAGATGTATCAGAAATGATACACCTAATTTCTGACGCATCAGTTCCTGTCTAGCAATTTCATTTTATCCTGTTCTGATGTTATGCTAGCCTTCTATGTTTTATTCTAAGTGGACTCCTGTTTTCTTGCATGTGGAAGTTTTGCAATGCAATGCTCTCATTCACCTGCTTTCATTAAATCCTTCATTGACATTAGCACAAGTAACTGTGTGATTCCCTTCCGCTTTGTAGAAGATTTGGGAAACTCAAGTCCTGCTCAGCTACAGAAAAACATACATGGTGCTTGGTAATTCCCCTAAGAGCTTAAGTTAATGGTAAACAACTGCAGCTTATTCATTTTGCAGAAATTGGGAGAAAAGACATTTCAAATATTGAGGAATGTAGTGCAATATTGATGGGCATCCCTCAGTTATCCAGACAGACTGATGTCACTGGCAAAATTCCCTCTTTTCCTAAGGTTTTCAATTGCTTTGGCTGTGCTTCGTATGGCTGCAGGTCACATTTCCCTTGGTTTAAGGAAGTATCTTGGCAGTTACTCTTGGGGATATATCTTGCTAATTCTGCACTTGGAGGAATTACTCAGTTCTGCAGTCCTTATTACATGCCCTGTTCTAAAAGACTTTTATACTGTTTTCCCTCTCTCTGTGTTTTCACACTTGTTCAACAAGGTTTTCTTTCTAAGAATATTAATCACAATACCCCAAAGGATTAAAAAATGCTTAGGTATTTTTCCCTAAGTATTTACTGAAGAAAAATAATCATAATAAAAAAAAAACTGTATGCAGGCGGGATGTAAAATACAAACAGAAATAAACTTGAGAGTTCTCCCAAAAAACTTAAGAAAAAACCCCATGTATTCTATAAAACCCAGAGTATTCATCTACAGTATACAAAAATGGGCATGTTCTAGAAGAGAAAATCTGTGCAACAGTTCTGCACAGAATTCTATGCTTTCAAGCTGTTTGCCCTTCAGGGGCAGTGCCATTCTCTGAACTGCAATGCTCTGAGCATGTTCTGCTCACCATGGCAGCTTTCTGCTCTGCCCTGGTACAGATCATCCTCCAGCAAAGGGGGAGTGCAGCCACCCCAACTCGCAGCACCTTCCCGCATAGCAAGAACCTGAAGGAGAGAGATGGCTTTCACCAGCTGCTGCGGGTTCTAATAGTGCCACCTCACAGCTGCCGAAAGCCTGAATTTCTGTGTTGCAGTGAGTTAGTTTATTGAGCCAAATGTTCTGTTATATAGTGGTATGTTCAAGTGCTCCCCGAGTTATTACAGTTAGCTTCTCCTCTATGTTATGCTCTCCTACCCAAGTGTCCCTCGAGGAATCCCCTCCCTCCTCACCAGATTTTTCCCTGTCTGTCAAGACAACCCCGCCCCTTTGCCCCATCCATCAGCCCAAACCCTACCCTTTGCTCCAGAAAGTTCCCTGTCCCTCACCCTAAGATCCAATCCCTATCCCAACGCTCTCTCCTCTCCTTGTTCTGATTTGTTGTAGCCCTCAAAACCGCACCCCAAGAGTCGCTTATTGGTTACTATATGGTGTCCACCCCCTGTTTTGAAAGATTTTAAAAATCCGGTCACAGGGATGTTGGGGGTTGTTGCAACATCTGTTCCTTTGGGAATTCTCAGCTGTGAACCTTCCCCCTATTTCTCCTGATGAAATTGCTGCCCTTTACAACGCAGAAGAGCCTCCTTTGCTTCCTTCACTCGGTCCTCCAGGGGTTTCTACTGCTCGGCATTTGGCCTAGAGGTTCTGGCTCAGGCAAAACCCTATCCTAGCCAGTTCCCCCCTCTTGCCATTGTTCCTGGAGCATCACAGAGCTAGCCAGGGCTGCGGAGGGCAGTGACAGTGACCCATGGCCTGGCATGTCACAGCCCCCAGAGCCACACCTGCCAGGCCACAAGCCCCAGCCCTGGTGCCCACTGCCGGCCTCAGGGGCTCCTGGGCATCCTCACCCTGAGTGCAAAGGCAGCCTCAGGAGCACCCCAGGGAGCTCTGGATCCAGGCTGCAGACACCCTAAAGCCAGCACTGAAAGGGACGTGGATGGGGACTGCAGCTGGATCTTCCAGTGCTCACTGCTCCTGACTACTCTCTAAGTGAACCCAAACCTCATTGGCAGCACCTTGAGCACATTGACCCTGCTCGCCCCTCCTGGAACGTGGTGTTCCCACATCCTGCACCAGCCCTTTGCAGGGAGTGACCAGCTCCCAGCTGCTCTGCTACCCTGGCCTTACTTACTGTTTGCCGGCAATGAACTTAACGGATACACTCCTGAGAAACCGAGCACAACATTTGCTTCTCAGGAGCTCTTTGGCAAAAGACTCCACTAGTCCCTTGTTTTGCACAGAGAAGGAGGTCCTGACAAAGCATAACGCAGAGGCAGGGCTCTGGCATACGAATTCCTGAGCCGCAGGATTCCACCCATTGTTTTTCCTAGCTACTTTGCTGATATTTTAGAGCCAGTTCTGGACAGGAGCTGCTGCTGACAGGGTAGGAAAATTAGGAGAAAAAAAGGTGCAGGAGACAACAAAAAAAAACCAAGGGGGGAAACCCTTAGAAATACAGAGCACAACAGAAGTCCTTGGAGATGGGTCAATAGAAAATGCCAGCAGCAGTGAGCAGAGCCCGAGGCTGCTCACTGCTACCCCAGGGGCTCCTCAGTCCCCTGCTGGTTTGTGTCTGATGCAGCCCTGCCTGGAAAGGGCTCCAGGCTCTGGTGTTCCCAGCTTGCTCCAGGCTACATTCTTAGCAGCACTGAAAGAAGAGGTGAAACAAAGAGCCATTTTCTGTGCTGCCTGCAAACTCTTCTCCTTCAGTGCCACTGCCAGAGATCATCCCTCTGTCAGCTTGGCACTGTGCCTGCTGCATCCTCATCCCTGTCCCTTGCATCAGCTCCTGCACATCATCAGCTCTCGCTGTCCCACATCATGAACAGAGAGAGCTGTGTCAGAAGAGCAAGGAGTGCATTTTCTTGGCTGTGAGATGCAAAGCTGTGTTTCGTGTCAGGCACAAACAGGCGATGTGTGTATTTGTGAATGCAAAATGCGTGGACCCCAACAATGGGAGAGCTGTTAATTCTAATAATAACTGAGGAAAATAAAGCATGGAAAAAGGCTTTTGAACCTATCTTTTGTTTGCAAATCAACCCTAGTTGATTTAGGAGCATTTGAATTAAAGTGTTATAGATGTTGCTTTTTGCTTGCATTTAATCCATAAAGAGTTCTGCAATAATACCCTTTTGAAGTATAATTTTAGAATATTACTTGTATTATTGAAACTGTAGCTTTGGAATATATATAAAGGAAATATGCCTATCTCACACCTTATTGAAGCAGAGAAAAACAGTTTGAGAAAAAAAGATGAACATCACCTCAAGGGTTTATGGTTTTGACCAAAGGGAAGCTGGACATCACTGTTATGAGATTTGGATTCTCTGCAATTAAAAGGTGGACACACATCTGGGGAGCTGGACCCCACCAGATGTGATTCATCTTTCTTCTTTTGGAAATGGGACCGTCACCATCTGGGGATACTCCTTTGAGATACATCCTGAGAAATTAAAATCACAGTAGTGTATAGAATTGTGATGTAATAATTTGGAACAAAAATTGCTGATAAGTAAAAGATTGGAAATAGAAACTGCTGAAAAAAACTGATGAGTACCCCTATAAATACCTGTAATCCTCAATTATCAGTGTGCAGTTGGAGGGAAAACTTCCCCCACTGTACCCAGCGCTGTATTGCTCATACTTTGCCATAATAAATAATAAATTGATTGCTGCTTGAATATTGGCCTAGTCAGGCTTCTGATTCATAACACTGTTAGCTGTGCTCTTCTATGGGCTGGCCATGGTACTTTGTAATTAATATGCTGTCATGCTGTGAACTGAATTCACACCTTACAGGGCTGTGTTTACTGGGCCTGCTGGATCAGTGCCCACTTCCTTCCTCTGCTCCTCCTCACTCCAGGACTGTAGGAGACCCGCATGGGGTCAAAGACCCTGCAGTATCATTATTCTCTAGTAATGCTCAGAGGTCTTCTAAGGGCTATGTAATGCACAGCATCGGGGTGTGGGGCATGTGCTAAGGAGAAAGAAAGAGTCTGTGAGAAAGCTGAGCTGCTCTTACATGGGACTGCAAAAATGACAGGAACTTTTTGGCATATAAAGCTTTCCTTCCAGGTCACGGACCAGGGAAGGCCTAATCAGCTGTGGCCCCACAAAGCAAGTCTGTGCTAACTCCCAGCACCAAGTGCAGGGGTGTGGGGCAGGGCTCCTACAACAACAGCACAGCTCTGTGGAGGAGCCCAGCCTTGCATCTGGGTTCCTGCCTGCCTCCCCTTTAGAGACAGCTGTGGCCCTAGGATTTGTGTCTGAGGGAGAGCTCCATCCTTGGACCTCCTGATCTTTCCCAAGTGGCCAAATGGGGATGCACCAGCAGCACTGCTGGGAAGGTGCTGGCTCAGTGGCTGTTTTTGAGACTGTGCCCCCCATATCAGCTTTATGTGTGTGTGTGGGGGTGCTGTGGTGGGTGTGGTTACACACTCACTGGCCTTGGCAGAGCACAAGTCGGAACCTTGGAAGGTTCCAGCTGCTGTAAGGCTCAGGAGGCCGAGCTGGTGCTAGGCACAGTGTGACACTGTGCTGAGGGAAAGGTGAAAACAGTTAATAATCCACCCTCAGCTAATCACTGAGGGCTGATGGGAGGCACAGGCTTGGTGGAGCTGCTTTGTACAGGCCAAGGTGCTTATCAGCTGTGCGGTGTCCCCAGCAGCCCCTGGCAATGCTGGTGCAGCTGAAGGACAGGCTTGATGGGTCTGGTGCAGCCCCGCAACCTCAGACACTGCGGCTCCACCCTGCAAAGCAGCATGGCTGAGCTGGTTGTTGGTCGGGTAAGGGCTCAAATATATTTTCTGCAACTTGCTCCAGCACAGTTCAGCCTGGAAAAAAGGCATTTTTACAAGTGTAGGGGAGTCAAGCCCCAATAAATGTCAGCTGAGCCCTGGTGCCTGCTCCCCTGCATGAAGCCTCAGTGAGGCACCAGGGCCTCCTGTCAGCAGGAGGGGAAGGGAGATCAGAGTTGTTGGAAGAATACGTGACTGAAGGCTGAGCACAGGGTTGGTGGTGCTTTGCGTGGCTCTTGCATGACATCCAGGCTGGCTGTGGCAGTGTAAGCTAACCTTTTGTTTTGCATCAGGCTTCATGCCAGAGCCAGCCCCTTTCCAGCCTTTGGGGTGATTACAGCTGTTGCTCTATATTTCTCTCCCTTCTTTGTTTTCCAACAGCTATTCTACTCCAGCACCATAGGCAGGCAGTGATGGCTGCCTGTAGCTAACAAGACAAACTGAGATCTGCCTGCAGAGCCATGATAAGGTGTCTCTGGGCTTGTGAGACAGGCCAGGACAACACAAACTGAGGCCACAGCCATGCTGTGCTTTCAGTTGAGCCTGTGGTGGAGCTGCTATGCTTGTAGTCAGCATCCAGATGGGGCAGGTGACATATCTGTCTTATCTGGGACAGAAACAGAAGTACAGCCCTTGCACAGCATCCTTCTGCTAGGCTGTGCTAAGCTCAGGGGCCTCTAAACTGGCCCTTAAGACCTAGGTCTCCACTCCTTGCCCAGATCCCTAGCCTCAGGGAGGACTTGGGTTTAGGAGCCACGGCTCTTTTTCCATAAGACTCCATTAAGAAAAAGTCAAGTTAAGCAGTTCATTGACATTTAAAATACTGTACAGTGTGTAAAACCAAATATCCCCCTCCCCACAACAATCTCGTGCTCTCAGCGGATGCTCTGGTGAAGAATCCCACTTTTGGCACTGTTTGCCTTCTCTTTTCTCCTTCTTCTTTATGGGATCCATCTCAAAACAGCTCCAGACCTGCACTGTTTCATTAGCAGCTGCTGAGGCCACTGTTGTACCATCAGGACTCATGGTCAGGGTCAAGATTCTATCAGTATGACCTGAGGAGGAGAAGGAATGTGCAATCCGGGCTGAGCTGATCAGCACATGCACATTTACTCCTGTATGCTCCCATGAGCCCTGCCAGCTTGCATAGCTGTCCCCCCAGTGGCTGTGGCAGCGTGATTCCAGACCCCAAGCACACACTTGGATCAGTGGTATCTCTTGCACAGCCCCGTGGGCATGCTTTACTCCTAGCAGCATGGCCCCGGATACTGTCCTGTATCAGTGATGCTGCAGGCTCCAACCAAGGAGTGCAGCTGTCTTCAGCCTCTAACAGCCCCCCCACACCCAGGCCCTGACCACCTACTTTGCAGCTCTGCAACCTTGGTCATTGTTGGATAGTTCCATATAATCAGCTCATTCTGTGCAAAGCCGTGGGCTGAAATGAGCTCCTTGTAGTTTGTTGACCATAGGATAGAAGAGACCTGCAAAGAGGCAGTAACACAGGTGAGACGAGGTGCTTGTGCTGATGCTCACCACTCGGAGGTGAGCATGGTCCCCCTCCTTCCCTGTGCCTTTGGGCCTGAGGAGCCAGCAGCTCTGTGTAGGTGTGCTGCCAGAAGGTGTTTGTCTCCAAGCTGATGTTCATATCTCACCTGGGAACGGGTATCAACAGCACTGAGGCAGACGCCAGAACACACGTTCCAGATGCAGATATGTCTGTCTCTAGTGCCACCTCCAGTGGCTAGAACATTCATCTGGCATGGGCACCACGCCAGTCCTGAGCAAGGAGAGTTCATTTTAAAACATACAAGAGGCAACCTGCACCCAGCCAGTGCTGCATGCCTGCCTTGCACACACATATCCGCCTGTGGCAGCTCTGTGCTCACCTTGACAGCACCCTGGTGCTGAGTGAAGGTCTGTACAGGAGCAAAGTCTCCACCCCCACCTTGGGTGCATGGCCAGACGTTCGCCAGACTGTCACTGCCACCACTGGCCAGGTAGTGGCCATCCAGAGACCATTTGAGTCCGCACACCTCCTCTGTGTGGCCAGCAAGGGTGGCCACGTGATGCTCAGCCACTCGGACATCGTGGTGATGGATGTGCCCAGTCCGTGCACCACTGCAGAGAGAAGAGAAGGCTTACAGAGTCAGGCTGCACATTTTCACCCAAATCCATTTTTGTTGTTGCAAGACTGCTATACCTGCCACTGGGTTTCAACCAGTGTTACCAGCAACACAGGTCTGTTGGTGTGAGTGAAACACCCACACAAGCTCTTCACAACTTCAGCACAAATTGCAATACAGGAAAGAGGTCTTCTCCTCACAGCCCCAACAGATAAGGCTAAATAAGAATCCCAAGCCAGGACAAACTTCTCTCTGCCATCCCTAACCCATGCCACACGTAGATTGAGGGATAGGAGTTTGCAACAACTGGAAACTGCCCTTGACCCACTGCTTTACCTGGAGAGGATGCAGCTTTCCAGCTGAGGGTTCCCACACGGCCACAATGGCTGGTCATGGTTCGGAGACATTTCTGTTGCTCAACGTCCCATAGCTGGAGAGGCAAAGCAAAAAGTTCTTCAGAAGAAACCCAATCCTGTTTCTATGCCCTAGGAACCTCACTGCACAGGCTCTCTCAGCTTACTCAGTAAGGGAACAGAGAAAATGTTTATCTCATGACTATAGCACAGAAGGTAACGCTGCTTATCAGAAAACCCCCAAACCAAGCCCTGCCTTGCACACTGGGCAGTTCCACCCCACACCAGGGAAGACAAGTCAGGTGCATGGCATCCTTCCTCTGCCAGCCAAGGCCCCACAGTTCTGTCAATCCCTAGAAAACACCTCTAGTTTTAGTCCTGCATTCACTTGAACCTCAGCACTACTTGTGCCAACAGCAAGATAGTCTCCATCTTTAATCCATGACACAGAGGAAATGTAAGGATATGGATGCTCCGTCTGCAGTAGGGGGATAATCTCCCTAGTACCGTAATTCCACAGATAAACAGCGTTGTCCAGAGCCACTGCAAGGAAGTTCTGGGAGCTCCAGTCTGTGAGATTCAGATCTACAATTTGAAAGAGCAGTGCAGGTCACACCATGCTTGGCTAGAGAGCCCTGCCCTTCACCCGTGCTGATGCAGCAGGCGCGGGTGCACATGTGCACACACACACGTACAGGTGAGGGGCAGCCTTCTGAGTGTCACTATGCCCAGCTGCTGGGGCCAGGTACCCTGCTCCAAGGCACCTACACAGTGCCCTAGACCACTGTCCCTGTAAGGCCACACAGGGACACTCCAGAAGTGGTCTGTGCTAGCCTGGGTACACAAAATAATACAGACAGCCCAGTCACACTGTCCTAGGAACAGCAATCCAGTGCAGAAAGTTCTGGATGCCCAGCACTCAACCCTGCAGCCTACTTACAGTAGTCGTTGAACATCTCTGGTGCATCCAAGACCCAGTCTGGCTTTGAGGGAATATATCTGCTCTTCTTCCTGCTGGATCCAGGTGCCATTTTCTGACTGTAGAGCACTTTCAGGTTATTCTGATAGCCTGTGTGCAGGGGAACAGGTTTGTTAACCTGAGTTAGTTTCCTCCCAGCTGAGTGCTGCTCACCCAACTAGGAATCCCTTGGAGTGAAAATAAAGTCCTAAGAGAAACACTCACAAGCCTGCAGTGCACGAAAATCACTGGCAGAATGAACTGCTGAACAGGGGTGAGCTACAATTTGCTCATTCATGGAAACAAATTTAACAAACACTTGGGTTTTTGAATCCCATTATATTTAGTTGCAGTTTAAGCTAGAAAATGCACAGCAGAGACTTTGATGCTCTTACAGACTTCATGAAGGCTTGGAACCTGCAGTACAGGTGACTGTCACCGACATCTTTTCATAAAAATCCTTTCTTTAGGATTTTTCTCCCTTCTGAGAAGCTATGGCCTCAGCAACAAAATGTAAACAATGGTTATCTGCTGCTGTGGAATGCAGCAGGTGGATGCGTGATTGGTCTTGGGTGAATGTTTGGATTTACTGACCACTCAGAGCAGAGCTGGGTCTCACTCTCTGTTGAGACACAGAAATTTGTTTATTTATTCTTTTTCTATTCTTAGCTTAGCTAGCTTCTGAGAACTTTCCTTCTATTTCTTTTAGTATAGTAATAATGTAATATATATCATAAAATAATAAATCAAGCCTTCTGAACATGAGGTCAGATTCTCATTTCTCTCTCCACCCTGAAGACCCTTGCAAGCCCTGTAACAGGTGACCAACTGGCAGTCATAGCAACTCTCCTAAATAAATTCACTGTAACTGTTATGCCCTCCCTCGACCTCAGGAACCGTAAGAAAGGAGACTCCAGCCTGTACAGCTCTCAGAAACCAGTTGATTTCTCCTGTGACCACACACAGAGCCTCTGTGTTGCTGTTCCCCTAACCTGATCTCTCCTGCTGATTCAGCTCACACAGACTCTGTATCATACCTTCTGGAGCATTCTGTGGTTTTCCACTGAGGTGGAGGATCTTTGCCTCTTCTACATCAAAACCATTCAGATTCACTGCCCAGGCTTTCTGTTGCTCCTACAGAGACAAATCACCCTCAGTGCAATGCATTTAAAACAATTCCCACACTGCAATTTAAACAGACACCTAAGTCCCCTTCTCTTAGAATCTGAAGATGTTTGACTGTGCTGCAAGGGTCAGTCACACAGAGGCAGGTCAAAGCAGTTTTCCCTCAGACTTACATACATCGTCCTGCTCACATTTTCACACAATGGCAAACTCAGTGTCATTGCCAGTGGGAAAAGCCACAGCCACAAAGCGACCAAATGCTTCATAAACAGATTTCAGAACACAGTGTAAAACATTCCAGAAGTGTTCCCTGTGGAGACATTGTCCTAGAATAGCTACCACCAGCAGTTTCACTTTGCATAGGCTCACAGCTTTGTGTTTTTGTTGCCTGCTACATTTTAAAGCCTCATTAGTCAAAGGTAGATTTTGCTGCTAGAAGCAGCATAGGCTTAGAGTGCATGGCAGTCTCTACAGCTTCAATCTCATCCTAGGCTCCTGAAGCCCAGAGCTGCAAGTAGTGATGGCTGGGACTTGTCAGTCCCATGTGCCCACTTGATAGAGTAAAGGGGCAGGAAGGAGTAGCGGTTGTGAAGTAATTGTAACTTAGCAACATGCTCACCTTTTTGGTAGGGGAATCCTCATCAGGGTCATTCTCTTTGGTTAGGAGGAAATTTGCCATCTCCATCTGCATAGTGCTGCGTTTGGGAATGTAGCGATCCCCCCCAGCCTTTGTGGGAGTGCTTTGAATTTTGGATCCAGATTTACCTGCATTCACATATGAAAATATTGTCTTACAGCTATTTAACAGCCTGTATTAGAGCTTTCACGGGAGCAAACCCAACACTCCTCCACATCACACCCACCAGACAAGTAGGACTCTGAGGTCTCATGCCACCCAGTCACAACTAACTTATATTTTCCTCCCTGCCACCAAGTTGGTTAGGGACAGTGTGGTGCAACTCCTTGGGTCTAGTGCAACAATTCCAGAGTCCAGAGATAAGGGGAAGATACTAAAACGCTCACAAGATGTAAAGCTGTCAGCTAACAGTCCTGCCCACACTCGTCCTAGCATACAGCTGTGCCAGCAAGGCTCAGCTGGGCAAACAGCAGCTCGCCAGCCCCAGTGCTAAGAGCTCTGCCCCTAATGCTGGCAAGGAGGTGGGTGGCTGTCAGGAGCACAGCCCACCTCCTCCTGCCTGAGCAGCAGCCAGTAGGGCAGCGTGGCAGGGAGCCCAGAGCCCCATGGCTACAGACAAGCATCCTGGGCGAGGCTCCCGCACTCAACCTCTGTCGCTGGGGGCCGGCGCTCACCGGGTGTCTTGGACGGCGTCTTGCTGGAGCTGCGGGAGCAATTGGCCGGCTTCGTGGGCGACACGCCGATGGGACTGGGCCCGGGGCCACTCTCCTTGGCCTTGCGCTGCCATCGCGTAGGCGGCGCATTCGGGATCAGCGTGTCCAGCTTCAGCAGCCCGCGCAGGTCCGCCTCGAACAGGAACTGCGCCATGCTCCTGTGGGCGGGTGGCATTAGCCGTACCCACCGGCCGGGCTGAGCCTACTCTGACAGGCCCCGCCGGCCTCCCCATCACCGGACCGTGCAAGCGCTCCGGCTGCTCCTCCCCACCAACGGACACCCCTACACTCCCCAACCGCTCCTCGCGACACTCCATCAGCCTATACGCCCTCCCACCACTCCTTGGGGGTCCTTGATCAGCCGGCACCCCTTCCAGCCACTCTTTGGGGCTTCCTCCGATAAGCGACATTCTCCCGTCCCCTGCCTTTCAAGGGCAATCTCGTCCCTGTTCTTTACCCTCCCCACCGTGCTTTGCCTCTGCCCTGTGCCCCTGGGGCTCCTCTTGGCCAGGCAGCCTCAGTGGGAGCCAGCACTGGCTGCAGCCCCAGAGGGCCCCCCAGGACAAGGCCCAGCAATTAGGAGGCCAATGAAAGCTCTGGGCAGCAGCAGAGCCCTCAGCAGAGTTCTTTGGACAGTCATGGACTGGCCACACCTACACTGCAGCCTCACTGGGAATGCTTCCTATGTACAGTAGACTTTCAAAAGAAGCTGTTTGAGGGAAAGGTGAACTAAACACTCACTGTCTTCTCTTAAGTCCAAATTCGGACAGAGCATAAAATGAAGATAAGCTCCAAAACAAGCAGGCCTGCCAGGAACCCCAGCCAGCAGCCTGTTCCCTGACAGAAACCCTTTCCAAGGCCCTTCTGGGCATCAGGAACATGTGCTGTGGTTCCAGCTGCACCTGTGGGAGCAATGGGGAGGGTCAGCCCGTGCTGTGCTGCACTGCTGAGCTGGCAGCACGGTGGATGCGGGCAGAACATTCTCGGTTTCCCCCAGAGCTGGAGCCTGCAGGCACCTTGCTGCCCCTTGGCACAGGCTGTGCCACCCAACAAAGCCCAGCAGGCTGGGAGGAGAGCCCGGGGGCAGCAGGAAGCTGAGAGAAGGCCCTGCTCTAGAACTGAGGGAGTTCCACCAGAAGCAAACAAAGATGGTAACTTGAAGACATTCCCACTGTGCTCAAAGTTTGTCTGAGAAGACTAAGACGTTAGCTTGTCCAAAATCCCAGGAAATATCTGGGAAATGGTTTTATGTATGTTGGTTGTGACCAGATAAAAAGATCCTGTGGGAAAAGAGCCTCTGCAGCAGGCTGGCGGGCTGAAGGGGTCTTACTTCTTCCTAAAATAAAGATTACCACTGAAATGCAATTTTATTTTTTTATTGTATAAGGGGAAAATATTTTCCAGACCTCTAAAACCAGTTTCAAAAATACAGATGTCTTGTGGAAAAAGGAATGAAACATATGGGGATTTCTCTATACAAGAGATATTTCTAAATATTTTTAAAAATGAAAAGTGAAGACAAAATGAGGTCATTTTTTTGGATTCTAAAACTACTTAGAAAAATCTTTAACTACTATAGGAATTGGGAAGAAATATTTGGGGATGTCTGTCTACAGAAAAAATATTTTGAAATATTTCTACAAATTTCTAATATCGAAAAGTGAAAAACTAAGCAACTGGGGTTGCTTTTTCTCAGGAGCCCCATGCTGCTGCCTGCCCCCTGGGCTCCCCCAGCCCTGGGGACCCCGCCGCTGGTCACAGCAGCCCCTGCCTGGCTCCTGCCTGCCCACACCGTGGGCATCCACGGCTGCTCCTGGCCATGGAGCTCAGCCAGTGCTGCTGCCTGCTGGGCTTTGCTGCTGCTGCCACCCAGACACTGGGGTGACGGCACCTTCCCTGTAGTGCAACTAAAGAAAGGGCCATCACCCAGACTGGCAGAGAGCGGGAATAACGTCAGTGTTGTTTAGAGGGCAGGACCAGGGGGTTCAGGGGCACAGGAAGGGACATGTTGGTCTCAGGAGGGGCTGGAGGGTGCTGGGCTGCTCCTGGGGTCTATAGAAGAAGTCGGGACGGGACAGAGGAGGATCAAAAAAGAGATGGAAGTAGCTTGGGGATATACATGGGACGAGGAGGTGGCAGTGGGATCTCCAGGAGAATAGGAGATTTCCTTGTCGATGGCTGTTCTGGAGTCTTCTTCTCAGGACTCTTGACAGGGCTACCCAGGCTCTTCTAACTGCTGGATGGGCTGCTCTTGCTCTTTGGGTGTGAGGTGCAGCCACCATCTTACAACTCCTGTCCAGAGGTGGAACTGTGGAAAGAGGAGGTGCTGAGGCCCCAGCTGCCAGTGGCACAAAGGGAGCCTCTTGCACAGCAGGGCCCAGAGCTGGCAAGGCTCCCCAGCACGGCTGGAGCTGCTGGCACAGCTTGGCCCAGCTGCACAGCTGTCCCTCAAGGCCCCGGCCAGCAGGGCACGGCTCTGGCCAGGCTCCCTGGCCAGGAGTGGGCCCAAGAGCGCCTCTGCCTTTCAAGGGCAATTTTGTCCCTGTTCTTGCTCCTCCCCACCGTGCTTTGCCTCTGTCCTGTGCCCCTGGGGCTGCTCTTGGCCAGGCAGCCTCAGTGGGAGCCAGCACTGGCTGCAGCCCCAGCGGGCCCCCCAGGACAAGGCCCAGCAATTAGGAGGCCAATGCAAGCTCTGGGCAGCAGCAGAACCCTCAGCAGAATTCTTTGGACAATAATGGACTGGCCACACCTACACTGCAGCCTCACTGGCAATGTTTACTGTCTGAAATACAATTTCAAAAGAAGCTGTTTGAGGGAAAGGTGAACTAAACACTCACCCTTTTCTCTTCCAGCAAGTCCAAATTCGGACACAGCATAAGATGAATATCAGCTCCAAGACAAGCAGGCCTGCCAGTAACCCTAGCCAGAAGCCCGTTCCCTTACAGAAACCCCTTCCAAGGCCCTTCTGGGCATCAGGAACATGTGCTGTGGTTCCAGCTGCTGCACCTGTGGAAGCAATGGGGAGGGTCAGCCCGTGCTGTGCTGCACTGCTGAGCTGGCAGCACGGTGGATGCGGGCAGGACGTTCTCGGTTTCCCCCAGAGCTGGAGCCTGCAGGCACCTTGGTGCCCCTTGGCACAGGCTGTACCACTCAACAAACCCCAGCAGGCCGGGAGGAGAGCCCGGGGGCTGTGCAGCTTCTTAGGCAGTCGCTGCTTGGAGGGACACGGGCCAAACCCATCCCTGGGCGGCCACTGCCAGCCCTGGCCCTCCCTGCCCCGTGACAGCTCCCCCAGCCCCAGGGCACAGAGTCAGGCCCTGTCAGGACCCAGCGCAGCCCCTGCCCAGTCAGGAGCCAAGGCTGGCTCTGGCCCTGGGCTCTCGGCAGGGCTCCCGCTCAGGGCTGCTCTTGTGCCTTGGGCCTCTGGGCACTCAGGGCCAGCCCCAGAGCAGCTGCAGTGGGAGGGACGTTGGTGCACGAGTCCCCTTTCCCTGGGGCTGTGAACGAACTCCAACGGCACCTCCAGCTTTGGCTGCTGCTGGGCTGTGCAAGGGCAGGCCCTGGGGGAAGAGCTGCAGCCACCCAGCCCTGCCAAGGGCTGAGCCCTGCTGAGCCTGGCACAGCAATTACCTTCTGAGCCTGTGCCCGTGCCCATGCCTGTGTTTGGCTTGGCCTTCCTTCCTGCAGCAGGGGATGCCAATTGGCCTCGGCTTCTTTGGGGAAACACCTCCTTCTGTCCTGCCTTTTGGCCTATCACTTGAGAAACAAAAAGTACACCTTAACAGATGGAACTATTCTCCATTACTTTGATGGCATGTTCAGAACATCATGCTTATGCAAAATCAGGTCAAATCAACAAATCATCTAGGCTTTTTCCGCTGGGCCAGGGCCCACCTTCCTCCAAACATCTGCCAGTGCTGAGCTGAAGTTGTGAGTGGATCGTGCCGGGCGAGGGCACACACGTGCATGGCTCTGTCCTGGCGCCTGCAGAGATGCCCCCCTGGCTGAGCTTTGGGCTCTGAGCTGTCAGCTCTCCCAGGGGAAAGGCCTTGACGTACCTTCACCATCTCCCAGAGGCTCAATCCTGAACGTGGGCTGGGAAGCCAGTTCACCTTTAGCAACAGGCTCAGCTGCAAAGAAAGGCAGGACAGAACAGCTCCAATGGCACTGCTGAAGATTCTCCTTCAGGCCCGAGTGGCAGTGAGGGCACCTGGGTGATTGGTGCCCTCCAAGGCACTCCCTTGGCTCTGCCTTCCACTCAGGAGCAGGGCCAGGGAGACCTTGTGCCTGCAGTGGCCCCACACTGGGATTGAAGGAGCCCCTTGTGGGGCAGCTGGGGGCAGAAAGGACTCCCTGGAGCTGCCAGCACCTCCAAACCCAGCCCCAGGCAGGGCCAGGGCTTGGCAGAGGCAGCAGGAGCATCTCAGGCTCCCTGGGGGCAGCAAATGAGCTGAGAAAGGCTCAGCCCCGGGGCACAGCCCTGGGCCCAGCCCCTTCCCTCTCTGCTCTTCTGTGTGGCTGCACAGAGCACACAGAAGGCCACAGTGGCATTGTACATGGGAGGAGGATGGACAGCAAATTGTCCCTTCCTCCCACTGACATCGATCCTGTGGGATCCCTCAGGGCTCCAGAAGGGAGCAGGGCAAGGTTTCCAGAACTGATCAACCTTCAGTGAAATTTAAGGGAACTGTCTCATGAGTAAACTCTTGCCACACAGCCACGGATTATTCTGTCAGGAAAGGTACATTCAGAACATGCTTCCAACATCTGGCAAGGTCTTCAAAGTACCATTCACCAGCATTTCCAACTAATCCAAGTCATGATCCCAGTCGAGAAGGGAGCACAGATCCTACAGAACCATTTCCATGGTGTGCTGGGATCCCCTTCTCCCTTGGGGTATTGGGCACTGCAAAGGGGTGGAGTAAGGCTGTGGGAGCCTGTGCCTCCTGGTCACTCTCCACGCTCTTTGCAGGTCCTGTGCAACATGCCTGGAGGGGCAGCTGGAGCAGCCCAGGGCCCTGGGGCTCTCTCCCTCCCATGCAGGAAACCCTCACTAAATGCTTGGGCAAAGCTGCAGTGCCACTGCTGTCACTCCCAACCTCCGTACCTCCCTCCTGCTTGCCCACCTGCCCATGGAACAGCTCCCACAGCCCACGGGCACACAGCCA
Organism: Melozone crissalis; assembly: GCF_028551555.1. Taxonomy (NCBI): domain Eukaryota; kingdom Metazoa; phylum Chordata; class Aves; order Passeriformes; family Passerellidae; genus Melozone; species Melozone crissalis. The sequence goes on from NW_026535912.1 coordinate 319,040, forward strand.
GGCCCTCTCAGGACACACTGGAGCCTTGCCCTCCCCCTCGGCCCTTTCCCCACCATGGGCACCCCGTGCAGCCGTTCCCAGGTTTCGGGACGTGTCTCCCACAGAGGGAGCCCAGCAGGACAGCTCAGTACCCGAGGGCCATGAGCCTGCTGGGGATAATTTCTCTGGGCTGTGCCCGTCTTGTCCGGGCTGTGCCCGCAGTTCCAAGCAGCAGAGAGGGCAGCTCAAGCCTCAGCAGGGCTCAGGCCCAGAGGCACAGCAATTACCTCCTGTGGATGTGCCTGGCATCGCCTCCCTTCCTGCAGGAAATGCCACCATCCATAGAGCCCCTCTGTCCATCCCTTGAGAAAGGAAGAGGCACAGCTGTATCAGATGGAATCATTGCATATCAAGGAGGTGGCCTCTTCAGGAGGCAATACCCTTCCAAGACATGGGTAATGATCAGGAAAATCCTGATCCCCCCAGGCCTTAGGTGCTGGCTATGGCCCTCCCTCCTCCAAGCAGCCACACCTCAGGATGTTACTGGGGACCGGGAAAATGCAGGGGATCCCTGCTGAGTTTGGGCTGCGCGGCAGCTGATGCCCAATGCCTTCCTGCAGAGGCTGGGGAGAAGCTGCAGCCAGGCCAGGCTGGGAAACAGCCCTGCAGGGCATGGAAGCAGCAGCGGGGCAGCGAGGCTGCCATGGATCCCTTCCCGCTGTTCCGGGCACGGCGTGTCCGGATGTGCAGCCAGAGCCCTCGGCTGCTGAGCCCCAGGACAAGGCTGAGGGAAATGCTCTCACCATTCCCTTTCAGCAGTTCTGTCACTATTCGTTTCAAGATGTTGTTTGGCTCATGTGGTTTCTTGTGTCCTGGGGCTTTGTTCTTCCCTCTCAGAGGACCTTAACGGAAAGTAGTTCCATTTCCTAGGAATGGATGCCACAGAAGCAGGGCTCAGCCTGTGGGGTCAGCAGGGACAACACTACTCACCCCTGCGATGGGAGCCAGGCTTCTCTGTAGGAATCAGCAAAGGAGCAGGAAAAGTCCTCCCTGCAGGCACATCTGTAACACAACAGCCACAGTAGTTTTTGTAACCTGGTTGCTGTGAAGTTGTCAACAATTATTACTGTGTAGGACAGTGAGAACATACCTGAAGGAGGCTCCAAAGGCTTCAACACTTTTCTCAACCAATCTAATGGGGAAGCCTTTCGAGCAACCTCATCTAGAATGGAGCACAGATGAGAACATTTTTCAGGGTGTGTTGGGATCCCCTTCTGCTTTTGGGAATTGGGCACTGCAAGGAGGTCGGGTACGGCCGTGGGAGCCAGGTGTGAATGGACATAGCCAAACTGCACAAGGGCCTCGGGAGCTCTGGGCAGGCTCCTGGTCACTCTGCACCCTCTTTCCATGCCCTGTGCAACATCCATGGTGGGACGGCTGAAGCAACCCAGGGCCCTGGGAACTCTCACTTCCACAGCTGCAACTCTTGCTAAATCCCTGGGGAAAACTGCAGCAGGCAGTGGCACAGCTATCCCCCTGTCCCCCTCCTGCCCTTTCTCCCTCCCTTTCTACCTACTTCTATCTCTCCAACCGTCTTTCCACTGGGACAAATCCCCCAGCACACAGGCACATGACCAGGCCCTCTCAGGACACACTGGAGCCTTGATCTTCCCCTCTGCCCTTTCCCCACCATGGGCACCCCGTGCAGCCGCTCCCAGGTTTCAGGACGTGTCTCCCACAGAGGGAGCCCAGCAGGACAGCTCAGTACCCGAGTGCCATGAGCCTGCTCGGGACAATTCCTCTGGGCTGTGCCCGTCTTGTCCGGGCTGTGCCCGCAGTGCCAAGCAGCAGAGAGGGCGGCTCAAGCCTCAGCAGGGCTCAGGCCCAGGGGCACAGCAATTACCTCCTGTGGCTGTGCCTGGCATCGCCTCCCTTCCTGCAGAAGAGGCTGTCCATGAACCACTGGTTCTTCCAGGAAATGCTTCCTTCTGCACAGCTTCTCCATCTGCTTCTGGAGAAAAGAGAGAGCTGGATCATATTGGACTGTTCCCCATTGGAGAGGTGGCATCTTCAGGAGGCAATGCCTCTTAAAGACATGGTTAAGATTCAGGAAATCCCTTTCAACTTTTTGGGTAGGGCAGGGCTCTCCCTTCTCCATATAGGTGCCCCTTCTGATTTGCCAGGAGATGGGAAATTGCAGGGCATCTCATGCCTGTGGTGCGGTTTGGTCTGCCTGTCAGCTGATGCCCAATGCTTTCCTGCAGAGGCTGGGGAGAAGCTGCAGCCAGGCCAGGCTTGGAAACAGCCCTGCAGGGCGTAGAAGCAGCAGCGGGGCAGTGAGGCTGCCATGGATCCCTTCCTGCTGGGCCAGGCTCTCGGTGTGTCCAGATGTCCAGCCAGAACCCTCGGCTACTTAGCCCCAGGTGAAGGCTGAGGGAATGCACCCACCTTGTCCTGCCTGCTGCATTTCCTTCAGCATTTCCCTCATTTGTTCAGATGGCTCATGGGGTTTCTTCTGTCCTGTAGCTTTGTTCTTTCCCCTTGGAGGACCTGAGAGCAACACGGTTCCATTTCCCGTGAATGGATGCCACAAAAGCAGGGCTCAGCCTGTGGGGTCAGCAGGGACACACTGCTCACCCCTGCGACGGGAACCTGGCTTCTGTGTAGGAATGATCACAGGGACAGGAAAAGTCCTCCCTGCAGACACATCTGTAACACATCAGCCACAGAAGCTTCTGCCATCTCTGCTCAGCTGCACGGGCACCACTGAGCCACAGGAGCGGTGAGGGGATCGCGCAGGGCGAGGGCACACACGTGCATGGCTCTGTCCTGGCACCTGCAGCGATGCCCCCCTGGCCGAGCTTTGGGCTCTGAGCTGGCAGCTCTCCCAGGGGAAAGGCCTTGACCTACCCTCACCATCTCCCAGAGGCTCAGTCGTGGATGTGGTTTGGGAAGCCAGATCACCTTCACCAACAGGTTCAGCTGCAAAGAAAGGCAGGACAGAACATCACCTGTGGCACTGTAGGAGATCCTCAGGCTGCAGGCAAGGCTCAGCCCTGGGGCAAAGCCCTGGGCCTGGCCCCTGCCCATTCTACTCTTCTCAGTGGCTACACAGAGCACAGGGAAGAACACAATGGCATTGCACACGGGAGGAGGATGGACAGCTAAATGCTCCTGTCTCCCACTGACAGCGATCCTGTGGGATCACTCAGTGCTCCAGAAAGGAGCGGGGCAAGGTTTACAGAATTCTTCAGCCCTGATTTGACTATAACGAAAATGGCCGATGGGTGAGCTCCTTCCACATGGACACTGATTATTTTGCCAGTAAAAAGGAAAATTCAGAACTTGCCTCTGGCATTCGCCATGACATTCAAAGTGTCATTCACCTGGACTTCCAAATCTTTCAAGGCATGATCCAAATCTAGAATGGAGCAAAGACCTGAACTATTTCCTTTGTGTGCTGGGATCCCCTTCTGCTTTTGGGAATTGGGCACTGCAAGGGGGTCAGGTACGGCCGTGGGAGCCAGGTGTGAATGGACAAGGTCAAACTGCACAGGGGCCTCGGGAGCTCTGGGCAGGCTCCTGGTCACTCTGCACCCTCTTTCCATGCCCTGTGCAACATCCATGGTGGGACGGCTGAAGCAACCCAGGGCCCTGGGAACTCTCACTTCCACAGCTGCAACTCTTGCTAAATCCCTGGGGAAAACTGCAGCAGGCAGTGGCACAGCTATCCCCCTGTCCCCCTCCTGCCCTTCCTCCCTTTCTACCTACTTCTATCTCTCCAACCGTCTTTCCACTGGGACAAATCCCCCAGCACACGGGCACATAGCCAGGCCCTCTCAGGACACACTGGAGCCTTGATCTCCCCCTCTGCCCTTTCCCCACCATAGGCACCCCGTGCAGCCGCTCCCAGGTTTCGGGACGTGTCTCCCACAGAGGGAGCCCAGCAGGACAGCTCAGTACCCGAGTGCCCTGAGCCTGCTCGGGACAATTCCTCTGGGCTGTGCCCGTCTTGTCCGGGCTGTGCCCACAGTGCCAAGCAGCAGAGAGGGCGGCTCAAGCCTCAGCAGGGCTCAGGCCCAGGGGCACAGCAATTACCTCCTGTGGCTGTGCCTGGCATCGCCTCCCTTCCTGCAGAAGAGGCTGTCCATGAACCACTGGTTCCTCCAGGAAATGCTTCCTTCTGCACAGCCTCTCCATCTGCTTCTGGAGAAAAGAGAGAGCTGGATCATATTGGACTGTTCCCCATTGGAGAGGTGGCATCTTCAGGAGGCAATGCCTCTCAAAGACATGGTTAAGATTCAGGAAATCCCTTTCAACTTTTTGGGTAGGGCAGGGCTCTCCCTTCTCCATATAGGTGCCCCTTCTGATTTGCCAGGAGATGGGAAATTGCAGGGCATCTCATGCCTGTTGTGCGGTTTGGTCTGCCTGTCAGCTGATGCCCAATGCTTTCCTGCAGAGGCTGGGGAGAAGCTGCAGCCAGGCCAGGCTTGGAAACAGCCCTGCAGGGCGTAGAAGCAGCAGCGGGGCAGTGAGGCTGCCATGGATCCCTTCCTGCTGGGCCAGGCTCGGCGTGTCCAGATGTCCAGCCAGAACCCTCGGCTACTTAGCCCCAGGTGAAGGCTGAGGGAATGCACCCACCTTGTCCTGCCTGCTGCATTTCCTTCAGCATTTCCCTCATTTGTTCAGATGGCTCATGGGGTTTCTTCTGTCCTGTAGCTTTGTTCTTTCCCCTTGGAGGGCCTTAGAGCAACACGGTTCCATTTCCCGTGAATGGATGCCACAAAAGCAGGGCTCAGCCTGTGGGGTCAGCAGGGACACACTACTCACCCCTGCGACGGGAGCCTGGCTTCTGTGTAGGAATGATCACAGGGACAGGAAAAGTCCTCCCTGCAGACACATCTGTAACACATCAGCCGCAGAAGCTTCTGCCATCTCTGCTCAGCTGCACGGGCACCACTGAGCCGCAGGAGCGGTGAGGGGATCGCGCAGGGCGAGGGCACACACGTGCATGGCTCTGTCCTGGCACCTGCAGCGATGCCCTCCTGGCCGAGCTTTGGGCTCTGAGCTGGCAGCTCTCCCAGGGGAAAGGCCTTGACCTACCCTCACCATCTCCCAGAGGCTCAGTCGTGGATGTGGTTTGGGAAGCCAGATCACCTTCACCAACAGGTTCAGCTGCAAAGAAAGGCAGGACAGAACATCACCTGTGGCACTGTAGGAGATCCTCAGGCTGCAGGCAAGGCTCAGCCCTGGGGCACAGCCTTTGGCCCAGCCCCTGCCCATTCTACTCTTCTCTGTGACTGCACAGAGCACATGGAAGGACACAGTGTCATTGCACACGGGAGGAGGATGGACAGCTAAATGCTCCTTCCTCCCACTGACAGCAATCCTGTGGGATCACTCAGTGCTCCAGAAAGAAGCAGGCAAGTTTTACAGATTTCTTCAGCCGTGACTTAACGTTAACAAAAATGGCCGATAGGTGAGCTCTTGCCACATGGACACTGATTATTTTGCCAGTAAAAAGGGAAAATAAGGACTTGCCTCTGGCATTCGCCAAGACATTCATAGTGTCATTCACCTGGACTTCCAAATCTTCCAAGGCGTGATCCAAATCTAGAATGGAGCAAAGACCTGAACCATTTCCTTTGTGTGCTGGGATCCCCTTCTGCCTTTGGGAACAGGGCACTGCAAGGGGGTTGGCTAAGGCTACGGGAGTCAGGTGTGAATGGACAAGGTCAAACTGCACAGGGGCCTGGGGAGCTCTGGCCTGGCTCCTGGTCACTCTGCACTCTCTTTGCAGGCCCTGTGACACATCCCTGGAGAGGAAACTGGGGCTGCCCAGGGCCATGGGGGCTCTCTCCCTCCCCCAGAGGAAACCTTCCCTAAAGGCCTGGGGAAAACCATCCCCAGCGCTTCCCGGGGAGCAGGGAGCGCTGTCCCGGGAAAGGGGAGCCAGGCTGCCGGCTCACGTGCTCACCATGCTTTCAGTGGAGCAGCCTGGGCAGCCCTGGCAGGCAGGGCCACGGCCAGGAGGAGCAGGAGGAAGAGGCGCCGAGCAAGGGCCATGGTGCCTTGCCCTCTGCCAGTCCCGTAGCTCTTGCTGCCACCGCTGTCCTGACAGTGCTGTCCCAATGTCAGCACCACTGCTGCCACTGCCGCTGCTCCCGCAACAGTTGTGCTCAAGGACTGAGTGCTCGCTCCTTGTGCTGCTGTGCAACCTCCGGGTCTGGCACCTCTGTGACCTCAGAGCCAACTGTGACCTCAGCCTGCTGTGACCCCTGAGCCTGCTGTGACCTCATGGCTTCAGCTGTACCCCCAGAGTGCGCCCGCATCTGTACAAATGGACTGCCTTGATTGTTTTTGTGTATCCCAGGTCCATTGCTCAGCAAAACCTTATTCGTCTCCTGCTGACATTGTGGGTCAGACTGTGTCCATGGAGATGCTCTTGATGGCTTCCCTCTTTTCCTGGGCTTGCCACTGGAGGAGGTCCAGGCCCAGATGATGCCAGGGAAGGAAATGTGCCCTCAGCCCAGGGACGCTCAGCATGGGCTCCCCCAGCCCTGGGGACCCCGCCGCTGGTCACAGCAGCCCCTGCCTGGCTCCTGCCTGCCCACACTGTGGGCATGCATGGCTGCTCCCGGGCACGGAGCTGAGCCAGTGCGGGCTTTGCTGCTGCTGCCACCCGGACACTGGGGTGACAGCTCCATCTCTTTATTGTAACAGAAATGCTGGGCCAAGCTCTGCCCACCTTCAGTAGGGGCCAGAGATCAGGGCCAGTGCCTTCAGGGGGAGGGGACCTTGTTTGGGTGGTGGCAGCACCTGCACAGCAACAAGCTGGTAAAGCAACTGCGACGGGCATTGAGCATGGGCATGGCGATGGGGAATGTCTGGTACGGGTGTCCCAGACTGAGGTGTTTGGCCGCTCCTGTGAAGCTGCAGATGGACGCCTGTTGAGACAGGAGATTGCTGAGGTCCCAGTTGCAGCTGGCACACAGAGACCCTCCTGCCCAGCAGGAGATTCCCACTGTGCTCAAAGTTTGCCTCTGAAGTCTGAGAGGTGAGCTTCTCAGAAATCCCAGAAAATATCAGGGAAAAGGTTTTAGTTGGTTGTTGTCGCTCGGTAAGAATGTCCAGTGGGAAAAGAGCCTCTCCAGTATGCTGGGTGCTTTGTGATGACTTAGTTCTTCTTAGAGTAAAGATCACCAATTAAATTCAGTTTTATTTTTTATTCTGCAAGTATTTAAGTGTTCTACCTTTTTCAGAATTCTACAACTACTTTGAAAAATCCTGAACTCCTGTGGGAAAAGGGAAGAAATATATGGGGATTTTTTTCTACAAAAACTGTTTCTGAATATTTTGAACAATTTCTGCTATGTAAAAATCCTGAACAATTTCTGCTATGTAAAATGAAGACAAAATGGGGTCGCTTTTTCTCAGGAGCCCCGTTCCCAGCAGCTGTCTGCCCAGCCCTGGCTGTGCCCAGACAAGCAGCTCTGCCAGCGCTGGTGGTAGCACACAGACACCTGAGCTGAAGGCCAAAGATGTTGGTGGACTCAGGCCCTTCCCTGGCAGGAGGGCTGCACCACCTCGCCAGGCTGGACACCAGGGCCGGCACCTTTGGGGACAGAGGGTCCTGCTCTGGGTGGTGGAGGCAACAGCATGTCCCCAGCAATAAGCTGGTAATGCAGCTGTGGGGAAGGGACAATGGACACTGGCACGGAAATGCAAGATGACAAGTCCAGTTGATTCTAGAAGTGTAAAAATGTTCAAAGTTCTTCTGAATTCTAAAATTACTTTGAAAAATCCTTACCGACTATGGAAAAAGGGGGCAAACTTTTGACAATTTCTATATTAGGAAAAAAATAAACCCTACCTATTTCTAAGAGTTTCTAATTAATAAAATGAAGAACTAAGCCAAAATATGGTGTCTCAGGAGCCCCATGCTTGGCCACTGCCTTCCCACTCACGGCTGTGCCCAGACAAGCAGCTCCGCCTGTGCTGGTGGTAGCTCACGGACACATGAGCTGAAGCCCAAAGACATTGCTGTACTCAGGCCCTTCCCTGTCTGGAGGGCTGCACCTCCTGGCCTGGCTGTAGAGCAGAGCCAGGCCAACTGGTGGTAGAGGGTCCTGTTCTGGGTGGTGGTGGCAACAGCATGACCCCAGCAACAAACTGGTATTGCAGCCATGGCAGGGACAACGGACACTGGCACGGGAATGAGAGATGACAGGTCCAGTTCTCCCTGGCTGAGTTATTTGGCTGGTCTTGTGAAGCTGCAGAGGCGCTCCTATGAAAAGAGGGGGTAGCTGAGGCCCCAGCTGCCAGTGGCACACAGGGAGCCTCTTGCACAGCAGGGCCCAGAGCTGGGAAGGCTCCCCAGCACAGCTGGAGCTGCTTGCACAGCTTGGCCCAGCTGCACAGCTGTCCCTCAAGGCCCCGGCCAGCAGGGCACGTCTCTGGCCAGGCTCCCTGGCCAGGAGCGGGCCCCAGAGCGCCTCTGCCTTTCAAGGGCAATCTTGTCCCTGCTCTTTCTCCTCCCCACCGTGCTTTGCCTCTGCCCTGTGCCCCTGGGGCTGCTCTTGGCCAGGCAGCCTCAGTGGGAGCCAGCACTGGCTGCAGCCCCAGCGGGCCCCCCAGGACAAGGCCCAGCAATTAGGAGGCCAATGAAAGCTCTGGGCAGCAGCAGAACCCTCAGCAGAATTCTTTGGACAATCATGGACTGGCCACACCTACACTGCAGCCTCACTGGCAATGTTTCCTATGTACAGTAGACTTTCAAAAGAAGCTGTTTGAGGGAAAGGTGAACTAAACACTCACTGTCTTCTCTTAAGTCCAAATTCGGATAGAGCATAAGATGAAAATAAGCTCCAAAACAAGCAGGCCTGCCAGGAACCCCAGCCAGCAGCCTGGTTCCTGACAGAAACCCCTTCCAAGGCCCTTCTGGGCATCAGGAACATGTGCTGTGGTTCCAGCTGCACCTGTGGGAGCAATGGGGAGGGTCAGCCCGTGCTGTGCTGCACTGCTGAGCTGGCAGCACGGTGGATGCGGGCAGGACATTCTCGGTTTCCCCCAGAGCTGGGGCCTGCAGGCACCTTGGTGCCCCTTGGCACAGGCTGTGCCACCCAACCAAGCCCAGCAGGCTGGGAGGAGAGCCCGGGGGCAGCAGGAAGCTGAGAGAAGGCCTTGCTCTAGAACTGAGGGAGTTCCACCAGAAGCAAACAAAGATGGTAAGAGATGCCCACTGTGCTCATAGTTATTCTGAGACGACTAAGACGTGAGCTTGTCAAAAATCTTAAGTATCAGGGAAAAGGTTTTATGTATGTTGGTTGTGACTAGGTAAAAAGCTCCTGCGGGAAAAGAGCCTCTGCAGCAGGCTGGCTGGCTGCAGGGGTCTTACTTCTTCCTAGAATAAAGATTACCACTGAAATGTAATTTTATTTTTTATTGTATAAGGGGAAAATATTTTCCAGAACACTAAAACTAGTTTCAAAAATAGAGATGTGTTGTGGAAACAGGAGCGAAACATTTGGCGATTGCTCTCTACAAAAGATATTTCTAAATATTTTTAAGAATGAAAAAATGGGGTCACTTGTTCTCTTGATTCTAAAAATACTTACAAAAATCTTTAAACACTATAGTATTTGGGAAGATATATTTGGGGGTGTCTCTCTACAGAAAAAATGTTTTGAAATATGTCTACAAATTTCTAATTTCTAAAACTGAAAAACTAAGCAACTGGGGTTGCTTTTTCTCAGGAGCCCCATGCTGCTGCCTGCCCCTTGGGCTTCCCCAGCCCTGGGGACCCCGCCGCTGGTCACAGCAGCCCGTGCTGTGCTGCACTTCTGAGCTGGCAGCACGGTGGATGCGGGCAGGACGTTCTCGGTTTCCCCCAGAGCTGGAGCCTGCAGGCACCTTGGTGCCCCTTGGCACAGGCTGTACCACTCAACAAACCCCAGCAGGCCGGGAGGAGAGCCCGGGGGCTGTGCAGCTTCTTAGGCAGTCGCTGCTTGGAGGGACACGGGCCAAACCCATCCCTGGGCGGCCACTGCCAGCCCTGGCCCTCCCTGCCCCGTGACAGCTCCCCCAGCCCCAGGGCACAGAGTCAGGCCCTGTCAGGACCCAGCGCAGCCCCTGCCCAGTCGGGAGCCAAGGCTGGCTCTGGCCCTGGGCTCTCGGCAGGGCTCCCGCTCAGGGCTGCTCTTGTGCCTTGGGCCTCTGGGCACTCAGGGCCAGCCCCAGAGCAGCTGCAGTGGGAGGGACGTTGGTGCACGAGTCCCCTTTCCCTGGGGCTGTGAACGAACTCCAACGGCACCTCCAGCTTTGGCTGCTGCTGGGCTGTGCAAGGGCAGGCCCTGGGGGAAGAGCTGCAGCCACCCAGCCCTGCCAAGGGCTGAGCCCTGCTGAGCCTGGCACAGCAATTACCTTCTGAGCCTGTGCCCGTGCCCATGCCTGTGTTTGGCTTGGCCTTCCTTCCTGCAGCAGGGGATGCCAATTGGCCTCGGCTTCTTTGGGGAAACACCTCCTTCTGTCCTGCCTTTTGGCCTATCACTTGAGAAACAAAAAGTACACCTTAACAGATGGAACTATTCTCCATTACTTTGATGGCATGTTCAGAACATCATGCTTATGCAAAATCAGGTCAAATCAACAAATCATCTAGGCTTTTTCCGCTGGGCCAGGGCCCACCTTCCTCCAAACATCTGCCAGTGCTGAGCTGAAGTTGTGAGTGGATCGTGCCGGGCGAGGGCACACACGTGCATGGCTCTGTCCTGGCGCCTGCAGAGATGCCCCCCTGGCTGAGCTTTGGGCTCTGAGCTGTCAGCTCTCCCAGGGGAAAGGCCTTGACGTACCTTCACCATCTCCCAGAGGCTCAATCCTGAACGTGGGCTGGGAAGCCAGTTCACCTTTAGCAACAGGCTCAGCTGCAAAGAAAGGCAGGACAGAACAGCTCCAATGGCACTGCTGAAGATTCTCCTTCAGGCCCGAGTGGCAGTGAGGGCACCTGGGTGATTGGTGCCCTCCAAGGCACTCCCTTGGCTCTGCCTTCCACTCAGGAGCAGGGCCAGGGAGACCTTGTGCCTGCAGTGGCCCCACACTGGGATTGAAGGAGCCCCTTGTGGGGCAGCTGGGGGCAGAAAGGACTCCCTGGAGCTGCCAGCACCTCCAAACCCAGCCCCAGGCAAGGCCAGGGCTTGGCAGAGGCAGCAGGAGCATCTCAGGCTCCCTGGGGGCAGCAAATGAGCTGAGAAAGGCTCAGCCCCGGGGCACAGCCCTGGGCCCAGCCACTTCCCTCTCTGCTCTTCTGTGTGGCTGCACAGAGCACACAGAAGGCCACAGTGGCATTGTACATGGGAGGAGGATGGACAGCAAATTGTCCCTTCCTCCCACTGACATCGATCCTGTGGGATCCCTCAGGGCTCCAGAAGGGAGCAGGGCAAGGTTTCCAGAACTGATCAACCTTCAGTGAAATTTAAGGGAACTGTCTCATGAGTAAACTCTTGCCACACAGCCACGGATTATTCTGTCAGGAAAGGTACATTCAGAACATGCTTCCAACATCTGGCAAGGTCTTCAAAGTACCATTCACCAGCATTTCCAACTAATCCAAGTCATGATCCCAGTCGAGAAGGGAGCACAGATCCTACAGAACCATTTCCATGGTGTGCTGGGATCCCCTTCTCCCTTGGGGTATTGGGCACTGCAAAGGGGTGGAGTAAGGCTGTGGGAGCCTGTGCCTCCTGGTCACTCTCCACGCTCTTTGCAGGTCCTGTGCAACATGCCTGGAGGGGCAGCTGGAGCAGCCCAGGGCCCTGGGGCTCTCTCCCTCCCATGCAGGAAACCCTCACTAAATGCTTGGGCAAAGCTGCAGTGCCACTGCTGTCACTCCCAACCTCCGTACCTCCCTCCTGCTTGCCCACCTGCCCATGGAACAGCTCCCACAGCCCACGGGCACACAGCCAGGCCCTCTCAGGACACACTGGAGCCTTGCCCTCCCCCTCGGCCCTTTCCCCACCATGGGCACCCCGTGCAGCCGCTCCCAGGTTTCGGGACGTGTCTCCCACAGAGGGAGCCCAGCAGGACAGCTCAGTACCCGAGGGCCATGAGCCTGCTGGGGATAATTTCTCTGGGCTGTGCCCGTCTTGTCCGGGCTGTGCCCGCAGTTCCAAGCAGCAGAGAGGGCAGCTCAAGCCTCAGCAGGGCTCAGGCCCAGAGGCACAGCAATTACCTCCTGTGGATGTGCCTGGCATCGCCTCCCTTCCTGCAGGAAATGCCACCATCCATAGAGCCCCTCTGTCCATCCCTTGAGAAAGGAAGAGGCACAGCTGTATCAGATGGAATCATTGCATATCAAGGAGGTGGCCTCTTCAGGAGGCAATACCCTTCCAAGACATGGGTAATGATCAGGAAAATCCTGATCCCCCCAGGCCTTAGGTGCTGGCTATGGCCCTCCCTCCTCCAAGCAGCCACACCTCAGGATGTTACTGGGGACCGGGAAAATGCAGGGGATCCCTGCTGAGTTTGGGCTGCGCGGCAGCTGATGCCCAATGCCTTCCTGCAGAGGCTGGGGAGAAGCTGCAGCCAGGCCAGGCTGGGAAACAGCCCTGCAGGGCATGGAAGCAGCAGCGGGGCAGCGAGGCTGCCATGGATCCCTTCCCGCTGTTCCGGGCACGGCGTGTCCGGATGTGCAGCCAGAGCCCTCGGCTGCTGAGCCCCAGGACAAGGCTGAGGGAAATGCTCTCACCATTCCCTTTCAGCAGTTCTGTCACTATTCGTTTCAAGATGTTGTTTGGCTCATGTGGTTTCTTGTGTCCTGGGGCTTTGTTCTTCCCTCTCAGAGGACCTTAACGGAAAGTAGTTCCATTTCCTAGGAATGGATGCCACAGAAGCGGGGCTCAGCCTGTGGGGTCAGCAGGGACAACACTACTCACCCCTGCGATGGGAGCCAGGCTTCTCTGTAGGAATCAGCAAAGGGGCAGGAAAAGTACTCCCTGCAGGCACATCTGTAACACAACAGCCACAGTAGTTTTTGTAACCTGGTTGCTGTGAAGTTGTCAACAATTATTACTGTGTAGGACAGTGAGAACATACCTGAAGGAGGCTCCAAAGGCTTCAACACTTTTCTCAACCAATCTAATGGGGAAGCCTTTCGAGCAACCTCATCTAGAATGGAGCACAGATGAGAACATTTTTCAGGGTGTGTTGGGATCCCCTTCTGCTTTTGGGAATTGGGCACTGCAAGGAGGTCGGGTACGGCCGTGGGAGCCAGGTGTGAATGGACATAGCCAAACTGCACAAGGGCCTCGGGAGCTCTGGGCAGGCTCCTGGTCACTCTGCACCCTCTTTCCATGCCCTGTGCAACATCCATGGTGGGACGGCTGAAGCAACCCAGGGCCCTGGGAACTCTCACTTCCACAGCTGCAACTCTTGCTAAATCCCTGGGGAAAACTGCAGCAGGCAGTGGCACAGCTATCCCCCTGTCCCCCTCCTGCCCTTTCTCCCTCCCTTTCTACCTACTTCTATCTCTCCAACCGTCTTTCCACTGGGACAAATCCCCCAGCACACAGGCACATGACCAGGCCCTCTCAGGACACACTGGAGCCTTGATCTTCCCCTCTGCCCTTTCCCCACCATGGGCACCCCGTGCAGCCGCTCCCAGGTTTCAGGACGTGTCTCCCACAGAGGGAGCCCAGCAGGACAGCTCAGTACCCGAGTGCCATGAGCCTGCTCGGGACAATTCCTCTGGGCTGTGCCCGTCTTGTCCGGGCTGTGCCCGCAGTGCCAAGCAGCAGAGAGGGCGGCTCAAGCCTCAGCAGGGCTCAGGCCCAGGGGCACAGCAATTACCTCCTGTGGCTGTGCCTGGCATCGCCTCCCTTCCTGCAGAAGAGGCTGTCCATGAACCACTGGTTCTTCCAGGAAATGCTTCCTTCTGCACAGCTTCTCCATCTGCTTCTGGAGAAAAGAGAGAGCTGGATCATATTGGACTGTTCCCCATTGGAGAGGTGGCATCTTCAGGAGGCAATGCCTCTTAAAGACATGGTTAAGATTCAGGAAATCCCTTTCAACTTTTTGGGTAGGGCAGGGCTCTCCCTTCTCCATATAGGTGCCCCTTCTGATTTGCCAGGAGATGGGAAATTGCAGGGCATCTCATGCCTGTGGTGCGGTTTGGTCTGCCTGTCAGCTGATGCCCAATGCTTTCCTGCAGAGGCTGGGGAGAAGCTGCAGCCAGGCCAGGCTTGGAAACAGCCCTGCAGGGCGTAGAAGCAGCAGCGGGGCAGTGAGGCTGCCATGGATCCCTTCCTGCTGGGCCAGGCTCTCGGTGTGTCCAGATGTCCAGCCAGAACCCTCGGCTACTTAGCCCCAGGTGAAGGCTGAGGGAATGCACCCACCTTGTCCTGCCTGCTGCATTTCCTTCAGCATTTCCCTCATTTGTTCAGATGGCTCATGGGGTTTCTTCTGTCCTGTAGCTTTGTTCTTTCCCCTTGGAGGACCTGAGAGCAACACGGTTCCATTTCCCGTGAATGGATGCCACAAAAGCAGGGCTCAGCCTGTGGGGTCAGCAGGGACACACTGCTCACCCCTGCGACGGGAACCTGGCTTCTGTGTAGGAATGATCACAGGGACAGGAAAAGTCCTCCCTGCAGACACATCTGTAACACATCAGCCACAGAAGCTTCTGCCATCTCTGCTCAGCTGCACGGGCACCACTGAGCCACAGGAGCGGTGAGGGGATCGCGCAGGGCGAGGGCACACACGTGCATGGCTCTGTCCTGGCACCTGCAGCGATGCCCCCCTGGCCGAGCTTTGGGCTCTGAGCTGGCAGCTCTCCCAGGGGAAAGGCCTTGACCTACCCTCACCATCTCCCAGAGGCTCAGTCGTGGATGTGGTTTGGGAAGCCAGATCACCTTCACCAACAGGTTCAGCTGCAAAGAAAGGCAGGACAGAACATCACCTGTGGCACTGTAGGAGATCCTCAGGCTGCAGGCAAGGCTCAGCCCTGGGGCAAAGCCCTGGGCCTGGCCCCTGCCCATTCTACTCTTCTCAGTGGCTACACAGAGCACAGGGAAGAACACAATGGCATTGCACACGGGAGGAGGATGGACAGCTAAATGCTCCTGTCTCCCACTGACAGCGATCCTGTGGGATCACTCAGTGCTCCAGAAAGGAGCGGGGCAAGGTTTACAGAATTCTTCAGCCCTGATTTGACTATAACGAAAATGGCCGATGGGTGAGCTCCTTCCACATGGACACTGATTATTTTGCCAGTAAAAAGGAAAATTCAGAACTTGCCTCTGGCATTCGCCATGACATTCAAAGTGTCATTCACCTGGACTTCCAAATCTTTCAAGGCATGATCCAAATCTAGAATGGAGCAAAGACCTGAACTATTTCCTTTGTGTGCTGGGATCCCCTTCTGCTTTTGGGAATTGGGCACTGCAAGGGGGTCAGGTACGGCCGTGGGAGCCAGGTGTGAATGGACAAGGTCAAACTGCACAGGGGCCTCGGGAGCTCTGGGCAGGCTCCTGGTCACTCTGCACCCTCTTTCCATGCCCTGTGCAACATCCATGGTGGGACGGCTGAAGCAACCCAGGGCCCTGGGAGCTCTCACTTCCACAGCTGCAACTCTTGCTAAATCCCTGGGGAAAACTGCAGCAGGCAGTGGCACAGCTATCCCCCTGTCCCCCTCCTGCCCTTCCTCCCTTTCTACCTACTTCTATCTCTCCAACCGTCTTTCCACTGGGACAAATCCCCCAGCACACGGGCACATAGCCAGGCCCTCTCAGGACACACTGGAGCCTTGATCTCCCCCTCTGCCCTTTCCCCACCATAGGCACCCCGTGCAGCCGCTCCCAGGTTTCGGGACGTGTCTCCCACAGAGGGAGCCCAGCAGGACAGCTCAGTACCCGAGTGCCATGAGCCTGCTCGGGACAATTCCTCTGGGCTGTGCCCGTCTTGTCCGGGCTGTGCCCACAGTGCCAAGCAGCAGAGAGGGCGGCTCAAGCCTCAGCAGGGCTCAGGCCCAGGGGCACAGCAATTACCTCCTGTGGCTGTGCCTGGCATCGCCTCCCTTCCTGCAGAAGAGGCTGTCCATGAACCACTGGTTCCTCCAGGAAATGCTTCCTTCTGCACAGCCTCTCCATCTGCTTCTGGAGAAAAGAGAGAGCTGGATCATATTGGACTGTTCCCCATTGGAGAGGTGGCATCTTCAGGAGGCAATGCCTCTCAAAGACATGGTTAAGATTCAGGAAATCCCTTTCAACTTTTTGGGTAGGGCAGGGCTCTCCCTTCTCCATATAGGTGCCCCTTCTGATTTGCCAGGAGATGGGAAATTGCAGGGCATCTCATGCCTGTTGTGCGGTTTGGTCTGCCTGTCAGCTGATGCCCAATGCTTTCCTGCAGAGGCTGGGGAGAAGCTGCAGCCAGGCCAGGCTTGGAAACAGCCCTGCAGGGCATGGAAGCAGCAGCGGGGCAGTGAGGCTGCCATGGATCCCTTCCTGCTGGGCCAGGCTCGGCGTGTCCAGATGTCCAGCCAGAACCCTCGGCTACTTAGCCCCAGGTGAAGGCTGAGGGAATGAACCCACCTTGTCCTGCCTGCTGCATTTCCTTCAGCATTTCCCTCATTTGTTCAGATGGCTCATGGGGTTTCTTCTGTCCTGTAGCTTTGTTCTTTCCCCTTGGAGGGCCTTAGAGCAACACGGTTCCATTTCCCGTGAATGGATGCCACAAAAGCAGGGCTCAGCCTGTGGGGTCAGCAGGGACACACTACTCACCCCTGCGACGGGAGCCTGGCTTCTGTGTAGGAATGATCACAGGGACAGGAAAAGTCCTCCCTGCAGACACATCTGTAACACATCAGCCGCAGAAGCTTCTGCCATCTCTGCTCAGCTGCACGGGCACCACTGAGCCGCAGGAGCGGTGAGGGGATCGCGCAGGGCGAGGGCACACACGTGCATGGCTCTGTCCTGGCACCTGCAGCGATGCCCCCCTGGCCGAGCTTTGGGCTCTGAGCTGGCAGCTCTCCCAGGGGAAAGGCCTTGACCTACCCTCACCATCTCCCAGAGGCTCAGTCGTGGATGTGGTTTGGGAAGCCAGATCACCTTCACCAACAGGTTCAGCTGCAAAGAAAGGCAGGACAGAACATCACCTGTGGCACTGTAGGAGATCCTCAGGCTGCAGGCAAGGCTCAGCCCTGGGGCACAGCCTTGGGCCTGGCCCCTGCCCATTCTACTCTTCTCTGTGACTGCACAGAGCACATGGAAGGACACAGTGTCATTGCACACGGGAGGAGGATGGACAGCTAAATGCTCCTTCCTCCCACTGACAGCAATCCTGTGGGATCACTCAGTGCTCCAGAAAGAAGCAGGCAAGTTTTACAGATTTCTTCAGCCGTGACTTAACGTTAACAAAAATGGCCGATAGGTGAGCTCTTGCCACATGGACACTGATTATTTTGCCAGTAAAAAGGGAAAATAAGGACTTGCCTCTGGCATTCGCCAAGACATTCATAGTGTCATTCACCTGGACTTCCAAATCTTCCAAGGCGTGATCCAAATCTAGAATGGAGCAAAGACCTGAACCATTTCCTTTGTGTGCTGGGATCCCCTTCTGCCTTTGGGAACAGGGCACTGCAAGGGGGTTGGCTAAGGCTACGGGAGCCAGGTGTGAATGGGCAAGGTCAAACTGCACAGGGGCCTAGGGAGCTCTGGCCTGGCTCCTGGTCACTCTGCACCCTCTTTGCAGGCCCTCTGACTCATCCCTGGAGAGGAAACTGGGGCTGCCCAGGGCCATGGGGGCTCTCTCCCTCCCCCAGAGGAAACCTTCCCTAAAGGCCTGGGGAAAACCATCCCCAGCGCTTCCCGGGGAGCAGGGAGCGCTGTCCCGGGAAAGGGGAGCCAGGCTGCCGGCTCACGTGCTCACCATGCTTTCAGTGGAGCAGCCTGGGCAGCCCTGGCAGGCAGGGCCACGGCCAGGAGGAGCAGGAGGAAGAGGCGCCGAGCAAGGGCCATGGTGCCTTGCCCTCTGCCAGTCCCGTAGCTCTTGCTGCCACCGCTGTCCTGACAGTGCTGTCCCAATGTCAGCACCACTGCTGCCACTGCCGCTGCTCCCGCAACAGTTGTGCTCAAGGACTGAGTGCTCGCTCCTTGTGCTGCTGTGCAACCTCCGGGTCTGGCACCTCTGTGACCTCAGAGCCAACTGTGACCTCAGCCTGCTGTGACCCCTGAGCCTGCTGTGACCTCATGGCTTCAGCTGTACCCCCAGAGTGCGCCCGCATCTGTACAAATGGACTGCCTTGATTGTTTTTGTGTATCCCAGGTCCATTGCTCAGCAAAACCTTATTCGTCTCCTGCTGACATTGTGGGTCAGACTGTGTCCATGGAGATGCTCTTGATGGCTTCCCTCTTTTCCTGGGCTTGCCACTGGAGGAGGTCCAGGCCCAGATGATGCCAGGGAAGGAAATGTGCCCTCAGCCCAGGGACGCTCAGCATGGGCTCCCCCAGCCCTGGGGACCCCGCCGCTGGTCACAGCAGCCCCTGCCTGGCTCCTGCCTGCCCACACTGTGGGCATGCATGGCTGCTCCCGGGCACGGAGCTGAGCCAGTGCGGGCTTTGCTGCTGCTGCCACCCGGACACTGGGGTGACAGCTCCATCTCTTTATTGTAACAGAAATGCTGGGCCAAGCTCTGCCCACCTTCAGTAGGGGCCAGAGATCAGGGCCAGTGCCTTCAGGGGGAGGGGACCTTGTTTGGGTGGTGGCAGCACCTGCACAGCAACAAGCTGGTAAAGCAACTGCGACGGGCATTGAGCATGGGCATGGCGATGGGGAATGTCTGGTACGGGTGTCCCAGACTGAGGTGTTTGGCCGCTCCTGTGAAGCTGCAGATGGACGCCTGTTGAGACAGGAGGTTGCTGAGGTCCCAGTTGCAGCTGGCACACAGAGACCCTCCTGCCCAGCAGGAGATTCCCACTGTGCTCAAAGTTTGCCTCTGAAGTCTGAGAGGTGAGCTTCTCAGAAATCCCAGAAAATATCAGGGAAAAGGTTTTAGTTGGTTGTTGTCGCTCGGTAAGAATGTCCAGTGGGAAAAGAGCCTCTCCAGTATGCTGGGTGCTTTGTGATGACTTAGTTCTTCTTAGAGTAAAGATCACCAATTAAATTCAGTTTTATTTTTTATTCTGCAAGTATTTAAGTGTTCTACCTTTTTCAGAATTCTACAACTACTTTGAAAAATCCTGAACTCCTGTGGGAAAAGGGAAGAAATATATGGGGATTTTTTTCTACAAAAACTGTTTCTGAATATTTTGAACAATTTCTGCTATGTAAAAATCCTGAACAATTTCTGCTATGTAAAATGAAGACAAAATGGGGTCGCTTTTTCTCAGGAGCCCCGTTCCCAGCAGCTGTCTGCCCAGCCCTGGCTGTGCCCAGACAAGCAGCTCTGCCAGCGCTGGTGGTAGCACACAGACACCTGAGCTGAAGGCCAAAGATGTTGGTGGACTCAGGCCCTTCCCTGGCAGGAGGGCTGCACCACCTCGCCAGGCTGGACACCAGGGCCGGCACCTTTGGGGACAGAGGGTCCTGCTCTGGGTGGTGGAGGCAACAGCATGTCCCCAGCAATAAGCTGGTAATGCAGCTGTGGGGAAGGGACAATGGACACTGGCACGGAAATGCAAGATGACAAGTCCAGTTGATTCTAGAAGTGTAAAAATGTTCAAAGTTCTTCTGAATTCTAAAATTACTTTGAAAAATCCTTACCGACTATGGAAAAAGGGGGCAAACTTTTGACAATTTCTATATTAGGAAAAAAATAAACCCTACCTATTTCTAAGAGTTTCTAATTAATAAAATGAAGAACTAAGCCAAAATATGGTGTCTCAGGAGCCCCATGCTTGGCCACTGCCTTCCCACTCACGGCTGTGCCCAGACAAGCAGCTCCGCCTGTGCTGGTGGTAGCTCACGGACACATGAGCTGAAGCCCAAAGACATTGCTGTACTCAGGCCCTTCCCTGTCTGGAGGGCTGCACCTCCTGGCCTGGCTGTAGAGCAGAGCCAGGCCAACTGGTGGTAGAGGGTCCTGTTCTGGGTGGTGGTGGCAACAGCATGACCCCAGCAACAAACTGGTATTGCAGCCATGGCAGGGACAACGGACACTGGCACGGGAATGAGAGATGACAGGTCCAGTTCTCCCTGGCTGAGTTATTTGGCTGGTCTTGTGAAGCTGCAGAGGCGCTCCTATGAAAAGAGGGGGTAGCTGAGGCCCCAGCTGCCAGTGGCACACAGGGAGCCTCTTGCACAGCAGGGCCCAGAGCTGGGAAGGCTCCCCAGCACAGCTGGAGCTGCTTGCACAGCTTGGCCCAGCTGCACAGCTGTCCCTCAAGGCCCCGGCCAGCAGGGCACGTCTCTGGCCAGGCTCCCTGGCCAGGAGCGGGCCCCAGAGCGCCTCTGCCTTTCAAGGGCAATCTTGTCCCTGCTCTTTCTCCTCCCCACCGTGCTTTGCCTCTGCCCTGTGCCCCTGGGGCTGCTCTTGGCCAGGCAGCCTCAGTGGGAGCCAGCACTGGCTGCAGCCCCAGCGGGCCCCCCAGGACAAGGCCCAGCAATTAGGAGGCCAATGAAAGCTCTGGGCAGCAGCAGAACCCTCAGCAGAATTCTTTGGACAATCATGGACTGGCCACACCTACACTGCAGCCTCACTGGCAATGTTTCCTATGTACAGTAGACTTTCAAAAGAAGCTGTTTGAGGGAAAGGTGAACTAAACACTCACTGTCTTCTCTTAAGTCCAAATTCGGATAGAGCATAAGATGAAAATAAGCTCCAAAACAAGCAGGCCTGCCAGGAACCCCAGCCAGCAGCCTGGTTCCTGACAGAAACCCCTTCCAAGGCCCTTCTGGGCATCAGGAACATGTGCTGTGGTTCCAGCTGCACCTGTGGGAGCAATGGGGAGGGTCAGCCCGTGCTGTGCTGCACTGCTGAGCTGGCAGCACGGTGGATGCGGGCAGGACATTCTCGGTTTCCCCCAGAGCTGGGGCCTGCAGGCACCTTGGTGCCCCTTGGCACAGGCTGTGCCACCCAACCAAGCCCAGCAGGCTGGGAGGAGAGCCCGGGGGCAGCAGGAAGCTGAGAGAAGGCCTTGCTCTAGAACTGAGGGAGTTCCACCAGAAGCAAACAAAGATGGTAAGAGATGCCCACTGTGCTCATAGTTATTCTGAGACGACTAAGACGTGAGCTTGTCAAAAATCTTAAGTATCAGGGAAAAGGTTTTATGTATGTTGGTTGTGACTAGGTAAAAAGCTCCTGCGGGAAAAGAGCCTCTGCAGCAGGCTGGCTGGCTGCAGGGGTCTTACTTCTTCCTAGAATAAAGATTACCACTGAAATGTAATTTTATTTTTTATTGTATAAGGGGAAAATATTTTCCAGAACACTAAAACTAGTTTCAAAAATAGAGATGTGTTGTGGAAACAGGAGCGAAACATTTGGCGATTGCTCTCTACAAAAGATATTTCTAAATATTTTTAAGAATGAAAAAATGGGGTCACTTGTTCTCTTGATTCTAAAAATACTTACAAAAATCTTTAAACACTATAGTATTTGGGAAGATATATTTGGGGGTGTCTCTCTACAGAAAAAATGTTTTGAAATATGTCTACAAATTTCTAATTTCTAAAACTGAAAAACTAAGCAACTGGGGTTGCTTTTTCTCAGGAGCCCCATGCTGCTGCCTGCCCCTTGGGCTTCCCCAGCCCTGGGGACCCCGCCGCTGGTCACAGCAGCCCGTGCTGTGCTGCACTTCTGAGCTGGCAGCACGGTGGATGCGGGCAGGACGTTCTCCGTTTCCCCCAGAGCTGGGGCCTTCAGGCACCTTGGCGCCCCTTGGCACAGGCTGTGCCACCCAACCAAGCCCAGGAGGCCGGGAGGAGAGTCCGGGGGCAGCGCAGCTTCTTGGGCAGTCACTGCTTGGAGGGACACGGGCCAAACCCATCCCTGAGCAGCCCCTGCCAGCCCTGGCCCTCCCTGCCCCGTGACAGCTCCCCCAGCCCCAGGGCACAGAGTCAGGCCCTGTCAGGACCCAGTGCAGCCCCTGCCCAGTCGGGAGCCAAGGCTGGCTCTGGCCTTGGGCTCGCGGCAGGGCTCCCGCTCGGGTCTGCTCCTGTGCCTTGGGCCTCTGGGCACTCAGGGCCAGCTCCAGAGCAGCTGCAGCAGGAGGGACTTTGGTGCATGAGTCCCCTTTCCCCGGGGCTGTGAACGAGCTCCAGAGGCCTCAAGGACTCCAGAGGCGCCTCCAGCTTTGGCTGCTGCCGGGCCGTGCAAGGGCAGGCCCTGGGGGAAGAGCTGCAGCCACCCAGCCCTGCCAAGGGCTGAGCCCTGCTGAGCCTGGCACAGCAATTACCTTCTGAGCCTGTGCCCGTGCCCATACCTGTGTTTGGCTTGGCCTTCCTTCCTGCAGCAGGGGCTGCCAATCGGTCTCTGCTTCGTAGGGGAAACACCTCCTTCTGTCCTGAATTTTGGCCCATCACTTGAGAAACAAAAAGTACACCTTAACAGATGGAGAAATTCTCCATTTCTTTAACGGCATGTTCAGGACGTCATGCTTATGCAAAATCGGATAAAATCAACAAATCATCTGGTCTTTTTCAGCTGGGCTAGGGCCCACCCTCCTCAAAACAGCTGCCAGTGCTGAGCAGAAGTTGTGAGTGGATCGTGCAGGGCGAGAGCACATACGGCCATGGTTCTGTCGTGGCACCTGCAGAAATGCCCCCCTGGCCGAGCTTTGGGCTCCGATCTGGCAGCTCTCCCAGGGGAAAGGCCTTGACCTACCCTCACCATCTCCCAGAGGCTCAGTCCTGAATGTGGGTTGGGAAGCCAGATCACCTTTGCCAACAAGCTCAGCTGCAAAGAAAGGCAGGACACAACAGCTCCAATGGCACTGCTGAAGATTCCCCTTCAGGCCCGAGTGGCAGTGAGGGCACCTGGGTGATTGGTGCCCTCCAAGGCACTCCCTTGGCTCTGCCTTCCACTCAGGAGCAGGGCCAGGGAGACCTTGTGCCTGCAGTGGCCCCATACTGGGATTGAAGGAGCCCCTTGTGGGGCAGTTGGGGGCAGAAAGGACTCCCTGGAGCTGCCAGCACCTCCAAACCCAGCCCCAGGCAAGGCCAGGGCTTGGCAGAGGCAGCAGGAGCATCTCAGGCTCCCTGGGGGCAGCAAATGAGCTGAGAAAGGCTCAGCCCCGGGGCACAGCCCTGGGCCCAGCCCCTTCCCTCTCTGCTCTTCTGTGTGGCTGCACAGAGCACACAGAAGGCCACAGTGGCATTGCACATGGGAGGAGGATAGACAGCAAATTGCCCCTTCCTCCCTCTGACAGCGATCCTGTGGGATCCCTCAGGGCTCCAGAAGGGAGCAGGGCAAGGTTTCCAGAACTGATCATCCTTCAGAGGAACTTAAGGGAACTGTCTCATGAGTAAACTCTTGCCACACTGACACAGATTATTCTGTCAGGAAAGGTACATTCAGAACATGCCTCCAACATCTGGCAAGGTCTTCAAAGCACCATTCACCAGCATTTCCAAGTAATCCAAGTCATGTGGCAGTCGAGAAGGGAGCACAGATCCTACAGAACCATTGCCATGGTGTGCTGGGATCCCCTTCTGCCTTGGGGAATTGGACACTGCAAGGGGGTGGGGTAAGGCTGTGGGAGCCTGTGGCTCCTGGTCACTCTCCACGCTCTTTGCAGGTCCTGTGCAACATGCCTGGAGGGGCTGCAGGTCCTGTGCAACATGCCTGGTGGGACGGCTGGAGCAGCCCAGGGCCCTGGGGCTCTCTCCCTCCCATGCAGGAAACCCTCACTAAATGCTTGGGCAAAGCTGCAGTGCCACTGCTGTCACTCCCAACCTCCGTACCTCCCTCCTGCTTGCCCACCTGCCCATGGAACAGCTCCCACAGCCCACGGGCACACAGCCAGGCCCTCTCAGGACACACTGGAGCCTTGCCCTCCCCCTCGGCCCTTTCCCCACCATGGGCACCCCGTGCAGCCGTTCCCAGGTTTCGGGACCTGTCTCCCAGGGAGGGAGCCCAGCAGGACAGCTCAGTACCCGAGTGCCATGAGCCTGCTCGGGACAATTCCTCTGGGCTGTGCCTGCAGTGCCAAGCAGCAGAGAGGGCAGCTCAAGCCTTAGCAGGGCTCAGGCCCAGAGGCACAGCAATTACCTCCTGTGACTGTGCCTGGCATCGCCTCCCTTCCTGCAGGAAATGCCACCTTCCATAGAGCCCCTCTGTCCATCCCTTGAGAAAGGAAGAGGCACAGCTGGATCAGATGGAATCATTGCACATCCAGGAGGTGGCCTCTTCAGGAGGCAATACTTCTCCAAAACATGGATAAGGATCGCTAAAAGCCTGATCCCTCCAGGCCTTTGGGGCTGGCTATGGCTTTACCTCCTCCAAGCAGCCACATCTCAGGATGTGACTGGGGACCGGGAAAATGCAGGGGATCCCTGGTGAGTTTGGGCTGCGTGGCAGCTGATACCCAATGCCTTCCTGCAGAGGCTGGGGAGAAGCTGCAGCCAGGCCAGGCTGGGAAACAGCCCTGCAGGGCATGGAAGCAGCAGCGGGGCAGCGAGGCTGCCATGGATCCCTTCCCGCTGTTCTGGGTTCTGCTCTGACATGAGGGCCCCTGGCTCACTCTAGGATCTCTCCCAGGTCTCCTCCCACAGCTTCATCCCACAGCTCAGCCCCAAGGGCCAGACAGGTATTAGGAATTTCACAGCCTACCATTGGTGACTCATAGTCAGAATGCACAGGAAAACTCTAGCTGTGTTTCAAAATACCAGATGCTGTGTTGCTTCCTTCCCACTGCAGATTTTCCATTGCCCCAGCCTCAGCCCCTGGCAGCCTGCCTGGATGTTCTCCCCGCGCCGCTTCTGCAATCCCACTGGTCCAGGTCCTGCTGGTTCTGTGGGCAGCTCTTCGGGCCACTGAGGCCCTGTTCCTCCTTTGTTTGTCAGCATGTCCGAGTGAGAGATGATTCAGGGGCTCAGCACCAAGGCCTCCAGCAGCACTGGTCAGTTCCTGAGTGCACTCGGTGGCCACAGGCAGCTGCCCATGGCTCTGGCAGGGATGTGAAGGGGAGGCCGTGCAGGGGAGCAGCCCCCACGCCCCAGCCCTGTCCATGGGGGCCTGCAGCCCGTGGGGCTGGAGCAGCAGTTTCTGGTGTGACAGAGCCAGCAGCTGGGCAGTGCAGCACACACTGCACACATCTACTGCAGGGATATGTTAGCAATATTGTGTATACATGCACTCCAAATTGAAAAAAATCAGTCTAAGTGTAGCTTAATTTCAGAGGCATTAGGGAAGAATTATTACCGCTGCTTTCCTGGCTGAGTTTTGGAACATTATACTTTTTTTTTAATACTTTATAAAAACAATCTCTGAGTCTGGAAAGGGAGTTTTTCAATCACAGGGGTTCTTGCTTCACTCCAGGAAAAGTGTAATTCACTGTACCAGGGAGATTTTCTCTTAACATATTGCTGAGTTCTCATGCTGCCACTCATTAGTAGAGATGAAATAATTTCTCACTGTTTATGTTTGATTTTTGTTTGGAGACAGTAGGGAAAAAATGTACCCACTGTCAAGATTTGGTTCATGTGGATCAATTATTATTTCAGCTGCCTAAGTTGAGGGAGGAATTCACAGAGGTTATCCCAGGCAAAATCTGGTGCTGATGCTTGTGCCATTGGAGTCTGGAGTGGGCTCTTTCCTAGCACAACTCACCACACTGAGCTCCTGGGCATATCTCGTTTGTTTTCTGGTTTTTACTACTAAGAACAGCCAGCATCATTTACCAGTACCTAAAACAGATTTGTTGGTTCCTCTGAATCAACTCACACTGTGGGTTGGACTTTCCCCAGGTTTCAGCCTGGAGAAAAGGAGGCTCAGGGGGAGCCTCGTGGCTCTCCACAAGTCCCTGACAGGAGGGTGGAGCCAGGTGGGGCTCTGCTCCCATGGGAACAGGGACAGGACAAGAGGAAAAGGTCTCAACTTGCACCAGGAGAGGTTTAGATTGGAAATTAGGGAACATTTCTTCTTGGAAAAGGTTGTAAAGCATTGGAACAGGTTGCCCAGGGCACTGGTAGAATCACCATCCCTGGAAGAGCTCAGAAGACATGTTGATGCGGGACTTGGGATGTGGTTTAGTGGTGAACATAGTGATGGTGTGGTTGATGGTTGGAATTGATTATTGTGAAGGTCTTTCCCAACTTTAAGGATTCTCTGATTCCATGATTCTAAACAACCCAGTGATAACATAATCTAATCTCTCTTGGTGTAAATGACTTGGTTCACTCTCTGATGTTTTCTCCACATCCATGTGCCAATGCATCTTCCAGCACATGGAAGGAACAAACCAGGTGTGAAGACTGGAGAAAGAAAATGAGCCCACATCACTTCCTTGGGAAGAGAAGAGAAGATCTGGCAACTTCCAGAGGGGAGGAGAAACAGAAAAAAAAGTTTGAGAAGCTGAAGTAGTGGCAGAGGTACCAGGGAGAAGAAATAAGAGGTGAGAGAAATGGTGGTTATGAATTGCAGGGCAGGCAGAGGACACCAGTGACCCAAACAGTTTGGCACCTCCTGGCCATTAGGCAGCTGACCACTTAATTGATCACATCCTTCAGCTCTGTGTGTACAGCGTGAGGATGTCCTGGGCACCTCCTCAAACACCTTATTTCTGAGGGTGTTTGTAGAGATTTGGCCCCAAGGTGACAGGATGGACAGGGAGATTGGTCCATGTGCTCCAGTGACCCACTCAGATCACCAGGATTTCTGCATCCAAGTCCTTCAGGTGACAGGGCTGAGGAGCCCTGCTCAGTCCTGCCTTGCCCAGGCTCTCGCCGGGCATCCCAGGAGACTCCTGTCTCTCCTGATCCCTTGGATCCCTTCTTGCTGACCAGCAAATATGCCTGGGGCAGGTGGGCAGCAAAAGGAGGCCCAGAGGAACAAGTGAAGTGACAGCCCACAGCAGGAGGGGACACAGGTGAGGAAACACAACCAGCCTGGCTCTGCAATGTGACAAACCACTACAGAATGAGCACCATAAAAATCATCTCCCTGTCCAAACCCACAGCCACATCAGTCTTTAAATATTTTATACTGTTCTGATCTGAAAAACCAAGCTGGAGCATTGCAAATCAAATAAGAAAGGGACAAAGGAAAGATTAGTGAGTACAGAGCAGTTCCTACATTAAGACTGAATGGGATCCCTCAGTCTAGAAATCAAATGGGAGATAGATGTAAGAGGTTTGTAACAGCTTGAACAGCCTGGGAAATGGGGACAGGGAAAAATTTGTTTTGATTTGTAAGAAAAAAAAGGAACTTGAGGGCCTGAAAATGTTATTAGGCAGAAACTACATCTATGTGTAAGGGCCACATAGAGAAAGGGTCCTTGGCAAGCCAGTGGAGAAGCAGCATATGGGACAGAGGTGTGCAAGAAACCCATTGCATTGGAGAGAGTCTGATGGAGACCTCACCTACAGCACTGCCCAGGAATCAAATAAAACTTCACCCAGGCATAGCCACATGGGAGTGGTGAATCAGAGTTCCTCCTTCCTCCACTCAGCAAGTCCCAGCAAAACAGCAGTCAAAAATCTTTGCCTTTCTCAAGTCCGTAAACACCAAGGAGTTCTCAGTTTGCTTTGGGGTAAAGGGGAACAGGGCAGGCACCTCTGGAGGGAATGCAGGGGATGGACAGCAGGCAGCTATGTGCAGAACTGTCCTGTGCCCTGCAGGGCCCAGCACTCACCTGAGCTGCAGCACACGGCCAGGGAGCCGCAATGGGCACCACTGGCCAGCGGGTGAAATGCCACTGTCACCTGCACGGTGTCACCAGCGCCCAGAGCTCCTGTGGCCGGCACCACGGAGAAAGGACTGCAACACAGAGAGAGGGGTCAGGCCTGGGGGACACCTGGCCATGAGATTCCTGCTGCACTGCAGCTCCCTGCAGCTCCCTTGGCCAAGCAGGGAGCAAACCAAGCACAGGCAGCACAAGAGACAGAACAGACAGGATCACAAACAGCCACCGAGCCTCTGCTGACAAGATCCAGCCCTCACAAGATCCTGGGGGTAAAATGACCTCAGCTCCCCATACTCTGCATCCAGCTCTCTGCAATGAGCCTCAAGGCTCCCACTGCCAGCAATCCCATCAGAGAATGGTTTGTGAAAAGCACAGAGAGGGTTCAGAGCTATTTGCATGCACAACTTGACACTGACTGCCTCAGGAATTTCTCTTTTCCTGCTGCCTATAAAACTCATCTCAAGAGATGAAAATGTTAGGGCACTGCCTGTCCTGGGAGATTACACCCTAGGAATCAGACAAGGAGAAGGAACTTTTCCCTGAAGACCAAGGAATAGTTCCTGTTGAATTTGCAGTGTGCTTCTTTGGTTTATTTTACCTTGAAATCATCGTGATTTAGCCTAAAAGGGGCAACTTTTCTAAGCATTTCAATGAAAGCTGCTCTAAGAA
The DNA here is from genome assembly GCF_028551555.1 of Melozone crissalis. NCBI lineage: Eukaryota > Metazoa > Chordata > Aves > Passeriformes > Passerellidae > Melozone > Melozone crissalis. Next base: position 347,515 of record NW_026535912.1, read on the forward strand.
AAGGAGCAATCAAAACTCTGAAAGAGTGCAAATGCAGATTAGAGCAATACAGTGACATGGAAACCCAAAAGGATGATGCCATTTACAGTCTGAAAGGTCCAATCCCAGCTAAATGAAGCACCATGAGCAGGAGCACATCAAGGAAGCAGAACAGGAGGTTTCTGTGTGTTTACCAGCAATGCAGTCTGGGACTCTGGGCTGTCATGCAGGCTGGTAACTGTTTGCTTGGCCCAGCAGAGAAACTCTGTGCAATGTGTTGGAAATAATGATGCAGATGTGTTGGTGCACTTTGGATTTAACAGGAGCAATCAGGATTTAGTCACCAGGTAAACAGCTCTTGCCTGAAAAACACAAGACTCTGTGCTTTGATGCTCAGGGACAGCTCAGGGGAAATGTGCTTCTGCCCAGCAGCTGCTGGGCTTTGTGCCCTTCTACAGCCCCAGCGAGGAAACAAAAGTTCCTGGCCTTGGTGCTTTGTTGCTGGTCAATCTGTCACTTCAGATGTGTTCTGGGGACTTTGCTGATGAATGCATCACACACAAAAACAAAGAGAACATCTGCCAAGCTGAACTTTGTTCATGTCAGTAGTAACAGCTGATGAACTCGCTTCAGGTTCTGCTCATTAAGGACCTCTTGCTGTAATTATGGGCTGGCCTGTTCCCATTGCCACTGGTGAGAACATCACTGCTGGCTGATGGAGAAGCCTTGGGCCAGCAATGTCCATGTGCTGGACGTGAGACTTTGGAGGGAGGGGAGGAAAGACAAGGCCCCAGCAGCCCCAGAGCCAGATCAGTGCTCGTGCTCCTGCATCTGCCCCGGGGCTGATGCCAGCACGGCTGCAGCTCTGCTGGGGCTGGGGGGATCAGGGCCTGCTGGGGGCAAGGCACAGCATTCTGTTCTTAGTCTTTGGCCAGAAATTTCACCGCAATAGAGAAGCTGCCAGTTAGGGGAATCCCTGGCCATGCTTCAGCACTACCTTCCATTCCATTCCCTTCCCACTCCTGCCCCATGTTACATGCTCCTGCCTTCAGGTGGCAGGATGGGAATAACATTCCAGGGATGACTTCAGGGCTTGCCTGAGAAAGAAGGTGTCTTCTTCTTTTCAAATTATCAGGAGAAGAGGATCCAGCCAAGTTCAGGACTCAGCTGTCAGGACTGGAAAACTGAGTGCAAATCAGCCCCCGCATCTCCTCCATCCCTGGGCTGTACCCACCAGACTCCTCTGTTCCTGCTGTAGCACTCATCTCTCACACACACACCTGGCTCCCCAAGACCCAGAGACACAAGCTCCACAGCTAAACTTAACTCCTCTGAATTTCAGCCAACACCCTAAACTGTTCCCTGAGCCCACAGCTAGAAGAGCTGTGAAGGAGACATCCCTGACACTGTAAGAACCAAAGGAAAATCACTGCCAAGAGATAGGCCTGGAAAGCTAAATTTTGAGCTTTTCTCTGTTAATTGTGAGCTGCTCCTTAAGACACTTCTTATCCTGTTAGATCCATCCTCTCAATGAATCACTACTGCACCTGACAGGCAGTAAAGATAAGGTATGGAGGGGTTTTAAAAGGTTGTTTTCTTCTGCTTTTATAACTAGGTCCATTGACATGTTTGTTTCCTTGTATGGCATCTAAAGACAGGTCCATGTCTCCCAATGGCACCTTGCAACCCCCAGACACTGCTCTTGCTTTGAGCAGTGTGTTTGCTCAGATGATTTCCAGAGGTCTCCTCCAGGAGCACTGCAAAGCCACGTGCCTGTGGCCTCCCAGGGAATGGCTCTGTTTGGCTGACAGTGCTGAGGAAGCATTTCCGAAGCTGCTTGTGCTCAGCAGGGTGCAAGCCAGCTCCCAACATGTTCCAGCAGCCTCCAGGAAATCTGGGACACAGAAAGCTCCAAGGCCACTGAAAGCAAGAGCAGATGCCTTCCATCCTGCTCACTTCCAGCCAGGCTGCAGGGCAGCAGATCCGATGCTTGGTTCCTTCTGTAGCTCTTTCCCAACTCCGCTCTCACCCAAAGCTGTTTGCACAGGGACAGATGAGCTGCCTCACCTCTGGGTGCTCAGCTGGTACCGAGCTGCCCGGGCACCAACATTGCGCACCAGCCGAGTCTGCTGGGTGCTGACCTTGACCTGACACTTGGAGAAGTCCAGCTGGGCAGGGAAGTCCAGCACAGCTCGGGCACCAATGGCCCGAATTGGCACAACGATCCTTTCCCTTGCAGTGAGGCACACCAGCTCGTGGCAATAATCCTGCAGGAAAAGAAACTGGCTCAGCACAGGACATTTAGTGCCATCCCCATGGCAGAAGAAAAACCATTTCCTATACCCCTTCAAGGCCATCAATTTACCTATTGCACCCTCAAATGAACACGAAGTTCTACTACTATGTCACATTTTAAAGGCACCAGTGCACTTTGCAAAATCTGTCTCAGTGGCATTCAGCTCTTGTGTCACTTGGGTCATACAGATAACAACTCTAGGCCACCATCATTTTTACTCTAAACTTTAATGATGTTAAAGAATTCCTAAGCCCCTTCTAAGCAACATGGAGCTGGGGAACACAGGACATTGCTCTTTAATCTTCTGTATTCCCACTGTCTGAGAATAGGACAAAGTGTTCAACTGACTCTAAGCAGCAAAAGGAAGAGGAGAAAACAGCTGCACCCAAAGACATCCTGCACCTCTGGCTTGGTGCAGAAACATCGGTTGGCTCACAACTCCCGTCTAACTTTGCCGGTCCAACCAAGTCAGGAGAAGAACAGTGCTAAGAGGTAGCAGGATGCTTCAGCTGTGTCTTGCCTGTCTGTGCCAGCAGAGCCGAGTGAAACCAATGTACAGCTGAAGGCCTGAGCATGTGTTCTGTCCCTTTCCCTTTGCCACAGGAATTCCTTCTGTCAGGCTGGGCACTCACCTGTGCTGCTCTGACCATCCTGCCCTTGGGGACCTGGGCATGTGCCGGGGGGGGAAGATCAAACTCTGCCCAAAGCCTTGAGAGCCACGGCTGGTCCCAGCTGGAAGAGCTTCCAAAGCAGCTGTTCTCTCCCAGCTCCTGTGTGGGCACAGATGCAGCCCTGCAGGCAGCGCTGGAGCCAGGGCCACAAAGGTCCCTTGCTGTCTGCAGCTCACTTGGCTGAAGATGCCCCACTGCTGAGGCTCTGTCAAGGAGATGCCTCTGTTTTCTTCTGTGGAGGGCTCTGTCAGCTCAGACAGAGAAAACAATTAACAGGGAGAACTAAAACCTAGACACATTCCTGTGCACCTCACTCTTGGTACAGTGTTCCTTTCTTGCATCTCTTGGACTCATCCAGCAGCGATCTCTCCTTGCTGTGAGTTCTGAGTGTTGTGCAGGGATGGAGTTCAGGCAGTTCTGAGAGCTCCTCCCCATTCTCTGGAAAGGACACTGCCTCAATCCAACGAAACGTAAGAGGAAACAAATGCCCAAAGAGCAGAAATCCCCAACCATGTCCCATGCAATCATGGAGAAGCCAATGGGACAGAGCCATATGGCTGGAGTATATGTGTTCCACTCTGTATTATTAATTCACTGATGCTAAGTATTTCAGCAGGAAACTCCCAGGGCTCCCAGGAATGTCCTAGTGGCTGTGATCACAAGTTATTCACCAGTGCCACTTGTTCACGAAAAGCCTTTCTGAACAAACACAACTCTGAGGCTCTAGCTGGTTTACTTTTGCCTTTCAGCTGCTTCCCTCTAAGTTCCAGAGGGAGAAGTTTCTCAGCAGGAAGAAGGAGGCCAGCACTGGGGAAGGTATCCTGCCCAGAATTGGCCCATTTCTAGACAGGAGTGAGACTCGCCCAAAGGTAGCCTTTTCCTGCTCTTTTCCTTTCTGTTTCACATGAAGTTTGAAGAGGGTGTGTGTTTGTGACAGGCTTGCCTCCAGCAAAATACCTCAGTGTCCAGGTCCTGCTGTCATTGCAAGGTGCTGGGAGTGGTGGACTGGGAGTCCTGATCTGCACTAAGGCAACACAAATACCCTCTGCTGAAGCTGCTGGGGTGTGCTGGAGTGCAGCTGCCATTGCTAAAACAATGGGAGGAAGGCTGGGGACACAAAGGCACAAAATTGCCCTTTGCCATTCTCCTGCTGAAGGAGCCACCTCTTGCTTTGGTGTGGTCACCATCAAATGCTCGGGGTCACAGGATTCCCTGCAGAGTGGCAGCGTTGGCCTTTGAAGGCCAAGGATGTGCAGGAATTACTTCAGATTGAACACAACAAATTGCATTACTGCTTTGGGCTGGAACAATGTGTTGGACCCTGATGGGGTGTTAGATTTTGCAGGCTGCCAGATGTCCAGGGGACTGGCCCTGGGCAGAGGGGAATGGATGTGCTTTATCTGGATCAGTGCCTACTCAGAGGTGTGTTTAAAGCTGCTTTTCTGGCAGGACTAGCTCGGTATAAAGCACAGTCCAAACGGGTAAGTGACTGAGGTGGGCTGTTGAGCAGGAAATTGGCAGCAAGAGACACAGAACACAATCCAGGTAAAGGATTGTCCTGGAGAGGAGCCTTGGGAACACCTCAGGGAAGGGCACAGCTAAGGGACAGTGTGCTGCAGCCACTCCCTTCAGCAGAATGTGTCTGCTGTGAAGTCACAGAGGAGAGCTGCTTGCATCTCTGCAGTGACAGCAGTGTGGCTGGAGAAGGCAGAGAAAGCAGGGCAGAGTTTTCTCCAAGCAATGTCTCTGCTCCAGAAGCATTTGCTGTTGTTGTGTCATTCCAGACGTGCCTCTAGAATGGCATGAAATAAGATCGCAGTAATGACAAGAAAGCACCCATTTAAAGGCCATTGAAAAAGGAGATACCAACTCTACTTTTACCCAAGTTGCTGAGAAAATAACTGAACCTTATCCTCATTCAGCATTCACCTCACTTGTCTTTTTATTTTCAGCTCATTTGTCTTTTTATTTTTGCCTTTTCCTCTCTTTGGAACACACTAACTTTTAAATACAATGAAAAAGAACAAAATCATCAAAGCAAAAGAAAAGTGTTTCTTAGTAAGGATTCAGCTGAGCTGGGGATGTCTCCCTCCCTGAGAGCCAAGCACACACACACACACCCTCTGAGAAACTGGCAATCTTTGTATCCCCTTTGTACCCGGCTGGGGCGGTCCCTGTGCCCTTTGCCATTGGATGGCTACTCAGGAGCTTCCATTCTCTACTGAGCACCAACTTTTCTGTCCCCTCCCTTCTCATCCTCCTTCCTTTTGGTCAGGTCTTCAACCCTGTCCCTCTCACTGTGACACTCAACAAACCAACCGGAACAAATGCAAACCACAAATAACACACAGAACCAACAAATTCCATTCTTTTGCTTAATAACTTTTTGGCTTCAGCCAAGTGTCACCTCATCTCTCACACCTCCTCTGGTCCTGTGCTCTTCTTACAGATGTCTAAGTTGTAGAGCAAAAAAGATATTTGCAGTTGTGTGGGCCTCGGTTTCCCTGTCTCAGAGTAAAAGACATCCCAAATCCTTTCCCATGGAGTCTCCTGTAAATTCATGGGTTTTACTTACTCCATGAGTGCTCAGTCAGTGCCCCAGAGCTCTGTGACCACATGGGCACAGGGCTGTGTTTTAGGAAAATGCTGCCTGGCATTCTGGAGAAAGAAACCTGGAGAAATCCATGCCAGAAGAGCAGCTTGGCTTGAGCCTGCCCTGTGTGGCCCAGCAGCTGTGGATCAGCTCAGAGCAGAGGTGGGTGAGCCACTGTTTGCCCAGTGTGGGCCGGGCAGACGTGCTCCCCCAGAGTCTGTACTTCACTGGGGATCAGTGGAAGATTCTACTGCATGAACCTTCCTCCCAGCAGCTGAAGCTCTCCCTGCTCTCTCTCCTCTCCAGCTGCCGTCAGCTGCCCCGAAACAGAGCTGGTTTGGGGTTTCCCCACCAGAGCTGGTATTTCAGAACTTCGTCGCTCGGGAGGTCTCTGAAATGGTGCTGTCTCTCATGAATAAGGACAAGGTAAGTGTTGGCACGCGAAGCTTTAACACTGTGCTGGAAGAGGAGAGTGCTGTCATTCCCTCAGTGTAGAGCAAAGCAAGTTATGTGCTGCAGCACATGCAGAAGAAAATGTCTCAGCACCTTCTTCTGCAAGATGGTGGAAATCTTCCTGCTGGGAATTGTCCCCAGATTTTGGCCAGGCGTTGATGGTGTCTATCCCAAAGGAGTTTCCTTCTCTTGAAAGCTCTGGATTGACAGGAATGTTGAGGGCTGTACAGTTCTTACCTGCTCTCATGCTTGGCCTTGGGTCTATAGCACACCCTGTGTGTCCTTGGTTAATCTTGGCTCCTGGTAGGAATCTCTGCCTCTGTCAGCCAGTTTGGCTCCCTTTGTGCAGCTCACAGGCAAAGCTCAGGGGCTGAGCCTTCTGCACTTTATGCTGGAATCACTTCTCATTAATGGCATTGGCCCTGCAGGAACCGTGTTCTGCAAGAGCCCTGCAATCAGAGTGATGGAGCAGAAGCAGTGAGAGGCCTTTAGGTGCCACTTGAGGCTCCTGCTCAGCTTCATCCAGCTCTGCTCAGCTTTTCCAAAAGCAACACGGTGCGCTGCTTTCCCTTTGCAGAAGCACAGCACATCCAAAGCCATGTGCTCCTGGAGGTTTCCACCTTCACCTGAAGAAATTGGGATTGTTTTGCAGTTTCCCAAGAGAGCTGAGAGGGAAACAGTTGAAAACTGTCAGTTGTGTTCCACTGTAAAGAGGAAAACTTGAGACCATTTGAATTTCAGTCAGGGAAACATTTTCTCAAGTGAGGCTTGTGCCAAGAGTGGGCTGGTGGGAGGAGACAGGAGGGAGTCCAAATCATCTGGTTTAGACTTTTGGAGAGCATTTTGGTGCTCAGGGGTTGATGATATCAGTGTGCTAGAAAATGCATGTGTGCTCTGTCTGTGAGCCCCAGAGGGCAGAACCTGGCCTGCTGGCTGCAGGCAGGAATGCCCGGCAGCCCAGCTTGCCTGTACAGGCAGCAGGAAGCCCTGGAGAGCCAAGATTGGCTTTGCATACTGGAACCACACTGTCAGTCAGCGCTGGTCCTGTTTCTCCAGGCAGAAAATGCCTCTGAAGCCCCATGGTCAATAGACACCGCCTGTCTGTGTTTCTGTCACTTTTGGCAAGCTGGTTGCTCTCATGGTTTTATGATTCTTCCTTGCTGCTTTACTGCCCATTTAAATTCTCTTTGCCATCTCCTTGTTTTAGGGATTGTCTTGCTGTGTTCATTCCTTCTTTTGCTTTTCAGGTTTGCTTTTATTCCCAGTAAGACCACAGTGTTTGGTCTCCTGTCTTGCTGCTCTGCCTGCCTGACTGTATCCCCAGAAGGTCCCTACCCAAACCTGATCTGCTGGAAGGGAATTTCTTCCTTGCCCCACAGTAATGTGCTGGTTTGCTTTTAGGTAGCACATTCCCCCTCTGGAACATGACAACTTGATGCCTGTGTGCAGGCAGAAGCCAGCAGGTTTTTGGCCTTGTTGAATATGCAGGTGACTTGGTTCAGGTGCTGTGTCTCCATCCTGCTGGCGCTGACCTGCTCAGCCCTTCCTTCCCAGCAGGCACTGCCCTATGGCCCTGGCCAAATGCTGGAGCCAGAGAGAAGGGATTCAAGTTCAGCCTTGTGAATGATGTGCCTGTGCCTGCTCAGCTGAAAGTGCTTTGGAAGAGGGTCAAGGGAGGGATGTTAGCAGGGCATGGACAGGTCTCCTCTCGTCCTGTTTCCACAAGTGGCAAAATGATAATTTCATGTCTTTGCTGCAGTTTCTTCACGTGGTGAAGGTCTCCATGGAGAGCTCACCTTACTTCCAGCTGGTGAGCTCCAGCGATGCGTACCGTGCCGTGCCGCCGGGCGCCTCTGCCCCTGTGCGCATCCGCTTCACCCCCAGCAAGAACCAGGTGAGGCTGGAGGAGCCAAAGCACACAATGATCTCCACAGCCATTGTTTTCCCTGCACGCTGGCTCCAGCCCATTGCATGCTGTGAGCTGGGCTCCAGGCGTGGGCAGGCAGCCTGCAGCCAGTCACACCTTGGCACTGCTGGCAGGCACTGCAGCCAGGCCTGACAGGCTCTGCTTCCCCTCCCTGCACATTGCTGAGCATTGCCAAGGGAAGATGCACAGGAAACAGGATGAAAATGACAGAGGGCTGTTGATAGATGTTGGGCCATCTCTAGGTCCAGTGGAAGGGGTATCATTCTGATGGAAAACACCAGAGGAACAAAGAGGTCAGAGAGCTTTCCTCCTTCCTGGACTGCCAACAGCTTCCCTGCGTGCCCCTAGGCTGGAGCAAAGCCGGTGCTTTTTCAGCCCCTCTGTTGTGCAGCCTTGCAGCTGTGCTGTCCCAGAGCACAAGTGAGCATGGCACAGCTGCAGGGCCAGGGCAGAGGCTGTGCTGTGCCCGTGAGCCCGGCCTGGCACAGGCACACTGGGCTCTGGGTGCCCTTGGTCAGCAGGAGGTTGCTGAGCTGCAGGGGACTTGGACACCTGCCTGCAGGAGCTGGTGTAGGGCAGGTACAAGCTGCAGGCAGAGCTGTGAGCCCAGAGCCCGTGGCAGTGACACTGCTGGGGCTCTGTCTTCATGCCTGTCGCTGTGCTTGCTCTGTCAGCTGGCACCCATTCTGTGCCAAAGCTGCTTTTGTGGGGAGGTTTGAACAGCAGTGCTGAGGCCCTGGCAAGTCTGATCTCAGTGCTGGGATCTGGAGGGTTCATGTTCTGATCTGGAGGCTTGTTCATACAGAAGGGTTGAGGGCATGGCATGGAAGGGAGGAAGCCTGGCAGGGAAACAAAGAGAGGCCCTTTCCAACAGCATCCTGCTACCTCTTAGCACTGTTCTTCTCCTGACTTGGTTGGACAGGCAAAGTTAGAGGGGAGTTGTGAGCCAACCGATGTTTCTGCACCAAGCCAGAGGTGCAGGATGTCTTTGGGTGCAGCTGTTTTCTCCTCTTCCTTTTGCTGCTTAGAGTCAGTTGAACACTTTGTCCTATTCTCAGAAAGTGGGAATACAGAACCCTAAAGAGCAATGTCCTGTGTTCCCCAGCTCCATGTTGCTTAGAAGGGGCTTAGGAATTCTTTAACATCATTAAAGTTTAGAGTAAAAATGATGGTGGCCTAGGGCTGTTATCTGTATGACCCAAGTGACACAAGAGCTGAATGCCACTGAGACAGATTTTGCAAAGTGCACTGGTGCCTTTAAAATGTGACATAGTAGTAGAACTTCGTGTTCATTTGAGGGTGCAATAGGTAAATTGATGGCCTTGAAGGGGTATAGGAAATGGTTTTTCTTCTGCCATGGGGATGGCACTAAATGTCCTGTGCTGAGCCAGTTTCTTTTCCTGCAGGATTATTGCCATGAGCTGGTGTGCCTCACTGCAAGGGAAAGGATTGTTGTGCCAATTCGGGCCATTGGTGCCCGAGCTGTGCTGGACTTCCCTGCCCAGCTGGACTTCTCCAAGTGTCAGGTCCAGGTCAGCACCCAGCAGACTCTGCTGGTGCGCAATGTCGGTGCCCGGGCAGCTCGGTACCAGCTGAGCACCCAGAGGTGAGGCAGCTCATCTGTCCCTGTGCAAACAGCTTTGGGTGAGAGCGGAGTTGGGAAAGAGCTACAGAAGGAACCAAGCATCGGATCTGCTGCCCTGCAGCCTGGCTGGAAGTGAGCAGGATGGAAGGCATCTGCTCTTGCTTTCAGTGGCCTTGGAGCTTTCTGTGTCCCAGATTTCCTGGCGGCTGCTGGAACATGTTGGGAGCTGGCTTGCACCCTGCTGAGTACAAGCAGCTTCTGAAATGCTTCCTCAGCACTGTCAGCCAAACAGAGCCATTCTCTGGGAGGCCACGGGCACGCGGCTTTGCAGTGGTCCTGGAGGGGACCTCTGGAAATCATCTGAGCAAACACACTGCTCAAAGCAAGAGCAGTGTCTGGGGGTTGCAAGGTGCCATTGGGAGACATGGACCTGTCTTTAGATGCCATACAAGGAAACAAACATGTCAATGGACCTAGTTATAAAAGCAGAAGAAAACAACCTTTTAAAACCCCCTCCATACCTTATCTTTTCTGCCTGTCAGGTGCAGTAGTGATTCATTGAGAGGATGGATCTAACAGGATGAGAAGTGTCTTAAGGAGCAGCTCACAATTAACAGAGAAAAGCCCAAAATTTAGCTTTTCAGGCCTATCTCTTGGCAGTGATTTTCCTTTGGTTCTTACAGTGTCAGGGATGTCTCCTTCACAGCTCTTCTAGCTGTGGGCTCAGGGAGCAGTTTAGTGATGTTGGCTGAAATTCAGAGGAGTTAAGTTTAGCTGTGGAGCTTGTGTCTTTGGGTCTTGGGGAGCCAGGTGTGTGTGAGAGATGAGTGCTACAGCAGGAACAGAGGAGTCTGGTGGGTACAGCCCAGGGATGGAGGAGATGCGGGGGCTGATTTGCACTCAGTTTTCCAGTCCTGACAGCTGAGTCCTGAACTTGGCTGGATCCTCTTCTCCTGATAATTTGAAAAGAAGAAGACACCTTCTTTCTCAGGCAAGCCCTGAAGTCATCCCTGGAATGTTATTCCCATCCTGCCACCTGAAGGCAGGAGCATGTAACATGGGGCAGGAGTGGGAAGGGAATGGAATGGAAGGTAGTGCTGAAGCGTGGCCAGGGATTCCCCTAACTGGCAGTTTCTCTATGGCAGTGAAATTTCTGGCCAAAGACTAAGAACAGAATGCTGTGCCTTGCCCCCAGCAGGCCCTGATCCCCCCAGCCCCAGCAGAGCTGCAGCCGTGCTGGCATCAGCCCCGGGGCAAATGCAGGAGCACGAGCACTGATCTGACTCTGGGGCTGCTGGGGCCTTGTCTTTCCTCCCCTCCCTCCAAAGTCTCACGTCCAGCACATGAACATTGCTGGCCCAAGGCTTCTCCATCAGCCAGCAGTGATGTTCTCACCAGTGGCAATGGGAACAGGTCAGCCCATAATTACAGCAAGAGGTCCTTAATGAGCAGAACCTGAAGCGAGTTCATCAGCTGTTACTACTGACATGAACAAAGTTCAGCTTGGCGGATGTTCTCTTTGTTTTTGTGTGTGATGCATTCATCAGCAAAGTCCCCAGAACACATCTGAAGTGACAGATTGACCAGCAACAAAGCACCAAGGCCAGGAACTTTTGTTTCCTCGCTGGGGCTGTAGAAGGGCACAAAGCCCAGCAGCTGCTGGGCAGAAGCACATTTCCCCTGAGCTGTCCCTGAGCATCAAAGCACAGAGTCTTGTGTTTGTCAGGCAAGAGCTGTTTACCTGGTGACTAAATCCTGATTGCTCCTGTTAAATCCAAAGTGCACCAACACATCTGCATCATTATTTCCAACACATTGCACAGAGTTTCTCTGCTGGGCCAAGCAAACAGTTACCAGCCTGCATGACAGCCCAGAGTCCCAGACTGCATTGCTGGTAAACACACAGAAACCTCCTGTTCTGCTTCCTTGATGTGCTCCTGCTCATGGTGCTTCATTTAGCTGGGATTGGACCCTTCAGACTGTAAATGGCATCATCCTGTTGGGTTTCCATGTCACTGTATTGCTCTAATCTGCATTTGCACTCTTTCAGAGTTTTGATTGCTCCTTTTCTTAGAGCAGCTTTCATTGAAATGCTTAGAAAAGTTGCCCCTTTTAGGCTAAATCACGATGATTTCAAGGTAAAATAAACCAAAGAAGCACACTGCAAATTCAACAGGAACTATTCCTTGGTCTTCAGGGAAAAGTTCCTTCTCCTTGTCTGATTCCTAGGGTGTAATCTCCCAGGACAGGCAGTGCCCTAACATTTTCATCTCTTGAGATGAGTTTTATAGGCAGCAGGAAAAGAGAAATTCCTGAGGCAGTCAGTGTCAAGTTGTGCATGCAAATAGCTCTGAACCCTCTCTGTGCTTTTCACAAACCATTCTCTGATGGGATTGCTGGCAGTGGGAGCCTTGAGGCTCATTGCAGAGAGCTGGATGCAGAGTATGGGGAGCTGAGGTCATTTTACCCCCAGGATCTTGTGAGGGCTGGATCTTGTCAGCAGTGGCTCGGTGGCTGTTTGTGATCCTGTCTGTTCTGTCTCTTGTGCTGCCTGTGCTTGGTTTGCTCCCTGCTTGGCCAAGGGAGCTGCAGGGAGCTGCAGTGCAGCAGGAATCTCATGGCCAGGTGTCCCCCAGGCCTGACCCCTCTCTCTGTGTTGCAGTCCTTTCTCCGTGGTGCCGGCCACAGGAGCTCTGGGCGCTGGTGACACCGTGCAGGTGACAGTGGCATTTCACCCGCTGGCCAGCGGTGCCCATTGCGGCTCCCTGGCCGTGTGCTGCAGCTCAGGTGAGTGCTGGGCCCTGCAGGGCACAGGACAGTTCTGCACATGGCTGCCTGCTGTCCATCCCCTGCATTCCCTCCAGAGGTGCCTGCCCTGTTCCCCTTTACCCCAAAGCAAACTGAGAACTCCTGAGAACTGCTCTGTACTCACTAATCTTTCCTTTGTCCCTTTCTTATTTGATTTGCAATGCTCCAGCTTGGTTTTTCAGATCAGAACAGTATAAAATATTTAAAGACTGATGTGGCTGTGGGTTTGGACAGGGAGATGATTTTCATGGTGCTCATTCTGTAGTGGTTTGTCACATTGCAGAGCCAGGCTGGTTGTGTTTCCTCACCTGTGTCCCCTCCTGCTGTGGGCTGTCACCTCACTTGTTCCTCTGGGCCTCCTTTTGCTGCCCACCTGCCCCCAGGCATATTTGCTGGTCAGCAAGAAGGGATCCAAGGGATCAGGAGAGACAGGAGTCTCCTGGGATGCCCGGCGAGAGCCTGGGCAAGGCAGGACTGAGCAGGGCTCCTCAGCCCTGTCACCTGAAGGACTTGGATGCAGAAATCCTGGTGATCTGAGTGGGTCACTGGAGCACATGGACCAATCTCCCTGTCCATCCTGTCACCTTGGGGCCAAATCTCTACAAACACCCTCAGAAATAAGGTGTTTGAGGAGGTGCCCAGGACATCCTCACGCTGTACACACAGAGCTGAAGGATGTGATCAATGGAGTGGTCCACAGAACTGCTCCTTCAGCGCAAAACTGGGACACTTTCTTCTGTGCCCTGTGCCTTGCTCTGTTCCTTGTGCTTCCATCCGCCAGTGAGCTGAGCAAAGACTCCCCTTTGCTTTGTTCCAGGTGAAGAAAGAATCCACACAAAGCTCCAGGGAGAAGCTGTAGATGTCAACGTTGGGCTGAGCATAAATTCCGTGGAGCTTGACAAGACTTTCACCACCATGTCAAGCCACAGAACCCTGTTCATTGAAAACAGGAGTAACATCACAGCCCACTTCCAGTGGAAGGCTTTTGTTACTGAGGAAGAAGAGAATGAAGAGAAGAGGAGGTTGGTTTGAAAGATGCATTTCAGTGAGATACAGGCCCAAGACTGAGCTAACATGTGGCCTCAGGGGATGTTGGTGCTTTTGAATGGTTAAGGCCAAGTAAACCATGCCCGGCACTGGGGTGTGTGTCCCTGGGCTTCAGGAGCTCAGCACTCAGCATTCCAGGTCATTTATACTCCAACCAGGGATGGCATTTTGGGAAGGAAAGGTTGGTTGTGATGACTGGATTTCCTCAGGTCCTAATTGGGCTCTTGTCTCTCTTCTCTTCTTTCTACATGACCTGGCAACATCGTTAAACATTTCCTGAGTTGCCAGTCCCTCTTTCCAAAGGTGACACACCCTCTTTTTTCCCCTTAGTTCCTTCAAAAGCTCCTTGCCCATGCGGGCTGGTTGTGTGTCCCTGTGCTGCTGTCAGAGAGGTTTTGAGCTCTCAGAGCAGAGAGGATTTTTTGTGAGAGAAGATAGTGCAGGATCCTTTCCCTCTCAGGACATTCTAGTGCCATGCACTGGGATGGGATCCAAAAAGCTCTGGCTCATGAAAAGGTCTCTCTAGGAGTTTGCTGTCTCCCTCCTGCACAACAAAGTTCCTTCCCCTCTCAGAGGCTCTGTTTTCATGCATATTACATATAAAAACTTGAATGTCCCTGAAGGGATTCGGTGCCTGAATTCATCAATTTCCTGTGGAAGTTCTCTGGGATGCTCTTGTGAAAGGCAGAGTAGGGAACCGGGTAGGTCCAAAATGGAAGAAACAAAGAGTGATGCTGGTAACACGTAGCTGCAAGCCAGCTTTGTCTCCCCTTGGCAGGGAAATGCTGCAGTGGGTGCTCTGTGATCTTTCTGTGCCCCCCGGAGCAGCTGAGTGGGAGGAAAAGCCACTTGAAATGGCTGGTAGATTCTCCCTCAGCTATGGCAGAGGCTTTGAGGCAGGAGGTTCTCTGGAGGGATGCTGGCTTTGGAAACCTCTGCTGAGCTTGCAAGTGTGGAGTGAAACTCCCTGCTGGGCCAGGGAACAGCAAGTTGTCCTCTGATCCCTGTGGGACCCTCGTGGCTTGGGCTCAGCCTTTGCTGGGGAGCTGCTGCTGCTCCTCCTCAAGTGCTTTGCTCTCCTGCGCTCACACTTCTCTCTGCAAATCTGTGGCTCATGAAACCATCTGCTGGCCTTGTCTCTCCCTGGGGCTGCAGGAAGTGTTTGCTGTGGCTGCCGAAAGAGGTGTCTCAGGAAAACTTCCCAGAGGAGAAAGAAATGGAGAAGGTGAAGGGCTCTTGTGGAGATCACAGTGCCCTCCTGAGCAGCATGGTCCAGGAGAAGATGGCAAAGGTGCAAGAAGACCCCATGCTGTTCTCTGATGACATTTTTTTCATTGAGCCAATGGTAAGTGATAGCTGAGAACTTTCTCTTCCTCCTTCACCTCCTCCTCCTCCTTCCACCCACCCTACTCCCTACACTCATCCCTTCCCTGCCTGCAGTCACTGGGCAGATCCTCAGCTGGCCCCATGTGCTGGCAGGGAGGACATGGAGTTTCTGGTGAGGCTGCAGGGCTTGCTGCTGAAAGCATTTGTGCCCTGCAGGCTGCAGGCAGGGCTGGGAGCCTGACAAAGCCCAGCTCTGCTGCCAGGCTCGAGCTCAAGGCACTGCCTGCGTGTCCTGTCAGTGTCCCAGGGAGCAGTACTTGTAGGCAGGGGCTCCCTCCACACGTGGGGCTCAGCAGAGGCTGTTGGAGCACTGCCAGCTCACACACTGACCTGGAGCTTGCAATTGTTCCCTGGCAAAAGGAGGCCAAATTCAGCCCAAGGTTAATGACAGAAATGCCAATCCCCTCCTGTAACCATGCCTTGCACTATTTCTGAGTGTCCCTTCCAGCATCATCTCTGAGCCTGGACACAAGGGTGGAAGGTTGAAATGGGCCTTTGGAGTTGTCCTGCACACAGGGACAGAAAACCTTGTCCTTTTCTGGTGATGCAAGCAAACTGCCACATGCTCCCATCAACCAGAGCCTTGATTCTGAGTACTGGCATTGTGAGAGATGATGAATGCCTGGTGTGTGCACAGTGCAACATCCCTTCTCATCTTGGAGTAAACCCTAGAATAATGCCAGCCTCTGCTTTCTTTCAATACAGGTTAAACTAATATTTTTATTTGCAAGGAAGGGGATCATGTTCTCTTCTTGGTTACAGCTATGGCCCATCTAAGGCCAAGAGCCAGCAGGGCACAGTGGCAGTTGCATCCCACTGTAGCTGACAGCAGCATGATGTGCCCAAGAGCTTGTGTCAGAGCAGCAGGAATATTGTGGAGAGTGGGAGCTGATCAGCTGAGCATTGAGAGCTGTGTTGGGCTGGGTTTGGAGTGTTTCCTTGGCTCCTTGTGTTGTTCACTCATCACTGATGCTCTAAACAAAGGCTTACAGGAGGGTGGTGAAAACAAGCAATGTGACGTTTGCAAAGCAATGTTTTGCTGTCTCTTTCTGCTGTAGGAGGGAGAAATCGGGCCGAATTGTTCAGCTGAAATCAAGGTGACCTTCAAACCCCTGGAAGCACTGGAGTATGGAAGTGTGGCTTACTGCAGCATCTCAGGTGCAGCTCCTTTGCCCTGCCTCTCTCCCCCTCAGTGAAGCCATGGTGCCAGCCTGCGCCCGCTGGGCTCCCATGGAAGTGCTGGGAAGAGTCCCTGGTCAGCAGGGCAGTGCTGGCACATCCCCCCTGGCCCTGCAGCTCCCAGGGAGTCTCCCGTGCCAGGCCAGGGCTCAGAATGCTGTGTGTGCCTGAGTGATCCCAGAACAGCCCAGGCAGTGCAGGGAGAGGTTTTCATGCCATGGCTTTGCCAGCCTTCCCTCAAAGGCCAGAGAGCTGCAGAGCAGAACAGCTTTAGTGAACAAGCACTCAGCCCCTGCAGGCCCCTGGCCTCCAGGATGGCTCCATTTGCCATGGATCCATCATCAGGAAGCAGGAGCTGAGTTAGAAATGGGCTCCCTGAGCCTGGATCACCTCCCAGTGCCCAGACAGCAGCAGAGCAGAGGGGGCTGAGCCCCCCTGAGCCCGGGCTGTTGGTAGAGGGAGCAGCCTTGGCCAGCAGCTGCTTCTTTCCCTGTGTGGCAGTTGTCACCTTGCAGCTCTCAGTCTGTGGCAATAGAACACAGTGCTGAGTGTCACAAGGGGAGCACTTGGGCAACAAAGTCCTGTGCTCCTGGGCCAGGGAGTTTGGGAATTGCCAAACTCTGTAGGAGCTTTGTGCCTGCACTGAATGGATTTCAAAGCTCCTCTAGGTGCATGGGAAGGAAAGCACAGAATCACAGTATGGTAAGGATGGAATGGACCTTAGAGATCATCTATTCCCAAGGCCCCTGCCATGGGCAGGGACACCTCCCTCTAGAGCAGGGCGCTCCAAGCCCCATCCAGCCTGGCTTGGAACACTTTCAGGGCTGGAACCTCCACAACATCCCTGGGGAACCTGCTCCAATGCCTCACCACCCTCACAGGGAAAATTTCTTCCCTAATATCTTGCCTAAATCTCCTTTCTCTCCATTTCTACCCATAACTCCATGGCGTGTCACTACAGGCACCAGAGATGTTTTAAACTCAGCAAACTGGTGGCTCAAATTGGAAAGCAGCCCAGGAAACGGGTTAGCAATTGCAAGTCAGCCTCAGGGGATATGTCCTGAGGGAAGAGAAGGGTGCATATCTTCTCCTGCAGCATCAGGAGCTGGTTGCATCCAGCTCAGAGTCGGGGACTAGCACTGAGGCAGCCTGGAAAATGCAGTGGAGCAGAGGGAATGATTGTACTGCAATGGACATCTCTCCCCAGGCTGTGAGAGCAGGCTGCCCCTGCAGCTCAGAGGGGAAGGCCAAGGACCCTTGGTTGAACTCAGCTCTCCTACTCTGAACCTTGGGAACATTTTCGTCAACACCCCCCATGTCTATGAGGTGAGCAGCAGGGCTTGGGATGGATGCTGATGGCTCCTGAGGCAGCAGCAAGCCTGGTGCAGCTGTGGAATTGCTGCCAACCTGGGCAGCTGTGAGCAGGGAATATTTGATGGACTGCTGAAATCTGGGGGGTCACAAAGGTGTGTCAGTTGTTCCTGAAGCCCCAGTCCCTGCTTTTGGGCAGCCTTCCTTAGGGATCATCTGGGAGGCTTCCTGCAAAACAACCCCTTTGGCACATGAAACCAAGCCTGGGTCAAAAAGCTGCATGTTCAGAGGCTTTTGTGGCAGTGCCAGACACAAGGCACCTTTGGACTGGGCTGTGCAGAAGCAGCTGCAACAAACTGGCTGCCTTTGAGCTTCAGCCCACTGCCAACAACTCCCAGCCAAGTGTCTTCTGCTTATTGCTGCAATCACAGGAAATCCTTGGGAGTTCTCTCCCTTGCTGACCAGTCCCTCACCACACTTCAGCCTCGGTGCATCTCTGGCTCTAGAAAGAGAAAAGTGTTCCTGGGAATAAAGCAAAGGTTTTTTTCTACCTATTTGCCTCCCCCCCACTAGAGTCAAGCTTGCAAAAACTTCATGAGGCGCTGCATCATGGCCGACACTTTCAAAATCTTGTGCTGTGGATGGGAAAGACACGCTGAGTTTTCTCACCAAAAGATGGTGCTGTCTGTACGTTTTGATGCTGATGCCTCATTCTCAATGTATTGTTTTCATGGTCTGGGAAAAGGTGAATGAGCAGATGGTGCTGTTGGAGCTGTGCTCACTGGGGCAGCAGCAGCTCTGGGGTGATTCCCTACACAGCTGCAATCAGCCCACGTTACTCTCAGGGCCAGCTCTCAATGTGCTTGGTGCTGCTGAGCAGAGGGGCACTGCTCTGTGTCCATGGGATAAGCCCAGGGTGACTGCAGTTCTGTGGAGTTGCCACTGCTCTGCGTGAAAACCCAAAGGCAGAACTTGTCCTGTTGTATCTTTGGACTTCTGCCATTCAGCAGCACAAAGCATCTTCTGCCTTTTCTGGGTGTTCATTGCATCATTAGACAATAACTCACAAGAAGGGAAGATTCCACACGTATTTCCATTTTGCTTTCTTGCTGCTGCAGGTGAAACTGATGAACCAAGGAGCTATTGATGCTCCCTTCACCTGTCTCCCTTCAGCCACCAACCTGGGCTTGTGTTTCAAGTTTGCCCCTGAGAAGGGCATCATTGCAGCAGGTGGGAGCCAGAGTGTGCAGATCTCCTTCAGTGCCACCGTGCTGGGGAGCTTTGAGGAGGAGTTCCAGTTCAGAGTGGCTGGATCTCCTGTGCCTGCCATCCTGACCATCAAGTAAGGACCCTGGGTGCTGGGTGGGCACATCTGTAGCTGTCTCTGGGACATCCCCCACCTACCTCCTTTTGGGGTGGAGCAGGGGAAAAAGGTGTTTTCTGAGGTGTGAATCTCTGCTCTGCTGCTGGCATTGCTTTAGTGTGAGGCTGCCTGCTGCCCTGTGTGGTAGCTGGGAGCTGGAATGACTCCTCCCTGCAGGGATCTCCCTGTGCCTTGGGCCATGGCAGGCAGTGGGATGGATCAGCTTTGGGCAGCAGCTGCTCTGGGATGTCCCACCTGAACCCCCAGCAAGGCCCCCAGGGCTTTGCAGATGGGCCAGCCTGGCTGATTCTGCAGCAGCAGCAGGGTTTGTAAAACCTTGTGTGAATAATCCATGCCAGATGGGCAGCAGCAGCCTCAGCTCACCTCTCATGGCCATGCTGTGGGGCACAAGCTGTGCTCCCAGCTCCTGTGCCCAGAGGGCTCTGGTGCCTCCTTTGCACAGCCAGCAAAGGGCTGATGTGGGAGTCAGGAACTGTGCAGCAGGAACTGTGCCAAGGACTGGGGCACCATCCTGTGGGCAAGAGACAATCCTGGCCCAGCCAAAGGGAGAAGGGCGGGTCATAGGAGAGGCAGAGCTCAGTGCTCAGCACCACAGCAGCGTGAGGCCTTTCCCTGCCAGCCTAAACCATGTGCTGCAGGATAATGCAGTGGAAGCAGGAGAGCTGATGCTGGCTGCTCTGCAGCTTTGGAGCTCGGCTGCTGCTCTTGGGTGGCACTGGCTCCAGGCAGTGAAGAAATGAAAGCAATCTGCACTGGGTGATACCAATGAGATAAGGGAGATGGATAAAGTAGAACGAGGAAGGTTTTCCTTAGAAAGAGAAATGTGGTGAGCAGGTGTGCCCATAGTGGAGAAACAGTGACGCTGCCTTCGTTTTTGGAGGAAAAGTGCTGCTTTTTTCATTTGGAAATCAAGAGGTAACCTTTCACCATCAAATAATTGATTCTCCTCTGTCCCTCCCCCAAAGTGGCCATGGGGTGTTTCTGCATAAGCAGCTTGCTCCTTGAGCAAGGGCAGGTGTCTCTTGTTGAGATGTGCAGAGCAGAGCCAGGGGCAGTCCTGTGAATACAATAGAGGACACAGTTCACTGGTTCTTGATTTTGAACCAAAAGGCAGAGTGGGCACTGATTGGCATCAACCATGAAATCAACTGGTGGATGTTGTGCAGCTTCAAGTGCTGATTTCAGTGGATGTTGGTGGCTTTTGGAGTGTGTCTGCTGAGTTGAAGGACAGGTGAGGTGCTGTGCTAGATTCAGGACAGCCAAGTTTGGTTGTTGAAGCTCTTGCTCTTGGCTGTGCCAGCTGGTGCACTGCTGACAAGCTGGTCCTTTCCTCTAGGATTCATCTGTGCCCTGGGTAGAACTGTTGCTGCTCTTTTCAGAGGATGTTTGGGAATGCCCTGGACTCGTGTCTCAGAACAGTGTCTGTAATGATTGTGTGGGTCAAACTGTCTTGAGAAAGCTCCTCCATGGGAACAGCAGTTGCAGCTCAGAAGGAGCAAAGCAGGGAAGCTGTGGCTGGAAGGGCTGCTTACAGAAGTTTGTGGGGACACCTTGATGTCCATGCCATTGCAGATGGGGAAACTGAGGCACGGAGCCATGTCTGGGTGTGTGTTCACGGTCCTTCATGGGACCCCCAGCAACCCGGGGGCTTCTCCTGCCTGCCCTGTGCCCAGAGCCCATCAGGGGCTGTTGGCTGCTGCCCCTTGGCTTGAGCTGCCTCCTGTGCCCAGGGCCCTGTGCTGAGCACACGGGGCTGTGTTGGTTGGAAACCCAGGGTGCCCTGAGCCCGGGTTTTGTGCCCCTGAGCCACGACAGCCGCACCTTTGCAATGCCTTTAACCGAGCCATTGCCTGCCCTGTCCTCGGCCTGCAGGGGCAGCGTCACTGCACCGAGTTTACACTTCGACCTCGCTGAGCTCGACTTCGGGGACATCTCCTTTGGTGAGTGTTCCCTGGGCTGGGACACAGCCTCAGGGATGTGTGCCTTCCAACAGAAAAGCATCCCTCACTCCTGCCCTGCCCCAGCAGCCGCTTCAGGCTGTGAACTGCAGGGCTGCTGCTGCTGCCTCAGGGGGCATTTTGCCATTGTGAGATCCAATGGAAGCAAGGAATAGGAAGGCAGTATTTTCTGGTGTCTCTGTGCTGCTATAAAGGACAGATGTCTGCCAAGGAAGGTGGAAATCTTCCTGCAATGGAAGGATGATCCCCTCCCTCCAAATGATTATCCCTTTAAAAAGACACGGCTCCCAGGCAAAACTGTGGGAAAAGGAGTAACAGTTCTTTGCTAGACTATCTCAGGAGAGCACAGACAAGAAGGCAAGAACAGACATTTCCCAGATGCCAAGTCCTGTTTTTCCCCTTTGGTGGAGGTCTGGTCACAGCAGGAGGAGCTGTGGGCTCTGGCAGGGCAGGGATCCCCCCCAGCCGGTGCAGGAAGGGAAGGGAAGGAGGAAATGCTCCTTTTGCAGAGCCCCAGAGGGCAGGGGGATGTGGGCAGTGCCCAGCAGCAGCAGCAGCGGGGCAGGCAGGCAGGGTCGGTGCCAGCGCTGAGCTGCAGCCAGGGCAGCCCCGGGCCAAGCACAAACCTCCCGCAGCAGCAGCGGCCGAGCTGCGATCCCCGAGCGGGAGGAAGGGAAGCTCCGCTCCCTGCCCAGCCTCAGCTCCCACTGCACAGCCGCCCACGGCATCATGCCACAACTCCCAAAACCCCCAAGGGAAAAGCCCAGCCCAGGGCCAAAACCCCCCAGAACCTCCCAGAACCCCTATCCCCCTTCTCAGACCAAGGGCAACATTCACTGCCAAGCCTAAAGCCAGAACAATGAAGTTCATGAACTTCTGAAGGAAACTCATTGCCTTTTTTGAGCTGCTTCTTCCCCAGCCTGCATCACCACGGAGGCGCTTGTCAAGTTGCCTTTGGAAGGAACGAAACACGAAAGGCAAGAGATGGAAATATGGTTCTGAAGCAGGAGATTGATCCTGCTGAATCCAATTTCATTCCTAAAGGGCTCTTCGGCTGAAGGCAGCTGTTGTATCTTTGCTTCTTTGTAACTGTTGACTGTTGTCTGCATGTGCTGGCCTCAGTCTCCTTGGAGGTTTTGACATCTGGGTTTGTCCTTTTTGTGCCTCTCTTGCCTCCCTGCTGGAGTCCCTGCTGGAGCTGGCAGTGGTCACTTGGATGGGCACAGAGAAGCTCTGGGCTGCAGCTGCAGTTGTTTTTTCTCCCCATCTGTGTCCCAGATGCTCTTGGTGAGCAGGCCTGGGGAGAAGTCTCCTCCCCACAGAGCTGGCCAGCCCAGCCAGATGTGCAGTGCAGAGCAGGCTGTGGCTGCTCTGCGCGCTCTGCAGGACATCCCCACCATCAGTGGCTGTATCTCTGGCTTTGCTTTGCAGGATGGAAAGCAAATCTCAGAGCCAAAGTGGGGTAAACCCTTGCAGGCAGCACTCTCAGTGAGCAGCATGGCTGTGATGTCCCCGTCTGTTGGGTGAGGTGGGACCTGGTTCCTAATTGCTAATGTCAAAGCAAGGCTTGGCTGTGCCCCCAGTTGAGTGGGCTCTGAGCTGTCACGTGCTCAGTCTGTTTGGCCCAAAGCAAGAGATGCCTTAAGGATCCTGCAGAGAGAAGCTGCATTAGGGTGCTTTGCCTCACGTTCTAGTTCCTGATTCCATCCTCACTTTCTTTTGCTGTAGCTTCTTCTCACTGACAACTCACTCTTTATATGTCTTGAAAAAGGTGGCAGTGTTGGCAGGCTGAGCAGGGAATTGGACAGCTTGAATTCTCAGAGTAAATGCTGGGTCTGGGTGCACACTCATCACTGAGAGAGAACTGGTGCTGGTTTGGGGCAGGTGAGGGAGCTCGTCCCCATCCCAAAGAGAGAAGCTTGCAGTGTTCAGCAGGGCTAGGAGTGGGCATTTTCAAGGCTGCAGTCTGGAATCTGTGTCAAAGGGAACTAAGTGACGATTAATTCCTCACGCAGCTTCTGGGTGAGCTGTAGTTCAGACCATAAAGAGCTCAACTCCAATCCCACTTTGATCCTGCCAGGATCTTGTCCCCAGGATCATGCCCTGCTGGGTGCCTGAATGGATATTTGTGTCCTTGCCCAGGCTTTCCCTACACGCAGCGCTGCCGCCTCACCAACAACTCCGCGGTGCCCCTGACGTTCCAGCTCCCCATGTCGGACGATGGCACGCAGCCGGCTGTGGACAGCATGGATCAGATCCGCAGGGACACCGACCCGGGATCTGCACTGCTGGGAGGCCTCAGCTAGCTGGCTTACTCAGGATGTTCCTCAAAGAGCACTGTTTGCTTTCCAAAATCATATGCCTGAGTTCACAGACCTTTTGGTCAAGGCCTGAAGCCATTCTTGTGTTTTTGAGAGCGACTGATTTGATTGCAACGGGGCAGAGCAAGGATGAGGGCAGAAGGTGGCTGTTAGAGAGATGTCATTGTATCAAGCAGTGAGCTTTTCTTCGTGGTGTCATTTCCCCCCTCCTGGGGAGCAGAAAGATTTGTGTTCACTGCAGGAAGCTCCAGTGGAGACAAAAAAATCTGCAGCCATGTGTAGCGGTTCAAATTTATTGTATTGATTCCTTGTTAAGTGGTTTGTTCTGTGGTACCCCGTGTTCTCCCCGAGTTGGTTTACCCCTGGGATTTACCTTCCCTCAAAGCTGTCCCTCATGCCATTCCCTGCCCCTTGTTCCAGCTCTTTCCCTGCCTGTCAAACCCAGCCCCTTTTGTTCCCCAACCTTCTTTGCCAATTTAACCTGGAGCCAATCCCTGTCTGCAATGCCCCTTTGGAATTCCCCTATTCCTGGAGGCTCCATTGGCCCATGTGAGCCATCCTCCCCACCCTCCTACCCAAAGTGGCCCCAGACACTTGATGTAATCCCCTCAGTGCTCCCCTGAGGATTCCCTTTTGGCTTGCTGTTTGTATCCACCCCCTGATTTTTGTCTGTACAAAAGCCCTTGCACAGGAGTGTCCAGGGCTCTTTTGGCTTTTATCCTTTTGCTTGGAATAAACCCTTCCTTGTGGAACTTCAAGACAGAGATCCTCCTCCTTTCTCCTCTGCCGTGTCCCGTTGGTGGCTTGTCTCTTGTGGCATAGAGCAAGAGGCTCTGAGGGTTCTGCCTGTGGTCAATGCCCACCCTGGGGCAGTTCTGAGGGTTCTGCCTGTGGTCAATGCCCACCCTGGGCAGTTCTGAGGGTTCTGCCTCTGGTCAATGCCCACCCTGGGGCAGTTCTGAGGGTTCTGCCTGTGTTCAATGCCCACCCTGGGGCAGTTCCCCACTCCTGGTGTGGGGCCGGAGTTCTCAGAGCCAGCCCGGGCCCGGGCTCCCAGGGCAGCCATGAACTGCCCAGCACCTGCTGGGCCACACTTTGCCCTCAGCCTCCTGCTGTAAAGCTGAACTCATTGTGGTCGAGTCAGATTTCCTCTGCATGGATGTCTTTGTAGTCAGATGAGAAATTGGCCCCATAATTTGAATGCAGTGGTGCCTGGAGCTGTAGTCTAATGTTTTAATGTAGCTGACCTGTGCCCTGATAGCAAGGTGTGTTTAACAAATCTGGTATTGCCAGAAGCCTTTTGTTACTCTGAGACTGTGCTCTACACATGGAGCAGCAGAAGAATGAAGGCCAAATCCTCCCTCAGGAACTGGAGGTTATCACCCGTGGGTAATGAGCTTCTGTAAGGAAGCATTGACTGTTCTTCTCTTCCACCAGGTTACCCTGTGCTCCAACACGGTGATGGAGTTCTACCGGAGGTTGCTGGTGGACCTGGAGGGTATTGGCAAGGGAGTGGCAGCCCTGATCATCACAGCCAGGTACCAGCCCTTGCCTGGCCTCCCCCAGGCACTGCCTTGCCCAGGCTGTGCTGGCTGCAGCTGCCAAGGAGAAGTGCTGCTGAATGCCCTCATGTTGTGCCAGCTGGACACGAGAACAGCAGTGCTTGGGCAGCAGCCCGTGGTGAAAAGCACGTTTGCTCACAGCCCAGCATGGTCCTGGGCCCTCTTCTAAAGGCACCAGGAATGATATCATTGATTGGCCTGGTTTTTGGTGCTTGAGGTGGAACAAATTTCCTGAGGGCCTCCTCTCCTTCAGGCTGCAAGAGGTGGAGTTGTGCTGGTTGTGAGCACGGTGCATTGGTTTGGGCCACAGCAAGCAGCTGCTGAGAGTCAGGCTCTGGCTCTGTCCGTGGGGGCACATGGCAGGGGGGAAGTGGCTCCCAGCAAGAGTGGGGAGGGCAAGGTCTGACAAGGGGAAAGCAGCCCTTGATGTGGCAGGACAGCTCCAGTTTTTGTCCTTCCCTCTGCTTCCCATTTTGAGCTTTAATGTCGTCAGAGTTGAGAGCAAAAGTCATTGTTGCTGCAGCAGAATTCCATGCTGCTGTGCTGCTGTGGGTGTCAGTGTGATGCCCAGAGGGATGCAGCTCCCTGGTGCTGTTCCCTGTGCCAGGCAGAGCCATCCAGGCAGTGCCTGGGCTGCCATTGTGTACAGCAGGTGGAGCTGGGGCCAGGCAGTGCCTGGAGCTGTGCAGTGAAGGAGCCAGGGAGCTGCAGGGCCTGGCAGGGGCTGATCAGCCCCTCTGTGGGGCAGCTGCTGTCTCGTGCCCTCCAGGGCTGGGGCAAAGAGCTGAGTTCTCAGGCAGGGCAACAGCACCATGGCAGAGAAGGGAGTCATTTTTACTGAGACCCTGGAGTTGTGTGTTCCTTGAGCCTTAGGGAGCACTGATCCTTGTTGGCAAGGCTCCCCCAGAGCTCGTGGGTCACTGGCACTGTTCCAGGAGTCCTTGCAAGCCTTCTTGGGTAAAGCAGGGGCTGAGGCAGCTGTGGGGCAAAGTGCTCTGCCTGGGGCACTTGGCAGCCTCTGGGTGCTGCCTCTCAGGGTTTGCCCCTCCTTGACAAGACATGTTGGAGTGGGAAGAGGTAGAAGGCAATTTATCCCTGTAGGGCTCTTCAATGTGCATTTGACAGTGACCAATGTGTTCTGCTCCATTTCACAATCTTTGGGGGTAGGCATTCTCCATTCTCTCAGTATCTCTGATTGTCCTGGGGTCATCTCTTTGCCCAGATGTCTCGTTCCTGAGCTCCAAGTGTCCTCCCCAGTGCTGCTGTGTGATGAGTGCCACCTGAAGGTGCCCTACGAGAGGAAGATCCTCATTAGGAATCCCAGCCACCTTCCTGGCTGCTACGGGCTTATTCCCCAGGTTTGGCATCACATCCACCTCCTCCTGTCAAATATTCCTGAGGAGATTATTAGGGGAACAAAGGGTTTGGATAAGACCTTGCTGCTTTCTATTCAGTCTTAAAGATCTGCTGAGAACAGGATCCTACCCAACTGTAAACTTGAGGAGGCAGTTTAAGCTCCTGAGGAAACAGTTGATGTTCTAGTCGTCAGGGTGTTTTCCTGTGGGAGATCTTAGAGGGTTGTGAAAAGCTGCTGCAGCCACAGACACCAGTGCCTGTGCTGGCAGCCTCCTTGCAGGATGCCCTGGGAGTGCTGAACCTACAATACTTGCATCTTGTTTGTGCCTTTGACCTTTGTCCTGGGGAGTTTTAAAGGTGTGTGTAAGTTGCTGTTGTGGTGGATGTTAAGGAGCCTAAAGTTTCTTGAGAAGTCCCTCTGAATCTGCGTTTCATTGTGTCCCTTCCAGAAACGCAAGGAGGACTCTGCTGTGCTCTACTCCAGCCCCAAGCCCTGTGGGATTGTGCAGCCCCAGAGCACAGCAGAGATCCCAGTTGTGGTGGCAGTGCAGGCCCTGGACACTCATCGCACCAACGTTCTCATCGGCGTGTTCGGGGATGAGAGAAACCCCCTGGTGAGGGCAAGGGGGAGATGTGAGCCTGTGTGCAGCTGCTCCTGGCAGGGTGCACAGGGACAGGGATTGTGCCGGGGAAAACAGGCACGGGCTGCTGGGGAGAAGCACAGGAGGGATGGGGGGCACAAACAGCTCCTGCCTTAGAGGTGGGAATCTCAGTGTCTGACACAGAATGGAGTTGGGCTAAGCTGGAATCCAGGGGCATTTGAGTTCATTATTCTTTCAAATGCTGTTAACTTTGGAAACATCTGTTTGAAAATGTCATCTCTCTGAGTGCAAAAGAGGATGTCAGAAGACTTGTGGGAACCTTGAGCTTTCTGTAAAAGAAAGGAAAGCTGGCATTTGAAGAGTGTTTGCAAGGACTGAAACTTTGATTAAAACATATGGAAATGGCAATGCCAAATTCCCTGGATGGCACCAAACATCTGAACCCGGGCCATCGTGGCACTGCCTGTAAATCAGTGAACAGGAAGGAAAGGCAATGCAGGCTGTGCCAGGGAGCCTGAAGGTTGACCAAACAGTTGCTTTCAACTATCAGGCTGCTTCCCTTAAAGAGGAGGGTTTCTCCCCACCAGAAGAACCAGTTGTTTAACTGTCAGGCTGGTCTTACCTAGAGATTTCTTGCAAAAATAAAAGCTTTGGGCCAATAATTTTTAGTTTGAAAGGTTCTCTTACCTTAATCCTTTTCAATTTGGAGGTGAACATGTAATTTTCTTTTTCCCCAAAAGCCCAGCATTTCAGCTGGAGAGTGGTAGCTGTCCCTAAAGAAAAAACTTGAGCAGGGTTGAGCTGTTGAAGGTTTTTAGGTTTGTCTGTTGTGGTTTGTTTTGGGTTTTTTAAAATCTTTCTTGCTTGCTTCCTGGAACAGAGAGCACAATTACAGAGCTCAGGACAGCTGGCAGAAATCTCCCCAAGCCCAAGGCTGGCAGAGCTTGGCAGGATCCCAGCACCACAGCCTGTGTATGTATGTATGTATGTATGTATGGATGGATGGATGGATGGATGGATGGATGGGCAATGCGACCTGAGTCACCTGGGAGTGTTGTAAAATGTCAACCAACCCCCCAGCGGTGTCAGGGGAACATTCCTGATAAATCCCCGGTGGAGCTGCCGAGTTTCTGGCCTTGGGCACTGGGTGGGCTGTGCTGGCTGGGCACAGGCTGGGTCTGCCCCTCGGTGTCTCAAATCTCACCTTTTTGCTGCCTTCTCTGTCTTTTCCTCTCCCACTGTGCTTTTTGCATCCCCACCAGGTGTTAATGCCTGTCCTCTGTAGTTGCTCAATGCAAGCAGTTGCAGCTGCTGCAGCACCTCAGTGCCATCCCTGGGCTGCCTTTAGAACAGACCTGCCCCAGCCTGGATTGGGAAGGGCTGGATCAAACCATTTCTCAGTTCAACCTGCCAGCACTCAGCCAGGGGCTGCATCCGGGTCAGGAGCTGCTCATGCAGGTGTCCCTCCCTCCCTCCCACTGCAGGTCCCTGTTCATAGTTATTTTATTTCCAGAGATGAGCTCCACCCACCTAAATTCAAACCCCAGCCACCGAAGGAGAGGAGAACCAGTCTGGATTGTGCAGCAACTCGATGGAGGCACTTCAGGACTGGAAAGGAGGAGGCAGCCAGAGCCCTGAAAGAAGTGCAGGATTTTACCCACTCTTCAGGAGCAAAGGTAGATTTTCTTGTACACCTACTGCTTGCTTTGCCTCCCCAGCCTGCCAGCACCAAGTCCTGCTCATGCTGAGCTCCCTTTTTGCTGCCCTGCTGTGCTGTGCCCTGACAGTGGGCTGGGCAGCAGGGCCAGTGGCTGGACATGGGCTGAGGGGGAGGGAGAAATAGGAGAGTTTTCCTTGGAGAAGCTGGCTCAGATCCTACAGGCCTGTGCTGAGTGTGGGATTTTTTGCCTTGTTTCCTTCCCAATGTAAGATGAGGCTTTTCTCTGCATCATCATGGTAACACCTCCAGCTTCCCTCCCAGAGCAAGCTGGGATGATCCTGATCTCCATGGAGCCTCTTCCCAAAGCAGCCAGACTCCCTGTTTGCAGGGCTCTGCTTTCACCCAGAGCTGCTATTGCACTGCTGGCCCTGGAGCTGTCTGACAAAGGGAGACTTTGCAGAGGGGCTGTCTCTTCTTCCCAGCATAAAAAATGGCTTGTTTTTTGGGTGCCAGCACCAACTCCTGAGCACCCTCACCTGCCTCGAGGCTTGGAGGGATTCAGGTGCTCCCTGGACGTGGCGCACACTGCCCTGGGAGCAGAGAAGGCAAGAGGGAATCTGTCTCCCTTGCCCATTGTCAGTGTGGCAAGCAGGGCTGGAGCTGCCAGTGCCACTGGGGGCCCTCAGCATTGGCCACAGAGGGGCCTCCCATCCCTGCAGGCCCATCACAAAGTGCTGCTGGAGCAGCTGCTTGTTGGAGAGGCCGTGCAGGACACGTTGCAGGGCTGCCCAAGGATGCTGTGCAGCACCTGTGGAGGGCACTGCTCCCCCTGGAACTCCTCAGGTGCTCCACAGGAAATTTTTGCAGGAGCTTTTGCTGTAGCACCTTGAGAAAGAAGCATTTAAATCAGAGAGAGAGGGGAAGAGCCTCAGGAGTCAGATGAGCTGGGCTGGACTCCTTCCCTCAGCTCCAAGAGCTCTCACTCTGAGTCTCCTCCTTTTCTAAAAGCAGGTAGTTTTAAAACTTTTTAAAGGCAAGTTGTGCATCAGAGAGAATTTCTACTGCCAGGAGACATCCTAGTTCACTTTCATGTAATGTACTAATTAATGCATTGAGCTGTGAGTATGGGAGAAGATTTTCCCCATGGTCCCTGCACTGGTCAATGGCATGGATGCAGGATGAGGTGAGGGTGATTCTGGCAGTGTTTGGGGAATAGGCCCCTCTGGCTACAGCTGCACTTTGCTCCAAGATGCTCCATTGGATCCATTTCCATGCTCAACACCTCAATCTCTCCTGTCTTCCATCCAGGCTTTCAATATCCTGCCACTGCCAGGTGTGCTGCATGCCAGGAGAGAGCCAGCAGGTCTCCTCCACCTTCTCTGGCCAGCTCAACACCACCTGCAATGTCCCGGAGCTGTGCCACATGGAGGCAGGCTCCACCTCCGAGGTGCTGGTGCCCAGGGAGGCCTCACGTGTCAGCTCCTCCCTGAGCCCCCAGGAGATCAGCTATGGCTCTCAGGCCCCTCTCAGGGACAGGTGAGTCAGCCTTCCATGGGTTCCTGCTCTGCCATGGGTTCTTGTCCCTGCAGGGCTTCCCTGCTCCAAGGCCTCTGAGCTCAGAGGAGCTGCAGAGCAAAGGCCAGCAGCAACACAGGGATGGCCACTCTGAGCTCCCTGGCTGCTAAGAGAGGAAGGACCTTCTTCTGTTGAGACAGAACATCTTCTTCTCTATTTGAGTGCTGAGCCCTCCTGGCTTAGCTGCTGTCTGTGGGGAGCTGGGCTCTGGGCTTGCCTTGGCACCGCATCTAGAGGTGTCTTGAAGTCCATGGTGTTGAGTGGCATCTTCTTCATCATCTGCCTTCTTCACCAGAACAGTGGGATTGTGGTATGGGCAGGTGTGGGGCACAGAGCAAACCTTGCTTTGGGTCCTGCTCCTGCCACAGATGAAGTCCTTGCACTGCTGATCTGCCAGGGTTCTCCTTATGGTGGCAGAGCAGCCAGAAAAGCTCCTGTCCTTTAGGCTCCCCTGCAGCTGCAGCCGTAGGCAAGCACAGGAGAAGCTCAGCTCCAGCAAGGCAGCCCAGCTCAGGACACACAGGCCAAGTGTGGAGCTGGGAGTGGAGGTGCTTAAAGCAAGCCTGTGCATCAGGACTTCTTCAGGCCAGAGTGAAGTTGGTTTCATGGGGAGGAGATGGATGAGGCTGCTTCCAATGATTTCCATGGCAGCCAGCACTGGTTTGCTTGGTCCCAGCTGGGTTCCAGCAGGAAATCTGCCTGACAAGAGCCTGTCTTGCAGGAGAGGAGTTCCTGCAGCCTTTGCTTTCTGACTGATAGGATTGTTCTCATGAAGGAGCAGGCTAGGAGTCGTTAAAACCGAAGATCACGGACAGAGACTCTCTAACTAATTAAAGTTAGACAGTGGGATGTTTATTAACACCGGTGGGCGGCACCAGAGCCGTCCCTAAAAGGCGTGCCCGCGTTGTCCAAGGTTCTTTGCCCTCTCTTTATTTCCCAAGATCTTACATAAAATACATCTGCACAACCCCAGCACCTCCCATCCCTGCTCTGTATTCAAATGAGGTCATTGGTCCTTCACTCCTGTGCAATTCTTCCCTTGAATTGGGTTGGTGGTCTCGAATTGGGTCAGTGGTCTTAAGGGATGAAGTCAGGAATGTCTTCATCAGGTCTCTGTGACCCTCTGGCACCATCCAAGGTCCCCTGCTTAGTGATTGATTGACATCAAGCCCAGGTGCTAACCATTGTTCTACTGGTTTCAAGATGTTCTTATAACAGTTCACTTCCTCCACTTCCCTCTAGAAAGAAGCTCCTAATGGTAAATAATAGAACAATCAGCTCCAGCTTAAGCATCTCATAATCATTAACCTATGGTCTGCCTATCTAACCTACATCCTGATCAATGGGAATTGCTTCTAACCCTCAGCTGAAATCTGAACTCTTTAAAATCATGCTTCAGCTATGCCCAGGGAGAAGGGGGCTGAATGAGCTGGGTAAGAACTGTAGGAGGGCTAAGCAGATGTCAGCAATCTGTGCTCTGCTTTAAACTGGGAAGCCAAGAGACAAAGGGCGTTTCCAGGCACCAGTGCAGAGAGCTGCTGGATCAGCCTTTGGCAGGGGCTGGAGGGGTCTGGCTGTGCCTTCAGAGGGAGCTGGCACAGTCAACACCTTATGATGGCAAAGCTCAGGTTTGGCTGGTCCTGGAGGTCCCCTTCCACCCATGCCCTCACTTGGGATGTTCCCAACCTATGTGGGTTGAGGAGAATTCACGGAAATGGCCTCAGGGTCAAGGAATGAAGTGCAGGGTCAGTCAGGACTAGGGAGCCCAAGGTTCTGGTGGGACTCTCAGCCATGTTTTCTGTTTTGTCTGCAGAAGGGAGCTGAAGGAGCCAGCTCAAAAGCTTGAGCAGGAGGAGGCAAAAGCCTTAGAGGAGGAAGAGAGGAGGAAGGAGGAAGAGAGGCAGAAGAAGGGAAAGAAGAGTGTCTCTGTTGGCAAGCAACCTCCAATACCAGCAAAGGGGAAAACCAAGACCCGAGAGAATAAGGAAACCAAAATCCCAAAAAAGGAAACCAAAATCCCAGAGAGGAAGGAAATCAAAATCCCAGAGAAGAAGGAAGACAAAGACCCAAAGAAGGCGGAACCCAAAGCTCCAAAGAAGGGAGAACCCAAAGCTGTCAAGAAGGGGGGAACTGAAATCCCAAAGGACTAAGCTAAGATGGAGAAGAACTCTTTAGTCTTTATTCATACAACTCATTTTACACAGTTTAACAGACCTTGTGTGCACCTTTAGTTCATTCAAAGATTTCTTATCAGTTAGTTGATTATTGGTTAATAAAATAGATTTTACTTGTGCATCAAATCTCTCTATTGTATTGTTTACCTCTTCACTGATTCTCATGGGACAAATTACTTGTTATTGCAGGTGCATTTGTTTTTCACCCTCAGAATAGAATGGTCACAAAGTCTCATTCTCAAAATAGCTTCACATGGGAACTTGTAATTGCTTAGTTGCACACAGAAGAGATGATAGGCCAGCTATTGATATGGCTGAACAAGGCTTCATTTCAAAAGGCTTTTCTTTTATCATTATTCTACTTGTCTATGACATCTCCCGTGGTGTCCTTGGACCCACATTGTCACAACTGACCCACGGTTCCATGAGGTTCCCCGGTGTCACCATGGTCACTGTCAGAGGCTGGATGAGATCAATGTCGTGAGACACCCTGGGATGAGCTGTCAATCAGTCACACAGTGGGTACAGTGCTAACCCAGCCCTGATTGTCTGTGTGATCAGAAATCCCACCTGGGGGAGGCTCACAAGGGCCCGGGGGCTTAAAAACATAGAGCACAAGGTGAGCCCCTGGTATGGACTCTGCCTTCTCCTGGGGTTTGTGTCGCACCCACACTGGAACCCTAGGAGCTGTTAGTCATATGTGTGTCTTTCTATAGAGCTTCTGTCTTTCTGTCTCTCTCTCTTTCTTCTCCTTCTAATGCTCTTTATATGGAACATTTTTGGATACCCTAACAGCTTGCATGTTTTAATGTTTCCAGGATAAATGGGCTAAGTTAATGAAGTTACTGCTATGGTAAGTGTTTTATGTGTAATTTGATGTTGCGTTAAATCCTCTTCCAAAGTTCTTGATTTTTTTGCACTTTGCCAGTAGAATTTTGTGTCATTTTGACCTCTTACGAATATCTGCTTGGTGTTTTTCCTGTGCACCAAACTCGAGTAAAGGTGGCAGATGAATTGGTGAATTGGCACGCAAACTCCGAACGGAGCTCCGGGTGCGTGGAGGATCGGGGCAGTGTGAGTCGCGCACAATCCCTGGAGTGCGGGGACATGGGTCCCTACCAGGGTTTGGGGTGCCCCGAGTACAGCAGCAGCACTGAGTAGAGCCAAGAGGGCCCCAGTGCCCAGGGTGGGATGGCAGTGCTGGGGATTCAGTGTGCCGCAGGTCAGGTAGAAACCATAAACCCACTGGAGGCCCCTTGGGGTCACAGGGCAGGGAAGGGCTGTGCTTACAGGGCAGGGCAAGGCTGGACCTGCCCCTTCCTCCCCCCCACACACACAAAATGTTTAGAGCAGACGATCTCCTCCAGTCTGTCACAACAGGCAGTGTTGGAGGTGAAATCCCAATTGTGGCCATGGGCACCTGGCTGAGAAGGACAGTTCTTTTCCATGGGAAGGAAAGCACAGAGCCTCAAGGTTTGGAAGGCAAGTGAGAGCCTCAGCAGGCCAAGGCCAGCTAGACTTGTCAGTAATTGCAGAGTTTGGATTTAGGGAATTTTGGAGGTGGAAACCCAATCTCAGCCATGGGCACCTGGAGAAGCAGGACAGTTCTTTCCTTAGGAAGGAGAGCATGGAGCCTTTCCCAATGTTTTGGGGACGGATGAGAGGTGACCCTTGTGAAACCACTGCCTGCCAGACTTATCCTGGCAATATTCCTATTGGAAGAATCCCTGGATATAAGGACCTTTGGAGGTGAAATCCCAATTCTGGCCATGGGTGCCTGGAGCAGAAGGGCAGTTCTTTTCCATTGGGAAGGAAAGCACAGAACCTCAGTGTTTCAGCAGCAGATGAGAAGTGACACTCAACATGCAAAGGTCAGTTGGACCAGTCAGGCAGTCTATGGGAGGCCAAAGCAGCCAGACTTGTTCTGTGTTTCCTTGGTTTTATGGGGCTCCATATTGTCACAATGGTTCCTTGGATCCATGGGGCCCCGCAGTGTCATAATGGTAACTTGATTCCATGGGTTCCAGCAGTGTCACAATGGCCCCTTGATTGCAAGAAGACCTGCAGTGTCATTGGCCCCCAGGTTCAATGGGGTCCCAAAATGTCACAGTGGCCCCCAGGTGTCATAAGGCCCCGCAGTGTCACAATGGTCCCAAGGATTCCATGAGCCCTTGCAGTGTCACAATGGTCTCTGTGGCTCCCCAGGCCCCACAATGTCACAGGACTCCTCTGTTCCATGAGGTCTGGAATGTCACAATGGACCTTTGGGCCCTGGGGTTTTGCTGTGTCACAATGGTCTCCTTTGGCTCCGCAGTGTCACTATGGACCACTGATGACAGGAGGCCACTCTGTGTCACCCTGGAGCTTTGGTTCCATGCAGCCCTGCAGTGTCACAATGGTCTCCTTTGGTTGCCCAGTGTCACAATGGACCACTGATTGCAGGAGGCCCTGCAGTGTCACAATGGACCTTTGGTTCCATGCAGCCCTGCAGTGTCACAAAGGCGTCTTGGTTTCATGAGGCTCCACAATATCACAATGGTCCTCCCAGGATCACAATGGTCTCACTGATTCCATGAGGCTTCACAGCGTCACAATGGTCTCCATGTTTTCATGAGTCCCCTGAGTGTCACAATGGTCTCTGTGTTTCCATGGTGCCCCTCAGTGTCACCATGGCCCCTTGGTTCCATAACATCCCAAAGTGTCCAAATGGTCTCCATGGTTCCATGCAGCCCCACGCTGTCACAATGGTCTCCATATTTCCATGAGTCCCCTGAGTGTCACAATGGTCTCTGTGTTTCCATGGTGCCCCTCAGTGTCACCATGGCCCCTTGGTTCCATACCACCCCAAAGTGTCCGAATGGACTCCATGGTTCCATGCAGCCCCACGCTGTCCCAATGGTCTCCATATTTCCATGAGTCCCCTGAGTGTCACAATGGTCTCTGTGTTTCCATGGTGCCCCTCAGTGTCACCATGGCCCCTTGGTTCCATAACACCCCAAAGTGTCCAAATGGTCTCCATGGTTCCATGCAGCCCCACGCTGTCCCAATGGTCTCCATATTTCCATGAGTCCCCTAAGTGTCACAATGGTCTCTGTGTTTCCATGGCGCCCCTCAGTGTCACCATGTCCCCTTGGTTCCATAACACCCCAAAGTGTCCAAATGGTCTCCATGGTTCCATGCAGCCCCACGCTGTCACAATGGCCCCTTGTTTTGATGAGGCCTCTCAGTGTCACAATGATCCCTACATTCCATGGAGCCACACAGCATCAGTACAGTCCCCTTGGATCCATGAGGCCCAGCAATGTCACAGTGCTCTCCATGATTCCATGAGGCCCCACAGTGTCACAATGCTCCCTTGTTGTCACAGGGTCCCACAGTGTCACAATGGTCCCTTGGTGTCACAAGGCTCCACAGTGTCACAATGGTCCCTTGGTTCCATGGGCCCTGTGCTGCTGCATTCCCCCCTCCCCTTCTCAGGCCGCCCTGCCAGCTGAGAAATGCTCCTTGGGCCTCGGCCTTGGCCAACAGCCCCTGGGCTCAGCTCCTCTGTAGCTCATCACAAACACTGCTCCAGCCACTGCTGCTGCCCAACCAGCTCCTGGTTTCTGTAGGAGCAGCCCTGGGAACTGTTTTTGTTCCCTCCGTGGCACAACATCCCTGTTCTCAGCCTGCCAAAGAAAGCTGTTGATGCAAAGTACGTCCAGGATGAACCATTGCTGGGACTGAAGCCCCTCTCTTGGGGCCCTGCACACAGCGCTCCAAAAGGAGCCCTTGGAGCTCTCCTGGGCCAGCGACTCCCTCTGGGTGGGGCCTTTCCCAGCCAGGAACTCTCCTGTTTGCTGCACTTGGGGATCCTGAACAACCACAGAGCCTGGGCCGATCCCCCCACTCCTCCAGGCTTAGCACTCTGCCCACTGGGAAGATGCCAAAGCATCCTCACTGAGCATTCCGTGCCCTCATGGGAATTGCTCACAGGTGCCTTGCACTGAGTCTTTGTGTCCATGCACACACAGGAGTGCCTGTGCTGGGGAAATGTGGCAGAAATGCTGCTCTCTGAGGAGTTTGAGCGCCTTGGATAGCTGAGTCAGTCAGGCCTGTAGGAAAGGTTAAATCACAAGGCCTAAGTGAAGTTAATTGCTGCTAAGAGTTGTTCTTTTGCTAAGGTGTTCTTTTGCTAAGTTGCTACCTTTAGTGTAATTTATAAACTAAGCAAAATATTGTAAAGTTTTATTCCTTTGTAAAATTGCAAAGTCAAAAGGTTTTATTTAGGTTGAATGCTGTTACGCTCTGCTTTTTGCTAAATTGTGAAGTTGAAAGTATCAGTTAAGGTTAAGATATAAGTTAAGTCCTGTTAAGTTTGAGCTCTGTTAAGCTTTTAGGCCATATTCCTTTGAT
The DNA here is from genome assembly GCF_028551555.1 of Melozone crissalis. Lineage (NCBI taxonomy): Eukaryota > Metazoa > Chordata > Aves > Passeriformes > Passerellidae > Melozone > Melozone crissalis. The sequence goes on from NW_026535912.1 coordinate 383,737, forward strand.
CCTTGCTCTCACTGTCCTTGTGTCACACACACACACAGAGGGACAGTTCTCAGTTCATTTCTGGTTTGATTGCCTGATTTCTGTTTGGTTTTGTTGTTGCTTTTTTTCCCTGGTGTCCCTGAAGTGTCCAGTCAGGAGCAGAGTGACTCTTGCCAAGGAACTTTGTGCTGCTGTTGGTTAATATTAAATCTGGTTTTTGCTGATCCCTTGCTGGAGATTTTTTCAGCGCTCTCAAGCCCTCGTTCGTAACAGGGTGAAGGAGCCCTGGCCCAGGCTCTGGCCCTGGGGGACACAGGGACCCTGCCGGGGGGTCCCTGTCCCCCTGTGCCACCCCCAGGGCCCCGGCCCCCCGTCCCTGTGTCAGGCTCGGGGGTCGATCTCGTGGAACATCCTCTGGGGGACGCTGCGGGGCCGGGGGTGGGGGGACCCGGGGGGACAGGGGACCCCGCTGTGCATGAGCAGGGTTGGACTGCTCTGGGGGGAACTGTGAGGGGAGCCGGGGCAGAGTGACCTTCCCAGTGACCTCACACAGCCTCTGTGATGTCCCACAGCCCCCGTGATGTCACACTGACCCTGTGATGTCACACAGCCATCTGTGATGTCACACAGCCCTTGTGATGTCACACTGACCCTGTGATGTCACACTGACCCTGTGATGTCACAGAACAAACTCTATGTCCCCTTGTGATGTCATACAGCAGTGCTGTGATGCCACAGAAGTCTGATGTCACAAAGTCACCCTGTGATGTCACAATCTGTTCTGTGATGTCACAGCCTTCTCTGTGATGTTACACAGCTACCCGGTGATGTCACAACCCACTCCCTGATGCCACAGAGCCACCCTCTCTCATGGCAGACTCTGCTCTATGGCTTCACATCCTACTCTGGGATGTCACAGCCAGCTCTGGGATGTTACAGCCAGCTCTGTGATGTCACCATCCCCTCAGTGATGTCACAGAACCCTCAAGAACTCAGTTCTGTTGAAACCCTGAAGTTTCTTGTACTTTGAAGAGATCCCTGTCAGGGACACAACTGAGAAAGCGTCCCCAGGTTCCAGCTAGAACAGAACCCTGCAGGCAGTGATGCCAGGTGGGGACAAGCAAGGGAAAGCTGTCTCTGGTGCTCCCCACAAGCCCCACGTTGGCTGGAGATTGTGCCTGTGAGACTGAGAGTGAGTGACTGAGTGGCAGAGAGCTCCCAGGGGTTTGGGCGTCTGATTTTCTGTTCCTGTGGGTGTGCATTCCCTCTTCCATTGGGGGCAGCTACGGGAAATACTCATTCCCAAGCTGAAAAGGATGTTTTTGTGAAGTTTTGGAGAGTTTTAAATTTAGAGGGGAGTTATATTTCTGAAGGGAGTTTAAAAGGGATTGTTCATGGTTATTTGAGGAGCTTCCTGATATCTCTGTTGATTCTGTCTATCAGTTATCGTTTTGGGATGCTGTCGGGGAAAAGTTTTATATTTTACAAACACAAGGGGTTTTAAAAGTTGGGAAATTTTATCTGTTGTTTCATTCAATTTATAGGATCATTTAAGGAGTTCATGGTTCCAACCCTTTTCCCTGGTTTATTCAACCCACCCTTCACGTTCCCGAACCCAGGTTCCCTGAGAACAGGATGGGAGATGGCGCCCGCCCTTTGGCACAGACAAGCCATCTGCTGTCTGCCATCTCCCCTCCTTTTCTGTCCTCTCCTCAGGGTGGTAGTGGCCATACTGCCTTGAGATATTCCCTCACCCACATTCCTTCATTCCCTAGTTCTAATCCTCCTTCCTATAAATCACAAGACGGCAATACTCCTGTTAGAGAGACCGCCATTTTAGATTCCCTCCCACCTTCCTCCCCATTTCCCACCTTTGCTTCAGGTGCCTCCTCTGTGACAGGTCTCACCTTAATGTTGAATTCCACCGCTGCATTGGGTCCCTCCCCTGTCATCAGAAAGCTCCTCCCCGGCGCAGGCTCCACCTCTCCACTTCCAGACCCCTTCTCCAGTCCAGCTTCTTCCAGTTCCCACATCACTGGAACCAGACATGGGGCCAACTGGAAGGAAGCCATTTGGGCTACCAAAGGCCTTCAACGCCAGGCATTGCCGGTCAGCAGAAAGGCCTGCGCCTCTGCCAGCAGACCTGCCTCCTCTACAGAGGAAAAGAGTGATAGCTTATCTGAGAGTGAGGATGAGCCCAAGGATTCTTGGCAGAGGATGCGGAGAAAAGCTGCAAAGGAGGGGGACCGGGAGGTGATACCTAAGATTCAGGTGGTGTGCAGTATAAGCAGGGGCCAAAACCTAAATGGGAATCCATAGGGAATAGATTCCCATTTAGGCTTTGGCCCCTGGGAATCCGTAGGGAATAGATTCCCATTTAGGTTTTGGCCCCTGCTTATACTGCACAGGTGCCACCTGAATCTTGGATTCCCTACCTCCATAGGGAAATGAATGACTTAGTAAAGGCTGCCAAGGATTATGGGAGGGGTTCTCCCTATTTTAACAATTTGCTGGACATGCCATTTACTGCCCACACAATGGTATCACAAAATTTAAAACGGTGTATGAAAATTATATTGTCACCCGATGAATTTATTTTCTGGAAAGGAGTTTGGATAAAAAAAGTTCATGAGTTATCAAAAGGTTATGTTGAGGAAGAAGGGCGACAACACCTCACAATGGACCGCATTACCAGGGAAGGAGACTATACTAGACTGCAGTATCAGGCTGAAGTCTTCCCCCAGTCAATACTGGAAGATCTCAAAGGCGCTGCATGGTCCACCCTCCTCCAAACACCTGATAATTCTGCACCCCACACTGACTTCACTGACATTCACCAGGGCCCGGATGAGAACTATATCAAGTTCATAAAGCACCTTATGAAAGCCCTGGAAAAACAGGTAGATGATCAAAAGGTCCAGGATGATCTTATTAGCAAATTAGCTTTCTATAATGCCAGTATTGACTGCAGAAAGGTTCTTCACAGCCTCCCCCTTGACCCTGAGCCTACCATTGCTCAGATGGTTGATGCTTGCATATTCCAAGCGGTCTCAGACCGTGACTCCAGCCTAGCCAAGGCCACCAGCCAGGGTGCAATTGAAATGCTGGTTGCAGCAAACGTGCTTCCCCACAATACAGAATGTAATAAAGGCAGTGGAAACTGTTATAACTGCAGGAAAACTGGACATGTAACAAAAGATTATAAATACAAGAATACTGTTCTGGTTTTTTACCCAACCCTCAGTCCCACAGCCATTACCCAAACTGTTCTTGAAGCCAACAGCACTACCAGCCCTCAGGAAACTCCCAGCAGAGCACAAAATGACACCAAATATGAAGTTATTCGGTCCCACCCTTCCATTGGTGAGAGATGACCTAGGTTACAATATAAAGATGTACTCTATTCCCATCCTCAAGAGCTGTTGAAACAGGAGGGGTATTGTTTTATTCCTTATCTCCTGTTAATAGGCCTATCAATGCCTTTCTGCATGACTCAGAGATAATGCCCTCCAGGAGCCATTTCTGTTTAATGGACCCACCTCATGACTCATAGAATGATATCAGCCCATTGTGAGATGCTCCACCCAGGGGGGAAGAGCTAAGCATGCCCCCCTGGATATTATCTGGGCTTTGGGACAAAACAAGCTGCCTTTCCACTGGATTCCCCAGAGCAACAGCTGCCATTTCCACTGGAACTTCAGAGGTAGGCTACACCCTGCTACAGGATCACTGCTCCAACATAACCACATCTGCCACTCCAGGAGGACTGCAGCCACCATTCCAACTGGACTGCTATCAGCACCCTGACCAAGAGAGTGACAGGTTATATTCTGACTTTATCAGTGTTTTTTCTTATGTATTATTGCATGATTTTTGATTTTTTTTTCCTAATAAATTGTATTTCTGACATCGAGTCTCTCTCTGGTTTTGCTTTCAAACCAGAACAAATGGAAAAGCCTGAGTGGGTTTCCTGAAAAACAAACCCACCTCAGAAACAACCCGCTCAGTCCAGACTGCCTGGAATGATGTCACCTTTCTACAAGGGACAGTGTGAGCAGAAATGATCTCTGGGAGCAGAATTCTCTGAGTCTTGCACCTGAATTCTCTGTCCCTGTCGTTTCCCTGGATCTCTGTTGCAGATGAAGCTGCTCCTGCCATCCTCACCTTTTGCCTCTCTCTTGAATGCAAACAGATGCTCCCAGGTGTATTGATTTTTCAAAGTTTCTACAAAACTTTTTTGTTCCTCATGGAACGAAGGGGCCATTTTGGCACTGAGGAGGTGACATGGAAGCAAGGAGTCAATTATGACCCTGGGGTCCCATGGAACCAAGGGGCCATGGTGACACAGCAGGGCCACGTGGATCCAGCGGTCCATGGTGGCACTGTGGATCCCAGGAGACAATGGAGACACCCCCAGAACCTCGTGGAACCAAGGAGTCCATGGTGACCCAGCGAGGCTGCATGGAGACAATGGCCCATGGTAACACTGCCCATCCAAGGAAGACATGGTAACACTGCGGAAGCTCATGGAGCGAGGGAAGCCATTGTGACACTGAAGAACTTCATGGCACCAAATATCCATGGTGACACAGCAGGTCATCATGGGAACCAAGGAACCGCTGTTGGCAGTAAGGACACTCATGGACCCAGGGGCCCTTGTGGCACTGCAGAACCAACAGAGCTGCTGGACCTTGTCCACTGGCCCTGCAGAGCTCCTTGGGAGGCACGGCAGGAGCAGCACCCGGGGAGCCTCGGGAATGCCCCTCTGGGATCCATGGCACACACTGCCAGGGGCTGGAATTCCCATTCCCAGGCAGGAAAAGATGCTCCAAGTGGAGCACGATCTTACAGTGACATTTCACTGCCAGCCTTCATAGCTTCACCTGTGGTTGTTGTAGCTCCGGGAGTGGGAAATAAATCAGGGCAGGGTCTTTGGTGGGAGCTGCCCTGGGTCAAGAGAGACACTGAGAGAGAAACAGAGCAGGCAAAGAAAGGCAGGAGAGAAAGAAGGGCACAAAACACAAACAGCTGCGAAGGTGGCACTCTGAAAAACAAACTGGAACTGACAAAAAATGAATGGGACAGAAATAAGTCATTCTGGAAGTTTTATTTACTATCAAAATACAGGCCACACACCCAGCCCCACACAATCCCAATCCCACACCCTCAAATTTGGATGCCACTTCTCCCAATCTCCTTCCAACCCCATCTCACCCTGGACACTGTGGAATCAAGTAGATTTGTCATGGGACTGAATTTTTCCTAGGTGGGAATAAGGCATTTTGACATGGATTGGTCAATTTTGGGGTAAAATTGAGGTGTTTTCAATGGGATTGAATCATTTTGAGGTGACAGACCAATCTATCTGGAATTCTGGAGTGCAAAGATATGGAGAACACTTGCTGAAATCTCCCAAGAACCCACAAATCCTACAGAACAAATGTTCACAAACCATAAATTCCACCTCAAATACCTGTTAAATGGTGGGACTTCAGACATCCTTGATCAATTACTTTCATTTTAGTCCTGTTTCAGGTGTTTTTAAGTGATAAAGACAAATCAGAAGAAAATTAGGGCCAAAAGGATAACCAGCCAGGTCTCCTCCCAACATGGATCACTGGGAATGTGGGTCACCAGTGTTCTGACCAATGTGGGTCCTCCCATGGGGGATGAAGCTGCGCCAGTGCACAAAGCTCCTCCTGTAGTTGGAGCACACGCGGGGCTTCCCTTACCGGTGCCTCCGTTGGTGTCGGGACAAGGTAGAGCTGTTTGAGAAGCTCTTCCCACGCTGGGGACACTTGTAGGGCCTCTCCCCGGTGTGGGTGCGCTGGTGGATGCTGAGGTGGGAGTTGTGTTGGAATCCCTCCCCGCACTCAGGGCAGTGGAAGGGCCTCTCCTCAGTGTGAATCCGCTCATGCAGGAGGAGATGAGAGCTGATCCGAAACCTCTTCCCACAATGGGAACACTCGTAGGGCCTCTCCCCAGTGTGGATGCGTTGGTTCCTGATGAGTTCTGAGCTGCAGCTGAAGCCCTTCTTACATTCCTCACACTTGTAGGGCCATTGCCCGGTGTGGATCACCTGGCGGCGGATCAGGGTGCTGCTCTGCCTGAAGCTCTTCCCACACTCCAAGCACTTGTAGGGATTCTCCCCATTGTGAAGCTGCTCATGCACCACCAGCTCCGAGCTCTGGCTGAAGTTCCGTCCACCTTCCTGGCCCAGGGTGGGTCTTTCCTCCTCAGAGCACACTGGGCTGGGTTTGCAGCCCCTCTTCCTGTGGGATCTCCAGGGCTTTTCCTCTCCATTGGATTCTTGTGCCATGGAGCTGCGCAAAACAGCCTCTTCCACGAGGTTCTGCTGTGGGGATTTGTCCACCCTGGTTTCCATCCTCAGCTCCTTGTCTGGGGCAGGAAGGACAAAGAGAGGATGAGATTTGCCTCCGTGACAAAAGGAAGGGGAAGGAGATCTCCCCAGTGCTTCCCCGGCAGGACGGCATTGGCAGTGAGGTTGTCCTGCAGCTGGGGGCTGTGCTGGGCTGGGAGATGGAGCAGGAGAAAGGGGGAAAGGGGCACTGACTTCCTCCTCACCCGCCTGGGTGTCCTGGGGCATTGTCTCGGTTTGAATAGACAGGTGTCTGCTAAGGAAGGCAAGAGCCTCCCTTGAAATGGAAAATGTAAACAACCTCCTTCCAAACAGTTATAATTTTGAAATTATGGAGCTCTAAGGAAACAGATATGGGAATAGGAATAACAGCTATTTAGCAGGAAAATTAAAATATAAACACAATAGTACAAGGAAAAAACACTGACAGATTCAGAATACGACCTGACACCCTGTGGGTCACAGTGGCGGTGGCAGGGATCCTGCAGAACAGTGGGGTTTTCCTCTGAAGATCCAGTGGTGGTGGTGTTGGGCCTGGTCTTCCTCTGGCAATCCAGTGGAAAAGGCTGACTCTGGTCTTCCAGCCCTCTGATTATATCCAGGTAGGAATGCTTGGCTCCTCCCTCTGGGTGGAGCTTCTCACAATGGGATGATGGAATTTTATCAGTCATGCAGTGGCACTCAATGGCCCATTAACAAAAGATATCTCCTGGGAGGGAGGTTGGGTTGTGAAAGAGATAAAGAAAACTGCCCAATTAACATAAGATAACTGCCCCATCAGATAGGAATAGAATACACCCCCACTGTCCAACCTAAGATAGCTGGGAAATGCTTTGCAGTATTCTTTGTCTGTGTGTCTGTGTTCATGTGTATTTTACACTCAAAGTCCCCCAAATTTCCAAGAGGTTTTCTTTGGGGTGTTGTCTCGCCCCTGTGTCCATCTGCACCTCCCGTCACTCTGTCACTGTCACCTCCAGCCATCTCTGAGCCCACTGGCGCCTCTAAGGTTTGCACTGAATCCCTCCCTCCTGCCCTCCAGCACCAGCAATGACCATGGCAGGGAGCTCAGAGCAGGAGCAGCCAGGCCAGGGCTAACGCCAGGATCAGCAGCACCTGGAAGAGGCAGGAGGAATCCCCCATTCCAGGGGCTGCAAGGGCTGCAAGGGGGGCACCCGTGTCCCCTCCCAGCCCCAGGGCTACAGACCAGGGAGGAGATGCCTCAACTGCCTCAGCTGAATTGCTTCCCTCAGCCCTTGGCCCAGGACGTCTCCGGCTGGAGCACAACCTCTAGAGGAGAGTTTCCACAAGGAAGAGAAAAGAAAGGAACTGTTTCTTCCCTACTCTCATCTGTGCCCTGTGTACTCATTTTCTTGTCATCTCTTAGCAAAACCAACAAAAAAGCATCTGCACTGAGGTGTTTCCCAGGGTCGGTTCCTAAATAAGGCCAAAGGAAGGTTTTCTGCCACGGAAAAAGTGACAAATGTGGGATATGTTCAGACAGTTGAAAACATGACAATTTCTAAGCACTGGAAATCCAAAGACTATAAAACCCGGAGTTTGCAGTTGTAATGGTCCATTGTCCTCCCTCTTCCCACTGCTGATTTGTCACATCCCAACTCCGGAGGAGCAGATTATGGAAAGAAGACCTGCAGGGAGTGTTGGAGGCCTAATCCCAGAGACTGGAAGAAAGAGTGAAATCAAGAAAAGATTTCCAGTTGTTTTCTTATCATATTGACCACAAATAGCTCTATAGTCCATATGCAATATCCAGATGAAGAAGCACGTTCCTGGTTTTATTTCCAAATTGCAGTACTTTGGAACATCTTTCTGGATGAGAACAAACCACAGGCCAATAATTGACCCACTTTGGTTCCCAAAGCAGAAATCATTCAACTTCTACCAAGATGTCTTCCTCTGCAGGTGTCCCAGATTGCAAGGCAAAATGGATTTTATTTGCCATCTGTATGGCAGTTTTCCTTATCTCTTCCACAACCACTCCTCCCTCCAGGGGTGAAGGCATCTGCTGATAACAGCCTATTGAATGTCACTGCATGGCTGATAAGAATTACAGCATCCCATTGGGAGATTCTCCGCCTAGAGGGAAGAGCCAAGCATTCCTAACTGGATAGAATCTGGAGATTCTGGAATAGCAGCACAACTTCTCCACTGGATTTCCCAGTGGAATAGCAGCTGCCTTTTCCTCCACTGGACCCTCAGAGAAAGACTACACCCTTTTCTATGGGAGCCCCTGCACCAACAGAACCACACCTGCCACTCCAGGAGGACTGCAGCCACATTTCCAATTGGATTGCTACCAACAGCCTGACCAACAGGGTGTCAGGTTGTGTTCTGACTCTGTCAGTGTTGTTTGACTGTACTGCATTGTTGATTTTATCCTTTTATTTTCTTCCCTATTAAATAACTGGTATTTCTGGCTCCTATACTTTTTATTTTTTGCCTGAGAGCCCCTTAATTTAAAATTATAGCAATTCAGAGGGGGAGGGTTCACATTCTCCATTTCATGGGAGGCTCCTGCCTTCCTTAGCAGGCACCTGTCTTTCAAACCAAGACAGCAGGACAGAAGGCACTTTGATTCCTTATGTCCCAAGTTTCTCCTGAGTTCATGACTCATGACTTCAGATGAACTGGAATGGTCCTGACTGCACAAAAGCAGCCACAACGAGCTGGATCAAATGCCCAGGTCACCATTAATTGCACTCGATCCACGCCTTGCACAGCCCAGCAGCAATTCCTACCTGTGCCCCCAGCTCTGGCTCAGCCAGAGGGGCATCGCTGTGGTGTGTGCGGGACCGGCTCCTGCAGGACATAGCGCTGGGAGCCGCTCTGTGTCCCACAGCTTCAGCATCTCAGGCACCGCTCCACAGCTGTGGGGCTGTGTCACCACTGTTCCATGGCTGTAGCTCCTGTGCCACCACTGTTCCACGGCTGCAGTTCCTGTGCCACCACTGTTCCATGGCTGTAGTTCCTGTGTAACCACTGTTCCACGGCTGCAGTTCCTGTGCCACCACTGTTCCATGGCTGTAGTTCCTGTGCCACCACTGTTCCTCCTTTTCCATGCTCACTCCACTGCTGTTCAAAAGCTGTGTGGTGCAGTTTCAGCACGGTTCCTCAGCTCCTCCACCACTGCTCCACTGCTGCTCCAACACTGCTCATCTACCACTGTTCCACTGCTCCTTCTCTGCTCCTCCCCTGCTCCCCTGTTCTTCCACGTCTGCTGCTTCTGTTTTAGTTCTGCTGCCACAGCTGCAGTGTCACAGAGAGGGGAACGTTCGGGCAGCAACTGCTGTGGTGTCACAGAAACCGGGACAACGGGACTGCCACAGCTGTGATGTCACAGAGAGGGGAACTCTGGGGCTGCCACAGCTCAAGTGTCATGGAGAGGGGAATGTTGGGGTGGGTGCTGCTGTAGTGTCATAGAAGGGACAACTGAGGCTGCCACCACTGAGGCGTCACAGAGAGAGGAACGTTGTGGCTGCCACCACAATGGTATCATACACATGAGAATGCTGGGGGCTGGGGGCTGCCTCTGCTGTGGAGTCATAGAGAGGAGAACATTGGGGCTGCCTCTGCTGTGGAGTCATAGAGAGGAGAATGTTGGGGCTGCCAAAGCTGTGGTGTCACAGACAGGGGACTCTGGGCCTTCCACTGCTCTGGTGTCACAGAGAGGGGGACTTGGGGCTGCCACAACTATGATGTCACAGAGAGGGAAATGTTGGGGCTGACACTGCTAGGGTTCCACAGACAGGGGAATTCTTGGGCTCCCACTGCTGTGGTATCATAGAGAGAGGAATGTTGGGGCTGCCATCCTTGCGGGCTCAAAGACAGGGTAATCTTGGGGCTGCTGCCCCTGTGGTGTCCTACAGAAGTCAATGCTGGAACTGCCAACTCAGTGGTATCACAGAGAGGGGAATGTTGGGGGAGTCACTGCTGTGGTGTCACAGGGGAGCATTTGGGGCTGCCACCCCTGCAGTGTCACTGAGAGAGCAATGTTGGTGTTGCCACTGTGGTGCTGTCATAAAGAGGAGAATGCTGCGGGTGCCACCTCTGTGGTGTCACAGAGAGGGGAACACTGGGCTTGCAATTGCTTTGGTGTCATAGACAGGGGCACATTGCTATTGCCACTGCTGTCATGTCACAGACAGGGGAACTTTGAGGTTGCCACCACTGGGGTGTCACTGACAGGGGAATGCTCGGTCTTGAACATCTGTGTTATCTTAGAGATGGGAACGTTGGTGTTGCCACCACTGTTGTGTCACAGACATGGAAGCACTGCCAAACCTCCCCTGGTGCTGTGCCCACTCCAGTGCTGCTCCTCTGTGACACTGCACTGCCTCCTGGGGACATTGTCACACTGCAGTGTCTCCTGGGGACATTGTCACACTGTGAAGACTCATGGGACTGTAGGGGCCCTGTGACACTCCAGGGTCTTGTAGAATCCATGGAAGCAAGAGGAGACTGTGAAACTCTGGGACTTCATGGAACCATCCATTGTGATACCTCAGGGCCTCATTCTTTCCAGGAATCCTTGTGACACTGCAGAACTAAATGGAACAAAGGGGACATTGTGACACTGTGGAGTTCATGGAACTGAGGGGATGCTCTGAGACTCTGGTGCCTAAAGATGCTCAGGAACCATTGTGAAGCTGTCGCTTGTGGAACCAAAGGGACACGGTAGCACTGTGGAGTCTCAAGGAATCCAGAGGCCCTTGTGACTCAGTGAGGCCAGTTGGAACCAACAATCCATTGGGATCCCCCAGAACCTTGTTGTGTCCCGGGATTCTGGTGACATTGTGGGGCCTCATGGAACCAAAGGGACACTGGGACACTGTGTGATCACAGGGAACCAAGGGGACTCAGAGACACTGTGGGGCCTCCTGGCTCTCAGTAACTTCAGACACTTGTGTCCATCTACAAGGGGGCAAAAGTCAGCAGCCTGAGCCTGTTGATCCAGAATATTCCTATCTCCATGGAGGGTGTTCCTGCCAGCTGTGGTGTTTGTGTTCTCTCTGCTCTCTGGGGGAATTGCGTCCTACAAGAGACCCTGACCACTCCAGTAGTTGACACCACAGGGCCTCCTGTGGGGTGGGGGCAGAGGCATCTTTCACTCCATTATGTTGCTCAGAGCCCATCTGAGCTGGAATGTTTCCAAGGATGGGGCATTCACTGGCTCTCCACCAAGGCTAACGGAGAAAGCAGGGCACTGGGGAAGGCAGCAGGGAGAGCAGACGCTGTGCTGGATGAGCAAGGGAAGAGGATGAGTGCAGAAGGCACAGCCCACCAGGAGGCCACCAGGCAGAGCCGTGGAGCCTCCCCAGGTGAGAGTGACCTGCCCAGGGAGTGCCCCGCTGCCCTCAGGACTGTGCTGCCACCCTTGGCAGAGGTGTTTTCCCAGCAGGATGTCCCCATGTCACCCGGGGCCGTGCCGCTGCCCCCGGCGGGAGGGCGCCGTCAGCTGAGTGTGCCGTCCCTGGAGTCAGTGGTGGAGGTGCCCGGAGCAGCCTGGCTGTGTTAAATGAGCACCCTGCAGCCCCTCCGTGCCCTGCCGTGGCTGCCAAGACTCCTGAAAGGACTGGCTGCTGTGCGGCTGTGCCCTCTGCTGCCCACTAAGAGATGTCTGAGTGCTCAGCCTCATTCCTGTGCCTGCAGGCAGATCAGTCGATAGAGCGACTGGGAGATGGGGGTTCACTATCCAATAGAGTGGCCGTTAGCCACCCTGGGGGTGGGCGCCAGAAGCGAGAGCCCCCCTCAGGGTTTGCCCCCCCGCCTCACCGGGTAAGTGAAAAAACAATCAGAGTAGTGGTATTTCACCAATGGCCGGGACACCAGCGAGCGGGTCACCCCGCACTGCTGAGCGTATGCCCGGCCTCCCACTTATTCTACACCTCTCATGTCTCTTCACAGTGCCAGACTAGAGTCAAGCTCAACAGGGTCTTCTTTCCCCGCTGATTCTGCCAAGCCCATTCCCTTTGCTGTGGTTTCACTGGATAGTAGGTAGGGACAGTGGGAATCCATTCATCCATTCATGCACGTCACTAATTAGATGATGAGGCATTTGGCTATTTTTCAAACACATATAAATAATATATGTTCCTTTTCCGGGTTAAATAAAGGTGGCCCGTCCACCTTGGACAAATCCGGTAAATTGTTTCAAATACAGTAAATTGGTCTGAATCGGGTGGTAATTGATGCGTTATGAATTAAAGTCTTTGTCCCTACTCACTATGAGCTACCTAACTGGCTTGTGGCTTCCTTACGAACCTAGCTACTCTCTAGTTTATTAAAGTGTAAAAGTGATACCAAAAAAAAAAATTGCATACAAAAATCAACATATTAAAACAGCAATAAAAATCTACAAAACATTACAAAGTACAAAAAATGCAAAAATTCACTACCCTGAATTGTGTAATCGTCTGGCCCTACTGGTGAACATATGTACAATCTCCACAGACGATAGGAGTGCTTCTGTGGATAAAGTCTTTGCAACCATTGCTTGCCTCGATTTGGAGAGGCCAAGTGTACTCAAAAGTTCAAAGTTCCCCTTGTACCATTTCCCCCGCGCTCCAAGGGGAAAGCCCATAGAAACAACGTCCTTTGCGTTGGTGAGGCTTTGCACCTTGGTTTCCAAATGTTTGCACTTGTTTACTTTCTCTGCAGCCACTTCTTCCAGAGATGTTCTGGAGGCTTCGTATCGTACTGTCACTTTCGCGATGAATGCACGTCCGTCCTTAACAGATATCAGATCTGGTTTGTACAGCTTCTTGATGGTTTCCCTTATGGGTGGTTCTTTGAACATTACCCAGTCCCTCTTCGTCGCCTCCTCAATAAGCCTTTCACAGATGTGATTGTGCCTCTTGATTTGAGCGTCCTGAATCACTGGGCAGTAGCCGAGGATGAGGGCGCAGGTTTCGTTGTCCGCATCACAGTGCCTCCAGGCCTTGATGTAATTTTCCTCTCTACCCCAGGAGAGAAATTCTCTTGTGGGGTAGAAGTTGGCCCTAAGTTGTAGTGTAGTGAGGAGTTTCCTGTGAGGAATGCATCTATAGTATTGGAGCCAATCACTACTAATTTTATCACCTTCAAAGCTTTTAACTCCACGGCCTTGGGATACTAATTTGGTCCATTTCTTGAATTCTTTTCTCCGCCAATCACAAGGTTTAGGAAATTTAGTTTTAAGGGTCGGTGCTTCCCACTCTGAGGTTGTGTCTGCACTGTTGGGTGGTTCATTCGCCGGGAGTGCTTCCCAAATTGAGGTTATCTTCTCACTTTCCCCTCCAGCTTGAATCCACAATTTCTTATACAGTTGTTCCATTTGATCTTTCTCTAGGAACTCCTTCATTGTTTCATCCGAGGACTGTGCAATCCAGTGCAGTCTCCGGGCCTGTACACTGGGGATCAGTCCCGCCAACTTGGTGACGCCCAAACCGCTGTCCTTCGTGCTCGAGTACAAGATGGCACTGCAGGTGCACGGAGGTAGTTGCAGCCAGTCCTTGACCGCTGTTCGGATCTTCTGGTCAAGGGCTTCAAGGGCCCCTGTTTCATTTGTGAATGGTCAGCCAGGTAGGTCAGTCGAGGGATGGTGTATGTTTTGAGGATATCAAGTATTTGCAGAGGTTTAAGTGGAGCTTGATCAATTCATTCAAGCCAGAATTCTAGTTTTGTGGGGAGGTTGGCTTTTGCTATCCCAGTCCAGGGGTCAAAGTGTAGGCCAAGGTATTTCTTATATTCCCTGGGGTTGATCATGTTCAGGGGTGCGCTGTTGATGGTCCATGCAGCGCAGTTATTGAAGGTGTAAGAGTCTTTCGTGGGCTTGATGTAGAAGCCGTGGCACTTTTCCCCTTGTATTTTGAGACCGGTGAAATCGCAGAAGGTCTCTAATATCTTGATATTTGTTTTCATGTTTTCCCAGGAGTCGCTCAACAAGACCAGATCGTCGGCGAATGCCACTGCTGTTATACTACTCTGTCCTCAGTGGAATCCTTTACCACTCTCTTCCAGCTTGCACAACAGGGGGTCCATTGCCAGGTTAAATAAAAGGGGTGACAGCGGGTCACCCTGCTTTACTCCAACCCGGATCTGGATTTTGTCTGTGTGTGTGTTCATTTTTGTGGTGACATACATATTGATGTCTTTGTACATATTGTTCATCAGGCCAATGATGTGGGGATCCACTCCCCTCAGCTGCAAAGCATGTATGATGTGATGGTGGCTTATGGTGTCAAAAGCCTTGGCGATGTCCACAAATACAACACCCAGTGGTCTGTGTTCACTTTAGGCAGTCTGAAGTATAGTTTGCAGGAGTTTCAGGTTTTCAGAGCATCCTGCTGCTCTAATAAAGCCTCTTTGCCTTGGGTTGAGGGGGCACGCTTTGCTCAGCCTTGCTTTTACAATCCTGGAGAATAGTCTCAACAAGATGGAATTGATTGTGATAGGCCTCCAGTTATTAATGTCCTTTAAATGTTCCGGTTTTGTAGATTTGGGAATCAAAACAGTTCTGCACCCCCTCACCATGTCTGGGATCTCCCCAGATGTTAACCATAAGTTGAAGAGCTCAGCCGTCCGGGAATACCTGGGATCCATCTTTTTGATGTCCCCAAGAGTAACCCTATCTGGACCTGGAGTCGAGCCCTTGCTCATTTCCTGCACATTTCTTTCAATTTCTTTGGCCATGATTAAGCCTCTGAAGGTGCTGTTGTCTGCCTTCCCATTAATTTCAAAGTCCCTGATGCCAGCAAAAGTACCAGGTGTTTCCCATCTGGCTTTAAATACCGAGTAAATTTCACTGGATGATATATCCCAGGACAAACACTCTACGTCATCCAAAATAATTTTTGCTAGTTTCCCCCTGTCAAGATGGAATAAATGCTGAAAGCAAAGGTAATTACATTTTTTGATCGCTCTGTCCTTCATCCACTTCTGAAATGGCTTTCTTGGTTGCTTCTCCCGGGTCTCCTTCCCATTTTACCACGTGTAGCGGTTCTTATCTGGCTTATTGATTCTAGGCATCCAAAGCAGTCCTGCACTGCCTGATTAATCATTGTCAGCATCTCCTGGCTGTCCATCAATTGCTTGAATGCTCTGGGGAAGTGGTTAATTGCTCCAGCTGATAAGCATTCCTTGACTGTCTTTTGGTAATGAGCCTGCAGCTGCCCCGCCCTCTGCTGGTTTCTGGCGGTGGTTGTCCTTATCAGGCCGTCGTCTTAATTTATCCATTGTTTTCTCTCTGGCAGCTGGCCTCCCTGGTGGATGGTTCTCCCCAGGTCCATTGTCCACGGTTCTTGCCTGGGATTGCTGACTCAACCCAGGCTCCATTCCCATGCCTTCAGCTGCTCTCCTGGTGTGATGACTCACCTCAGGTCCTCTGTCAGCTCCATCTGTTGGTTCCTAGGCAGCAATCTTCTTTTGTAACTAATTTGCTTAGCTGTTTTTGTTGTTATGTGTTCGGCAATAGGTTTATTAATGTTTTTGTTTCCCTCAAACTGTGCCTCCAGTCTTATCAGCAGTTCTTCCTCCTCTTTTGTCCAGCATCTTTTGTGGGCTCCTGGATTTGATGTTTCTTTCAGTTGGGAAGTAATGATCCTTTGGTTTCTTATCAATGGGTGTGCCAATCTTTTGTGTTGTCCCAGGCCAATTTTGGTTCTGAAGTCTCTGACGCATACTTCACAGATCCACTCTCCAGCTGGAACCCTTTCAGTTTCTGGACCTCTGCATTTTGCAAAATGACAAATAACACTATGATAGTTAATATTTTCCTTTACACACTTGGCACACCGAAAGCAAACCCTCCTTTTCCAGTGCGACTCCTTTAGATGTTCAATCAGGCTTAACACAGAGTTTACCCGGGTACCACACAACAGGGACAAGGTGGATTTTTGTCAGGAACAGTCACCTTCACCATGTTATCCGGTGACTGCCCTCCGTGTTCCCCAGGCACTAGAGGCAATGCCTCTCGTGTGCCTTCACTCACCTTTTTGCCGCTTCCCTCACCAAGCACAAACAGTTCAGTGTCTCGTGGGAGGCTAGGATCTGAGTCTGAGTGCCCACCGATACCCTGGACAGGCGTACTGGCAGCCCCCAGACCACCCACCCCCGCCCCCCTAAGGACAAAATCCGGATTTTGAGCCATCGAATTGGGGCCACATTTACGGCGAGAACGGAGTGGGTGGTCACTCCACTCCGGAGCTCTTTGCCCCGTCTGCAACCGGGGAGCCAGGTTTCAAGCAATAAGCCAGGCGGCCTTTACCAAGGAATTTGTTTCACCGAATTTGGTAGGAGTTCATTGGTGACTTGGTTTGGAAAGACAGTAGTCTGCTAAGGAAGGCAGGAGCCTCCCCTGAAATGGAGAATGTAAACCCTCCCCACCCCTCCGAATTGCTATCAATTTTAAATTAAGGGGCTCTCAGACAAAAATATGGGAGCAGGAAATAACAGTTCTTTAAGGGGGAAAAGAAAAAAATTAAAGGATGAAATAAAACAATGCAGTACACCAGAACAATACTGACAGAGTCAGAACCCAACCTGACGCCCTGTGGGTCACAGTGTTGGTGACAGTCCAATTGAAAATGTGGCTGCAGACTTCCTGAAGTATCATTTGTGGTTCTGTTGGAGCAAGGGGGATCTGTAGAGAAGGATGTATTCTTCCCCTGAAGACCCAGTGGTAGAAGAGACAGCTGCTGTTCCTCTGGGGAATCCCGTGGAGAAAGCCGTGCCTGTGTCTCAAAAACCTCTGGATTATATCTGGGTAGCAATGCTTGGCTCCTCCCTCTGGGCGGAACATCTCACAATGGGATGTTATCATTCTTACCAGTCATGCAGTGACATTCAATAGTCTGTTATCAGCAGATGTCCCCTCCCGAGGGAGGTGTGAATGTGGTCACTCAAAGAGAGATAAAGCAAACTGCCCACTTGACAAAGGTAATCTGCCATACAGATGGTAATGGAAAACATCTTGCATGCAATCTTCAACATTATCCACCCTTTTTTCTATTTCCATCTGCACCACAAAAAAAAAAAAAACCAAACAACAACAACAACAACAAAAATATTTCACACAGTTCTCACTTAAGACTAGGTCTCCCTGTTGTACACAATGGCTTTCTCCATCTTTCTGCATTACCCACCAAGTGTAAACAGGTCATTGAGCAAAAACAATTCCATGGATGGTTTTGTCTTTGCCTGAGATGGGATCAATCCAAACAGTCCTTCCTAAAATACCTTTCATGTGTACAACAGGGACTTTATTTCCATCCACTGTGTGCAGGGGTTCAGACTGGGCAGGACCAGCTCAATTTATGGAGCTTCTGGTGTTGACCGTCCAGCTGGCTTTTGCTGAGTTCATTTCCCAATTTCTAAAAGTCCCCCCCTGAGTGCCTTCAGGGTTGTTTTAAGTAGTCTGTTACACTGTTCAACTTTCCCGGCAGCTGGTGCATGATAAGGAATATGATATATTCAATACCATGTACCCTGGCCCAAGCATTGATAAGGCCATTCTTGAAATGGGTCTCATTTTCTGACTCAATTCACTCAGGGGTGACATGTCTCCACAGGATTTGCTTTTCCAGGCCCAGGATGGTGTTCCAGGCAGTGGCGTGAAGCACAGGGTGGGTTTCCAACCATCCAGTGGTGGCTTGCACCATGGTCAGCACGTAGCGCTTGCCCTGGCGTGTCTGGGGCAGTGTGATGGAGTCAATCTGCCAGGCCTCCCCATACTTGTACTTGGACCACCGCCCACCCTGCCAGAGACGCTTCACTCGCTTGGCCTGCTTGATGGCAGCACACGTCTCAGTCATGGATAATCTGAGAAATACTGTCCATGGTTAGATCCACCCCTTGGTCTCGTGCCCACTTATAGGTGGCATCTCTACCCTGATGACCTGAGGCATCATGGGCCCATTGAGCAAAGAACAACTCCCACTTATGTTGCCAATCTAAGTCTATCTTTGACACCTCTATCTTTGCTGCCTGATTTACCTGCTTGTTGTTTCGGTGTTCCTCATTAGCCCGACTCTTGGGAACATGAGCATCCACATGGTGGACTTTCACAGGTAGCTTCTCTAACCGAGCGGCAACGTCTCTCCACTCATCAGCAGCTCAGATGGGTTTTCCCCTAGGCTGCCAGTTGGCTTTTTTTCACCTTTCCAACCAGCCCCAAAGAGCATTGGCTACCATCCATGGATCAGTATAAAGGTAGAGCTTTGGCCATTTCTCTCTCTCAGCAATGTCCAGGGCCAGCTGAAGAGCTTTGAGTTCTGCAAGTTGACTTGATCCACCCTCTCCTTTGGTAGCTTGTGCAACCTGTCGGGTGGGGCTCCATACGGCTGCTTTCCACTTCTGGTTCATCCCTGTGATGAGATAGGAACCATCAGTGAAAAGAGCGTAGCGTGTTTCCTCTTGTGGCAGTTGGTTTTAGGGAGGAGCTTCTTCAGCACGTGTCACTGGTCCTTGTTCCTCTTCATCAGTCAGACAAAAGTTCTCACCTTTGGGCCAGTTTGTAATTATTTCCAGAATCCCAGGGCGATTCAGGTTTCCAACACAGGAGCACTCTGTGATAACAGCAATTCATTTACTCCATGTCATGTCAGTGGCATGGTGGGTGGAAGGAACCTCGCCTTTGAACATCCACCCCAGCCCCGGTAGTCAGGGTGCCAGGAGGAGTTGTGCTTCTGTACCAGTCACCTCTGAGGCAGCCTGGACTCCTTCATAGGCAGCCAAGATTTCCTTCTCTGTGGGAGTGGAGTTGGCTTCAGACCCTCTGTATCTTTGACTCCAAAATCCCAGTGGTTGGCCTCGAGTCTCCCCAGGCACCTTCTGCCAAAGGCTCCAGGACAAGCCATGGTTCCCAGCTGCAGAGTAGAGCACATTCTTCACCTCTGCTCCTGTCCTGACTGGGCCAAGGGCAATCACATGAGCGATCTCCTGCTTGATCTGGGCAAAGGCTTGTTGCTGTTCAGGACCCCAGTGGAACTCGTTCCTCTTGCAGGTAAAGAAGGCTCACAATCTGACTGTATTCAGGAATGTGCATTCTCCAAAACCTATGGCACCCAGGAAAGCTTCTGTTTCCATCTTGCTAGTTGGTGGAGACATCGCGGTGATTTTGTTGATGACCTCAGTGGGAATCTGATGCAGTCCGTCTTGGCACTTTACTCCCAGGAACTGGGTCTCTCAGGCCCGTCCCTTGACTTTGTCCTTCTTGATAGCAAAGCTGGCTTCTAGCAGAATCCTGATGATCCTCTCTCCTTTCTCAAATACTTCCATTGCCGTGTTCCCCCACACAATGATGTCATCGATGTACTGCAGGTGCTCTGGAGCCTCACCCTTTTCCAGTGCAGCCTGGATCAGTCCATGGCAGATGGTGGGGCTGTGCTTCCACCCCTGGGGCAGTCGGTTCCAGGTATACTGCACTCCCCTCACGGTGAAAGCAAACTGAGGCCTGCATTCTGCTGCCAAAGGAATGGAGAAAAATGTGTTAGCAATGTCAATGGTGGCAAAGCACTTTGCTGCCTTGGACTGAAGCTTGTACTGGAGTTCCAGCATATCTGGCACAGCAGCGCTCAGTGGTGGAGTCACTTCATTCAAGCCACGATAGTCCACTGTCAATCTCCATTCTTTGTCAGACTTGTGCACAGGCCAAGTGGGGCTGTTGAAGGGTGAGTGGGTCTTGCTGACCACCCCTTGGCTCTCCAGCTCACGGATCATTTTGTGGATGGGGATCATGGCATCTTGATTCATCTGATACTGCCGGCGATGCACTGTCTAGGTGGCAATTGGTGGTCTTTGCTCTTCCACCTTCAGGAGTTCTACTGCAGATGGGTTTTCTGATAGTCTAGGCAAAGTGTTCAACTGCTTGGTGTTTTCTGCCTCCACAGCAGCTATGCCAAAAGCCCATCTGAGTCCCTTTGGTCTTTGTAATAGCCGTTCAGGAGGAAACCTATGCCCAGAATACACGAGGCCTCTGGGCCAGTCACAATAGGATGTTTTATCCACTCTTTCCCAGTCAGGCTCACCTCAGCTTCTAACAGGGTCAATTGCTGTGATCCCCCCCGTCACCCAGGCAATGGAAATAGGTTCTGCCCCCACATGTCCCAATGGTATTAGGGTACACTGTGCACCAGTATCAACTAAAGCATTGTACTTTTGTGGTTCTGATGTGCCCGGCCATCAGATCCACACCACGCAGAAAATCCGGTTTTCCCGTGCCTCTCACTGGCTGGAGGCAGGACCCCTCTAACCCTGGGTATTCATGGTAGAGGTACCTTCCAGGGGATCTGACAGATCATACTCAGCAGCTCGGTCATGGGAGGTTGAGGCTACCTTCACTTTACTGGAGTTCCCTTGATTTGTGTTTCCCTCCTTGAGCTGACGCACCCGTGCTGCCAGGACAGAAGTGCATTTTCCATCCCACCTTCCCATGTCTTCCCCATGGTCACGCAGAAAAAACCACAGGTCAGCCCGTGGGGTGTACCCCCCCTCTCTCTAGCTGGGGAACGTTGGGCTCTGACTCTGGGGCCTGTGACTCACAGCGGTGCAATGTGGGAATTGCTCCTCCTCACCTCTTCCCTCACCACCTCCCTCATCTCCTCTTTGATATCCTTAATCACAGCAGAGACATGAGCCTGCATCAGTCCATTGATCATATTTTCATAATTCTTAAGCTTGTTAGCTACAGAACCCACTGTCTCTTGGTTGTTATCAGCATTAATTGTTGCAATAAAGGTGGTGTATTGGGATGGTCCCAGGTTTGCCAGTCTCCACAACATTTGCCCTGTGCACCTGACTTTGTCGGGGTCATTATCATGCTGTCCATCCCTCCCAAAGAGTCCCTCCAATACTGCCACTTCTCTCAGCTGTTGAATCCCTTCCTCAAGGGTCTTCCAGTACATTCTATGGTGCTGGTCCTGCATTCTCTCCCTGTGGACAAACCTCTCTCTGACACTCATTAAAAGCTGCTCCCAGAGGGAAAGAGACCCTGGCTCCTTTACAACAATCTGATTGATACCTGAGTCGTGGGTCAAGGGTCCCAAATTCCTTGCCTCACCATCATCCAGCTGGACGCTTGTACTCATAAGATCTCAGATGCGAAGTAGCCAGGTTGTATAAGCCTCACGTCCCTGTCATACAATGTCTTTGCACAGATTACGGAGACTTTTGTACATCAGGGACTCGGTGATGATCGCAACCTCTGGCTCCCCTGTGGGTTGTGAGGGCCTTCTTTTATCTGGGTGCTCTGCTTTTGTCTTAGATCTCTTTGTTTCTAGAGGTGCAACTGCTGCTGGCTGTGTCTGCCTTTGCAATTCAGCCGGAACCTGGACAGTTGTAACATCTGTGGGTTCTGCTGCCGCACTATTAGACTTTCCCTCTTCAAGGCAGAGGAAGGGCTTCTCACCAGCTGGGGAAGTGTATTCCTTCAGCATCCGGCCCATCTCACGTATCTCCTTCACCAGACCCCCCAGCCAATCTGGGTAGTTCACATCTGGGGTGGGATGTGGGGCAGGGTCAGGATCTGGGGCAGCAGCATCCCTAGACTCTGATGGCGTATTAGATTCTGGGGTTGGTGTCAAGGTGCTTATCCAGGTTAGTCACCCCTTCTCTTTAAATGTTAAATAGAGCAGGCCTATCAGCAACACCAGCCACTGTATGATATCATTAATATTTAGAGTGGATCTGAACCCTTCAAAAACTGGTGGGGCAGACCCAAAGAGATGGCTGAAGGGTTGGGAGAAGATTTCACCTGGTGTCATTTCCTTATAGCAGGTGCCATTATTAAAGAAACCTCAAAAACATACTGTTAGTGTGTGACAGCTGTGAATCTGTGTGCCTGCTTTCCAGAGGAAGTTAAAAATCCATTAATTCCTCACCTTTTTCACCCATAAAACAAACCGGATAACAGACACAGTAGCCTTGGTTATAAGACCAATGTTTAGATAAGGGCCTATAAATGGGAGAAATACAGCCATGATCACGTGCCACCCAAACCAGGGCCAGCTGGACCACATGGCGTCTCATAATGAGGTTTCTATAGCTACACACAAAAATTAGATTATTCAAGAACTGTTATTCCTTTTTTGTTTCTGTGCCCTCCAGCCGCACGTTAGGCGCCAAAATCTGTCTTGGTTTGGAAAGACAGGAGTCTGCTAAGGAAGGCAAGAGCTTCCCCTGAAATGGAGAATGTAAACCCTCCCCACTCCTCCGAATTGCTATCAATTTTAAATTAAGGGGCTCTCAGGCAAAAATATGGGAGCAGGAAATAACAGTTCTTTAATAGGAAAAAAAAAAAAGATAAAATAAACAATGCAGTACACTAGAACAACACTGACAGAGTCAGAACCCAACCTGACACCCTGTGGGTCAGGGTGTTGGTGGCAGTCCAATTGGAAATGTGGCTGACGCCCTCCTGAAGCGTCAGATGTGGTTCTGCTGGAGCGGGGGGGATCTGTAGAGAAGGATGTATTCTTCCTCTGAAGACCCAGTGGTAGAAGAGACAGCTGCTGTTCCTCTGGGGAATCCCGTGGAGAAAGCCGTGCCGGTGTCTCAAAAACCTCTGGATTATATCTGGGTAGCAATGCTTGGCTCCTCCCTCTGGGCGGAACATCTCACAATGGGATGTTATCGTTCTTATCAGTCATGCAGTGACATTCAATAGTCTGTTATCAGCAGATGTCCCCTCCCGAGGGAGGTGTGAATGTGGTCACTCAAAGAGAGAGATAGGCAAACTGCCTACTTGACAAAGGTAATCTGCCATACAGATGGTAATGGAAAACATCTTGCATTGCAATCTTCAACACCAGCGCACACCAGATCTTGGAAGGGAATGTGCTGACACTGAGAAATTGTCAAATGTTAACTTTCTGTGCCAGCAAACTGCTGGAATTATGCTGTGCAGGCATCTGAAAAATTCCAGATCTGGGCACTGGTGGTGTTTGCAAACACAAGATTGGGCTGGTGTAGGCACCAGGTATTTGCCTGGTTTGGCTTTCTTTGCCAGCAAATTGCTGCACTTGGGCTGTGGTGGCACAGGGAAATGTCCAGATCTGGGCATGGGCAGTGCCATCAAATACCAGGTCTGGGTGGTGACAGACTTGGCACCAGGAAATTGCTGTGTTTTGTCTTCTTTTTCCAAAAAATTGCTGCTCCCCTATTGGTGCATCCTGTGTCACCCCACCTTATCTCCAGCCCTGGCTCCCTTCTCCATTGCATCATTTGTACCCTGACCCCTCCTGCCTTCCTCCAGTTATATACCCTGGCCCCAGTCCTGCTCCTGGCTCTTCGCCTCTGGTTCCCTTCAGCAGATGTTGTGTTCCTGCTTGCTCCTGTTTCCCTCTGCACCCTCACTTCCCCTGGACCCTTGGATTTTCCCTTAGTAAACCCAGCTGCATCTGCTCTGCGAGGAGTCCTCTCGTCCCTCTGCTGAGGCTTTGATTGCACCATCTGGGCTCAGGATCTGCTGGGCTGGGGGAGTTGTCAAGGCAGCCCCAAGTGGAGACGCTTTCGGTGCTGCAGGCACCTGACAGCACCTGCCTGGGGAAGCTGCTCTGGCCACCCGCAGCAACCAATTCCTTTTTCCAAGCAGCAGCTCCCAGCGTCCTCCTCCGAAGCCCAGAGAGAGAGGGAGCAGCTGCCCTCAGCCCTGTCCTTTACTGCATCCCAATTCTCATGGAATGTCCCCCCTCGCAGAGAAACTCCCAGACAAGAGAAGTGCGACCAGATCCCCTCCTCCCCTGAGCTTGATCACTTCTTTTGTTTCTTAAGGATCCAGTCCATCAGAGCGGTGGTATTGCACTGAGAGCTGGGACACCAGCAGGGGATCACCCCACACTGCCCAGTGTGCACCAGGCTCAACAAGGTCTGCTTCCCCCCTGATTCCACCAGGCCTCTTCCCTTGGATGTGGTTTTGCTGGATAGTGGGTCAGGACAGTGAGAATCTCCTTCATCCATTCATTCACTATTTAGGGCCCTGCAGACACTTCCTCAATTTCTCTCCAAGGTGACCCCACCCACCAATGATGTCACAGCTCTTGTCCATCTGGTCAAGAATCCCCCATGAGGACACTCTGGTGTCTTCTCCAAGGGCACAAAGCAGCAAAATCCCCTAGGAAAATCTTCCCCCTTGGGCCCTGCGCCTCCTTAGGTGAGTTCCTGAGCAAACAGTCAGGGCAGTGGCCTGAAATGTTTTCCCAGCTGAGTCATAAGACTTCTCTGATGGATCCACATTGTCCCTGGGGAAAGAGATGTGCAGAACCCTTCACTAATGCCCTGGAATGTCAAACAGGAATCACAGCCATAGACAGCTCTTCAGAACCACTTCACCGTGGATTTTCCTTCCTGGAAGCCCAAGATGTCTGAATGTCCTCCTGGTGCCTCAGGCCCTGGGTAAACAGGGCTTGTCAGAGATGCTGGCAGGGCACCAACACCCCTCCTCCTCACAGGGCACCTCTGTTACCCCAATTAGCTCCGAGTGGCGTCCTGGGGACAGGCGCCCACTTCCCCATGTGCCTGGGATGGGCATATCCTGCTCGGGGTCAGTGCTGGCCTGGGCCCAGAGCCAGGGCCATGACCCAGGTGCTCTGGGAGGGCTCCATGGCTGCAGGTGTGACAGCATGAGGGGCAGGGCAGGGCATATTCTCCTCTGGACAGTGCTCTGGGCATGGAGCTCGGTCGGGTTTGGCATCTGCGGGGAAAGGGGTATCGGGTTGTGTGGATGTGGGAATTGTCACTGCTGAGCCATTCCCCAGCCCTCAGCCTTGTCTGCAGGTGATCAGCATTGCCCAGTGCTCCCCAGTGTCTGCAGTGCCTGAGATGCCAATCAGCCATCTGATCACATGTCCCTTGTTCCCCTTGTTCTCCCACGTGTTGGGTTTGCAGCCGGGCTCAGCTCTGGGGTGTCCCCCAGGGAAAGCTCTGGGAGGGGAGGGGCAGCAGGAGATGGGGGATCTGGCACTGGGGGCTGTTGGAGGATGGATTGTGTTGGACTGGGGGTTGTCCCCACAGGGTCCCCAGGTGCCTTTGGCTCCCTGCCTGCCCCCCTTGGCCCTCCAGGTGCCTGGGCCCTTCCAGGGGCAGCTGCCCCGTGCAGGAAGCTGGAGGGATGCCGAGCAAGGGGGCTGGATCTGTGCCACAGGTGGGGTGGGATGGACTCTGTGCCAGGGCTGGGCTTGTGGCCAGGGCTGGAGGCTGTGCCAAGCCGGGCTTTGGCCTGGGGGCTGGCAGGGAGGGTGCGGGGAGGAGTCCCGGCAGGGATAAAGGTGCTCCTCACCTGCTGCAGCCTCAGGCAGCGCTGCCCAGAGCGAGAGGAAGATGAAGGTGGCTGTGCTCAGCGTGGCCCTGCTCTTCTCCATCCTCCTCCATCCGCAGGCCAAGGTAAGGCACCAGCCAAACGCTGTCCCCACATCCTGCCCTTTCTGGCCTCCCATCCCACCCTTTTGGTCCCTCCTCTGTGTCCCATTCAGGGTCCCCAGCTGCCCTCCCACTGACCATTCCTGAGGCCTTTCCTTTCATGTCCCCCCTCAATCCTTTGCCTTTCTTTCTGGCCACTGCAGAGGGGTCCCCCTGTACAATTCCCTGACTCACCCCCCAATCCCACACCATCTCCCCGTCTTGTTGGTTTTGTCCCCACCTGTCCTCATTCTCCTGTCCCCACCAAGCCCCTCCCTTGCACTCCCATGTCCCTACATCTCAATTCCTTTCTCCTCCCCTGTACCTCACACGCTGCTCCTTCCACACCCCCAGCCCTGTCCCCTGGACTCTCAATGTTTTTGGGTCTCCCCCCACCTCAAACAGATCTTTTTGGAGGCCCTGAATTCCCATCCCTCTGCCTGCACCCTGCTCCCTGCACCCATTTCCCACCCCAGCCCCACAAGGTCCAGTCCGGACCCAGCCTTTGTTCTCCTTTCCAGGCACTCCTGGAAGGAACCCAAGATGATCTGCGGGAGGTGAGTGGGCTGCTGGCATTGGAGGACAGCCCCTCAGGGAATTGGGGGGCAGTGCTGCCCCCCCATCCCTTGCTGGCACCGGGGACATCCCAGTGACCAGCGAGGTCTACTGGTCTCTCTGCAGTTGGATTTAGACAATGTCGCGGTCCTGGAGACACCTCTGGTGGGTACCATGAGTTCTGCCGGTGCCAGACCCTCCCCTTGCATGGCCACCACAGCCCAGGCCATCCCAGTGTGTCCCAGCACAGCCCAGTGCACCCCTCCTGACAGCCCAGACAATGCCCTGCCCCAGGGCTCCTCCCCAGGGAAGCCTTCGCCCAGGGCCCTGCTGCATTCCATCCCTGTCACCCCAGGACCCCCTGGATGAGCCAGGACGCAGCCCCTGCCCCAGCTGTGGCTCTTGGCCAGGAGCCCAGTGCTTCTGGGCAGCAGCACAGCAGCTCCTGCACCCCATTGCTGCCACAGCCCCTTCCCCAAGGCCCCCCTGCTCTCCCCTGCCTCCCAGTGCAGCCTGGTGCCCCCATTGTGTCTCTAACGCTGCCTTTTCCCCAGCCCCCTGTGGCTGAAGAGCTGCAGGCTCTCCTGCGGCAGAAGCGCCTGGCTGCCTCTCTGGATGCCTAGGTGAGCCGTGCCTGCAGGGACAGGGCTGGAGACAAAGCCCATCCATGTGCCAGTGGGCTCCAGAGGTCAGATTCTGGGGTTTGTCTTTTAGGGTGTGAAGGACCAGTGTACTTTTTCCTCTGCAGTGGCATGAGGAGATGATCATCACTGGAGAAAACCCCTGAACTCTTTGAGCCCTGGGCCATTTCCCCTGAAGAATCAATCATCAAGAATCAATAAATCCTTTGAGCAAAGCTTTGCTCTGTGTCCATGTGTGTCCATGGAACTGGATTTCCTCCTTTCCAGTGGTCCAGGGAAGTCAGGCCAGGTCTGGGCTTTGCTGCCTTTACACAGTCTGTGCCTTCCCCCAGACAAATGGTGTGTTGGGAGTTGTGCAGAGTCCAGGGGGAGTGGGTTGATGGGGGGGGTGGATGTCCAAGTGGTGAGAAAGGCAGTGGTTCACTGTCAGCATGGTAGGAATGACCTGAGTTTAAAAGAAAAAGAAGTAATTTCAAAGAAACTTTCTTTTACAACTTTTTCTCCCCATGAGAAATCACCATTTACTTCTCAATATTTTGAAAGGTCTATTAAAAACTTAATCAAACTTATAACAAAAGGACTAAATAAGGAAAAAGTTACAGTGCTGGGAGCCTCCCCCACTTGGTGGCTGGTAACCACGTGGCTGGCTCATCCACACAATGGCTGCTCTCCCTTTTATATCCTTGCTGTTGCAACAGGCAGCCCTAGCTCCTTCCAAAGGCTGTCTGTTGACTCTTGGTCACTGTCCATTGGTGTAGACTGCTTTCGTGGAACTGCATTGGAGGGCAGGTGTTGCTAGGCCGTGCCTCTTAGGAACAATCTGCCCCTCCCCAAATGCCCGGACTACCAATATCAGCCCGGGATAACAATGCTGGGTGGGAGGGACACATTGCAGTAACATAACTATACATCTGTACAACTTCTCTTAACATACTTATCATGTTCACCCTTGAACTGGGAGAGCCAACAATCTCATTACTCATCTCTAACACTGTGGCATTCACATTCTCTGAAAAAATCCCTTTGCCCAGGATTTTTCTCCTGGTAAGCTGAGAAGCCTCAGAGAAAAAGGAAAACAATTCTTATCTCATTTACTTTTCCTGTGTTGTGCTCATGTGCAGAATGTGTTTGGAGATTGTTTACCCACAGGTGATTGTTTGATTGGATTCTGGTGTGAGTTATTTTGACTCATTGGCCAATTATGGCCAAGCTGTGTCGAGACTCTGGAAAGAGTCACGAGTTTTCATTATTATCTTTTGAACATTCACTAAGAATCCTTTCTCTGTTCTTCAGTATAGTATAGTATAGTATAGTATAGTATAGTATAATATAGTATAGTATAGTATAGCATACTTTATTATAAGATAGTATTATAAAGTAATAAATTAGCCTTCTGAGAACATGGAGTTAAATGCATCATTCCTGCCTTCGTTGGGCAACCCTGCAAATAGAATATTACACCCCCAAAATTCTTGATTTACTCAAAAGAATTTAAATGCCAAAAAAAATCTTCCTATGTCAAAAGTATGTTGAAATTATTTATTGGTCTTGAAATTTGGTTTCCTGGCGGGATGGGGCTGCTGGGTCTACCTGTCTATGGGGCACTGTGGGGCTCTGGGGTTTCCTGGGTGAGGGGCCCTACACGGTCACCTGTAATGCCTGGCCACGGTGGGGTAGAGCCACCGCAGTGTCCTGGAAAAGGGTGAGTGGTTCTACCTGGCTCTTGGGTCGTTCTTGGCCGCTGGGTCCATCGGCTCCAGCAGGACTTGGGTGAATTTTAGGGTGGGCCAGGTGGATCAGTTGTCCCCGGCCATCCTGAGAGCTCACCAGTCATGTTTGCTGACTCCAGTTCCAATACTGAAGGAACCACTGGTGCCAGCATCGCCCCAAGGAAGCCTCACAGCAGAACTGGCACAGGGCATTCCCCTGGAAGAGGGGCAGGGAAAATGTCTTGGCCATGAGCAGCAGAATGGCCGGAAAGCCGCTGGTGCAGGAGTTGCCCACCCCAGCAGATTGAAGGCAGGTTTGGGTTGCATTCCTGCTGTCCTGGCAGTGAAATTCTGAGCAGAGGGCACAAAGGTGTCTTCTCCTCGGGGCTCACAGGTGACACCGAGATGCTGTGGGGAAGCTGAGCCCTGCCTGAGGGCAGACTCAGCCCAGCAGGAGCCCCGGACTGACACCGTGATGGACTACACAGCTGGCTCAGGGGTGCCGTGTGCCATGAGTGGGGAACAGCTTCCCCTGAAACAGGGAGAGCTGAACCTTGGAGCCACCTGCTCCACAGCTGGAATGGTGTCAGCGTCAGGGAGCAGACTAAAGAGGAGAGGGAGGCCTTTGGTGTGAGATTCTGAAGAAGCTTTACTCATCAGAGGGAACAGGCACCAAAGAGCCTCAAGCACCAGTGTGCTCAGGATTTTATAGAGCACTAGAACTGTGGGTGGGCATGATCGCTGAGCCAATAGGGAATCAGGGAGGGAGGAGCAAAAGGAGGGGAATACATCTCAGGGACCAATGGGATAAGGGGGTGGAGAGGGCAGGTCACATGGGCCAATGGGGCATCATCCATGAGGGGAATTCCCAAGGGGCGGAACCTGCAGGGGAGGGGTTTGCAGGAGACTGACAGGGAAGGGTTCAGAACAGGGGCAGAGTTTACAGGGATGGATAGGGAAGGCACTGGAATACAAGGTGGGGATTATAATGATTGAAGGGTAAAAGAGGAGGGATATAACCTGGGAATAATCCAGTTTGGGGAAAGACAACATACAGGGGGTGAACTGGAACAGACCATCCAAAAAGCTATGAAATAAAAGGGCACTGCAACAGCGCCCAATATAGAGGGATGCAGGACACGTTTTATGGTGCAAAAAGAAAGGATCGATCCTGTGCTATTTTTATACAGTCTTTTTATAGGCCTTTTCGTAGAGTTTTTTAAGAACATCCCCTGTCTATCCCCAGTTGGTCAGCAACAAGTTGTTACCCAGTATTGACTGGTCACTCAAACCCCTGGTGTGTATGTGCAGGAAAAGTTGTTTGTGAGAGATAGTTTTCATTTTTCTGTCTAAGAGGGAAAATACAGTTTATACGGGTGGCTGGTGTTTATCACAGTCTTACAGCTCTTTTTCAGGGAAAGTAGGTTGTTTTCCACAGTCCTAGAGCTCTTTCTCAGGAAAAACAAGTTTTTTTTCACTGCTCCACATCTCGGTTCTCACAAAGAGTTGTCAGCTTTCTCATGGCTTCTTCTTCTTGCTGGGATTTATTAAAAGGCCTTCAAAGGATTCACCTTGAGCAGGACAAGAGCCCAGTTGAGGCTACACTCAAAATGGATGACTGGTCAGGAGTTTTCACACTTTTATAAGGTTTGGTCCATTTAAATATTGGGGTTAGTTTTCCAGTTACAGCCTCAGATTATGCAGTCCCATCCTCCCGGTTTGCTTTCCTTAATTTGTTGTTGTTTGCACTTTTTGTGTCTGAAGCTGCAACAGTGTCCGGTTCTGGGGCTGGAAAAGGATTGTTTTGTCTGACTACACTGTGAAGAGAACTTGCTAACACTGTGTATGAAGTCCAGAGTTACAGACTAATGCAGTAGAGAATCTGGAAATATGACAGCTAAAACTGAAGGCATCAGCCTGTTCCATGTTCCCTTGGTTCCATGGGGATCCACAGCATCACAATGGCCACTTGTTCCCACGAGATTCCCTGATGTCACCATGGTGTCCTGGGACACACCTGGTCACAACTGACCCATGGTTCCATGAGGTTCCCCAGTGTCACCATAGTCACTATCAGAGGATGGATGAGATCAATGTCCTGAGACACCCTGGGATGAGCTGTCAATCAGTCACACAGTGGGTACAGTGCTAACCCAGCCCTGATTGCCTGTGTGATCAGAAATCCCACCTCGGGGGAGGCCCACAAAGGCCTGGAGGGTTAAAAACATGGAG
The DNA here is from genome assembly GCF_028551555.1 of Melozone crissalis. Taxonomy (NCBI): domain Eukaryota; kingdom Metazoa; phylum Chordata; class Aves; order Passeriformes; family Passerellidae; genus Melozone; species Melozone crissalis. The sequence continues at coordinate 414,618 of NW_026535912.1, forward strand.
TGCAAGGTCAGCCCCTGGTATGGACTCTGCCTTCTCCTGGGGTTTGTGTCTCACACACGCTGGAACCCTAGGAGCTGTTAGTCATATGTGTGTCTTTCTATAGAGCTTCTGTCTGTCTCTCTCTCTTTCTTCTCCTTCTAATGCTCTTTATATGGAACATTTTTGGGTACCTCAACAGCTTACGTGTTCATTGATTTCTACGTCAAATGAACTAAGTTAATGAAGTTATTGCTATGATAAGTGTTTTCTTTGTAATTGGATGTTGCATGAAATCCTCTTCCAAAGTTTCTTGGTTTTTTGTACTTTGCCTGTAAAAATTTGTGTAATTCCTGACCTCTTGCAGATATCTGGCTGGTGTTTTCCCTGTGCACTAAACTCGAGTAAAGGTGGCAGGTGAATTTGTGAGTTAGCACGCAAACCCCAAACGGAGCTCCGGGTGCGTGGAGGATCGGGGCAGTGTGAGTCGCACACAATCCCTGGAGTGCAGGGACACGGGTCCCTACCAGGGTTTAGGGTGCCCCGAGTACAGCAGCAGCACTGAGTAGAGCCAAGAGGGCCCCAGTGCCCAGGGTGGGATGGCAGTGCTGGGGATTCAGTGTGCCGCAGGTCAGGTAGAAACCATAAACCCACTGGAGGTCCCTGGGGGGATTGGGGTCGCAGGGCAGGGCAGGGCTGGGCTTACAGGGCAGGGCAGGGCAAGGCTGGACCTGTCCCTTCCTCCCCCACATACAAAATGTTTAGAGCCAACAATCTCCTCCAGTCTATCACAACAGGCAATGCTGGAGGTGAAATCCCAATTGTGCCCATGGGCACCTGGCTGAGAAGGATAGTTCTTTCCATAGGAAGGAAAGCACAGAGCCCCAAGATTTGGAAGGCAGGTGAGAGCCGCAGTAGGCCAAGGCCAGCTAGACTTGTCAGTAATTGCAGAGTTTGGATTTAGGGAATTTGCAGGTGGAAACCCAATCTCGACCATGGGCACCTGGAGAAGCAGGACAGTTCTTTCCCATGGGACGGAGAGCATGGAGCCTTTCCCAATGTTTTGGGGACGGATGAGAGGTGACCCTTGTGAAATTACTGCCAGCCAGACTTATCCTGGCAATATGCCTATGGGAACAATCTCTGGATGTAAGGAACTTTGGAGGTGAAATCCCAATTCTGGCCATGGGTGCCTGGAGCAGAAGGATAGTTCTTTTCCATTTGGAAGGAAAGCACAGAGCCTCAGTGTTTCAGCAGCAGATGAGAAGTGACACTCAACATGCAAAGGTCACTTGGACCAGTCAGGCAGTCTATGGGAAGCCAAAGCAGCCAGACCTGTTCTGTTTTCCCTTGGTTTTATGGGGCTCCATATTGTCACAATGGTTCCTTGGATCCATGGGGCCCCGCAGTGTCATAATGGTGACTTGATTCCATGGGTTCCAGCAGTGTCACAATGGCCCCTTGATTGCAAGAAGACCTGCAGTGTCACTGGCCCCCAGGTTCAATGGGGTCCCAAAATGTCACAGTGGCCCCCAGGTGTCATAAGGCCCCACAGTGTCACAATGGTCCCAAGGATTCCATGAGCCCTTGCAGTGTCACAATGGTCTCCGTGGTTCCCCAGGCCCCACAATGTCATGTGACTCCTCTGTTCCATGAAGTCTGCAATGTCTCAATGGACCTTTGGACCCTGGGGCTTTGCTGTGTCACAATGGTCTCCTCTGGCTCCACAGTGTCACAATGGACCATTGATGACAGGAGGCCACTCTGTGTCGCCCTGGAGCTTTGGTTCCATGCAGCCCTGCAGTGTCACAATGGTCTCCTTTGGTTGCCCAGTGTCACAATGGACCACTGATGACATGAGACCATGCAGTGTCACAATGGATCTTTGGTTCCATGCAGCCCTGCAGTGTCACAAAGGCGTCTTGGTTTCACGCGGCCCCACAATATCACAATGCTCCTCCCAGGGTCACAATGGTCTCACTGGTTCCATGAGGCTTCACAGCCTCACAATGCTTTGCTTATTCCATGGGGCCTCATAGTGTCACAATGGTCTCCATGAGTCCCCTGAGTGTCACAATGGTCTCTGTGATTCCATGGGCCCCTCAGTGTCACAATAGCCCTTTGGTTCCATGAGGCTGTAAAGTGTCTTAATTGTCTTTTCATGGTTCCACGAGGCCTTGCAATGTCACAGTGAACCTTTGGTTCCATGGAGTCCCACAGTGTCACAATGGCTGCCTGGTTCCATGACACCACAAAGTGTCATAATGGTCTCCATGGTTCCATGAGGCCCGGTGGTGTCACAATGGACCCTTGGTCCGATGCGGCCTCTCAATGTCATGATGATCCCTACATTCCATGGAGTCACACAGCGTCAGTACAGTCCCCTTGGTTCCATGAGGCCCAGCAATGTCAAAGTGGTCTCCATGACACCATGAGGCATCACATTGCCAAAATGGTCCCTTGGTCTCACAGGGCCTCACAGTGTCACAATGGTCCCTTGGTCTCACAGGGCCCCACAGTGTCACAATGGTCCCTTGGTCTCACAAGGCTCCACAGTGTCACAATGGTCCCTTGGTCTTACAAGGCTCCACAGTGTCACAATGCTCCCTTGGTTCCATGGCCCTGTGCTGCTGCATTCCCCCCTCCCCTTCTCAGGCCGCCCTGCCAGCTGAGAAATGCTCCTTGGGCCTCGGCCTTGGCCAACAGCCCCTGGGCTCAGCTCCTCTGCAGCTCATCACAAACACTGCTCCAGCCACTGCTGCTGCCCAACCAGCTCCTGGTTTCTGTAGGAGCAGCCCTGGGAACTGTTTTTGTTCCCTCAGTGGCACAACATCCCTGTTCTCACACTGCCAAAGAAAGCTGCTGATGCCAAGTGCGGCCAGGATGAACCATTGCTGGGACTGAAGCCCCTCTCTTGGGGCCCTGCACATAGCACTCCAAAAGGAGCCCTTGGAGCTCTCCTGGGCCAGCGACTCCCTCTGAGTGAGGCCTCTCCCAGCCAGGAACTCTCCCGTTTGCTGCACTTGGGGATCCTGAACAACGACGGAGCCTGGGCTGATCCCCCAGCTCCTCCAGGCTCAACCCTTTGCCCACTAGGGAGATGCCAAAGGATCCACAGTGAGCATTTCCTGCCCCAGGGGAATTTCTCACAGGTGCCTTGCACTGACTCTTGGTGTCTGTGTGCACACACGAGTGCCTGTGCTAGGGAAATGTGGCAGAAATGCTGCTCTCTGAGGGGTTGTTGTGCCTTGGATAGCTGAGTCAGTCAGGCCTGTAGGGAAGGTTAAATCACAAGGCCTAAGTTAAATTAAATGCTGCTGAGAGTTTTTCTTTTGCTAAGTGGTTACCTTTAATATAAGTTTTATGTTAAGTTCAATATTGTTAAATGTTAATCCTCTGTTAAATTGCAAAGTCATAGGTTTAAGTTAGGTTACATGCTGTTACGCTCTGCTCTTTTGCTAAATTGTGAGGTTGAAACTATCAGTTAAGGTTAATGTATAAGTAATGTCCGGTTAAGTTTGAGCTCTGTTAAGCTTTCAGGCCGTGTTCCTTTTATCCTTGCCCTTGCTGTCCTTGTGTCACACACACACACACAGAGGGACAGTTCTGGGTTAATTTCTGGTTTGATTGCCTGGGTTCTGTTTGGTTTTGTTGTTGCTTTGTTTCCCTGGTGTGCCTGAAGAGTCCAGTCAGGAGCAGAGCGACTCTTGCCAAGGAACTTTGTGCTGCTGTTGGTTAATATTAAATCTGATTTTTGCTGCTCCCTTGCTGGGGATTTTTTCAGCGCTCTCAAGCCCTCGTTCGTAACAGGGTGAAGGAGCCCTGGCCCAGGCTCTGGCTCTGGGGGACACAGGGACCCTGCTGGGGGGTCCCTGTCCCCCTGTGCCACCCCCAGGGCCCCGGCCCCCCATCCCCGTGTCAGGCTCTGGGGTCGATCTTGTGGAACATCCTCGTGGGGAGGCTGCGGGGCCAGGGGTGGGGGGACCCGGGAGGACAGGGGACCCCGCTGTGCACGAGCAGGGTTGGACTGCTCTGGGGGGAGCTGTGAGGGGGGCCGGGGCAGAGTGACCTTCCCAGTGACCTCACACAGCTCCCGTGATGTCACACAGCCCCTGTGATGTCACACTGCCCCTGTGATGTCACAGAGCCCCTGTTATGTCACACAGCCTTCTCTGTGATGTGACACTGCCCCTTTGATGTCACAGAGCCAACTCGATGTCACCTTGCGATGTCATACAGCAGTGCTGTGACATCACAGAAGACTGATGTCACAAAGTCACCCTCTGATGTCACAATCTGTTCTGTGATGTCACAGCCTGCTCTATGATGTTCCACAGCCACCAGGTGATGTCACAACCAACTCTCTGATGCCACAGAGCCACCCTCTATGATGGCAGACTGTGTTCTATGGCCTCAGACCCTACTCTGTGATGTCACAGCCAGCTCTGGGATGTCACAGAACCTTCAAGAACCCTCAAGAACTCAGTTCTATTGAAACACTGAAGTTTCTTGTACTTTGAAGAGATCCCTGTAAGGGACACGACAGGGAAAGTGTCCCCAGGCAGAGCAGAGAACTGCAGGCACTGATGGCAGCTGCGGACAAAGAGAAGCCAAGTCTTGGTGCCCTGGGGCACAGCAGCAGGGTCTGTGTCACCAAGGGCTGGGAGGAGACACCTTGTCCTGAGGCACTGGGGCCTCCTGGCACAGCCCCAGCCAGGCTGGGCACTGTCACCCCCTTGTCCTGTCCTCAGCATCTCCCCCTAGCCCACATCCCAGTGGCCTCAAGGATCTGCTGGAAGGAGTCCCTGGGGAGCCTTGCTCAGCAATGGCCCTGGGGGCTCCTGAATGCTCCCTGCAGGGACTGCAGGTTTTTCAAAGGACTTGGAGTTTTGCTTTTGCTTTGGAGTCTCTGAGAGCTTTGTGCAGTCATGGCCTCCAATTATGTGTTGTAGTTAGTTCTTAGAGAGGCTTTGTCAGTAACACCACTCAGTGGGGCTCATTAATGCTTCAAAGTACTTCAGTTCTTTCAAGGTACTTGGTGTTTCCCTTTGGATAGACTCTGGGAGATATTTGTCCAATCATGGCCCCAATTATCTGCGTTAATTAGTCCCTGGAGAGCTTTGTACTGACACTCAGTGGGGCTCATTAATGCTTTGAGACACTCAAGGTGCTGAAGGTGCTTTGGATTTTCCTTTCCACACTGAGTGTCTGAGAGGTTTTTGTGCCATCCTGGTCACCAATTCTCTCCTGCAAGGAGTGCATGAGGAGCCTGTGTTGGAGAGGGACCTCAGTGGGAGCCATGAATGCCTGCAGAAACTTGGGGTGTTTCCTCTGCCTTTGACTCCTGGCAAGGTTTGTGCAATCTCCTCCCAGGCCCTGATGTTCAAGGGCTCAGCTCCAAATGCACAGTGAGGCTCATGAGGATCAAGCAAGTCCTGACAAACCCTGGCTCTGCCTTGATTTCCCTCTGCTCCAGTGCAGTTCATTAGGACGGTTTCCTTTGACAGTTATGGAGAAATAGTTCAAAGAGCTTCCAGGAAATATGTAGTCCTATTTTAAAGGGTGTCTTTTATTGCTGTTCCTATTACACAAGAGGTGATTGCAGCATTCAGTGACTGATATTGATCCAGGGACTCTCCTAAGGAGCCCTGGCCTGCTCAGAGAAGCTGTGCCTTGAGCTCTGAGCCAGTGTAGACAACCTTGCTCCACATTCCCCAAGCCCATTGTGTCTCTCCTCACTCACCTGGAACCTGCTTTGCTTGAAGAACTGGCTGCACACAGCCAAAGAGGGATTTTCCTTCTTTGATTTTTGAAGCAATCTAAAACTCCTGAGTTTCTCCATTGCAAACAGACATCCTCCTCAAGTGTGTGCCAAGCCCAAGCTGCCACCAGGAGCACTCCAGACCTGCCCTGGGCCAGCTGTGAGGGTGGATCATCATCCCAACATGCAGTGGTGCCATTGCAAGGGACTGTTGCCATGGACACTGCAATGACCCCACTGCTGGGTTTGGGTGCCATGGCAACCCCCATCAGTTCAGGTTTCCTTGGAAACCAGCCCAAGGAGCCATTTCTGCAGCCAGGTTCCATGGCCACTTGCCTGCAGAGCTGTTGCTGTCCTCAGCGGCCATGGCAACCCTGGGACAAAGCAGTGCCAGGGCTGTTCCAGGTACAATTGCAGTGACACTCGTTGGTGCCACCAGGTGCCATGGCAATGGCCATGGGGACCCGTTCCTTGGTTTGGTGCCATGGCAACCAATGCCCGGAGCCCTTGTGATGGTTGGTGGCCATGGAAAGCTGCCCTGGGCCCTTGCTCAGGGCTGGTGTCAGTGCCCAGAGCCAGAGGGGATCCCTTGCTGGGGGCTGTGCCATGGCCACCTGTCCTGTGCCGCGCTGGCCGCTCAGGCACCAGGAACCAGCAGCCAACGGCACTGCCAGGGCCAAAGGCCAGGTCAGCCAGACAGAAAGGGGCAGGGCTGGGCACTGTTTCCATGGCAACCGGCACTGGGGGGGACACCTGGGTCACCTGGCCTGGCAGTTGCCATGGAAACCCCTGGCAGGGACTGAGGGCACAGCCCCTGGCACTGAGACACTGCTGGGCCAGGTGCTGAGCACAGGGCTGAGCACGCAGAGATGGTTTTGTTCTTGCTGAGCTGCAGCACAGCCAAGGCCTGTCCTGCCCCTCGTCCAGCCACGCTGGGGAGGGGCTGGGGCTGCGGGGGAGCTGGGCAGGGACACAGCCAGGACAGGGGACCCCAACTGACCCCGGGGTACCCCAGACCAGAGCACATCATGCTCAGGGTATGAAGGGGGGAACAGGGAGGAAGGGGGGAATTTTGGAGGGAGGGCTTTTGCCTTCCCAGGGAACACTTAGGCAAGAGGGGGCCCTGTTTCACCAGTGGGCAGGGTCACTACCAAAGACACAGACACCAACTGAAGGAATTGTGTCATTTATATCATGCACAGCTGCAAAGATTTACAAAAGGATAAGCTCAGCAAAGCACATCATCATTAGCAATGAATTACAAAAGAAGCTCAGCAATCCATCATAACCCATCATTACATTTTGATGACCAATCCCTTGGTGAAACACCAGAGGTGTTTGTGGCAGACAAAGATTCTGGCTGACTATCAAGGTACACCTTACAGACATCAGCAGTACTTTAGTGATACCGTTCTTCATTCTTTTTTCTCAATCTCATTCCAATTAGGAACAAGAATTCTGTTGTGCATGGAGCTGGCACCTTTTTAATTCCAGAATAATGCCCCCAGGCCCTTTGCTGTTCAGCTTTACCATGCTGTCTGTGGCTAACAAGGCTTGGGGGGCCCTTTCCCCTCTGGCTGGAAGGGGCCGGGTCCCAGTCCCTGAGGGGCACACAGGCTCCTGGTTGGAATTCCTGTGCAAGTCCCTCAGTGTCACAGCAGCCTTCACAGGGAGCCCTGTGGATCAGAGCATTTCCCAAAGGGGCCCTTGGGGCAAACAGGGAGATCTGGTCTGGCAGGATGTGTAAAACCATATCCTGTCAGATCTCCTTGTTCTCACACAGAATCCTTGGATGCAGGGACACATTCCCATTGTTCCTGCCCAGGTTTCAGGACTCAGAGTTGTCTTTCCCAGGAGTTGCTCCTTCAGCTGCCTTGGGAGGGCCTTTTGGCCTCGGGACCCATACTCTGGCTCCATTATTAGGACTGCTGCACCCAAACCCTTTATTTGCACAAACAGTGGTGATTGGAGGTGGATCTCCTTTTTTCACAATCATTCCTAAAAATGCAGTCTCAATAATTGTACTACCCTGTCACAGGGTTGACTAATCCAATCCTGGTCACTATTGTTTACAGAATTACTGTAATTTCTCCTTGATATTCTGCATCATTTCCTCCTGCCATGACAGGAACACTTTGCAAGGCCAAGCTCCAAGGGAGCAGTAACCAAAGCAAAGTGTCCTGGAGGAATCTGAATTCCTGTTTCAGAATTGATAGCTGTCATTGGCTTTGAATTTCTCCTAATTAATTCCAGTGCATGAAGGCCCAGCCCTGCAGCCTCTGGGCTGGCCCTGCCAGGGGCCATCACAGCCAGAACAATTTCCCAGGCAGCCCAAGTCTCACTGCCCATGGTTGGATTTGCAAATTGGGGGCAGCCGTGCACAGCCAGGGGGTTCCATTTCCCCAGTGGGCCATTGTGAAGGGCATGGAGCACATCTGGGAGATGGGTTCTCCATGGACAAAGGTTCCCATCTCCTTATTTTTCCAACTGCTCTTTTAACAACCCCTTCACCCGCGCACCCAATCCTGCAGCTTGTGCATAATCTGGTACATGAAAAACCCTGCAGGCAAAATCACAGTATTTTTCACAGGAACAAAGCACCCTGCACCACAGTATCAGCAATCCGTCAAAAATAGCCAATTTTCTCCCTTTCTCCCTTTTTCATTGTATACAATCTCAAAAAGTTGACCACTGACATTAGGGTCCTGGCCAGTCCTGTTCTGTAGGGTATTTAGTGTTACATCCCTGAGCAGCCAAAGCTACCAAATTAGTATTGTCAGCACTATTTCACGTTATTATATAATTTCATAGATAGATAGTGATATAGAAATATAGATAGATACAGACATAAATAAATTTGTATAAATAGATATATTGAGGTCTTATTATACTATAAATACATATATAATTATTATGTATATAGATATTTCACTTGCACAAATGCATATCAGTTCAAGATTAAAACCTTCTTCTCTTGCTCCATGTGGGAGCATTCCAACAATCATTGTTCCTTCTGAAGGTGCTGTTTCCTATGTACTCTCAACAAATTCATCTTTGTCTGCCCAAACCCACACGGTCTTTTCCTTTTCCATGTGCAATTTTTGGATGCATTTGAAGACATCCAGGGGTGCAGCCTCTTTTACCCAACTGCCCCACTGCTCCCACAGGGCTCCAACCTCAGCCCACTCCAGAGCCAGGGAACTCCAGGAAAGGGCTTCCCAGCTGGGAATTTCTGATGGCACTGATTCCTCACATTTACACTGAACAAGTGACATTTTGTTGGGATCTGGACAGACTCTGCCAGTTTTGTTTTACCAGTGGGCAGGGTCAGCACCAAAGCCACAGACTCCAGCTGAAGGAATCAGTGTCATTTCCTGCAGTTCAGAGCAGCAAAGAATCACAACAGGAGCAACTCAGCAATGCACCCAACCATCCCCACCAAAGATTGCAGCAGTGATTAAGAAAGATCCAGCAGCATTTACCCTCAACCTTTACCATCCCCCAGACCCACACAGCAGCTGGGGAAGCTGTCACAGCCAAGGGCTGCAGAGCCACTCCTGGGCACTGGGCATTCCTGCAGGTGCCTCCAGCCCCAGGTGAGGCTCCAACTCCGCTGGGAGAGGGCCCAGCTCTGACAGTGCTGAATGAACAAACTGACAGCACTGCTAGTGTGGCAACATCTGCTTTCATCCTCCTCTTGGGTTCCTCCCAAAGCCTGGCCAGGGCTCAAGGAGGAACCAAGGGAGCTGACTTTGACCATACAGCCCCAAACAAGGCCAGATGTCAGATTTCATGGCCTTGTCTGGCTTCTAAATACACAAGGGTCAATACATGTTTCACTAATGAGTGGCTACATCTATCTCAGTGCTAATGACCATGCATATTTCATCAGGGAGCAGATACAAAGATAACCTTTGCTTGGAAGGTTCATCCAGAGGCCACCTTTGGCTCAGGGGATGCTGTTCAGGCCGCACTCAGGGCTGGTGTCCAGACCTTGGCACTTCAGGGACGAGGTTTAGTGCTGAGCTTGGCACTGCTGGGTGCCTGGCTGCACTGGGTGAGCTCAGAGGGCTTTTCCAACAGAAAGGATTCTGTGGTTCCATGCTAATATCCACTGCATTCAGCTGGGGCTATTTTAGCAGCATTACTTTGCTCAGAAAGTCTCCTCTTGCCCAGCTCCTGTGGCCTGAGGCTTCAGCTCCTTCAGCTCCTGGTGCTGAGTTGCTCATGCTGAATGAGACGAATCAGAGAGAAGAGCACAGTCCATGCAATTACTTCTGGGACACGGAGAGGGGAGGCTGTGCAAACAGGAGCATTGTTTGCTGAGGCCTCCTCTCTGCCCTTCACGTCTTTCAGCGCTTTGAACCAGCCAAGAGCTTTCTCCAAGAGTGCAATGGAGCAGCTGCTCCTGCTCCCAGGCCTGGCTCTCTCCAGTCTCTGCCCTTGCCTGGTTCTGTCCCTCTTGCTGTGCCCTCTGTTTCCCCAGGGCTCGGTGGCTGCTGCCCAGGACTGTGGCACTGGCACAGATCCAGTGCTCCAGACCCTCCTTTCTGTTCCCTTGCAGCTGCCTGGGCACAGCCGCCTTTTCCATCTGGAAGCTCCCCATGGACAGGGAGTGCCCAGCTCTGTTCCTTGCACAGCCTCCAGGAGTCCAGGGCTGCCATCTCCAGTCCCTGCTGGCACTGGGGGCTCCCAGGTGCCTCAGGCTGCTGTGACACTGCTGCACACGGGAGGGAAGAGGGGCAGGGGCTGTGCTCAAAGTCAGCTCCATCTGCTGCTGCGGCTGGTGCTGCTGCTGCTGCTGCTGCTGCTGCTGCTGCTGCTGCTGCTGCTGCTGCTGCTGCTGCCGTGGGGTCATTTGTGCAGCCCTGGCCCAGAGTCAGGGATCAGATCCTGCCAGTCTCTTCCAGCCCTGGCTGCTCAGAGTTTGGGCCTTGGAGCCTCAGGCGGCCAAAGGCAGCTGCTGCTGGTCCCTCTGTGTGCCCGTGTTCAGCAGTGCTGCTCCATCAGTCTGTGCCCAGCAACGGGGAAAAGTCTCAGCTCTGCAGGGCCAGGAGCTGCCGGGCTCTGCCAGAGCAGCTCAGCCAGCAGGAAGGGAGCTGCTCCACACGGGAACCAGGAGCAAAGGACATTCCTTTTATAGGACATGTTTTCTATTGAAAGGAAAAAAAAGGAAAAAGGAAAAAATTAGGTAAATTGTAAAAGATAGGAATAAAATCCAGGTGTTAGTGAAAAAACATAATGTTAGTGAAAAAACAAAACATAAAGGCAAAGTTAAATTCTTTGCATTAAGAGGTAAATGATCTTTTTAAAAAGAGAACTCAGTTCTTTACATTGTAAATGTGCTGATGGCATGCATCCATCTTACTGACCTCAGCAGCCTCTTAAAAGATTTTGGGCTTTGTTTCCAAACATTTGAAATTTGTATTTGAAATTGTGGTTGAAGCAAGAGGAAATTGCTTTGTGCCCTTCCAGCTCCAAGCAGGACTGGGAATGGAAACTCTGTCAAACCCCAAATCCTTTAGAAGATCACCTTCCTTCTCACCCTGCAAATGAGCTGCACATTCCCTTTGAAACTGCCAGGAGTTTCTTAGACACACAAAGTCCCACTGGCAGCTTTTTGCTCTGGTTTGGAAGTGCAGAAAGGCAATTCTCCATCCACCAGCTCCAGACTGCACTGCCTCAGGAGCACGGCCTGCTCGCCAGCTTTGGCCCACTCGTGGCACTTCTAGAGGAGGAACAAAGTGCAATTGCACAATTCGAGCCAATCAAGAAGGAAGAACGGGACACACAAAACACCCTGTACAGATCCAGGCATTCAGCTGGGACTGTGGAGAGTTTGGGTCCTTGCCAGTTGCATGTGTGTCCCCAGCTGCAATCTCTGGGCCTGCAGCAGAGTCTCACTCACCTGCCAAAGCAGAAAGCTCAGGCGCTGTGCTCGCAATGGGCTCATCTGATGCAGAGCTGTCAGAGCAATGTGAGGGCAGAGCCAGCCCAGCTGGGCCCAGGGCTGAGCCCAGCAGAGCCCTGGCAGAGCCCAGAGCAGCCTCAGCACCCGCAGAGCCCGGCTGCAAGGAGAGAAAGCAGAAACTGCCCGTCAGCTGAGGGCTCCTGTGCCCTTGTGCCAAGGCCTGCGGTGCCCAGGCCATGCTGGCTGCGCCCAGAGCTGTGCCCAGAGCTGCCCATCCCTGCTGCCAAAGGCACAGAGCAGGAGGGCAGCACATGTGCCCAGCCTGCAGCCAGCCACGGCACATCCAGCCCTCAGCAGCTGCCCGGAGCAGGATGCTCCTGTGCTCGCTGCCAGCTCCCAAAAGCTCTGATCCCACCCTGCCAAGCACACAGGAACCCACCTCACACCACCCATGGCTGGAAGAAAAGCTGCTCCCAAACCATGTCCTCAGCCTTCTCCAAGGGCACGGCCCAGCCACGCCACAGCTGCTCCCAAGCACTTCCCCATCCACACTGGATCACCTGGAACATTTCCTCTGCTAAAACAAACAACACATTATTGAAAAGAGATTAGATGCAAAAAGGGAAAACAAGAAAAACGGTAAAAACTCTCATCTCTGTCAGGGCCTGGAGGAAGGCCCAACCCCTGCATGTCTGAGGAAAACCCAGCCATGGCTGAGGGAAGCCCACACTTTCTCTCTTCCCCCCTGCACTGCCCCCCAAAATCACGATGATCCCAAAGCAAACAAGGGCAGTGGAGCAGCCCAAGCCCTTCCTTGCCTGCACAGCAAAGCAGCTCTGCACAGGTTCTGGAGTCCCACCTCTGCTCCCAACATGGGGCTTTGTTTGTGTCGGGCTGGCTGCCCCAGCCCCAGCCCCAGCCCCAGCCCCAGCCTGGGGCATGGTAGGTGCTGGGGGCTGTTGGCAGGGCCAGGAGCCCGCTCCCATTTCGTACCCACCCCAGCCCATGCCCCACCCTGCCAAAAGCAGCCGGGCAGCGACTGAAGAATTACTTGCATCTGCCCCAGAAAAGGGGGAGTCTTTGGTTCCCCACCACGCTGGGTCATGCCCAAATCTGGGAGAATTTCCCCGGCTGGGGACTCATCTGCAAATCCCCTGTGGAGTTTGGCTTTGAAAAAAGGTGCCAGAATCAAAGTCCATCACCTTCAGCCTCCAGTGGCCAGGCTGAGGAAGAGCTTGTCATCCTTGATGCCACCCTCGCTGTCTCCAGCAGCAGCAGCAGCAGCAGCAGCAGCAGCAGCATCCCCACTCGGTACAGCTTCTCCAGGGGCTCCTTCTCCTTCCCTGGGGGAAGACCAGGCTCTCAGGGCTCTGCCCAGGGCCCCAGCTGTCAGGGAACTGGGACAAGCAAAACCAGCTGGGATGGCAGCCACCAGTGCTGGACAGAGCAGCTCAGCTCCAGCACAAGGGCTGCGTGTTCCCATTCCATGACCCCGGTGCAGTGACACAGGCAGCACAAAAAGCTCTGGGTTCCTTTGCTTCTCATTGCCATGGCATGTGTGGGGCTGGAACTTACCAGGGCCCTGGATACTCCAGGGACCTGGAGAACCATTCCCAGCAATTGGGAAAATCCTAGGTGCTCCATCCACCCATAGATGAGGTCTCCAAAATTGCCTCGAAATTGTGTCCAGCTTTTAGAGGCCAAAAAGAGCAAGTCCAAGTGTCCTGATGATATTTTCAGCCCAGAAAGCCCTGCTGCTGACGGCACACTTCATAATCACCAGGGGACACAGCTAGGCTAAAGCCCAGACCTCTGCTGGGAGCCTTTCTCCTCAAATACCCTTCAAACAAACCTCCATGCAAGTCACTTGGGAAAGTTTCTTCCAATGATCCATTTCTGGCACATAACTACACAGGGTTAAGAGAAAGATTCTAAAGCAGCTGCTCTGGAGTCAAAGAGCCAGCACTAAGAGTCCCTGTCATCTATTTGTAGCTAAATTCCACTTTGGGGGAGTTGAAGGAGTTTGGAAAGAGCTAGAGAGCGGATCTCTGAGTTTTTTACATGATGCCATTGCTTTTTCTTCTCCTCTACATAGACAGGAAGGGTGAGTTTGGCTCACATCTCCACCGTATGGCTCACAAGGCCACAAGACTTGTAGTTACAAGAGCTTTGAAGGATTTCTTGGCCAAGAAGACACGGCCAACAAGGATATTCGTGTTTTGGAGCCAACCCTTCAATATTTCATCTTATGGACTCATGCTACAGTGTAAGCTTCCTTAGCCAATCATGTTATGACACACAAACCTACAGCACTGCATCCTAAGCTTCTTGTTTTCCATTGTAACTACTTTTATTTTTACTAGATCTTGGACTCCAAAACTCTAAACTTTCCTCCACTTCAACATTCCTCCCCGTGTCTCTGCTAGAAACTAGAAATCTTCATTCTCGCTTCTAGCACCTAAGTTTGGAAGCCCTTTCCAAGGTCTCCGATCAAATCCTGTGTTTAATTCTAAGCTTTGCTGACAAGACCAAAGGTCTGCGATTTCCCTGCATTTGGGTTTTCCACAGCAGCAATGCTGTTAGTTGCAGAGTGCCCAGGATCCGTCTTGCAAGTCAACTTTGTCAGGATCAAGGCGGCTGCCAGGGGGCTGCTTGTGGCCTCTGACAGCCCATTGCTCAGGGCTTGCCAGCGCCCCAGCCCCTCAGGGGCTGCCCCAGCCCGGCCAAGCTGCCCGGCAGCAGCGCCGCAGCCCCACAGCAGCTCCAGAGCAGCCCCATCCAGAGGCACCTGGGAGCCCTCAGCAAGGCAGCCAGCAGCACACGGGCAGGAGGACACGGATGGTGCTTCCTGCCTGGCACAGGGCTTGTGGCCATCTCCAGGCACCGCTCTGGCAGGGATCCCCGCAGCCCCGGCCCCTGCCCAGCCGCTCTGTGGGCAGCACAAAGGCTTCAGCAGCACCAGCAAAGGCCAAGGGGCTTCTGGCCATTTTTCCTTGCCCACTGCACACCTGGGCAGCTGGCTGAGCACAAGCACCCTTTTTCCCCTTCATTGCTCCTTCTGAACAATTGTGCCTACAGGGCCTCATCACCCCTCAGCCTGCTGTGCTGCTGAGCACAAGCTTCCTTTTCACCCTTTCCTGCCTCTTGCCCTGCAGACCTTGGGCAGAAAAGAAAAGCTCCTGGCAGTCTGTGTATCATAACACATTCTAGAATTATTTATATTAATCTATAATCTATAACATTATATATAATTCTATATACTCTATAATTTATTTATTTACAATATAGATAAAAAATGGAAAAGAACAAAAGAAAAATCTTAAAGAAAAGGAAAATTACCCCTGGCTCAGGTTGCCCCAGCAAAGACAGCCTCCCAGATCAGCTCTCCTCCTCAGTCATCTGGCAGTGCAGCAGCCGAGCCCCGACAGGCGAGGACGAGTCCTCCATGCCCTGCGCAGCTGATCGTGCAGCCTCTGGATGGTGGAATATCGCTCACGCTGTATTGCCAGGAGGACATGCAGTGTTTCAAGTGCCAGCTGTGACACAGCACTGCTCGTGTCCTCCGTCAGGCGTTCCAGGGCTGCAAGAGAGAGGAACAGAGGCACGGTCAGAGGTGGACCTGCGAGGACCCCAGAAGAGCCCCCTGCAAGAGCCATCCCAGCTGGCTCTTGCCATGGCCAGGAGGGAGCAGGGAGCAAGGGGATCAGCCCGAAGCTGCTGGCCACTAATGGCCCATGTGGCCCTGAAAGCTCCGTGTGCTCTGCCCATGGGAGCAGAGCCCTCCGCAGCCGGGGCAGGGCTTGCAGCTCCCCCCAGCAGCCCCTGCTGTCAGCCGGCTGCCCTCACTCACTCACCAGTGCAGATCAGCTGCAGCTCTTGCTGCTGCCCCCTCAGGCGCCGCCCGGCCATGCCTGTGAACACAGAGCCTGTCACAGCCCCAGCGGCACAGCTCAGTGGCGCTGCCGGCGCTGTGGCCACACAGGCTGCTGGCCCGGCAGGGCTCAGCCCGGCCCTTGCCGCACGCTGCCACCCCAGGGCACGGCTGCCAGAGGGCGGCAGCAGCAATGCCCAGGCCAGGCGAGCTCCATGGCGCCGGGCCCGGCTGGTGCTGCCGGGGCAGAAGCTGGGGCTGGGGCCGAGGTGCGGCGGGCCGGGCCGGGGAGGGAGCCTGAACTCGGGACTCACCCATGAACCTGATGGCCGCCTCTCGCAGGGGCTCCTGTGGGCTCTCCAGGTAGCGCAGGGCCCGGCGCAGGTGCTCGGCCACTCTGCTCCTGTCCTCTGCCAGCTGGAGAGAGTGGCAGGAGGGAAGGGTTGGCGCGGGCTCAGCCCCTGGGCCGGGCGCTGCCTGCGCCCAGCCCCGGCCTCCCGTGCCTGCTCAACCCTGAGACGCGGCCAGCAGCCGCTGGCCAAGGGCTCCCAAGGGGAGGGGGCAGAGGGCCGGCTGCTGCCCGGGGGGCCGCGGTGCCGCACCGCAGCTGCGCCGGGCCGGGGCTCCATGGGCACCCGGCTTGGGGCCATGGAAGCCTGGAGCAGAGCCCGCACGGCCTCTGGGTGCAGCAGCGGGCAGGGGCACAGCTGCCAGCCCCGCACACTGAGCACTACCCTCAGGGGCCTTCTCCAGCCTGAGGCTGGGGCTTGCAGGCCCTCCTTACCAGGAACTCAGAGAACTTCCACAGTTTCTTGTTCTTCAGCAGTCTTTCAAGATCCCTCCTCTTCAGGAACTCAGCCACACAAAGCAGCGTTTCCTGAGAAGCCTGGAGAGCAGCAGAGACATGGAGATGGCCCCACAGCCCAGGGCACAGGACCCGCGTTCCTGTGCTAAGGCCTTGAGGAGGCTGCAGTCCGGCAGGCGCCAGGGCAGGAGGCAGCCGAGCCCCCTGCCAGGAGGAAAGCAGCAGCCCACGAGTCCTCACCTGTGCCACACGCTGATTCTCATCATGGCAGTGGAAGAAGAGTGGCAGCAGGCTCTGGCGCAGGGGTGTCTTCAGGTCCTTTTTTGCCATTTTCTCTGGATGAGTCACCAAGGTTTGGAAGAGCAGTATGGAGATCAGCTGCACCTGGCTATTGTCCTGTATGAAAGGAAGAAAAAAAGACCTCAGCATCAGCTGCATGGGACTCAGCCTGGCACAAGCCTGCAAATTCACAGGGCATAAAGTGTCTGGGCAGCACCCAGTGGCTGTGGCTGGGAACAGTGAGCCTTACGTGGTCAAAGAGTGGCAGCAGCGCCTCAAGCAGCTGCAGTGTGATGGGGCTGGGCAGCAGCCTGTCACTGTCCAAGATGATAGAGTTGAGTAGCATGACTGTCATCATAACTATCTCTCCATCCCACAGGAGCTCCACAAGACTTTCAGTCAGGCTCTGCATGCTTTTGGTCTGTGCAGAATACAAGTTTATGAAATGCTATCTGCTGCCGCAGGGCCTGGACGCCAAAGGCCTGTCCTAAAGCACTTGGGCAGCTGAACCGGGAGGCAGGAGAGCTGGGAGCAGCTGCTCCAGCACCCAAAGCCCTGCCAAGCCCAAGTGACCACATTCCCCAGCTCAGCTGCTGCCCCCTTCTCACCATGCAGGGATCATCAGTGAGCTTGAGAAGGGCCCTGAGAGCCAGGCGACGCCTCTCCCTGCATTCACTCTGCAGCTGCCTTGACAAGATTTGCAGGACTCTGTTAACGCCGCGTTCACTCAAGTCCAGCCACTTGAGGACCTGAAAGGCACAGGGCAGTGACAGGGACCCAGTGGGCAGGAGCCTGGAGTCGCACAGGGCTGGGCCCAGGCAGCAGCACAGGGCGCGGGCACCGTGCCAGGCAGCTGTGGCCACGAGAGGGCAGAGAGCTGGGAGGCAGCTCAGCCAGGCAGCGCTGGCCATCAGGCTCACCTCCACAAGGAACGCCAGGGCAGGCAGCTCCCAGCGTGGCTCCTGTGTGCTGAGCAGCCGGAGCAGGTAGCAAGTGATCCGGGAACACAAGGGGATGGAGACACAGCACATCCTCCTGGCAAGAGATAAAGTAACCAAGACTGTGGGACAGGGGGACCAACCTCTGCCAGGACTGACACACACAGGTCTGGTCTTTCCCCAGCATCCTGCAAGGGGCCCTGGGCTATTTGGGAGGTGGCTCCCTGTGGGTACCCCCCTCTCCCAGCCTTTTCCAATCCGCTTGGCCATCCCTCAGTGACAAGGCCGTCTGGCCCACGACCTCGGGGGACTGTGTGGAGCTCCCTGGGCACAGAGCACACATGTCAAAAGGCAGTGGGGAGAAGGGGGTCTCACCTGGCCAGCAGACCCACGGCATAGTGGTGGGTGTCAGCACACAGCAGCGTGTCCCAGCCACACCTGCGTTCCATTGCCAACACCACATCCTCGTGCTGCATTCGGCAGAGCAGGGACTTCAGGGTCTGCACTGCAAACCTGTGTGCACAGCAAAGCCCAGGTCATGCTGGGAGCACTGGCTCCTGCCCAGGGACGTGGCAGGGACAGAAGGAGTGGGATGGAGCACCTGTTGGGGCTGGTGGCAAGGCCGTGCTCTTCCTGGCATTGCTTCCAGAAGGTATCCAGCTTCTCTGGCATATCCAGAGTGCTGAAGAGCACTTGGAAGAGCAGATGCACAAAGAGGTGGGGGAAATATGGCTCTACTACAGGTAGGACAGGGGGCTCCTCGAGGATCTTCCACATCACCACGGTTGCCTGCAAAGGACAAAGCCCCCTGAGACAGCGCTCAGTGCTGAGGTGTCCGTGTAGCAGGGCCTGAGTGTGTCAGGGAGAGGCCAGGAGAGACCATGGCAGGGGGAGCACGGGGCCTGGTGGGCCTGAAGCTGCCCCTGGGCCAGGTTTCAGGCCAGCGCCTGAGGCAGGGAGATGCAGTGGGGGAAGGAGGATGGAGAGCTGCTGGAGAGGCGGCCTTGGGGCCAGCAAAGGCCAGTTGCAGAAACTCACAGCCAGGGCAAAGACACCCATTCTGTCCCCATCGGAGGTGCACATGCTGCACTCTGGCCAGCTCCCCAGGACATCCAGGAGTATTAGCAGTGCCGGCTCTGCAGTCCTGGGCGAGCCCATGATGGTCTTCCACATGGTGATGGCAGCTCTGTAGGGTTAGAGCTCTGTCTCAGGGGGGGTCTCAGACACGGCACCATGGCCTGGACATCCCTAGGGGCCCGGGCTGACCGCCGGCTCTGCCTCTGCCCACTGGCCCTGGCCAGCAGCACCCAGACAGCCCAGGCCTGTGGGGACAGAGCCCTGAGGGGCGGCAAGGGAGCATGGCAGCAGGCTTGGGGGCTGACGTGCCAGGGCTGGGAAAGGCAGCAGCCAGAGGGCCGTGGAACTCTGTTGGTGAGACACCTGGGACAGGTGGTACAGGGTGATGGGCTGGGGAGGCCTGAGCCCTCTGGGCAGGTGGGCCCCATACCTGTCACAGGATGGGGCCACACGCAGGAGCGTCATGACTGCGTCATTTGGCTGTGCTTCGGTGAGATCCAGCAGGGCCTTGTCCAGCCTGTGCTCGGCAGAATCATTGGCCATGAGCCAGCGGTGAATGTACCTCACCATGGCGGGCACCTGGAGAAGGCACGGGGAGACTTGGAAAGCTGCCAGGGGGAGCAATGTCCCCAGGGTCCTCAGAGAAGTCCTTCCCTTGCCAGCGCACTGCCATGGCCTCAAAGGCTCCCAGGGACCAGCAGGCGTGGTTGGGGAAGCCACGGGACTCATAGGGAAATTGAAACCTGGCCCCAGCTGCTTACTTGTTCTGGCCTGGCAACACCCTTCTCCAACAGCAAATCCAGCAGGGCGGCACTGGTCTCATGATTGAGGAGCTCTGAGTGTGCTCTGAGCCCAGTGCCCATGGTGCTGGTCTCTTCCTGCCAAATGCTCCTGATGAAGTCGCAAACGAGCTGTAGTAGAAGGGCAAGAAGCCGGGGATGTTGCATGGAGTGCTGCACACACGGGGCTGGGCTGAGCAGGGACAGCAGGCCCAGCCCAGGTGGGGGTGGCTGCAGGTACCTGCACTGTTCTTCGGAAGCGGCCACGGCTGGACTCCTGCTCTTGTGTGCGCTCCAGGGCTGCATCTGGCAAAGAGCGAGCGCAGCGAGAGCTGAGGGGCTGCGGGAGAGGCCGGAGAACACAGCCCAGCCCTGTGCTCCCCAGGCAGGGAGAGCCCCGGCATGCTCCAGGGGGAGGGAGCACGGCCCCTGTGGGGTGTCTGCCCGGCCCCTCTTCCATCCTGTCCATGGGCATTTCCCCAGGGGATGGGATGGGATGGGATGGGATGGGATGGGATGGCATGGCATGGCATGGCACGGCATGGCATGGCACGGCACGGCATGGCATGGCATGGGGCCAAGCTGGTTGCAGCCTCCAGCCCTGCAGCCCAGCTCAGCCACTCACCCTCCTGCGGTGGTTGGAACAGCACCACCTCTTCCATGTCCTGTGCTGGGGCAGCTCCAGGGCCTTCTTCCTTCTCCTGCTCCACCCAGGCCAGCTTGGGCACTCTCGGGGCTCTCTGCTCCATGTCTGTGCCTGGAGCGCGCCCCAGCAGCGAGCCCAGCCGGTGCCGCTCCTGCAGGGCCTCCTGCGCCTTCCCTGCGGGCGGGACGCGGTGGTCAGCCCTCGGCCCGGGGCCAGCAACGGCCCCCGAGCGCCCCTCACCCGCCCCGGGCCGGCCATGCCCAGGCGTTCGCTTCCGGGAACGCGGCACAGGAGGCTGGGGGCTGGCGGCCGCGCTGCCGAGCGGCGGAGCTCGGGCCGGGGAAACCGCAGCGGAGGCGGCGGGAGCGGCCGCGCCGCGTGTGTCCTCCGCGGGCCCCGGGAGGAGCGGGGGCCGGGGCCGGGGCCGGGGCCGGGGCCGGGGCCGGGCTCGGGCCAGGCAGAGGCAAAGGCCGGCAATGCCGCCCCGGCCCCAGGCACTGATGCCCGCCCGGTAGCGCCACCGCCAGTACGGCCAGAGCCGGGCGGAGGCGAGACCGCGGCGGGACGGCCGGGGCCGGGCACGGGACAGCCCCGCCCGGGGCCGGGGGCGGGCCGGGGGCATGGCCCGGCCCGGCAAGGGAGAGGGAGGCGGGGAGAGGAGAGGGACGCCGGGCAAGGGACCCTGAGAGAAGGGTGCCCGACAGCGGGAAAGGAAGAGAAAAAAAAAGAAAAAGAGAAAGAGGAAGAAAAACAAAAAGAAAAAGAGAAAGAGCATTCTAAATTATCTGTTTTGTCGCTGCCGCTGCCGCTGCTACCGCCGCTGCTGCTGCTGCCGCTGCCGCTGCTGCTGCCGCCGCTGCCGCTGCTGCAACTGAAGCACCGGGGCCGTTCGTCCCCGTGTCCGTTCCCCGCTCGCCCCACGAGCCCCACGTTCGAGCTCCGCGTGCCCCGGGGACAGCCCCTCCGTCTGCCCGAACACGGGAACTTTGCAGCCTTGAGCCCAGATGCAGAGCCCTGACTCCTGCGCACTGGCACAGCGATCCCCTCGCCTGCTGCTGTGCATTGTCCTTGCTGAGGGTCAAACACTGTCGGGCCACCTTCCCTTGGGGTAGGATTCCTACCTGACCCCAGCACTGCACTTACATATCCAGTGTTGCTTTCCAGTAAAAACAGGGGAAGGAAAACTGTGTGTGGCTCATGGTATTTTAGAGTGTCTAAAAATCACTAAGTCATCGATCCTAGAGGTGAGGTGCATCTGGAATTACTGGGATGCCACATGGAAAAGGAGAGCATAGAAACAAATAGAGGGAAATATCTTGGATTGTTTCTTTCATTTTCATTTCACTTCTGGAAAGCTGTTTCAGTTTTCCAGGAATCTTCTCCTGTCTACTCTTCCCAAGAATCTCTCATGGAGAACGAGGTCAAGCTTCTGTCACAAGATTTGCCACCAGGAAATTATACCACTGGTGCAATTTTCATGATGACTGTTAGTGCTGGCTTAGGGCAAATTTTGGGAGGAAACCTCCAAAAGGGGTTCATCTAGAAAGCAAGTTCAAGCAGCCCCTACACCTACTAGTTCAGGAAAAGACTTCCCTGGAGAAAAGTGAAAAAAACCTCAGTTTATTAAACAAGTAAAGTATTCACAAGCATGGAAAATGAATAATATTAAATAAAACCTTGGACAGTGCTGAAGAGATGGCAAATTCAGAAAGTCCTTTTTGTGGGTTGTAGTTGGCTCACTCGATCTCTTCTAAGTCCCTCTGGAGCTGGAATGCAGCGTCCCAGAACTCGGTGGGCCACCGGTGTGAGCTGCTGGTGTTTTTCTGGGTTTTCAGTCCAGAGCAGGTTTAAACAGTTCCAAGAAAAAGGAAAGTCACAGACTTCTCTGCCTAAGCTAGCTAAAACCAAATTGCTAGACCTGGGCTGTGAAGGCATCGGGAAATTTCCAAATCTGGGCACTGGCGGTCCCAGCAAACACAAGATCTGGATAGTGCTGGTGCCAGAACCTGCAGATTTCCAAACTTTGGCTTTCTGTGCCGGCAAATCACTGGACTTGGACTGTGCCAGCACCGGGAAGTTTTCAGATCTGGGCACTGGCACTGCCAGCAAACACCAGATCTGGGTGGTGTCATTGCCAGCAACAGAAATCTGCCAGATTTGGGCTCTGCTGGCAACGGGAAATTTCCAAATCTGGGTTCTGGTTACATGAAACACAAGATGTGGTTGGTGCCAGACCCAGTAGCAGGAAGCTGCCACAGGTTTTGGATTTCTGTGCCAGCAAATTGCTGCACTTCGGTTGTGCCAGAATTGGGAACTTTCCAGATCTGGGCACTGGCAGTGCCAGCAAACAGCCCATTTCAGGCTCCAGGCTCCAGGAAGGACTGGATCTGGATGCCTTCCTCTTTTCTTTCCTTCTTTCCTTCCTTCTTTCCTGGGGTCCTGCTGCCAGCAAACTCCAGATTGGGTGGTGCTGGCAAGGGGAAATTGCCAGGTTTTAGCTTTCTTTGCCAGCAAATTGCTGGACATGGGTGGTGCCAGAAGAGGGAAATTGCCAGATGTGGGCACTGACAGTGCCAGCGCACACCAGATCTGGGTGGGGAATGTGCTGGCACTGAGAAATTCCCTGATGCTAATTTTCTGTGCCAGCAAATTGCTGGAATTATGCTGTGCAGGCATCTGAAAAATTCCGGATCTGGGTACTGGCAGTGTCAGCAAACACGAGATCGGGTTGCTGTAGGTACCAGGTATTTGCTTGGTTTTGGCCTTCTTTGCCAGAAAATTGCTGCACTTGGGCTGTGCCAGAATATGGAAATACCAAGATGTGGGAACTGGCAGTGCCAGCAAACACCACATTTCAGGAAGGATTGGATCTGGACCCATTCCCTCCCTGCCTCCCTCCCTCAACAAGGTGCCAGAGGGTCTGGACAGCAGCCAGGCAGAAAGGGACCTGCAGGGACTGATGGACAGCAGGCTGGACATGAGCCAGCAGTGTGCCCAGGTGGCCAAGGAGGCCAATGGCTCCTGGCCTGGATCAGGAATGGTGTGGCCAGCAGGAGCAGGGCAGGGATTCTTCTCCTGTGCTCAGCACTGCTTGCGCAGCACCTCGAGTGCTGCTTGCAGTTCTGGGCCCCCCAATTTAGGAAGGACATGGAGGGGCTGGAGCGTGTCCAGAGAAGGGCGACAAGGCTGGGGAGGGGTCTGGAGCACAAGTCCTGTGAGGAGTGGCTGAGGGAGCTGGGGTTGTTTATCCTGGAGAAGAGGAGGCTCAGGGGAGACAAGGCAGTGTCAGGGCACAGGTTGGACTTGATGATATCCATGGCCTGTTCCACCCTTGCCGATTCTGGGATTCTCTGGAACCACCCTTGGAGCAGTTGCAGGAGGAGCCCTGGGCCTCCCGTTCAGAAGCTCCAGCAGCCCAGGTCCCTCAGCTTCTCCTGTCAGTCCCAAAGCCCATCCTGTCAGTCCTGCAGAGCCTCTGCAGCTCCTCCTCACTGCCCAGAACAGGGAGCCCCAGAGCCAGACACAGCAGCCCAGATGTGCCCCCCTGGCCTGGGGTGCCTCTGGCAAGGGAGCAGCACCAGGCACTGCAGGAGCCTGCAGACAATTGATCTGAAGGCCAAACCTCCTTAGCTCCTTCTGAAAGAGCAGGAACAGTTCCTCATTCCAGTGTGGTGGAATGCTGGGCACCACAGCTCCAGGTGAGGACTGGACACAAGTTTGCTCCCACTGAGTGCTGTGACGGGTTCTGCAGGAGCTCTGGGCTCCTGTGCTTGCTAGGCACAATGAGGAGAGAAGGAGCCAAGTGCACTGATGTGGGAAATGGATTTGTAGAAAGCTTTTAGGGCCTAGTAGAAGGCCCACAGAGTATGCATCTGTATATAAACCTTGAGACAAGAAATGCTAACTTAAAAATGCCATGGAATAGGACAGATATTGTTGAGAGAGAAATGAAGCTGGAAAAAATTTCCAAAAGATGGCCTTGGAAATAAGATTTTGGAAAAACAGAGCTATGAAAGATGCATTGTAGTGGGACCCACGAGGGGTAGTTTTAAATAATTGGCTTTAGGGCATCTACAACGTGGCATGGCAAAAGGCTGATAGACCAAGAAACGCTTATAATGTATTATAATTAGGAAATAGTTGGCTTCTGATTGTGATGGCGTGAATTATAAGATCTGTATTGTCTCACCCTTCTCATGAGAGTGAAAATGGAATAAAAGTTATTAAAACACCTCTCAGTTTCCCCATCTCTAGGTCAAGAAAAGAGTATTATCCAACACACTGACACACCTTTGCCTCGAGCATAACCCAGCCTGGACCAAACACACTGAAAGGTTTCCCCTTTGGCCCATGTCTCGAAATATCAGGTCTGCTGTTTGACAACTCAGGTTGGGTTGGTGTCAAGGAGTTTCCCTCAGAAATACTGGGTTTGTCTTCCTCTGTGCCTTCCCCTCAGCAGCCTTGGGGATGCTCCTATGTGAAGCCATCTGTCTCACACAGTTTGAGACAACTTCAAACAGGATATTGTGCAATAAATCGTCTCCTCTAAAGTGTTCCAACAACACCTTTCCAGCAATAGGAAATTATTACTGATAGATGAAAGTGGAAAACCCCCAACAGTTTATTAACAAGCAGAATCCCCCCATGACACGCGTTACAAGAAGGCGCCGGGGTCTCTCTCGGAAGAACAGGAGCTGTCACGGAGCAGTTCCAGCAGCTGATGGAAGCTCGGGGGCTCGTCCGGCGTCGGCTTTCTCCCGTGGCAGAGCTGCATGGAGCGGGCAGGGCAGTGAAGCAGCTGGGCTGGAGCCCCTCGCTGCCTTTTCTCCCCGGCGTGGCTCAGCTCACAGACTCTCGGGCTGGGAGCGGGGCCGCTCCACTCCTGCTGGCACCGTGTCCCTGGGCTTGGACAAACAGTTTCCTGCCAGGAGAGCCCTGCACACTGCTCCACAGATCTTTCATAAAGGCCCGAACCAACTGCAAACACTCTGTCTGCAGCAGCTTTTCACAAAGGGCTGCAGAAATCCAGGACAGCTGCAAGTGAGTGTCGGAAGGCTCTTGTCTTGTTCCTGACAGCAGAATTCTTGATGATCTTGTGCAATTTTATTCAGATGTAACATGAGAGCCGAGGGTTTTTTTTTAAAATACTTTATGATTAATAACAAGCCTTGGGAGCATGAGGTACAGGACTGACATGCAAAAGCATGAGCATATCCTCCAAAGTGGCCAGTTTAATTGTCCATTTCATTACTCTCGTATTTACTCCACACTAATAAGGAAAACCAAGCTTTGCTTGGAGGCAAAACAGGCATGGGATACACTACGGTCCCTCGCAGGCTCAGCAGGGCTGGCAGTGACAGAGCAGGCAGTCTGCTTCATTGTGAACCACTACAGAGCTACATCCCAATCTGGTTTAAGTAGTGTGGTATTATTAAGAGCTCCTTTTCTGCATGAGACACAAAAAGGAGATCCCAAATGATCTTCATGCAAGCATGCAGTAAAGAACTGCTCCTGCTATCCTAATGAAGCGTTTGCTTTGGCAATTACATTCTTCCCATTCATCTTTTGATGCAGACACTTCAGGTTTTCCCCCACACCCCTGCAAGGCTGGCAGTTGCTGTTTCCCATTTCCTGTTCTTCCCCAGAGATGGTGCAGTGGCTGCTTTGAAACAAAAAGCCCTGGGATCTGGACAGCTTGAAGGAGCATGAAATGCTAAATAAGTGCTCATATTGGTAACACCCAGGTGTGCACTGCCCAGTCTTCCGCAGCAGCAGCAGGACCATGCATCATTCCTGTTGGTGGATGTTCATGTTTCTGGTGTGCAAGAGCAATGACTTTGAGGAGGGACAAAAATGCCCATCTTCAAACAGTGGGTGTGCAAGGAGATGTGAAGTTTCACAGCCTTTTCTAGGATATTTTAGAAAGATCTAAGAGAATATTGTGGCATGGAGTAGGTCCCTAATTTTGTCTCCAGAGGAATCTCCAAAGGGCACATTCACTCTGCTGCTGATGGCAACCCCATAAGCTCATGGACCAGTTTTCCCTGCAATGTGCCACCCTGCCTGGGCTTTACTAGGCTGGGACTAGACCCAGAGCTAAGCAAACACATGCAGCCAGGTGACATTCTGTAACATCAGAGGCTGCAACCATGAGGACTTTGCTGTCAGAAGGTTATAGTTTGCACTGGGCCCAGAAGTGTTTTTCCCTAAGGCAAAGCAAATTGAAATGTGAAGTTTAAAAGCTTCAAATGACTATGAAAGGAAACTGCAGAATAATTTCTGGAAGTGCAGCATTGTCAATGATCATGCAGCCCACCAACAGCTGGAGCTGAATCCCGAATTGCTTCTTCCAGCTGTGCAGGAATTCATTCCACTGGCAAGAAGTGGTCCATGGGAACAAATCATCCCCTAGCTCTGGGCTGAATGGCACCCAGGCTGCAGTGCAGATTTGAGGAGCCCTTGTCACTTGTTATTGGCCTCCCATTGCACTCATCCTTCTGCAAACAAGGTGCAAACAACACAGATGCACTGCTGTCCTGGGTAAATATACATACAGGTGACTTTCCCAAAGCTGTGCATCTTTTCCCAGTGAAATACATTACCTCTTCTTACCTATGGAATTGTGATTGAGGACACCTGTGAGCCAGATCTGTGGGAGATTTCAAAGGAGCAAAGCTTTGGGATTTGGGCACACTTCTCTTGGTTTCTTTGCTCAGGCCTTTGGTGAGCACAGAACACACCTAGGTAGAAAACCTTTGACTAGACAGGATCTTTTGGATCCATTGTCCCCCAAAGAGGTCAATGTGTGGCCCCGTTGTTATTCCAAGTAACAAAGAGCAACACAAATGATACAAAGAAAACATGGCCAAAGAGGAAGAGGAGAGGCCCAATGAGGAAACGATGTGGTGAGACACTGGCACATTGAGTGAGCTGCACTCCCATAATCTCTAGGCTAGCAGGTCCTGGTCTCACATTCTCCTCTTGGTTTATTTAATTTTTTTTTTAAATTTACTTTTTTTTTCATCATCAAAATACAATATGTAGAATTAAAACTATGTCATCAAAACTTAAAGACAGAATCAAAATACATTAATTCAAAACTACATCTAAGGATCAGAACATATGTACATCTGTAACTATCAAGCCTAATGCATCAATCCTGTTCTTCAAACACTCTCCATACAGGCGGCAGCTTCTTCCTGAGCTTGGAGGAAAGAGAGCTCTTCTGGATGGGAGGTGAGGACTTTGTGGGTGAGGGAACATTGGAAGTGTCCAGAGAAAACTTCTTGGTAAGACTGTAACCAGCCAGAACTGCAAAATGGAGACACCAAGTTTAACAGAGGCCACAATGCAAACCTAAAGCATCTGAAGCTCCATATTTCCTGGGACACATTTCCTGGAAATGTCTAAATAGCTGCACAGGGAAACATGCTCCTGCTGGCAGACACTTGAGGCAGGCCAGGGCAAAACCTTGAACCACTTGCCCAGAGCTGGCACAGGCACAGCCTGGCCTCTGGGCTGCCCTGGGACAGCAGGGAGCCCAGAGCCCTGTGCTCTCCAGGAATGGCTCAGCTGCACATGCACCCTCCTGCTCCTCTGCCTGCCCCACAGCTCAGCAGCCCTACAGCTCCAGGGGCACTGGCAGCAGCACAGCTCATTGCAGGGGCACATGCAGGCACAGCTGTTCCCTGGCAATGTGCACAGCCTCTCTGGGCTGCCACAAGACCCTTCCTGCCAGCAGAGATTGGCCCAGCTCCCCCCTCACCTCTGTGTGAGGCTGAGCCACGATTGCCTTCACCTTGTCCTCCATCTGGAGCTGCTCCAGGCCCCCCATGCCATGACTAGGAAGGGCAATGGAGAGAGCAGGGGCAGATGCACACCCTTCCTTAGGATTTCGTAATTTTTGGCACAGCTCAAAAGGCAAATCCAGAGGTGTCTAACTCAGCGCTTCCTCAGCCTTCTGGAGAACATCTCGCCTTCACCAGCCCAGCATTTTGAAGAGGTTTTCCCGCACATGTGGAGGCTTGCTGGCAGCACATTTCTTCAGCTGGGTGCCCATCACCTTGCAGAGGGCAGAGGCGAGCTTGGTGGCCACGGTGCGGACGCTGGCGCTCCGCACAGGCAGCGCCTTGTTCTCCAGGCAGGACCAGAGCACGGGCAGGGCGTCGCGCTGGACGACTTCAGGGCTCCTGGCATGAACCCCCTGCACAAGCACTGCCGGGACAGAGACACAGCTCCTTACCCACCAGCCTCACTGCAAACAAGGATCTACCTCTGCTTCTGCTTCTTGCCAGCCTCTCTGGCCAAGAGCAGCAAAATAGCACCAGAGCCCCTTGATCCAGAAACGGGCAAAGCAGCTGAGCATCCTGGAAACAGAACCACCCACCCCTCAGCACTAATTGCTCCAACCAGAGCCTTGGCCCTGTGGCAGACTTCCTACCTTTACTAAATTATTTCACAATCTCTTTCTGCATGAACAATGAATGAAATGTCCAATTGCCTTTGATTTACATTAACAAATTGTCTAAACCCACACTGAAGATTTGGAAATGCACCATAGAGAGGAAATTGAGAGATTTCTAATAAAAGGGATGATTCCATTTTTGTAACTTTGATGTCAAGTGCCAAACGTCTATTCTGGCTCTTCCCTGTGCTCAGTGGCACACAGCAAAGGGCAGGGTTAGAACACACCTCAAAACTCCAGCCCACCAGAGATGGCTGCTGCCTGACAGCTGGATGAGAAACATCAGTGACCAGCTGGTGTCTTTGGCAGAATGCTTTTGGGGCTTCCAACAAAGAGCTGTTTCAAACCTTAGGTAATTACTCAGACCCCGTTGCTGTGGCATTTGGGCATCTCCACATTTTAATGCCACTTCCCTTCCCAACGTTAATGGCATTTTTTCTTGTAATGTCCACTCAAATAGGGGCATAGAGAAAGAAAAAGGCTACACAGGGGACTGAAATGTAACCAAAACACCAGTGTTTTCTCATATTGTCTCTGAAACCTCTGCCCATTTTCTGAACTGAACTATATCAATCACAGACAAAAAGTTACTACCAACAGGCTTCTTGCATGGCAGATTTGTCTGAGAGATCAAAACCTGAAATGCTCTGGAGACCATTCTTATTTTCTGATCAGACAAAATGTTATTTAGCAGCATTTAATATTCTGTGGCGGAAGAGACTACATTTTCTCTATGCTGTTAATCCACCAGCAGTCATCAGCATTGAAAGAGCTCCTGCAAGTACCCAAAACCAATTCTGCTAAGCAGGAAAGGATTATGGTACCCATTTTAAAATGGGAATTCATTTGAGTTTAAATGCAATTAAAGACATCGGTGACTACTGAACGTAAGGAGCACCTGTCTGTTCCTACTGAATTGCAGAGCGAGCATCTGCTCTTTCTAAAGTAGTCCTAATTTATGGTTAAATCGTTTTCATGAAAAAGAGGTCAAAAGAACTGCTAAACTAAATGCCCTATTGCTGGAGATATACTTTATTCAAATGCTCTTTAAAGGACCTTTGACATTCCCAATCAGTGAACATGCCCTTTTGAGATTCCTAATGAAGACACAAAGTGTATTAAACCTTGCATTCAAAGATGTTGGCATAATTAGCAGTGGATTTAGCCCCAGTTAAAGCAAGGCTATCAATCATCTTCTCTGCTATATATTGAGATTATCCTTTTTCCATTCCTTGGCTATTGCTGACATAGCAAGCTCCTCTGAGGAATCAATTATCAGCTGCATTTGTAGCATTTTGGATAGCACTGACACAGGCAGACACTGTTTGCACACCCTGAAAGGCTCAGTCCAAGGCCACTGTGACAGCACAGGCAGGGAGCCTCAGCACTCTGCTTCTGTCCCTGTGCCCCAGAGGCTGCCTTGCACTAAACCTGTGCCTCTGATACCTCTGTTGAGTTCTGACCTAAGCTGTGACCCCCAGGCTCTGCACGGTTCAGCCTCAAAACTTTCCAAGAGAAAAACAAGAATTCTGTGAGGACAAAACAATCTGATGCCCTGAAAAAGCATTTGCCACCATTTCCCCTCAAAGATCACAGATGTCCCTGAGCTCCCCAGAGAGGAGCCAGCTGGGGCTTTTTTAGCCCTCCCTTTGCTGGAGGTGGTTCTGAGATGCCCCAGTGAGAGCTCAGCCCCAGGCCGAGCGCTGCCCCCATCTCAGGTGCTGCCCAGCCCTGCAGCAGCCAGGGAAAACCTGCCAAACCCACCTGCCTTGGCTCTGGGGCAGCAGGGACAAGCTCAGCACCTCCTGGTTTGGAGGAGCTGCTCTGCTGTCTGCTCACAGGCATTCCCTGTAAATGCTCCCTGGGAAGAGCTCTTGGCTCAGAAGGGGAGGCCATACCTGTGATACGCTCGGTGACATCCAGCAGGGCTTGGCCACTCAGGTGATTCCATTGGTAGCTGAGCTCTTTCAGCAGTGACACTTTATCTACAAGGGAAACACACATTTCTGCTCACTTTTCTCAGGTCATAGGAGAAAGGGCAGGGCCAACCTCATTTCATAAAATAAAGTACATTTCTGCGGATTTTTGAATCCTTTTCTTCTTTCCTTCCAGCCTGCTTGGCAGGGTTTTAAATTCCAAAAGAAAAGCTCTCCTTTCACATTTGTAAATCCAAACTTGTCTGCTGTAGCAGGAGCTGTGTTAAAACATTTCACATCAAGGACCTCAAGAGTTCAGTCACATGGAAGCAGTGAAAGGTTTTGCATTCCAGAGCAAAAAGGAAGAGCCCCATACTTGGGACACAGAAAGGCACTGAGTCAGACAGTTCCTGAGCTCACAGAGCAGCTGGGGAGGAGAAAGTGGAAACTCCCCTTGAAGACCTGCCTCTTCAACACTCCTTTTTTCAGGCATATTCCCCCAGTACGGAATTTTCAGAGCTGACATAAATGTGTGTGGCAAAGGAATTTACAGCAGCCCTTGCCTATGTAGGTAATTGCTGTGGCCATCTTGCCCCATGCAAAACAACATGTGGAACAAGGCATCACTGACAGTTGGGTTTATACCTGTTTGTTCTAAACAAATGAACTTGGTGAATCATCAGTTCCCCTTTGAACAGAGAAGACAAAGAAGAAAAGTGGAAAATAGGCAGCTAATGCCTCTGATGTAGAGCCTTCCAGGTGGCTGCTCTGCAGAAGTTCTGATGGGTCAGTGTCCCTTCATGCCAACAGCAAAGCTGTTCATTTGGGAAGTCAGACGGGCTCCAAGCAAACTCCAAACCCCCTTTGCCTCTGAACTGTAGCAGAGCTGTAGCCCAGGACTTGCTCTTCAGACAAGCGCACAGAGCCAAGGGCTCCTGGGACTGTTGGGAAATGCTGATCCCATTCCAGCCTGTTGGGGATGGTGCATAAGGACTGCACCTGCACAGCCTCTGGTGGGTGTCAGCTGGAGTGTTCCACAGAGGAGAGCAGCTATCGAGGCACTCAGCGCTCTCTTGTGCAGGAGAGACAGAGACGAAGCTGAGGAGAGTCCCTGCCAGGGCTCAGCCTTACCCAAATGAGCAATGGATTCTTCCAGTGCTTTCACAGCTGCTCCACGAACCCTGGGATCCTTTGAGTTCAGGTTCTTTGTTATTCCTTCCACCAAACCAATGATCCCCGGGTTCAGGGCATCTTTCAGGGCTCCTGTGATTTCAGCCAGCACATCCAGCGCCCTCTGCTTCACTTTCTTGTGGCTGTCAGATATTCTCAGGACAAAATAATCAAAAATCTGTGAAGAGAACAAGCCACATGAAAGCTGGATTCAAATGTCCTTGTTTGAAGAGTGGATGTAGCAGTCAGAAATGTCACAGATGAAAGTGATCCTTTCTGTCAGGTCAGCACTCGCTTGCACTATTTCACTGTTTTCCTGTGGGCCATTCACTGGAATGGTGGCACAACCTCATGCTGGTTGAAAGCTTTTCTTCTGTTTTTAAGAGGTTTGGCTGGGGACAGAAGAGTTCCTATGGTATTTCTCTCCATCTATAAATCATTAAATCAATTCCATTTATTAATGCTAAAGACTACCTTTGCTTTGAATGCAAGCAGATGTTTACAATGCCCAGTTTTCTATACAGTTGCCTCAAGTACTGAGGGCAATTATGATTTTGCCAAAAGTATGGCTGGAGGAGATCTAAGTTTTCTTTTGTTTGTCTCAGAACCAGTGTCTGGAGAATTGCAGGGCTCTGATCAACTCTTCCAGGATCCAGACCATTTCTCTAAGTAACAGGCGGACTTATGAAATGTAAGGTGCTGTACAGCTCTCATTAGAGCAGGTTCAGTCCCTTGACAGCCTCATTATCAGGCACCTTTTCCTGGAAAAAGGGAAAAAGCAGCTACTGGGAGGAGAAGGCAGAGATGAGTCCTTAGCTGTTTTCCTCCTTTTCCAAAGAGAAAAAAAGACCTCCAAGAAGGGTGAGCACTGTCTTTACCAAGAGGAAAAGGAACAAGGATGGAAACGAGTAGCCAGAGCTGTGCCTGTGTAAGACAAGATGGAGTATATAGAAGTATTCTTTAAAAAAACATCTGGGTTTAAACCAACCCAGCCTGATACTTCTCTTCCCTATGCAAACCTATTTTTGGTCTAGAGAACAATTGCTGTGCTTTCAGGGGCTGGATTCCCTTCACTTAACCCAACTGGGAGTAGGAGAGAGCAGCAGTTACACCAGCAGAAAATTCTGCCATCCTCTGATGAACAGCATCAATATGCACCCGCCAGACAAATACAGCTGGACTGAAATAACTTGTCCTGAAGCCTGAAACTGAATTACATTTGTCTGGGTAAGAGGGACCAGCGGGTCCCAAACGGACAGGATGGAGTGCCAAGACACACTGAATTAACTTTGCTGCTACAGGCTTAGGAAAGGAGCTAAAGGAAAGGAGCAGTGAAGATACCCTACATACTTGGGCAATGTTAGTGGAGATGAGCTGGGGGCTGGTTTTGCACAGGTCTCGGAGGAGTTCCACTCCTTCCATCCTTGTCTGAAACCCCTTGGCTTCCAGGAGATGGTAAAGCTTCTGGAGCAGCTCCGTTTCTTCCACAGCTGGAGGTGACGTGACCTGGGCTTTTGCACGGGGTAGGAGGTGTCCATCAGAGGGAGATTTCGCCCTGGAAAATAAAACCAAATGAGGACCTGGTGGTGATAATTATCGTAGCATGGCATCCCCATAGTGGAAATAATTAGCATTGACTCCATGATTCCAGAAGGCTGATCAATCACTTTACTATACTATACTATACTATACTATACTATACTATACTATACTATACTATACCATACTATACTATACTATGCTATGCTATGCTATACTTAACTGTACTATACAGAAACTCATCGCCCTTACAGACACTCTGATACAGACAGACCAGATTGGCCAATTGAATCCAAAACACCATCACCAGTGGCCAATTAGGAAATCACCCTTTGGTAAACAAATCTCCAGAACACATTCCACGTGTTCACAACAACAGGTGCAGCAAGTAAAGATAAGAATTGTTTCTCATTCTTTTCTCTGATCTTCTCACAGCCTTCCCCAGGACAATGCCTGGCAAAGTTGTGCCTGCTGCTCTCCATGGAGAGAGCTGCAGCCACAGACAATACCTTCACTTAATTGTGAGCAAAACATCTTGAGCAGCTTTCCCAATTTTGTGATTTCAAGCTGGAAAATCATGAGGCTCTGAAGAACAATGTGGACCTCATGACAATCATTATGGGAGACAATCTGCCAGTGACATTCTCACCACTGCTCACTCAGGAAAACCAAGGATGAGATGCATCTGATCTATCTTCAGATGGCTGCCAGGGCACACAGGTCACATTACTTTGTGCAGAAAGAGAGACACTACTTCCAAGTTTAAATGCCTCCTCATAAGGGACGTGTGTGTCTTAGAATAAGGAAACTCATCACTCTGGAGAAATGTCTCTACAACCAGGCATGACAATCTGGAAAAGTGGCTCAGATGCATCTGAAGAGATGAACAGGGCCATATTTGAAGGATTCAGAAAATCAGTAAGGGAGATAAAAACAGAAGCCAGACATCCCAGAACTACACTCACCTTTCATTTGCTTCCCTAGAGACCAGATGCACAGCTTAACAACCCCACTGGGAACAATTCTCCTGGATCAACCTGTCTCTTCCATGAGCACAGGAAGATGCCAGCTGTGCTACTGAGGCATGTGGTCACTTTCCTGCCACAGCTGAGCAGGACAGAGCTAAATAAATCCCCTCTGCTATCAGAGGAGAACAGG
Source organism: Melozone crissalis (assembly GCF_028551555.1). Classification (NCBI taxonomy): domain Eukaryota; kingdom Metazoa; phylum Chordata; class Aves; order Passeriformes; family Passerellidae; genus Melozone; species Melozone crissalis. Next base: position 448,908 of record NW_026535912.1, read on the forward strand.
TAAAAGCAGCTCTGCAACTGCCATGAAGAGACAGCAAGGAGCAAATTCCTGTCTTAAATGCTGATTGCAGCACAGGGGGAAATAAACCAAACATGCTGTCCATCAAGCAAATTACATGAAGGACAGGAATATCAAGACAAAAAGTCCACATTCAGACACCTGTTGACTGAAGTTTTTCAGGAATTGCCTTGCTCCTTACTACTCAAACTTGGTGCTGTTTGAAGATAAGAAAACCATGATTCAGCCAGGCCAAACCACATGGATGAGAACTGCATCTTTGTAGAATGGCATCTTGCTTCCAGACTGAGATTTCTCATGAAAACACCCATCTGAAAAAGACTCCACTCAGATGAAAAAAAATCCTGTTTGAATTTACTTGTCCCAAATCAGGCAGCAGAAACTTGGCCCTCTCCCAGCCTCCACAACACTGCCCTTGCCACTGCACTGGATCGTCTGAGCTGCAACCAATGGGTGTCTGTTTGTCTCTCCATTTTTGTGGAAATCCCTCCAGAGAAGTTGTGTTCAGCACAATGCACAAGTAGACATTTTTTATCCTAGAGCATTTGTAGGGAAAGGAAATAATCTGTGGCATTGGTCATCTCTGCCAGAAAGTTTTTCCTGAGGAAGAGGCATGTAAAGCTTGTCATGTGCTTTGTCACATCTGACAAAAGTGCTCAGTATCGTTTGCTAGCAGACAATGTGGCCTGGGGCTCTTCTGAGCCATCGTTACTCTCCTTCACCGGCTCCTTGACAGATGGGCCTTCAGCCTTCTGGTTTTCCATCCCCGACAAAGACACAGAGAAACCCCATCAATCTTTGGAATATAAAACAGGAAATTCCCTGTTGAAAACACAAGTTAGAACCAAGATCACTGCTACCAAGGCTTAGGGAAACATTTCCTAACTTAGAGATGAAACAGACCAGAGATTCAGTGATGCCAACTCTTTGTTTTCAATAGCCCAATACAGGTTATGGGTGCTACCAGACTGACAGCAGTCTAAAATCCCAAATTCCCTAGTCTTGAGCAGAAATGGGAAAAATGCAAACTGGCAGGCAACGAGTGTTCGTGAAGGAAGCAGCAGAACAAACTGGACTCTTTGGAGGTTGGCCCAGTGTGTTGGAAGTTGATTTGGTTCAACACTCACTCTCCCTGTGCCTGCATAAAGGCAGGCTTCTGTGGAAAAATGGCTACATGACAGAGGTCACGTAGACATTCGCATGTTAGCCGATCAGGAGCTGGGAAAGTACCAAACACAGCTAGTTTGAGTTTTTGCACCTGCAAGATAGCGTGTCCTTGGGCCTAGCTGGGTATGATAACAAGTAGACAGAGAGACATGGGAAATAGGGAATGTAGGCCCAAACGAATGAGGAAGAGTTGATGGTATAGTTTAACCAATAGATCGCTTGGCTTACAGAATATTCATAAGCTTAGTACTTGCTGTATAAGTGTCTGATGCTCTCTTCAATAAACGGAACTTGCTTATCACTCATATTGAGTGTCCGAGTCTCCCCTCACCGACAAATGGCTCATCCCCGACAAAGGCCTCATTCTGCAATAGGTAAGCAACAGAAAAAATTAAGAGCATATAGGAGTGAGTGTAGTCACAAGGACCTGGAGAAGAAAGAGCCCCAAAAGGCCAGACATGATGTAATATCACCCATAATAAGGGTAAAATATATGTTGCTATTCATCATGTATCCAAAGAATTATGGAATGGTTTGGGTTGGAAGGGACCTTTAAAGGTCATCTGGAATGACAGAGTACTGACAGCAAGAGAAAAGTATCTTAAGTGCCAGGGAAAACTGTGTTGAAAGCAACCTAAGATTAGAGCCAAAACAGCAACACCTTATCTTTGAACTAAAGATTTATCAATCACTAATGCTGTCTGCCACTAAACCAGGGGCACACTAAACCAGAATCCTCCACTCCAGCTTTGCCATGCTGTGCTATCAGAGCTCTCCATGCTCCCCAGCTCCTGCAGAAACTGGACTTTGTGATGTGACCCCAGCATGGCAGCAGCCCAGGTGAAGCATCACCACTCCTACAGAATAAAGCAGTTTTTACCTGACTATCAAGCAACATCAAACTTCTCTGGGAAGCACTGGGTGCAGGAAAATCAGGGACAGAAAAGGGATGTGCCTGTGGAGCAGAGGGCTGGTAAAAATTCTCATTAGGTTGTTAACAGCTGGTTTCATTAGTCTGCCTACAGACAATCATAATTACTTAGTGGCTACTGCAGGGTGAAAAGCCATTGCAGTTTATTAATGTTCTCAGAGCTGCAAACCTGGCAGTGAAATTATTTTTAAAGTGGCTTGTAAAGTTTGTCTCTTCTCAAAGAACGTGTCAGGCTGATAGACCAGGCTGTGAAATTTATGCCCCAATAAAAGAGAGTTTGAATGCAGTTTAATGGCACCTTGAAATGTTCTGCTCTGAGAAACTGTCCCCAAAGTCCAGGTGGACCTTTCTCCATTGGAACTCTTAGAAATTTGTAGAAGCTATAACTTAGGCATTAATTTTACAGGAGCATTTATAGCCCAAGGGTCAAGAGCAAAGCCATAAAATGCTGCTCAAGCCCTGAGCTTTCTCGAACCAGAGGTAAACTTGTATCCAAAGGTCTGTCTGTAGACCAGATTTGCTCTAGTAGAATTCTGTTATAGAGCTTAGCCTGCAACAAAGGTAGACTTTTATCTCAGCTTAGTTAAGCTGAGTTTAGCTTAGTTAAGCTTAGTTAAACCACCATAAATTATAATTTCCCCACTATAATACATGTTTTGTCCACTCCTAATTACTCTTTCTTCTTGCCCTAAGCACAATCCTTACTCATACAATACGTTTTATGACTCTCATTAAATTTATTATTCTACAGACATATGTTAAAGTTTACCTGAATGAGAGCTTTATCCAGTTCCTGCCAGAGCTAATGGAGAAGATATTTCAGTTTATTCAAAGCAGCTGTTATCTCAGAAAGAGGATGATGCTTAAATTATAATAAAAGTTCTGCCAGAAACAGTATTCCTTTGTTTCCCCCAACCATTCACTAAAAGCCCTCAGTCACTTAGGAACTTTTTAAATAATTTCTAGTATTCACTACATGGCCAATTACTAAAGGAGCTCTGACCCTGCAGTGCAGTTAATGACCATCTCTGACATATTTCTTACATGTATTTTTTTCCCCACCATTTTCTTCAACAGCAGCTAACCAGGTGCCTTGCCCTTTTTATCTCCTGTTTAATCCATTTACTCTCATCCTCCATGGCACAGCACACGATGTTTCCACAGAACCAGCCTGCACCAGACACTATTTCACAACTCACCCATAAAATCCCAATCTTTCACACTTCCACCTCTTCATCTTCCCATCCAGGGAGGGCAGTCAAGGTCAGCCAGATGCAAATGAGGTGTTTGAAACTGAGGTGTGATGAGGCACTGATTGCTTGATGAGCACAGGAGGAGGAAAGGTCTTGGCTGTGCCTTAGTTCTTAAATCATCCTCAGTTGTGCAGGAAAATTAAGGACAGAGCAGTGATGCTCCTCTGACCAGCTTCCCCTTGGCATTGTTCCTGTCACGAAGTCAAAGACAGGCAGGTCACACGTATTCTCTTTCTCTGACTCCTGCTGGGATGACAACATTGAAAAATAAAAAAAAAATATAATGATCAGGGCTTTTCATAGTGTGAACTCAGGATTTCCCACACTCTTGCAAAGGGGGAATGTTCATCAGGCAAAGGATATGAGAAGGAGCCTCAAATTGTCCAAAATCCCAGTAAAAATATTTTTTCCTATGGAAAGCTTCACCAAAGCTGGTCAGACTTCAGGCCCTTTGTGCGCCCATTTCCTGCTGTGCATCTCCCAGTGGGGTGTTCCCACTGCTCCAAGGACCCCACACAAACCTTACAGCCTCCCACAAACACACCCCCAGGAGCTGCACCTTCCCTCCAAACCTGGGTACCTGCATCAGCCACCTCTGTGCTGAGCTGAGCCTGGTTCTCCCCAAAAAGAAGGTGCTCAGTTTATCCTTGAAAAGATTGACAACAGCATTCTTGTCTTCTTCAAAAGAGCCATTATTTCACAGCTGTAATCTCCACACTGAGACTTTATTCCCTTAAAGTGTCCAAGTACACAGGCAGCATCAAGGAAGGCACTGAAGTGAGTCAAGTTTAACCCCAAAGAGCTCTCAGCTCCCTGTGAAAGCTCAGACAAGCAGCAGAGAAAGAATGAATGCTCCTATAATGGCATCTAACAGCCACAGGGCAAGGGAGAAGTTGGGTTTAGAGAATGAAGAAAAAGCACTAAGTAATAAAAGGTGAGAAAAATCCATCACTCGAACAGGTAAATAAAGGTAAACCACTTGAAGAGACAGATTTAAGATGGAGAGAAAAAACCCACAATTGATAGTGTTCATGACACCCAGAGGCAAAACAAGCCCAGGGGATCAGGAAAGAGGTAAGCCTGTGCTCCAAGGAACAGCAGAAATGAAGTGAGAGCTCTGGAGGGACCAAAAGAAAGAGGCACTCTGAAGAAAGGAAAAAATGCTTCCACACAAGGTGCTTTGGTTTTTTTAAATCAAGAGTCTCTTTTATGATTTTTTAGAAATACAGAAAAATAAAGGTCAGGAGAAGCATAGTTGATTGGGAACATTCCTGCATAGCAGACAAGAGATATCCTTGTGCAAATTATTCCATGCAGCACTCACATATTTAATTACTTCTTTTCCTCTTCCTGGGGAAGCAGAGTTGCTTTATTGACTCCAAGCAATATTTTCTCCCTGCTCCCTGGCTAAGAACAAGCTCCCACCTTGGCAAGGGCTCACTGGTTTACTTAATGCTCATCACAGCCATGCTAAGGAGAGTGGAGCAGGTTAATTTATCACTTGTTACAATGATTAACTTGTCCAGCTGCCGGGTCCAAGAGCCCCACAGTGCCTCAGGTTATACAGGATCACAGAAGGAAAAGCTCCATTGCACTAAGCTGCTGCCACACTGGCCCTCTCTGCCTGTCAAATACACTCAGATACTCTTGCACTGCCCTCTGAAAATCCCCCATAAAATACAAGTGAAAATCCCTCATCACCTGTGAGAAAGCACAGCTGGGTTCTGCTCAGAGCATTTCAGACTATGGCGTATTTGTGAGCTCCCCTTGCAAGGGCAGCATCTCAGGAAAACCAAAAGTTTCTTTCCATGGACTCACCATACTCAGGACACTTCCCCTAGACCAGGTTGCTCCAAGCCCCATCCAACATGGCCTTGAACACTTCCAAGGGTGACACAACCACAGCTTCTCTGGAACCTGTTCTGCTCCACCCAGATCTAAAATCATACCCAATTTAGCAGCCTCAGACACAGATTTCTATTAAATATCTACATTTTTCTAGGAAAGAAATATGGCAAACCTTGTTTGCATCCAACTTTGCAAAATCAACACAAGCTCTTCAGAAAGGGCTGCCGCCCACTTTTCTTATTTTTCCCCATTTGGTGGAACATTTTCATTCTCCTGTTGTTTGGAGCAATATTTTAATATATCTGGCTGAGCTGCTTAAAATAGTACAGCAAAACACTTGTGTGAGGGGTGGAAAACTGAGCTCTTGCACATCTAGTGTCTCTGTTGTTGGAAGTCTTCAATCCCACTTCTCTGGTGGGATGAAATAGGTGCTACTAATCCAATTTCTAAAGTATCATGCATCAAGCTGACACTGTTTTAAGACTTTAAAAACCCCAGTCAATTTAAACAAACCTCTGCTCCTTTCCATTTTCTCTGTTCCACAGTTTATGACAGAAGACAGGAGAGAAAGATTGTTTTGCGAACAATGTTTTCAGCACTCTAAAAATAATATAAAAACTGCTGTGCCACACTCTCAGCTGTTACAGCCCCAAAAAGCACAGGCTGTCTTTGCTCACAGACTCACAATTGTGGTGGGATTTCTACCACACCAGAGGACAATCAATTTTTTGTTTTCTCCTGGAAATAACTACAGCACTTCTGGGTAGCAAGGCAAACATGAGCCTCTTTCAATGGCCCTTGAAACTGGCTATCTGAAATGAGGGACACAAAGCCAAAGGCCAGCTGAACCTGTGATCTCTGAATGTCTTCACAATCTTCCCAGGAAGATGAATGGCAATCACTGTTCTGCCAGGGAAACTGCATCTGCTGGGAATGGGGTGTAGAAAATGTGCTTTCTGCTCCTCTCAGAGCCAAAATTCCTACACATTTCTTGTAAGTCCCTCTTAGAAAAGGACCATGTTCAGCTGAGTGACAGTGAAGCAGAATGGCAATCCAGGAATAAATGTTCCTGTGCACAACATCCTCCATTCACATGGATGCTTCCTCACTGGCACACAGGAACAAGGAAGGAACAAAAATGCATCATTGTACATAAAGTCAGATGTGTTGAGGGATGAACAGATCTCACAGGCAAATGGAAACCTCCCCTGAAAACCCAGTCCAGGGAGAGCCTGAGCTGTTTTGTGGTTCTAGGCATGAAGATGCTCAGGATCTTCCACAGATGCTCAGGATTGTGCCTGGATCTTGCTCTGGAAATGCCAGTGGCTCAGCTGAGAGCTGTGGGGATGATTTACACTGCACTGAGAGGAGCCACAGTCCTGCAAGGGTCTTTTATCAGGAGCAAACAGCAGCCTGGAGGGTGGGGAATGCTGGGTCTGAACCACTGCTCATCCTTCACCTTAATGTGGAGCTGCCCCCAAAGTTGCCATGTATCACTTTTTATTTTTCTCCTGTTGGGTATATTTTGGAGCAGCTGTTTTATGTGGCTTTTTATGGTGATCCTGTGGGAAGCAGCCATTTGCCTGATGTGATATCCTCACAACTAACACTAACTCCTCATTCCCTTTGGTTTTATTTGGGGTTTTTTATTTGTTTGATTGGTTTGCATGGGTTTGTTTATTTGGGTTTTTGTCTGTTTTGGTTTGAGCTTTTTATTTGCTTTTTTATAAATGACTGGTTAAGTTGGCATAGCCAAACTCAAGAAAATGTAAACCAGGCTTGACTTTCCAGAAATTACTTTTGGCTGGGTTTAGCTGCATCCCTAGACTCAGGATCACCAGTATATTTGCAGGTTTTGCTCTGCATCATCAGCCTGCCCAGACTCTGCTTGGTGTTTCACAAATGGAGAAGACAGTGGACATTATGCCAAGCTTCCTTTCAAACAGAAAAACCATCAGCATGACAGAAAAGAAGAAAAAAATAAAATTCACCAGTTAGACCAAGTGTCCCACCATCTTTCCCTCCACTGTTATTAATTTTGTACATTTAGAGGCAAATCTGGGTCTAAAACTTCCATCTCTCAGTTCCTGATGCTATTTGCTACCCTTCCTTGATGTCCCCTGATCTGACTGACTGCTGTCCAAGTGGGACTGGGGATGCTCAGCCTGAAAAGAGGAGACACTGGGAGGCCCCACTGTGGCTGTGCAGGACTGGGAGGGTCCCACAGGAAAGAAGGGGACAGAGAGTTCAACAGGGCCTGTGGTGACGGGACAAGGGGGATGGCTTTCAACTGCTGATTGATTGAAGCTGGATCTAAGAAAGCTGCTGTTTTACACTGAGGACAGTGAGGCACTGGCCCAGGCTGGGCACAGAGGCTGTGCATGCCCCATCCTTGGGAACAGGGCTCCCCCAAGGTCTGGGAGGAGATTGCTCAGCTTGGAACAAGATGATCTTCAGGGTCCGTTTCAAGCCCAACCATTCAGGGATCCCCAGTGACCACTTCTGTTGACCCTGGAATCTTGGGATCTGTGTGATGTCACTTCCCACGTTCCAACTGGAACTACCACCCCCCAGCAAAGAGAACAACTCAACCACTGGCCCTTGTGTCAGCCAACTGTTCGGTCCGCTCCTGCTCACCCTCGTCACCGTTCTTGCCGCCCTTCTTGTCACCTGCCCGCTGCTACTCCCATCAGTGCTGAGAGCTCCCTAGTGCCTGGATTTTGTCATCCATCACTTCAGGATGCTCACGTTTATCCTTTGTCTCATTTGTCAACTGAGGGAGGTACGGTGCCATTCCATGGAGGTGGACACCTCCAGCTGCCCGAGTGGGCTGCAGCTCTGTGGGGATGGTGTGGGACAGGGACCCCACTCTGAGGTTTTGCCACCTCTGCAGGCTGTCATGGACAGAGAGGAAGAGATGGAGGTGGACATCCAGACTCCTACAGTGGAGGACGTGGAAATGGAGGAAGAAGAGACTGAAGAGGAAGGGATGGAGGTGGATATGGATATGGAAGAAGAGATGGAGGTGGATGTGGAAGAGGAAATGGAAGTGGATGTTTATGAGGAAGAGGAGGAGATGGAAGTGGAAATGGAAGAATACATTGAGGACATGAACATTGATATAAAAGATGAGGAAGAGGATATGATTTTGGGATGAAGACCAATGCCAGCAGCAGGACAGGCATGTGATCCCCACAGGCAGAGTGGGTCCCCTGCTGCCCGACTGGAGCTAGGCTGGTCCCTGTGCAGAGACAGGGCACCTCGCGAACTGGAGTCTGGTGGCCACACACCGCCTGTCCTGTGCTCACTTTGGGCCACTCAAGCTCCATCCCACAGCCAGCCAGGCTCAGCTCTGGTAGCAGAGTCCTGCTTTGCCCACATGTGCCTACCTGGGGACACATGGAAGAGCCCTCTGTGCCTGACTGCAGTGACCATGGCACCTGCTTTTCTTCCAGCACTGATGAACATTCCGGACAGAGATGCCACCCTTTTGTACATATGTTCTACAGTTTTTTGTCTTTAGGAATAGGATTTAGGACTTAAGACTTTTAGAATTTTTTTATCTTCTACAAATGAATTTCATATATTTTAGCTAGGATTGTTGTTGTTACAAGTGTTCTTACATTGTTCAAGTGTTCTGTATTGTTGTTGATGTTCTTCTGTAATAAACAATTTATTTTTCACACCCCCGTTCTCTTACCATTTGCATTGGGCACAGGCAGCATTTGCAAAGTTGTGGTTTCCACTTGCTCCAGGTTCTCAGGGCTGGAGGTCCCTGGGGGAGCTGGCACAGCCACCCCAGGAGTGGGGGCACCTGTGCACAGAGGGGTCCCACTGACAGAGGTCACCCCCTCCCTGCAGTTTCTCTGGACACACCTGGTAGCTGCAGGGGCAAATCCCAGCGTGCCCTGTCCCATGGGATCCCATGCTGGAGCAGGGCTGAGCCTGCCTGCTCCTGCAGAGCCTCAGCCATGGCTCTGCCCTTGGGAGCCCCAGGGCTAAGGAGGGTGCACTGGGCTGTGGGGAACCCCTGTTCCTGAGCACCCTGAGGGGCTGGACCAGCCTGGAGGGAGCCCCAGCCCTACATGGACCAAGATTTCCCTTGGAAACCCCGTCTGTGCCCAGACTCTGGTACAAGCACAACAGGAATTGATCCTCCTAGTTAAAGGTGTTAATTGGCACAAATTTATCCCTTGGACTTTCTAGTACAGTAAATGTCAGCACTTGTAATCCCTGTTCTGCACTCCCTGGTCAGGCACCAAAACATCTGAACCTGACAGAACATCTTTAATTAGCACCAACCTGCAGAGAGCTATGGGGGAGAACCTACCCCCAACAGCCAGAGAAACATTTGACATTGATAGTCTGGGGCAGAGCTGAAACTAAAGCATTTTAATGCCAAGAGAGAGGATTTTTTTATTAAACAATAATGAAAGCTTTTGGTCTCCTCACCTGCCACAGATGTGTATTGCCAAGGTTTGCTTCTGGGTTATGACTGATTTTTATTAATCTGTTCAGAACTCTGCTGCTGTTCCTGGCTAAGGTGCAGAGATGATATTTCAGAGCCAGATGAGCTCAGCACAGCTTGTGCAACACACAATTTCCACACCAGACATTCACGCCATGCAAACTGATACTATTTCATCTCTGTGCAAAGATGAGTGTTAGGACATCACTGACGTACCACACACTTCTCAGAGCTGTCCCTTTCATCCAGCTCTCTCCAGTCACTTCACAGACTTCGCTCCAAGCAGTTTATCTCTGATAGAATTCAGTGGCACATGGGATTTAATCCTGGTTTTTCTTCATCTTCTCCTGAGCTGTCTCCAGACACAGTGTGTGGGCACTGTCTGACAGCAGCAGCATTAACGTGTCTCCTCCCTGACACTGAGGTTCATGTCACAACTTTTCACCAAAAACAGCAAATAAATGATTCCCACTGTGTCCCACACGGCTCCATGGGGAGTTTGTGTGGCTGCAGTTCCAGCACCAGCCCTGGTGCACAGGAATTTCAGGAGGAGATACAGAAGGAATCAGCCATTCACAGAGAAAAACAGCAGTTTGCATGGCCCAGATCCCCACAACACTGCAGACTCTGGTGACCTAGACTCTGCATTTACACTTTGGCCTCTGTGCCTTCCTTTTCTTCTCACTAAACTCCTCCCAGTTTCCCTCATGCTCAGGTTCCCAAGATAATTAAAAGCAGCATTAGGAGCAGAGATAGATGACGGGAACTGTCCCAAGGCATGATAAAATTTATCTTTTCAGAGAATTCCAGCCAAGGAGAGAGGAAAAGCCTGCATGAAAGAGGTGTGAAATCAAAGCAGTAATCAAATTTAGGTATAATGAGAGAAGCTGAAGAGGTTTTCAATGTTCAGAACAAGATTAGCAGCTCCAGGCACAGGAGGGATGGGACAATTTCCCTGCTGTAACAACTCTGTGATGCAAATTGCATCTCAAACCATTCTCCCCAACTCTGGGACCTCTTCAGCCACAAACGTGGTGCTGAATTTTTTAAAGCAAAGTGGAAGCTGGTCAGGGAGATGGTTTGCAAATAAAAACCACAGAGGACAGCTGGGAAGCACCACCTGGAGCAGAGAGAAGCAGAGCCTGGCCCTGAGGTGCAGCACAGCCTGAAACTCTAACAAATTAAAGAACTTACCACTTGGGTTTTTTCCCCCAGGAGCTACAGAAGCTGCTTTATGGAATCCCTGCCTCCTTCACACCGCATCAGCCTGCAGGAGAGCCCAAGGATGAAGATTACAGCCCCTTCAGCTGCTGCTTCCACCTCCTGACTCAAATCTCACCAAAATCTGTCACCACTGGGCCTTCCCAAAGCCTCAGATTCACTCGGTCTGTGCAGGATTTCAGTTCTGAGGAGCACGAAGGGAGATAAAGGCACTTGCAGACACCAGAGAAGCAATTGCTGCCTGAGGTGCATTTCACTGCCCAGGTTAGTGCCTCTAAAACCATCAAAATCAGCCCCTTTGACAGCACCAAGCCAACAGCAGGACATCAGGGCCTGCACATGGCTGGAAATGCCATTTTTTATTATTCCTCTCTCCGTCTCTCATTTCATGGTGCCATTGCAGGAGTTAATCCCATCACTTGGCAATCAGCTTCAGATGGATTTTTAGTGCTGAGCAAATAAGAGGCAATTTTACTTTGTCTCCAATGAATGAAATTTCACCTAAATCAGATAAACTCTGTGTTCTGAGGCTGGCCAGGCACTAACCACTGCTAGGTCCCCAACCTGGATGTCAAACTGCTTTAATACTGAAAAGTTAAATTTATTTGGCTTTGTGTACAAGATTATTCTCTCTCAAAAGAATTGGAATCCATATAATTGCATTTCCAAGCACTAAACTCAAACCAGCCACAAAGAGCACAAGAGACAAGAAAAGAAATAGAGATTTCTAAGGAGATGGAAATTGAATGCTGAGTTTTTTCCCATTATAGAAAGTTTCATAAATTATCACCTGCCAGCTCCTTGCCTTCACTTGTGTGGCCACCACTGAATACACTCACAGATAATGTGAAAATGTTTGTCCTACTGAAAAGTGGGACTAGAAGTAGAAAAAGGCTCAGATATCTGAATTAAGACAACATAATGAAAAGAGCTGCCTTATAATAGCAAGATATGATGGACAGCAGGAATGGCTGAAACCAGCAGAGATAAGTCCATGAACTATTCATGCTACAAAGATTTCTGACAAAACCCCCAATAACCCAAATACAACGTTTTGTCTGGCAGAGCTGATAGGAACCCTGTGCATTTAATTCAGTCATTGGCAGCAAACAGAGATCAGCTTGAAGCTCCTTTGGTCCACTACTACTTATTTTTGCACCCAAAAAATGTAATTACATCTACTCTTTGGGAAGAAATTACTGCTTTGAGTGGTTCAATGCAAAGAGATTCTTCCCATACCCACTCATAATCAGTCACCAAGAGAAATATTTTCTAAAAGGATCTCTTCAAAATTTTGGAGTGACTTTCAACATAAATAACTGGGTTATTTTGCTCAAAATGATAAGGGAATTGAATTGGGCTCCCTCATCTTAAAAAGAAGTGTTTCTTCCTGGTTCTTCACAAAGAGGAACAAAACACTGTTGCAGCAGACTGAAGGGAGGAAGAGGTTTTTTTCTCCCTGAGCTGCACAATAGGAGACAATTTTGTTGCCAAGAGGCAACAAAACCCAGCCGATTTCCAGTTCTTTTAGTGTAAGGGAAAAGCTCTGAGGATCTCAGCTGTGGGAGACACAGAGTGGCAGGAGCAGGGGATCTGCTGGGGGGTTTTGGGGTGGGGGACAGATTAAAGAAATACTCAAGCGAAACCTGTGAGAGGTCAAGACTCCATCCCTCAGAGGAGAAACTCGATTTGACCCAAATGCCATTCAAATCCAACCAACACTGAGGCATTTCCCCAAGCTCTGCTGAGCCATCAGGTACAACCCAAATCACTCTGTGGGACCAGGGCAGCAGATCCCAGGCATGGGACAGGGATGCTCCCCTGGGAAGTCACCTCCATTGCCCATGGGACTCACAAAATCTGCTTCTAAAGACCCCAACATCCAAAAAACTCCACATTAAAAGTCTTTAATTTGGGGTTTCCCTTCTCCATCTGTCTGCTGTCACTAGGCAGCTGCTCCACTTCAACACCCTTCTGATGAGTATAAATTTTCTCCTGATTCCCAGCCTAAAGAGGAAGTTATTTCCATTTATTCTTCTGCAAGTACTGGGAGCTTGTACCTGCTTTGCTCTTTCACTCCTGGTGTGCACATAAAATGCCAAAGCCAAGAGCATTTCCTTGTTTAAATCATGTCATTTGTCCTTATTATTTCTTTCCCATAAAATTGCATGGATTCGGTGCTGGCTCAACACTCAGAATATTGACAGCACAAAGTCCAGTTCTTACACTGACCTCTCCAAGTTTTGGACCAAGCCTGAAAGGAAGGAAATACAGCAAAGAAATTCCAAATAGGGGCCCTAATAAAGGTAATAAAATGCCACCTGTGTTTGCTGCATGGAAGAATAGTGCTGCTTATTAAATCATTACAAACAATTAAAGCAGCAGAGGGGAGGAAGACAGCGCTATCGTTTCCAGCTCCCCAGTCCTCTGCCCCTAGCAGGAATTTCATAAAGCACAAATCTCCCAGCAGAAATCCCTCAGCAATTGATTTGCTGCTCGTGGAACACAGCAGGCACACACCCTGGTTTTCCTGACCAGAAAAGGAGAATTTGCTTCGATGTTTTTCCCTCGATGTTTTGTGATGTCAAATCCCCCTCCCTGCCCTGAAGTGACATGTTTCTGTAGGGTGGCAGCCCTCTGGAGAGGCACAGAGAGCTTTGTGTCAGTGTAAGGGATCCCCACAAGGGCAGATCCCTAATTCAGGCTCCATCTCTGCTTACATGCAGTTCCTAGCAGAAAATTCATTGCATTTCCCCAGAACAGGTAATTTCAAGCACAGAGCTGTTCTGCCTTCCACAAAAGCAGCGTTCCAGGGATTGCTTTGGAGACCAGCATCAGGAAACACAGCAACACCTAACAGCCAGGACCATCCAAACCCACTTATCAGCTCGCCCCCACATCTCCTGGACTCACTTGAATGCCCAGGAGAGTCTGAAGAGCCAACTGTTTTCTAAGAAATGGTTGTGCAATCAAAAGGTAAATGACAGGGACAACCAGCCCCACACAGGTGCCCCAGGCAGGAGAAAGAGCAGGAGGGATCCATCCCTTACTGACAGAGGTGCAGCTCAAGTGACGCTCTCTCACTGTTTGGGTTGTCTTTGTTACTTTTACATTAAAAACACATCCTCTCAGGAGACAGTCTCATTTAAATCTTCTACCTCTTTAGCTTTGTACACTCAGCCCATTACATTGAAAGATTTTATCTTAATTTCTTCTCCAGGAAAGAAGTAATTGATCTTTTATTTGTGGCACTTTAAATTGGCATGTTGACTACAAAAATCCACTGCTCATCACATCAAAAGTTGATCCAATAGTGCCAATTACTCCAGTAATGGGGATCTTTAGAGGGATGGGTGGAAAGGAACAGGATCAAAATGGATGGGTCTTCTCAGAGGAAGAAGCAGCATCTGGGAAGGCAGCACAGCTTTAAATTAGGATATCTGCTGTGCATGGCAAGACAAAACACAGCCCATTCCTCATCCTGGCTCTGGATGTGATTCAACCCACTCATCCCCAGCTCTGGAGGTGTGGTGGAGTCTGATCCTCACTCCCCTGGCAAATGACAGAGCTGAGCTGATCTCAGCCTGGAATCCCTGAGGGTTGACAGCAAGGACTCCTACCAGATGTAACTTGTGTTTGCAACAAGCACAGCATCCACTGGCAGGGAATGATTTGCTCTTCATCCTTCCCACTCTCCAGGTATTTCTCTAGGAAAATCCACTCTCTAATGGGGACAAAGCAGTAGATATGGAAGGCTCTGTGTGCCCCAAAAAGCCACCAGCCTGTTCACCCCACAGCTTTGCCACTCACAGCCGCCAGCTCTGCACAGAGCAGGCAGCAAACTGGTGACTACTGGCACTGCCTGTGGTCTGAACTGGGAATGGTGGATCACCATCAAGCTGCAAGTGTTTTCTAGTGGGAAGTATTTTACCCAGTTCCATACAGATTCTGGTTCTGGGTCAGCCCCACAGCAGCTTTGGGGAGTGTTTAGGTCAACAGGATCTCCCCAGGCTGCAGCTGGAGGTTGGGGCCTCCTTCCAAACTACAGCACAGTAAAAAAGATATACGAAGGTCACAATGAAAAATCCTCTGCTTAGCCTTCTTTAGTGTCTCTCAACTCCTAATTCTGATTGTGAAATGCTATTTAGGAAGATCAGACTGATCAAAATCAGGACACCTTTGCGGATTTTTGTAAAAATGTGTTTTGAAGCTTTAAGATGACGGATTTTCACTGAAGTCGTTATTCCTCTTACAAGTTTTTCAGCATCCTGTTGTTTTGACTTTCCACTCTTATCTCTTGCCAACTTTTACCTGCCCAGAGCCAATTGTTTTGCTGAGAGCTGCCATGCCCATGTGCCATTTTCTGAGCATCACCTGCATGAAGCCTCAGGGGCTCACTAAGGAAAACTCACTCCTTCATATTCTTTGCAGAACCAGGGAAAATCTTGCTTGGAAGATCTCTTGCCCAATAGAAAAAAAGAGTTTTTTATTCAAACCTACTCTATGTGCCATCACTGATGTATTTTTGACTCAAAGAAATTTGTTTATTTTCTGTTCTTAAATCAGGAGTGAGCAGCTCCATGAGCAGCACCACAGCAGAGGAAACACAAAGAGGCTGTTACTCAAACGCCATCTCTGAAGAGGTTGTGCTCTGCTTTTCAGATGAGATTAAGAGCTCAATTACAGTAGAGAAAAAGGCTTTCATTAAATCACACATAGAACATATTAAGGACAAATTACAAAGCTCTTCAGAAGCAAATCTGTGTCAGACTGCTGGGTAAGGAGGCCCTTTAGAGGAGGCCTTCAGAGGTCTCTCCTGCCCTTCTGAAGAAATGAGTCCTGCACACCTCATCTCACCATGATTTTGAGGAAAGCTCACAACCAGATTCCTATGGGGCATCCAGTGTGCAAATCCCATGGACAGAAATATCCACTGGCCTCTGGATTTGCAGATGTGAACCTGGAGGTGAGGGACTGGATGCTTTTCCCTCCCCAGAAACCCAAGGCACTGCATGGCAGAGCTCAAAGTGGCCAGCAAAGGGTTACCCAGAATCCTGCACCTGAGAAAGGGGAAGCCCAGGTTCAGTCACAGAGTCATCACCACTTGATTTTGTTCCCTTGTTATTTTGCTCTCCTGGAATGTATTATGGTTAATTAAAGGCAATTAGCTAATTGGATGGTAAGCAGGTGCTGGTTAAAAAAACCCAAACCACTGTTCCCCTTTGAAATGTCAGATAGGAGATTAATTGAAATTCCCTTTGAAAAGATATCCCCAAACCTCCTAATCTGTTGATGAAAACAGTCAAGGAAAAGTCAAGGAGAAAAGAAAGAACAATGTTTTTCAGGAGGTT
Source organism: Melozone crissalis (assembly GCF_028551555.1). Classification (NCBI taxonomy): domain Eukaryota; kingdom Metazoa; phylum Chordata; class Aves; order Passeriformes; family Passerellidae; genus Melozone; species Melozone crissalis. Next base: position 465,165 of record NW_026535912.1, read on the forward strand.
TCACAACTGAGGGAACTGCAACCCCCATCAAGCATTAGGATTGAGGATTGTAATTGCCACACCAGGAAACCTTTCAAAGTCTCAAAATCTTCCACTGAACAGCAGTGCCAGAATGCCCCAAAGCTGAATAACAATCCCATGAAGGCATAATATTTCCACCAAGACCAGGATGAGATGAGTAGGAGAGGATGACTGGGGCTCTTCAAAAGCCAGACCTCAGAGCTGAGACAGGATTTAATCCTGATATCCCTCTGGTTATCCAGAAAAGGATCAAGACATGTGAGGGAGCTCAGAAAGCCAGAGTGCTCAAAAAAGCAGCATGTACACAGAAGGAAGAAGAGAAATGATACAGCTGGATGCTTCCTAATGCTCTTCTTTGGACCGACCTGGTGCACTGAGTCACAGAAAACTTGCTCTAAACATGAGTGACAGAACTGAAAATGCTCACTGATAAGTGTGGAGAAATGGCTACATGACAGAGGTCATGTAGACATTCGCTTGTTAGCTGACCAGGGGCTGGGAAAGTACCAAACACAGCTAGTTTGAGTTTTTGCACCTGCAAGATAGCGTGTCCTTGGGCCTAGCTGGGTATGATAACAAGCAGACAGAGAGACATGGGAAATAGGGAATGTAGGCCCAAACGAATGAGGAAGAGTTGATGGTATAGTTTAACCAATAGATCGCTTGGCTTACAGAATATTCATAAACTTATTACTTGCTGTATAAGTGTCTGATGCTCTCTTCAATAAACGGAACTTGCTTATCACTCATATTGAGTGTCCGAGTCTCCCCTCACCAACAAATGGCCCATCCCCGACAAAGGCCTCATTCTGCAACAAATGGTGCCTGAACAGTGACCCTATGGACCCTACAGACTCTACAGACCCTACAGACCCTACGGACTTTACAGAAGATTTGGGCCTGCGAGCCACGGTCGGTGCAGTATTTGGGTGTCAGTCCCGACGCAGCCCGGGAGGCACAAAAAGCGGGCCCTGCCTTAGGCGACCATACAGAGGAGTCTTGGAAAAAGGCGAAAGGGTGGGCTTCAGTGCCCTGGTAACCTCACAGGAGAGTCCAGCTGACTGAATGCCTGGCGACCTCACAGGAAAGTCCAGCTGATTGAATGCCGTCAACGTTTTGCAAAGGGTTGCAGCAGCGCTGACTATCAGGTTAGAAGGTAATGGAAAGGTAAGAGGCTAATCACCTTTTTAGATGCTTTTTAGAGAAACGAGGATTACAGGGTATAGATTTGCTTTTTAGAAAAGCGGGGACTATAGACTGTTGACTTGGGAAGAGAATTCCAGAGATTGCTGCATATACACTTGCAAAAACGTGCGTTATGGTGCTGGCACTGCAAGTATATGCACAGTGGGTCAGCGACCCTGCTGTGATGGCGGCAGCAGCCACGGCTCGGGGCACCTGCGGGGCTGTGCCACTCCAAACTCAGCATGGGCGCTGTGCCGTGGGGAGCAGCCACGGCGGGCAGCTCACCTGAGATGCTGCGCTGCAGCGGCGGTAGCGGCGGCAGCCACAGGGGGAGCAGAGCCGCCACTGGGGGAGCGACCCGCGCCGCCATGGGTGCAGTGCTGGGTGCGGCGCACGCAGTGAGTCAGCCTGCTGACGAGTCTCGCGAAACAAGGAGCCCAGCGCAGGGGGTTCACCCGCTCCGACACAAGCGGCGCAAGACCAGAGCGCTTTTCAGTGAGAGCGCTTCTCCCTCTGCCCCGCAGCCAGCAGGGGCCTTAGTTTCGACTTGGCAACCTAAACAAACTGTACCTTAACAGACTCCAAGTATAGCTGCGCAGCTCAGCTGGCGCCGCCATGGACAGTGTCTCCGGGGCGCAAAACTTGGTGCAGCCAGCTGGCGCTCAGCGAGCAGCAATACGAACAGCCACAGAGCCCGAGCGAGGCGGGTGGTGCCGTGCCCACGGTGCGGTGCGGTACGCACCGGCAAGGCTGGGTGTGCGGAACTCAGCGGCAGGCGGGCAGCCCGTGGTGGGGGCCGCCGTGCCCTGCTGGCAGCCTGAAGCGACGGCGGCGACGGCGCAAAGAGGGCGCAGCGCGGTGGGGGGGGCCCACTGCCGTGGGGCTGCGACTCGCGCCGCCGAAATGCTGCGCTGCGTCCAGCAGCAACTCCGTTAACCCACTGCACCACAGTGACACGAGCAGCAGCGACCCAATCCCAGAGCCTTCCAAGCGTGACTACTTTCCCACCTCCGCCCCGCGGCTGGCAGAAGCTTCAGTTTTAGACCTAACAGCTGTAACAAATGTGACTCTTGTCAAAAAAAGAAAAGATCCCTACTGCAATTAAGAAACCAGTGATAATAAATAAGCGACACCAAGGAGCATTACTATCAAGACGTTCCTCACCTAAGTTTTGTTCTTCCTGTCAGAGACTGTGAAATAGAATGAGTAGTGAATGCGTGGGCCAAATTTCGGCCGATTTGGCTTAGCATCCATTATTGCTGCCTTAAAATCACCTGTATTTACATAGACTTTAACATCAGAAGCCCAGATAACTCAGTCGGTGGAATATCAAACTCTGAAATTGTATTTTGAAAAATTTAAAAATGTTAAAGACATGTTAAAGCGATTGTATAAGCAAGATGTAATAAGTGTACTTTTTATATTCTTTGAGCTTTGCTTGCATGTAGTAGATGTAAAAGCAAGCACTGAATTCAAAAGAATTTTTCCACAGCTATACCTTGGACAAACTCCTTATGTTTAGGTGCATTCAAGTGTAAAAATGCTGTAGCAAACACATGAAAGAAGTTGTTTTAGCTTAGTATTTTAGAGTCAGGCCTGTAAGTAAGTTATAGTAAATTCTACATTCTATTCTATTTCTATAGTAGGTTCTATCTGTTGCTAATAGTTTAAGTTAAATTATCTATTTAGTGCCAATAAATGTTAAATACTGTTAAGGTTGTTTTGTTAAGTTTATGTCCTGTTAGGTTTAAGTGCTGTTCAGTTTAGTTTCTGTTAAATTTAGGTGTTATTAGGTTTAAGTGAAGTTAGATTCTGTTACATTTAAATTATGTTAAGTTATGTAGAATTTAAAGTCAGTTGATTTCTGTTAAAATTAAGTTCTGTTAAATTTAAGTGATTTTACATGTAAGTTCTGTTGATTTGAAAATCTGTTAAGTTTAAGTTCTGTTAAGGCTAAGTTTTGTTAAGGTTAAGGTCTGTTAAACTTTAGTCATGGTAAGTTAAAGTTCGTTGAGATTAATTTCTGTTAAGTTTAAGTAAAGATAAGTTTAAGTGATGTTAAGTTCTGTTAAGTTTAAATATTTTAGGGTTAAGTATTTTAAGTCTAAGTGCTATTAAGTTTAAGTGATGTTCTACAGATTTATGCTTTTATGCTAGGCATTTATTTTATGACTTTTGTGCAAGGTGTTGTCGTGAACATCAGAGAAACTCTAGTTAGAAGAGACAATCAGAAGCATTTGTGAGTAGAGCCACTCCTGTTTGAAGTATATCTGCTGTTTTAGAATGGAAAGCAAACGTACCAGACAATCGACGCAGATGAAACCTGCGCACATGTTGCTCCTGTATCTTTTTTTTGTGTTGGAGAGTTTTTCAAGAATGACTTAAAGAAAAGGCCATGAGACATACAATTGAGAGAAAAGTATAGGGGAAAAGTAAAGCAGTTTCTAACAGTTCTCAGCCTTCTGATTTCTATAAACAATTAGACTCTCTTTATAAACAATAAAGTTCTCAGGCTGTCTTCCCATAACAAGAAGAACACCGTCTCTGGGAAAAGCTGGCACCCTGAGAACTGATGAAGAAGTTTTGGGAACACTGGTTCTGTTTTTAATAAACAATTGTAGGTATTCTAAAACAAGAGGAGTGGTTAGAAATTTCTCTGTTAGCCTATCATGACATTGGATTACAGAATATGCATGAAGTTCGTTAGTACTGTTATATAAGGTGATTGATTGATCAATAAAGTTGGAGTTCGATGCATTAAAGGATGGTCGTCTCCCCCTCATCTCCAACATTTTTGTAGGTTGTATTGGCACACCTGAGTTTTGTTTGAGCCTTGTAGCAGCATAGAATCCTTTTTGTATCTGTCTTATGGCATATCCTATAAATAGTGATAGCCTTTTCGGTTTGTCTCCCTGGCTTAGATCCCTTGTAAGAGAGAAACCTTGCTAGTGGAGAACACTGCTTGTAATGTAATAGTTGTTAGAATTGCCTATTCTTGTATTGCAAAGAGTATGACGCAGTTAACCCATCAAACCTTGCCTGTGCAACAAGAAAACAGGGGAATTTTGGAGAAATGGCTACATGACAGAGGTCACGTAGACATTTGCTTGTTAGCCAACCAGGAGCTGAGAAAGTACCGAACACAGCTAGTTTGAGTTTTGCACCTGCAAGATAGCGTGTCCTTGGGCCTAGCTGGGTATGATAACAAGTAGACAGAGAGACGTGGGAAATAGGGAATGTAGGCCCAAACAAATGAGGAAGAGTTGATGGTATAGTTTAACCAATAGTTTGCTTGGCTTACAGAATATTCATAAGCTTATTACTTGCTGTATAAGTGTCTGATGCTCTCTTCAATAAACGGAACTTGCTTATCACTCATATTGAGTGTCCGAGTTTTCCCTTACCGACAAATGCCTCATCCCCGACAGAGGCCTCATTCTGCTACAGAGACCTATTCTACAAAGTTCCCTTAGCCAAGGTGCAAAGCTCTGTCCTTGGAACAAATCATCTAACCATGACCCACCATCTTCCTTAATTGGAGCTGTCAAATCTTTCATCTTTTGTATGCTTTTGTGGATGGATTCAGATTGATCAGAAAGGTTCATGCAACACAATCCTTCAAATTCCTCACAACCATGTCCATGTGCCTGTAAAAGAAAATCAATTGCTGCTCTGTTCTGTAAAGTTGCATGTCTGACAGCACTAACATCAGTCATCATGTCACTAATTGCAATGGAAGTAGCACTGTCTTCTTTCTTCAGACAACACCCCAATCGGTATAGTGGTTTCATGCCTCGCCCGAGGCAAGTTGACGGAGAAATCAAGTTGATGTACCTCATTTTGCAGGGCCCTAGGGTCTGAAATTGCTATTACAGTTTTCTTTTTAATGATGGGCACATCTTTTTTCTCTGTGTTTTCTCTTGATGGCTTACTTAACACTAGGTGCTATCACAGTGAGTTGTCTGATGCTACATGGGCCACATTTAATTTCTGAGGGAATGTCCTGCCAGGCTCTATTTCCACAAATGAGCCAATATTCTGTTGCTTATTGTCATGGGGACTCATCTAGGTCATCTACTCGTCAGCAGTTTCACCCTTAGGGGACACTAGGGTAGTACAATTGCATGACAAACTTGAGTATCTGTCCTCAGGATGATGGGGAGTAACATTTAACTGTGGATCTCCCTGGTACTGAAACTCAGCACAAAATTCCATCACCAATGAACCAGGAATTCCAATTCTTGAGGTTCAGAAGGTGCTTTAAGAGGATCAGGGGCCCAGTGATGCCATCTGGTTATGGGATTGGTCTTGTTGGCAGCCTCACACCAATATTTGTCACCATTGGGTATTGGCTACTCCTTGGCTGGCACAGGCACACCGACCAAACAGGTTGCAAAGGGTTTGTCTGGGCTCAAATTGGTCAAACACATGGTGTCTGAGCCTGCTGACTTGGCTAAAGCAAGGCAAACATTCATTTTTGGTTGATCTACAGGCATGTATGCACAGCAAAAGCAAGCAAGCAAAACCAACAAGCACCAGTATATCATTTGATCAAACTCGGTGTTCCTGTTCAGCTGTTTTTTGGCAAAAGCTTCCCCATCTATTTCAGTTCTCAAGCAAATCTTTTAGCACTTGTTCAGGGACTGGCCAACTATAGGGCACTAACCTTCAATTTTTACAAATTTGGATATCTTAGACTTCTTTTGAACACAATGGACACCACGCTTTTGCTGAAAGAGCTCTATGATACAAACCATTTCCACAGTCCAAAAATCAACATCAAACTCAAGATTTGTAGCTTTCACAGGTTGAACAGGGAACGTCTGGCATGAACCATAGCTTCTCCGTGCAGCTCACGTCTGCGTGCTCATTTCCCTGCTGGTGGAATTGTCGCTGTGCTCTTTCACATCCTTCGTGGGGACCCACTTAGGTCCAGCACCTGTGCAAATACAAGCATACCCTTTGCCCCAAGCGATTAGTGCAAATGGTCCTTCAATTTGTCCTAACTGAAGGTTTCTGATCAAAACTGAAGGATTTTCTTTCAATTTTGCCTGTGTGCTGTTTGAAAAGTGCCTAAAAATTGGAGGATTAGGTCCTGCAAATGAGCTATTCGAAACATAAAGACGTCTAAAGCTTTGCTCAACCTCATCTGGGGTATTGCTTCGGCCATTCCCCCTTTTGTTGATCTAGAATGGGTTTTAGAGTGGTGCATCCTTTCAACAATTTCCTGACCTGTATGGGAATAGGGAATTCCAAAAGTGTGGCGAACACCCCAGTCCATCAAAAATGTGGCCAATTTTTGAGCTGTGTATGTGGGACCATTTGTCAGTTTTCATCTCGTGGGGGATCAGTTTGGTGAGCTCTGGGCCCAGTGACACTGACAAGGACAAAAGCAAAAGACGAGAGGCGCTCTCTCTTCCCGGGACCAAAATCCCACAGCTTTAATGGAGAACAGCTCCAGGAGAGAAAAGGAGTGTCCAAGGGAGGAAAGAGGATGTCCAGGGGAGGAAACAGAGCGTCCACCTCGTGGCAGAAGACTTTAAACCCTTGGGGAAGGGGGTGGCAGAAAGGAACTGCCATAGTTCAACATGATAAATCACCACACTGTAGTTTTCTGCATAAATTGCTGCACTTGTTGCAAACAAAATCCTAAAATCTCCCCAAACACAACCGTGCAGTCCCAAATGACCACAGTGTGGGAGAAAAACCACTCAACCCCCCTGTATACCCAAGCACCAGGTGTCACAGGGAACACCAACCCCTGCAATTAGAAAGTCCACACACACAGGCTCACGGGAAAAGGAGTATCTCTTTACGAGGGGACAGAGTGCTCACTTTTCTCAACACATCACACACCATAAATCACAACAGATCCATCCACATCATCTTCCTCAAACATTCACACACTGAAAACACAACCACAATTACAACACACAGGAAAAATTGCAGCAATAAAACAGGATTTGCTCAATTCACCCCCAGAATTGCTAGCAGGTCCTTATTGACACAGCAAATGCTTTCTGCCAGCAGCCAGACCCAAACCCAAACGGTACAGGTGTACGTTGTGCACAGGACATCTCTGTGTGACTTGTGAACAGCCCTTCCCCTGTGTATGCCTTACAGGTTACTTTATACAGAGTTAAACGTTCCCTTTCTCCTCAGTCCCAGCAGTCTTGTCTGTCCCCCATGAGGAACAGCCGAGAGCGGAGGTGCCTCCAGGAAAGGAATGTCCTGGCAGCACCCAGAGACATCCAGAGCTCGGTTGTTCTCGCTGGAGCAGAGAAGCGTTCCTGCTGCGGTCACCAAATGAGGTGTGGAATAGAACTCACCACAGTTAAAGGTAGAAGGTGGTATGTTTATTACAGCGCCAGGCACACGAGGAGTTGTCTCCTAAAGACATGTGTGAAGAATCACTGCCTCTCTACTATCTAAAAAAGTCTTACATATTAATATAATTCCCAAAATTATTGATACATATTCATTAGGTAACCCCACCTGCTCCCTTTGTATTCAAATGTATTATAACTGAGTCCAAAGTTCCTTCACATTTGCGGATTCTTTCACTTCAAATGGGTTGGTGGCTTTTAAAGTGGCAAATGGTCTCCTTCTGATGAAGGCCAAGATGTCTTCCTCAATTTGACCTCTTTCCTTATGACCTGTTGGCAGGCTTTCGAACCCCTTGGCTATAGCTGAAGTTTTGGGGCCCAGGTGCAGGCTACAGTCCTCTTCTTTGTCACAAAGAAATCTGCATCCCATCCTGCTTCTTTAAACATAGTAAAGACAGGCAAGTGATATATCACCCTAGCCTTAACTACCTTATCTGCTAAAAATTAACCATCCCTTATTATTTCTACTCTTCTTGCTATACTCTTTCCCCCAAACTAAATCTTACTAAAATGCTAACTCTTCCAGTTCTTTTAAATCTTTGATTCATTGGCCTCATCTCACATGTCAGCCATGTGTGAGCCGATGCCATAACTGGGAAATTCCACTCTTGAGCAGGAGATGTAAGGCCTGGTTCTGAGCTGGAAGGGTGAGAAGGATGAGATGCACAGCGTTTTGATCCAGGGGATGTCCTGAATGTGCACTGCTTACCTGCCCCTGCTGCTGAGCACCACGCTCCATCTCCTTCTCCTGCTCAGCAAATTTTTAGGAATCCAGGGCTTGGTATGTATTATTTGCTACTGCAACAAATAGAATGAATTTGCTTTGCAATCCCAGTTTTGTCCTGGGTTATTTTGTGCATGGGTCTCCTCCTGAACCCGTGTCAAAGACCGGCAGGGACCTACAGGACGCTCCTATTTTCATGAGAGTAAATTCGGAGAAGTGATTTAAGTATCAATAAGTCAATAAGTATCAATGAGTAAATCAAATAATTTGGGGGAATATTTAGCCTGTGAGTTTCAGCAAAGTATTGAATATGTCTTAGATCCATGGATACAAAGCAGTAAGTGAGATTGCTGGGGGTGCATGTGTTAGGGAAGTGATTCCCCACACACCCAGTGCTGGGATCAAGGATTGCCTCTCTTCTAACCCTGAGCTGACAGCAGGGATCAGGCCCTGCTTGGTAACATTCATTTTGAAGACCTATGTTGAGCAGGTAAGAATGGTCAAAATGAAATCTTTTCCAGCTGTTTCCCTTTGATTTACCTGTTTGAGGGTTAAAATTCTGTGCTGCAGGTGTCCTGGGTGTGTGCAGAGCAGTGCAGCCCCAGAAACTCCTTGGCTTGCCCACAAGTTGTCATGCCTTGTTGCCAGGTGTGCCCAGCTGTGGCAGGAGAAGGAGCCCGCAGCGCAGTGGGCACCATGCCCTGCCCAGCCGGGGCTCTCTGGCACAGAGCAGCAGCAGCGCCAGCGCCGTTGAACCCGCTCCTGCCTTGGCTTCCCCTGGCACACAGAAGCCTCTGGAAATCAGCACCACCAGTGGCGTTCCCAGCTTGGAGCAGCTGCTGCTGGTGGGCAGATGCTGCCAGTTCGACTGCTGCCAAAGGGGAAGAAAGGCAGAGATGTACCCGCACCGGAGCCCTGGCCATGTCCAATAAAGGTGCAAACATGTGGGGAGATTTGTTAGGAAGCATTTCAGCTGTGATGCCAACAGTGGCTTCTCTCCTGGTTCTGTGTGTTCTAGACAAGTAATGCAATGGTTGGTTCTGACAATTAAAGAAGCAGATGTTATGTGGATGTTCAAATGTGTAGTGATGGTATTGTAATATATCCTCACATAGTCCTCTTTCCCGTCCCCCTTGTAACAGCCTTGGTAGTCAGGGCATTTGGGGAGGGCTGGCTTGTGACCAGCAGGCAGGGTGTAACAACACCTGACCTCCAGTCAGGATGCAAGAAAGTAATCTCCACCAATGGACAGCAGAGAAAGAGTTGATTGACAAAACTTTTGGAGGGGCTAAGGGTATAATAGGCAGAGCGTCCTTTTTGTAGATGAGCACATGGCTGCTAGTCACAGAGACTCCCAATGCTGCAATTTTTCCTTAGTCAGTCCTTTGTTGAGGTTTACTAAATCTTTAAAATTTTAAAAGTGAGAGTCATTTCTCACATGTGCAATGCTGTGGGCCATTGTCTTGGTCTGGTTTCCTTTGCTTGTGTCCCATCTGAGTGCTCAGCTGGGGTACAGGCTGTAGGTGCTTGGGGCACTCTTGGAGTTCCTCTTGGATCCCCTGAACAACAGGGTTTGGCCCATGAGGGGAATTTTTGCTGCTTTGTGACAGAGAAGAATTTCCCAGGCTCTTTTGTGTTTGCTGTAGGAAATGTTGGTTATTGCTTTGCATAACCTCACAGACCAACAGAGAGCTGTCCCTTTGTGATGTCAGGGCACGGTTGCCACCTTGTCGTAGTGACATCAGAAGGTTGCCTTGGTGCACGGAAGGCCTGAGTGTCAGAGCAGCCCTAGTGCTTGCTCACATCAGGAGAACTTTCCTGGTTGGCGCCTTTGTAAATGGGTAGCTGCCCACTGACAGGAGTCTTGTGTTTTCCTTTGTTGTGGCGAACTCCCACAACACTGCTACCATGTTTCACCATCTGGCCATGGCAGCTTTTGCTGCTTATGGTGTTTGTTTTTCCACGTATTATGTGACACACTTCTTTCATAAGTACAGGTTTCAATTCTACTTAGGCTAGGGTGTATCCTAACCTGACTTTTGTATGTCTTCCTGCTCTTTCTTGGTGGCTGAGTTTCTGATTTTGAAAGAGAAAGAGCATTAGGATGCCAGTGGTTTGGTAAAGCTCCTGTCAAGAGGTTCAGCTAAAAAGGGGGTGTCTGTAGCCACAGGGGCAGCATCTGCAGGGGAACCTGCAGGGCTCCGTTCCCTCCACAGGACAGTCTGTGGCAGCAGAGTCTGTCATTTCCTCAATATGCTGGGTCAAGCAGGACACCTTTGAAAATGTAGACTGGCAGAGCTTCTTGGAAGGCCTTCTAAAAACTCTGCAGTTGTTCCCAGAATTCAGAGAAAGCTTATTTCTTTTTAAATTTTGTCATGAAAGAATTTGACTGTCTAACTTAATAACCTTTTACTGAGTGCTAAAATAGTTATTCCCTTTGAAAGGAAGTGCAAACTCTAATGCAGTGAGTGTCTGCTCCTGAACCCTAGAGGTGCTGCTGTGCTCTTCCAAAATCGAACTGCCGCTGCTCAGGGGAATTTTGGAAAGCTTTTCTGGGCAACTGTTTCCTGCAAGTTAATGAGAATTAGTGCATGTAACTGAAAAAAACAAAAAAGGACCTGAAGGAGAGGATTTCAGAAGCTGTTTTATGTCTTTGGTAGAACAGGAGCATTGAGTGTTAAAGAAGAATTTGCATTTTCTTGGTCATATTTGTATTCATTTACTGGCAAAACAGGCCAAAGTGTAGGCACAAGCAAGAAGATTGTCCTGATCTCTTGCTGGCTGTGTGAATGAAATGTGTCTCCTGGAGGCATGTTGTGAAACGGGAAATCATCTCTGTTTGGGATGACTTGTTCTGTGGGATTCAGCAGCCCAGGCAGTTTTATGAGAGCATCTGGTTCATTTTCCCTTCCCACTACAGGACACCTGAAGCGTGTATTCAGCAGTGCTGAAGAACCGTGAGGTGAGTGAGAAAGGGACATTTCATGTTCCTGGTGATTAAGAATTGTAGAGGAAGATGTGAGCTTGGCCACTAGCAGCAGACTGTAGAGGGCCAGCTAGGAAGGCCAAAAGAAAATCCATTTTCATGCCTGCAAGAAAAATAACAAAGGCAGAAATGGATATTTTTTGATTTCTATATCAGAGCTTTGAAGAACTACAAACCTAATTTTGCAGAGAGAACCTTGCTTGCTGATGGCAGATAGGGCGGAATATATACATAGGAGGGACTTCCTGTACAGTTGAATTAGGCCATTTTAATTTAAACAGAGTCCCTTAGAATTCTGTTCCTATCAAACTTTATGATGTCTACTTAGAAGATGTGATTATAGAACAGGAAGGCCATCTTGCCATGGTGCCTGCTGGATCTGAAGTGAAATGGGCACCTTTGTGGCTGGGGAGCTGCGTGGGCCAAAAGGACGCAGGGCTGGCGGCCGTGAGCAGCTGAAGATGAGGCAGCGTGGGGCCAGGGGGCCAAGAAGGCCAAGGGCACGGTGGCTGTGCCAGCAGCAGTGGGGCAGCAGGAGCAGGGCAGTGAGCGTGGCCTGTGCTGGGCAGCGCTGCGGCCACAGCTGGAGTGCTGTGTGCAGCTGTGGGCCCTGGGAAGCAGAAAGTCATGGAGGGGCTGCAGCGTGTGCACAGAAGGACAGGGGAGCTGGGCAAGGGGGTGCAGCACAAGGCCAGGGAGGAGGTGCTGAGGGAGCTTTAGCCTGCACAATGGGAGTCTCCTGAGAATCTCCTCAGTGCATTCAAATATTTAGCCACTTTTGGACTTGACTTTCCCTCTCCTTTTTTTATTGTTATTTTTGCTTTACTTGGAGGAGGAAGCTTATTCATTTTCTTTTTCTCCCAGCTAAGGTTCTTTTCGCAATTATTTCCTGCCCTTATACAGCACTGGGACTGGTTCTGCTCCAATTTTCTATTCCAAGGTGTCACTTCTGGGGAATGCAGTATTTTTGCATGAGAACCCATCATTTGGTGCAGAGACTTTGATGCGGAAGGAGCTTTTGTGGTTCTAGGCCAGCCCCTATGGCCTTACAAATCATCTAGAGCTTAACAATGCCAGTGAGTTTCTGCAGCCCAGGCAATCAGTGTGTGTTGTGTTTGGGAACTGAGCAGGAAATCAATGCCCCTGCATTCCAGCTGGTGCTCAGAGATCACAGGAGCTGGGAGGGGCTGGGCTGCATTTCTGATTCCAGCCACTTCAGCACCATCAGTGTGGTCGAGTCCAAGAGAAGAACTTGCCCGAGCGCAGATGCACAAAGAGTGCAGTTCCCAGTGCAATGCTCTGGGTCTGGTTGCATTCCATAAGGACCCACGTGCTCCAGATTCCCCAAGAGTGTGCTTTTTTGAAGCAACAGGAGAGCAATCTCAGGATTGGAGTTGAGTGGGGCACTGGCTACCAAGTTCTGATGTGTGTAGCAACAGAGAGGAGAGTAAAGAGAGATTTCAGTAATGAGATCTATCTATCTATCTATCTATCTATCTATCTATCTATCTACGTAACATTTACATAATTGAATCTTCCTGGCTCTGGTCCAAGGCAGTTGGAGGTGCAAAGCTCACCTAAAGCATCCCTTTCAGGAGAGGATTAGAGACATGCTCCCTCGACCAATTCTGAGCAGGCGGAGATGTTTTCTCCTCCAGATCTGGTGGGTTTTTTTCCCCTCAGAGTTGTTTTCCTCCTCCGGCCTCTTCTGCCCTCAAGTCCCCAGTTAATTCTTTAAATTTCTGCCTGTCCTAGAGAGGTGCAACAATTCCATGTTTAGGTGGTGTTTGGTGACTCTGGTCACACATGCATTATGTGACACATGGTTTCCTTCACTGGCATTCCCAGGGCTGTGTAAGTGCATTTGTTCATGGGACCTTAGGAGAGTGTCTTTCCCTCAAGAGCAGCAGCAGCAGCAGCAGCAGCAGGGAGCGCTGGCAGGGTCAGGACGAGGAGGAGGTGGCTGCCCTGGCCCTTTGCTACCGGGCCCCAGGCCAGGAGGGCTCTGGCTGCAGCAGGGCGCTCTTCGGGCAGCCCCTGGCAGCCTCTGCAGGGAGCACGGCATGCTGCCCCGTCCTGCTGGTGCCACTTTTCTTCAGCAATACCCTAGCTCCTCCTCACAAGGAAAAAACTCCAGCAATCTAAAAAGAGATCATTCAAGTACAGTTCTACCTGCCTTTGCATTGTAGTTCAGGGGATGTATTTTTTGGTCTATAATTTCATTATTTTTATGAAAACATGCATTCATATCTTCACATTTTTGGGGTTTTAATTATTCATATACCTAAACACTGCATTTTAAACTCTTGATTTATTGCAGTTGGTAATTTTCAGGTAGTATATTTTAAAATGTCACAAAACAACACCTTTTGGGTAGTTTTTCTCACTCTTAAAAAAAAACCCCATACGCCATTTTAGTCTCTGTCTCTCCAAATTGGTTCATATCAGCCTATTTTAAATCAGGGCTACAATACTTTAATAGGATTGAGAGAGCTCCAATGAAATGCACATCGGTGATTCCTCTTGTGGAATATCATGGCCCCACCGTAAAGCCTCTATTTACTTTTTTTTTATCTCATTAGCTCAACTGCAAACACGTTTAGTTGAAAACTTACACAAGATGAACAAAATCAAAATGATGTGATGGGCCTTTGGGATCTCCTTGCTGATCCTTCTGCTTCTTCAGCTGAGCAAGGCTCTGATGCAGGCAAAGAGATTGCACTTAGTGCTACACAACCATTTAGCTGGAACTCTGCTGATTTCTAGGAACAGCTGGAGGCCTCTCTCTCCCCAGGATGTTTTGGCTGAGCCAAGCTTTGCTGGGTTTTGGCTGCAAATACCATTGCCCTTGCTTTTCTATATCCACAAGTACCATGGCTGGGCAAAAACTGCCACGTGGGCCATCTTCCAAAGGCACTTTGGTCTGGAGTTTGTGAATGAACAAGAGCCTCATCCACTTCCAAACCACATGAAAAAAATCATGAAAGAAAACTTCCCATCCTTAACAAACAACTGACAATTCACAAGTGGATCTAGAGCTTCTTTACGCAATGAAAAGGAAGGCAATCTTCCAATGGAGTTGTGCTTTTGGGAGTTTTTCTTCTGACTCCCACTCCCAGCTGGCACTGGAAAAAGTCACATCTCTAAGTGTCAGTGTCTTCTGTCTGCCTTGAGTTTTTTTGCTGCAACAATCAGAACAGGCATCAGGCTGGAGAGAGGCTCAGCTGATGCTAGCAACAGGAGCTGCCCCAAGGAGAAAAAAGACATGAACTTTTACCTCCCAAACCCATCTCCCCAGAGGCTCAAGCAGGATTCCTCTGGTTCCCAGAAATACAAAGAAATAGGGCTGAGAAGACCCTTTGCAGCTATGTGTTCATGCCCAAGACTTGACTGATGCCATTTTGGTTTTGCCTTTTTTCTTTTCTCTCTTTTCTGTATTCCTTGCACATCAATTTAGAGCTCTGTAGGCTACTCGATTAGTGACTACTTTTCCCAGTCCTTTTCCATGGCCTTTGCCTAAGCAGAAAGACAAACTTCCAGAGCTCCAAGCGCCAGGGGGTAGAAGGCCCCAGTGTTATCTTGATTCTTCCTGGGACAGACCCCTCCAGGGAGCTGGTGGACTCACCATCCCTGCAAGCCTTTGAAAGAAGACTGGATGTGGCACTCGGTGCTGTGCTTTAGTTGAGGTATTTTTTAGGCCATAGGTTGGATTCGATCATCTTGAAAGTGTCTTCCAAGCCAGGGATTCTGTGATTCTGTGACTGAGGCAGCTTTTCCTGCAGCCCTGCAGAGGGCTGCAGGGGCCCTTGGCCAAGGATGGGGATCAGGGCTCATGGAAAAGAAGCAAAGGGCTCAAGGCAAAGGCTGACAGGGCAGAGCTGCCCCAGCGCGGCGCAGAGCGAGCCTCATGTCCTCCTCCTCACCCTGCGCCCTCTGCGCTGCCCTTTGCGGCGCCGGCGGCTCCTCTCGCTGCGGGGCTCCAGGGCGTGCTGGGGGCCGGGCCCCTCGTCTTCGGGAAGCGCCGGAGCCTCGGAGGCGAGTGGCCGCTGCTGTGGCCGGCAGGGGAGAGCTGCGGCTGTGGCCCCAGGCACGGCGAGCTGCCGCTATGGCCGGCTCCTGCCGCGGCTCCTGCCTCTGCTGCGGGCTCTGCTCCTGCCCTGTGCGCACAGACACGGCCGACGGCTGCCCGGCAGCTCCCTGCTGCTCCGCAGCGGGCCCGGCCGGGCTGCTGCTCTCTGCGGCCTCTGCCCGCCGCTGCCGGCCCCGCCGCGCTCCCGCCTGCCTCTGCCGCAGCCGGGCTCACACGGGAGGCAGCACATTGCGGCCGGCTCAGAAAAGCCCTGCCCGCAAACCGCCCACCACAGCCTCGGCCTCAGGGCACAGGCTGCCGGCGTCCTCGCAGCTGCGAGCCGGCCCGGGCCACCTGCCGGCCTCGGCCACAGCTCCCGCCTGTGTCTCCATGGCCGTGGCTGCTCGGCACAGCGGGCTGAGCACAGCCAGCACCAGAAGCAGCTCCTCACGGGCCCAGGCCCTGGGCGCTCCGAGCCCACCCAACCCCGAATTCCAGCCCTGAGGGGCTTTGCGTCCCAATGCATCCCCTGGGGACAGCAGAGTCGGCCGCTGAGCTCAGCCCATGGTGACAACACCAAGTGACCAATGGAAAATTCACCAAATCCTCATCAGAGACAAGAGAAAACTCCCATGGTGCCTGACAGCCTGAAGCAACTGCCAATTCCAGATCATTCCATCCACGTATGAAAAGAGGTTTTTGCATTAAAGCAGAAAAGACTTATCAAAAAGGAGGACATGAACAAACAACAAAGTTATTTGGACTCATGCTTCATGTGTCTGTTAGAAAGGCCAAGAAAATGCACTCCTTGCTCTTCTGACACAGCTCTCTCTGTTCATCATGTGGGACAGCGAGTGCTGATGATGTGCAGAAGCTGATGCGAGGGACAGGGACGAGGATGCAGCAGGCACAGTGCCAAGCTGACAGAGGGATGATCTCTGGCAGTGGAACTGAAGGAGAAGAGTTTGCAGGCAGGACAGAAAATGGCTCTTTGTTTCACCTCTTCTTTCAGTGCTGCTAAGAATGTAGCCTGGAGCAAGCTGGGAACACCAGAGCCTGGAGTCCTTTCCAGGCAGGGCTGCATCAGACACAAACCAGCAGGGGACTGAGGAGCCCCTGGGGTGGCAGTGAGCAACCTCGGGCTCTTCTCACTGCTGGTGGCATTTTCTGTTGAACCATCTCCAAGGACTTCTGTTGTGCTCTGTATTTCTAAGGGTTTTCCCCCTTGGTTTTTTTTTTTGTTGCCTCCCGCACCTTTTTTTCTCCACGTTTTCCTATCCTGTCAGCAGCAGCCCTTGTCCAGAACTGGCTCTAAAATATCAGCAAAGTAGCTAGGAACAACAATGGGTGGAATCCTGCGGCTCAGGAATTTGTATGCCAGAGCCCTGCCTCTGCCTCATGCTTTGTCAGGACCTCCTTCTCTGTGCAAAAACTAGGGATTAGTGGAGTCTTTTTGCCAAAGAGCTCCTGAGAAGCAAATGTTGTGCTAGGTTTCTCAGGAGTGTATCCGTTAAGTTCATTGCTGGCAAACAGAAAGTAAGGCCAGGGTAGCAGAGCAGCTGGGAGCTGGTCACTCCCTGCAAAGGGCTGGTGCAGGATGTGGGAACACCACGTTCCAGGATGGGCGAGCAGGGTCAATGTGCTCAAGGTGCTGCCAATGAGGTTTGGGTTCACTTAGAGAGTAGTCAGGAGCAGTGAGCATTGGAAGATCCAGCTGCAGTCCCCATCCATGTCCCTTTCAGTGCTGGCTTTAGGGTGTCTGCAGCCTGGATCCAGAGCGCCCTGGGGGGCTCCTGAGGCTGCCTTTGCACTCAGGGTGAGGATGCCCAGGAGCCCCTGAGGCCGGCAGTGGGCACCAGGGCTGGGGCTTGTGGCCTGGCAGGTGTGGCTCTGGGGGCTGTGACATGCCAGTCCATGGGTCACTGTCACTGCCCTCCGCAGCCCTGGTTAGCTCTGTGATGCTCCAGAGACAATGGCAAGAGGGGGGAATTGGCTAGGATAGGGTTTTGCCTGAGCCAGAACCTCGAGGCCAAATGCCAGCAGTAGAGACCCCTGGAGGACCGAGTGAAGGAAGCAAAGGAGGCTCTTCTGCGGTGTAAAGTGCAGCAAATTCATGAGGAGAGGCGGGGGGAAGGTCGTGCAGGCAAGAATTCCCAAAGGGAACAAATGTTGCAAAACCCCCCAACATTCCTGTGACCGGATTTTTAAAATCTTTCAAAACAGGGGGTGGACACCATACAGTAACCAATAAGCGACTCTTGGGGTGTGGTTTTGAGGGCTACAACAAATCAGAACAAGGGGAGGAGAGAGCGTTGGCATAGGGATTGGATCTTAGGGTGAGGGACAGGGAACTTTCTGGAGCAAAGGGTAGGGTTTGGGCTGATGGATGGGGCAAAGGGGCTGGGTTGTCTTGACAGACAGGGAAAAATCTGGTGAGGAGGGAGGGGATTCCTCGAGGGACACTTGGTTAGGAGAGCATAACATAGGGGAGAAGCTAACTGTAATAACTCGCAGAACACTTGAACATGTCACTATATAACAGAACATTTGACTCAATAACACACTGCAACACAGAAATTCAGGCTTTCGGCAGCTGTGAGGTGGCACTATTAGAACCCGCAGCAGCTGGTGAAAGCCATCTCTCCCCTTCAGGTTCTTGCTATGTGGGAAGGTGCTGCGAGTTGTGGTGGCTGCACTCCCCCTTTGCTGGGAGGATGATCTGTACCAGGGCAGAGCAGAAAGCTGCCCTGGTGAGCAGAACATGCTCAGAGCATTACAGTTCAGAGGATGGCACTGCCCCTGAAGGGCAAAAAGCTTGAAAGCATAGAATTCTGTGCGGAACCATTGCACAAATTTTCTCTTCTAGAACATGCCCATTTTTGTATGCTGTAGATGAATGCTCTGGGTTTTATAGAGTACATGGGGTTTTTTCTTAAGGTTTTTGGGAGAACTCTCAAGTTTATTTATGTTTGTATTTTTTATCTAGCATGTATACAGTTTTTTTATTACTAGTTTTCTTTAATAAATACTTAGGGAAAAAATACCTAAGCATTTTTTAATCCTTTGGGATATTGTGATTAATATTCTTTGAAAGAAAACCTTGTTGAACAAGTGTGAAAACACAGAGAGAGGGAAAATAGCATAAAAGTCTTTTAGAACAGGGTGTGTAATAAAGACTGCAGACCTGAGTAATTCCTCGAAGTGCAGAATTAGCAAGATATATTACTGTGATAAATAGGTATGATTTGTGCTGATAAAGATTGAAACAGTAATCAATAACGATACAGTAATTAATATTTGAGAATAATAAAATAGTTAAAAGTCGTGATGCCAAGGAGGAGAGGGAGAGGAGGGGCTCCACCCCCCCCAAAATGAGCCTTGCTTGGTCTTATCCTAGGCAAGCTATTACAGCTCCAGAGCTCAGTCTCCAAGGGGACTGGGTGCCAGAAGCCAGCTCGCTCTCAGACCAAGGCCGCAGGACAGCCCTAGCAAGCAGGGAATATTCAGCTCTTAGTGATTAGGCAGCTCTTGTGATTTCAGCATTGCTTGCTAGGTAGCTTTTCCCTTGGCCTAAGGCTCCAGCAGACAGTAGAGAGAGAAGACGTTGGCTGTTCCACGTGTATGGCTTTATTGGAGGGGTTCGTGAAGGGTCTCAGCTCTTCTTCTTCCGAGTTAGTAGGGGTACAGTATGCTACTTTTATACCCTTGGCCCGGATCCAATCCTGACTAATGGCAAAGGTGTTAGAGTGACCATAAGTGACCAATAGTAGGGTTAACAACATATTGCCTTACATGGCTATAGGGATAAGGTACAAGGCGGATGTCCCTGGAGACAGGAAACTTCTTTGCCGCTGTGTCAGCTTTCTATTCTCCAAGGGGCCCTGGCTAAAGCTGAGGGGTTTACTACACCTCCCCCCCGCCCCCTTCCCAGCAGATGTTCTCAAGGACCACAGGAAACAAGCTGAAGATACAGTTGCTAAAAATGACGAAGAACCTGGTTGGGTACCAGAAAATGCTAATTATAAGGGATTTATTGCCTTGATATGTAGATGCAGTGATACGTTAGTCTTGGCTTACATTGTACTGGCTTGATGCGCATGTGTAACCCAAAGGTGATTTAAAAGACAAAGAGGAAGAAGAGAGGTCTTCATCCAAAACGACCCCCAAAGACTTGTGTGAACACCAAATCGAGTGGTGGCGCATGCGTGATAAGGGTGGTAATGAGGGCGGAGATAGAGATATGATGAACCGAAAATGAGAAGAGATGGTATTGACACAGGACATATAAGGGGTGATTTTCATTTGGCAAGCTTGTACGTGAGGTGGCAAGAGTCCCAGAACTCTGCCCTCCGTACCCCGCGGTAATCGTTTGTTTATGCGCTATTATTGGAACCAAATTATCTCTTACTTTTATCAAATTATATTGTATCAAATTTTAATTTTTTTTTATTTTAACTATTCAATTAAAATTGTTACTACTTTTAATATTGTTTGGCTTTTTTATGATGGGATAATTGCGCAAACGTAACAATTTTTGTGCCGATACCCGGGACTTTTTTAAATCCGGGGAGGCAGATAGCTTCTTGGAAGGAGCTCCCCACCAGACTTTTAAGTGGTCCCAAGGCTAGACCACTCTCCCTTGGGAAAAGAGAGTCTTTTTTACAATAATGCATAAGCAAATTAGTTTTTAAGAGCGCGCAAGAGAGGCTCCCATCAGAGTGCCGGCTTGTAGGAGAGAGAGTACCCATAGAAAACTGCTTTGTGCACGAAGACCCTTGTGAGAAAAGGAGGCTGTGAATATCATGAGGTTTTGCGTTGGGGGGCGGCTGTATGCATGTGTGAGTGTGTGTGGAGTGTCTGAGATGGGGGCTGGGCAGTCCCGGACCCCCGAAGCGAGTGGGACCTCCCAGTACCGCGTTTTCGTGCTGTCCGAGAGGAGGCCGGCCGGGAAAGGAGGGAAATGAAAGAAAAGTGAATGAGTGGGGACCCCGGGAGGGTTTGACCCAGGGGGAAGGAGGGGATCCCTGGTCCAGGCACCTGTGGGAAGGTCCTTGGGCAGGAGGGATTGACTCAGTAGGGAGACTGAGAGAGTGAATGAAGAGGTTCAATTTCTTTGGATGGGTTGGTAGCAGGCAATTTAGTATGTGATTAGATGGTGAGAGGACGGGGCTAATAGACTGAGAAAGAGGAAGAGATAGGAGTGGAACAAGTAGATTGCAGAGGGAGAGATAGGAGTGGAACAGGTAGATTAAAAAGTCAGTGTGGCAGAGTAGTAAGTGAGGAAGTTGAGCCACGAGGTGAGTGTGGGAAACTAAGACTCTCCTGGTACCGGGAATTTCTTAGTTTGTTGCCGC
Source organism: Melozone crissalis (assembly GCF_028551555.1). Classification (NCBI taxonomy): domain Eukaryota; kingdom Metazoa; phylum Chordata; class Aves; order Passeriformes; family Passerellidae; genus Melozone; species Melozone crissalis. Next base: position 485,890 of record NW_026535912.1, read on the forward strand.
CAGAAATGGGTCAGGGAAAAAGTTCCTTGACCCAGGGGCTGCGAATTGTAGGAAAAATTCGCAGTGGTTTGAGGTATCTGGGAACCATGAGGGGGGTTCTCAGGGGGGGAGCATTCCTCAGGACAGCCCACTGGGGATGATGATACGGTTTTGGGATGAATGAGAATCCCAAAGGAGAAAAAGTAAACAGAAAATAGTTAAGTATTACATGTTTAAATGGACAAAAGAAATGATCCGGAAAGATAATTTATATTGGCCCAAGTTCAGATCATTTGAGGATTGGATTTGCCAGGCTCTAAATATGTATGTGAGTTCAAAAGACCCTGTTAATCAGGAAGAGAGTAAGTATGCTGCCTTTTAGAGTCCTGAGGGGCGGCATCAGGAAGAAGCTGGAAAAATTAGAACACTGGCAGGACAGGGGACTTCAGGAGTTACTGAGAGAAGCACAAAGGGTGTGTGTGAACAGAGATGAGAAAAAGCAGAAAGCAGATGACAGAATTTTGGTGGTGGCAGTTAGAGAAATGCAGGCAGCTTTGAATACAGAAAAAAAGAAAAAAAAGAAAAAAAATCCGCAGGGAAAAACAAACTGCAGATGTCAGGATCTATTTTTAAGAACACAGGACCTGTGTGTTTTTTCCCCCACAAGAAAGGGCACTTACGAAATTCTTGCCCTGCCTTGAGGGGTGCAGGACCCACCTGTTTTTACTATTATAAAAAGGAGCACCTACAAAAAAAGTTGCGGGAAGAAACAGCATGATGAGGAAACTTTTCCGGGAGGTCAGGGGCTCTGTTTAATGAAGGGGACAGAAACGCCACCAGAAGAGCCCTTGATAAGTTATATTTTTAGTAAATATAGGAGTTTCTCAGTCGACAGTGACAAAATTACCCCAGGGATGTGAGATAAGTCGTGAGCGAGTTTCAGTAATCGGAATTACGAGAGAAGCTTTCCCTGTTCCTGTAATAAAAGGAGTGCAAATTAAAAGAGATGACAAATTTGGAGTAAATGATTTACTGTTGATATCAGAGGCCAAGAATAATTTGTTAGGCAGAGATCTAATAATAGCCTTAAATTTACAGATAAAACCCTGTGAAGGAAAACTTAAAATTTATTCTTTAACTGAAGAAGATAATCTAGAAATTAATGACACGGGTTGGCATTCAGGTGTAGTGGGAAAAAGTTGAGGGTAAAGGAGTCTGGTCCCCTTAGTCCCTCCTGGTCAGCACAAGCCTGTGAATTGTATGCATTACTCTGTGCATTATTAATGCTAAAAGGGCAAGAAGGGACTATTTATACAGACTCCAAATATGCTTTTAGCGTAGTACATACTTTTAGAAAAATTTGGAAAGAAAGGGGACTTATAAGCACTCAAGGGAAAGGGTTAGTACATGGGGAATTGATAATTCAGATACTTGAAGCTTTAAAAGGCTCAAAGAAAATAGCAGTAGTTCATGTAAAGGAACACCAGAGAGGGAGGGATATTAGGGTCAGAGAAATAATTTGGCTGATGAAGAAGCAAAAAGAGTGACCTTAAGAAAAAGAGATACTGAAATAATGATCTTACAAAAAATAGAAATTCAGCAGGAGACACTTTCCCTTCCGCTAGCAGAACTGGCAACTATAAAGAAACTAGGAGCAACATTTAAGGAGGGAAAGTGAGTTTTTCTTGATGGCAGGATTATGATGCCAAAACCAGTGGCACATTAGATCTTAGATAACTTGCATAGACGGACACACTGGGGAACAAGAGCCTTTTGTGATCACTTTTTAAAATTTTATGGGTATAAAAGGATATTTGAAATTGGAAAGCAAATTACCCAGGGGTGTCTCACCTGTCAAAAAGTAAAAAAGAAAGTGTTAAAAACCCCTCCCTCTGGAGGATGCAAAACAGCCTACAAGCTATTTGAAAAGATCTAGGTTGATTTTATAGAATTGCCTAAAGTGGGTCGGTGGAAATATTTGTTAGTTATAACAGATGAATTAACTCAGTGGGTTAAAGCATTTCCAGCAGCTCGGGCTACAGTTCAAACTGTAGCTAAAATATTGTTGGAACATGAAATTCCAAGAATGTGATAATATGGTGGGATTTAAGTTGATTTATATTAACCCTGATTTATTAAGAATGAACTAGGCATCCTGGATGGCTGCTAACCGCAATTCCCTTGAGCTCAGAGGCAGAAGAACGCCGGTGGAAAAAGAATAAAAGACTTTCTGAATCAGTGGGAACGGCCTAAAAAGATTGAAGATCTCCTTCAGGGTCATGCACCAGCAACATTATTAGAATTGATTACAGAACTGCAATTCCAGAAACTGCGATTGATAACAGCTGTTGTTGAAAGAGAGCAGAGACAAGTAAAACATTGGGAATGCAGTAAACATGGTTTAAAGTGTCATCCCTGAATATGTATTGTTTGCACACTTTGCTTTAACTCATGGTGGAAAGTAAGAGAGAAGAAAAGAAGAGACAATTTATTTGCTTGCTTTGCTATGATTATGTATTTAGCCAGCTAACTATAGAACGTATTGTTAATAATTTTTTTTGGGATACCTTTGAGACTGGGAGATGAGACCCTTCCAGCAGCAATTAGATTAATAGAAAACTTAGATCAATTGGTTCTTGCTATATTTGCTATAGCACAAATAAGAGAACGAGCAACTCATAATATTATAGACCAGTGTCTCAAAATTGATAGTTGTGGCGGAGAAGAAGTCTATACACCACATCATAGGCGCATTCCAGGGGCACATTGGCGCCGCGAGTGTGCCTATTGGAGATGGTGACTTAATGCATTCCCCGCCCCTGAAGCACAAAATAATTATAAAAATCTTCTTGTAGTTGGCACATCCCTGAAATTTTGGAAAATACAGGTTTATGGTATTCCGGCCTAATCTTTTCCCTGTTCTTTTTGTTTTAATTATTGCTTCTTAACCAGCTAGAACTGGGAAACGGCATTTAAAAAGAGACAAGCAAACTCTGTGGGGCTATGGGTACCAAAAATACTAAAAGCACCGGTGACTAGATGCCGGGATATTACCTTTGCTACCGAGAAGACTGGCATCTCGGCCCTTGGCTGCAACCCAAGGGGCCTTGAGAAAGGTAAAATGGTAGATTTCCTGAGGATTATTTTCACTGTGATCATTCTGGTACCCTGGGCAGTTGGCCAAAGCCAGAAAGCCACACTGGACAGAGTTTCAGCAATGAAAAAGCAAACAAGGCAAAAACCAAGTCCCAGCAATTTCAACATTTGTGGCTATTGTCATCAACCTGTGTGGATTAAGGACAAGGTGGAATCTGTGTTTGTAACACACCCATATGCTAGTTCTGCCTGCTACAATCGCAGCAGTGTTATAGATGTTTGTATTAAGGAAGGAAAGATGTATTGAGTAGAAAAAAAATTGGGATATAATGGACGAGCTCTTTATCCCCCTAGTAATCAGATTGGCCCTCAATATGAAAGGTTTTTTTGTTTTGAAAGAAATCATAATAAAGATGATCCAAGTATAAGAATAGGAGGCCGGGCACTAAAAGAAAAATTGAAAAAGAAAATAAAAGAAAAAAAAAGAAACAAAGGGGAATAGAAGAAAGAACAAGAGAAAAGAGTCAACAGAATTAGCTAAATTATATAAACAGCTAAAACAGTACTACAAAGATTGGAATTTGCCAGCCTTGAATAAGAATCGGTTTGTAGGATTGATGCAAAGGATTGCTACAGAATTGGAATTATCCAAATGTGAGATTTGTAGAGGTCTAAAAAATGGCTAAAAGATGGCCGTAGAAAAGTGAGAGCTTAGTTCCAGAGCAATTTTGAAAGTAGAACCACACCCAAATTTCTGGAACATTGAAGAGACCTGAAGGATGGATTTTAAGCCATCAAGTAATTGGAACCATTTGTATAACTTGAGAAGGAAGGAAATTTAATAAAATAGTAGGGCATACTCCTTGTCAATCCACGTTGGTGGTTAATATGGATAATCATTCAAAAATTTGGCGACCTGAAAACCCCATTGGATATTGGGGACCAATAAAAGAAATAAATTGTGAATAAGATGAACAGATTAATGTATGCTGGTACAGAAGTCCTGGAGCTAACCCCTACCAGTCCATCAACAGCCTGAGGTCTTATTGGGAACAACCTGAGAAAACTGATAAGAAATGGAAAGCCCCAGATGGGATATATTAAATTTGTGGGCAACGAGCATACAGTGAGTTATCTCAAAAATGGGGAGGAACTTGTACTTTGGGAGTAATACAACCCTCCTTCTTTGTTTTACTGAGGTCTAGGAGCAATGTGCTAGGAACTCCACTGTATGAAACCCTGCAGTGGAATAAAGGAGATTTGAATTTAAATTTTCCAACAGCAGGAGGGAATCAAAACTGGGGGGAGGACAAATAGCCTGCAGAACGAATTATAGCATATTATGACCCAGCAACATGAGCTCAGGATGGGTCATGGAGATATAGGACCCCAGTTTATCTGTTGAATCGATTAATAAGGCTCCAAGCAGTAGTAGAGGTGGTGTCAAATCGCACCTCTGATGCTTTAAAAATGTTGGCCAGGCAATATACATGAATGTGGGTGTTTGTGTACCAAAACAGGATCACCCCAGACTATCTGTTAGCAAAAGAAGGAGAAGTTTGTAGGAGATTTAATGAATCTGAGTGCTATGTAGAAATTAATAATTATGGAGAAGCTATCACAGAACTTGCAAAAAAGATTAAAAGAGTAGCTCATGTGCCGGTACAAAAGTGGAATTCAATCTTGAAAACAGATTGGTGGGGTAACCTCTTTAGAAGTGTTTGGAGGAAAATGTTAGAATTCATGTTGTTATGCTCAATTCTAGGACTTATGTTTCTGCCTTGTATGATTTTGTATTTTATTAGGCTAATTCACTCAGTGATTCAAAAGATGCAAATTTCAACAATGTCTTTAGATTCAGAATCAGCAGAAAAAGTAAAACCAAGATCTATAATGGTATTAAAAGCTAAATCGACCCCTGTTAAAGACAAAAAGGACTTAAAAAGATTGAAATAGACCAGGACATGCTAACTAAACTTGAAAGTGTGAAAGACTAGAAGCAGTAATAGAAATGCTAGAAAAGTTTGAAGCTGAAAAGAGACAACAAGAAAACCAAAATTCTGAAAAATATAAAAGACATCAGGGCACAGCTTTTTAAATGCAGCACGAATCATAATGATCAAAAAGAGAAATGAGAGATTTGTGATAAATAGGTATGATTTGTGCTGATAAAGATTGAAACAGTAATCAATAATGATACAGTAATTATTATTTGAGAATAATAAAATAGTTAAATGCCAAAGAAGAGAGGGAGAGGAGGGGCTCCATTCCCCCTCCCCCCCAGCAGATGTTCTCAAGGACCACAGGAAATGAGCTGAAGATACAGTTGCTAAAAATTACCAAGAACCTGGTTGGGTACCAGAAAATGCTAATTAGAAGGGATTTATTGCCTTGATATGTAGATGCAGTGATACGTTAGTCTTGGCTTACATTGTACTGGCTTGATGCGCATGTGTAACCCAAAGGTGAATTAAAAGACAAAGAGGAAGAGGAGAGGTCTTCATTCAAAACGACCCCCAAAGACTTGTGTGAACACCAAATCGAGTGGTGGCGCATGCGTGATAAGGGTGGTAATGAGGGCGGAGATAGAGATATGATGAACCGAAAATGAGAAGAGATGGTACTGACACAGGACATATAAGGGGTGATTTTCACTTGGCAAGCTTGTACGTGAGGTAGCAAGAGTCCCAGAACTCTGCCCTCCGTACCCCGCGGTTATCGTTTGCTTATGCGCTATTATTGGAACCAAATTATCTCTTATTTTTATCAAATTATATTGTATCAAATTTTAATTTTTTTTTTATTTTAACTATTCAATTAAAATTGCTATTACTTTTAATATTATTGGGTTTTTTTATGATGAGATAATTGGACAAACATAACACTTTCCATTTTCATTTCACCTGTGGAAAGCTGTTTCACTTCCCCAGGAATCTTCTCCACGCTCCTGTCTGCCCTTTTCAAGAACCTTTCCTGGAGAACGAGGTGCAGCTTCTGTCACAAGATGTGCCCCCAACTGCAGCTTCTCTTGGCTTTCCACACCGTGAGCAGCACGACTTCTGCAGCAAAGCAAGACAAATGTTTGGATTCCTTGACAACTTGTCCTTTCTTTTCCTTGTGGGCTGGACAGTTGTGCCATTGCTGAGTTTTTCATTGTGCCTGTTCTAACCCAAGAAAACAGGAGGTTTTGTTGGGGACTTGCTGGGAATGCAAGCCTGATCGAATGCAGAAAGAATCTCCAGGACACTCTGGGAGCTCCCTGGGCTGGGCTCAGGTTCCCGCTGGGACTCTGCAGAGGGCAGGGCTCCAACTGGGATCAGCAGCAGTGCAAGATACCTCTGGGCATCTCCATTTTCTGCTGCTCCGAGGAAGCAATGAAGCCAGCCAACTTCAGTATTTTCGTTCTCCTGGTGGATTTTTTCATTTGATTTGCCACTCCAGAGGCAATTTCTGTGATGGTCTCTGTAGGTTGATTCTATTTCAACAGCACCAGCAGCAGGGCTGTGTTTGAGTGCTGCAAAAGTGGTCTGTGATGCTTTCATTCCCCTCGACTTGGTGCTCAAGGACTTGTGAGCATTTCAGTCTCTGCTAATCATGATGCCTGTGACAAAAACACTGAGTTCACCATCACAAAAGCACAGTGGGCAGCAGTGATTGAAAGAGGCAAGTGCAGTTGTACTGATAAAATTCAGGTGGCAAGCAGAAGAGGGCCAAGAGCAACCGTGATCTGGAATTCCCAAGGCAAAGGCACCAGCAGCCTCCTGCTGTCAGCTCAGGGTGAGTAAAAGAGCCTTGAAAACAGCGCTGGAGCCCGATCCTTTCTTCCTCTGAGGGCTGGCTCAGGGCAGCACAGGTGGGCCCTGAGCAGTCAGGGCTGTGTGTGGGTGCTGGCTGCTCTGCTCCAGAATTGAGCTGTTAAAAGCCCTTGGGAGCCGAGGCAGGAGCAGGTGGGAAGGGGCCGGCGCTGCTGCTGCTCCTGGCCGGGAGCCCCGGCTGGGCCGGGCCGGCGCCTCCTGCGCTGCGGCTGCTGCTGCTGCCAGAGCCGGGCGGGACTCGGGGACAGGGAACGGACACGGGGGGACAGCAAAGGCCTGGCGGCTGCAGGGATGGTGGCGCTGGGGCCAGCGCCAGCACAGAGCTTCAGCCCGCAGTTAACCCCGAGGGAAATGCTGGGGAAACGCTCCATTTCAGCTTTCTTTGCTTGTTGCTGTAATGAAGGGACTGAAATGAAAGGCGAACAAGCAGGGCCCGACCCCTCCTCTGGGAGGAGCCCCAGGACTGGGCCTGTAAGGGGCCGCGAGGGGCTGTGAGGGGCCGTGAGGGTGTTATGAATCAAAAGCTTGACTAGTCCAATATTCAAGCAGCAATCAATTTATTATTTAATATGGTAAAGTATGAGCAATACAGTGCCAGGTACAGTGGGGGAAGTTTTCCCTCCAACTGCACACCGATAATTGATGGTTACAGGTATTTACAGGGGTACCCATCAGTTTTTTTCAGCAGTTTCTATTTCCAATCTTTTACTCATCAGCAATTTTTATTCCAAATTATTACATCACAATTCTAAAAACTATTGTGATTTTAATTTCTCAGGATGTATCTCAAAGGAGAATTCCCAGATGGTGACGGTCCAGTTTCCAAAAGAAGAAAGACTAATTCCATCTGGTGGAGTCCAGCTCCCCAGATGTGTGTCCACCTTTTAATTGCAGAGACTCTAAATCTCATAACAGTGATGTCCAGCGTCCCTTTGGTCGAAACCATAAACCCTTGAGGTGATGTTCATCTTCCTTTTTCAAGCTGTTTTTCTCTGCTTCAATAAGGCGTGAGATAAGCATATTTCCTTTATATATATTCCAAAGCTACAGTTTCAATAATACAAGTAATATTCTAAAATTATACTTCAAAAGGTTATTATTGCAGAACTCTTTATGGATTAAATGCACGCAAAAAGCAACATCTATAACACTTTAATTCAAATGCACCTAAATCAACTAGGGTTAATTTGCAAACAAAAGATAGGTTCAAAAGTCTTTTTCCATGCTTTATTTTCCTCAGTTATTACTAGAATTCACAACTATCCCATTGTCGGTATCCACACATTTCTCATTCACAAGTACACACGTTGCCTGTTTGTACCTGACACGAAACACAGCTTTGCATCTCACAAGGGGTTGTGAGGGGCCGTGAGGGGCTGTGAGGGGCCATGTGGGGCTGTGAGGGACCATGAGCAGCTGTGAGGGGCCCTTGCCCCTCTATGGAGACCTGTCATTCCTGTCCAGGAACCCATGGCTGAAATGGAATTCCACCCCAAAACTCCCCATATATCCAAGGGTTGCTTTCAGACAAAAGCTGCAAGGACAGACAGGTCTGGCTTGCCTTGGCCTCTGGGGACTGCTTCTCATGTGCTTTCAAAACCCTGGAGTTCTGTGATTTCCTTCCTATAGGAAAGAACTGTTCCCATTGTCCAGGTGCTCCTGGCCTCAAGCACTTGACCACTATACAGGGATGCAGTTTGACAAGAAAGTCTCACAGATATGTATGCTTGGTTGAAAGATTTTTGAATGTAATGTCTGAAGACGAATATAAATGAAAGCAAGTTTTGATATAAAAGAAAAGAATTGATGAGCCAGTCTTTTTGGATAGCTAAGAAGGTAAAGTGTTAGTTAGAAGGGGTTTTTCTGACTTAGAGCAAAGGATAAGCCCACCTCAAACAAGAAGATTTTACCAAGCAGAAAGATAGCACAGGCAAACAAGTCAGCAAATTTTGCAAGTAGAAAAAAGGTCTCAGAATTTTCCACTGCAAGAAAACTGGAAAACAACTTTTAGCTTAAACTGTAATGTACTAACTTTTAGTGATTGGAGAATAGTAACATGAATATGGTAATGATAGTAGTTATGATTGGCTATAGGTAAAAATTAATGTATAGATTGGTTCTATTGTGTGAAGATGCTCAGCAAAGAAAAGTATATAATGCATTTGTAACCTAAACTAAGGGTCTCCAGGCCTGCAGCTGGAGCTGACAGCTGTAGCACAGCTCTGTCACCCATGACTCTGGACTGCTGTATCACCTTGGATACAATAAACTGCACTTTGAAGAGCCGCCTGGAGTCCCACATCCCTCATTTCAGCTCTCACAAACTGGTGTTGCCCGGAACTGCCATTGCCCAGATGCAGAAATTTCCCAGTGCTCGCAAAGCCCAAGTGCAGCAATTTGCTGGCACAGAAATACAAAAGCTGGCAAATACCTGGGGCCGGCACCACCCAGATCTGGTGTTTTCCAGCACTGCCAGTGTCCAAACATGGCAATTTCCTGGTGCTGGCACAGCCCAATTCCAGCAAATTGCTGGCAAAGAAAGCCTAAATCAAGCAAATTCCTGGATTTAAAAGGGATTTAAAGCAACCCAATCTCATGTTTGCTGACACCGCCAGTGCCCAGATCCGGAATTTTTCAGATGCCTGCACAGCATAATTCCAGCAATTTGCTGGCAGAGAAGGTTCGCATTTGGCAATTTCCCGGTGCCAGCACATTCCCCACCCAGATCTGGTGTGCACTGGCACTGCCAGTGCCCACATCTGGCAATTTCCTGATGCCAGCAAAACCCAAAGGCAGCAATTTTCTGGCAAAGAAAGCCCAAACTTGGCAGCACCCAGATCTGCTGTGTTTGGGTTGGTTTAAAAGAAGGAGACCTCGGCTTAAGGCTTTGGGAAAACCCTCTTTAGGGTGAGCAGGAGCTCCCGCCCATAATCCTCTTGTTCAGTTATGCAGATTGTTACTAGAAAGTTCTGAGTTCTCTTTGCTACCATTGGTTACTTTTTGCCCCAAAATTGTAATATTCTTAATCATTCCTTCCTCTTGGATCCTTCCCTCAGATCCCACCTTAACCCCTCCCCATAAATAAATGTATAAATATCCCTGCTAGATCCTGGACCCAGGCTTTTTTCTGCTTCGCTCTCTGTACTGTGCACGCCATCCTGTTTGTTGTGTTTGCCTTCAGTAAAGTTCTGTTTCCACACAACCAGGTGAAAGCAGTCTCTGTCTGTAAAGTGGCCAGAGCTGGTTCTCAGGGAAACCACTGGCCAACGGTCCGGACGAGGACCAGAAGGTTTCGCTGGTGTTTGCTGGCACTGCCAGTGCCCCGATCTGGAAATTTCCCTGTTCCAGCACCACCCATGTCCAGCAATTTGCTGGCACAGAAAGCTAAAACCTGTGGCAGCTTCCTGCTACTGGGTCTGGCACCACCCACATCTTGTGTTTGCTGCACCAGTGCCCAGATTTGGAAATTTCCCGGTGCCAGCAGAGCCCAAATCTGGCAGATTTCTGTCACTGGCAATGACACCACCCAGATCTAGTGTTTGCTGGCAGCGCCAGCACCCAGATCTGAAAACTTCCTGGTGCTGGCACAGCCCAAGTCCAGGGATTTGCTGGCACAGAAAGCCAAACTTTGGGTATTTCCAGGTTCTGGCACCAGCATCATCCAGATCTGGTGTTTGCTGGGACCGCCAGTGCCCAGACTTGGAAATTTCCTGATGCCTTCACAGCCCAGGTCTAGCAATTTGGTTTTAGCTAGCTGGGGCAGAGAAGTTCCTCGGACTGTGACTTTCCTTTTTCTTGGAATTGTTTAAACCCGCTCTGGAGGGAAGTCTTTTCCTCAGCTAGAAGGGGGAGGGGCCACTGGAACTTGCTTTCTAGACTGACCCCTTTTGGAGGTTTCCTTCCAAAATTTGCCTGAAACCAGCACAAACAGTCACAATGAAAACTTCACCAGTGGCACAACTCCCCAGCCCAGCAGGAAAAGAACGGACATGTAAAGTTCTCCTAACATTTGTTCTGCTTTGCTGCAAAAGTCCTGCTGCACACACTGTGCACTGTGGAAAGCTAAGAGAAGCTGCAGCTGGTGGCAAATCTTGTGACAGAGGCTCAACCTTCTTCTCCATGAGAGATTCTAGAGAAGAGCAGACAGAAGATGATTCCTGGAAAACTGAAACAGCTTTCCAGAAGGGAAATGAAAATGAAAGAAACAATCCAAGATGTTTTCCTCTATTTATTCTATGCTCCTCTTTTCCATGTTGCACTGCTTCTCCATCCCATTCATTCCAAATGCACCTCACCTCTAAAATCTGTGACTTGGCAAGTTTTAGACACTCTAAAATCCCATGAGCTACACACAGTTTTCCTTTCCACACAGGAAAGCAACACTGGAGGTGTAAGTGCAGTGTTTGGGTCAGGTAGGAATCCTACCCCAAGGGAAGGTGCCCCGACAGTGTCTGACCCTCAGCAAGGACAATGCTCAGCAGCAAGCGAGGGGATCGCTGTGCCAGTGTGCAGGAGTCAGGGCTCTGCATCTGGGCTCAGCGCTGCAAAGTTCCCGTGTTTGGACAGACGGAGGGGCTGTCCCCGGGGCGCGCGGGGCTCGAACGTGGGGCTCGTGGGGCGAATGGGGAACAGACACGGGGACGAACGGCCCCGGTGCTTCAGTTGCAGCAGCGGCAGCAGCGGCGGCAGCAGCAGCGGCGGCAGCAGTAGCGGCAGCAGCAGCAAAACAGATAATTTTGAATAGTCTTTCTCTCTCTCTCTCTCTCTCTCTCTCTCTCTCTCTTTCTCTCCCTTTCCCGCTGTTGGGCACCCTACTCTCGGGGTCCCTTGCCCAGCGTCCCTCTCCTCTCCCCGCCTCCCTCTCCCCTGCCGGGCTCGGCCATGGCCCCGGCCCGCCCCCGGCCCCGGGCGGGGCTGCCCCGTGCCCGGCCCCGGCCGTCCCGCCGCGGTCTCGCCTCCGCCCGGCTCAGGCTGTACTGGCGGTGGCGCTGCTGGGCGGGCATCAGTGCCTGGGGCCGGGGCGGCATCGCCGCCCTTTGCCTCCGCCTGGCCCGAGCCCGGCCCCGGACCCGACGCAGGGTCAAGTCCCGACCCCGGCCCCGGCCCCAGCCCCAGCCCCGCCCCCGCCCCCGCCCCCGGCCCCGCCCCCGGCCCCGGCCCCGGCCCCGGCCCCGGCCCCGGCCCCGGCCCCGGCCCCGGCTCCTCCCGCGGCCCGCGGAGGACACAGGCGGCGCGGCCGCTCCCGCCGCCTCCGCTGCGGCTTCCCCGGCCCGAGCTCCGCCGCTCGGCAGCGCGGCCGCCAGCCCCGAGCCTCCCGTGCCGCGTTCCGAAGATGGAACGCCTGGGCATGGCCGGCCCGGGGCGGGTGAGGAGCGCTCGGGGGCCGTTGCTGGCCCCGGGCCGAGCGCTGACAGCCGCGTCCCGCCCGCAGGGACGGCGCAGGAGGCCCTGCAGGAGCGGTACAGGCTGGGATCGCTGCTGGGGCGCGGCGGCTTCGGCAGAGTCTTCGCGGCCACGCGGCTCTCGGACGGCGCCCCGGTGAGCGGCGGGGCCGGCGGCGGGCGCAGGAGGAGGGGATGGAGGAGGAGGAGGGCGGAGGGCGGAGGATGGGGCTGGCAGTGCGGGCGGCGAGCTCACCCCGCTGCTGCCCTTGGCTTGCAGGTGGCCATCAAAAGGGTGCCACGGAACCGCGTCCGGCACTGGGGCGAGCTGGTGAGTGAGCGGGGCCAGCAGCCGGGGCTGCCGGCCGGGGATGAGCCGGCGCCCGGCACGGTGGGAGCCACCAGGACGCCCCGAGAGAGAGCGGGCGTGGGGCCAGCGCAGGGCGCAGAGCATCCCGGGCTGGCTGAGGGCTTCCCCAGGCCTGGCACGGCACCGGCCCCACTGACGGCATCGTGCTCCTCCCGCAGCCCGACGGCACCAGTGCCCCGCTGGAGATTGTTCTGCTGGCCAGGGTGTCCACTGGCTTCCCCGGTGTGGTCCAGCTGCTGGAGTGGCTCGAGCTCCCCAACTGCATCGTGATGGTGCTGGAGCGGCCAGAGCAGTGTCAGGACCTGCATCATTTCATTCGGGCACGGCGGTTCCTGCCTGAGGAGGTGGCACGGGAGCTGTTCCGCCAGGTGCTGGAGGCCGTGCGGCACTGCACCAGCTGCGGGGTCCTGCACCGCGACATCAAACCAGAGAACATCCTGGTTGACCTGGACACCGGGCAGGCCAAACTCATTGACTTTGGCTGTGGCACCTACCTGCAGGACACAGTCTACACTCACTTTGCAGGTGAGCCTGCAGAGGGCTGTGCTCTCGCTGCTGACATCTCATGGCCCAACATCTCCCAGCCCAAGCTGGCTGTGGCAGCGGGGATTCTCCCTTTTGCTGCCAGTCAGGACACTGAATCTTCAGCTGGGTTGCTTTAGAGCAGGGCTGGGTGGGCAGCCATCTTCCAGCCCTGCTGGCAGCCTTTGCCAGCCACTCTGCCCAGGACTAGGGCTGGGCCGGGGCAGCCAGCCCAACCAAAAGCCCCGTGGGTTGGGGTAGCAGAGAGGGAGGGCGGAACCTTTGCCCCAGCCACTTTGGTATGCAGATGACAGGAAGGGCTTGGGCTGCTTCACTCGCCCTGTTTCCCTTGGCTTCATATTATTTTTGGGGAAATGCAGGCAGGGAGGATAAGGGCATGTTTTTTCCCCAGCATGGAGTGGGTTTTTCCTTTGCATGTCATGGTCGGGCCTAGCCAGGGCTGCCCTCTTCCAACACCAGAGGCTTCTTTTCCAACCCTAACTTTGTGCACAAGTCCCAGATGCTGGCGAGAGGGCAGTGGTCACGCTGTGTGCCCCTGATGCAGCCCCCGCACACCCAGGGATGCTGGGGCCAGGCTCTGGGAGCAGCAGCATCCCCCTGATGAACTCCATCTGTATTCCATAGGAACACTGTCCTACAGCCCCCCGGAATGGAACGACTTTGGCTGGTACCATGGCGAGGCAGCAACAGTCTGGTCCCTGGGCATCCTACTGCACCAGATGGTCTGCGGGGAGCACCCTTTCAGAAGGGGCCAGAACCTCAGCTGGGGCCAGCTCCCGCTGCCACAAGGGCTCTCTCAAGGTGGATCCTCTTCTCTGGGCATGGGGGGAATCCCAGTGCTGGGAGCCAGCAGCGGGCTAGTGGGCATCCTGCTCTGGCAGCTGCTGAGGAGGTGGCACATGTCCTGCTCTCCTCCAAAACAGGGAATTGATGGGAAAGTTTAGGCCCAGCTCTGAGCACATCCAGCATGGCCTGGGCGTGGGAATAGGGGGGCAAAGCAGACAGGAGCCTTCTCTGGCTGACCGGCAGTTTCTGCTTTCTCTTCCCAGAGTGCAAAGACCTGATCAGGTGGTGTTTATCCGTGAACTCCTTGGACAGACCCACACTGGAAGACCTGTTCTGTGATCCTTGGATGTGGGATATTCCTCTGCCATAAAAGAAGGGAGAGAGCCACAGGCACACTTTGATCCATGGCCCTGGTAAGTTCCTGCTCCACATATGCCTTGGCAATGAGAAGCAAAGGAACCCAGAGCTTTTTGTGCTGCCTGTGTCACTGCACCGGGGTCATGGGATGGGAACACACAGCCCTTGTGCTGGAGCTGAGCTGCTCTGCCCAGCACTGGTGGCCGCCATCCCAGCTGGTTTTGCTTGTCCTGGTTCCCTGACAGCTGGGGCCCTGGGCAGAGCCCTGAGAGCCTGCTCTGCCCCCAGGGAAGGAGAAGGAGCCCCTGGAGAAGCTGTACCGGGTGGGGATGCTGCTGCTGCTGCTGCTGCTGCTGCTGCTGCTGCTGCTGGAGACAGCGAGGGTGACATCAAGGATGACAAGCTCTTCCTCAGCCTGGCCACTGGAGGCTGAAGGTGGTGCACTTTAATTCTGGCACCTTCTTCAAAGCCAAACTCCACAGGGAATTTGCAGATGAGTCCCACCCGGGAAATTCTGCCAGATCTGGGCATAACCCAGCGTGGCGGGGAACCAAAGGCTCCCCCTTTGCTGGGGCAGATGCAACTCATTCTTCAGTGGCTGCCCAGCTGCTTTTGGCAGGGTGGGGCATGGGCTGGGGTGGGTACGAAATGGGATTGGGCTCCTGGCCCTGCCAACAGCCCCCAGCACCCACCGTGCCCCGGGCTGGGGCTGGGGCTGGGGCAGCCAGCCCGACACAAACAAAGCCCCATGTTGGGAGCAGAGGTGGGACTCCAGAACCTGTGCAGAGCTGCTTTGCTGTGCAGGCAAGGAAGGGCTTGGGCTGCTCCACTGCCCTTGTTTGCTTTGGGGTCACCGTGATTTTGGGGGGCAGTGCAGAGGGGAAGAGAGAAAGTGTGGGTTTCCCACAGCCATGGCTGGGTTTTTCCCTGGCATGCAGGGGTTGGGCCTTCCTCAAGACCCTGACAGAGATAAGACTTTTTACCAATTTTCTTGTTTTCCCATTTTGTCTCTAAACTCTTTTCAATAATGTGTTGTTTGTTATTCCAGAGGAAGCGTTCCAGGTGGTCCAGTGTGGATGGGGAAGTGCTTGGGAGCAGCTGTGGTGTGGATGGGCCGTGCCCCTGGAGAAGGCTGAGGCCATGGTTTGGGAGCAGCTTTTCTTCCAGCCATGGGTGGTGTGAGGTGGGTTCCCTGTGTGCTTGGCAGGGTGGGATCAGAGCTTTTGGGAGATGGCAGCGAGCACAGGAGCATCCTGCTCCGGGCAGCTGCTGAGGGCTGGAAGTGCCGTGGCTGGCTGCAGGCTGGGCACATGTGCTGCCCTCCTGCTCTGTGCCTTTGGCAGCAGGGATGGGCAGCTCTGGGCACAGCTCTGGGTGCAGCCAGCATGGCCTGGGCACCGCAGGCCTTGGCACAAGGGCACAGGAGCCCTCAGCTGATGGGCACTTTCTGCTTTCTCTCCTTGCAGCCGGGCTCTGCGGGTGCTGAGGCTGCTCTGGGCTCTGCCAGGGCTCTGCTGGGCTCAGCCCTGGGCCCAGCTGGGCTGGCTCTGCCCTCACATTGCTCTGACAGCTCTGCATCAGACGAGCCCATTGCGAGCACAGTGCCTGAGCTTTCTGCTTTGGCAGGTGAGTGAGACTCTGCTGCAGGCCCAGAGATTGCAGCTGGGGACACACATGCAACTGGCAAGGACCCAAATTCTCCACAGTCCCAGCTGAATGCCTGGATCTATACAGGGTGTTTTGTGTGTCCCGTTCTTCCTTCTTGATTGGCTGGAATTGTGCAATTGCACTTTCTTCCTCCTCTAGAAGTGCCACGAGTGGGCCAAAGCTGGCGAGTGGGCCGTGTTCCTGAGGTACTGCAGTCTGGAGCTGATGGATGGAGAATTGCCCTTCTGCACTGCCAAACCAGAGCAAAAAGCTGTCAGTGGGAGTTCGTGTCTCTAAGAAACTCCTGGCAGTTACAACAGGAATGTGCAGCTCATTTGCAGGGTGAGAAGGAAGGTGATCTTCTAAAGGATTTGGGGTTTGACAGAGTTTCCATTCCCAGTCCTGCTTGGAGCTGGAAGGGCACAAAGCAATTTCCTCTTGCTTCGAGCACAATTTCAAATACCAGTGTTGGGAACAAAGCCCAAAATCTTTTAAGAGGCTGCTGAGGTCAGTAAGATGGATCCATGCCATCAGCACATTTACAATGTAAAGAACTGAGTTCTCTTTTGAAAAAGATCATTTACCTCTTAATGCAAAGAATGTGTCTTTGCCTTTATGTTTTGTTTTTTTCACTAACATTGTGTTATGTTTTTTCACTAACACTTGGATTTTATTCTTATCTTTTACAATTTACCTAGTTTTTTCCTTTTTCCTTTTTTTCCTTCTAAATAGAAAACATGTCCTACAGAAGAAATGTCCTTTGCTCCTGGTTCCCGTGTGGAGCAGCTCCCTTCCTGCTGGCTGAGCTGCTCTGGCAGAGCCCGGCAGCTCCTGGCCCTGCAGGGCTGAGGCTTTTCCCCGTTGCTGGGCACAGACTGATGGAGCAGCACTGCTGAACACGGGCACACAGAGGGACCAGCAGCAGCTGCCTTTGGCCACCTGAGGCTCCAAGGCCCAAACTCTGAGCAGCCAGGGCTGGAAGAGACTGGCAGGATCTGATCCCTGACTCTGGGCCAGGGCTGCACAAATGACCCCACGGCAGCAGCAGCAGCAGTAGCAGCAGTAGCAGCAGCAGCAGCAGCCACAGCAGCACATGGAGCTGACTTTGAGCACAGCCCCTGCCCCTCTTCCCTCCCGTGTGCAGCGGTGTCACAGCAGCCTGAGGCACCTGGGAGCCCCCAGTGCCAGCAGGGACTGGAGATGGCAGCCCTGGGCTCCTGGAGGCTGTGCAAGGAACAGAGCTGGGCACTCCCTGTCCATGGGGAGCTTCCAGATGGAAAAGGCTGCTGTGCCCAGGCAGCTCCAAGGGCACAGAAAGGAGGCTCTGGAGCACTGGATCTGTGCCAGTGCCACAGTCCTGGGCAGCAGCCAGCGAGCCCTGGGGAAACAGAGGGCACAGCAAGAGGGACAGAACCAGGCAAGGGCAGAGACTGGAGAGAGCCAGGCCTGGGAGCAGGAACAACTGCTCCATTGCACTCTTGGAGAAAGCTCTTGGCTGGTTCAAAGCGCTGAAAGACGTGAAGGGCAGAGAGGAGGCCACAGCAAACAATGCTCCTGTTTGCACAGCCTCCCCTCTCCGTGTCCCAGAAGGAATTGCATGGACTGTGCTCTTCTCTCCGATTCGTCTCGTTCAGCATGAGCACCTCAGCACCAGGAGCTGAAGGAGCTGAAGCCTCAGGCCACAAGAGCTGGGCAAGAGGAGACTTTCTGAGCAAAGTAATGCTGCTAAAATAGCCCCAGCTGAATGCAGTGGATATTAGCATGGAACCACAGAATCCTTTCTGTTGGAAAAGCCCTCTGAGCTCACCCAGTGCAGCCACTCAGCCAGCAGTGCCAAGCCCAGCACTAAACCACGTCCCTGAAGTGCCAAGGTCTGGACACCAGCCCTGAGTGAGGCCTGAACAGCAGGCCCTGAGCCAAAGATGGCCCCTGGATGAACCTTCCAAGCAAAGGTTATCTTTGTATCTGCTCCCTGATGAAATATGCATGGTCATTAGCACTGAGATAGATGTAGCCACTCATTAGGGAAACACGGATTGACCTTTGTGTATTTAGAAGCCAGACAAGGCCATGAAATCTGACATCTGGCCTTGTTTGGGGCTGTATGGTCAAAGTCAGCTCCCTTGGTTCCTCCTTGAGCCGTGGCCAGGCTTTGGGAGGAACCCAAGAGGAGGATGAAAGCAGATGTTGCCACACTAGCAGTGCTGTCAGTTTGTTCATTCAGCACTGTCAGAGCTGGGCCCTCTCCCAGCGGAGTTGGAGCCTCACCTGGGGCTGGAGGCACCTGCAGGAATGCCCAGTGCCCAGGAGTGGCTCTGCAGCCCTTGGCTGTGACAGCTTCCCCAGCTGCTGTGTGGGTCTGGGGGATGGTAAAGGCTGAGGGTAAATGCTGCTGGATCTTTCTTAATCACTGCTGCAATCTTTGGTGGGGATGGTTGGGTGCATTGCTGAGCTGCTCCTGTTACGATTCTTTGCTGCTCTGAACTGCAGGAAATGACACTGATTCCTTCAGCTGGAGTCTGTGGCTTTGGTGCTGACCCTGCCCACTGGCAAAACAAAACTGGCACAGTCTGGCCAGATGCCAACAAAATGTCTCTTGTTCAGGGTAAATGTGAGGAATCGAGCCCATCAGAAATTCCCAGCTGGGAAGCCCTTTCCTGGAGTTCCCTGGCTCTGGAGTGGGCTGAGGTTGGAGCCCCGTGGGTGCAGTGGGGCAGTTGGGTAAAAGAAGCTGCACCCCTGGATGTCTTCAAATGCATCCAAAAATTGCACATGGAAAAGGAAAAGACCGTGTGGGTTTGGGCAGACAAAGATGAATTTGTTGAGAGTACATAGGAAACAGCACCTTCAGAAGGAACAATGATTGTTGGAATGCTCCCACATGGAGCAAGAGAAGAAGGTTTTAATCTTGAACTGATATGCATTTGTGCAAGTGAAATATCTATATACATAATAATTATATATGTATTTATAGTATAATAAGACCTCAATATATCTATTTAGATAAATTTATTTATGTCTGTATCTATCTATATTTCTATATCACTATCCATCTATGAAATTATATAATAATGTGAAATAGTGCTGACAATACTAATTTGGTAGCTTTGGCTGCTCAGGGATGTAACACTAAATACCCTACAGAACAGGACTGGCCAGGACCCTAATGTCAGTGGTCAACTTTTTGAGATTGTATACAATGAAAAAGGGAGAAAGGGAGAAAATTGGCTATTTTTGCAGGGGTTGCTGATACTGTGGTGCAGGGTGCTTTGTCTGTTCCTGTGAAAAATACAGTGATTTTGCCTGCAGGGTTTTTCATGTACCAGATTATGCACAAGCTGCAGGATTGGGTGCACGGGTGAAGGGGTTGTTAAAAGAGCAGTTGGAAAAATAAGGAGATGGGAATCTTTGTCCATGGAGAACCCATCTCCCAGATGTGCTCCATGCCCTTCACAATGGCCCACTGGGGAAATGGAACCCCCAGGCTGTGCACGGCTGCCCCCAATTTGCAAATCCAGCCATGGGCAGTGAGACTTGGGCTGCCTGGGAAATTGTTCTGGCTGTGATGGCCCCTGGCAGGGCCAGCCCAGAGGCTGCAGGGCTGGGCCTTCATGCACTGGAATTCATTAGGAGAAATTCAAAGCCAATGACAGCTATCAATTCTGAAACAGGAATTCAGATTCCTCCAGGACACTTTGCTTTGGTAACTGCTCCCTTGGAGCTTGGCCTTGCAAAGTGTTCCTGTCATGGCAGGAGGAAATGATGCAGAATATCAAGGAGAAATTACAGTAATTCTGTAAACAATAGTGACCAGGATTGGATTAGTCAACCCTGTGACAGGGTAGTACAATTATTGAGACTGCATTTTTAGGAATGATTGTGAAAAAAGGAGATCCACCTCCAATCACCACTGTTTGTGCAAATAAAGGGTTTGGGTGCAGCAGTCCTAATAATGGAGCCAGAGTGTGGGTCCCAAGGCCAAAAGGCCCTCCCAAGGCAGCTGAAGGAGCAACTCCTGGGAAAGACAACTCTGAGTCCTGAAACCTGGGCAGGAACAATGGGAATGTGTCCCTGCATCCAAGGATTCTGTGTGAGAACAAGGAGATCTGACAGGATATGGTTTTACACATCCTGCCAGACCAGATCTCCCTGTATGCCCCAAGGGCCCCTTTGGAAAATGCTCTGATCCACAGGGCTCCATGTGAAGGCTGCTGTGACACTGAGGGACTTGCACAGGAATTCCATCCAGGAGCCTGGGTGCCCCTCAGGGACTGGGACCCGGCCCCTTCCAGCCAGAGGGGAAAGGGCTCCCCCCAAGCCTTGTTAGCCACAGACAGCATGGTAAAGCTGAACAGCAAAGGGCCTCGGGGCATTATTTTGGAATTAAAAAGGTGCCAGCTCCATGCACAACAGAATTCTTGTTCCTAATTGGAATGAGATTGAGAAAAAAGAATGAAGAACGGTGTCACTAAAGTACTGCTGATGTCTGTAAGGTGTACCTTGATAGTCAGCCAGAATCTTTGTCTGCCACAAACACCTCTGGTGTTTCACCAAGGGATTGGTCATCAAAATGTAATGATGGGTTATGATGGATTGCTGAGCTTCTTTTGTAATTCATTGCTAATGATGATGTGCTTTGCTGAGCTTATCCTTTTGTAAATCTTTGCAGCTGTGCATGATATAAATGACACAATTCCTTCAGTTGGTGTCTGTGTCTTTGGTAGTGACCCTGCCCACTGGAGAAACAGGGCCCCCTGTTGCCTAAGTGTTCCCTGGGAAGGCAAAAGCCCTCCCTCCAAAATTCCCCCCTTCCTCCCTGTTCCCCCCTTCATACCCTGAGCATGATGTGCTCTGGTCTGGGGTATGCCCGGGGTCAGTTGGGGTCCCCTGTCCTGGCTGTGTCCCTGCCCAGCTCCCCCACAGCCCCAGCCCCTCCCCAGCGTGGCTGGACGAGGGGCAGGACAGGCCTTGGCTGTGCTGCAGCTCAGCAAGAACAAAACCATCTCTGCGTGCTCAGCCCTGTGCTCAGCACCCGGCCCAGCAGTGTCTCAGTGCCAGGGGCTGTGCCCTCAGTCCCTGCCAGGGGTTTCCATGGCAACTGCCAGGCCAGGTGACCCAGGTGTCCCTGCAGTGCCGGTTGCCATGGAAACAGTGCCCAGCCCTGCCCCTTTCTGTCTGGCTGACCTGGCCTTTGGCCCTGGCAGTGCCGTTGGCTGCTGGTTCCCGGTGCCTGAGCGGCCAGTGTGGCACAGGACAGGTGGCCATGGCACAGCCCCCAGCAAGGGATCCCCTCTGGCTCTGGGCACTGACACCAGCCCTGAGCAAGGGCCCAGGGCAGCTTTCCATGGCCACCAACCATCACAAGGGCTCCGGCATTGGTTGCCATGGCACCAAACCAAGGAACGGGTCCCCATGGCCATTGCCATGGCATCTGGTGGCACCAACGAGTGTCACTGCAATTGTACCTGGAACAGCCCTGGCACTGCTTTGTCCCAGGGTTGCCATGGCCGCTGAGGACAGCAACAGCTCTGCAGGCAAGTGGCCATGGAACCTGGCTGCAGAAATGGCTCCTTGGGCTGGTTTCCAAGGAAACCTGAACTGATGGGGGTTGCCATGGCACCCAAACCCAGCAGTGGGGTCATTGCAGTGTCCATGGCAACAGTCCCTTGCAATGGCACCACTGCATGTTGGGATGGTGATCCACCCTCACAGCTGGCCCAGGGCAGGTCTGGAGTGCTCCTGGTGGCATCTTGGGCTTGGCACACACTTGAGGAGGATGTCTGTTTGCAATGGGGAAACTCAGGAGTTTTAGATTGCTTCAAAAATCAAAGAAGGAAAATCCCTCTTTGGCTGTGTGCAGCCAGTTCTTCAAGCAAAGCAGGTTCCAGGTGAGTGAGGAGAGACACAATGGGCTTGGGGAATGTGGAGCAAGGTTGTCTACACTGGCTCAGAGCTCAAGGCACAGCTTCTCTGAGCAGGCCAGGGCTCCTTAGGAGAGTCCCTGGATCAATATCAGTCACTGAATGCTGCAATCACCTCTTGTGTAATAGGAACAGCAATAAAAGACACCCTTTAAAATAGGACTACATATTTCCTGGAAGCTCTTTGAACTATTTCTCCATAACTGTCAAAGGAAACCGTCCTAATGAACTGCACTGGAGCAGAGGGAAATCAAGGCAGAGCCAGGGTTTGTCAGGACTTGCTTGATCCTCATGAGCCTCACTGTGCATTTGGAGCTGAGCCCTTGAACATCAGGGCCTGGGAGGAGATTGCACAAACCTTGCCAGGAGTCAAAGGCAGAGGAAACACCCCAAGTTTCTGCAGGCATTCATGGCTCCCACTGAGGTCCCTCTCCAACACAGGCTCCTCATGCACTCCTTGCAGGAGAGAATTGGTGACCAGGATGGCACAAAAACCTCTCAGACACTCAGTGTGGAAAGGAAAATCCAAAGCACCTTCAGCACCTTGAGTGTCTCAAAGCATTAATGAGCCCCACTGAGTGTCAGTACAAAGCTCTCCAGGGACTAATTAACGCAGATAATTGGGGCCATGATTGGACAAATATCTCCCAGAGTCTATCCAAAGGGAAACACCAAGTACCTTAAAAGAACTGAAGTACCTTGAAGCATTAATGAGCCCCACTGAGTGGTGTTACTGACAAAGCCTCTCTAAGAACTAACTACAACACATAATTGGAGGCCATGACTGCACAAAGCTCTCAGAGACTCCAAAGCAAAAGCAAAACTCCAAGTCCTTTGAAAAACCTGCAGTCCCTGCAGGGAGCATTCAGGAGCCCCCAGGGCCATTGCTGAGCAAGGCTCCCCAGGGACTCCTTCCAGCAGATCCTTGAGGCCACTGGGATGTGGGCTAGGGGGAGATGCTGAGGACAGGACAAGGGGGTGACAGTGCCCAGCCTGGCTGGGGCTGTGCCAGGAGGCCCCAGGGCCTCAGAACAAGGTGTCTCCTCACAGCCCTTGGTGGCACAGAACCTGCTGTGCCCCAGGGCACCAAGACTTGGCTTCTCTTTGTCCGCAGCTGCCATCAGTGCCTGCAGTTCTCTGCTCTGCCTGAGGCCTGGGGACACTTTCCCTGTCGTGTCCTTTACAGGGATCTCTTCAAAGTACAAGAAACTTCAGTGTTTCAATAGAACTGAGTTCTTGAGGGTTCTTGAAGGTTCTGTGACATCCCAGAACTGGCTGTGACATCACAGAGTAGGGTCTGAGGCCATAGAACACAGTCTGCCATCATAGAGGGTGGCTCTGTGGCATCAGAGAGTGGGTTGTGACATCACCTGGTGGCTGTGGAACATCATAGAGCAGACTATGACATCACAGAACAGATTGTGACATCAGAGGGTGACTTTGTGACATCAGTCTTCTGTGGCATCACAGCACTGCTGTATGACATCACAAGGTGACATCGAGTTGGCTCTGTGACATCAAAGGGGCAGTGTCACATCACAGAGAAGGCTGTGTGACATAACAGGGGCTCTGTGACATCACAGGGGCAGTGTGACATCACGGGGGCTGTGTGACATCACGGGAGCTGTGTGAGGTCACTGGGAAGGTCACTCTGCCCCGGCTCTCCTCACAGCTCCCCCCAGAGCAGTCCAACCCTGCTCGTGCACAGCGGGGTCCCCTGTCCTCCCGGGTCCCCCCACCCCTGGACCCGCAGCCTCCCCCAGAGGATGTTCCACGAGATCGACCCCAGAGCCTGACACGGGGATGGGGGCCGGGGCCCTGGGGGTGGCACAGGGGGACAGGGACCTCCCGGCAGGGTCCCTGTGTCCCCCAGAGCCAGAGCCTGGGCCAGAGCTCCTTCACCCTGTTACGAATGAGGGCTTGAGAGCGCTGAAAAAATCCCCAGCAAGGGAGCAGCAAAAACCAGATTTAATATTAACCAACAGCAGCACAAAGTTCCTTGGCAAGAGTCACTCTGCTCCTGACTGGACTCTTCAGGCACACCAGGGAAACAAAGCAACAACAAAACCAAACAGAACCCAGGCAATCAAATCAGAAATTAACTGAGAACTGTCCCTCTGTGTGTGTGTGTGTGACACAAGGACAGCAAGGGCAAGGATAAAAGGAACACGGCCTGAAAGCTTAACAGAGCTCAAACTTAACCGGACATTACTTATACATTAACCTTAACTGAAACTTTCAACTTCACAATTTAGCAAAAGAGCAGAGCGTAACAGCATGTAACCTAACTTAAACCTATGACTTCGCAATTTAACAGAGGTATAACATTTAACAATATTGAACTTAACATAAAATTTATATTAAAGGTAACCACTTAGCAAAAGAAAAACTCTCAGCAGCATTTAATTTAACTTAGGCCTCGTGATTTAACCTTCCCTGCAGGCCTGACTGACTCAGCTATCCAAGGCACAACAACCCCTCAGAGAGCAGCATTTCTGCCACATTTCCCCAGCACAGGCACTCGTGTGTGCACACAGACACCAAGAGTCAGTGCAAGGCACCTGTGAGCAATTCCCCTGAGGGCAGGAAATGCTCACTGTGGATCCTTTGGCATCTCCCCAGTGGGCAAAGGGTTGAGCCTGGAGGAGTGGGGGGATCGGCCCAGGCTCTGTGGTTGTTCAGGATCCCCAAGTGCAGCAAACAGGAGAGTTCCTGGCTGGGAAAGGCCCCACCCAGAGGGAGTCGCTGGCCCAGGAGAGCTCCAAGGGCTCCTTTTGGAGCGCTGTTTGCAGGGCCCCAAGAGAGGGGCTTCAGTCCCAGCAATGGTTCATTCTGGCCGCACTTGGAATCAACAGCTTTCTTTGGCAGTGTGAGAACAGGGATGTTGTGCCACGGAGGGAACAAAAACAGTTCCCAGGGCTGCTCCTACAGAAACCAGGAGCTGGTTGGGCAGCAGCAGTGGCTGGAGCAGTGTTTGTGATGAGCTGCAGAGGAGCTGAGCCCAGGGGCTGTTGGCCAAGGCCGAGGCCCAAGGAGCATTTCTCAGCTGGCAGGGCGGCCTGAGAAGGGGAGGGGGGAATGCAGCAGCACAGGGCCATGGAACCAAGGGACCATTGTGACACTGTGGGGTCCTGTGACACCAAGGGACCATTGTGACACTGTGGGGCCCTGTGAGACCAAGGGACCATTTTGGCAATGGGGGGCCCTGTGAGACCAAGGGACCATTGTGACACTGTGGGGCCCTGTGAGACCAAGGGACCATTGTGACACTGTGAGGCCCTGTGAGACCAAGGGACCATTTTGGCAATGTGAGGCCTCATGGTGTCATGGAGACCACTTTGACATTGCTGGGCCTCATGGAATCAAGGGGACTGTACTGACGCTGTGTGACTCCATGGAATGTAGGGATCATCATGACATTGAGAGGCCGCATCGGGCCAAGGGTCCATTGTGACACCACCGGGCCTCATGGAACCATGGAGACCATTATGACACTTTGTGGTGTCATGGAACCAGGCAGCCATCTTGACACTGTGGGACTCCATGGAACCAAAGGTTCACTGTGACATTGCAAGGCCTCGTGGAACCATGAAAAGACAATTAAGACACTTTACAGCCTCATGGAACCAAAGGGCTATTGTGACACTGAGGGGCCCATGGAATCACAGAGACCATTGTGACACTCAGGGGACTCATGGAGACCATTGTGACACTATGAGGCCCCATGGAATAAGCAAAGCATTGTGACACTGTGAAGCCTCATGGAACCAGTGAGACCATTGTGACCGTGGGAGGAGCATTGTGATATTGTGGGGCCGCGTGAAACCAAGACGCCTTTGTGACACTGCAGGGCTGCATGGAACCAAAGGTCCATTGTGACACTGCATGGTCTCATGTCATCAGTGGTCCATTGTGACACTGGGCAACCAAAGGAGACCATTGTGACACTGCAGGGCTGCATGGAACCAAAGCTCTAGGGTGACACAGAGTGGCCTCCTGTCATCAGTGGTCCATAGTGACACTGTGGAGCCAAAGGAGACCATTGTGACACAGCAAAACCCCAGGGTCCAAAGGTCCATGGTGACATTCCAGACCTCATGGAACAGAGGAGTCCTGTGACATTGTGGGGCCTGGGGAGCCACAGAGACCATTGTGACACTGCAAGGGCTCATGGAATCTATGGGACCATTGTGACACTGCAGGACCTTATGACACCTAGGGGCCACTGTGACATTGTGGGACCCAATGGAACCTAGGGGCCAGTGTGACACTGCTGGAACCCATGGAATCAAGTCACCATTATGACACTGCGGGGCCCCATGGATCCAAGGAACCATTGTGACAATATGGAGCCCCACAAAACAAAGGGAAAACAGAACAAGTCTGGCTGCTTTGGCCTCCCATAGACTGCCTGACTGGTCCAAGTGACCTTTGCATGTTGAGGGTCACTTCTCATCTGCTGCTGAAACACTGAGGCTCTGTGCTTTCCTTCCCAATGGAAAAGAACTGTCCTTCTGCTCCAGGCGCCCATGGCCAGAATTGGGATTTCACCTCCAAAGGTCCTTATATCCAGGGATTCTTCCAATAGGAATATTGCCAGGACAAGTCTGGCAGGCAGTGGTTTCACAAGGGTCACCTCTCATCTGTCCCCAAAACATTGGGAAAGGCTCCATGCTCTCCTTCCTAAGGAAAGAACTGTCCTGCTTCTCCAGGTGCCCATGGCTGAGATTGGGTTTCCACCTCCAAAATTCCCTAAATCCAAACTCTGCAATTACTGACAAGTCTAGCTGGCCTTGGCCTGCTGAGGCTCTCACCTGCCTTCCAAACCTTGAGGCTCTGTGCTTTCCTTCCCATGGAAAAGAACTGTCCTTCTCAGCCAGGTGCCCATGGCCACAATTGGGATTTCACCTCCAACACTGCCTGTTGTGACAGACTGGAGGAGATCGTCTGCTCTAAACATTTTGTGTATGTGGGGGAGGAAGGGGCAGGTCCAGCCTTGCCCTGCCCTGTAAGCACAGCCCTTCCCTGCCCTGTGACCCCAAGGGCCCTCCAGTGGGTTTATGGTTTCTACCTGAACCGCGGCACACTGAATCCCCAGCACTGCCATCCCACCCTGGGCACTGGGGCCCTCTTGGCTCTACTCAGTGCTGCTGCTGTACTCGGGGCACCCCAAACCCTGGTAGGGACCCGTGTCCCCGCACTCCAGGGATTGTGCGCGACTCACACTGCCCCGATCCTCCACGCGCCCGGAGCTCCGTTCGGGGTTTGCGTGCCAATTCACCAATTCATCTGCCACCTTTACTCGAGTTTGGTGCACAGGAAAAACACCAAGCAGATATTCGTAAGAGGTCAAAATGACACAAAATTCTACTGGCAAAGTGCAAAAAATCAAGAACTTTGGAAGAGGATTTAACGCAACATCAAATTACACATAAAACACTTATCATAGCAGTAACTTCATTAACTTAGCCCATTTATCCTGGAAACATTAAAACATGCAAGCTGTTAGGGTATCCAAAAATGTTCCATATAAAGAGCATTAGAAGGAGAAGAAAGAGAGAGAGACCGAAAGACAGAAGCTCTTTAGAAAGACACACATATGACTAACAGCTCCTAGGGTTCCAGTGTGGGTGCGACACAAACTCCAGGAGAAGGCAGAGTCCATACCAGGGGCTCACCTTGTGCTCTGTTTTTAAGCCCCCGGGCCCTTGTGAGCCTCCCCCAGGTGGGATTTCTGATCACACAGGCAATCAGGGCTGGGTTAGCACTGTACCCACTGTGTGACTGATTGACAGCTCATCCCAGGGTGTCTCAGGACATTGATCTCATCCAGCCTCTGACAGTGACCATGGTGACACCGGAGAACCTCATGGAACGTGGGTCAGTTGTGACAATGTGGGTCCAAGGACACCACGGGAGATGTCATAGACAGGTAGAATAATGATAAAAGAAAAGCCTTTTGAAATGAAGCCTTGTTCAGCCATATCAATAGCTGGCCTATTATCTCTTCTGTGTGCAACTAAGCAATTACAAGTTCCCATGTGAAGCTATTTTGAGAATGAGACTTTGTGACCATTCTATTCTGAGGGTGAAAAACAAATGCACCTGCAATAACAAGTAATTTGTCCCATGAGAATCAGTGAAGAGGTAAACAATACAATAGAGAGATTTGATGCACAAGTAAAATCTATTTTATTAACCAATAATCAACTAACTGATAAGAAATCTTTGAACGAACTAAAGGTGCACACAAGGTCTGTTAAACTGTGTAAAATGAGTTGTATGAATAAAGACTAAAGAGTTCTTCTCCATCTTAGCTTAGTCCTTTGGGATTTCAGTTCCCCCCTTCTTGACAGCTTTGGGTTCTCCCTTCTTTGGAGCTTTGGGTTCCGCCTTCTTTGGGTCTTTGTCTTCCTTCTTCTCTGAGATTTTGGTTTCCTTCCTCTCTGATGCTTTGGTGTTCTTCTTCTCTGATGCTTTGCTTTCCTTCTTCTCTGGGATTTTGATTTCCTTCCTCTCTGGGATTTTGGTTTCCTTTTTTGGGATTTTGGTTTCCTTATTGTCTCGGGTCTTGGTTTTCCCCTTTGCTGGTATTGGAGGTTGCTTGCCAACAGAGACACTCTTCTTTCCCTTCTTCTGCCTCTCTTCCTCCTTCCTCCTCTCTTCCTCCTCTAAGGCTTTTGCCTCCTCCTGCTCAAGCTTTTGAGCTGGCTCCTTCAGCTCCCTTCTGCAGACAAAACAGGAAACATGGCTGAGAGTCCCACCAGAACCTTGGGCTCCCTAGTCCTGACTGGCCCTGCACTTCATTCCTTGACCCTGAGGCCATTTCCGTGAATTCTCCTCAACCCACATAGGTTGGGAACATCCCAAGTGAGGGCATGGGTGGAAGGGGACCTCCAGGACCAGCCAAACCTGAGCTTTGCCATCATAAGGTGTTGACTGTGCCAGCTCCCTCTGAAGGCACAGCCAGACCCCTCCAGCCCCTGCCAAAGGCTGATCCAGCAGCTCTCTGCACTGGTGCCTGGAAACGCCCTTTGTCTCTTGGCTTCCCAGTTTAAAGCAGAGCACAGATTGCTGACATCTGCTTAGCTCTCCTACAGTTCTTACCCAGCTCATTCAGCCCCCTTCTCCCTGGGCATAGCTGAAGCATGATTTTAAAGAGTTCAGATTTCAGCTGAGGGTTAGAAGCAATTCCCATTGATCAGGATGTAGGTTAGATAGGCAGACCATAGGTTAATGATTATGAGATGCTTAAGCTGGAGCTGATTGTTCTATTGTTTACCATTAGGAGCTTCTTTCTAGAGGGAAGTGGAGGAAGTGAACTGTTATAAGAACATCTTGAAACCAGTAGAACAATGGTTAGCACCTGGGCTTGATGTCAATCAATCACTAAGCAGGGGACCTTGGATGGTGCCAGAGGGTCACAGAGACCTGATGAAGACATTCCTGACTTCATCCCTTAAGACCACTGACCCAATTCGAGACCACCAACCCAATTCAAGGGAAGAATTGCACAGGAGTGAAGGACCAATGACCTCATTTGAATACAGAGCAGGGATGGGAGGTGCTGGGGTTGTGCAGATGTATTTTATGTAAGATCTTGGGAAATAAAGAGAGGGCAAAGAACCTTGGACAACGCGGGCACGCCTTTTAGGGACGGCTCTGGTGCCGCCCACCGGTGTTAATAAACATCCCACTGTCTAACTTTAATTAGTTAGAGAGTCTCTGTCCGTGATCTTCGGTTTTAACGACTCCTAGCCTGCTCCTTCATGAGAACAATCCTATCAGTCAGAAAGCAAAGGCTGCAGGAACTCCTCTCCTGCAAGACAGGCTCGTGTCAGGCAGATTTCCTGCTGGAACCCAGCTGGGACCAAGCAAACCAGTGCTGGCTGCCATGGAAACCATTGGAAGCAGCCTCGTCCGTCTCCTCCCCATGAAACCAACTTCAGCCTGGCCTGAAGAAGTCCTGATGCACAGGCTTGCTTTAAGCACCTCCACTCCCAGCTCCACACTTGGCCTGTGTGTCCTGAGCTGGGCTGCCTTGCTGGAGCTGAGCTTCTCCTGTGCTTGCCTACGGCTGCAGCTGTAGGGGAGCCTAAAGGACAGGAGCTTTTCTGGCTGCTCTGCCACCATAAGGAGAACCCTGGCAGATCAGCAGTGCAAGGACTTCATCTGTGGCAGGAGCAGGACCCAAAGCAAGGTTTGCTCTGTGCCCCACGCCTGCCCATACCACAATCCCACTGTTCTGGTGAAGAAGGCAGATGATGAAGAAGATGCCACTCAACACCATGGACTTCAAGACACCTCTAGATGCGGTGCCAAGGCAAGCCCAGAGCCCAGCTCCCCACAGACAGCAGCTAAGCCAGGAGGGCTCAGCACTCAAATAGAGAAGAAGATGTTCTGTCTCAACAGAAGAAGGTCCTTCCTCTCTTGGCAGCCAGGGAGCTCAGAGTGGCCATCCCTGTGTTGCTGCTGGCCTTTGCTCTGCAGCTCCTCTGAGCTCAGAGGCCTTGGAGCAGGGAAGCCCTGCAGGGACAAGAACCCATGGCAGAGCAGGAACCCATGGAAGGCTGACTCACCTGTCCCTGAGAGGGGCCTGAGAGCCATAGCTGATCTCCTGGGGGCTCAGGGAGGAGCTGACACGTGAGGCCTCCCTGGGCACCAGCACCTCGGAGGTGGAGCCTGCCTCCATGTGGCACAGCTCCGGGACATTGCAGGTGGTGTTGAGGTGGCCAGAGAAGGTGGAGGAGACCTGCTGGCTCTCTCCTGGCTGCAGCACACCTGGCAGTGGCAGGATATTGAAAGCCTGGATGGAAGACAGGAGAGATTGAGGTGTTGAGCATGGAAATGGATCCAATGGAGCATCTTGGAGCAAAGTGCAGCTGTAGCCAGAGGGGCCTATTCCCCAAACACTGCCAGAATCACCCTCACCTCATCCTGCATCCATGCCATTGACCAGTGCAGGGACCATGGGGAAAATCTTCTCCCATACTCACAGCTCAATGCATTAATTAGTACATTACATGAAAGTGAACTAGGATGTCTCCTGGCAGTAGAAATTCTCTCTGATGCACAACTTGCCTTTAAAAAGTTTTAAAACTACCTGCTTTTAGAGAAGGAGGAGACTCAGAGTGAGAGCTCTTGGAGCTGAGGGAAGGAGTCCAGCCCAGCTCATCTGACTCCTGAGGCTCTTCCCCTCTCTCTCTGATTTAAATGCTTCTTTCTCAAGGTGCTACAGCAAAAGCTCCTGCAAAAATTTCCTGTGGAGCACCTGAGGAGTTCCAGGGGGAGCAGTGCCCTCCACAGGTGCTGCACAGCATCCTTGGGCAGCCCTGCAACGTGTCCTGCACGGCCTCTCCAACAAGCAGCTGCTCCAGCAGCACTTTGTGATGGGCCTGCAGGGATGGGAGGCCCCTCTGTGGCCAATGCTGAGGGCCCCCAGTGGCACTGGCAGCTCCAGCCCTGCTTGCCACACTGACAATGGGCAAGGGAGACAGATTCCCTCTTGCCTTCTCTGTTCCCAGGGCAGTGTGCGCCACGTCCAGGGAGCATCTGAATCCCTCCAAGCCTCGAGGCAGGTGAGGGTGCTCAGGAGTTGGTGCTGGCACCCAAAAAACAAGCCATTTTTATGCTGGGAAGAAGAGACAGGCCCTCTGCAAAGTCTCCCTTTGTCAGACAGCTCCAGGGCCAGCAGTGCAATAGCAGCTCTGGGTGAAAGCAGAGCCCTGCAAACAGGGAGTCTGGCTGCTTTGGGAAGAGGCTCCATGGAGATCAGGATCATCCCAGCTTGCTCTGGGAGGGAAGCTGGAGGTGTTACCATGATGATGCAGAGAAAAGCCTCATCTTACATTGGGAAGGAAACAAGGCAAAAAATCCCACACTCAGCACAGGCCTGTAGGATCTGAGCCAGCTTCTCCAAGGAAAACTCTCCTATTTCTCCCTCCCCCTCAGCCCATGTCCAGCCACTGGCCCTGCTGCCCAGCCCACTGTCAGGGCACAGCACAGCAGGGCAGCAAAAAGGGAGCTCAGCATGAGCAGGACTTGGTGCTGGCAGGCTGGGGAGGCAAAGCAAGCAATAGGTGTACAAGAAAATTTACCTCTGCTCCTGAAGAGTGGGTAAAATCCTGCACTTCTTTCAGGGCTCTGGCTGCCTCCTCCTGTCCAGTCCTGAAGTGCCTCCATCGAGTTGCTGCACAATCCAGACTGGTTCTCCTCTCCTTCGGTGGCTGGGGTTTGAATTTAGGTGGGTGGAGCTCATCTCTGGAAAACAAAGAACTATGACCAGGGACCTGCAGTGGGACGGAGGCAGGGAGGGAGGGACACCTGCACGAGCAGCTCCTGGCCAGGATGCAGCCCCTGGGTGGGTGCTGGCACGTTGAACTGAGAAATGGTTTGATCCAGCCCTTCCCAATCCAGGCTGGGGCAGGTCTGTTCTAAAGGCAGCCCAGGGATGGCACTGAGGTGCTGCAGCAGCTGCAACTGCTTGCATTGAGCAACTACAGAGGACAGGCATTAACACCTGGTGGGGATGCAAAAAGCACAGTGGGAGAGGAAAAGACAGAGAAGGCAGCAAAAAGGTGAGATTTGAGACACCAAGGGGCAGACCCAGCCTGTGCCCAGCCAGCACAGCCCACCCAGTGCCCAAGGCCAGAAACTCGCCAGCTCCACCTGGGATTTATCAGGAATGTTCCACTGACACCGCTGGGGGGTTGGTTGACATTTTACAACACTTCCAGGTGACTCAGGTCACATTCCCCATCCATCCATCCATCCATCCATCCATCCATCCATCCATCCTTCCATACATACACAGGCTGTGGTGCTGGGATCCTGCCAAGCTCTGCCAGCCTTGGGCTTGGGGAGATTTCTGCCAGCTGTCCTGAGCTCTGTAATTGTGCTCTCTGTTCCAGGAAGCAAGCAAGAAAGATTTTAAAAAACCCAAAACAAACCACAACAGACAAACCTAAAAAAGCTTCAACAGCTCAACCCTGCTCAAGTTTTTTCTTTAGGGACAGCTACCACTCTCCAGCTGAAATGCTGGGCTTTTGGGGAAAAAGAAAATTACATGTTCACCTCCAAATTGAAAAGGATTAAGGTAAGAGAACCTTTCAAACTAAAAATTATTGGCCCAAAGCTTTTATCTTTGCAAGAAATCTCGAGGTAAGACCAGCCTGACAGTTAAACAACTGATTCTTCTGGTGGGGAGAAACCCTCCTCTTTAAGGGAAGCAGCCTGATAGTTGAAAGCAACTGTTTGGTCAGACTTCAGGCTCCCTGGCACAGCCTGCATTGCCTTTCCTTCCTGTTCACTGATTTACAGGCAGTGCCACGATGGCCCAGGTTCAGATGTTTGGTGCCATCCAGGGAATTTGGCATTGCCATTTCCATATGTTTTAATCGAAGTTTCAGTCCTTGCAAACACTCTTCAAATGCCAGCTTTCCTTTCTTTTACAGAAAGCTCAAGCTTCCCACAAGTCTTCAGACATCCTCTTTTGCACTCAGAGAGATGACATTTTCAAACAGATGTTTCCAAAGTTAACAGCATTTGAAAGAATAATGAACTCAAATGCCCCTGGATTCCAGCTTAGCCCAACTCCATTCTGTGTCAGACACTGAGATTCCCACCTCTAAGGCAGGAGCTGTTTGTGCCCCCCATCCCTCCTGTCCTTCTCCCCAGCAGCCTGTGCCTGTTTTCCCCGGCACAATCCCTGTCCCTGTGCACCCTGCCAGGAGCAGCTGCACACAGGCTCACATCTCCCCTTGCCCTCACCAGGGGGTTTCTCTCATCCCCGAACACGCCGATGAGAACGTTGGTGCGATGAGTGCCCAGGGCCTGCACTGCCACCACAACTGGGATCTCTGCTGTGCTCTGGGGCTGCACAATCCCACAGGGCTTGGGGCTGGAGTAGAGCACAGCAGAGTCCTCCTTGCGTTTCTGGAAGGGACACAATGAAACGCAGATTCAGAGGGACCTCTCAAGAAACTTCAGGCTCCTTAACATCCACCACAACAGCAACTTACACACACCTTTAAAACTCCCCAGGACAAAGGTCAAAGGCACAAACAAGATGCAAGGATTGTAGGTTTAGCACTCCCAGGGCATCCTGCAAGGAGGCTGCCAGCACAGGCACTGGTGTCTGTGGGTGCAGCAGCTTTTCACAACCCTCTAAGATCTCCCACAGGAAAACACCCTGACGACTAGAACATCAACTGTTTTTTCAGGAGCTTAAACTGCCTCCTCAAGTTTACACTTGGGTAGGATCCTGTTCTCAGCACATCTTTAAGACTGAATAGAAACCAGCAAGGTCTTATCCAAACCCTTTGTTCCCCTAATAATCTCCTCAAGAATATTTGACAGGAGGAGGTGGATGTGCTGCCAAACCT
Source organism: Melozone crissalis (assembly GCF_028551555.1). Lineage (NCBI taxonomy): Eukaryota > Metazoa > Chordata > Aves > Passeriformes > Passerellidae > Melozone > Melozone crissalis. Next base: position 520,168 of record NW_026535912.1, read on the forward strand.
GGGGAATAAGCCCGTAGCAGCCAGGAAGGTGGCTGGGATTCCTAATGAGGATGTTCCTCTCATAGGGCACCTTCAGGTGGCACTCATCACACAGCAGCACTGGGGAGGACACTTGGAGCTCAGGAACGAGACATCTGGGCAAAGAGATGACCCCAGGACAATCAGAGATACTGAGAGAATGGAGAATGCCTACCCCCAAAGATTGTGAAATGGAGCAGAACACATTGGTCACTGTCAAATGCACATTGAAGAGCCCTACAGGGATAAATTGCCTTCTACCTCTTCCCACTCCAACATGTCTTGTCAAGGAGGGGCAAACCCTGAGAGGCAGCACCCAGAGGCTGCCAAGTGCCCCAGGCAGAGCACTTTGCCCCACAGCTGCCTCAGCCCCTGCTTTACCCAAGAAGGCTTGCAAGGACTCCTGGAACAGTCCCAGGGACCCACGAGCTCTGGGGGAGCCTTGCCAACAAGGATCAGTGCTCCCTAAGGCTCAAGGAACACACAACTCCAGGGTCTCCGTAAAAATGACTCCCTTCTCTGCCATGGTGCTGTTGCCCTGCCTGAGAACTCAGCTCTTTGCCCCAGCCCTGGAGGGCACGAGACAGCAGCTGCCCCACAGAGGGGCTGATCAGCCCCTGCCAGGCCCTGCAGCTCCCTGGCTCCTTCACTGCACAGCTCCAGGCACTGCCTGGCCCCAGCTCCACCTGCTGTACACAATGGCAGCCCAGGCACTGCCTGGATGGCTCTGCCTGGCACAGGGAACAGCACCAGGGAGCTGCATCCCTCTGGGCATCACACTGACACCCACAGCAGCACAGCAGCATGGAATTCTGCTGCAGCAACAACGACTTTTGCTCTCAACTCTGACGACATTAAAGCTCAAAATGGGAAGCAGAGGGAAGGACAAAAACTGGAGCTGACCTGCCACATCAAGGGCTGCTTTCCCCTTGTCAGACCTTGCCCTCCCCACTCTTGCTGGGAGCCACTTCCCCCCTGCCATGTGCCCCCACGGACAGAGCCAGAGCCTGACTCTCAGCAGCTGCTTGCTGTGGCCCAAACCAGTGCACGGTGCTCACAACCAGCACAACTCCACCTCTTGCAGCCTGAAGGAGAGGAGGCCCTCAGGAAATTTGTTCCACCTCAAGCACCAAAAACCAGGCCAATCAATGATATCATTCCTGGTGCCTTTAGAAGAGGGCCAGGACCATGCTGGGCTGTGAGCAAACATGCTTTTCACCACGGGCTGCTGCCCAAGCACTGCTGTTCTCGTGTCCAGCTGGCACAACATGAGGGCATTCAGCAGCACTTCTCCTTGGCAGCTGCAGCCAGCACAGCCTGGGCAAGGCAGTGCCTGCGGGAGGCCAGGCAAGGGCTGGTACCTGGCTGTGATGATCAGGGCTGCCACTCCCTTGCCAATACCCTCCAGGTCCACCAGCAACCTCCAGTAGAACTCCATCACCGTGTTGGAGCACAGGGTCACCTGGTGGAAGAGAAGAACAGTCAATGCTTCCTTACAAAACCTCATTACCCACGGGTGATAACCTCCAGTTCCTGAGGGAGGATTTGGCCTTCATTCTTCTGCTGCTCCATGTGTAGAGCACAGTCTCAGAGTAACAAAAGCCTTCTGGCAATACCAGATTTTCTAAACACACCTTGCTATCAGGGCACAGGTCAGCTACATTAAAACATTAGACTACAGCTCCAGGCACCACTGCATTCAAATTATGGGGCCAATTTCTCATCTGGCTACAAAGACATCCATGCAGAGGAAATCTGACTCGACCACAATGAGTTCAGCTTTACAGCACGAGGTTGAGGGCAAAGTGTGGCCCAGCAGGTTCTGGGCAGTTCATGGCTGCCCTGGGAGCCCGAGCCCTGAGAACTGCGGCCCCACACCAGGAGTGGGGAACTGCCCCAGGGTGGGCATTGACCAGAGGCAGAACCCTCAGAACTGCCCCAGGGTGGGCACTGACCACAGGCAGAACCCTCAGAACCAGAACTGCCCCAGGGTGGGCATTGACCACAGGCAGAACCCTCAGAACTGCCCCAGGGTGGGCATTGACCACAGGCAGAACCCTCAGAGCCTCTTGCTCTATGCCACAAGAGACAAGCCACCAACGGGACACGGCAGAGGAGAAAGGAGGAGGATCTCTGTCTTGAAGTTCCACAAGGAAGGGTTTATTCCAAGCAAAAGGATCAAAGCCAAAAGAGCCCTGGACACTCCTGTGCAAGGGCTTTTGTACAGATACAAATCAGGGGGTGAATACAAACAGCAAGCCAAAAGGGAATCCTCAGGGGAGCACTGAGGGGATTACATCAAGTGTCTGGGGCCACTTTGGGTAGGAGGGTGGGGAGGATGGCTCACATGGGCCAATGGGGCCTCCAGGAATAGGGGAATTCCAAAGGGGCATTGCAGACAGGGATTGGCTCCAGGTTAAATTGGCAAAGAAGGTTGGGGAACAAAAGGGGCTGGGTTTGACAGGCAGGGAAAGAGCTGGAACAAGGGGCAGGGAATGGCATGAGGGACAGCTTTGAGGGAAGGTAAATCCCAGGGGTAAACCAACTCGGGGAGAACACGGGGTACCACAGAACAAACCACTTAACAAGGAATCAATACAATAAATTTGAACCGCTACACATGGCTGCAGATTTTTTTGTCTCCACTGGAGCTTCCTGCAGTGAACACAAATCATTCTGCTCCCCAGGAGGGGGGAAATGACACCACGAAGAAAAGCTCACTGCTTGATACAATGACATCTCTCTGACAGCCACCTTCTGCCCTCATCCTTGCTCTGCCCCGTTGCAATCAAATCAATCGCTCTCAAAAACACAAGAATGGCTTCAGGCCTTGACCATAAGGTCTGTGAACTCAGGCATATGATTTTGGAAAGCAAACAGTGCTCTTTGAGGAACATCCCGAGTAAGCCAGCTAGCAGAGGCCCCCAGCAGTGCAGATCTCTCAGTGCCAGGATGCTCCAAGCTGGCACCAGAGCTAAAGCCCTCCCACCCTGCAGTGCAGCTCCAGCCCTGGTGCTGCAGCGGCTGTGGCTGGGCTCTTGCCGTACCTCGATGTCCTGGTGTCCCTGGGGGAGGATGGTGCCTTGGCTGGGATTCAGGGTGAACTCCCTGGGCTCCACATGGAAATGGATTCCCTTGCTCCAGGCCGGGTCGGTGTCCCTGCGGATCTGATCCACGCTGTCCACAGCCGGCTGCGTGCCATCGTCCGACATGGGGAGCTGGAACGTCAGGGGCACCGCGGAGCTGTTGGTGAGGCGGCAGCGCTGCGTGTAGGGAAAGCCTGGGCAAGGACACAAATATCCATTCAGGCACCAAGCAGGGCATGATCCTGGGGGCAAGATCCTGGCAGGATCAAAGTGGGATTGGAGTTGAGCTCTTTATGGTCTGAACTACAGCTCACCCAGAAGCTGCGTGAGGAATTAATCGTCACTTAGTTCCCTTTGACACAGATTCCAGACTGCAGCCTTGAAAATGCCCACTCCTAGCCCTGCTGAACACTGCAAGCTTCTCTCTTTGGGATGGGGACGAGCTCCCTCACCTGCCCCAAACCAGCACCAGTTCTCTCCCAGTGATGAGTGCGCACCGAGACCCAGCATTTACTCTGAGAATTCAAGCTGTCCAATTCCCTGCTCAGCCTGCCAACACTGCCACCTTTTTCAAGACATATAAAGAGTGAGTTGTCAGTGAGAAGAAGCTACAGCAAAAGAAAGTGAGGATGGAATCAGGAACTAGAACGTGAGGCAAAGAACCCTAATGCAGCTTCTCTCTGCAGGATCCTTAAGGCATCTCTTGCTTTGGGCCAAACAGACTGAGCACGTGACAGCTCAGAGCCCACTCAACTGGGGGCACAGCCAAGCCTTGCTTTGAGATTAGCAATTAGGAACCAGGTCCCACCTCACCCAACAGACGGGGACATCACAGCCATGCTGCTCACTGAGAGTGCTGCCTGCAAGGGTTTACCCCACCTAGGCTCTGAGATTTGCTTTCCATCCTGCAAAGCCAGAGATACAGCCACTCATGGTAGGGATGTCCTGCAGAGCGCGCAGAGCAGCCACAGCCTGCTCTGCACTGCACATCTGGCTGGGCTGGCCAGCTCTGTGGGGAGGAGACTTCTCCCCAGGCCTGCTCACCAAGAGCATCTGGGACACAGATGGGGAGAAAAAACAACTGCAGCTGCAGCCCAGAGCTTCTCTGTGCCCATCCAAGTGGCCACTGCCAGCTCCAGCAGGGACTCTAGCAGGGAGGCAAGAGAGGCACAAAAAGGACAAACCCAGGTGTCAAAACCTCCAAGGAGACTGAGGCCAGCACATGCAGACAACAGTCAAGAGTTACAAAGAAGCAAAGACACAACAGCTGCCTTCAGCCGAAGAGCCCTTAGGAATGAAATTGGATTCAGCAGGATCAATCTCCTGCTTCAGAACCATATTTCCATCTCTTGCCTTTCGTGTTTCATTCCTTCCAAAGGCAACTTGACAAGCGCCTCCGTGGTGATGCAGGCTGGGGAAGAAGCAGCTCAAAAAAGGCAATGAGTTTCCTTCAGAAGTTCATGAACTTCATTGTTCTGGCTTTAGGCTTGGCAGTGAATGTTGCCGTTGGTCTGGGAAGGGGGATAGGGGTTCTGGGGGGTTTTGGGGGGTTTTGGCCCTGGGCTGGGCTTTTCCCTTGGGGGATTTGGGAGTTGTGGCGTGATGCCGTGGGCGGCTGTGCAGTGGGAGCTGAGGCTGGGCAGGGAGCGGAGCTTCCCTTCCTCCCGCTCGGGGGTCGCAGCTCGGCCGCTGCTGCTGCGGGAGGTTTGTGCTTGGCCCGGGGCTGCCCTGGCTGCAGCTCAGCGCTGGCACCGACCCTGCCTGCCTGCCCCGCTGCTGCTGCTGCTGGGCACTGCCCACATCCCCCTGCCCTCTGGGGCTCTGCAAAAGGAGCATTTCCTCCTTCCCTTCCCTTTCCGCACCGGCTGGGGGGGATCCCTGCCCTGCCAGCGCCCACAGCTCCTCCTGCTGTGACCAGAACTCCACCAAAGGAGAAAAACAGGACTTGGCATCTGGGAAATGTCTGTTCCTGCCTTCTTGTCTGTGCTCTCCTGAGATAGTCTAGCAAAGAACTGTTATTCCTTTTCGCACAGTTTTGCCTGGGAGCCCTGTCATTTCAAAGGGATAATCATTTGGAGGGAGGGGCTCGACTTTCCATTGCAGCAAGATTCCCACCTTCCTTGGCAGACATCTGTCCTTTATAGCAGCACAGAGACACCAGAAAATACTGCCTTCCTATTCCTTGCTTCCATGGGATCTCACAATGGCAAAATGCCCCCTGAGGCAGCAGCAGCAGCCCTGCAGTTCACAGCCTGAAGCGGCTGCTGGGGCAGGGCAGGAGTGAGGGATGCTTTTCTGTTGGAAGGCACACATCACTGAGGCTGTGTCCCAGCCCAGGGAACACTCACCAAAGGAGATGTCCCCGAAGTCGAGCTCAGCGAGGTCGAAGTGTAAACTCGGTGCAGTGACGCTGCCCCTGCAGGCCGAGGACAGAGCACGCAATGGCTCGGTTAAAGGCATTGCAAAGGTGCGGCTGTCGTGGCTCGGGGGCACAAAACCCGGGCTCAGGGCACCCTGGGTTTCCAACCAACACAGCCCCGTGTGCTCAGCACAGGGCCCTGGGCACAGGAGGCAGCTCAAGCCAAGGGGCAGCAGCCAACAGCCCCTGATGGGCTCTGGGCACAGGGCAGGCAGGAGAAGCCCCCGGGTTGCTGGGGGTCCCATGAAGGACCCTGAACACACACCCAGACATGGCTCCGTGCCTCAGTTTCCCCATCTGCAATGGCATGGACATCAAGGTGTCCCCACAAACTTCTGTAAGCAGCCCTTCCAGCCACAGCTTCCCTGCTTTGCTCCTTCTGAGCTGCAACTGCTGTTCCCATGGAGGAGCTTTCTCAAGAGAGTTTGACCCACACAATCATTACAGACACTGTTCTGAGACACGAGTCCAGGACATTCCCAAACATCCTCTGAAAAGAGCAGCAACAGTTCTACCCAGGGCACAGATGAATCCTAGAGGAAAGGACCAGCTTGTCAGCAGTGCACCAGCTGGCATAGCCAAGAGCAAGAGCTTCAACAACCAAACATGGCTGTCCTGAATCTAGCACAGCACCTCACCTGTCCTTCAACTCAGCAGACACACTCCAAAAGCCACCAACATCCACTGAAATCAGCACTTGAAGCTGCACAACATTCACCAGTTGATTTCATGGTTGATGCCAATCAGTGCCCACTCTGCCTTTTGGTTTAAAATCAAGAACCAGTGAACTGTGTTCTCTATTGTATTCACAGGACTGCCCCTGGCTCTGCTCTGCACATCTCAACAAGAGACACCTGCCCTTGCTCAAGGAGCAAGCTGCTTATGCAGAAACACCCCATGGCCACTTTGGGGGAGGGACAGAGGAGAATCAATTATTTGATGGTGAAAGGTTCACTCTTGATTTCCAAATGAAAAAGCAGCACTTTTCCTCCAAAAATGAAGGCAGCATCATTGTTTCTCCACTATGGGCACACCTGCTCACCACATTTGTCTTTCGAAGGAAAACCTTCCTTGTTCTTCTTTACCCATCTCCCTGATCTCATTGGTATCACCCAGTGCAGATTGCTTTCATTTCTTCACTGCCTGGAGCCAGTGCCGCCCAAGAGCAGCAGCCGAGCTCCAAAGCTGCAGAGCAGCCAGCATCAGCTCTCCTGCTTCCACTCCATTATCCTGCAGCACATGGTTTAGGCTGGCAGGGAAAGGCCTCACGCTGCTGTGGTGCTGAGCACTGAGCTCTGCCTCCCCTATGACCCGCCCTTCTCCCTTTGGCTGGGCCAGGATTGTCTCTTGCCCACGGGATGGTGCCCCAGTCCTTGGCACAGTTCCTGCTGCACAGTTCCTGACTCCCACATCAGCCCTTTGCTGGCTGTGCAAAGGAGGCACCAGAGCCCTCTGGGCACAGGAGCTGGGAGCACAGCTTGTGCCCCACAGCATGGCCATGAGAGGTGAGCTGAGGCTGCTGCTGCCCATCTGGCATGGATTATTCACACAAGGTTTTACAAACCCTGCTGCTGCTGCAGAATCAGCCAGGCTGGCCCATCTGCAAAGCCCTGGGGGCCTTGCTGGGTGTTCAGGTGGGACATCCCAGAGCAGCTGCTGCCCAAAGCTGATCCATCCCAGAGCCTGCCATGGCCCAAGGCACAGGGAGATCCCTGCAGGGAGGAGTCATTCCAGCTCCCAGCTACCACACAGGGCAGCAGGCAGCCTCACACTAAAGCAATGCAAGCAGCAGAGCAGAGATTCACACCTCAGAAAACACCTTTTTCCCCTGCTCCACCCCAAAAGGAGGTAGGTGGGGGATGTTCCTGAGACAGCCACAGATGTGCCCACCCAGCTCCCAGGGTCCTTACTTGATGGTCAGGATGGCAGGCACAGGAGATCCAGCGACTCTGAACTGGAACTCCTCCTCAAAGCTCCCCAGCACGGTGGCACTGAAGGAGATCTGCACACTCTGGCTCCCACCTGCTGCAATGATGCCCTCCTCGGGGGCAAACTTGAAACACAAGCCCAGGTTGGTGGCTGAAGGGAGACAGGTGAAGGGAGCATCAATAGCTCCTTGGTTCATCAGTTTCACCTGCAGCAGCAAGAAAGCAAAATGAAAATACGTGTGGAATCTTCCCTTCTTGTGAGTTATTGTCTAATGATGCAATGAACACCCAGAAAAGGCAGAAGATGCTTTGTGCTGCTGAATGGCAGAAGTCCAAAGATACAACAGGACAAGTTCTGCCTTTGGGTTTTCATGCAGAGCAGTGGCAACTCCACAGAACTGCAGTCACCCTGGGCTTATCCCATGGACACAGAGCAGTGCCCCTCTGCTCAGCAGCACCAAGCGCAGTGAGAGCTGGCCCTGAGAGCAACGTGGGCTGATTGCAGCTGTGTAGGGAATCACCCCAGAGCTGCTGCTGCCCCAGTGAGCACAGCTCCAACAGCACCATCTGCTCATTCACCTTTTCCAGACCATGAAAACAATACATTGAGAATGAGGCATCAGCATCAAAACGTACAGACAGCACCATCTTTTGGTGAGAAAACTCAGCGTGTCTTTCCCATCCACAGCCCAAGATTTTGAAAGTGTCGGCCATGATGCAGTGCCTCATGAAGTTTTTGCAAGCTTGACTCTACTGGGGGGGAGGCAAATAGGTAGAAAACACCTTTGCTTTATTCCCAGGAACACTTTTCTCTTTCTAGAGCCAGAGATGCACCGAGGCTGAAGTGTGGTGAGGGACTGGTCAGCAAGGGAGAGAACTCCCAAGGATTTCCTGTGATTGCAGCAATAAGCAGCAGACACTTGGCTGGGAGCTGTTGGCAGTGGGCTGAAGCTCAAAGGCAGCCAGTTTGTTGCAGCTGCTTCTGCAGAGCCCAGTCCAAAGGTGCCTTGTGTCTGCACTGCCACAAAAGCCTCTGAACATGCAGCTTTTGGAGCCAGCGATGGTTTCATGTGCCAAGGGGTTGTTTTGCAGGAAGCCTCCCAGATGATCCCTAAGGAAGGCTGCCCAAAAGCAGGGACTGGGGCTTCAGGAACAACTGACACACCTTTGTGACCCCCCAGATTTCAGCAGTCCATCAAATATTCCCTGCTCACAGCTGCCCAGGTTGGCAGCAATTCCACAGCTGCACCAGGCTTGCTGCTGCCTCAGGAGCCATCAGCATCCATCCCAAGCCCTGCTGCTCACCTCATAGACATCGGGGGTGTTGACGAAAACGTTCCCAAGGTTCAGAGTAGGAGAGCTGAGTTCAACCAAGGGTCCTTGGCCTTCCCCTCTGAGCTGCAGGGGCAGCCTGCTCTCACAGCCTGGGGAGAGATGTCCATTGCAGTACAATCATTCCCTCTGCTCCACTCCATTTTCCAGGCTGCCTCAGTGCTAGTCCCTGACTCTGAGCTGGATGCAACCAGCTCCTGATGCTGCAGGAAAAGATATGCACCCTTCTCTTCCCTCAGGACATATCCCCTGAGGCTGACTTGCAATTTCTAACCCGTTTCCTGGGCTGCTTTCCAATTTGAGCCACCAGTTTGCTGAGTTTAAAACATCTCTGGTGCCTGTAGTGACACGCCATGGAGTTATGGGTAGAAATGGAGAGAAAGGAGATTTAGGTGAGATAGTAGGGAAGAAATTTTCCCTGTGAGGGTGGTGAGGCATTGGAGCAGGTTCCCCAGGGATGTTGTGGAGGTTCCAGCCCTGAAAGTGTTCCAAGCCAGGCTGGATGGGGCTTGGAGCGCCCTGCTCTAGGGGGAGGTGTCCCTGCCCATGGCAGGGGCCTTGGGACTAGATGATCTCTAAGGTCCATTCCATCCTTACCATACTGTGATTCTGTGCTTTCCTTCCCATGCACCTAGAGGAGCTTTGAAATCCATTCAGTGCAGGCACAAAGCTCCTATGGAGTTTGGCAATTCCCAAACTCCCTGGCCCAGGAGCACAGGACTTTGTTGCCCAAGTGCTCCCCTTGTGACACTCAGCACTGTGTTCTATTGCCACAGACTGAGAGCTGCAAGGTGACAACTGCCACACAGGGAGAGAAGCAGCTGCTGGCCAAGGCTGCTCCCTCTACCAACAGCCCGGGCTCAGGGGGGCTCAGCCCCCTCTGCTCTGCTGCTGTCTGGGCACTGGGAGGTGATCCAGGCTCAGGGAGCCCATTTCTAACTCAGCTCCTACCACCTGATGATGGATCCATGGCAAATGGAGCCATCCTGGAGGCCAGGGGCCTGCAGGGGCTGAGTGCTTGTTCACTAAAGCTGTTCTGCTCTGGAGCTCTCTGGCCTTTGAGGGAATGCTGGCAAAGCCATGGCATGAAAACCTCTCCCTGCACTGCCTGGGCTGTTCTGGGATCACTCAGGCACACACAGCATTCTGAGCCCTGGCCTGGCACGGGAGACTCCCTGGGAGCTGCAGGGCCAGGGGGGATGTGCCAGCACTGCCCTGCTGACCAGGGACTCTTCCCAGCACTTCCATGGGAGCCCAGCGGGCGCAGGCTGGCACCATGGCTTCACTGAGGGGGAGAGAGGCAGGGCAAAGGAGCTGCACCTGAGATGCTGCAGTAAGCCACACTTCTATACTCCAGTGCTTCCAGGGGTTTGAAGGTCACCTTGATTTCAGCTGAACAATTCGGCCTGATTTCTCCCTCCTACAGCAGAAAGAGACAGCAAAACCTTGCTTTGCAAACTTCACATTGCTTGTTTTCACCACCCTCCTGTAAGCCTTTGTTTAGAGCATCAGTGATGAGTGAACAACACAAGGAGCCAAGGAAACACTCCAAACCCAGCCCAACACAGCTCTCAATGCTCAGCTGATCAGCTCCCACTCTCCACAATATTCCTGCTGCTCTGACACAAGCTCTTGGGCACATCATGCTGCTGTCAGCTACAGTGGGATGCAGCTGCCACTGTGCCCTGCTGGCTCTTGGCCTTAGATGGGCCATAGCTGTAACCAAGAAGAGAACATGATCCCCGTCCTTGGAAATAAAAATATTAGTTTAACCTGTATTGAAAGAAAGCAGAGGCTGGCATTATTCTAGGGTTTACTCCAAGATGAGAAGGGATGTTGCACTGTGCACACACCAGGCATTCATCATCTCTCACAATGCCAGTACTCAGAATCAAGGCTCTGGTTGATGGGAGCATGTGGCAGTTTGCTTGCATCACCAGAAAAGGAAAAGGTTTTCTGTCCCTGTGTGCAGGACAACTCCAAAGGCCCATTTCAACCTTCCACCCTTGTGTCCAGGCTCAGAGATGACGCTGGAAGGGACACTCAGAAATAGTGCAAGGCATGGTTACAGGAGGGGATTGGCATTTCTGTCATTAACCTTGGGCTGAATTTGGCCTCCTTTTGCCAGGGAACAATTGCAAGCTCCAGGTCAGTGTGTGAGCTGCCAGTGCTCCAACAGCCTCTGCTGAGCCCCACGTGTGGGGGGAGCCCCTGTCTACAAGAACTGCTCCCTGGGACACTGACAGGACACGCAGGCAGTGCCTTGAGCTCCAGCCTGGCAGCAGAGCTGGGCTTTGTCAGGCTCCCAGCCCTGCCTGCAGCCTGCAGGGCACAAATGCTTTCAGCAGCAAGCCCTGCAGCCTCACCAGAAACTCCATGTCCTCCCTGCCAGCACATGGGGCCAGCTGAGGATCTGCCCATTGACCGCAGCCAGGGAAGGGATGGGGGTAGGGAGTAGGGTGGGTGGGAGGACGGGGGGGGAAGGAGGAAGAGAATGTTCTCAGCTATCACTTACCATTGGCTCAATGAAAAAAATGTCATCAGAGAACAGGATGGGGCCTTCTTGCACCTTTGCCATCTTCTCCTGGACCATGCTGCTCAGGAGGGCACTGTGATCTCCACAAGAGCCATTCACCTTCTCCGTTTCTTTCTCCTCTGGGAAGTTTTCCTGGGACACCTCTTTCGGCAGCCACAGCAAACACTTCCTGCAGCCCCAGGGAGAGACAAGGCCAGCAGATGGTTTCATGAGCCACAGATTTGCAGAGAGAAGTGTGAGCACAGGAGAGCAAAGCACTTGAGGAGGAGCAGCAGCAGCTCCCCAGCAAAGGCTGAGCCCAAGCCACGAGGGTCCCACAGGGATCAGAGGACAACTTGCTGTTCCCTGGCCCAGCAGGGAGTTTCACTCCACACTTGCAAGCTCAGCAGAGGTTTCCAAAGCCAGCATCCCTCCAGAGAACCTCCTGCCTCAAAGCCTCTGCCATAGCTGAGGGAGAATCTACCAGCCATTTCAAGTGGCTTTTCCTCCCACTCAGCTGCTTGGGAGGGCACAGAAAGATCACAGAGCACCCACTGCAGCATTTCCCTGCCAAGGGGAGACAAAGCTGGCTTGCAGCTACGTGTTACCAGCATCACTCTTTGTTTCTTCCATTTTGGACCTACCCGGTTCCCTACTCTGCCTTTCACAAGAGCATCCCAGAGCACTTCCACAGGAAATTGATGAATTCAGGCACCGAATCCCTTCAGGGACATTCAAGTTTTTATATGCAATATGCATGAAAACAGAGCCTCTGAGAGGGGAAGGAACTTTGTTGTGCAGGAGGGAGACAGCAAACTCCTGGAGAGACCTTTCCATGAGCCAGAGCTTTTTGGATCCCATCCCAGTGCATGGCACTAGAATGTCCTGAGAGGGAAAGGATCCTGCACTATCTTCTCTCACAAAAAATCCTCTCTGCTCTGAGAGCTCAAAACCTCTCTGACAGCAGCACAGGGACACACAACCAGCCTGCATGGGCAAGGAGCTTTTGAAAGAACTAAGGGGAAAAAAGAGGGTGTATCACCTTTGGAAAGAGGGACTGGCAACTCAGGAAACGTTTAAGGATGTTGCCAGGTCATGTAGAAAGAAGAGAAGAGAGACAAGAGCCCAATTAGGACCTGAGGAAATCCAGTCATCACAACCAACCTTTCCTTCCCAAAATGCCATCCCTGGTTGGAGTATAAATGACCTGGAATGCTGAGTGCTGAGCTCCTGAAGCCCAGGGACACACACCCCAGTGCCGGGCATGGTTTACTTGGCCTAAACCATTCAAAAGCACCAACATCCCCTGAGGCCACATGTTAGCTCAGTCTTGGGCCTGTATCTCACTGAAATGCATCTTTCAAACCAACCTCCTCTTCTCTTCATTCTCTTCTTCCTCAGTAGAAAAAGCCTTCCACTGGAAGTGGGCTGTGATGTTACTCCTGTTTTCAATGAACAGGGTTCTGTGGCTTGACATGGTGGTGAAAGTCTTGTCAAGCTCCACGGAATTTGTGCTCAGCCCAACGTTGACATCTACAACTTCTCCCTGGAGCTTTGTGTGGATTCTTTCTTCACCTGGAACAAAGCAAAGGGGAGTCTTTGCTCAGCTCACTGGCTGATGGAAGCACAAGGAACAGAGCAAGGCACAGGGCACAGAAGAAAGTGTCCCAGTTTTGCGCTGAAGGAGCAGTTCTGTGGACCACTCCATTGATCACATCCTTCAGCTCTGTGTGTACAGCGTGAGGATGTCCTGGGCACCTCCTCAAACACCTTATTTCTGAGGGTGTTTGTAGAGATTTGGCCCTAAGGTGACAGGATGGACAGGGAGATTGGTCCATGTGCTCCGGTGACCCACTCAGATCACCAGGATTTCTGCATCCAAGTCCTTCACGTGACAGGGCTGAGGAGCCCTGCTCAGTCCTGCCTTGCCCAGGCTCTCGCCAGGCATCCCAGGAGACTCCTGTCTCTCCTGATGCCTTGGATCCCTTCTTGCTGACCAGCAAATATGCCTGGGGCAGGTGGGCAGCAAAAGGAGGCCCAGAGGAACAAGTGAAGTGACAGCCCACAGCAGGAGGGGACACAGGTGAGGAAACACAACCAGCCTGGCTCTGCAATGTGACAAACCACTACAGAATGAGCACCATGAAAATCATCTCCCTGTCCAAACCCACAGCCACATCAGTCTTTAAATATTTTATACTGTTCTGATCTGAAAAACCAAGCTGGAGCATTGCAAATCAAATAAGAAAGGGACAAAGGAAAGATTAGTGAGTACCGAGCAGTTTCTACATTAAGACTGAATGGGATCCCTCAGTCTAGAAATCAAATGGGAGATAGATGTGAGAGGTTTGTAACAGCTTGAACAGCCTGGGAAATGGGGACAGGGAACAATTTGTTTTGATTCGACACAAAAAAGGAACTTGAGGGCCTGAAAATGTTATTAGGCAGAAACTACATCTATGTGTAAGGGCCACATAGAGAAAGGGTCTGTGGCAAGCCAGTGGAGAAGCAGCATATGGGACAGAGGTGTGCAAGAAACCCATTGCAATGGAGAGAGTCTGATGGAGACCTCACCTACAGCACTGCCCAGGAATCAAATAAAACTTCACCCAGGCATAGCCACATGGTAGTGGAGAATCAGAGTTCCTCCTTCCTCCACTCAGCAAGTCCCAGCAAAACAGCAGTCAAAAATCTTTGCCTTTCTCAAGCCCCTAAACACCAAGGAGTTCTCAGTTTGCTTTGGGGTAAAGGTGAACAGGGCAGGCACCTCTGGAGGGAATGCAGGGGATGGACAGCAGGCAGCCATGTGCAGAACTGTCCTGTGCCCTGCAGGGCCCAGCACTCACCTGAGCTGCAGCACACGGCCAGGGAGCCGCAATGGGCACCGCTGGCCAGCGGGTGAAATGCCACTGTCACCTGCACGGTGTCACCAGCGCCCAGAGCTCCTGTGGCCGGCACCACGGAGAAAGGACTGCAACACAGAGAGAGGGGTCAGGCCTGGGGACACCTGGCCATGAGATTCCTGCTGCACTGCAGCTCCCTGCAGCTCCCTTGGGCAAGCAGGGAGCAAACCAGGCACAGGCAGCACAAGAGACAGAACAGACAGGATCACAAACAGCCACCGAGCCACTGCTGACAAGATCCAGCCCTCACAAGATCCTGGGGGTAAAATGACCTCAGCTCCCCATACTCTACATCCAGCTCCCTGCAATGAGCCTCAAGGCTCCCACTGCCAGAAATCCCATCAGAGAATGGTTTGTGAAAAGCACAGAGAGGGTTCAGAGCTATTTGCATGCACAACTTGACACTGACTGCCTCAGGAATTTCTCTTTTCCTGCTGCCTATAAAACTCATCTCAAGAGATGAAAATGTTAGGGCACTCCCTGTCCTGGGAGATTACACCCTAGGAATCAGACAAGGAGAAGGAACTTTTCCCTGAAGACCAAGGAATAGTTCCTGTTGCATTTGCAGTGTGCTTCTTTGGTTTATTTTACCTTGAAATCATTGTGATTTAGCCTAAAAGGGGCAACTTTTCTAAGCATTTCAATGAAAGCTGCTCTAAGAAAAGGAGCAATCAAAACTCTGAAAGAGTGCAAATGCAGATTAGAGCAATACAGTGACATGGAAACCCAAAAGGATGATGCCATTTACAGTCTGAAGGGTCCAATCCCAGCTAAATGAAGCACCATGAGCAGGAGCACATCAAGGAAGCAGAACAGGAGGTTTCTGTGTGTTTACCAGCAATGCAGTCTGGGACTCTGGGCTGTCATGCAGGCTGGTAACTGTTTGCTTGGCCCAGCAGAGAAACTCTGTGCAATGTGTTGGAAATAATGATGCAGATGTGTTGGTGCACTTTGGATTTAACAGGAGCAATCAGGATTTAGTCACCAGGTAAACAGCTCTTGCCTGACAAACACAAGACTCTGTGCTTTGATGCTCAGGGACAGCTCAGGGGAAATGTGCTTCTGCCCAGCAGCTGCTGGGCTTTGTGCCCTTCTACAGCCCCAGTGAGGAAACAAAAGTTCCTGGCCTTGGTGCTTTGTTGCTGGTCAATCTGTCACTTCAGATGTGTTCTGGGGACTTTGCTGATGAATGCATCACACACAAAAACAAAGAGAACATCCGCCAAGCTGAACTTTGTTCATGTCAGTAGTAACAGCTGATGAACTCGCTTCAGGTTCTGCTCATTAAGGACCTCTTGCTGTAATTATGGGCTGACCTGTTCCCATTGCCACTGGTGAGAACATCACTGCTGGCTGATGGAGAAGCCTTGGGCCAGCAATGTTCATGTGCTGGACGTGAGACTTTGGAGGGAGGGGAGGAAAGACAAGGCCCCAGCAGCCCCAGAGCCAGATCAGTGCTCGTGCTCCTGCATTTGCCCCGGGGCTGATGCCAGCACGGCTGCAGCTCTGCTGGGGCTGGGGGGATCAGGGCCTGCTGGGGGCAAGGCACAGCATTCTGTTCTTAGTCTTTGGCCAGAAATTTCACCGCAATAGAGAAGCTGCCAGTTAGGGGAATCCCTGGCCATGCTTCAGCACTACCTTCCATTCCATTCCCTTCCCACTCCTGCCCCATGTTACATGCTCCTGCCTTCAGGTGGCAGGATGGGAATAACATTCCAGGGATGACTTCAGAGCTTGCCTGAGAAAGAAGGTGTATTCTTCTTTTCAAATTATCAGGAGAAGAGGATCCAGCCAAGTTCAGGACTCAGCTGTCAGGTCTGGAAAACTGAGTGCAAATCAGCCCCCGCATCTCCTCCATCCCTGGGCTGTACCCACCAGACTCCTCTGTTCCTGCTGTAGCACTCATCTCTCACACACACCTGGCTCCCCAAGACCCAAAGACACAAGCTCCACAGCTAAACTTAACTCCTCTGAATTTCAGCCAACATCACTAAACTGCTCCCTGAGCCCACAGCTAGAAGAGCTGTGAAGGAGACATCCCTGACACTGTAAGAACCAAAGGAAAATCACTGCCAAGAGATAGGCCTGGAAAGCTAAATTTTGGGCTTTTCTCTGTTAATTGTGAGCTGCTCCTTAAGACACTTCTTATCCTGTTAGATCCATCCTCTCAATGAATCACTACTGCACCTGACAGGCAGTAAAGATAAGGTATGGAGGGGTTTTAAAAGGTTGTTTTCTTCTGCTTTTATAACTAGGTCCATTGACATGTTTGTTTCCTTGTATGGCATCTAAAGACAGGTCCATGTCTCCCAATGGCACCTTGCAACCCCCACACACTGCTCTTGCTTTGAGCAGTGTGTTTGCTCAGATGATTTCCAGAGGTCCCCTCCAGGACCACTGCAAAGCCACGTGCCCGTGGCCTCCCAGAGAATGGCTCTGTTTGGCTGACAGTGCTGAGGAAGCATTTCAGAAGCTGCTTGTGCTCAGCAGGGTGTAAGCCAGCTCCCAACATGTTCCAGCAGCCTCCAGGAAATCTGGGACGCAGAAAGCTCCAAGGCCACTGAAAGCAAGAGCAGATGCCTTCCATCCTGCTCACTTCCAGCCAGGCTGCAGGGCAGCAGATCCGATGCTTGGTTCCTTCTGTAGCTCTTTCCCAACTCCGCTCTCACCCAAAGCTGTTTGCACAGGGACAGATGAGCTGCCTCACCTCTGGGTGCTCAGCTGGTACCGAGCTGCCCGGGCACCGACATTGCGCACCAGCAGAGTCTGCTGGGTGCTGACCTTGACCTGACACTTGGAGAAGTCCAGCTGGGCAGGGAAGTCCAGCACAGCTCGGGCACCAATGGCCCGAATTGGCACAACGATCCTTTCCCTTGCAGTGAGGCACACCAGCTCGTGGCAATAATCCTGCAGGAAAAGAAACTGGCTCAGCACAGGACATTTAGTGCCATCCCCATGGCAGAAGAAAAACCATTTCCTATACCCCTTCAAGGCCATCAATTTACCTATTGCACCCTCAAATGAACACGAAGTTCTACTACTATGTCACATTTTAAAGGCACCAGTGCACTTTGCAAAATCCGTCTCAGTGGCATTCAGCTCTTGTGTCACTTGGGTCATACGGATAACAGCCCTAGGCCACCATCATTTTTACTCTAAACTTTAATGATGTTAAAGAATTCCTAAGCCCCTTCTAAGCAACATGGAGCTGGGGAACACAGGACATTGCTCTTTAGGCTTCTGTATTCCCACTTTCTGAGAATAGGACAAAGTGTTCAACTGACTCTAAGCAGCAAAAGGAAGAGGAGAAAACAGCTGCACCCAAAGACATCCTGCACCTCTGGCTTGGTGCAGAAACATCGGTTGGCTCACAACTCCCCTCTAACTTTGCCTGTCCAACCAAGTCAGGAGAAGAACAGTGCTAAGAGGTAGCAGGATGCTGTTGGAAAAGGCCTCTCTGTTTCCCTGCCAGGCTTCCTCCCTTCCATGCCATGCCCTCAACCCTTCTGTATGAACAAGCCTCCAGATCAGAACATGAACCCTCCAGATCCCAGCACTGAGATCAGACTTGCCAGGGCCTCAGCACTGCTGTTCAAACCTCCCCACAAAAGCAGCTTTGGCACAGAATGGGTGCCAGCTGACAGAGCAAGCACAGCGACAGGCATGAAGACAGAGCCCCAGCAGTGTCACTGCCACGGGCTCTGGGCTCACAGCTCTGCCTGCAGCTTGTACCTGCCCTACACCAGCTCCTGCAGGCAGGTGTCCAAGTCCCCTGCAGCTCAGCAACCTCCTGCTGACCAAGGGCACCCAGAGCCCAGTGTGCCTGTGCCAGGCCGGGCTCACGGGCACAGCACGTCCTCTGCCCTGGCCCTGCAGCTGTGCCATGCTCACTTGTGCTCTGGGACAGCACAGCTGCGAGGCTGCACAACAGAGGGGCTGAAAAAGCACCGGCTTTGCTCCAGCCCAGGGGCACGCAGGGAAGCTGTTGGCAGTCCAGGAAGGAGGAAAGCTCTCTGACCTCTTTGTTCCTCTGGTGTTTTCCATCAGAATGATACCCCTTCCACTGGACCTAGAGATGGCCCAACATCTATCAACAGCCCTCTGTCATTTTCATCCTGTTTCCTGTGCATCTTCCCTTGGCAATGCTCAGCAATGTGCAGGGAGGGGAAGCAGAGCCTGTCAGGCCTGGCTGCAGTGCCTGCCAGCAGTGCCAAGGTGTGACTGGCTGCAGGCTGCCTGCCCACGCCTGGAGCCCAGCTCACAGCATGCAATGGGCTGGAGCCAGAGTGCAGGGAAAACAATGGCTGTGGAGATCATTGTGTGCTTTGGCTCCTCCAGCCTCACCTGGTTCTTGCTGGGGGTGAAGCGGATGCGCACAGGGGCAGAGGCGCCCGGCGGCACGGCACGGTACGCATCGCTGGAGCTCACCAGCTGGAAGTAAGGTGAGCTCTCCATGGAGACCTTCACCACGTGAAGAAACTGCAGCAAAGACATGAAATTATCATTTTGCCACTTGTGGAAACAGGACGAGAGGAGACCTGTCCATGCCCTGCTAACATCCCTCCCTTGACCCTCTTCCAAAGCACTTTCAGCTGAGCAGGCACAGGCACATCATTCACAAGGCTGAACTTGAATCCCTTCTCTCTGGCTCCAGCATTTGGCCAGGGCCATAGGGCAGTGCCTGCTGGGAAGGAAGGGCTGAGCAGGTCAGCACCAGCAGGATGGAGACACAGCACCTGAACCAAGTCACCTGCATATTCAACAAGGCCAAAAACCTGCTGGCTTCTGCCTGCACACAGGCATCAAGTTGTCATGTTCCAGAGGGGGAATGTGCTACCTAAAAGCAAACCAGCACATTACTGTGGGGCAAGGAAGAAATTCCCTTCTGGCAGAGCAGGTTTGGGTAGGGACTTTCTGGGGGATACAGTCAGGCAGGCAGAGCAGCAAGACAGGAGACCAAACACTGTGGTCTTACTGGGAATAAAAGCAAACCTGAAAAGCAAAAGAAGGAATGAACACAGCAAGACAATCCCTAAAACAAGGAGATGGCAAAGAGAATTTAAATGGGCAGTAAAGCAGCAAGGAAGAATCTTAAAACCATGAGAGCAACCAGCTTGCCAAAAGTGACAGAAACACAGACAGGCGGTGTCTATTGACCATGGGGCTTCAGAGGCATTTTCTGCCTGGAGAAACAGGACCAGCGCTGACTGACAGTGTGGTTCCAGTATGCAAAGCCAATCTTGGCTCTCCAGGGCTTCCTGCTGCCTGTACAGGCAAGCTGGGCTGCTGGGCATTCCTGCCTGCAGCCAGCAGGCCAGGTTCTGCCCTCTGGGGCTCACAGACAGAGCACACATGCATTTTCTAGCACACTGATATCATCAACCCCTGAGCACCAAAATGCTCTCCAAAAGTCTAAACCAGATGATTTGGACTCCCTCCTGTCTCCTCCCACCAGCCCACTCTTGGCACTAGCCTCACTTGAGAAAATGTTTCCCTGACTGAAATTCAAATGGTCTCAAGTTTTCCTCTTTACAGTGGAACACAACTGACATTTTTCAACTGTTTCCCTCTCAGCTCTCTTGGGAAACTGCAAAACAATCCCAATTTCTTCAGGTGAAGGTGGAAACCTCCAGGAGCACATGGCTGTGGATGTGCTGTGCTTCTGCAAAGGGAAAGCAGCGCACCGTGTTGCTTTTGGAAAAGCTGAGCAGAACTGGATGAAGCTGAGCAGGAGCCTCAAGTGGCACCTAAAGGCCTCTCACTGCTTCTGCTCCATCACTCTGATTGCAGGGCTCTTGCAGAACACGGTTCCTGCAGGGCCAATGCCATTAGTGAGAAGTGATTCCAGCATAAAGTGCAGAAGGCTCAGCCCCTGAGCTTTGCCTGTGAGCTGCACAAAGGGAGCCAAACTGGCTGACAGAGGCAGAGATTCCTACCAGGAGCCAAGATTAACCAAGGACACACAGGGTGTGCTATAGACCCAAGGCCAAGCATGAGAGCAGGTAAGAACTGTACAGCCCTCAACATTCCTGTCAATCCAGAGCTTTCAAGAGAAGGAAACTCCTTTGGGATAGACACCATCAATGCCTGGCCAAAATCTGGGGACAGTTCCCAGCAGGAAGATTTCCACCATCTTGCAGAAGAAGGTGCTGAGACATTTTCTTCTGCATGTGCTGCAGCACATAACTTGCTTTGCTCTACACTGAGGGAATGACAGCACTCTCCTCTTCCAGCACAGTGTTAAAGCTTCGCGTGCCAGCACTTACCTTGTCCTTATTCATGAGAGACAGCACCATTTCAGAGACCTCCCGAGCGACGAAGTTCTGAAATACCAGCTCTGGTGGGGAAACCCCAAACCAGCTCTGTTTCGGGGCAGCTGACGGCAGCTGGAGAGGAGAGAGAGCAGGGAGAGCTTCAGCTGCTGGGAGGATGGTTCATGCAGGAGAATCTTCCACTGATCCCCAGTGAAGTACAGACTCTGGGGGAGCATGTCTGCCCAGCCCACACTGGGCAAACAGTGGCTCACCCACCTCTGCTCTGAGCTGATCCACAGCTGCTGGGCCACACAGAGCAGGCTCAAGCCAAGCTGCTCTTCTGGCATGGATTTCTCCAGGTTTCTTTCTCCAGAATGCCAGGCAGCACTTTCCTAAAACACAGCCCTGTGCCCATGTGGTCACAGAGCTCTGGGGCACTGACTGAGCACTCAAGGAGTAAGTAAAACCCATGAATTTACAGGAGACTCCATGGGAAAGGATTTGGGATGTCTTTTACTCTGAGACACGGAAACCAAGGACCACACAACTGCAAATATCTTTTTTGCTCTACAACTTAGACATCTGTAAGAAGAGCACAGGACCAGAGGAGGTGTGAGAGATGAGGTGACACTTGGCTGAAGCCAAAAGGTTATTAAGCAAAAGAATGGAATTTGTTGGTTCTGTGTGTTATTTGTGGTTTGCATTTGTTCCGGTTGGTTTGTTGAGTGTCACAGTGAGAGGGACAGGGTTGAAGACCTGACCAAAAGGAAGGAGAACGAGAAGGGAGGGGACAGAAAAGTTGGTGCTCAGTAGAGAATGGAAGCTCCTGAGTAGCCATCCAATGGCAAAGGGCACAGGGACCACCCCAGCCGGGTACAAAGGGGATACAAAGATTGCCATTTTCTCAGAGGGTGTGTGTGTGCGCTTGGCTCTCAGGGAGGGAGACATCCCCAGCTCAGCTGAATCCTTACTAAGAAACACTTTTTATTTGCTTTGATGATTTTGTTCCTTTTCATTGTATTTAAAAGTTAGTGTGTTCCAAAGAGAGAAAAAGGCAAAAATAAAAAGACAAATGAGCTGAAAATAAAAAGACAAGTGAGGTGAATGCTGAATGAGGATAAGGTTCAGTTATTTTCTCAGCAACTTGGGTAAAAGTAGAGTTGGTATCTCCTTTTTCAATGGCCTTTAAATGGGTGCTTTCTTGTCATTACTGCGATCTTATTTCATGCCATTCTAGAGGCACGTCTGGAATGACACAACAACAGCAAATGCTTCTGGAGCAGAGACATTGCTTGGAGAAAACTCTGCCCTGCTTTCTCTGCCTTCTCCAGCCACACTGCTGTCACTGCAGAGATGCAAGCAGCTCTCCTCTGTGACTTCACAGCAGACACATTCTGCTGAAGAGAGTGGCTGCAGCACACTGTCCCTTAGCTGTGCCCCTCCCTGAGGTGTTCCCAAGGCTCCTCTCCAGGACAATCCTTTACCTGGATTGTGTTCTGTGTCTCTTGCTGCCAATTTCCTGCTCAACAGCCCACCTCAGTCACTTACCCGTTTGGACTGTGCTTTATACCGAGCTAGTCCTGCCAGAAAGGCAGCTTTAAACACACCTCTGAGTAGGCACTGATCCAGATAAAGCACATCCATTCCCCTCTGCCCAGGGCCAGTCCCCTGGACATCTGGCAGCCTGCAAAATCTAACACCCCATCAGGGTCCAACACATTGTTCTAGCCCAAAGCAGTAATGCAATTTGTTGTGTTCAATCTGAAGTCATTCCTGCACATCCTTGGCCTTCAAAGGCCAACGCTGCCACTCTGCAGGGAATCCTGTGACCCCGAGCATTTGATGGTGACCTCACCAAAGCAAGAGGTGGCTCCTTCAGCAGGATAATGGCAAAGGGCAATTTTGTGCCTTTGTGTCCCCAGCCTTCCTCCCATTGTTTTAGCAATGGCAGCTGCACTCCAGCACACCCCAGCAGCTTCAGCAGAGGGTATTTGTGTTGCCTTAGTGCAGATCAGGACTCCCAGTCCACCACTCCCAGCACCTTGCAATGACAGCAGGACCTGGACACTGAGGTATTTTGCTGGAGGCAAGCCTGTCACAAACACACACCCTCTTCAAACTTCATGTGAAACAGAAAGGAAAAGAGCAGGAAAAGGCTACCTTTGGGCGAGTCTCACTCCTGTCTAGAAATGGGCCAATTCTGGGCAGGATACCTTCCCCAGTGCTGGCCTCCTTCTTCCTGCTGAGAAACTTCTCCCTCTGGAACTTAGAGGGAAGCAGCTGAAAGGCAAAAGTAAACCAGCTAGAGCCTCAGAGTTGTGCTTGTTCAGAAAGGCTTTTCGTGAACAAGTGGCACTGCTGAATAACTTGTGATCACAGCCACTAGGACAGTCCTGGAAGCCCTGGGAGTTTCCTGCTGAAATACTTAGCATCAGTCAATTAATAATACAGAGTGGAACACATATACTCCAGCCATATGGCTCTGTCCCATTGGCTTCTCCATGATTGCATGGGACATGGTTGGGGATTTCTGCTCTTTGGGCATTTGTTTCCTCTTGCGTTTCGTTGGATTGAGGCAGTGACCTTTCCAGAGAATGGGGAGGAGCTCTCAGAACTGCCTGAACTCCATCCCTGCACAACGCTCAGAACTCACAGCAAGGAGATATCGCTGCTGGATGAGTCCAAGAGATGCAAGAAAGGAACACTGTACCAAGACTGAGGTGCACAGGAATGTGTCTAGGTTTTAGTTCTCCCTGTTAATTGTTTTCTCTGTTTGGGCTGACAGAGCCCTCCACAGAAGAAAACAGAGGCATCTCCTTGACAGAGCCTCAGCAGTGGGGCATCTTCAGCCAAGTGAGCTGCAGACAGCAAGGGACCTTTGTGGCCCTGGCTCCAGCGCTGCCTGCAGGGCTGCATCTGTGCCCACACAGGAGCTGGGAGAGAACAGCTGCTTTGGAAGCTCTTCCAGCTGGGACCAGCCATGGCTCTCAAGGCTATGGGCAGAGTTTGAGCTTCCCCCCCCGACATGCCCAGGTGCCCAAGGGCAGGATGGTCAGAGCAGCACAGGTGAGTGCCCAGCCTGACAGAAGGAATTCCTGTGGCAAAGGGAAAGGGACAGAACACATGCTCAGGCCTTCAGCTGTACATTGGTTTCACTCGGCTCTGCTGGCACAGACAGGCAAGACACAGCTGAAGCATCCCACAGTGTTCCCTATTGCACCAGGACAGCCCCAGAAACAGCAGCACAGCACAAAGGGCTGGGCAGGGGCTCTGCAGCTTCACAGCACTGCTGGACAACAGGGGCAGGGAGAGCAGGGACACCAGGGCAGTGCCAGCCTTAACACAGCCCCAGTGGGTACTCACAGTATTAGGCTTCAGCCCTTCCCTGGACAAAAGACGAGGTGTTGGTGTCTTCTTTGGCAATCCAGACGCCATTTCCAAGGGACGATGTTGCAGGTCAGCGACAATGCCTCAACAAAACTGGAAGGAGCAACAATGGAACTCTGAAAATCCACAACCCAATTCGTGGCAGATTCAAGGCATATTCTGCTGCTAAAAATGTTACATTACTTGAAAGTAGCTAAGTGCTTGTTTGGTGTAAGTAGCTAGTATAGTTAGGCCTCTAGTTGGACTGTATTTGAACTATATGGCTACCTTGTGCAATTCAAAGTTAGATCATACTGAAACCTGGAGCTAAAAATCTGAACATTAATAACAGTTCGAACAGACAAAGCTGTAGCTTAAATATTACTCAAAAATAGCTAGAGTGGGCCTCCTCTTCTTTAGGCTAAAGCACCCTTGCTCTATCAGCTGCTCCTCACAGCTGAGACACTAATGAGAGACTGGAATGTTATGGCTAATGGCTTAAATATCATTATAAAGGACTTTCTGCCCATTGTGACAAAACTGTATAAAGAAGCTGCGACCACCCAAGCCCACCCTTCCCTGAAAATGCCTCCTGACTGGAACTAGGCACTGTGAGTTAAGCTGCCTAAGAGAACTTGAGACAAGATCAAGGGGACACTATTGTCCCATTACCTCAGGTCTGGGGAGAAGTAAACAAGGCTGAGGAGAAAAACCTATCCACAACAAAGCCAAACTCAGCAGCTGTCCTGAAAATCACCTCTGTCTGGGTTCAGGCTGGGGAAGTCATAGCCACAGACTCTTCTGCTGAGGCCAGGTTTGCACACAAACCTCCCAGCAAAGACCTCCACAGTGCCTCCAGACCCATTCCTGAGGCCTGCACCTGACCACTGCAGGGCATGCAAAGCAACAGAACAAATCAGAAAATCCAGAACCCAACTCATGGCAGACTCGAAGGATATATGGGTGCTAAAGATTTTGTATTTTCTGAAAGTAGCAAGAGACAGAGTCCAACTTGCCCCCCCCCCGGGAGGTACCTGGGCAAGGTATCATCTTGCCCAAATCTCCATTAATCCATTGGAGTCTTACATTTTGCCAGACCTCACCACAGAGAAGACCACAAGAGGATTTAATGGTAGGCAAATGGGATCCATGGAATGGTGATATTTTCTACTAAATCTCTCTCTGTCACTCTCTTTCTCCTCCCCTCCTTCCCAAACTCCATCCCCCTCCCACTTTTTCTTTTCTTTCTCTCTCTTTCTCCCTCACATTTACTGTTCCATAAAATCCAGACCATTGACTTTGGCATATGGTCTCGTTTGCACCTCAACACAGAGGCATCTCCCTAAAAATTTTAAAACCCAGATGATAAAAACCCACTGAAACTTGAACAGAACTCATTCACCTTTAAGCAGTTTAAGCAGTTACTATAGGACAAAAATGTATAGACTACTATCTTTAGAAAATGTTGCATTTCTGCAGTAAAAAAAGCACTATCAGTAGTCCATTTATTGGTCATCCTCTCAGGTGTACATGTCACTGAACTACTGCGCCAGAAGACTGACACGATCACATCCTCTATTTCCCTTTGGCATTCTCTTTCAGAGCTGCCTGTGTGCTGCAAGCCTGTGGCCCCAAGAGCTCAGCTGGCCCTCTTCCCTCACCCTCCATAGGCAGCTGCCAGTCCCTTTCACGTGTCTGTCCTGTGACCGCATGCTCAGCGTGCAGGTTCCTGGCCAGTGAGTAGCACCAGTGCATCAGGGGCAGCAGGGCTGGCATGGGGGGGGGGAGGGTGCCAGCAGTGACCCGCTGTGCTGGGCACAGGGGTGACAGTGTCTGCTTGGGAGGGGCTGATGTGGGGAGCCCCTGTGCAGCCCTGCCCATCAGCAGGGCCTATGGGGGCTCATCCCAAGGGCTACAGGCAGCGAGATGCCATGGGCTACAATCCCATGGCCTTGGGTTGCTGCCTCCAACAGGAACAGGTTCGTTGTCCCCTGCCACACACCTGTGACTCCTGCCCTCCCCAGGCACCCCGAAAAACTCCTGTATTTGCAGCCGATGCCTCCTAGCAAGGAGCCACCGCCCAGCCAAAGGTAAGGGCTCTGAGGACACGTTCCCCGCGCCTGGGGTGCAGGGTAGCCCTGACACAGCAAGGAGGGCTCTGCACCTGGGCTGGGGCAGAGG
This sequence comes from Melozone crissalis, assembly GCF_028551555.1. Classification (NCBI taxonomy): domain Eukaryota; kingdom Metazoa; phylum Chordata; class Aves; order Passeriformes; family Passerellidae; genus Melozone; species Melozone crissalis. Next base: position 546,170 of record NW_026535912.1, read on the forward strand.
AGCCTGGGGGGACGGGGCAGGGTAGGGGAGCAGAAGGCAGCTGTGGAGGGCCAGTGCTTGCCCCAGGGCTGGGGGCTTTTGCATTCCTTGCCTTGCACTGCTCTGTCTGGCCCACTTCTCTGTCCCAAGGTTGCTGAAAGCACATCTGATGAGCTGTGTCTGTTTTCAGTCTGAGCTCAGGCTTGGTGGGGAATTGTGTGCCTCCTGTGAAAGGAGTTCCCAAAACCAATCCCTGCAGCTGGGACAGCGCAGCTCCTGCCAGCTGGTGTCCTGTGCACAGGGACCTGCCATGGCCATGGCCAGCACACCTTGCTGTGGGGACAGAGCCAGCAGATCAAGCCTGGTGGGATGGGCTTGGGGCTCCTGCAGCAGGTGGACAGGAGCTGGCAGGGACATGCCCCTGCAAGCAGCACTGCTAGTGCCCTCCCTGGCACAGCAGGGTGATGCCCTGCATGCCACAGGGCTGGGCACTGAGCCTCCTCTGTCCCATCCCACAGGAGGCTGCTGGTCTGTGCCAGTGTCCCCCGTATGCCTCAGATCTCTGGGGACCATCAAAGCAGCAGTTTCACGATGCAGAACATCAAGGCTTCCCCACATACAAGTGCACAGCTGCAGCGTCTCCTGGTACACCACAACAAGGTAGGTGTGATGAAGGTAGAGACACAGAATGGTGACTGAGGCTTTAAGCATTGCTGACTATCCAGGAGGAATCTGTGTCTTCAGTCCCCAGGGAGACCTGGGTTGGGAGGATTATTGGGGGGTGCTGGATTGGGCCCTGCATTGCAGCCAGCTGCCCTCTCCTCCTCAGCCTAGTGTGACCCTGCTGCACAGTGATGGACACATCTCGAGGGGCCGTAATGACCAGCATCGCACGGCGACCAGGACACAGGATGTGTCAGATATGGCCCTGTCAGGGCAAGGGGGTCAGTGACGACAGGGGGCTGATTATCTGCAGGGTGCTAGCTGGGGGATGAGTAGGGCTCTGTGTACAGAGCTGGGTTATGTGGCATGGGTATTTTGCGTCTGGGGTAAGAAGGAAGGGGCAGAATGGAGCAGGAGGACTGGCACATGGGGCAACTGAGCTTGGAGCTGGAGTAACGTGGGAGAATGGCCATGCCCAGTGTGGGACAAGACCTTGAGTCCTGGTGTGCTGGGGCCAGCACCTGTGGCGGCTCACCCTTGTCCTTCACCACCCAGGCCCTGCCGCCTCAGGACAGCACCGGCCAGGCACAGCTCCTCGACAGCTCTCATGGGCCCCAGGGCTCGAGCAGCCTCTCCAGCCCCGCCAGACATCAACAGCCCCTGGTCAGCTGGAAAGGACTCAGCGCCCAATGCTCGACCTGGGACATCTTGTCCGAAGCGAGAAACACCTGTGACAACTGTCATAAGGAACTTGACTTTTTACTTGTATATAATAACTAAGTTGGTTGTATATAGTTATTAGGTTAATAAAAACTGTTAAAATTACGGGCAGAGCCTTGTCTCACAGCCTGCCTCTCCCCAGGCTCCCTGGTGCTCCTTCAGCTCCTTCCCCCCTGCTGTGGTTCTGCCCCCGGGCTGAGCAGTTCGAGCCCCGGGCCAGGCCCTGAGGCCGCTGCTACTCCCGCGGCGCCTGCGGGGCAGCCCTGAGGCTCCGGGCCGGCTGTGGGAGCAGGAGCCGCGCTGCAGAGCCCGCGGCCCTCACGGGCTGCGAAGGCACGGGCAGATGGCCATGGGGCCCGGCTGGCAATGCCGGCGATGCTGCTCTCAGCTGCCGCCTGCAATCCTTACAGGCAGCCCTCATGCCGGCTCAGGAGACGCTCAGAGCCGTGCCCGAGGGCTGGCCCCGACCCGCGGCCCCCAAGGGCACTTGTCCCTTCATCTCTGCACTGCCACATTCCGAGCTCCCTCCTCCCCTTCCTTTCTGCGGGGCAGCATTAGGGGCTGGCCCAGCGGCTTTCCTCCCGCACAGCCGGCAGCCCCTTGCCCACAGCTCCCTGGCGGGAGCCAGAGCTGCTTTCCAGCTGGGCAGCCCCGCCGTGTCCCGCAGCCCGGGCCGGCTCCTGCCCGCTGCCGGCGAGGCCTGGCGGCTGGGCCCGGCCATCCCGGGCCATAGCAGCTCCCTGGCCAGGGGAACACAGCCAGACATGCGGGGACACACAGCAACACAAAGGGGACACACGACGGGCACCGTTTCCCGTGTCCCCATTGCCGCAGAGCAGTGCTGTGTGCGGGGCTGGCACAGACCTGGGCACAAAGGAATGTCTGTGCTGTCACTGGAGAAAGGACACGGCAGGGGTGCTGCTCACGGATGAGGGTGCTTGGGGCTGTGGGGGCTCTCCGACCTTCTTACACCTGCGGAGGTCGGGGCAGTCTCTGTCCCTCTCAGCCCTGGTGTGACCCCACCCAAACATCATCGGGGTCAGAGGGACAGAGACACCCGCAAACCCCCAGAACGGCAGAACCTGGGATTTGATTTGGGGCTGAGGATTTAGGAAGGGGCTGGAATTGGGGCTGAGTTGGAGTTGGGGCTGAGATTTGGATTAGAGCTGGGATTGGGGTTAAGGCTAGACATGGGATTGGCTTTGGGCTGGGGTTGGGTTGTGGTCTGGGGCTAGACAAGTTTGGAATTGGGATGTGATTAAATACAGAACTGTGAGTTTGTCTAAACGTGGAGTGAGATTGAGAGCAGGATCAGGGTCAGGTTTGGGACTGAGCTCACCCAGAGCGGGACAGAGGGGATGTCACTGCAGGATGTCCCTGCCATCATCCCAGCCCTCCTCAGGCACCTCCAAACATGAGGGGCAGCTGGGTGCCCCAAGATCCAGGTGCTCGCACACTGCCCCACCATACCAGGCAAGCATTCCCTGAGGGCAGCCCTGACTGTGATCCTTAGGGCTCTGGGATCAGCCCTCACATCCCTGTGGGAGAAGCTGCAGACAGGATGAGAGATTTTTCGCCCCCTCTTCCCTGTGGAAAGATGAAGCCCAGCTGCCCTTTCCTTCTGGTGCCTCCTCTCCTCAGCTGAGGATGTCAAACTTCCCAGGAGCAGGAAAATCCCCATTCCCTGTTTCCTTGTGGCTGCAGCTTGGAACACCCACCCAGAATTAAGGACTTTCTGACCACCCTGCTGAATGACACTGGGAGGAGATTTGTGAGAAAGGGAGGAAATTGTATTTCAATAGTAAATAAAAGGCGCAAAATTATTGCTTTCTGTCACATTTGTTTTCAGTCAGTTGCACTTCTGGTCCCAGGCCAGAGAAAAGGGTGGGGCAGGGGGCTGGGAGAGGCGGGGGGGCCGGGAAAAGGTTGCGTTGGTGCTCGATGAAGAGATGCAGGGGGGTCTGGGTTCTCAGGAATGGGGGTGCCAGGGGGATCTCAGGGTCATGAAAATGAGGGGGGGAGGGCAGGGACGTGGAGAGGTAGAATGGACTTCCAGGGGGTCCTTGAGCCCAGGAAAGGGGAGTCCAGGGTTTCCCAAAAAGGGGGGACCAGAGTGGGGTCACCCGGGATGTTCGGAAAGGGGGAGCTCAGGGGGTCTCTGGTTTTGCAGAAAGGTGTGCCTGGGAAAGGCAGGAATGGGAGACCAAGGCGTTCCACGTTGTCCCAGAGTCAAGCCCACGCCAAGTCTGGAGGCTGGGAGCCATGGGATGGCCGGGAAAAAGGGAGCAGCGGGTCATGATGTCCGAACAGGAGGATTCAGGGGGCCCCTGTGCAGGCTAAGGGGAGCAGGGGGGTCCGGTGCTGGCAGTGGCGGTTCAGGGTCCCGGTGCTGGGGGTCCCACTCCCCCCTGGCCCCCCACGAGCGCCCTCAGCCCCAGCGCTGGAGCCATCGCGCTGCTCCTCCTCACTGCCAGTGTGATCCCCGGATGATCCCAGTAGAACTCAGTCACCCAGGAGCTGCTCCCAGGATGATCCCAGTACAGCCCAGTCACTCCCAGTCCTGGCATCCCCCCAGGCCTCTCTGCGTTCCGACCTGTCCCGGCTCCATCCCCGCCCCTCCCGGGGGCTGCGAGGGCTGCGGGAGCGGAGGAGGAGGAGGAGGGAGGGAGGAAGAGGCGGAGCTGGGGAGGAGAGGGGGAGGCAGGCGGCTCCGGCGCTGCCTGAACTTGCAGCAGCCTCTTGTCCCCTCCTGTCAGGGAGTTGTGCAGAGCCAGAAGGTTCCCCGTGAGCCTCCTTTTCTCCAGGCTGAGCCCCCTTCCCTGCTGCCTCAGCCCCTCCTGCTGTTCCAGCCAGGGTGGGATACTAGTGCTGCAAAGAGCACTGTACAGACCTGGCATAGGTGCCTTTATCCGCACATTTTAACCTTTCATTAGTTACACAAAGACTCTTGGGAAGGCCCAAACTGCAGTCAGTCGCCGCAGTGCCAATCTCCTTTGCAAATCCCTGCGGCCCCGCCCGGCCCCGCACTCGGTGCCGCGGTTGCCCGGAACCGCGCCCGGGCCCTCAGCGTCTGTGACAGCGGCGCGGCCTCAGTTGCCTGAGAGCGCGGCCCTGGCTGGGTGTGCGCAGCCTGGGCTCCTGCAGGCGGCTGCACCGGGCCATTCGCCAGGTGAATTGTCGGCGTAGAGAATTGCTAAAGGTGCAGAGCATTGGCCTCTGCGAAAAGCGCCGCAGCATGCAGAACACTGGTGTCTGCTAGGGAGTCCTGAATTTCATTTGAAGGTAAAGACCGACTAAAGTTGAACTTTTTGGTTTTGTTTCATCTGTGCTCTGAAAGAGAATGCCAAAGGGAAATAGAGGATGTGATCATGCCAGTCTTCTGGCACAGTAGTTCAGTGACATGTACACCTGAGAGGATGACCAATAAATGGACTACTGATTGTGCTTTTTTTTAGTGAAGAAATGCAACATTTTCTAAAGATAGTAGTCTATACATTTTTGTCCTATAGTAACTGCTTAAACTGCTTAAAGGTGAATGAGTTCTGTTCAAGTTTCAGTGGGTTTTTATCATCTGGGTTTTAAAATTTTTAGGGAGATGCCTCTGTGTTGAGGTGCAAACGAGACCATATGCCAAAGTCAATGGTCTGGATTTTATGGAACAGTAAATGTGAGGGAGAAAGAGAGAGAAAGAAAAGAAAAAGTGGGAGGGGGATGGAAGTTGGGAAGGCGGGGAGGGGAAAGAGAGTGACAGAGAGAGATTTAGTAGAAAATATCACCATTCCATGGATCCCATTTGCCTACCATTAAATCCTCTTGTGGTCTTCTCTGTGGTGAGGTCTGGCAAAATGTAAGACTCCAATGGATTAATGGAGATTTGGGCAAGATGATACCTTGCCCAGGTACCTCCCGGGGGGGGGGCAAGTTGGACTCTGTCTCTTGCTACTTTCAAACAATATAAAATCTTTAGTACCCGTATATCCTTTGACTCTGCCATGAGTTGGGTTCTGGATTTTCAGATTTGTTGTGTTGCTTTGCATGCCCTGCAGTGGTCAGGTGCAGGCCTCAGGAATGGGTCTGGAGGCACTGTGGAGGTCTTTGCTGGGAGGTTTGTGTGCAAACCTGGCCTCAGCAGAAGAGTCTGTGGCTATGACTTCCCCAGCCTGAGCCCAGACAGAGGTGATTTTCAGGACAGCTGCTGAGTTTGGCTTTGTTGTGGATAGGTTTTTCTCCTCAGCCTTGTTTACTTCTCCCCAGACCTGAGGTAATGGGACAATAGTGTCCCCTTGATCTTGTCTCAAGTTCTCTTAGGCAGCTTAACTCACAGTGCCTAGTTCCAGTCAGGAGGCATTTTCAGGGAAGGGTGGGCTTGGGTGGTCGCAGCTTCTTTATACAGTTTTGTCACAATGGGCAGAAAGTCCTTTATAATGATATTTAAGCCATTAGCCATAACATTCCAGTCTCTCATTAGTGTCTCAGCTGTGAGGAGCAGCTGATAGAGCAAGGGTGCTTTAGCCTAAAGAAGAGGAGGCCCACTCTAGCTATTTTTGAGTAATATTTAAGCTACAGCTTTGTCTGTTCGAACTGTTATTAATGTTCAGATTTTTAGCTCCAGGTTTCAGTATGATCTAACTTTGAATTGCACAAGGTAGCCATATAGTTCAAATACAGTCCAACTAGAGGCCTAACTATACTAGCTACTTACACCAAACAAGCACTTAGCTACTTTCAAGTAATGTAACATTTTTAGCAGCAGAATATGCCTTGAATCTGCCACGAATTGGGTTGTGGATTTTCAGAGTTCCATTGTTGCTCCTTCCAGTTTTGTTGAGGCATTGTCGCTGACCTGCAACATCGTCCCTTGGAAATGGCGTCTGGATTGCCAAAGAAGACACCAACACCTCGTCTTTTGTCCAGGGAAGGGCTGAAGCCTAATACTGTGAGTACCCACTGGGGCTGTGTTAAGGCTGGCACTGCCCTGGTGTCCCTGCTCTCCCTGCCCCTGTTGTCCAGCAGTGCTGTGAAGCTGCAGAGCCCCTGCCCAGCCCTTTGTGCTGTGCTGCTGTTTCTGGGGCTGTCCTGGTGCAATAGGGAACACTGTGGGATGCTTCAGCTGTGTCTTGCCTGTCTGTGCCAGCAGAGCCGAGTGAAACCAATGTACAGCTGAAGGCCTGAGCATGTGTTCTGTCCCTTTCCCTTTGCCACAGGAATTCCTTCTGTCAGGCTGGGCACTCACCTGTGCTGCTCTGACCATCCTGCCCTTGGGCACCTGGGCATGTGCTGTGGAGGGAAGCTCAAACTCTGCCCAAAGCCTTGAGAGCCACGGCTGGTCCCAGCTGGAAGAGCTTCCAAAGCAGCTGTTCTCTCCCAGCTCCTGTGTGGGCACAGATGCAGCCCTGCAGGCAGCGCTGGAGCCAGGGCCACAAAGGTCCCTTGCTGTCTGCAGCTCACTTGGCTGAAGATGCCCCACTGCTGAGGCTCTGTCAAGGAGATGCCTCTGTTTTCTTCTGTGGAGGGCTCTGTCAGCCCAAACAGAGAAAACAATTAACAGGGAGAACTAAAACCTAGACACATTCCTGTGCACCTCAGTCTTGGTACAGTGTTCCTTTCTTGCATCTCTTGGACTCATCCAGCAGCGATATCTCCTTGCTGTGAGTTCTGAGCGTTGTGCAGGGATGGAGTTCAGGCAGTTCTGAGAGCTCCTCCCCATTCTCTGGAAAGGTCACTGCCTCAATCCAACGAAACGCAAGAGGAAACAAATGCCCAAAGAGCAGAAATCCCCAACCATGTCCCATGCAATCATGGAGAAGCCAATGGGACAGAGCCATATGGCTGGAGTATATGTGTTCCACTCTGTATTATTAATTGACTGATGCTAAGTATTTCAGCAGGAAACTCCCAGGGCTTCCAGGACTGTCCTAGTGGCTGTGATCACAAGTTATTCAGCAGTGCCACTTGTTCACGAAAAGCCTTTCTGAACAAGCACAACTCTGAGGCTCTAGCTGGTTTACTTTTGCCTTTCAGCTGCTTCCCTCTAAGTTCCAGAGGGAGAAGTTTCTCAGCAGGAAGAAGGAGGCCAGCACTGGGGAAGGTATCCTGCCCAGAATTGGCCCATTTCTAGACAGGAGTGAGACTCGCCCAAAGGTAGCCTTTTCCTGCTCTTTTCCTTTCTGTTTCACATGAAGTTTGAAGAGGGTGTGTGTTTGTGACAGGCTTGCCTCCAGCAAAATACCTCAGTGTCCAGGTCCTGCTGTCATTGCAAGGTGCTGGGAGTGGTGGACTGGGAGTCCTGATCTGCACTAAGGCAACACAAATACCCTCTGCTGAAGCTGCTGGGGTGTGCTGGAGTGCAGCTGCCATTGCTAAAACAATGGGAGGAAGGCTGGGGACACAAAGGCACAAAATTGCCCTTTGCCATTCTCCTGCTGAAGGAGCCACCTCTTGCTTTGGTGTGGTCACCATCAAATGCTCGGGGTCACAGGATTCCCTGCAGAGTGGCAGCGTTGGCCTTTGAAGGCCAAGGATGTGCAGGAATTACTTCAGATTGAACACAACAAATTGCATTACTGCTTTGGGCTGGAACAATGTGTTGGACCCTGATGGGGTGTTAGATTTTGCAGGCTGCCAGATGTCCAGGGGACTGGCCCTGGGCAGAGGGGAATGGATGTGCTTTATCTGGATCAGTGCCTACTCAGAGGTGTGTTTAAAGCTGCTTTTCTGGCAGGACTAGCTCGGTATAAAGCACAGTCCAAACGGGTAAGTGACTGAGGTGGGCAGTTGGGCAGGAAATTGGCAGCAAGAGACACAGAACACAATCCAGGTAAAGGATTGTCCTGGAGAGGAGCCTTGGGAACACCTCAGGGAGGGGCACAGCTAAGGGACAGTGTGCTGCAGCCACTCTCTTCAGCAGAATGTGTCTGCTGTGAAGTCAGAGAGGAGAACTGCTTGCATCTCTGCAGTGACAGCAGTGTGGCTGGAGAAGGCAGAGAAAGCAGGGCAGAGTTTTCTCCAAGCAATGTCTCTGCTCCAGAAGCATTTGCTGTTGTTGTGTCATTCCAGACGTGCCTCTAGAATGGCATGAAATAAGGTCGCAGTAATGACAAGAAAGCACCCATTTAAAGGCCATTGAAAAAGGAGATACCAACTCTACTTTTACCCAAGTTGCTGAGAAAATAACTGAACCTTATCCTCATTCAGCATTCACCTCACTTGTCTTTTTATTTTCAGCTCATTTGTCTTTTTATTTTTGCCTTTTCCTCTCTTTGGAACCCACTAACTTTTAAATACAATGAAAAGGAACAAAATCATCAAAGCAAATAAAAAGTGTTTCTTAGTAAGGATTCAGCTGAGCTGGGGATGTCTCCCTCCCTGAGAGCCAAGCGCACACACACACCCTCTGAGAAAATGGCAATCTTTGTATCCCCTTTGTACCCGGCTGGGGTGGTCCCTGTGCCCTTTGCCATTGGATGGCTACTCAGGAGCTTCCATTCTCTACTGAGCACCAACTTTTCTGTCCCCTCCCTTCTCGTTCTCCTTCCTTTTGGTCAGGTCTTCAACCCTGTCCCTCTCACTGTGACACTCAACAAACCAACCGGAACAAATGCAAACCACAAATAACACACAGAACCAACAAATTCCATTCTTTTGCTTAATAACCTTTTGGCTTCAGCCAAGTGTCACCTCATCTCTCACACCACCTCTGGTCCTGTGCTCTTCTTACAGATGTCTAAGTTGTAGAGCAAAAAAGATATTTGCAGTTGTGTGGGCCTCGGTTTCCCTGTCTCAGAGTAAAAGACATCCAAAATCCTTTCCCATGGAGTTTCCTGTAAATTCATGGGTTTTACTTACTCCTTGAGTGCTCAGTCAGTGCCCCAGAGCTCTGTGACCACATGGGCACAGGGCTGTGTTTTAGGAAAGTGCTGCCTGGCATTCTGGAGAAAGAAACCTGGAGAAATCCATGCCAGAAGAGCAGCTTGGCTTGAGCCTGCTCTGTGTGGCCCAGCAGCTGTGGATCAGCTCAGAGCAGAGGTGGGTGAGCCACTGTTTGCCCAGTGTGGGCTGGGCAGACATGCTCCCCCAGAGTCTGTACTTCACTGGGGATCAGTGGAAGATTCTCCTGCATGAACCATCCTCCCAGCAGCTGAAGCTCTCCCTGCTCTCTCTCCTCTCCAGCTGCCGTCAGCTGCCCCGAAACAGAGCTGGTTTGGGGTTTCCCCACCAGAGCTGGTATTTCAGAACTTCGTCGCTCGGGAGGTCTCTGAAATGGTGCTGTCTCTCATGAATAAGGACAAGGTAAGTGCTGGCACGCGAAGCTTTAACACTGTGCTGGAAGAGGAGAGTGCTGTCATTCCCTCAGTGTAGAGCAAAGCAAGTTATGTGCTGCAGCACATGCAGAAGAAAATGTCTCAGCACCTTCTTCTGCAAGATGGTGGAAATCTTCCTGCTGGGAACTGTCCCCAGATTTTGGCCAGGCATTGATGGTGTCTATCCCAAAGGAGTTTCCTTCTCTTGAAAGCTCTGGATTGACAGGAATGTTGAGGGCTGTACAGTTCTTACCTGCTCTCATGCTTGGCCTTGGGTCTATAGCACACCCTGTGTGTCCTTGGTTAATCTTGGCTCCTGGTAGGAATCTCTGCCTCTGTCAGCCAGTTTGGCTCCCTTTGTGCAGCTCACAGGCAAAGCTCAGGGGCTGAGCCTTCTGCACTTTATGCTGGAATCACTTCTCACTAATGGCATTGGCCCTGCAGGAACCGTGTTCTGCAAGAGCCCTGCAATCAGAGTGATGGAGCAGAAGCAGTGAGAGGCCTTTAGGTGCCACTTGAGGCTCCTGCTCAGCTTCATCCAGTTCTGCTCAGCTTTTCCAAAAGCAACACGGTGCGCTGCTTTCCCTTTGCAGAAGCACAGCACATCCACAGCCATGTGCTCCTGGAGGTTTCCACCTTCACCTGAAGAAATTGGGATTGTTTTGCAGTTTCCCAAGAGAGCTGAGAGGGAAACAGTTGAAAAATGTCAGTTGTGTTCCACTGTAAAGAGGAAAACTTGAGACCATTTGAATTTCAGTCAGGGAAACATTTTCTCAAGTGAGGCTAGTGCCAAGAGTGGGCTGGTGGGAGGAGACAGGAGGGAGTCCAAATCATCTGGTTTAGACTTTTGGAGAGCATTTTGGTGCTCAGGGGTTGATGATATCAGTGTGCTAGAAAATGCATGTGTGCTCTGTCTGTGAGCCCCAGAGGGCAGAACCTGGCCTGCTGGCTGCAGGCAGGAATGCCCAGCAGCCCAGCTTGCCTGTACAGGCAGCAGGAAGCCCTGGAGAGCCAAGATTGGCTTTGCATACTGGAACCACACTGTCAGTCAGCGCTGGTCCTGTTTCTCCAGGCAGAAAATGCCTCTGAAGCCCCATGGTCAATAGACACCGCCTGTCTGTGTTTCTGTCACTTTTGGCAAGCTGGTTGCTCTCATGGTTTTATGATTCTTCCTTGCTGCTTTACTGCCCATTTAAATTCTCTTTGCCATCTCCTTGTTTTAGGGATTGTCTTGCTGTGTTCATTCCTTCTTTTGCTTTTCAGGTTTGCTTTTATTCCCAGTAAGACCACAGTGTTTGGTCTCCTGTCTTGCTGCTCTGCCTGCCTGACTGTATCCCCCAGAAAGTCCCTACCCAAACCTGCTCTGCCAGAAGGGAATTTCTTCCTTGCCCCACAGTAATGTGCTGGTTTGCTTTTAGGTAGCACATTCCCCCTCTGGAACATGACAACTTGATGCCTGTGTGCAGGCAGAAGCCAGCAGGTTTTTGGCCTTGTTGAATATGCAGGTGACTTGGTTCAGGTGCTGTGTCTCCATCCTGCTGGTGCTGACCTGCTCAGCCCTTCCTTCCCAGCAGGCACTGCCCTATGGCCCTGGCCAAATGCTGGAGCCAGAGAGAAGGGATTCAAGTTCAGCCTTGTGAATGATGTGCCTGTGCCTGCTCAGCTGAAAGTGCTTTGGAAGAGGGTCAAGGGAGGGATGTTAGCAGGGCATGGACAGGTCTCCTCTCGTCCTGTTTCCACAAGTGGCAAAATGATAATTTCATGTCTTTGCTGCAGTTTCTTCACGTGGTGAAGGTCTCCATGGAGAGCTCACCTTACTTCCAGCTGGTGAGCTCCAGCGATGCGTACCGTGCCGTGCCGCCGGGCGCCTCTGCCCCTGTGCGCATCCGCTTCACCCCCAGCAAGAACCAGGTGAGGCTGGAGGAGCCAAAGCACACAATGATCTCCACAGCCATTGTTTTCCCTGCACTCTGGCTCCAGCCCATTGCATGCTGTGAGCTGGGCTCCAGGCGTGGGCAGGCAGCCTGCAGCCAGTCACACCTTGGCACTGCTGGCAGGCACTGCAGCCAGGCCTGACAGGCTCTGCTTCCCCTCCCTGCACATTGCTGAGCATTGCCAAGGGAAGATGCACAGGAAACAGGATGAAAATGACAGAGGGCTGTTGATAGATGTTGGGCCATCTCTAGGTCCAGTGGAAGGGGTATCATTCTGATGGAAAACACCAGAGGAACAAAGAGGTCAGAGAGCTTTCCTCCTTCCTGGACTGCCAACAGCTTCCCTGCGTGCCCCTGGGCTGGAGCAAAGCCGGTGCTTTTTCAGCCCCTCTGTTGTGCAGCCTCGCAGCTGTGCTGTCCCAGAGCACAAGTGAGCATGGCACAGCTGCAGGGCCAGGGCAGAGGACGTGCTGTGCCCGTGAGCCCGGCCTGGCACAGGCACACTGGGCTCTGGGTGCCCTTGGTCAGCAGGAGGTTGCTGAGCTGCAGGGGACTTGGACACCTGCCTGCAGGAGCTGGTGTAGGGCAGGTACAAGCTGCAGGCAGAGCTGTGAGCCCAGAGCCCGTGGCAGTGACACTGCTGGGGCTCTGTCTTCATGCCTGTCGCTGTGCTTGCTCTGTCAGCTGGCACCCATTCTGTGCCAAAGCTGCTTTTGTGGGGAGGTTTGAACAGCAGTGCTGAGGCCCTGGCAAGTCTGATCTCAGTGCTGGGATCTGGAGGGTTCATGTTCTGATCTGGAGGCTTGTTCATACAGAAGGGTTGAGGGCATGGCATGGAAGGGAGGAAGCCTGGCAGGGAAACAGAGAGGCCTTTTCCAACAGCATCCTGCTACCTCTTAGCACTGTTCTTCTCCTGACTTGGTTGGACAGGCAAAGTTAGAGGGGAGTTGTGAGCCAACCGATGTTTCTGCACCAAGCCAGAGGTGCAGGATGTCTTTGGGTGCAGCTGTTTTCTCCTCTTCCTTTTGCTGCTTAGAGTCAGTTGAACACTTTGTCCTATTCTCAGAAAGTGGGAATACAGAAGCCTAAAGAGCAATGTCCTGTGTTCCCCAGCTCCATGTTGCTTAGAAGGGGCTTAGGAATTCTTTAACATCATTAAAGTTTAGAGTAAAAATGATGGTGGCCTAGGGCTGTTATCCGTATGACCCAAGTGACACAAGAGCTGAATGCCACTGAGACGGATTTTGCAAAGTGCACTGGTGCCTTTAAAATGTGACATAGTAGTAGAACTTCGTGTTCATTTGAGGGTGCAATAGGTAAATTGATGGCCTTGAAGGGGTATAGGAAATGGTTTTTCTTCTGCCATGGGGATGGCACTAAATGTCCTGTGCTGAGCCAGTTTCTTTTCCTGCAGGATTATTGCCACGAGCTGGTGTGCCTCACTGCAAGGGAAAGGATCGTTGTGCCAATTCGGGCCATTGGTGCCCGAGCTGTGCTGGACTTCCCTGCCCAGCTGGACTTCTCCAAGTGTCAGGTCCAGGTCAGCACCCAGCAGACTCTGCTGGTGCGCAATGTCGGTGCCCGGGCAGCTCGGTACCAGCTGAGCACCCAGAGGTGAGGCAGCTCATCTGTCCCTGTGCAAACAGCTTTGGGTGAGAGCGGAGTTGGGAAAGAGCTACAGAAGGAACCAAGCATCGGATCTGCTGCCCTGCAGCCTGGCTGGAAGTGAGCAGGATGGAAGGCATCTGCTCTTGCTTTCAGTGGCCTTGGAGCTTTCTGCGTCCCAGATTTCCTGGAGGCTGCTGGAACATGTTGGGAGCTGGCTTACACCCTGCTGAGCACAAGCAGCTTCTGAAATGCTTCCTCAGCACTGTCAGCCAAACAGAGCCATTCTCTGGGAGGCCACGGGCACGTGGCTTTGCAGTGGTCCTGGAGGGGACCTCTGGAAATCATCTGAGCAAACACACTGCTCAAAGCAAGAGCAGTGTGTGGGGGTTGCAAGGTGCCATTGGGAGACATGGACCTGTCTTTAGATGCCATACAAGGAAACAAACATGTCAATGGACCTAGTTATAAAAGCAGAAGAAAACAACCTTTTAAAACCCCTCCATACCTTATCTTTACTGCCTGTCAGGTGCAGTAGTGATTCATTGAGAGGATGGATCTAACAGGATAAGAAGTGTCTTAAGGAGCAGCTCACAATTAACAGAGAAAAGCCCAAAATTTAGCTTTCCAGGCCTATCTCTTGGCAGTGATTTTCCTTTGGTTCTTACAGTGTCAGGGATGTCTCCTTCACAGCTCTTCTAGCTGTGGGCTCAGGGAGCAGTTTAGTGATGTTGGCTGAAATTCAGAGGAGTTAAGTTTAGCTGTGGAGCTTGTGTCTTTGGGTCTTGGGGAGCCAGGTGTGTGTGAGAGATGAGTGCTACAGCAGGAACAGAGGAGTCTGGTGGGTACAGCCCAGGGATGGAGGAGATGCGGGGGCTGATTTGCACTCAGTTTTCCAGACCTGACAGCTGAGTCCTGAACTTGGCTGGATCCTCTTCTCCTGATAATTTGAAAAGAAGAATACACCTTCTTTCTCAGGCAAGCTCTGAAGTCATCCCTGGAATGTTATTCCCATCCTGCCACCTGAAGGCAGGAGCATGTAACATGGGGCAGGAGTGGGAAGGGAATGGAATGGAAGGTAGTGCTGAAGCATGGCCAGGGATTCCCCTAACTGGCAGCTTCTCTATTGCGGTGAAATTTCTGGCCAAAGACTAAGAACAGAATGCTGTGCCTTGCCCCCAGCAGGCCCTGATCCCCCCAGCCCCAGCAGAGCTGCAGCCGTGCTGGCATCAGCCCCGGGGCAAATGCAGGAGCACGAGCACTGATCTGGCTCTGGGGCTGCTGGGGCCTTGTCTTTCCTCCCCTCCCTCCAAAGTCTCACGTCCAGCACATGAACATTGCTGGCCCAAGGCTTCTCCATCAGCCAGCAGTGATGTTCTCACCAGTGGCAATGGGAACAGGTCAGCCCATAATTACAGCAAGAGGTCCTTAATGAGCAGAACCTGAAGCGAGTTCATCAGCTGTTACTACTGACATGAACAAAGTTCAGCTTGGCGGATGTTCTCTTTGTTTTTGTGTGTGATGCATTCATCAGCAAAGTCCCCAGAACACATCTGAAGTGACAGATTGACCAGCAACAAAGCACCAAGGCCAGGAACTTTTGTTTCCTCACTGGGGCTGTAGAAGGGCACAAAGCCCAGCAGCTGCTGGGCAGAAGCACATTTCCCCTGAGCTGTCCCTGAGCATCAAAGCACAGAGTCTTGTGTTTGTCAGGCAAGAGCTGTTTACCTGGTGACTAAATCCTGATTGCTCCTGTTAAATCCAAAGTGCACCAACACATCTGCATCATTATTTCCAACACATTGCACAGAGTTTCTCTGCTGGGCCAAGCAAACAGTTACCAGCCTGCATGACAGCCCAGAGTCCCAGACTGCATTGCTGGTAAACACACAGAAACCTCCTGTTCTGCTTCCTTGATGTGCTCCTGCTCATGGTGCTTCATTTAGCTGGGATTGGACCCTTCAGACTGTAAATGGCATCATCCTTTTGGGTTTCCATGTCACTGTATTGCTCTAATCTGCATTTGCACTCTTTCAGAGTTTTGATTGCTCCTTTTCTTAGAGCAGCTTTCATTGAAATGCTTAGAAAAGTTGCCCCTTTTAGGCTAAATCACGATGATTTCAAGGTAAAATAAACCAAAGAAGCACACTGCAAATTCAACAGGAACTATTCCTTGGTCTTCAGGGAAAAGTTCCTTCTCCTTGTCTGATTCCTAGGGTGTAATCTCCCAGGACAGGGAGTGCCCTAACATTTTCATCTCTTGAGATGAGTTTTATAGGCAGCAGGAAAAGAGAAATTCCTGAGGCAGTCAGTGTCAAGTTGTGCATGCAAATAGCTCTGAACCCTCTCTGTGCTTTTCACAAACCATTCTCTGATGGGATTTCTGGCAGTGGGAGCCTTGAGGCTCATTGCAGGGAGCTGGATGTAGAGTATGGGGAGCTGAGGTCATTTTACCCCCAGGATCTTGTGAGGGCTGGATCTTGTCAGCAGTGGCTCGGTGGCTGTTTGTGATCCTGTCTGTTCTGTCTCTTGTGCTGCCTGTGCCTGGTTTGCTCCCTGCTTGCCCAAGGGAGCTGCAGGGAGCTGCAGTGCAGCAGGAATCTCATGGCCAGGTGTCCCCAGGCCTGACCCCTCTCTCTGTGTTGCAGTCCTTTCTCCGTGGTGCCGGCCACAGGAGCTCTGGGCGCTGGTGACACCGTGCAGGTGACAGTGGCATTTCACCCGCTGGCCAGCGGTGCCCATTGCGGCTCCCTGGCCGTGTGCTGCAGCTCAGGTGAGTGCTGGGCCCTGCAGGGCACAGGACAGTTCTGCACATGGCTGCCTGCTGTCCATCCCCTGCATTCCCTCCAGAGGTGCCTGCCCTGTTCACCTTTACCCCAAAGCAAACTGAGAACTCCTTGGTGTTTAGGGGCTTGAGAAAGGCAAAGATTTTTGACTGCTGTTTTGCTGGGACTTGCTGAGTGGAGGAAGGAGGAACTCTGATTCTCCACTACCATGTGGCTATGCCTGGGTGAAGTTTTATTTGATTCCTGGGCAGTGCTGTAGGTGAGGTCTCCATCAGACTCTCTCCAATGCAATGGGTTTCTTGCACACCTCTGTCCCATATGCTGCTTCTCCACTGGCTTGCCAAGGACCCTTTCTCTATGTGGCCCTTACACATAGATGTAGTTTCTGCCTAATAACATTTTCAGGCCCTCAAGTTCCTTTTTTGTGTCGAATCAAAACAAATTGTTCCCTGTCCCCATTTCCCAGGCTGTTCAAGCTGTTACAAACCTCTCACATCTATCTCCCATTTGATTTCTAGACTGAGGGATCCCATTCAGTCTTAATGTAGAAACTGCTCGGTACTCACTAATCTTTCCTTTGTCCCTTTCTTATTTGATTTGCAATGCTCCAGCTTGGTTTTTCAGATCAGAACAGTATAAAATATTTAAAGACTGATGTGGCTGTGGGTTTGGACAGGGAGATGATTTTCATGGTGCTCATTCTGTAGTGGTTTGTCACATTGCAGAGCCAGGCTGGTTGTGTTTCCTCACCTGTGTCCCCTCCTGCTGTGGGCTGTCACTTCACTTGTTCCTCTGGGCCTCCTTTTGCTGCCCACCTGCCCCAGGCATATTTGCTGGTCAGCAAGAAGGGATCCAAGGCATCAGGAGAGACAGGAGTCTCCTGGGATGCCCGGCGAGAGCCTGGGCAAGGCAGGACTGAGCAGGGCTCCTCAGCCCTGTCACGTGAAGGACTTGGATGCAGAAATCCTGGTGATCTGAGTGGGTCACCGGAGCACATGGACCAATCTCCCTGTCCATCCTGTCACCTTAGGGCCAAATCTCTACAAACACCCTCAGAAATAAGGTGTTTGAGGAGGTGCCCAGGACATCCTCACGCTGTACACACAGAGCTGAAGGATGTGATCAATGGAGTGGTCCACAGAACTGCTCCTTCAGCGCAAAACTGGGACACTTTCTTCTGTGCCCTGTGCCTTGCTCTGTTCCTTGTGCTTCCATCAGCCAGTGAGCTGAGCAAAGACTCCCCTTTGCTTTGTTCCAGGTGAAGAAAGAATCCACACAAAGCTCCAGGGAGAAGCTGTAGATGTCAACGTTGGGCTGAGCACAAATTCCGTGGAGCTTGACAAGACTTTCACCACCATGTCAAGCCACAGAACCCTGTTCATTGAAAACAGGAGTAACATCACAGCCCACTTCCAGTGGAAGGCTTTTTCTACTGAGGAAGAAGAGAATGAAGAGAAGAGGAGGTTGGTTTGAAAGATGCATTTCAGTGAGATACAGGCCCAAGACTGAGCTAACATGTGGCCTCAGGGGATGTTGGTGCTTTTGAATGGTTTAGGCCAAGTAAACCATGCCCGGCACTGGGGTGTGTGTCCCTGGGCTTCAGGAGCTCAGCACTCAGCATTCCAGGTCATTTATACTCCAACCAGGGATGGCATTTTGGGAAGGAAAGGTTGGTTGTGATGACTGGATTTCCTCAGGTCCTAATTGGGCTCTTGTCTCTCTTCTCTTCTTTCTACATGACCTGGCAACATCCTTTAACATTTTCTGAGTTGCCAGTCCCTCTTTCCAAAGGTGATACACCCTCTTTTTTCCCCTTAGTTCCTTCAAAAGCTCCTTGCCCATGCAGGCTGGTTGTGTGTCCCTGTGCTGCTGTCAGAGAGGTTTTGAGCTCTCAGAGCAGAGAGGATTTTTTGTAAGAGAAGATAGCGCAGGATCCTTTCCCTCTCAGGACATTCTAGTGCCATGCACTGGGATGGGATCCAAAAAGCTCTGGCTCATGAAAAGGTCTCTCCAGGAGTTTGCTGTCTCCCTCTTGCACAACAAAGTTCCTTCCCCTCTCAGAGGCTCTGTTTTCATGCATATTGCATATATAAAACTTGAATGTCCCTGAAGGGATTCGGTGCCTGAATTCATCAATTTCCTGTGGAAGTGCTCTGGGATGCTCTTGTGAAAGGCAGAGTAGGGAACCGGGTAGGTCCAAAATGGAAGAAACAAAGAGTGATGCTGGTAACACGTAGCTGCAAGCCAGCTTTGTCTCCCCTTGGCAGGGAAATGCTGCAGTGGGTGCTCTGTGATCTTTCTGTGCCCTCCCAAGCAGCTGAGTGGGAGGAAAAGCCACTTGAAATGGCTGGTAGATTCTCCCTCAGCTATGGCAGAGGCTTTGAGGCAGGAGGTTCTCTGGAGGGATGCTGGCTTTGGAAACCTCTGCTGAGCTTGCAAATGTGGAGTGAAACTCCCTGCTGGGCCAGGGAACAGCAAGTTGTCCTCTGATCCCTGTGGGACCCTCGTGGCTTGGGCTCAGCCTTTGCTGGGGAGCTGCTGCTGCTCCTCCTCAAGTGCTTTGCTCTCCTGCGCTCACACTTCTCTCTGCAAATCTGTGGCTCATGAAACCATCTGCTGGCCTTGTCTCTCCCTGGGGCTGCAGGAAGTGTTTGCTGTGGCTGCCGAAAGAGGTGTCCCAGGAAAACTTCCCAGAGGAGAAAGAAACGGAGAAGGTGAAGGGCTCTTGTGGAGATCACAGTGCCCTCCTGAGCAGCATGGTCCAGGAGAAGATGGCAAAGGTGCAAGAAGACCCCATCCTGTTCTCTGATGACATTTTTTTCATTGAGCCAATGGTAAGTGATAGCTGAGAACATTCTCTTCCTCCTTCCCCCCCCCGTCCTCCCACCCACCCTACTCCCTACACCCACCCCTTCCCTGGCTGCGGTCACTGGGCAGATCCTCAGCTGGCCCCATGTGCTGGCAGGGAGGACATGGAGTTTCTGGTGAGGCTGCAGGGCTCGCTGCTGAAAGCATTTGTGCCCTGCAGGCTCCAGGCAGGGCTGGGAGCCTGACAAAGCCCAGCTCTGCTGCCAGACTGGAGCTCAAGGCACTGCCTGCGTGTCCTGTCAGTGTCCCAGGGAGCAGTTCTTGTAGGCAGGGGCTCCCCCCACACGTGGGGCTCAGCAGAGGCTGTTGGAGCACTGCCAGCTCACACACTGACCTGGAGCTTGCAATTGTTCCCTGGCAAAAGGAGGCCAAATTCCGCCCAAGGTTAATGACAGAGATGCTAATCCCCTCCTGTAACCATGCCTTGCACTATTTCTGAGTGTCCCTTCCAGCGTCATCTGTGAGCCTGGACACAAGGGTGGAAGGTTGAAATGGGCCTTTGGAGTTGTCCTGCACACAGGGACAGAAAACCTTTCCTTTTCTGGTGATGCAAGCAAACTGCCACATGCTCCCATCAACCAGAGCCTTGATTCTGAGTACTGGCATTGTGAGAGATGATGAATGCCTGGTGTGTGCACAATGCAACATCCCTTCTCATGTTGGAGTAAACCCTAGAATAATGCCAGCCTCTGCTTTTTTCAATACAGGTTAAACTAATATTTTTATTTGCAAGGAAGGGGATCATGTTCTCTTCTTGGTTACAGCTATGGCCCATCTAAGGCCAAGAGCCAGCAGGGCACAGTGGCAGTTGCATCCCACTGTAGCTGACAGCAGCATGATGTGCCCAAGAGCTTGTGTCAGAGCAGCAGGAATATTGTGGAGAGTGGGAGCTGATCAGCTGAGCATTGAGAGCTGTGTTGGGCTGGGTTTGGAGTGTTTCCTTGGCTCCTTGTGTTGTTCACTCATCACTGATGCTCTAAACAAAGGCTTACAGGAGGGTGGTGAAAACAAGCAATGTGAAGTTTGCAAAGCAAGGTTTTGCTGTCTCTTTCTGCTGTAGGAGGGAGAAATCGGGCCGAATTGTTCAGCTGAAATCAAGGTGACCTTCAAACCCCTGGAAGCACTGGAGTATGGAAGTGTGGCTTACTGCAGCATCTCAGGTGCAGCTCCTTTGCCCTGCCTCTCTCCCCCTCAGTGAAGCCATGGTGCCAGCCTGCGCCCGCTGGGCTCCCATGGAAGTGCTGGGAAGAGTTCCTGGTCAGCAGGGCAGTGCTGGCACATCCCCCCTGGCCCTGCAGCTCCCAGGGAGTCTCCCGTGCCAGGCCAGGGCTCAGAATGCTGTGTGTGCCTGAGTGATCCCAGAACAGCCCAGGCAGTGCAGGGAGAGGTTTTCATGCCATGGCTTTGCCAGCATTCCCTCAAAGGCCAGAGAGCTCCAGAGCAGAACAGCTTTAGTGAACAAGCACTCAGCCCCTGCAGGCCCCTGGCCTCCAGGATGGCTCCATTTGCCATGGATCCATCATCAGGTGGTAGGAGCTGAGTTAGAAATGGGCTCCCTGAGCCTGGATCACCTCCCAGTGCCCAGACAGCAGCAGAGCAGAGGGGGCTGAGCCCCCCTGAGCCCGGGCTGTTGGTAGAGGGAGCAGCCTTGGCCAGCAGCTGCTTCTCTCCCTGTGTGGCAGTTGTCACCTTGCAGCTCTCAGTCTGTGGCAATAGAACACAGTGCTGAGTGTCACAAGGGGAGCACTTGGGCAACAAAGTCCTGTGCTCCTGGGCCAGGGAGTTTGGGAATTGCCAAACTCCGTATGAGCTTTGTGCCTGCACTGAATGGATTTCAAAGCTCCTCTAGGTGCATGGGAAGGAAAGCACAGAATCACAGTATGGTAAGGATGGAATGGACCTTAAAGATCATCTAGTCCCAAGGCCCCTGCCATGGGCAGGGACACCTCCCCCTAGAGCAGGGCGCTCCAAGCCCCATCCAGCCTGGCTTGGAACACTTTCAGGGCTGGAACCTCCACAACATCCCTGGGGAACCTCCTCCAGTGCCTCACCACCCTCACAGGGAAAATTTCTTCCCTAATATCTCACCTAAATCTCCTTTCTCTCCATTTCTACCCATAACTCCATGGCCTGTCACTACAGGCACCAGAGATGTTTTAAACTCAGCAAACTGATGGCTCAAATTGGAAAGCAGCCCAGGAAATGGGTTAGAAATTGCAAGTCAGCCTCAGGGGATATGTCCTGAGGGAAGAGAAGGGTGCATATCTTCTCCTGCAGCATCAGGAGCTGGTTGCATCCAGCTCAGAGTCGGGGACTAGCACTGAGGCAGCCTGGAAAATGCAGTGGAGCAGAGGGAATGATTGTACTGCAATGGACATCTCTCCCCAGGCTGTGAGAGCAGGCTGCCCCTGCAGCTGAGAGGGGAAGGCCAAGGACCCTTGGTTGAACTCAGCTCTCCTACTCTGAACCTTAGGAACGTTTTCGTCAACACCCTCCATGTCTATGAGGTGAGCAGCAGGGCTTGGGATGGATGCTGATGGCTCCTGAGGCAGCAGCAAGCCTGGTGCAGCTGTGGAATTGCTGCCAACCTGGGCAGCTGTGAGCATGGAATATTTAATGGACTGCTGAAATCTGGGGGGTCACAAAGGTGTGTCAGTTGTTCCTGAAGCCCCAGTCCCTGCTTTTGGGCAGCCTTCCTTAGGGATCAGCTGGGAGTCTTCCTGCAAAACAACTCCTTGGCACATGAAACCATCGCTGGCTCCAAAAGCTGCATGTTCAGAGGCTTTTGTGGCAGTGCCAGACACAAGGCACCTTTAGACTGGGCTGTGCAGAAGCAGCTGCAACAAACTGGCTGCCTTTGAGCTTCAGCCCACTGCCAACAACTCCCAGCCAAGTGTCTGCTGCTTATTGCTGCAATCACAGGAAATCCTTGGGAGTTCTCTCCCTTGCTGACCAGTCCCTCACCACACTTCAGCCTCGGTGCATCTCTGGCTCTAGAAAGAGAAAAGTGTTCCTGGGAATAAAGCAAAGGGTTTTTCTACCTATTTGCCTCCCCTCCAGTAGAGTCAAGCTTGCAAAAACTTCATGAGGCACTGCATCATGGCAGACAATTTTAAAATCTTGGCTGTGGATGGGAAAGACGCTGAGTTTTCTCACCAAAAGATGGTGCTGTCTGTACGTTTTGATGCTGATGCCTCATTCTCAATGTATTGTTTTCATGGTCTGGGAAAAGGTGAATGAGCAGATGGTGCTGTTGGAGCTGTGCTCACTGGGGCAGCAGCAGCTCTGGGGTGATTCCCTACGCAGCTGCAATCAGCCCACGTTGCTCTCAGGGCCAGCTCTCAATGCGCTTGGTGCTGCTGAGCAGAGGGGCACTGCTCTGTGTCCATGGAATAAGCCCAGGGTGACTGCAGTTCTGTGGAGTTGCCACTGCTCTGCATGAAAACCCAAAGGCAGAAGTTGTCCTGTTGAATCTTTGGACTTCTGCCATTCAGCAGCACAAAGCATCTTCTGCCTTTTCTGGGTGTTCATTGCATCATTAGACAATAACTCACCAGAAGGGAAGATTCCACACGTATTTCCATTTTGCTTTCTTGCTGCTGCAGGTGAAACTGATGAACCAAGGAGCTATTGATGCTCCCTTCACCTGTCTCCCTTCAGCCACCAACGTGGGTTTGTGTTTCAAGTTTGCCCCCGAGGAGGGCATCATTGCAGCAGGTGGGAGCCAGGCTGTGCGGATCTCCTTCAGTGCCACCGTGCTGGGGAGCTTTGAGGAGGAGTTCCAGTTCAGAGTGGCTGGATCTCCTGTGCCTGCCATCCTGACCATCAAGTAAGGACCCTGGGAGCTGGGTGGGCACATCTGTGGCTGTCTCGGGGACATCCCCCACCTACCTCCTTTTGGGGTGGAGCAGAGGAAAAAGGTGTTTCCTGAGGTGTGAATCTCTGCTCTGCTGCTGGCATTGCTTTAGTGTGAGGCTGCCTGCTGCCCTGTGTGGTAGCTGGGAGCTGGAATGACTCCTCCCTGCAGGGATCTCCCTGTGCCTTGGGCCATGGCAGGCAGTGGGATGGATCAGCTTTGGGCAGCAGCTGCTCTGGGATGTCCCACCTGAACACCCAGCAAGGCCCCCACGGCTTTGCAGATGGGCCAGCCTGGCTGATTCTGCAGCAGCAGCAGGGTTTGTAAAACCTTGTGTGAATAATCCATGCCAGATGGGCAGCAGCAGCCTCAGCTCACCTCTCATGGCCATGCTGTGGGGCACAAGCTGTGCTCCCAGCTCCTGTGCCCAGAGGGCTCTGGTGCCTCCTTTGCACAGCCAGCCAAGGGCTGATGTGGGAGTCAGGAACTGTGCAGCAGGAACTGTGCCAAGGACTGGGGCACCATCCCGTGGGCAAGAGACAATCCTGGCCCAGCCAAAGGGAGAAGGGCGGATCATAGGAGAGGGAGAGCTCAGTGCTCAGCACCACAGCAGCGTGAGGCCTTTCCCTGCCAGCCTGAGCCATGTGCTGCAGGATAATGCAGTGGAAGCAGGAGAGCTGATGCTGGCTGCTCTGCAGCTTTGGAGCTGGGCTGCTGCTCTTGGGCGGCACTGGCTCCAGGCAGTGAAGAAATGAAAGCAATCTGCACTGGATGATACCAATGAGATCAGGGAGATGGGTAAAGAAGAACAAGGAAGGTTTTCCTTAGAAAGAGAAATGTGGTGAGCAGGTGTGCCCATAGTGGAGAAACAATGACGCTGCCTTTGTTTTTGGAGGAAAAGTGCTGCTTTTTTCATTTGGAAATCAAGAGTGAACCTTTCACCATCAAATAATTGATTCTCCTCTGTCCCTCCTCAAAAGTGGCCATGGGGTGTTTCTGCATAAGCAGCTTGCTCCTTGAGCAAGGGCAGGTGTCTCTTGTTGAGATGTGCAGAGCAGAGCCAGGGGCAGTCCTGTGAATACAATAGAGGACACAGTTCACTGGTTCTTGATTTTGAACCAAAAGGCAGAGTGGGCACTGATTGGCATCAACCATGAAATCAACTGGTGAATGTTGTGCAGCTTCAAGTGCTGATTTCAGTGGATGTTGGTGGCTTTTGGAGTGTGTCTGCTGAGTTGAAGGACAGGTGAGGTGCTGTGCTAGATTCAGGACAGCCATGTTTGGTTGTTGAAGCTCTTGCTCTTGGCTGTGCCAGCTGGTGCACTGCTGACAAGCTGGTCCTTTCCTCTAGGATTCATCTGTGCCCTGGGTAGAACTGTTGCTGCTCTTTTCAGAGGATGTTTGGGAATGTCCTGGATTCGTGTCTCAGAACAGTGTCTGTAATGATTGTGTGGGTCAAACTGTCTTGAGAAAGCTCCTCCATGGGAACAGCAGTTGCAGCTCAGAAGGAGCAAAGCAGGGAAGCTGTGGCTGGAAGGGCTGCTTACAGAAGTTTGTGGGGACACCTTGATGTCCATGCCATTGCAGATGGGGAAACTGAGGCACGGAGCCATGTCTGGGTGTGTGTTCAGGGTCCTTCATGGGACCCCCAGCAACCCGGGGGCTTCTCCTGCCTGCCCTGTGCCCAGAGCCCATCAGGGGCTGTTGGCTGCTGCCCCTTGGCTTGAGCTGCCTCCTGTGCCCAGGGCCCTGTGCTGAGCACACGGGGCTGTGTTGGTTGGAAACCCAGGGTGCCCTGAGCCCGGGTTTTGTGCCCCCGAGCCACGACAGCCGCACCTTTGCAATGCCTTTAACCGAGCCATTGCGTGCTCTGTCCTCGGCCTGCAGGGGCAGCGTCACTGCACCGAGTTTACACTTCGACCTCGCTGAGCTCGACTTCGGGGACATCTCCTTTGGTGAGTGTTCCCTGGGCTGGGACACAGCCTCAGGGATGTGTGCCTTCCAACAGAAAAGCATCCCTCACTCCTGCCCTGCCCCAGCAGCCTCTTCAGGCTGTGAACTGCAGGGCTGCTGCTGCTGCCTCAGGGGGCATTTTGCCATTGTGAGATCCCATGGAAGCAAGGAATAGGAAGGCAGTATTTTCTGGTGTCTCTGTGCTGCTTTAAGAGACAGATGTGTGCCAAGGAAGGTGGGAATCTTGCTGCAATGGAAAGTTGAGCCCCTCCCTCCAAATGATTATCCCTTTGAAATGACAGGGCTCCCAGGCAAAACTGTGGGAAAAGGAATAACAGTTCTTTGCTAGACTATCTCAGGAGAGCACAGACAAGACAAGAACAGAAATTTCCCAGATGCCAAGTCCTGTTTTTCTCCTTTGGTGGAGTTCTGGTCACAGCAGGAGGAGCTGTGGGCACTGGCAGGGCAGTGATCCCCCCCAGCCGGTGCGGAAAGGGAAGGAGGAAATGCTCCTTTTGCAGAGCCCCAGAGGGCAGGGGGATGTGGGCAGTGCCCAGCAGCAGCAGCAGCGGGGCAGGCAGGCAGGGTCGGTGCCAGCGCTGAGCTGCAGCCAGGGCAGCCCCGGGCCAAGCACAAACCTCCCGCAGCAGCAGCGGCCGAGCTGTGATCCCCGAGCGGGAGGAAGGGAAGCTCCGCTCCCTGCCCAGCCTCAGCTCCCACTGCACAGCCGCCCACGGCATCACGCCACAACTCCCAAAACCCCCAAGGGAAAAGCCCAGCCCAGGGCCAAAACCCCCCAAAACCCCCCAGAACCCCTATCCCCCTTCCCAGACCAAGGGCAACATTCACGGCCAAGCCTAAACCCAGAACAATGAAGTTCATGAACTTCTGAAGGAAATTCATTGCCTTTTTTGAGCTGCTTCTTCCCCAGCCTGCATCACCACGGAGGCGCTTGTCAAGTTGCCTTTGGAAGGAATGAAACACGAAAGGCAAGAGATGGAAATATGGTTCTGAAGCAGGAGATTGATCCTGCTGAATCCATTTTCATTCCTAAGGGCTCTTCGGCTGAAGGCAGCTGTTGTGTCTTTGCTTCTTTGTAACTGCTGACTGTTGTCTGCATGTGCTGGCCTCAGTCTCCTTGGAGGTTTTGACATCTGGGTTTGTCCTTTTTGTGCCTCTCTTGCCTCCCTGCTGGAGTCCCTGCTGGAGCTGGCAGTGGCCACTTGGATGGGCACAGAGAAGCTCTGGGCTGCAGCTGCAGTTGTTTTTTCTCCCCATCTGTGTCCCAGATGCTCTTGGTGAGCAGGCCTGGGGAGAAGTCTCCTCCCCACAGAGCTGGCCAGCCCAGACAGATGTGCAGTGCAGAGCAGGCTGTGGCTGCTCTGCGCGCTCTGCAGGACATCCCCACCATGAGTGGCTGTATCTCTGGCTTTGCAGGATGGAAAGCAAATCTCAGAGCCAAAGTGGGGTAAACCCTTGCAGGCAGCACTCTCAGTGAGCAGCATGGCTGTGATGTCCCTATTTGTGGGCTGAGGTGGGACCTGGTTCCTTATTGGTAATCTCAAAGCAAGGCTTGGCTGTGCCCCCAGTTGAGTGGGCTCTGAGCTGTCACGTGCTCAGTCTGTTTGGCCCAAAGCAAGAGATGCCTTAAGGATCCTGCAGAGAGAAGCTGCATTAGGGTTCTTTTCCTCTCGTTCTAGTTCCTGATTCCATCCTCACTTTCTTTTGCTGTAGCTTCTTCTCACTGACAACTCACTCTTTATATGTCTTGAAAATGTGGCAGTGTTGGCAGGCTGAGCAGGGAATTGGACAGCTTGAATTCTCAGAGTAAATGCTAGGTCTGGGTGCGCACTCGTCACTGGGAGAAACCTGGTGCTGGTTTGGGGCAGGTGAGGGAGCTGCTCCCCATCCCAAAGAGAGAAGCTTGCAGTGTTCAGCACGGCTAGGAGTGGGCATTTTCAAGGCTGCAGTCTGGAATCTGTGTCAAAGGGAACTAAGTGACGATTAATTCCTCAGGCAGCTTCTGGGTGAGCTGTAGTTCAGACCATAAAGAGCTCAACTCCAATCCCACTGTGATCCTTCCAGGATCTTGCCCCCAGGATCATGCCCTGCTGGGTGCCTGAATGGATATTTGTGTCCTTGTCCAGGCTTTCCCTACACGCAGCGCTGCCACCTCACCAACAGCTCCGCGGTGCCCCTGACGTTCCAGCTCCGCATGTCGGACGATGGCACGCAGCCGGCTGTGGACAGCGTGGATCAGATCCGCAGGGATACCGACCCGGCCTGGAGCAAGGGAATCCATTTCCATGTGGAGCCCAGGGAGTTCACCCTGAATCCCAGCCAAGGCACCATCCTCCCCCAGGGACACCAGGACATCGAGGTACGGCAAGAGCCCGGCCACAGCCGCTGCAGCACCAGGGCTGGAGCTGCACTGCAGGGTGGGAGGGCTTTAGCTCTGGTGCCAGCTTGGAGCATCCTGGCACTGAGAGATCTGCACTGCTGGGAGGCCTCTGCTAGCTGGCTTACGCGGGATGTTCCTCAAAGAGCACTGTTTGCTTTCCAAAATCATATGCCTGAGTTCACAGACCTTATGGCCAAGGCCTGAAGCCATTCTTGTGTTTTTGAGGGCGATTGATTTGATTGCAATGGGGCAGAGCAAGGATGAGGGCAGAAGGTGGCTGTTAGAGAGATGTCATTGTATCAAGCAGTGAGCTTTTCTTCGTGGTGTCATTTCCCCCCTCCTGGGGAGCAGAATGATTTGTGTTCACTGCAGGAAGCTCCAGTGGAGACAAAAAAATCTGCAGCCATGTGTAGCGGTTCAAATTTATTGTATTGATTCCTTGTTAAGTGGTTTGTTCTGTGGTACCCCGTGTTCTCCCCGAGTTGGTTTACCCCTGGGATTTACCTTCCCTCAAAGCTGTCCCTCATGCCATTCCCTGCCCCTTGTTCCAGCTCTTTCCCTGCCTGTCAAACCCAGCCCCTTTTGTTCCCCAACCTTCTTTGCCAATTTAACCTGGAGCCAATCCCTGTCTGCAATGCCCCTTTGGAATTCCCCTATTCCTGGAGGCCCCATTGGCCCATGTGAGCCATCCTCCCCACCCTCCTACCCAAAGTGGCCCCAGACACTTGATGTAATCCCCTCAGTGCTCCCCTGAGGATTCCCTTTTGGCTTGCTGTTTGTATTCACCCCCTGATTTTTGTCTGTACAAAAGCTCTTGCACAGTAGTGTCCAGGGCTCTTTTGGCTTTGATCCTTTTGCTTGGAATAAACCCTTCCTTGTGGAACTTCAAGACAGAGAACCTCCTCCTTTCTCCTCTGCCTGGTCCCGTTGGTGGCTTGTCTCTTGCGGCATAGAGCAAGAGGCTCTGAGGGTTCTGCCTGTGGTCAATGCCCACCCTGGGGCAGTTCTGAGGGTTGTGCCTGTGGTCAATGCCCACCCTGGGGCAGTTCTGAGGGTTCTGCCTCTGGTCAATGCTCACCCTGGCACAGTTCCCCACTCCTGGCGTGGGGCCGCAGTTCTCAGAGCCAGCCCGGGCCCGGGCTCCCAGGGCAGCCATGAACTGCCCAGCACCTGCTGGGCCACACTTTGCCGTCAACCTCCTGCTGTAAAGCTGAACTCATTGTGGTCAATCAGATTTCCTCTGCATGGATGTCTTTGTAGCCAGATGAGAAATTGGCCCCATAATTTGAATGCAGTGGTGCCTGGAGCTGTAGTCTAATGTTTTAATGTAGCTGACCTGTGCCCTGATAGCAAGGTGTGTTTAACAAATCTGGTATTGCCAGAAGGCTTTTGTTACTCTGAGACTGTGCTCTACACATGGAGCAGCAGAAGAATGAAGGCCAAATCCTCCCTCAGGAACTGGAGGTTATCACCCGTGGGTAATGAGCTTTTGTAAGGAAGCATTGACTGTTCTTCTCTTCCACCAGGTGACCCTGTGCTCCAACACGGTGATGGAGTTCTACCGGAGGTTGCTGGTGGACCTGGAGGGTATTGGCAAGGGAGTGGCAGCCCTGATCATCACAGCCAGGTACCAGCCCTTGCCTGGCCTCCCGCAGGCACTGCCTTGCCCAGGCTGTGCTGGCTGCAGCTGCCAAGGAGAATTGCTGCTGAATGCCCTCATGTTGTGCCAGCTGGAAACGAGAACAGCAGTGCTTGGGCAGCAGCCCGTGGTGAAAAGCACGTTTGCTCACAGCCCAGCATGGTCCTGAGCCCTCTTCTAAAGGCACCAGGAATGATATCATTGATTGGCCTGGTTTTTGGTGCTTGAGGTGGAACAAATTTCCTGAGGGCCTCCTCTCCTTCAGGCTGCAAGAGGTGGAGTTGTGCTGGTTGTGAGCACGGTGCATTGGTTTGGGCCACAGCAAGCAGCTGCTGAGAGTCAGGCTCTGGCTCTGTCCATGAGGGCACATGGCAGGGGGGAAGTGGCTCCCAGCAAGAGTGGGGAGGGCAAGGTCTGACAAGGGGAAAGCAGCCCTTGATGTGGCAGATCAGCTCCAGTTTTTGTCCTTCCCTCTGCTTCCCGTTTTGAGCTTTAATGTCGTCAGAGTTGAGAGCAAAAGTCGTTGTTGCTGCAGCAGAATTCCATGCTGCTGTGCTGCTGTGGGTGTCAGTGTGATGCCCAGAGGGATGCAGCTCCCTGGTGCTGTTCCCTGTGCCAGGCAGAGCCATCCAGGCAGTGCCTGGGCTGCCATTGTGTACAGCAGGTGGAGCTGGGGCCAGGCAGTGCCTGGAGCTGTGCAGTGAAGGAGCCAGGGAGCTGCAGGGCCTGGCAGGGGCTGATCAGCCCCTCTGTGGGGCAGCTGCTGTCTCGTGCCCTCCAGGGCTGGGGCAAAGAGCTGAGTTCTCAGGCAGGGCAACAGCACCATGGCAGAGAAGGGAGTCATTTTTACGGAGACCCTGGAGTTGTGTGTTCCTTGAGCCTTAGGGAGCACTGATCCTTGTTGGCAAGGCTCCCCCAGAGCTCGTGGGTCACTGGCACTGTTCCAGGAGTCCTTGCAAGCCTTCTTGGGTAAAGCAGGGGCTGAGGCAGCTGTGGGGCAAAGTGCTCTGCCTGGGGCACTTGGCAGCCTCTGGGTGCTGCCTCTCAGGGTTTGCCCCTCCTTGACAAGACATGTTGGAGTGGGAAGAGGTAGAAGGCAATTTATCCCTGTAGGGCTCTTCAATGTGCATTTGACAGTGACCAATGTGTTCTGCTCCATTTCACAATCTTTGGGGGTAGGCATTCTCCATTCTCTCAGTATCTCTGATTGTCCTGGGGTCATCTCTTTGCCCAGATGTCTCGTTCCTGAGCTCCAAGTGTCCTCCCCAGTGCTGCTGTGTGATGAGTGCCACCTGAAGGTGCCCTATGAGAGGAAGATCCTCATTAGGAATCCCAGCCACCTTCCTGGCTGCTACGGGCTTATTCCCCAGGTTTGGCAGCACATCCACCTCCTCCTGTCAAATATTCCTGAGGAGATTATTAGGGGAACAAAAGGTTTGGATAAGACCTTGCTGCTTTCTATTCAGTCTTAAAGATCTGCTGAGAACAGGATCCTACCCAACTGTAAACTTGAGGAGGCAGTTTAAGCTCCTGAAAAAACAGTTGATGTTCTAGTCGTCAGGGTGTTTTCCTGTGGGAGATCTTAGAGGGTTGTGAAAAGCTGCTGCACCCACAGACACCAGTGCCTGTGCTGGCAGCCTCCTTGCAGGATGCCCTGGGAGTGCTGAACCTACAATACTTGCATCTTGTTTGTGCCTTTGACCTTTGTCCTGGGGAGTTTTAAAGGTGTGTGTAAGTTGCTGTTGTGGTGGATGTTAAGGAGCCTGAAGTTTCTTGAGAGGTCCCTCTGAATCTGCGTTTCATTGTGTCCCTTCCAGAAACGCAAGGAGGACTCTGCTGTGCTCTACTCCAGCCCCAAGCCCTGTGGGATTGTGCAGCCCCAGAGCACAGCAGAGATCCCAGTTGTGGTGGCAGTGCAGGCCCTGGGCACTCATCGCACCAACGTTCTCATCGGCGTGTTCGGGGATGAGAGAAACCCCCTGGTGAGGGCAAGGGGAGATGTGAGCCTGTGTGCAGCTGCTCCTGGCAGGGTGCACAGGGACAGGGATTGTGCCGGGGAAAACAGGCACAGGCTGCTGGGGAGAAGGACAGGAGGGATGGGGGCACAAACAGCTCCTGCCTTAGAGGTGGGAATCTCAGTGTCTGACACAGAATGGAGTTGGGCTAAGCTGGAATCCAGGGGCATTTGAGTTCATTATTCTTTCAAATGCTGTTAACTTTGGAAACATCTGTTTGAAAATGTCATCTCTCTGAGCGCAAAAGAGGATGTCAGAAGACTTGTGGGAACCTTGAGCTTTCTGTAAAAGAAAGGAAAGCTGGCATTTGAAGAGTGTTTGCAAGGACTGAAACTTCAATTAAAACATATGGAAATGGCAATGCCAAATTCCCTGGATGGCACCAAACATCTGAACCTGGGCCATCGTGGCACTGCCTGTAAATCAGTGAACAGGAAGGAAAGGCAATGCAGGCTGTGCCAGGGAGCCTGAAGTTTGACCAAACAGTTGCTTTCAACTATCAGGCTGCTTCCCTTAAAGAGGAGGGTTTCTCCCCACCAGAAGAACCAGTTGTTTAACTGTCAGGCTGGTCTTACCTAGAGATTTCTTGCAAAAATAAAAGCTTTGGGCCAATAATTTTTAATTTGAAAGGTTCTCTTACCTTAATCCTTTTCAATTTGGAGGTGAACATGTAATTTTCTTTTTCCCCAAAAGCCCAGCATTTCAGCTGGAGAGTGGTAGCTGTCCCTAAAGAAAAAACTTGAGCAGGGTTGAGCTGTTGAAGCTTTTTTAGGTTTGTCTGTTGTGGTTTGTTTTGGGTTTTTTAAAATCTTTCTTGCTTGCTTCCTGGAACAGAGAGCACAATTACGGAGCTCAGGACGGCTGGCAGAAATCTCCCCAAGCCCAAGGCTGGCAGAGCTTGGCAGGATCCCAGCACCACAGCCTGTGTATGTATGGAAGGAGGGAAGGAAGGAAGGAAGGATGGATGGATGGATGGATGGATGGATGGATGGATGGGGAATGCGACCTGAGTCACCTGGGAGTGTTGTAAAATGTCAACCAACCCCCCAGCGGTGTCAGGGGAACATTCCTGATAAATCCCAGGTGGAGCTGCCGAGTTTCTGGCCTTGGGCACTGGGTGGGCTGTGCTGGCTGGGCACTGGCTGGGTCTGCCCCTCGGTGTCTCAAATCTCACCTTTTTGCTGCCTTCTCTGTCTTTTCCTCTCCCACTGTGCTTTTTGCATCCCCACCAGGTGTTAATGCCTGTCCTCTGTAGTTGCTCAATGCAAGCAGGTACAGCTGCTGCAGCACCTCAGTGCCATCCCTGGGCTGCCTTTAGAACAGACCTGCCCCAGCCTGGATTGGGAAGGGCTGGATCAAACCATTTCTCAGTTCAACGTGCCAGCACTCAGCCAGGGGCTGCATCCTGGCCAGGAGCTGCTCGTGCAGGTGTCCCTCCCTCCCTCCCTCCCACTGCAGGTCCCTGTTCATAGTTATTTATTTTCCAGAGATGAGCTCCACCCACCTAAATTCAAACCCCAGCCACCGAAGGAGAGGAGAACCAGTCTGGATTGTGCAGCAACTCGATGGAGGCACCTCAGGACTGGAAAGGAGGAGGCAGCCAGAGCCCTGAAAGAAGTGCAGGATTTTACCCACTCTTCAGGAGCAGAGGTAGATTTTCTTGTACACCTACTGCTTGCTTTGCCTCCCCAGCCTGCCAGCACCGAGTCCTGCTCATGCTGAGCTCCCTTTTTGCTGCCCTGCTGTGCTGTGCCTGACAGTGGGCTGGGCAGCAGGGCCAGTGGCTGGACATGGGCTGAGGGGGAGGGAGAAATAGGAGAGTTTTCCTTGGAGAAGCTGGCTCAGATCCTACAGGCCTGTGCTGAGTGTGGGATTTTTTGCCTTGTTTCCTTCCCAATGTAAGATGAGGCTTTTCTCTGCATCATCATGGTAACACCTCCAGCTTCCCTCCCAGAGCAAGCTGGGATGATCCTGATCTCCATGGAGCCTCTTCCCAAAGCAGCCAGACTCCCTGTTTGCAGGGCTCTGCTTTCACCCAGAGCTGCTATTGCACAGCTGGCCCTGGAGCTGTCTGACAAAGGGAGACTTTGCAGAGGGGCTGTCTCTTCTTCCCAGCATAAAAAATGGCTTGTTTTTTGGGTGCCAGCACCAACTCCTGAGCACCCTCACCTGCCTCGAGGCTTGGAGGGATTCAGGTGCTCCCTGGACGTGGCGCACACTGCCCTGGGAGCGGAGAAGGCAAGAGGGAATCTGTCTCCCTTGCCCATTGTCAGTGTGGCAAGCAGGGCTGGAGCTGCCAGTGCCACTGGGGGCCCTCAGCATTGGCCACAGAGGGGCCTCCCATCCCTGCAGGCCCATCACAAAGTGCTGCTGGAGCAGCTGCTTGTTGGAGAGGCCGTGCAGGACACCTTGCAGGGCTGCCCAAGGACGCTGTGCAGCACCTGTGGAGGGCACTGCTCCCCCTGGAACTCCTCAGGTGCTCCACAGGAAATTTTTGCAGGAGCTTTTGCTGTAGCACCTTGAGAAAGAAGCATTTAAATCAGAGAGAGAGGGGAAGAGCCTCAGGAGTCAGATGAGCTGGGCTGGACTCCTTCCCTCAGCTCCAAGAGCTCTCACTCTGAGTCTCCTCCTTTTCTAAAAGCAGGTAGTTTTAAAACTTTTTAAAGGCAAGTTGTGCATCAGAGAGAATTTCTACTGCCAGGAGACATCCTAGTTCACTTTCATGTAATGTACTAATTAATGCATTGAGCTGTGAGTATGGGAGAAGATTTTCCCCATGGTCCCTGCACTGGTCAATGGCATGGATGCAGGATGAGGTGAGGGTGATTCTGGCAGTGTTTGGGGCATAGGCCCCTCTGGCTACAGCTGCACTTTGCTCCAAGATGCTCCATTGGATCCATTTCCATGCTCAACACCTCAATCTCTCCTGTCTTCCATGCAGGCTTTCAATATCCTGCCACTGGCAGGTGTGCTGCATGCCAGGAGACAGCCAGCAGGTCTCCTCCACCTTCTCTGGCCACCTCAACACCACCTGCAATGTCCCGGAGCTGTGCCACATGGAGGCAGGCTCCACCTCCGAGGTGCTGGTGCCCAGGGAGGCCTCACGTGTCAGCTCCTCCCTGAGCCCCCAGGAGATCAGCTGTGGCTCACAGGCCCCTCTCAGGGACAGGTGAGTCAGCCTTCCGTGGGTTCCTGCTCTGCCATGGGTTATTGTCCCTGCAGGGCTTCCCTGCTCCAAGGCCTCTGAGCTCAGAGGAGCTGCAGAGCAAAGGCCAGCAGCAACACAGGGATGGCCACTCTGAGCTCCCTGGCTGCCAAGAGAGGAAGGACCTTCTTCTGTTGAGACAGAACATCTTCTTCTCTATTTGAGTGCTGAGCCCTCCTGGCTTAGCTGCTGTCTGCGGGGAGCTGGGCTCTGGGCTTGCCTTGGCACCGCATCTAGAGGTGTCTTGAAGTCCATGGTGTTGAGCGGCATCTTCTTCATCATCTGCCTTCTTCACCAGAGCAGTGGGATTGTGGTATGGGCAGGCGTGGGGCACAGAGCAAACCTTGCTTTGGGTCCTGCTCCTGCCACAGATGAAGTCCTTGCACTGCTGATCTGCCAGGGTTCTCCTTATGGTGGCAGAGCAGCCAGAAAAGCTCCTGTCCTTTAGGCTCCCCTGCAGCTGCAGCTGTAGGCAAGCACAGGAGAAGCTCAGCTCCAGCAAGGCAGCCCAGCTCAGGACACACAGGCCAAGTGTGGAGCTGGGAGTGGAGGTGCATAAAGCAAGCCTGTGCATCAGGACTTCTTCAGGCCAGAGTGAAGTTGGTTTCATGGGGAGGAGATGGACGAGGCTGCTTCCAATGGTTTCCATGGCAGCCAGCACTGGTTTGCTTGGTGCTCGGTCCCAGCTGGGTTCCAGCAGGAAATCTGCCTGACACGAGCCTGTCTTGCAGGAGAGGAGTTCCTGCAGCCTTTGCTTTCTGACTGATAGGATTGTGCTCATGAAGGAGCAGGCTAGGAGTCGTTAAAACCGAAGATCACGGACAGAGACTCTCTAACTATTTAAAGTTAGACAGTGGGATGTTTATTAACACCGGTGGGCGGCCCCAGAGCCGTCCCTAAAAGGCGTGCCCGCGTTGTCCAAGGTTCTTTGCCCTCTCTTTATTTCCCAAGATCTTACATACAATACATCTGCACAACCCCAGCACCTCCCATCCCTGCTCTGTATTCAAATGAGGTCATTGGTCCTTCACTCCTGTGCAATTCTTCCCTTGAATTGGGTTGGTGGTCTCGAATTGGGTCAGTGGTCTTAAGGGATGAAGTCAGGAATGTCTTCATCAGGTCTCTGTGGCCCTCTGGCACCATCCAAGGTCTCCTGCTTGGTGATTGATTGACATCAAGCCCAGGTGCTAACCATTGTTCTACTGGTTTCAAGATGTTCTTATAACAGTTCATTTCCTCCACTTCCCTCTAGAAAGAAGCTCCTAATGGTAAACAATAGAACAATCAGCTCCAGCTTAAGCATCTCATAATCATTAACCTATGGTCTGCCTATCTAACCTACATCCTGATCAATGGGAATTGCTTGTAACCCTCAGCTGAAATCTGAACTCTTTAAAATCATGCTTCAGCTATGCCCAGGGAGAAGGGGGCTGAATGAGCTTAGTAAGAACTGTAGGAGAGCTAAGCAGATGTCAGCAATCTGTGCTCTGCTTTAAACTGGGAAGCCAAGAGACAAAGGGCGTTTCCAGGCACCAGTGCAGAGAGCTGCTGGATCAGCCTTTGGCAGGGGCTGGAGGGGTCTGGCTGTGCCTTCAGAGGGAGCTGGCACAGTCAACACCTTATGATGGCAAAGCTCAGGTTTGGCTGGTCCTGGAGGTCCCCTTCCACCCATGCCCTCACTTGGGATGTTCCCAACCTATGTGGGTTGAGGAGAATTCACGGAAATGGCCTCAGGGTCAAGGAATGAAGTACAGGGCCAGCCAGGACTAGGGAGCCCAAGGTTCTGGTGGGACTCTCAGCCATGTTTTCTGTTTTGTCTGCAGAAGGGAGCTGAAGGAGCCAGCTCAAAAGCTTGAGCAGGAGGAGGCAAAAGCCTTAGAGGAGGAAGAGAGGAGGAAGGAGGAAGAGAGGCAGAAGAAGGGAAAGAAGAGTGTCTCTGTTGGCAAGCAAGCTCCAAAACCAGCAAAGGGGAAAACCAAGACCCGAGAGAATAAGGAAACCAAAATCCCAAAAAAGGAAACCAAAATCCCAGAGAGGAAGGAAATCAAAATCCCAGAGAAGAAGGAAAGCAAAGCATCAGAAGGGAAGAAAATCAAAGCATCAGAGAAGAAGGACACCAAAGTATCAGAGAGGAAGGAAACCAAAATCCCAGAGAAGAAGGAAGACAAAGACCCAAAGAAGGCGGAACCCAAAGCTCCAAAGAAGGGAGAACCCAAAGCTGTCAAGAAGGGGGGAACTGAAATCCCAAAGGACTAAGCTAAGATGGAGAAGAACTCTTTAGTCTTTATTCATACAACTCATTTTACACAGTTTAACAGACCTTGTGTGCACCTTTAGTTCGTTCAAAGATTTCTTATCAGTTAGTTGATTATTGGTTAATAAAATAGATTTTACTTGTGCATCAAATCTCTCTATTGTATTGTTTACCTCTTCACTGATTCTCATGGCACAAAATACTTGTTATTGCAGGTGCATTTGTTTTTCACCCTCAGAATAGAATGGTCACAAAGTCTCATTCTCAAAATAGCTTCACATGGGAACTTGTAATTGCTTAGTTGCACACAGAAGAGATGATAGGCCAGCTATTGATATGGCTGAACAAGGCTTCATTTCAAAAGGCTTTTCTTTTATCATTATTCTACCTGTCTAGGACATCTCCCGTGGTGTCCTTGGACCCACATTGTCACAACTGACCCACGGTTCCATGAGGTTCCCCTGTGTCACCATGGTCACTGTCAGAGGCTGGATGAGATCAATGTCCTGAGACACCCTGGGATGAGCTGTCAATCAGTCACACAGTGGGTACAGTGCTAACCCAGCCCTGATGGTCTGTGTGATCAGAAATCCCACCTGGGGGAGGCTCACAAGGGCCCGGGGGCTTAAAAACATAGAGCACAAGGTGAGCCCCTGGTATGGACTCTGCCTTCTCCTGGAGTTTGTGTCGCACCCACACTGGAACCCTAGGAGCTGTTAGTCATATGTGTGTCTTTCTATAGAGCTTCTGTCTTTCTGCCTCTCTCTCTTTCTTCTCCTTCTAATGCTCTTTATATGGAACATTTTTGGATACCCTAACAGCTTGCATGTTTTAATGTTTCCAGGATAAATGGGCTAAGTTAATGAAGTTACTGCTATGGTAAGTGTTTTATGTGTAATTTGATGTTGCGTTAAATCCTCTTCCAAAGTTCTTGATTTTTTGCACTTTGCCAGTAGAATTTTGTGTCATTTTGACCTCTTACGAATATCTGCTTGGTGTTTTTCCTGTGCACCAAACTCGAGTAAAGGTGGCAGATGAATTGGTGAATTGGCACGCAAACTCCGAACGGAGCTCCGGGTGCGTGGAGGATCGGGGCAGTGTGAGTCGCGCACAATCCCTGGAGTGCGGGGACACGGGTCCCTACCAGGGTTTGGGTTGCCCCGAGTACAGCAGCAGCACTGAGTAGAGCCAAGAGGGCCCCAGTGCCCAGAGTGGAACGGCGGTGCTGGGGGTTCAGTGTGCCGCGGTTCAGGTAGAAACCATAAACCCACTGGAGGCCCCTTGGGGTCACAGGGCAGGGAAGGGCTGTGCTTACAGGGCAGGGCAAGGCTGGACCTGCCCCTTCCTCCCCCCCCCACACACAAAATGTTTAGAGCAGACGATCTCCTCCAGTCTGTCACAACAGGCAGTGTTGGAGGTGAAATCCCAATTGTGGCCATGGGCACCTGGCTGAGAAGGACAGTTCTTTTCCATGGGAAGGAAAGCACAGAGCCTCAAGGTTTGGAAGGCAAGTGAGAGCCTCAGCAGGCCAAGGCCAGCTAGACTTGTCAGTAATTGCAGAGTTTGGATTTAGGGAATTTTGGAGGTGGAAACCCAATCTCAGCCATGGGCACCTGGAGAAGCAGGACAGTTCTTTCCTTAGGAAGGAGAGCATGGAGCCTTTCCCAATGTTTTGGGGACAGATGAGAGGTGACCCTTGTGAAACTACTGCCTGCCAGACTTGTCCTGGCAATATTCCTATTGGAAGAATCCCTGGATATAAGGACCTTTGGAGGTGAAATCCCAATTCTGGCCATGGGCGCCTGGAGCAGAAGGACAGTTCTTTTCCATTGGGAAGGAAAACACAGAGCCCCAGTGTTTCAGCAGCAGATGAGAAGTGACACTCAACATGCAAAGGTCACTTGGACCAGTCAGGCAGTCTATGGGAGGCCAAAGCAGCCAGACTTGTTCTGTGTTCCCTTGGTTTTGTGGGGCTCCATATTGTCACAATGGTTCCTTGGATCCATGGGGCCCCGCAGTGTCATAATGGTGACTTGATTCCATGGGTTCCAGCAGTGTCACAATGGCTCCTTGATTACAAGAAGACCTGCAGTGTCACACTGGCCCCTAGGTTCCATTGGGTCCCACAATGTCACAGTGGCCCCTAGGTGTCATAAGGCCCTGCAGTGTCACAATGGTCCCAAGGATTCCATGAGCCCTTGCAGTGTCACAATGGTCTCTGTGGCTCCCCAGGCCCCACAATGTCACAGGACTCCTCTGTTCCATGAGGTCTGGAATGTCACCATGGACCTTTGGACCCTGGGGTTTTGCTGTGTCACAATGGTGTCCTTTGGCTCCACAGTGTCACTATGGACCACTGATGACAGGAGGCCACTCTGTGTCACCCTGGAGCTTTGGTTCCATGCAGCCCTGCAGTGTCACAATGGTCTCCTTTGGTTGCCCAATGTCACAATGGACCACTGATGGCAGGAAGCCCTGCAGTGTCACAATGGACCTTTGGTTCCATGCAGCCCTGCAGTGTCACAAAGGCCTCTTGGTTTCATGAGGCTCCACAATATCACAATGGTCCTCCCAGGATCACAATGGTCTCACTGGTTCCATGAGGCCTCACAGCGTCACAATGGTCTCCATGTTTCCATGAGTCCCCTGAGTGTCACAATGGTCTCTGTGTTTCCATGGTGCCCCTCAGTGTCACCATGGCCCCTTGGTTCCATAACACCCCAAAGTGTCCGAATGGTCTCCATGGTTCCATGCAGCCCCATGCTGTCACAATGGTCTCCATATTTCCATGAGTCCCCTGAGTGTCACAATGGTCTCTGTGTTTCCATGGCGCCCCTCAGTGTCACCATGTCCCCTTGGTTCCATAACACCCCAAAGTGTCCAAATGGTCTCCATGGTTCCATGCAGCCCCACGCTGTCACAATGGCCCCTTGTTTTGATGAGGCCTCTCAGTGTCACAATGATCCCTACATTCCATGGAGCCACACAGCGTCAGTACAGTCCCCTTGGATCCATGAGGCCCAGCAATGTCACAGTGCTCTCCATGATTCCATGAGGTCCCACAGTGTCACAATGGTCCCTTGTTGTCACAGGGCCCCACAGTGTCACAATGGTCCCTTGGTGTCACAAAGCTCCACAGTGTCACAATGGTCCCTTGGTTC
Source organism: Melozone crissalis (assembly GCF_028551555.1). NCBI lineage: Eukaryota > Metazoa > Chordata > Aves > Passeriformes > Passerellidae > Melozone > Melozone crissalis. The sequence goes on from NW_026535912.1 coordinate 585,509, forward strand.
CATGGCCCTGTGCTGCTGCATTCCCCCCTCCCCTTCTCAGGCCGCCCTGCCAGCTGAGAAATGCTCCTTGGGCCTGGGCCTTGGCCAACAGCCCCTGGGCTCAGCTCCTCTGCAGCTCATCACAAACACTGCTCCAGCCACTGCTGCTGCCCAACCAGCTCCTGGTTCCTTTAGCAGCAGCCCTGGGAACTGTTTTTGTTCCCTCCGTGGCACAACATCCCTGTTCTCACACTGCCAAAGAAAGCTGTTGATGCCAAGTGTGGCCAGGATGAACCATTGCTGGGACTGAAGCCCCTCTCTTGGGGCCCTGCACACAGCGCTCCAAAAGGAGCCCTTGGAGCTCTCCTGTGCCAGCGACTCCCTCTGGGTGGGGCCTTTCCCAGCCAGGAACTCTCCCGTTTGCTGCACTCGGGGATCCTGAACAATGACAGAGCCTGGGCCGATCCCCCCACTCTTCCAGGCTCAGCACTCTGCCCACTGGGAAGATGCCAAAGCATCCTCAGTGAGCATTCTGTGCCCTCAGGGGAATTTCTCACAGGTGCCTTGCCCTGACTCTTTGTGTCAGTGTGCACACAGGAGTGCCTGTGCTGGGGAAATGTGGCAGAAATGCTGCTCTCTGAGGAGTTTGAGCGCCTTGGATAGCTGAGTCAGTCAGGCCTGTAGGAAAGGTAAATCACAAGGCCTAAGTGAAGTTAATTGCTGCTAAGAGTTGTTCTTTTGCTGAGGTGTTCTATTGCTAAGTTGCTACCTTTAGTGTAAGTTATAAACTAAGCAAAATATTGTAAAGTGTTATTCCTTTCTAAAATTGCAAAGTCAAAAGGTTTTATTTAGGTTGAATGCTGTTACGCTCTGCTCTTTTGCTAAATTGTGAAGTTGAAAGTATCAGTTAAGGTTAAGATATAAGTTAAGTCCTGTTAAGTTTGAGCTCTGTTAAGCTTTTAGGCCATATTCCTTTGATCCTTGCTCTCACTGTCCTTGTGTCACACACACACACAGAGGGACAGTTCTGGGTTAATTTCTGGTTTGATTGCCTGGATTCTGTTTGGTTTTGTTGTTGCTTTGTTTCCCTGGTGTGCCTGAAGTGTCCAGTCAGGAGCAGAGTGACTCTTGCCAAGGAACTTTGTGCTGCTGTCCCTTAATATTAAATCTGGTTTTTGCTGCTCCCTTGCTGGGGATTTTTTCAGCGCTCTCAAGGCCTCGTTCGTAACAGGGTGAAGGAGCCCTGGCCCAGGCTCTGGCCCTGGGGGACACAGGGACACTGCTGGGGGGTCCTTCTCCCCCTGTGCCACCCCCAGGGCCCCGGCCCCCCATCCCCGTGTCAGGCTCGGGGGTCGATCTCCTGGAACATCCTCTGGGGGAGGCTGCGGGGCCGGGGGCAGGGGGACCCGGGGGGACAGGGGACCCCGCTGTGCACGAGCAGGATTCGACTGCTCTGGGGGGAACTGTGAGGGGAGCCGGGGCAGAGTGACCTTCCCAGTGACCTCACACAGCCCCTGTGATGTCACACAGCCCCTGTGATGTCGCACTGACCCTGTGATGTCACACACCATCTGTGATGTCACACAGCCCTTGTGATGTCACCCAGCCCTTGTGATGTCATACTGACCCTGTGATGTCACACTGACCCTGTGATGTCACAGAACCAACTCTATGTCCCCTTGTGATGTCATACAGCAGTGCTGTGATGCCACAGAAGTCTGATGTCACAAAGTCACCCTGTGATGTCGCAATCTGTTCTCTGATGTCACAGCCTTCTCTGTGATGTTACACAGCTACCTGGTGATGTCACAACCCACTCCCTGATGCCACAGAGCCACCCTCTCTCATGGCAGACTCTGCTCTATGGCCTCACATCCTACTCTGGGATGTCACAGCCAGCTCTGGGATGTTACAGCCAGCTCTGTGATGTCACCATCCCCTCAGTGATGTCACAGAACCCTCAAGAACTCAGTTCTGTTGAAACCCTGAAGTTTCTTGTACTTTGAAGAGATCCCTGTCAGGGACACAACTGAGAAAGTGTCCCCAGGTTCCAGCTAGAACAGAACCCTGCAGGCAGTGATGCCAGGTGGGGACAAGCAAGGGAAAGCTGTCTCTGGTGCTCCCCACAAGCCCCACATTGGCTGGAGATTGTGCCTGTGAGACTGAGAGTGAGTGACTGAGTGGCAGAGAGCTCCCAGGGGTTTGGGCGTCTGATTTTCTGTTCCTGTGGGTGTGCATTCCCTCTTCCATTGGGGGCAGCTACGGGAAATACTCATTCCCAAGCTGAAAAGGATGTTTTTGTTAAGTTTTGGAGAGTTTTAAATTTAGAGGGGAGTTATATTTCTGAAGGGAGTTTAAAAGGGATTGTTCATGGTTATTTGAGGAGCTTCCTGATATCTCTGTTGATTCTGTCTATCAGTTATCGTTTTGGGATGCTGTCGGGGAAAAGTTTTATATTTTACAAACACAAGGGGTTTTAAAAGTTGGGAAATTTTATCTGTTGTTTCATTCAATTTATAGGATCATTTAAGGAGTTCATGGTTCCAACCCTTTTCCCTGGTTTATTCAACCCGCCCTTCACGTTCCCGAACCCAGGTTCCCTGAGAACAGGATGGGAGATGGCGCCCGCCCTTTGGCACAGACAAGCCATCTGCTGTCTGCCATCTCCCCTCCTTTTCTGTCCTCTCCTCAGGGTGGTAGTGGCCATACTGCCTTGAGATATTCCCTCACCCACATTCCTTCATTCCCTAGTTCTAATCCTCCTTCCTAGAAATCACAAGACGGCAATACTCCTGTTAGAGAGACCGCCATTTTAGATTCCCTCCCACCTTCATCCCCATTTCCCACCTTTGCTTCAGGTGCCTCCTCTGTGACGGGTCTCACCTTAATGTTGAATTCCACCGCTGCATTGGGTCCCTCCCCTGTCATCAGAAAGCTCCTCCCCGGCGCAGGCTCCACCTCTCCACTTCCAGACCCCTTCTCCAGTCCAGCTTCTTCCAGTTCCCACATCACTGGAACCGGACATGGGGCCAACTGGAAGGAAGCCATTTGGGCTACCAAAGGCCTTCAACGCCAGGCATTGCTGGTTGGCAGAAAGGCCTGCGCCTCTGCCAGCAGACCTGCCTCCTCTACAGAGGAAAAGAGTGATAGCTTATCTGAGAGTGAGGATGAGCCCAAGGATTCTTGGCAGAGGATGCGGAGAAAAGCTGCAAAGGAGGGGGACCGGGAGGTGATATCCAAGATTCAGGTGGTGTGCAGTATAAGCAGGGGCCAAAACCTAAATGGGAATCCATAGGGAATAGATTCCCATTTAGGCTTTGGCCCCTGGGAATCCGTAGGGAATAGATTCCCATTTAGGTTTTGGCCCCTGCTTATACTGCACAGGTGCCACCTGAATCTTGGATTCCCTACCTCCATAGGGAAATGAATGACTTAGTAAAGGCTGCCAAGGATTATGGGAGGGGTTCTCCCTATTTTAACAATTGTCTGGACGTGCCATTTACTGCCCTCACAATGGTATCACAAAATTTAAAACGGTGTATGAAAATTATATTGTCACCTGATGAATTTATTTTCTGGAAAGGAGTTTGGATAAAAAAAGTTCATGAGTTACCAAAAGGTTATGTTGAGGAAGAAGGGTAACAACACCTCACAATGGACCGCATTACCAGGGAAGGAGACTATACTAGACTGCAGTATCAGGCTGAAGTCTTCCCCCAGTCAATACTGGAAGATCTCAAAGGCGCTGCATGGTCCACCCTCCTCCAAACACCTGATAATTCTGCACCCCACACTGACTGCACTGACATTTGCCAGGGCCTGGATGAGAACTATATCAAGTTCATAAAGCACCTTATGAAAGCCCTGGAAAAACAGGTAGATGATCAAAAGGTCCAGGATGATCTTATTAGCAAATTAGCTTTCTATAATGCCAGTATTGACTGCAGAAAGGTTCTTCACAGCCTCCCCCTTGACCCTGAGCCTACCATTGCTCAGATGGTTGATGCTTGTATATTCCAAGCGGTCTCAGACCGTGACTCCAGCCTAGCCAAGGCCACCAGCCAGGGTGCAATTGAAATGCTGGTTGCAGCAAACGTGCTTCCCCACAATACAGAATGTAATAAAGGCAGTGGAAACTGTTATAACTGCAGGAAAACTGGACATGTAGCAAAAGATTATAAATACAAGAATACTGTTCTGGTTTTTTACCCAACCCTCAGTCCTACAGCCATTACCCAAACTGTTCCTGAAGCCAACAGCACTACCAGCCCTCGGGAAACTCCCAGCAGAGCACAAAATGACACCAAATATGAAGTTATTCGGTCCCACCCTTCCATTGGTGAGAGATGACCTAGGTTACAATATAAAGATGTACTCTATTCCCATCCTCAAGAGCTGTTGAAACAGGAGGGGTATTGTTTTATTCCTTATCTCCTGTTAATAGGCCTATCAATGCCTTTCTGCATGACTCAGAGATAATGCCCTCCAGGAGCCATTTCTGTTTAATGGACCCACCTCATGACTCATAGAATGATATCAGCCCATTGTGAGATGCTCCACCCAGGGGGGAAGAGCTAAGCATGCCCCCCTGGATATTATCTGGGCTTTGGGACAAAACAAGCTGCCTCTCCACTGGGTTCCCCAGAGCAACAGCTGCCATTTCCACTGGAACTTCAGAGGTAGGCTACACCCTGCTACAGGATCACTGCTCCAACATAACCACATCTGCCACTCCAGGAGGACTGCAGCCACCATTCCAACTGGACTGCTATCAGCACCCTGACCAAGAGAGTGACAGGTTATATTCTGACTTTATCAGTGTTTTTTCTTATGTATTATTGCATGATTTTTGATTTTTTTTTTCGTAATAAATTGTATTTCTGACATTGAGTCTCTCTCTGATTTTGCTTTCAAACCAGAAGAAATGGAAAACCCTGAGTGGGTTTCCTGAAAAACAAACCCACCTCAGAAACAACCTGCTCAGTCCAGGCTGCCTGGAATGATGTCACCTTTCTACAAGGGACAGTGTGAGCAGAAATGATCTCTGGGAGCAGAATTGTCTGAGTCTTGCACCTGAATTCTCTGTCCCTGTCGTTTCCCTGGATCTCTGTTGCAGATGAAGCTGCTCCTGCCATCCTCACCTTTTACCTCTCTCTTGAATGCAAACAGATGTTCCCAGGTGTATTGATTTTTCAAAGTTTCTACAAAACTTTTTTGTTCCTCATGGAGCGAAGGGACCATTTTGGCACTGAGGAGGTGACGTGGAAGCAAGGAGTCAATTATGACCCTGGGGTCCCAAGGAACCAAGGGGCCATGGTGACACAGCAGGGCCACGTGGATCCAGTGGTCCATAGTGACACTGTGGATCCAAGGAGACAATGGAGACACCCCCAGAAGCTCATGGAACCACAGAGTCCATGGTGACCCAGCGGGGCTGCATAGAGCCAATGGTCCATGGTGACACTGCCCATCCAAGGAAGACATTGTAACACTGCGGAAGCTCATGGAGCGAGGGAGGCCATTGTGACACTGAAGAACTTCATGGCACCAAATATCCATGGTGACACAGCAGGGCATCATGGGAACCAAGGAACCGCTGTTGGCAGTAGGGAAACTCATGGAACCAGGAGCCCTTGTGGCACTGCAGAACCAACAGAGCTGCTGGACCTTGTCCGCTGGCCCTTGTGAAGGTCCGCCCGAAATGAACGGGTGACGAATGATTTTTGGGTGCAAAAATAACCAACAAAGGCACAGGGGTTTTGCAGTAACAAATCAACAAGATGCAATTTTATTGATGATAACCACAGCCAAATATGCGTTTGGTTAGGGGATCCGGGGAAGAGAAGGGTAGGACAAGGGAAAAAGGGAGGAAAGAAGGTTAGGGAATGGGGTATAGCTACCAAAACGTGATGTCTTCGGGGTCCCGCCGCCGAAACTTGCTGGTACACGTCTTGGGGAGATCTCAGAGAGGCAGTCGAACCGAACCCCAAGAAAAACTGTTCTTGGTTGGGGGAAGGGTGGCCAAAATTAAGTTTCCATGGAGGGGAGAAGAATAGGACCAGGAGGAGGGGGTGAGACTGTTCCATTGTTTTCATGGCCGAATGCTCACAGGTATGTTTTACTCTGGGCAGGTTTTCCCCCCTCCCTGAGTTGGGAGGGGGTATAGTCCCAGTCTCTGGAAGGAGGTTGCCAGGGGGAGTGCCATGGGGGTGCCATGGGGGCGCCAGTAGGGCGCCAGAGGGGTTCTTGGTTCCTTGATGAGAGGATTCGCATCTCTGTTGATCCGTCACAGTGGTTGAAGACAGGCAAGAGGAGTCTTCTCATGGAGGGGGGGGGAGCCACCCCAGAGCTCAGTGCAACCAGGCCTGGAGTTTGGAAGTCCAGTCCAATTGTTCAGAAAAAGGGCAGCATGCCCCCTTTGAGTACAGCATGGCATGTTCTGCAAACACCACGTGTGAACACACGAAATAAGCATGAGACTTTCTTTCCCAACTGGCTCAACAGTTTTTAACCCTTCAGTGGTCTTTTTCTCATGACAATTGTGAGGCAAAAAATGAAGGATTTTCGGATGGACTTCCACACGACCCCGTGACTCACGATTGTCTTGAGGAATCTTCATCAGCAGTGCTCTAGAGTGTCTTTGAAACTCGTTGCATGTCGGTAGCATAACCCCGGAAAAGTAGGGGTGACAGGAGAGAGGGGATAAAAGGGGAAGAGAAGGAAAAGAAAGAAAGAGGGAAAGGGGGAACCAATAAACATAAACATAATTAATATTGATCATCATAACAATTTCACACGTGGTTATTTGTTATAACAATTTCAAAAAATTATGATTAATTTTACCAATTTCAAAAACATTAATCAATTAAAGCAATATCATTTGTTTAACAATTTCAAAAATTATTAAAACAAATCACAAATAATCAAAACAATAAGCAAATCACAGTATAATCATTGTCTTTTAAAATTATTTTCTAAAAATTAAAGTAACTTTCTGTAAATCATACTTTATAATTAAGAAGTTTCTCTAAAGCACATATGCTTAATTCATAACTGTTTCGTATCAAGTGTTTTGGGGACATCTCTTGTATAGAGTACATCAGTTAAGCAGTGTGCATTGACTACAGTTGACAGTCTCTTAAGCTTTTTCATCATGTTCCAATTCAGAATGAATAGGGCTGCTGACAAGATAAAGCCAAGCGTAACTAGGATCAAAAGAACAACAATTGGATGGCACACACTGTTCAGAATACCTGTGGCAGTAGATGACCACCCAAAGAGAGTATCCCACCACCTATGCTCAGCATCTTGCTTTACCCTCTCCATAACCCGGTGTATTTGTCTCACGTTGTGATGAACAGTCACCAGAGTCTTCTGTCTGTTCTCCTTGATTTTCTCGAGGATGTCAACCAGGTCCTGATGGAGCAGCAGTTGTCTCACGAGGGTGAGGTTCATTCCGATAGGAGTGGGCATCAGCTTCTGGATCAGTGTGTAGTTGGATTGCAACAGGTGGTGAGAAGTAACTGGAGCTTCGTAAGAGAAATCACATCCTACTATCTTAGTAAAGTTACAAGCACAAAAGTTTGAATGATTCTTTGTATCTACCACAACATCTTCTACAAAAACAGAATCACATGTCGTTCTAAAGCATGCACAGCCATTGCCTATGTATATAAGAACTGTCTGGGTATCCTCATGTGGACGAATCTCAAAATGACAGATGTTTTGCTCTGTGTCCAAACAGATATCCTGAGCTACAATTGCACTGCTTTCACAGATAAACCCTTGCTGTTCTCGGACAATACAAGTTTCCAGATTAACAGTTTGCCATTTGTCATCGACCTGACGGGCCCATCCCCTATGTTCAGTAGGATAGAGAACAGCTCCGTCATGGTTTAATCCTAATGCAATAACAGGGAAGACCAAATGTACAGAGGCATTGCGTATGGTTAAGACAAAAGCAGTGGCTGTGTTTGAAATGGGGTTATAGGTAAAGTTCACCAGGTTCCACCAGGATTGGAATTCTCTTTCAAATTCAGTGGCACTGTCCCAGATTATCTTCCGAATTTCTGTGGGGAAGGTGCCTTCCTCACCCTCTCTTATAATTGCAGCAGAGACTGATTGCATCCACAATTGTGCCTGGATACAGCTGAGGGCTAAGGAAACATTGTTCTGTGTAGCACTAAGTGCATCAATTACCAATTTGTGATCATTCACATTCACTCTTTCCCAATTTGGCAAAATGTTTGACAGCAGCCACTGGTGCGTCCCTAAGGCTGACAGAGATGACCTCAGTGGTTGCTGCAATCTGGTCAGGTCTCTAGTTGTAGTAGCCAATTTGTTCATTAGTACTTCAGAATACATGCTATTCAGAATTCCCAATCCTGTACCCACAACACCGGTCACATCCCTTGGTGTTCTAGTTTTAAAGGAGCTTCATTTCCGAAGTCAAGTGGTCCAGCCTTCAAAAGAGGTTTGCAGGAACAGAGAACAGGCTGGCTGAATATCTGAAACATTGTTCTGCATTAGCAATTTTGCCTGTTTGAGAGACCATGCCGGATTGAACAATATTTGTTGTTGGCCAGTTTTCCTGATCACATAAGGCCCAATCTTGAAAATTATCGGGATGAGTATGACCGGTGGTATGGGTGAAGTGGTAACAGTGGTAACAGTGGTAACAGTGGTTTCAGCATTTATTACAAATTTAAAAGAAAGGCCTTGAGTATCCTTGGACCAGAGACAAATTACCTCTGTAGTGTTGGTTAATGTGAAGCTGTGCCAGCAATCCTCTTACGCTTGGGTGCGTACAGATTTGCTTCTGTTCGTTTTCCGATCTGCGGAAGCACTGATTGACATCGCTTTGCTGTAATTAGACCCATTAACCATTCAACACCCAACACTAATTAGTTCACCTACTACTCCTTGAAGTTGCCAGGTTTTGTGTTTCTCCCATTCTTGTCTGGTGTACAACTTATCCTCATGTGTGACTACTGTTAGCAAGTTAGACCCGTGACATCTCCCATAGATCCGGTACATTGCAGGAAGGCTTAAGACCAGGGCCACTCGAAGGAGTTCCCTGCTGCCTCTGCCAATTGGGGTGTGACGTTAGAAAAAAGGTTCACACTTTGGGTCTGAGAGAGTGTAATTACAGCACTCGGTGTGGGTTTTGGTACAGTGTTTATCTTGAATGTGTAAACCAAGCCTCTTAGTCCTAATGGACTAGCTGTGTCATTCTCCCAACGACATGTCACATAAGTGGGTTTGATCAAAGCAAAACTACCAGCAATCAAGTGATTCATCATTACAATCTTTTGTAATTGCAACATTGGTGGTTTTGGTACTAGAAACATAACTACCAACATGTTCCTGGTGGCAACACAAAGTAAGGGGACTTTCTTTTTTGGAACACCCCCATTTCTTTGTGGGACACAATTTTGCTGAGGGGATATCCAGATGATTCCTTCCACCTGCTTCCATAAAATTTCCAGCAACTATGATGGAGGTGGCCTTTTCATGGAGGGTTCCTTCCACCTTTCTGCATGTTACCGTAATTGACTCACCAACTGTTCCCGTCAGGGTTCTCATCAACTCATTCTGATCCCACCTCCACTCATTCGGGTGGTACACCTTGGAGTCATGCTGCACTAGGGTTGCCAGGCTCGGGTAACGGCCCTTGGGATAGGTTCCAAGGACACTAGTGTGCTGAACGATGGCTTCAGGCCACAGCTGCTCACCAGGGGGTTGTCCATGAAATTGCGGTAAAATGCAGAAAAGTATTAGCAAGGTTATCATGTTTTCAGACGATTCTCATGTCCCTCGGGGTTCACCTGTAAAAGCAAGAACAACAAAAAATCCGGCCACTGACAGGCAGAAAGGAGTTTAAAATGAGGGGATTATCCAGCGTGTGTGTATGCGGTGCTCTTTTCCAAGAGTGTCAGAGGCTACCCATGCATATTTATTCAGAGGGGTTTTCAGCACAAGTGGTACCTCGCCCACCGTGGGCAGGTCCACTAAGACAGGTTGTCCAGGGTAATGCGATGGATTGTTTGCATCGTCGGGACCTTCCAGTGAAGGGATGATGCTTGGAGGTGTGGGGTAAAAAGCAGTGACTTTGGGGCAGCCGTTCACTCCCCACCTGCTATTTAGCCCTTTAACAGCCTCCCACAGCCAACAGTCCCAGCTTGCTTTCTGGGGCTTAAGGAACCACTTTAAAAGGCCATTTGTCCTTTCCACGATTCCGTTAGCCTGAGGGTAGTAAGGAGTATGAAAGGTCCACTTTATGCCTTTGGCTCTGGCCCAATCCTGAACCACCTTGGCAGTAAAGTGAGACCCGTTGTCAGACTGAATTTCTTGTGGCTTTGGAAAAGTTCCAAACCATCCCTGCAAAGCTTTAACTGTATTTTCACCTGTGGCCCTTTTAAAAGCATCAGCTCGTACCAACCCAGATACAATTTCCACTCCTACTAACACAAAATGTTTACCTCCTGATTTCTTAAAAGGACCAATATAATCTACCTGCCACGCATCCCACAAGCCTTTACCTTTCCTCAAATGCAGAGGATCATCCTCTAAAGGATGCCTTTCCAGTCGCTTGCGGCACTGTTCGCAGGCCGATATGCATGTTTTACACATTTCCCTGGTGGCTGGCCAGCCGCGGGCGTGTGCTTCCTGATACAGATCTTTGGCCCCTGTGTGCTGCCTTTTTACGTGTAACCATTCTAACAGTTGATTCCAATCCTCTGAAATAGTTTCTTTTTTCAGGGGGCTAAGCCTTGCTAGTTCATCAACTCTGTTGTTCCATTCACCTGCTTGATTCCCATCAGTTTGGTGAGAAGCTACCCAACCAACCAGAAAGTTTCCTTTACTGGTGATTTCTAGGATTTCTTTCCACTTATCTTTCTGCCACACTGGGATTCTGTTAACTTCCCAGCCATTCTGTTGCCAGAAAGGGAGCCACTCAGTTCAGCCTTTGTATACCACATATGAATCAGCATAGATGTAAACAGGAGAAGTGTTTTGTGCCTCACGCTGGAAAACACTCCAGAGGGCTATGAGTTCTCCTACCTGAGTGCTGCCGTCCCCTTCTGTGATAATCTTTTCACCAGATGAAATATGTAAGGCAGCCACCTTATATTTCCAAATTTTTCCTTCCTGCTTTGAGGAAGCATCTGTAAACCAACAGTTTGCTGCTATTTCAGGTGAGAATGGTGGTGCTATTTTTATTACAGAAGCAGGTTTGTCTTGGCTACTATCCAGGCTCTCAGTGTCTTGTATTGCCAAGAATTTTGCAGCACCTTCTGTGACAGAAAAGCTATTGCAGTAATACTCTATTTGAGCATCCCATTTCCTGACTGACGACTTTTGGGCTATGCCGTCAGGTGGAGGGGTCCCATTTGTACCAGCTTTAATTACCTTGAAGGGACCTCTCAAGATGATAGCTTGCTGCCTTGTGATTTTCTCTACTTCAATGAGAGCTGAGCTAACAACAAACAATCCCTTTTCCCAGGTAGTGTATCTCTTCTCAGCATCTTTAAAACCACGGGAAAAGAAGCTGACAGGCCTTGTTGGACCCTCAGGACCTCGCTGCCAGATGTGTATTGATAGCCCTGAGGAGGCAAATCCCCATTCCACTTGGAAAGGGTCTTTAGGGTGAATGGGCCCCAATGCCTGATGTGCAGTGGCTTCAAAAATCAGTAATTGCAGTGCTTCCTGCTGAGAAGGAGTCCAATCCCATTTGACTCCTTTTCTCAGTAAATTGTAAAGGGGCCTAGCAATGATTGAGAAATCTGGGATGTGTTTCCTCCAGAATACTAACAGTCCTAAGGCTTGCTGGAGGTCTTTTTTGTTTTCAGGCATTTTCATCTGCTCTAGAGAAGTTAAAGTGTCAGGTGGGATGCATGTGCTGCCAGATCGCCACCAAATTCCCAGGAATTTTACTTCCTGAGAAGGCTTTTGAATTTTCTCTGAGGGAATCTTTAAATCAAGGCTCTCCAGATGAGAGATTATATTCTGCTGGAGATCCCCCACCTCTTTAATTTCCTCTCCTCCCACCAAAATGTCATCAATGTATTGGTACACAGCTACAGTGTCAGGTTTAGGTATTTTTTCTAATCCTTAGCTAAAGCATGGTGTGCTAGTGTTGGAGAGTGTTTGTATCCCTGAGGGAGTCTAGTGAATGTGTACTGCTGTCCCTCCCATGTGAATGCAAAGCAATCCATGTCCTCTGGCTGTATAGGTATCATGAAGAACATGTCTTTGACATCTATGGTTGCCATGATTGTGTGAGCCTTTTCTTGTATTGATGTTATCAGTTCAGCTAAATTTGGCACTGCTGCAGTCAGAGGGTCAGTGTTGGCATTCAGCCTACAGTAGTCAACCGTAAGCCTCCACTTCCCGTTAGGCTTTCGGACTGGCCACACGGGTGAATTGTATGGGGAGCGTGTGTTAATAATTATTCCTTGATCACGCAATTCCTGAATAACTGGTTTGATGCCTTCTCTAGCTCCAGAAGGCAAGAGATACTGTTTCACATTGATTGTTTTACTGTAAGGCAGTGCGGGTGCGGTCTGAAGCAGTTTAATGTTAAGTGGCGGAGTGCCAAAAGACCACAGGAAACCCTCGGTGTCTTCCCACTGCCTTCCTGAGAGGACATCCATCTCTAGCAGATTATTTGGTATGTCCCCAATTACCATTTTGACAACCAATTGATTTTCTTCTCCAGGGAGTGTTACTTTGACTAAAGCAACATTCATGGGTTCTATGGTTCCTAAAGCATTAAGAATGCAGCATTGCCTTTTTGTTGGAACAACTCCACACTTCTGGGCATCTCTATGTCTTAGTGCAGAAATCTGGGCTCCCGTATCAACAATGTAGGCTACCAGAACTTTTTTAGGGCCCGTGATTGCTGTAATTAACATGTCTCCTGATTTATTTTTTGTGAGCATTCGTAAGTAAACCCAACTTCCACCCCTTCGCTCACCTGTAAGCGGTGGAGATACTAGTTTCTCGAAAGCTCTGTTGGTGAAGATTCACTGTTTGTGTTTTGGGGCACGGGCGGGTGGGCAGTTATGTTGCTTAGGCTCTGTGAAAGAAGTTGCGAAAGAGTTACTTCCGGCTCACTGCTGGTGCTTTTCAGGAGACACGCAGCCAGGGTTTCACTGTCCAAGTTCTGTGAAAGAAGCTGAGAAAGAGTTAATCTTGGCTCACTGGCTGTGTTCTGAGGGAGAGGCTGAGACGCAGCCTCACTGCCCAGGTTCCGAGGGAGAAACTGGGGAAGGGTTAACTTTGGCTCATTGCCTGTGTTCTGTGTGAAAGACTGTGATGTACTGTGTGTACTGAACTGTGTATTGGTAGGAGTATTTGTTAGTTTCTGGTGAGGGAGGGGGATCGGGGCACTTGGCTGGGTATTTGTTCTTCTGAAATTCCAGTTAGTTATGATTTTCTGCAATTTTTCAAGTGGTAAACCATCCATTATGTCCCGGGGAACCCCTTTCTTTATTCCCAGCATCCACCAGTGTTGTCTGTTGGAAATCTGTTTTCCTGGTTCTGTGTTTTCAGTGTTAGGGGTTCCCATAAACCGGACACCTTTTGTTTTTTCTGATTTTTCTTCCAGGGTTTTTACAGGCCCATACTGTCTACAATAGTTTATTAAATCAACTGCTACCTCACCCCATGTCCAAGTCTTGCGGCTGCTGCTAGATGTGTCAGATGGTGTTGTGGGGGTCTGTGTTGGTGTATAGGGCGAAGGTGCAGTGTCAGTGGACTCAGACTGATGAGTGGAGTTGTTAGGAAGTCTTTCTAATCTATCTATTGGGCTTAGAGCCATAACTGTTTTTTGAATAGTGAATGCTGTTGATTTCAATGTTTCTGGAAGCCCACGAATTAAAGGGGTCAGAATTTCAGGCTTCACAGGCAATTGCATTGGGGATTCAAAACCAGGAATTAATTTTTTCTCATGAATCATTTGCAAACATGCAGTCTTTTGTACACTTTCTAGGATTTGGTCAGGGGCAGTGGCAATTGCTAAGGGATCACCCCTTTCCAGGGGATTTATTCCCCCCAAAAAAATGGGTGACGAATGATTTTTGGGTGCAAAAATAACCAACAAAGGCACAGGGGTTTTGCAGTAACAAATCAACAAGATGCAATTTTATTGACAATAACCACAGCTAAATATGCGTTTGGTTAGGGGATCCGGGGAAGAGAAGGGTAGGACAAGGGAAAAAGGGAGGAAAGAAGGTTAGGGAATGGGGTATAGCTACCAAAACGTGATGTCTTCGGGGTCCCGCCGCCAAAACTTGCTGATACACGTCTTGGGGAGATCTCAGAGAGGCAGTCAAACTGAACCCCAAGATATACTGTTCTTGGTTGGGGGAAGGGTGGCCAAAATTAAGTTTCCATGGAGGGGAGAAGAATAGGACCAGGAGGAGGGGGTGAGACTGTTCCATTGTTTTCATGGCCGAATGCTCACAGGTATGTTTTACTCTGGGCAGGTTTTCCCCCCTCCCTGAGTTGGGAGGGGGTATAGTCCCAGTCTCTGGAAGGAGGTTGCCGGGGGCGGGGCCATGGGGGTGCCAGTAGGGCGCCAGAGGGGTTCTTGGTTCCTTGATGAGAGGATTCGCATCTCTGTTGGTCCGTCACAGTGGTTGAAGACAGGCAAGAGGGGTCTTCTCATGGAGGGGGGGAGCCACCCCAGAGCTCAGTCCAGCCAAGTCAGGAGATTGGAAGAAAGTCCAGTTCCATTGTTCAAAAAAGGGCAGCATGCCCCCTTAGAGTACAGCATGGCATGTTCTGCAAACACCACGTGTGAACACACGAAATAAGCATAAGACTTTCTTTCCCAACTGGCTCAACAGTTTTTAACGCTTCAGTGGTCTTTTTCTCATGACAATTGTGAGGCAAAAAATGAAGGATTTTCGGATGGACTTCTACAGTCCTGCAGAGCTCCTTGGGAGGCACAGCAGGAGCAGCACCCTGGGAGCCTCGGGAATGCCCCTCTGGGATCCATGGCACACACTGCCAGGGGCTGGAATTCCAGTTCCCAGGCAGGAAAAGATGTTCCTGCCCTGGAAGGCAAAGTTCTTAAGAAGGAGCCAAAGGCCAAGTGGAGCACGATCTTACAGTGACATTTCACTGCCAGCCTTCATAGCTTCACCTCTGGTTGTTGTAGCTCCTGGAGTGGGAAATAAATCAGGGCAGGGTCTTTGGTGGGAGCTGCCCTGGGTCAAGAGAGACACTGAGAGAGAAACAGAGCAGGCAAAGAAAGGCAGGAGAGAAAGGAGGGCACAAACACAATCAGCTGCGAAGGTGGCCGTCTGAAAAACAAACTGGAACTGACAAAAAATGAATGGGACAGAAATCAGTCATTCTGGAAGTTTTATTTACTATCAAAATACAGGCCACACACCCAGCCCCACACAATCCCAATCCCACACCCTCAAATTTGGATGCCAGTTCTCCCAATCTCCTTCCAACCCCCTCTCACCCTGGACACTGTGGAATCCAGTAGATTTGTCATGGGACTGAATTTTTCCTAGATGGGAATAAGGCATTTTGACATGGATTGGTCAATTTTGGGGTAAAATTGAGGTGTTTTCAATGGGGTTGAATCATTTTGAGGTGACAGACCAATCTATCTGGAATTCTGGAGTGCAAAGATATGGAGAACTGTTTTGTGGAGAAAAGAAGAAACCTCACAACTTTGTAAAAGTTGTAAAGCCTGGTATGCTTTTATTACGACGTGCACCGGACACAAGTCCCCCAAAAAGGCATGCGTACCTCTGAAGACCTCGGGTCTTCTTTTATCCCCCTTCCAAATGCATATGCATACAGTTTCACAATAAGTTCATACATATTCATTCTGCGTGACATTTAGCACCAGTTCTTCTTTATCAAAGGAATTTCTAAGTCGGGGGCAAATCGACCTTGTGGTCTTTCTGTTTTTCTTTCTCTGTCTCCTTGCTGTCTCCTTGCTGTCTCGGCATGCGAGCTTTTCCTTCAGCTTTGGCCTCACAGACTTTTCACCTTTCTTAGACACTTCAACTAATTCAGAATGGATCTTTACTCTGTCTCAGAACACTTGCTGAAATCCCCCAAGAACCCACAAATCCTACAGAACAAATGTTCACAAACCATAAATTCCACCTCAAATACCTGTTAAATGGTGGGACTTCAGACATCCTTGATCAATTACTTTCATTTTAGTCCTGTTTCAGGTGTTTTTAGGTGATAAAGACAAATCAGAAGAAAATTAGGGCCAAAAGGATAACCAGTCAGGTGTTGTCCCAACATGGATCACTGGGAATGTGGGTCACCAGTGTTCTGACCAATGTGGGACCTCCCATGGGGGATGAAGCTGCACCAGTGCACAAAGCTGCTCCTGCAGTTGGAGCACGCACAGGGCTTCCCTTACCGGTGCCTCCGTTGGTGTCGGGACAAGGTAGAGCTGTTTGAGGAGCTCTTCCCACATTGGGGACACTTGTAGGGCCTCTCCCCGGTGTGGGTGCGCTGGTGGACGCTGAGGTGGGAGTTGTGTTGGAATCCCTCCCCGCACTCAGGGAAGTGGAAGGGCCTCTCCTCAGTGTGAATCCACTCATGCAGGAGGAGATGAGAGCTGATCTGAAACCTCTTCCCACAATGGGAACACTCTTAGGGCCTCTCCCCAGTGTGGATGCGTTGGTTCCTGATGAGTTCTGAGCTGCAGCTGAAGCCCTTCCCACATTCCTCACACTTGTAGGGCCATTGCCCGGTGTAGATCACCTGGTGGCGGATCAGGGTGCTGCTCTGCCTGAAGCTCTTCCCACACTCCAAGCACTTGTAGGGATTCTCCCCATTGTGAAGCTGCTCATGCACCACCAGCTCCGAGCTCTGGCTGAAGTTCCGTCCACCTTCCTGGCCCAGGGTGGGTCTTTCCTCCTCAGAGCACACTGGGCTGGGTTTGCAGCCCCTCTTCCTGTGGGATCTCCAGGGCTTTTCCTCTCCATTGGATTCTTGTGCCATGGAGCTGAGCAAAACAGCCTCTTCCACGAGGTTCTGCTGTGAGGATTTGTCCACCCTGGTTTCCATCCTCAGCTCCTTGTCTGGGGCAGGAAGGACAAAGAGAGGATGAGATTTGCCTCTGTGACAGAGGGAAGGGGAAGGAGGTCTCCCCAGTGCTTCCCCGGCAGGACGGCATTGGCAGTGAGGTTGTCCTGCAGCTGGGGGCTGTGCTGGGCTGGGAGATGGAGCAGGAGAAAGGGGAAAAGGGGCACTGACTTCCTCCTCACTCGCCTGGGTGTCCTGGGGCATTGTCTCAGTTTGAATAGACAGGTGTCTGCTAAGGAAGGCAAGAGCCTCCCTTCAAATGGAAAATGTAAACAACCTCCTTCCGAACAGTTATAATTTTGAAATTATGGGGCTCTAAGGAAACAGATATGGGAATAGGCATAACAGCTATTTAGCAGGAAAATTAAAATATAAACACAATAGTACAAAGAAAAAACACTGACAGATTCAGAATACGACCTGACACCCTGTGGGTCATAGTGGCGGTGGCAGGGATCCTGTAGAACAGTGGGGTTTTCCTCTGAAGATCCAGTGGTGGTGGTGTTGGGCCTGGTCTTCCTCTGGCAATCCAGTGGAAAAGGCTGACTCTGGTCTTCCAGCCCTCTGATTATATCCAGGTAGGAATGCTTGGCTCCTCCCTCTGGGCAGAGCTTCTTACAATGGGATGATGGAATTTTATCAGTCATGCAGTGGCACTCAATGGCCCATTAACAAAAGATATCTCCTGGGAGGGAGGATGGGTTGTGAAAGAGATAAAGAAAACTGCCCAATTAACATAAGATAACTGCCCCATCAGATAGGAATAGAATACACCCCCACTGTCCAACCTAAGACAGCTGGGAAATGCTTTGCAGTATTCTGTGTCTATGTGTCTGTGTTCGTGTGTATTTTACACTCAAAGTCCCCCAAGTTTCCAAGAGGTTTTCTTTGGGGTGTTGTCTTGTCCCTGTGTCCATCTATACCTCCCGTCACTCTGTCACTGTCACCTCCAGCCATCTCTGAGCCCACTGGCGCCTCCAAGGTTTGCACTTAATCCCTCCCTCCTGCCCTCCAGCACCAGCAATGACCATGGCAGGGAGCTCAGAGCAGGAGCAGCCAGGCCAGGGCTAACGCCAGGACCAGGAGCACCTGGCAGAGGCAGGAGGAATCCCCCATTCCAGGGGCTGCAAGGGCTGCAAGGGGAGCACCCGTGTCCCCTCTCAGCCCCAGGGCTACAGACCAGGGAGGAGATGCCTCAACTGCCTCAGCTGAATTGCTTCCCTCAGCCCTTGGCCCAGGACGTCTCCGGCTGGAGCACAACCTCTAGAGGAGAGTTTCCACAAGGAAGAGAAAAGAAAGGAACTGTTTCTTCCCTTTCTCTCATCCGTGCCCTGTGTGCTCATTTTCTTGTCATCTCTGCGCAAAACCAACAAAAAAGCATCTGCACTGAGGTGTTTCCCAGGGTCGGTTCCTAAATAAGGCCAAAGGAAGGTTTTCTGCCACGGAAAAAGTGACAAATGTGGGATTTGTTCAGACAGTTGAAAACATGACGGTTTCTAAGCACTGGAAATCCAAAGACTACAAAAACCAGAGTTTGCAGTTGTAATGGTCCATTGTCCTCCCTCTTCCCACTGCTGATTTGTCACATCCCAACTCCGGAGGAGCAGATTATGGAAAGAAGACCCGCAGGGAGTGTTGGAGGCCTAATCCCAGAGACTGGAAGAAAGAGTGAAATCAAGAAAAGATTTCCAGTTGTTTTCTTATCATATTGACCACAAATAGCTCTATAGTCCATATGCAATATTCAGATGAAGAAGCACGTTCCTGGTTTTATTTCCAAATTGCAGTACTTTGGAACATCTTTCTGGATGAGAACAAACCACAGGCCAATAATTGACCCACTTTGGTTCCCAAATCAGAAATCATTCAACTTCTACCAAGATGTCTTCCTCTGCAGGTGTCCCAGATTGCAAGGCAAAATGGATTTTATTTGCCATCTCTATGGCAGTTTTCCTTATCTCTTCCACAACCACTCCTCCCTCCAGGGGTGAAGGCATCTGCTGATAACAGCCTATTGAATGTCACTGCATGGCTGATAAGAATTACAGCATCCCATTGGGAGATTCTCTGCCCAGAGGGAAGAGCCAAGCATTCCTAACTGGATAGAATCTGGAGATTCTGGAATAGCAGCACAACTTCTCCACTGGATTTCCCAGTGGAATAGCAGCTGCCTGTTCCTCCACTGGATCCTCAGAGAAAGACTACACCCTTTTCTACGGGAGCCCCTGCACCAACAGAACCACACCTGCCACTCCAGGAGGACTGCAGCCACATTTCCAATTGGATTGCTACCAACAGCCTGACCAACAGGGTGTCAGGTTGTGTTCTGACTCTGTCAGTGTTGTTTGACTGTACTGCATTGTTGATTTTATCCTTTTATTTTCTTCCCTATTAAATAACTGTTATTTCTGGCTCCTATACTTTTTATTTTTTGCCTGAGAGCCCCTTAATTTAAAATTATAGCAATTCAGAGGGGGAGGGTTCACATTCTCCATTTCATGGGAGGCTCCTGCCTTCCTTAGCAGGCACCTGTCTTTCAAACCAAGACAGCAGGACAGAAGGCGCTTTGATTCCTTATGTCCCAAGTTTCTCCTGAGTTCATGACTCATGACTTCAGATGAACTGGAAAGGCCCCGACTGCACAAAAGCAGCCACAATGAACAGGATCAAATGCCCAGGTCACCATTAATTGCACTCGATCCACGCCTTGCACAGCCCAGCAGCAATTCCTGCCTGTGTCCCCAGCTCTGGCTCAGCCAGAGGGGCATCGCACTGGTGTGTGCGGGACCGGCTCCTGCAGGACACAGCGCTGGGAGCCACTCTGTGTCCCACAGCTTCAGCATCTCAGGCACCGCTCCACAGCTGTGGGGCTGTGTCACCACTGTTCCATGGCTGTAGCTCCTGTGCCACCACTGTTCCACAGCTGCAGTTCCTGTGCCACCACTGTTCCATGGCTGTAGTTCCTGTGTAACCACTGTTCCACGGCTGCAGTTCCTGTGCCACCACTGTTCCATGGCTGTAGCTCCTGTGCCACCACAGTTTCATGGCTGTAGTTCCTGTGCCACCTTTTCTATGCTCACTCCTTCCTGTGCCACCTTTTCCATGCTCACTCCACTGCTGTTCAAAAGCTGTGTGGTGCAGTTTCAGCACGGTTCCTCAGCTCCTCCACCACTGCTCCACTGCTGCTCCAACACTGCTCATCTACCACTGTTCCACTGCTCCTTCTCTGCTCCTCCCCTGCTCCCCTGTTCTTCCACGGCTGCTGCTTCTGTTTTAGTTCTGCTGCCACAGCTGCAGTGTCACAGAGAGGGGAACGTTCGGGCAGCAACCGCTGTGGTGTCACAGAAACTGGGACAACGGGACTGCCACAGCTGTGGTGTCACAGAGAGGGGAACACTGGGGCTGCCACAGCTCAGGTGTCATGGAGAGGGGAATGTTGGAGTGGCTGCTGCTGTAGTGTCATAGAAGGGACAACTGAGGCTGCCACAACTGAGGCGTCACAGAGAGAGGAACGTTGTGGCTGCCACCACAATGGTATCATACACATGAGAATGCTGGGGGCTGGGGGCTGCCTCTGCTGTGGAGTCATAGAGAGGAGAATGTTGGGGCTGCCTCTGCTGTGGAGTCATAGAGAGGAGAATGTTGGGGCTGCCAAAGCTGTGGTGTCACAGACAGGGAACTCTGGGCCTTCCACTGCTCTGGTGTCACAGAGAGGGGGACTTGGGGCTGCCACAACTATGATGTCACAGAGAGGGAAATGTTGGGGCTGACACTGCTAGGGTTCCACAGACAGGGGAATTCTGGGGCTCCCACTGCTGTGGTATCATAGAGAGAGGAATGTTGGGGCTGCCATCCTTGTGGGCTCAAAGACAGGGTAATCTTGGGGCTGCTGCCCCTGTGGTGTCCTACAGAAGTCAATGCTGGAACTGCCAACTCAGTGGTATCACAGAGAGGGGAATGTTGGGGGAGTCACTGCTGTGGTGTCACAGGGGAGCATTTGGGGCTGCCACCCCTGCAGTGTCACTGAGAGGGCAATGTTGGGCTTGCCACTGTGGTGCTGTCATAAAGAGGAGAATGCTGCGGGTGCCACCTCTGTGGTGTCACAGAGAGGGGAACACTGGGCTTGCAATTGCTTTGGTGTCATAAACAGGGGCACATTGGTATTGCCACTGCTGTCATGTCATAGACAGGGGAACTTTGAGGTTGCCACCACTGGGGTGTCACTGACAGGGGAATGCTCGGTCTTGAACATCTGTGTTATCTTAGAGATGGGAACGTTGGTGTTGCCACCACTGTTGTGTCACAGACATGGAAGCACTGCCAAACCTCCCCTGGTGCTGTGCCCACTCCAGTGCTGCTCCTCTGTGACACTGCACTGCCTCCTGGGGACATTGTCACACTGCAGTGTCTCCTGGGGACATTGTCACACTGTGAAGACTCATGGGACTGTAGGGGCCCTGTGACACTCCAGGGTCTTGTAGAATCCATGGAAGCAAGAGGAGACTGTGAAACTCTGGGACTTCATGGAACCATCCATTGTGATACCTCAGGGCCTCATTCTTTCCAGGAATCCTTGTGACACTGCAGAACTAAATGGAACAAAGGGGACATTGTGACACTGTGGAGTTCATGGAACTGAGGGGATGCTCTGAGACACTGGTGCCTAAAGATGCTCAGGAACCATTGTGAAGCTGTCGCTTGTGGAACCAAAGGGACACTGTAGCACTGTGGAGTCTCAAGGAGTCCAGAGGCCCTTGTGACTCAGTGAGGCCAGTTGGAACCAACAATCCATTGGGATCCCCCAGAACCTTGTTGTGTCCGGGATTCTTGTGACATTGTGGGGCCTCATGGAACCAAAGGGACACTGGGACACTGTGTGATCGCAGGGAACCAAGGGGACTCAGAGACACTGTGGGGCCTCCTGGCTCTCAGTAACTTCAGACACTTGTGTCCATCTACAAGGGGGCAAAAGTCAGCAGCCTGAGCCTGTTGATCCAGAATATTCCTATCTCCATGGAGGGTGTTCCTGCCAGCTGTGGTGTTTGTGTTCTCTCTGCTCTCTGGGGGAATTGCATCCTACAAGAGACACTGACCACTCCAGTAGCTGACACCACAGGGCCTCCTGTGTGGTGGGGGCAGAGGCATCTTTCACTCCATTATGTTGCTCAGAGCCCATCTGAGCTGGAATGTTTCCAAGGATGGGGCATTCACTGGCTCTCCACCAAGGCTAACGGAGAAAGCAGGGCACTGGGGAAGGCAGCAGCGAGAGCAGACACTGTGCTGGATGAGCAAGGGAAGAGGATGAGTGCAGAAGGCACAGCCCACCAGGAGGCCACCAGGCAGAGCCGTGGAGCCTCCCCAGGTGAGAGTGACCTGCCCAGGGAGTGCCCTGCTGCCCTCAGGACTGTGCTGCCACCCTTGGCAGAGGTGTTTTCCCAGCAATATGTCCCCTGGTCACCCGGGGCCATGCCGCTGCCCCTGGCGGGAGGGCGCCGTCAGCTGAGTGTGCCGTCCCTGGAGTCAGTGGTGGAGGTGCCCGGAGCAGCCTGGCTGTGTTAAATGAGCACCCTGCAGCCCCTCCGTGCCCTGCCGTGGCTGCCAAGACTCCTGAAAGGACTGGCTGCTGTGCGGCTGTGCCCTCTGCTGCCCACTAAGAGATGTCTGAGTGCTCAGCCTCATTCCTGTGCCTGCAGGCAGATCAGTCTATACAGCGACTGGGAGATGGGGGTTCACTATCCAACAGAGTGGCCGTTAGCCACCCTGGGGGTGGGCGCCAGAAGCGAGAGCCCCCCTCAGGGTTTGCCCCCCCGCCTCACCAGGTAAGTGAAAAAACAATCAGAGTAGTGGTATTTCACCAACGGCTGGGACGCCAGCGGGCGGGTCACCCCGCACTGCCGAGCGCATGCCCGGCCTCCCACTTATTCTACACCTCTCATGTCTCTTCACAGTGCCAGACTAGAGTCAAGCTCAACAGGGTCTTCTTTCCCCGCTGATCCTGCCAAGCCCGTTCCCTTTGCTGTGGTTTTGCTGGATAGTACGTAGGGACAGTGGGAATCCGTGCATCCATTCATGCACGTCACTAATTAGATGACGAGGCATTTGGCTATTTTTCAAACACATATAAATAATATATGTTCCTTTTCCGGGTTAAATAAAGGTGGCCCGTCCACCTTGGACAAATCCGGTAAATTGTTTCAAATACAGTAAATTGGTCTGAATCGGGTGGTAATTGATGCGTTATGAATTAAAGTCTTTGTCCCTACTCACTATGAGCTACCTAACTGGCTTTTGGCTTCCTTACGAACCTAGCTACTCTCTAGTTTATTAAAATGTAAAAGTGATACAAAAAAAAAAAATTGCATACAAAAATCAACATATTAAAACAGCAATAAAAATCTACAAAACATTACAAAGTACAAAAAATGCAAAAATTCACTACCCTGAATCATGTAATCTTCTGGCCCTACTGGTGAACATATGTACAATCTCCACAGATGATAGGAGTGCTTCTGTGGATAAAGTCTTTGCAACCATTGTTTGCCTCGATTTGGAGAGGCCAAGTGTACTCAAAAGTTCAAAGTTCCCCTTGTACCATTTCCCCTGCGCTCCAAGGGGAAAGCCCATAGAAACAACGTCCTTTGCGTTGGTGAGACTTTGCACCTTGGTTTACAAATGTTTGCACTTGTTTACTTTCTCTGCAGCCACTTCTTCCAGAGATGTTCTGGAGGCTTCAAATCATACTGTCACTTTCACGATGAATGCACGTCCGTCCTTAACAGATATCAGATCTGGTTTGTACAGCTTCTTGATGGTTTCCCTTATGGGTGGTTCTTTGAACACTACCCAGTCCCTCTTCTTCGCCTCCTCAATAAGCCTTTCACAGATATGATTGTGCCTCTTGATTTGAGCGTCCTGAATCACTGGGCAGTAGCCGAGGATGAGGGCGCAGGTTTCGTTGTCCGCATCACAGTGCCTACAGGCCTTGATGTAATTTTCCTCTCTACCCCAGGAGAGAAATTCTCTTGTGGGGTAGAAGTTGGCCCTAAGTTGTAGTGTAGTGAGGAGTTTCCTGTGAGGAATGCATCTATAGTATTGGAGCCAATCACTACTAATTTTATCACCTTCAAAGCTTTTAATTCCACGGCCTTGGCATACTAATTTGGTCCATTTCTTGAATTCTTTTCTCCGCCAATCACAAGGTTTAGGAAATTTAGTTTTAAGGGTCGGTGCTTCCCACTCCGAGGTTGT
The DNA here is from genome assembly GCF_028551555.1 of Melozone crissalis. Taxonomy (NCBI): domain Eukaryota; kingdom Metazoa; phylum Chordata; class Aves; order Passeriformes; family Passerellidae; genus Melozone; species Melozone crissalis. Next base: position 609,818 of record NW_026535912.1, read on the forward strand.
GTCTGCACTGTTGGGTGGTTCATTCGCCGGTAGTGCTTCCCAAATTGAGGTTATCTTCTCGCTTTCCCCTCCAGCTTGAATCCACAATTTCTTATACAGTTGTTCCATTTGATCTTTCTCTAGGAACTCCTTCATTGTTTCATCCGAGGACTGTGCAATCCAGTGCAGTCTCCAGGCCTGTACACTGGGGATCAGTCCCGCCAACTTGGTGACGCCCAAACCGCCGTCCTTCGTGCTCGAGTACAAGATGGCACTGCAGGTGCACGGAGGTAGTTGCAGCCAGTCCTTGACCGCTGTTCGGATCTTCTGGTCAAGGGCTTCAAGGGCCCCTGTTTCATTTGTGAATGGTCAGCCAGGTAGGTCAGTCGAGGGATGGTGTATGTTTTGAGGATATCAAGTATTTGCAGAGGTTTAAGTGGAGCTTGATCAATTCATTCAAGCCAGAATTCTAGTTTTGTGGGGAGGTTGGCTTTTGCTATCCCAGTCCAGGGGTCAAAGTGTAGGCCAAGGTATTTCTTATATTCCCTGGAGTTGATCATGTTCAGGGGTGCGCTGTTGATGGTCCATGCAGCGCAGTTATTGAAGGTGTAAGAGTCTTTTGTGGGCTTGATGTAGAAGCCGTGGCACTTTTTCCCTTGTGTTTTGAGACCGGTGAAATCGCAGAAGGTCTCTAATATCTTGATATTTGTTTTCATGTTTTCCCAGGAGTCACTCAACAAGACCAGATCGTCGGCGAATGCCACTGCTGTTATACTACTCTGTCCTCGGTGGAATCCTTTACCACTCTCTTCCAGCTTGCACAACAGGGGGTCCATTGCCAGGTTAAATAAAAGGGGTGAAAGCGGGTCACCCTGCTTTACTCCAACCCGGATCTGGATTTTGTCTGTGTGTGTGTTCATTTTTGTGGTGACATACATATTGATGTCTTTGTACATATTGTTCATCAGGCCAATGATGTGGGGATCCACTCCCCTCAGCTGCAAAGCATGTATGATGTGATGGTAGCTTATGGTGTCAAAAGCCTTGGCGATGTCCACAAATACAACACCCAGTGGTCTGCGTTCACTTTAGGCAGTCTGAAGTATAGTTTGCAGGAGTTTCAGGTTTTCAGAGCATCCTGCTGCTCTAATAAAGCCTCTTTGCCTTGGGTTGAGGGGGCACGCTTTGCTCAGCCTTGCTTTTACAATCCTGGAGAACAGTCTCCACAAGATGGAATTGATTGTGATAGGCCTCCAGTTATTAATGTCCTTTAAATGTTCCGGTTTTGTAGATTTGGGAATCAAAACAGTTCTGCAACCCCTCACCATGTCTGGGATCTCCCCAGATGTTAACCAGAAGTTGACGAGCTCAGCCATCCGGGAATACCTGGGATCCATCTTTTTGATGTCCCCAAGAGTAACCCTATCTGGACCTGGAGTCGAGCCCTTGCTCATTTCCTGCACATTTCTTTCAATTTCTTTGGCCGTGATTAAGCCTCTGAAGGTGCTGTTGTCTGCCTTCCCATTAATTTCAAAGTCCCTGATGCCAGCAAAAGTACCAGGTGTTTCCCATCTGGCTTTAAATACTGAGTAAATTTCACTGGATGATATATCCCAGGACAAACACTCTACGTCATCCAAAATAATTTTTGCTAGTTTCCCCCTGTCAAGATGGAATAAATGCTGAAAGCAAAGGTAATTACCTTTTTTGATCACTCTGTCCTTCATCCACTTCTGAAATGGCTTTCTTGGTTGCTTCTCCCGGGTATCCTTCCCATTTTACCACGTGTAGCAGTTCTTATCTGGCTTATTGATTCTAGGCATCCAAAGCAGTCCTGCACTGCCTGATTAATCATTGTCAGCATCTCCTGGCCGTCCATCAATTGCTTGAATGCTCTGGGGAAGTGGTTAATTGCTCCAGCTGATAAGCGTTCCTTGACTGTCTTTTGGTAATGAGCCTGCAGCTGCCCCGCCCTCTGCTGGTTTCTGGCGGTGGTTGTCCTTATCAGGGCGTCGTCTTTATTTATCCATTGTTTTCTCTCTGGCAGCTGGCCTCCCTGGTGGATGGTTCTCCCCAGGTCCATTGTCCACGGTTCTTGCCTGGGATTGCTGACTCAACCCAGGTTCCATTCCCATGCCCTCAGCTGCTCTCCTGGTGTGATGACTCAGCTCAGGTCCTCTGTCAGCTCCATCTGTTGGTTTCCTACGCAGCAATCTTCTTTTGTAACTAATTTGCTTAGCTGTTTTTGTTGTTATGTGTTCGGCGATAGGTTTATTAATGTTTTTGTTTCCCTCGAACTGTGCCTCCAGTCTTATCAGCAGTTCTTCCTCCTCTTTTGTCCAGCATCTTTTGTGGGCTCCTGGATTTGATGTTCTTTCAGTTGGGAAGCAATGATCCTTTCTTGGTTTCTTATCAAAGGATGTGCCAATCTTTTGTGTTGTCCCAGGCCAATTTTGGTTCTGAAGTCTCTGCCGCATACTTCACAGATCCACTCTCCAGCTGGAACCCTTTCAGTTTCTGGACCTCTGCATTTTGCAAAATGACAAATAACACTATGATAGTTAATATTTTCCTTTACACACTTGGCACACCGAAAGCAAACCCTCCTTTTCCAGTGTGACTCCTTTAGATGTTCAATCAGGCTTAACACAGAGTTTACCCGGGTACCACACAACAGGGACAAGGTGGATTTTTGTCAGGAACAGTCACCTTCACCATGTTATCCGGTGACTGCCCTCCATGTTCCCCAGGCACTGGAGGCAATGCCTCTGGTGTGCCTTCACTCACCTTTTTGCCGCTTCCCTCACCAAGCACAAATGGTTCAGTGTCTCGTGGGAGGCTAGGATCTAAGTCTGAGTGCCCACCGATACCCTGGACAGGCGTACTGGCAACCCCCAGATCACCCACCCCCACCCCCCTAAGGACAAAATCCGGATTTTGAGCCATTGGATTGGGGCCACATTTACGGCGAGAACGGAGTGGGTGGTACTCCACTCCGGAGCTCTTTGCCCTGTCTGCAACCGGGGAGCCAGGTTTCAAGCAATAAGCCAGGCGGCCTTCACCAAGGAATTTGTTTCACCGAATTTGGTAGGAGTTCATTGGTGACTTGGTTTGGAAAGACAGGAGTCTGCTAAGGAAGGCAGGAGCCTCCCCTGAAATGGAGAATGTAAACCCTCCCCACCCCTCCGAATTGCTATCAATTTTAAATTAAGGGGCTCTCAGGCAAAAATATGGGAGCAGGAAATAACAGTTCTTTAAGGGGGGAAAGAAAAAAATTAAAGGATGAAATAAATCAATGCAGTACACCAGGACAACACTGACAGAGTCAGAACCCAACCTGACGCCCTGTGGGTCACAGTGTTGGTGACAGTCCAATTGAAAATGTGGCTGCAGACTTCCTGAAGTATCATTTGTGGTTCTGTTGGAGCAAGGGGGATCTGTAGAGAAGGATGTATTCTTCTTGTGAAGATCCAGTAGGAGAAGAGACAGCTGCTGTTCCTCTGGGGAATCCCGTGGAGAAAGCCGTGTCAGTGTTCTAAAAACCTCTGGATTATATCTGGGTAGCAATGCTTGGCTCCTCCCTCTGGGCGGAACATCTCACAATGGGATGTTATAGTTCTTATCAGTCATGCAGTGACATTCAATAGTCTGTTATCAGCAGATGTCCCCTCCCAAGGGAGGTGTGAATCTGGTCACTCAAAGAAAGAGATAAAGCAAACTGCCCACTTGACAAAGGTAATCTGCCATACAGATGGTAATGGAAAACATCTTGCATGGCAATCTTCAACATTATCCACCCCTTTTTCTATTTCCATCTGCACCACAAAAACAAAAACAAAAACAACAACAACAAAAAAATTTCACACAGTTCTCACTTAAGACTAGGTCTCCCTGTTGTACACAATGGCTTTCTCCATCTTTCTGCATTACCCACCAAGTGTAAACAGGTCATTGAGCAAAAACAATTCCATGGATGGTTTTGTCTTTGCCTGAGATGGGATCAATCCAAACAGTCCTTCCTAAAATACCTTTCATGTGTACAACAGGGACTTTATTTCCATCCACTGTGTGCAGGGGTTCAGACTGGGCAGGACCAGCTTAATTTATGGAGCCTCTGGTGTTGACCGTCCAGCTGGCTTTTGCTGAGTTTATTTCCCAATTTCTAAAAGTCCCCCCCCGAGTGCCTTCAGGGTTGTTTTAAGTAGTCTGTTACACTGTTCAAATTTCCCGGCAGCTGGTGCATGATAAGGAATATGGTATATTCAATACCATGTACCCTGGCCCAAGCATTGATAGGGCCATTCTTGAAATGGGTCTCATTTTCTGACTCAATTCACTCAGGGGTGACATGTCTCCACAGGATTTGCTTTTCAAGGCGCAGGATGGTGTTCCAGGCAGTGGCATGAAGCACAGGGTAGGTTTCCAACCATCCAGTGGTGGCTTGCACCATGGTCAGCAACGTAGCGCTTGCCCTAGCGTGTCTGGGGCAGTGTGATGGAGTCAATCTGCCAGGCCTCACCATACTTGTACTTGGACCACCGCCCACCTTACCAGAGCAGCTTCACTCGCTTGGCCTGCTTGATGGCAGCACACATCTCAGTCATGGATAACCTGAGAAATACTGTCCATGGTTAGATCCACCCCTTGGTCTCGTGCCCACTTATAGGTGGCATCTCTACCCTGATGACCTGAGGCATCATGGGCCCATTGAGCTAAGAACAACTCCCCCTTATGTTGCCAATCTAAGTCTATCTTTGACACCTCTATCTTTGCTGCCTGATCTACCTGCTCGTTGTTTTGGTGTTCCTCATTAGCCCGACTCTTGGGAACCTGAGCATCCACATGGTGGACTTTCACAGGTAGCTTCTCTAACCGAGCGGCAACGTCTCTCCACTCATCAGCAGCTCAGATGGGTTTTCCCCTAGGCTGCCAGTTGGCTTTTTTTCACCTTTCCAGCCAGCCCCAAAGAGCATTGGCTACCATCCATGGATCAGTATAAAGATAGAGCTTTGGCCATTTCTCTCTCTCAGCAATGTCCAGGGCCAGCTGAAGAGCTTTGAGTTCTGCAAGTTGATTTGATCCACCCTCTCCTTTGGTAGCTTGTGCAACCTGTCGGGTGGGGCTCCATACGGCTGCTTTCCACTTCTGGTTCATCCCTATGATGAAACAGGAACCATCAGTGAAAAGAGCGTAGCGTGTTTCCTCTTGTGGCAGTTGGTTTTAGGGAGGAGCTTCTTCAGCACGTGTCACTGGTCCTTGTTCCTCTTCATCAGTCAGACAAAAGTTCTCACCTTTGGGCCAGTTTGTAATTATTTCCAGAATCCCAGGGCGATTCAGGTTTCCAACACAGGAGCACTCTGTGATAACAGCAATTCATTTACTCCATGTCGTGTCAGTGGCGTGGTGGGTGGAAGGAACCTCGCCTTTGAACATCCACCCCAGCCCCGGTAGTCAGGGTGCCAGGAGAAGTTGTGCTTCTGTATCAGTCACCTCTGAGGCAGCCTGGACTCCTTCATAGGCAGCCAAGATTTCCTTCTCTGTGGGAGTGGAGTTGGCTTCAGACCCTCTGTATCTTTGACTCCAAAATCCCAGTGGTTGGCCTCGAGTCTCCCCAGGCACCTTCTGCCAAAGGCTCCAGGACAAGCCATGGTTCCCGGCTGCAGAGTAGAGCACGTTCTTCACCTCTGCTCCTGTCCTGACTGGGCAAAGGGCAATCACATGAGCGATCTCCTGCTTGATCTGGGCAAAGGCTTGTTGCTGTTCCGGACCCCAGTGGAACTCGTTCCTCTTGCAGGTAAAGAGGGCTCACAATCTGACTGTATTCAGGAATGTGCATTCTCCAAAACCTATGGCACCCAGGAAAGCTTGTGTTTCCATCTTGCTAGTTGGTGGAGACATCACGGTGATTTTGTTGATGACCTCAGTGGGAATCTGATGCAGTCCGTCTTGGCACTTTACTCCCAGGAACTGGGTCTCTCAGGCCCGTCCCTTGACTTTGTTCTTCTTGATAGCAAAGCTGGCTTCTAGCAGAATCCTGATGATCCTCTCTCCTTTCTCAAATACTTCCACTGCCGTGTTCCCCCACACAATGATGTCATCGATGTACTGCAGGTGCTCTGGAGCCTCACCCTTTTCCAGTGCAGCCTGGATCAGTCCATGGCACATGGTGGGGCTGTGCTTCCACCCCTGGGGCAGTCGGTTCCAGGTATACTGCACTCCCCTCACGGTGAAAGCAAACTGAGGCCTGCATTCTGCTGCCAAAGGAATGGAGAAAAATGTGTTAGCAATGTCAATGGTGGCAAAGCACTTTGCTGCCTTGGACTCCAGCTCGTACTGGAGTTCCAGCATGTCTGGCACAGCAGCGCTCAGTGGTGGAGTCACTTCATTCAAGCCACGATAGTCCACTGTCAATCTCCATTCTTTGTCAGACTTGTGCACAGGCCAAGTGGGGCTGTTGAAGGGTGAGTGGGTCTTGCTGACCACCCCTTGGCTCTCCAGCTCACGGATCATTTTGTGGATGGGGATCATGGCATCTTGATTCATCTGATACTGCAGGCGATGCACTGTCTAGGTGGCAATTGGTGGTCTTTGCTCTTCCACCTTCAGGAGTCCTACTGCAGACGGGTTTTCTGATAGCCTAGGCAAAGTGTTCAACTGCTTGGTGTTTTCTGCCTCCACAGCAGCTATGCCAAAAGCCCATCTGAGTCCCTTTGGTCTTTGTAATAGCCGTTCAGGAGGAAACCTATGCCCAGAATACACGGGACCTCTGGGCCAGTCACAATAGGATGTTTTATCCACTCTTTCCCAGTCAGGCTCACCTCAGCTTCTAACAGGGTCAATTGCTGTGATCCCCCCGTCACCCTGGCAATGGAAATAGGTTCTGCCCCCACATGTCCCAATGGTATTAGGGTACACTGTGCACCAGTATCAACTAAAGCATTGTACTTTTGTGGTTCTGATGTGCCCGGCCATCGGATCCACACCATCCAGAAAATCCAGTTTTCCCGTGCCTCTCACTGGCTGGAGGCAGGACCCCTCTAACCCTGGGTATTCATGGTAGAGGTACCTTCCAGGGGATCTGACAGATCATACTCAGCAGCTCAGTCATGGGAGGTTGAGGCTGCCTTCACTTTACTGGAGTTCCCTTGATTTGTGTTTCCCTCCTTGAGCTGACGCACCCGTGCTGCCAGGACAGAAGTGCATTTTCCATCCCACCTTCCCATGTCTTCCCCATGGTCACGCAGAAAAAACCACAGGTCAGCCCGTGGGGTGTACCCCCCTCTCTCTAGCTGGGGAACGTTGGGCTCTGACTCTGGGGCCTGTGACTCACAGCGGTGCAATGTGGGAATTGCTCCTCCTCACCTCTTCCCTCACCACCTCCCTCATCTCCTCTTTGAGGTCCTTAATCACAGCAGAGACATGAGCCTGCATCAGTCCATTGATCATTCTTTCATAATTCCTAAGCTTGTTAGCTACAGAACCCACTGTCTCTTGGTTGTTATCAGCATTAATTGTTGCAATAAAGGTGGTGTATTGGGATGGTCCCAGGTTTGCCAGTCCCCACAACATTTGCCCTGTGCACCTGACTTTGTTGGGGTCATTATCATGCTGTCCATCCCTCCCAAAGAGTCCCTCCAATACTGCCACTTCTCTCAGCTGTTGGATCCCTTCCTCAAGGGTCTTCCAGCACATTCTATGGTGCTGGTCCTGCATTCTTTCTCTGTGTACAAATCTCTCTCTGACACTTATTAAAAGCCGCTCCCAGAGGGAAAGAGACCCTGGCTCCTTTACAACAATCTGATTGATACCTGAGTCGTGGGTCAAGGGTCCCAAATTCCTTGCCTCACCATCATCCAGCTGGACGCTTGTACTCATAAGATCTCAGATGCGAAGTAGCCAGGTTGTATAAGCCTCACGTCCCTGTCATACAATGTCTTTGTGCAGATTACAGAGACTTTTGTACGTCAGGGACTCGGTGATGATCGCAACCTCTGGCTCCCCTGTGGGTTGTGAGGGCCTTCTTTTATCTGGGTGCTCTGCTTTTGTCTTAGATCTCTTTGTTTCTAGAGGGGCAACTGCTGCTGGCTGTGTCTGCCTTTGCAATTCAGCCGGAACCTGGACAGTTGTAACATCTGTGGGTTCTGCTGCCGCGCTATTAGACTTTCCCCCTTCAAGGCAGAGGAAGGGCTTCTCACCAGCTGGGGAAGTGTATTCCTTCAGCATCCGGCCCATCTCACGTATCTCCTTCACCAGACCCCCCAGCCAATCTGGGTAGTTCACATCTGGGGTGGGATGTGGGGCAGGGTCAGGCTCTGGGGCAGCAGCATCCCTAGACTCTGATGGTGTATTAGATTCTGGGGTTGGTGTCAGTGTGGTTATCCAGGTTAGTCACCCCTTCTCTCTAAATGCTAAATAGAGCAGGCCTATCAGCAACACCAGCCATTGTATGATATCATTAATATTTAGAGTGGATCTGAACCCTTCAAAAACTGGTGGGGCGGACCCAAAGAGATGGCTAAAGGGTTGGGAGAAGATTTCACCTGGTGTCATTTCCTTATAGCAGGTGCCATTATTAAAGTAACCTCAAAAACATACTGTTAGTATGTGATAGCTGTGAATCTGTGTGCCTGCTTTCCAGAGGAAGTTAAAAATCCATTAATTCCTCACCTTTTTCACCCATAAAACAAACCGGATAACAGACACAGTAGCCTTGGTTATAGGACCAATGTTTAGATAAGGGCCTATAAATGGGAGAAATACAGCCATGATCACGTGCCACCCAAACCAGGGCCAGCTGGACCACATGGCGTCGCATAATGAGGTTTCTATAGCTACACACAAAAATTAGATTACTCAAGAACTGTTATTCCTTTTTTGTTTCTGTGCCCTCCAGCCGCACGTTAGGCGCCAAAATCTGTCTTGGTTTGGAAAGACAGGAGTCTGCTAAGGAAGGCAAGAGCTTCCCCTGAAATGGAGAATGTAAACCCTCCCCACTCCTCCGAATTGCTATCAATTTTAAATTAAGGGGCTCTCAGGCAAAAATATGGGAGCAGGAAATAACAGTTCTTTAATAGGAAAAAAAAAAAAAATAAACAATGCAGTACACTAGAACAACACTGACAGAGTCAGAACCCAACCTGACACCCTGTGGGTCAGGGTGTTGGTGGCAGTCCAATTGGAAATGTGGCTGACGCCCTCCTGAAGCGTCAGATGTGGTTCTGCTGGAGCGGGGGGGATCTGTAGAGAAGGATGTATTCTTCCTCTGAAGACCCAGTGGGAGAAGAGACAGCTGCTGTTCCTCTGGGGAATCCCATGGAGAAAGCCGTGCCGGTGTCTCAAAAACCTCTGGATTATATCTGGGTAGCAATGCTTGGCTCCTCCCTCTGGGCGGAACATCTCACAATGGGATGTTATAGTTCTTATCAGTCATGCAGTGACATTCAATAGTCTGTTATCAGCAATTGTCCCCTCCCGAGGGAGGTGTGGTCACTCAAAGAGAGAGATAAAGCAAACTGCCTACTTGACGAAGGTAATCTGCCATACAGATGGTAATGGAAAACATCTTGCATGGCAATCTTCAACACCAACGCACACCAGATCTTGGAAGGGAATGTGCTGACACTGAGAAATTGCCAAATGTTAACTTTCTGTGCCAGCAAACTGCTGGAATTAAGCTGTGCAAGCATCTGAAAAATTCCAGATCTGGGCACTGGTGGTGTCAGCAAACACAAGATTGGGCTGGTGTAGGCATCAGGTATTTGGCTGGTTTGGCTTTCTTTGCCAGCAAATTGCTGCACTTGGGCTGTGGTGGCACAGGGAAATGTCCAGATCTGGGCATGGGCGGTGCCATCAAATACCAGGTCTGGGTGGTGACAGACTTGGCACCAGGAAATTACTGTGTTTTGTCTTCTTTTTCCAAAAAATTGCTGCTCCCCTATTGGTGCATCCTGTGTCACCCCACCTTATCTCCAGCCCCGGCTCCCTTCTCCATTGCATCATTTGTGCCCTGACCCCTCCTGCCTTCCTCCAGTTATATACCCTGGCCCCAGTCCTGCTCCTGGCTCTTCGCCTCTGGTTCCCTTCAGCAGATGTTGTGTTCTTGCTTGCTCCTGTTTCCCTCTGCACCCTCACTTCCCCTGGACCCTTGGATTTTCCCTTAATAAATCCAGCTGGATCTGCTCTGCGAGGAGTCCTCTCGTCCCTCTGCTGATGCTTTGATTGCACCATCCGGGCTCAGGCGTCTGCTGGACTGGGGGAGTTGTCAAGGCAGCCCCAAGTGGAGACGCTTTCGGTGCTGCAGGCACCTGACAGCACCTGCCTGGGGAAGCTGCTCTGGCCACCCGCAGCAACCAATTCCTTTTTCCAAGCAGCAGCTCCCAGCGTCCTCCTCCGAAGCCCAGAGAGAGAGGGAGCAGCTGCCCTCAGCCCTGTCCTTTACCGCATCCCAATTCTCATGGAATGTCCCCCCTCGCAGAGAAACTCCCAGACAAGAGAAGTGCGACCAGATCCCCTCCTCCCCTGAGCTTGATCACTTCTTTTGTTTCTTAAGGATCCAGTCCATCAGAGTGGTGGTATTGCACTGAGAGCTGGGACACCAGCAGGGGATCACCCCACACTGCCCAGTGTGCACCAGGCTCAACAAGGTCTGCTTCCCCCCTGATTCCACCAGGCCTCTTCCCTTGGATGTGGTTTTGCTGGATAGTGGGTCAGGACAGTGAGAATCTCCTTCATCCATTCATTCACTATTTAGGGCCCTGCAGACACTTCCTCAATTTCTCTCCAAGGTGACCCCACCCACCAATGATGTCACAGCTCTTGTCCATCTGGTCAAGAATCCCCCATGAGGACACTCTGGTGTCTTCTCCAAGGGCACAAAGCAGCAAAACCCCCTAGGAAAATCTTCCCCCTTGGGCCCTGCACCTCCTTGGGTGAGTTCCAGAGCAAACAGTCAGGGCAGTGGCCTGAAATGTTTTCCCAGCTGAGTCATAAGACTTCTCTGATGGATCCACATTGTCCCTGGGGAAAGAGATGTGCAGAACTCTTCACTAATGCCCTGGAATGTCAAACAGGAATCACAGCCATAGACAGCTCTTCAGAACCACTTCACTGTGGATTTTCCTTCCTGGAAGCCCAAGATATCTGAATGTCCTCCTGGTGCCTCAGGCCCTGGGTAAACAGGGCTTGTCAGAGATGCTGGCAGGGCACCAACACCCCTCCTCCTCACAGGGCACCTCTGTTACCCCAATTAGCTCCGAGTGGCTGCCTGGGGACAGGCGCCCACTTCCCCATGTGCCTGGGATGGGCACATCCTGCTCGGGGCCAGTGCTGGCCTGGGCCCAGAGCCAGGGCCATGACCCAGGAGCTCTGGGAGGGCTCCGTGGCTGCATGTGTGATAGCATGAGGGGCAGGGCAGGGCATATTCTCCTCTGGACAGTGCTCTGGGCATGGAGCTTGGTCGAGTTTGGCATCTGCGGGGAAAGGGGTATCGGGTTGTGTGGATGTGGGCATTGTCACTGCTGAGCCATTCCCCAGCCCTCAGCCTTGTCTGCAGGTGATCAGCATTGCCCAGTGCTCCCCAGTGTCTGCAGTGCCTGAGATGCCAATCAGCCATCTGATCACATGTCCCTTGTTCCCCTTGTTCTCCCACGTGTTGGGTTTGCGGCCGGGCTCAGCTCTGGGGTGTCCCCCAGGGAAAGCTCTGGGAGGGGAGGGGCAGCAGGAGATGGGGGATCTGGCCCTGGGGGCTGTTGGAGGATGGATTGTGTTGGACTGGGGGTTGTCCCCACAGGGTCCCCAGGTGCCTTTGGCTCCCTGCCTGCCCCCCTGGCCCCCCAGGTGCCTGGGCCCTTCCAGGGGCAGCTGCCCCGTGCAGGAAGCTGGAGGCATGCCGGGCAAAGGGGCTGGATCCGTGCCACAGGTGGGGTGGGATGGACTCTGTGCCAGGGCTGGGCTCGTGGCCAGGGCTGGAGGCTGTGCCAAGCTGGGCTTTGGCCTGGGGGCTGGCAGGGAGGGTGCGGGGAGGAGTCCCAGCAGGGATAAAGGAGCTCCTCACCTGCTGCAGCCTCAGGCAGCGCTGCCCAGAGCGAGAGGAAGATGAAGGTGGCTGTGCTCAGTGTGGCCCTGCTCTTCTCCATCCTCCTCCATCCACAGGCCAAGGTAAGGCACCAGCCAAACGCTGTCCCCACATCCTGCCCTTTCTGGCCTCCCATCCCACCCTTTTGGTCCCTCCTCTGTGTCCCATTCAGGGTCCCCAGCTGCCCTCCCACTGACCATTCCTGAGGCCTTTCCTTTCATGTCCCCCCTCAATCGTTTGCCTTTCTTTCTGGCCACTGCAGAGGGGTCCCCCTGTACAATTCCCTGACTCACCCCCCAATCCCACACCATCTCCCAGTCCTGTTGGTTTTGTCCCCACCTGTCCTCATTCTCCTGTCCCCACCAAGCCCCTCCCTTGCACTCCCATGTCCCTACACCTCAATTCCTTTCTCCTCACCTGTACCTCACACGCTGCTCCTTCCACACCCCTAGCCCTGTCCCCTGGACTCTCAATGTTTTTGGGTCTCCCCCCACCTCAAACAGATCTTTTTGGAGGCCCTGAATTCCCATCCCTCTGCCTGCACCCTGCTCCCTGCACCTGTGTGTCACCCCAGCCCCACAAGGTCCAGTCCGGACCCAGCCTTTGTTCTCCTTTCCAGGCACTCCTGTAAGGAACCCAAGATGATCTGCGGGAGGTGAGTGGGCTGCTGGCATTGGAGGACATCCCCTCAGGGAATTGGGGGGCAGTGCTGTCCCCCCATCCCTTGCTGGAGGGCATCCCCTAAGGGAATTTGGGGGCAGTGCTGTCCCCCCATCCCTTGCTGTCACCGGGGACATCCCAGTGACCAGCGAGGTCTACTGGTCTCTCTGCAGTTGGATTTAGACAATGTCGCGGTCCTGGAGACACCTCTGGTGGGTACCACGAGTTCTGCCGGTGCCAGACCCTCCCATTGCATGGCCACCACAGCCCAGGCCATCCCAGTGTGACCCAGCACAGCCCAGTGCACCCCTCCTGACAGCCCAGACAATGCCCTGCCCCAGGGCTCCTCCCCAGTGAAGCCTTTGCCCAGGGCCCTGCTGCATTCCACCCCTGTCACCCCAGGACCCCCTGGATGAGCCAGGACGCAGCCCCTGCCCCAGCTGTGGCTCTTGGCCAGGAGCCCAGTGCTTCTGGGCAGCAGCACAGCAGCTCCTGCACCCCATTGCTGCCACAGCCCCTTCCCCAAGGCCCCCCTGCTCTCCCCTGCCTCCCAGTGCAGCCCGCTGCCCCCATTGTGTCTCTAACGCTGCCTTTTCCAGAGCCTCCTGTGGCTGAAGAGCTGCGGGCTCTCCTGCGGCAGAAGCGCCTGGCTGCCTCTCTGTATGCCTAGGTGAGCCGTGCCTGCAGGGACAGGGCTGGAGACAAAGCCCATCCATGTCCCAGTGGGCTCCAGAGGTCACGTTCTGGGGTTTGTCTTTTAGCGTGTGAAGGACCAGTGTACTTTTTCCTCTCCAGTGGCATGAGGAGATGATCATCACTGGAGGAAACCTCTGAACTCTTTGAGCCCTGGGCCATTTCCCCTGAAGAATCAATCATCAAGCATCAACAAATCCTTTGAGCAAAGCTTTGCTCTGTGTCCATGTGTGTCCATGGAACTGGATTTCCTCCTTTCCAGTGGCCCAGGGAAGTCAGGCCAGGTCTGGGCTTTGCTGCCTTTACACAGTCTGTGCCTTCCCCCAGACAAATGGTGTGTTGGGAGTTGTGCAGAGTCCAGGGGGAGTGGGTTGATGGGGGGGTGGATGTCCAAGTGGTGAGAAAGGCAGTGGTTCACTGTCAGCATGGTAGGAATGACCTGGGTTTAAAACAAAAAGAAGTAATTTCAAAGAAACTTTCTTTTACAACTTTTTCTCCCCGTGAGAAATCACCATTTACTTCTCAATATTTTGAAAGGTCTATTAAAAACTTAATAAAACTTACAACAAAAGGACTAAATAAGGAAAAAGTTACAGCGCTGGGAGCCTCCCCCACTTGGTGGCTGGTAACCACGTGGCTGGCTCATCCACACAATGGCTGCTCTCCCTTTTATATCCTTGCTGTTGCAACAGGCAGCCCTAGTTCCTTCCAAAGGCTGTCTGTTGACTCTTGGTCACTGTCCATTGGTGTAGACTGCTTTCATGGAACTGCATTGGAGGGCAGGTGTTGCTAGGCCGTGCCTCTTAGGAACAATCTGCCCCTCCCCAAATGCCCGGACTACCAATATCCGCCTGGGATAACAATGCTGGGTGGGGGGGACACATTGCAGTAACATAACTATACATCTGTACAACTTCTCTTAACATACTTATCATGTTCACCCTTTAATTGGGAGAGCCAACCATCTCATTACTCATCTCTAACACTGTGGCATTCACATTCTCTGAAAAAATCCCTTTGCCCAGGATTTTTCTCCTGGGAAGCTGAGAAGCCTCAGAGAAAAAGGAAAACAATTCTTATCTCATTTGCTTTTCCTGTGTTGTGCTCATGTGCAGAATGTGTTTGGAGATTGGTTACCCACAGGTGATTGTTTGATTGGATTCTGGTGTGAGTTATTTTGACTCATTGGCTAATTATGGCCAAGCTGTGTCGAGACTCTGGAAAGAGTCACGAGTTTTCATCATTATCTTTTGAACATTCACTAAGAATCCTTTCTCTGTTCTTCAGTATAGTATAGTATAGTATAGTATAGTATAGCATACTTTATTATAAGATAGTATTATAAAGTAATAAATTAGCCTTCTGAGAACATGGAGTTAAATGCATCATTCCTGCCTTCGTTGGGCAACCCTGCAAATAGAATATTACACCCCCAAAATTCTTGATTTACTCAAAAGAATTTAAATGCCAAAAAAATTCTTCCTATGTCAAAAGTATGTTGAAATTATTTATTGGTCTTGAAATTTGGTTTCCTGGCGGGATGGGGCTGCTGGTTCTACCTGTCTATGGGGCACTGTGGGGCTCTGGGGTTTCCTGGGTGAGGGGCCCTACACGGTCACCTGTAATGCCTGGCCACGGTGGGGTAGAGCCACCGCAGTGTCCTGGAAAAGGGTGAGTGGTTCTACCTGGCTCTTGGGTCGTTCTTGGCCACTGGGTCCATCAGCTCCAGCAGGACTTGGGTGAATTTTAGGATGGGCCAGGTGGATCAGTTGTCCCCGGCCATCCTGAGAGCTCACCAGTCATGTTCGCTGACTCCAGTTCCAATACTGAAGGAACCACTGGTGCCAGCATCGCCCCAAGGAAGCCTCACAGCAGAACTGGCACAGGGCATTCCCCTGGCAGAGGGGCAGGGAAAATGTCTTGGCCATGAGCAGCAGAATGGCCAGAAAGCCGCTGGTGCAGGAGTTGCCCACCCCAGCAGATTGAAGGCAGGTTTGGGTTGCATTCCTGCTGTCCTGGCAGTGAAATTCTGAGCAGAGGGCACAAAGGTGTCTTCTCCTTGGGGCTCACAGGTGACACCGAAATGCTGTGGGGGAGCTGAGCCCTGCCTGAGGGCAGACTCAGCCCAGCAGGAGCCCCGGACTGACACCGCGATGGACTACACAGCTGGCTCAGGGGTGCTGTGTGCCATGAGCGGGGAACAGCTTCCCCTGAAACAGGGAGAGCTGAACCTTGGAGCCACCTGCTCCACAGCTGGAATGGTGTCAGCGTCAGGGAGCAGACTAAAGAGGAGAGGGAGGCCTTTGGTGTGAGATTCTGAGGAAGCTTTACTCATCAGAGGGAACAGGCACCAAAGAGCCTCAAGCACCAGCGTGCTCAGGATTTTATAGAGCACTAGAACTGTGGGTGGGCATGATCGCTGAGCCAATAGGGAATCAGGGAGGGAGGAGCAAAAGGAGGGGAATACATCTCAGGGACCAATGGGATAAGGGGGTGGAGAGGGCAGGTCACATGGGCCAATGGGGCATCATCCATGAGGGGAATTCCCAAGGGGCGGAACCTGCAGGGGAGGGGTTTACAGGAGACTGACAGGGAAGGGTCCAGAACAGGGGCAGAGTTTACAGGGATGGATAGGGAAGGCAGTGGAATACAAGGTGGGGATTATAATGATTGAAGGGTAAAAGGGGAGGGATATAACCTGGGAATAATCCAGTTTGGGGAAAGACAACATACAAGGGGTGAACTGGAACAGACCATCCAAAAAGCTATGAAATAAAAGGGCACTGCAACAGCGCCCAATATAGAGGGATGCAGGACACGTTTTATGGTGCAAAAAGAAAGGATCGATCCTGTGCTATTTTTATACAGTCTTTTTATAGGCCTTTTTGTAGGGTTTTTTAAGAACATCCCCTGTCTATCCCCAGTTGGTCAGCAACAAGTTGTTACCCAGTATTGACTGGTCACTCAAACCCCTGGTGTGTATGTGCAGGAAAAGTTGTTTGTGAGAGATAGTTTTCATTTTTCTGTCTAAGAGGGAAAATACAGTTTATACGGGTGGCTGGTGTTTATCACAGTCTTACAGCTCTTTTTCAGGGAGAGTAGGTTGTTTTCCACAGTCCTAGAGCTCTTTCTCAGGAAAAACAAGTTGTTTTTCACTGCTCCACAACTCGGTTCTCACAAAGAGTTGTCAGCTTTCTCATGGCTTCTTCCTCTTGCTGGGATTTATTAAAAGGCCTTCAAAGGATTCACCTTGAGCAGGACAAGAGCCCAGTTGAGGCTACACTCAAAATGGATGACTGGTCAGGAGTTTTCACACTTTTATAAGGTTTGGTCCATTTAAATATTGGGGTTAGTTGTCCAGTTACAGCCTCAGATTATGCAGTCCCATCCTTCCGGTTTGCTCTCCTCAATTTGCTGTTGTTTGCACTTTTTGTGCCTGAAGCTGCAACAGTGTCCGGTTCTGGGGCTGGAAAAGGATTGTTTTGTCTGACTACACTGTGAAGAGAACTTGCTAATACTGTGTATGAAGTCCAGAGTTACAGACTAATGCAGTAGAGACTCTGGAAATATGACAGCTAAAACTGAAGGCATCAGCCTGTTCCATGTTCCCTTGGTTCCATGGGGATCCACAGCATCACAATGGCCACTTGTTCCCACGAGATTCCCTGATGTCACCATGGTGTCCTTGGACACACCTGGTCACAACTGACCCATGGTTCCATGAGGTTCCCCAGTGTCACCATAGTCACTATCAGAGGATGGATGAGATCAATGTCCTGAGACACCCTGGGATGAGCTGTCAATCAGTCACACAGTGGGTACAGTGCTAACCCAGCCCTGATTGCCTGTGTGATCAGAAATCCCACCTGGGGGGAGGCCCACAAAGGCCTGGAGGCTTAAAAACATGGAGTGCAAGGTCAGCCCCTGGTATGGACTCTGCCTTCTCCTGGGGTTTGTGTCTCACACACATTGGAACCCTAGGAGCTGTTAGTCATATGTGTGTCTTTCTATAGAGCTTCTGTCTGTCTCTCTCTCTTTCTTCTCCTTCTAATGCTCTTTATATGGAACATTTTTGGGTACCTCAACAGCTTACGTGTTCATTGATTTCTACGTCAAATGAACTAAGTTAATGAAGTTATTGCTATGATAAGTGTTTTCTTTGTAATTGGATGTTGCATGAAATCCTCTTCCAAAGTTTCTTGTCTTTTTGTACTTTGCCTGTAAAAATTTGATTAATTCCTGACCTCTTGCAGATATCTGGCTGGTGTTTTCCCTGTGCACCAAACTCGAGTAAAGGTGGCAGATGAATTGGTGAGTTGGCACGCAAACCCCGAACGGAGCTCCGGGTGCGTGGAGGATCGGGGCAGTGTGAGTCGCACACAATCCCTGGAGTGCGGGGACACGGGTCTCTAGCGAGGCTTAGGGTGCCCCGAGTACAGCAGCAGCACTGAGTAGAGCCAAGAGGGCCCCAGTGCCCAGGGTGGAACGGCGGTGCTGGGGATTCAGTGTGCCGCAGGTCAGGTAGAAACCCTAAACCCACTGGAGGTCCCTGGGGGGATTGGGGTCGCAGGTCAGGGTTGGGCTTACAGGGCAGGGCAAGGCTGGACCTGCCCCTTCCTCCCCCACATCCAAAATGTTTAGAGCCAACAATCTCCTCCAGTCTATCACAACAGGCAATGCTGGAGGTGAAATCCCAATTGTGCCCATGGGCACCTGGCTGAGAAGGATAGTTCTTTCCATAGGAAGGAAAGCACAGCGCCCCAAGATTTGGAAGGCAGGTGAGAGCCACAGTAGGCCAAGGCCAGCTAGACTTGTCAGTAATTGCAGAGTTTGGATTTAGGGAATTTGCAGGTGGAAACCCAGTCTCGACCATGGGCACCTGGAGAAGCAGGACAGTTCTTTCCCATGGGAAGGAGAGCATGGAGCCTTTCCCAATGTTTTGGGGACGGATGAGAGGTGACCCTTGTGAAACTACTGCCTGCCAGACTTATCCTGGCAATATGCCTATGGGAACAATCTCTGGATATAAGGAACTTTGGAGGTGAAATCCCAATTCTGGCCATGGGAGCCTGGAGCAGAAGGATAGTTCTTTTCCATTGGGAAGGAAAGCACAGAGCCCCAGTGTTTCAGCAGCAGATGAGAAGTGACCCTCAACATGCAAAGGTCACTTGGACCAGTCAGGCAGTCCATGGGAAGCCAAAGCAGCCAGACCTGTTCTGTTTTCCCTTGGTTTTATGGGGCTCCATATTGTCACAATGGTTCCTTGGATCCATGGGGCCCCGCAGTGTCATCATGGTGACTTGATTCCATGGGTTCCAGCAGTGTCACAATGGCCCCTTGATTGCAAGAAGACCTGCAGTGTCACTGGCCCCCAGGTTCAATGGGGTCCCAAAATGTCACAGTGGCCCCCAGGTGTCATAAGGCCCCGCAGTGTCACAATGGTCCTAAGGATTCCATGAGCCCTTGCAGTGTCACAATGGTCTCCGTGGTTCCCCAGGCCCCACAATGTCATGTGACTCCTCTGTTCCATGAAGTCTGCAATGTCTCAATGGACCTTTGGACGCTGGGGCTTTGCTGTGTCACAATGGTCTCCTCTGGCTTCACAGTGTCACAATGGACCATTGATGACAGGAGGCCACTCTGTGTCGCCCTGGAGCTTTGGTTCCATGCAGCCCTGCAGTGTCACAATGGTCTCCTTTGGTTGCCCAGTGTCACAATGGACCACTGATGACATGAGACCATGCAGTGTCACAATGGATCTTTGGTTCCATGCAGCCCTGCAGTGTCACAAAAGCATCTTGGTTTCACGCGGCCCCACAATATCACATTGCTCCTCCCAGGGTCACAATGGTCTCACTGGTTCCATGAGGCTTCACAGTCTCACGATGCTTTGCTTATTCCATGGGGCCTCATAGTGTCACAATGGTCTCCATGAGTCCCCTGAGTGTCACAATGGTCTCTGTGATTCCATGGGCCCCTCAGTGTCACAATAGCCCTTTGGTGCCATGAGGCTGTAAAGTGTCTTAATTGTCTTTTCATGGTTCCACGAGGCCTTGCAATGTCACAGTGAACCTTTGGTTCCATGGAGTCCCACAGTGTCAAGATGGCTGCCCGGTTCCATGACACCACAAAGTGTCATAATGGTCTCCATGGTTCCATGAGGCCCGGTGGTGTCACAATGGACCCTTGGTCCGATGCGGCCTCTCAATGTCATGATGATCCCTACATTCCATGGAGTCACACAGCGTCAGTACAGTCCCCTTGGTTCCATGAGGCCCAGCAATGTCAAAGTGGTCTCCATGACACCATGAGGCATCACATTGCCAAAATGGTCCCTTGGTCTCACAGGGCCTCACAGTGTCACAATGGTCCCTTGGTCTCACAGGGCCCCACACTGTCACAATGGTCCCTTGGTGTCACAAGGCTCCACAGTGTCACAATGGTCCCTTGGTTCCATGGCCCTGTGCTGCTGCATTCCCCCCTCCACTTCTCAGGCCGCCCTGCCAGCTGAGAAATGCTCCTTGGGCCTCGGCCTTGGCCAACAGCCCCTGGGCTCAGCTCCTCTGCAGCTCATCACAAACACTGCTCCAGGCACTGCTGCTGCCCAACCAGCTCCTGGTTTCTGTAGGAGCAGCCCTGGGAACTGTTTTTGTTCCCTCCGTGGCACAAGATCCCTGTTCTCACATTGCCAAAGAAAGCTTTTGAAGCCAAGTGCGGCCAGGATGAACCATTGCTGGGACTGAAGCCCCTCTCTTGGGGCCCTGCACACAGCGCTCCAAAAGGAGCCCTTGGAGCTCTCCTGGGCCAGAGACTCCCTCTGAGTGAGGCCTCTCCCAGCCAGGAACTCTCCCGTTTGCTGCACTCGGGGATCCTGAACAACGACAGAGCCTGGGCTGATCCCCCAACTCCTCCAGGCTCAACCTTTGCCCACTGGGGAGATGCCAAAGGATCCACAGTGAGCATTTCCTGCCCTCAGGGGAATTGCTCACAGGTGCCTTGCACTGACTCTTGTGTCTGTGTGCACACACGAGTGCCTGTGCTGGGGAAATGTGGCAGAAATGCTGCTCTCTGAGGGGTTGTTGTGCCTTGGATAGCTGAGTCAGTCAGGCCTGTAGGGAAGGTTAAATCACAAGGCCTAAGTGAAATTAAATGCTGCTGAAAGTTTTTCTTTTGCTAAGTGGTTACCTTTAATATAAGTTTTATGTTAAGTTCAATATTGTTAAATGTTATACCTCTGTTAAATTGCGAAGTCATAGGTTTAAGTTAGGTTACATGCTGTTACGCTCTGCTCTTTTGCTAAATTGTGAGGTTGAAATTATCAGTTAAGGTTAATGTATAAGTAATGTCTGGTTAAGTTTGAGCTCTGTTAAGCTTTCAGGCCGTGTTCCTTTTATCCTTGCCCTTGCTGTCCTTGTGTCACACACACACACACACAGAGGGACAGTTCTCAGTTAATTTCTGGTTTGATTGCCTGGGTTCTGTTTGGTTTTGTTGTTGCTTTGTTTCCCTGGTGTGCCTGAAGTGTCCAGTCAGGAGCAGAGTGGCTCTTGCCAAGGAACTTTGTGCTGCTGTTGGTTAATATTAAATCTGGTTTTTGCTGATCCCTTGCTGGGGATTTTTTCAGCGCTCTCAAGGCCTCGTTCGTAACAGGGTGAAGGAGCCCTGGCCCAGGCTCTGGCTCTGGGGGACACAGGGACCCTGCCGGGAGGTCCCTGTCCCCCTGTGCCACCCCCAGTGCCCCAGCCCCCCGTCCTTGTGTCAGGCTCTGGGGTCGATGTCGTGGAACATCCTCTGGGGGACGGGGGCAGGGGGACCCGGGGGGACAGGGAACCCTGCTGTGCACGAGCAGGGTTGGACTGCTCTGGGGGGAGCTGTGAGGGGGGCCGGGGCAGAGTGACCTTCCCAGTGACCTCACACAGCTCCCGTGATGTCACACAGCCCCCGTGATGTCACACTGCCCCTGTGATGTCACAGAGCCCCTGTTATGTCACACAGCCTTCTCTGTGATGTGACACTGCCCCTTTGATGTCACAGAGCCAACTCGATGTCACCTTGTGATGTCATACAGCAGTGCTGTGACATCACAGAAGACTGATGTCACAAAGTCACCCTCTGATGTCACAATCTGTTCTGTGATGTCACAGCCTGCTCTATGATGTTCCACAGCCACCAGGTGATGTCACAACCAACTCTCTGATGCCACAGAGCCACCCTCTATGATGGCAGACTGTGTTCTATGGCCTCAGACCCTACTCTGTGATGTCACAGCCAGCTCTGGGATGTCACAGAACCTTCAAGAACCCTCAAGAACTCAGTTCTATTGAAACACTGAAGTTTCTTGTACTTTGAAGAGATCCCTGTAAGGGACACGACAGGGAAAGTGTCCCCAGGCCCCAGGCAGAGCAGAGAACTGCAGGCACTGATGGCAGCTGCGGACAAAGAGAAGCCAAGTCTTGGTGCCCTGGGGCACAGCAGCAGGGTCTGTGTCACCAAGGGCTGGGAGGAGACACCTTGTCCTGAGGCACTGGGGCCTCCTGGCACAGCCCCAGCCAGGCTGGGCACTGTCACCCCCTTGTCCTGTCCTCAGCATCCCCCCTAGCCCACATCCCAGTGGCCTCAAGGATCTGCTGGAAGGAGTCCCTGGGGAGCCTTGCTCAGCAATGGCCCTGGGGGCTCCTGAATGCTCCCTGCAGGGACTGCAGGTTTTTCAAAGGACTTGGAGTTTTGCTTTTGCTTTGGAGTCTCTGAGAGCTTTGTGCAGTCATGGCCTCCAATTATGTGTTGTAGTTAGTTCTTAGAGAGGCTTTGTCAGTAACACCACTTAGTGGGGCTCATTAATGCTTCAAAGTACTTCAGTTCTTTCAAGGTACTTGGTGTTTCCCTTTGGATAGACTCTGGGAGATATTTGTCCAATCATGGCCCCAATTATCTGCGTTAATTAGTCCCTGGAGAGCTTTGTTCTGACACTCAGTGGGGCTCATTAATGCTTTGAGACACTCAAGGTGCTGAAGGTGCTTTGGATTTTCCTTTCCACACTGAGTGTCTGAGAGGTTTTTGTGCCATCCTGGCCACCAATTCTCTCCTGCAAGGAGTGCATGAGGAGCCTGTGTTGGAGAGGGACCTCAGTGGGAGCCATGAATGCCTGGAGAAACTTGGGGTGTTTCCTCTGCCTTTGACTCCTGGCAAGGTTTGTGCAATCTCCTCCCAGGCCCTGATGTTCAAGGGCTCAGCTCCAAATGCACAGTGAGGCTCATGAGGATCAAGCAAGTCCTGACAAACCCTGGCTCTGCCTTGATTTCCCTCTGCTCCAGTGCAGTTCATTAGGACGGTTTCCTTTGACAGTTATGGAGAAATAGTTCAAAGAGCTTCCAGGAAATATGTAGTCCTATTTTAAAGGGTGTCTTTTATTGCTGTTCCTATTACACAAGAGGTGATTGCAGCATTCAGTGACTGATATTGATCCAGGGACTCTCCTAAGGAGCCCTGGCCTGCTCAGAGAAGCTGTGCCTTGAGGTCTGAGCCAGTGTAGACAACCTTGCTCCACATTCCCCAAGCCCATTGTGTCTCTCCTCACTCACCTGGAACCTGCTTTGCTTGAAGAACTGGCTGCACACAGCCAAAGAGGGATTTTCCTTCTTTGATTTTTGAAGCAATCTAAAACTCCTGAGTTTCCCCATTGCAAACAGACATCCTCCTCAAGTGTGTGCCAAGCCCAAGCTGCCACCAGGAGCACTCCAGACCTGCCCTGGGCCAGCTGTGAGGGTGGATCACCATCCCAACATGCAGTGGTGCCATTGCAAGGGACTGTTGCCATGGACACTGCAATGACCCCACTGCTGGGTTTGGGTGCCATGGCAACCCCCAACAGTTCAGGTTTCCTTGGAAACCAGCCCAAGGAGCCATTTCTGCAGCCAGGTTCCATGGCCACTTGCCTGCAGAGCTGTTGCTGTCCTCACCAGCCATGGCAACCCTGGGACAAAGCAGTGCCAGGGCTGTTCCAGGTACAATTGCAGTGACACTCGTTGGTGCCACCAGGTGCCATGGCAATGGCCACGGGGACCCGTTCCTTGGTTTGGTGCCATGGCAACCAATGCCGGAGCCCTTGTGATGGTTGGTGGCCATGGAAAGCTGCCCTGGCCCTTGCTCAGGGCTGGTGTCAGTGCCCCGAGCCAGAGCGGATCCCTTGCTGGGGGCTGTGCCATGGCCACCTGCCCTGTGCCGCGCTGGCCGCTCAGGCACCAGGAACCAGCAGCCAACGGCACTGCCAGGGCCAAAGGCCAGGTCAGCCAGACAGAAAGGGGCAGGGCTGGGCACTGTTTCCATGGCAACCGGCACTGGGGGGACACCTGGGTCACCTGTCCTGGCAGTTGCCATGGAAACCCCTGGCAGGCACTGAGGGCACAGCCCCTGGCACTGAGACACTGCTGGGCTGGGTGCTGAGCACAGGGCTGAGCACGCAGAGATGGTTTTGTTCTTGCTGAGCTGCAGCACAGCCAAGGCCTGTCCTGCCCCTCGTCCAGCCACGCTGGGGAGGGGCTGGGGCTGCGGGGGAGCTGGGCAGGGACACAGCCAGGACAGGGGACCCCAACTGACCCCAGGCGCACCCCAGACCAGAGCACATCATGCTCAGGGGAGAAAGGGGGGAACAGGGAGGAAGGGGGGAATTTTGGAGGGAGGGCTTTTGCCTTCCCAGGGAACACTTAGGCAAGAGGGGACCCTGTTTCACCAGTGGGCAGGGTCACTACCAAAGACACAGACACCAACTGAAGGAATTGTGTCATTTATATCATGCACAGCTGCAAAGATTTACAAAAGGATAAGCTCAGCAAAGCACATCATCATTAGCAATGAATTACAAAAGAAGCTCAGCAATCCATCATAACCCATAATTACATTTTGATGACCAATCCCTTGGTGAAACACCAGAGGTGTTTGTGGCAGACAAAGATTCTGGCTGACTATCAAGGTACACCTTACAGACATCAGCAGTACTTTAGTGATACCGTTCTTCATTCTTTTTTCTCAATCTCATTCCAATTAGGAACAAGAATTCTGTTGTGCATGGAGCTGGCACCTTTTTAATTCCAGAATAATGCCCCCAGGCCCTTTGCTGTTCAGCTTTACCATGCTGTCTGTGGCTAACAAGGCTTGGGGGGAGCCCTTTCCCCTCTGGCTGGAAGGGGCCGGGTCCCAGTCCCTGAGGGGCACCCAGGCTCCTGGATGGAATTCTTGTGCAAGTCCCTCAGCGTCACAGCAGCCTTCACATGGAGCCCTGTGGATCAGAGCATTTCCCAAAGGGGCCCTTGGGGCAAACAGGGAGATCTGGTCTGGCAGGATGTGTAAAACCATATCCTGTCAGATCTCCTTGTTCTCACACAGAATCCTTGGATGCAGGGACACATTCCCATTGTTCCTGCCCAGGTTTCAGGACTCAGAATTGTCTTTCCCAGGAGTTGCTCCTTCAGCTGCCTTGGGAGGGCCTTTTGGCCTCGGGACCCACACTCTGGCTCCATTATTAGGACTGCTGCACCCAAACCCTTTATTTGCACAAACAGTGGTGATTGGAGGTGGATCTCCTTTTTTCACAATCATTCCTAAAAATGCAGTATCAATAATTGTACTACCCTGTCACAGGGTTGACTAATCCAATCCTGGTCACTATTGTTTACAGAATTACTGTAATTTCTCCTTGATATTCTGCATCATTTCCTCCTGCCATGACAGGAACACTTTGCAAGGCCAAGGTCCAAGGGAGCAGTTACCAAAGAAAAGTGTCCTGGAGGAATCTGAATTCCTGTTTCAGAATTGACAGCTCTCATTAGCTTTGAATTTCTCCTAATTAATTCCAGTGCATGAAGGCCCAGCCCTGCAGCCTCTGGGCTGGCCCTGCCAGGGGCCATCACAGCCAGAACAATTTCCCAGGCAGCCCAAGTCTCACTGCCCATGGTTGGATTTGCAAACTGGGGGCAGCCGTGCACAGCCAGGGGGTTTCCATTTCCCCAGTGGGCCATTGTGAAGGGCATGGAGCACATCTGGGAGATGGGTTCTCCATGGACAAAGGTTCCCATCTCCTCATTTTTCCAACTGCTCTTTTAACAACCCCTTCACCCGTGCACCCAATCCTGCACCTTGTGCATAATCTGGTACATGAAAAACCCTGCAGGCAAAATCACTGTATTTTTCACAGGAACAGAAAAAGCACCCTGCACCACAGTATCAGCAACCCGTCAAAAATAGCCAATTTTCTCCCTTTCTCCCTTTTTCATTGTATACAATCTCAAAAAGTTGACCACTGACATTAGGGTCCTGGCCAATCCTCTTCTGTAGGGTATTTCGTGTTACATCCCTGAGCAGCCAAAGCTACCAAATTAGTATTGTCAGCACTATTTCACGTTATTATATAATTTCATAGATAGATAGTGATATAGAAATATAGATAGATAGAGACATAAATAAATTTATATAAATAGATATATTGAGGTCTTATTATACTATAAATACATATATAATTATTATGTACATAGATATTTCACTTGCACAAATGCATATCAGTTCAAGATTAAAACCTTCTTCTCTTGCTCCATGTGGGAGCATTCCAACAATCATTGTTCCTTCTGAAGGTGCTGTTTCCTATGTACTCTCAACAAATTCATCTTTGTCTGCCCAAACCCACACGGTCTTTTCCTTTTCCATGTGCAATTTTTGGATGCATTTGAAGACATCCAGGGGTGCAGCTTCTTTTACCCGACTGCCCCACTGCACCCATGGGGCTCCGACCTCAGCCCACTCCAGAGCTAGGGAACTCCAGGGAAGGGCTTCCCAGCCGGGAATTTCTGATGGGACTGATTCCTCACATTGACACTGAACAAGTGACATTTTGTTGGCATCTGGCCAGACTGTGCCAGTTTTGTTTTACCAGTGGGCAGGGTCAGCACCAAAGCCACAGACTCCAACTGAAGGAATCAGTGTCATTTCCTGCAGTTCAGAGCAGCAAAGAATCGCAACAGGAGCAGCTCAGCAATGCACCCAACCATCCCCACCAAAGATTGCAGCAGTGATTAGGAAAGATCCAGCAGCATTTACCCTCAGCCTTTACCATCCCCCAGACCCACACAGCAGCTGGGGAAGCTGTCACAGCCAACGGCTGCAGAGCCACTCCTGGGCACTGGGAATTCCTGCAGGTGCCTCCAGCCCCAGGTGAGGCTCCAACCGCGCTGGGAGAGGGCCCAGCTCTGACAGTGCTGAAGGAACAAACTGACAGCACTGCTAGTGTGGCAACATCTGCTTTCATCCTCCTCTTGGGTTCCTCCCAAAGCCTGGCCAGGGCTCAAGGAGGAACCAAGGGAGGTGACTTTGACCATACAGCCCCAAACAAGGCCAGATGTCAGATTTCATGGCCTTGTCTGGCTTCTAAATACACAAAGGTCAATCCGTGTTTCCCTAATGAGTGGCTACATCTATCTCAGTGCTAATGACCATGCATATTTCATCAGGGAGCAGATACAAAGATAACCTTTGCTTGGAAGGTTCATCCAGAGGCCATCCTTGGCTCAGGGCCTGCTGTTCAGGCTGCACTCGGGGCTGGTGTCCAGACCTTGGCACTTCAGGGGCGAGGTTTAGTGCTGGGCTTGGCACTGCTGGCTGAATGGCTGCACTGGGTGAGCTCAGAGGGCTTTTCCAACAGAAAGGATTCTGTGGCTCCATGCTAATATCCACTGCATTCAGCTGGGGCTATTTTAGCAGCATTACTTTGCTCAGAAAGTCTCCTCTTGCCCAGCTCCTGTGGCCTGAGGCTTCAGCTCCTTCAGCTCCTGGTGCTGAGCTGCTCATGCTGAACAAGACGAATCGGAGAGAAGAGCACAGTCTATGCAATTCCTTCTGGGACATGGAGAGGGGAGGCTGTGCAAACAGGAGCATTGTTTGCTGTGGCCTCCTCTCTGCCCTTCACGTCTTTCAGCGCTTTGAACCAGCCAAGAGCTTTCTCCAAGAGTGCAATGGAGCAGCTGCTCCTGCTCCCAGGCCTGGCTCTCTCCAGTCTCTGCCCTTGCCTGGTTCTGTCCCTCTTGCTGTGCCCTCTGTTTTCCCAGGGCTCGCTGGCTGCTGCCCAGGACTGTGGCACTGGCACAGATCCAGTGCTCCAGAGCCTCCTTTCTGTGCCCTTGGAGCTGCCTGGGCACAGCAGCCTTTTCCATCTGGAAGCTCCCCATGGACAGGGAGTGCCCAGCTCCGTTCCCTGCACAGCCTCCAGGAGCCCAGGGCTGCCATCTCCAGTCCCTGCTGGCACTGGGGGCTCCCAGGTGCCTCAGGCTGCTGTGACACCGCTGCACACGGGAGGGAAGAGGGGCAGGGGCTGTGCTCAAAGTCAGCTCCATCTGCTGCTGTGGTTGGTGCTGCTGCTGCTGCTGCTGCTGCTGTGGGGTCATTTGTGCAGCCCTGGCCCAGAGTCAGGGATCAGATCCTGCCAGTCTCTTCCAGCCCTGGCTGCTCAGAGTTTGGGCCTTGGAGCCTCAGGTGGCCAAAGGCAGCTGCTGCTGGTCCCTCTGTGTGCCCGTGTTCAGCAGTGCTGCTCCATCAGTCTGTGCCCAGCAACGGGGAAAAGCCTCAGCCCTGCAGGGCCAGGAGCTGCCGGGCTCTGCCTGAGCAGCTCAGCCAGCAGGAAGGGAGCTGCTCCACACGGGAACCAGGAGCAAAGGACATTTCTTCTGTAGGACATGTTTTCTATTTAGAAGGAAAAAAAGGAAAAAGGAAAAAACTAGGTAAATTGTAAAAGATAAGAATAAAATCCAAGTGTTAGTGAAAAAACATAACACAATGTTAGTGAAAAAAACAAAACATAAATGCAAAGACACATTCTTTGCATTAAGAGGTAAATGATCTTTCTCAAAAGAGAACTCAGTTCTTTACATTGTAAATGTGCTGATGGCATGGATCCATCTTACTGACCTCAGCAGCCTCTTAAAAGATTTTGGGCTTTGTTCCCAACACTGGTATTTGAAATTGTGCTTGAAGCAAGAGGAAATTGCTTTGTGCCCTTCCAGCTCCAAGCAGGACTGGGAATGGAAACTCTGTCAAACCCCAAATCCTTTAGAAGATCACCTTCCGTCTCACCCTGCAAATGAGCTGCACATTCCTGTTGTAACTGCCAGGAGTTTCTTAGAGACACGAAGTCCCATTGACAGCTTTTTGCTCTGGTTTGGCAGTGCAGAAGGGCAATTCTCCATCCATCAGCTCCAGACTGCAGTACCTCAGGAACACGGCCCACTCGCCAGCTTTGGCCCACTCGTGGCACTTCTAGAGAAGGAAGAAAGTGCAACTGCACAATTCCAGCCAATCAAGAAGGAAGAATGGGACAGACAAAACACCCTGTACAGATGCAGGCGTTCAGCTGGGACTGTGGAGAGTTTGAGTTCTTTCCAGTTGCATGTGTGTCCCCAGCTGCAATCTCTGGGCCTGCAGCAGAGTCTCACTCACCTGCCAAAGCAGAAAGCTCAGGCGCTGTGCTCGCAACGGGCTGGTCTGATGCAGAGCTGTCAGAGCAATGTGAGGGCTGAGACCAGCAGAGCCCTGGCAGAGCCCAGAGCAGCCTCAGCACCCGCAGAGCCCGGCTGCAAGGAGAGAAAGCAGAAACCGCCCGTCAGCTGAGGGCTCCTGTGCCCTTGTGCCAAGGCCTGCGATGACCAGGCCATGCTGGCTGCACCCAGAGCTGTGCCCAGAGCTGCCCATCCCTGCTGCCAAAGGCACAGAGCAGGAGGGCAGCACATGTGCCCAGCCTGCAGCCAGCCACAGCACATCCAGCCCTCAGCAGCTGCCCGGAGCAGGATGCTCCTGTGCTCGCTGCCATCTCCCAAAAGCTCTGATCCCATCCTGCCAAGCACACAGGGACCCACCTCACGCCAACCACGGCTGCAAGAAAAGCTGCTCCCAAACCATGGCCTCAGCCTTCTCCAAGGGCACGGCCCATCCACACCACAGCTGCTCCCCAGCACTTCCCCATCCACACTGGACCACCTGGAACGCTTCCTCTGGAATAACAAACAACACATTATTGAAAAGAGTTTAGAGACAAAATGGGAAAACAAGAAAATTGGTAAAAAGTCTTATCTCTGTCAGGGTCTTGAGGAAGGCCCAACCCCTGCATGCCAGGGAAAAACCCAGCCATGGCTGTGGGAAACCCACACTTTCTCTCTTCCCCCCTGCACTGCCCCCCAAAATCACGGTGACCCCAAAGCAAACAAGGGCAGTGGAGCAGCCCAAACCCTTTCTTGCATGCACAGCAAAGCAGCTGTTCACAGGTTCTGGAGTCCTACCTCTGCTCCCACCATGGGGCTTTGTTTGTGTCAGGCTGGCTGCCCCAGCCCCAGCCCCAGCCCCAGCCCGGGGCACAGTGGGTGCTGGGGGCTGTTGGCAGGGCCAGGAGCCCACTCCCATTTCGTACCCACCCCAGCAAATGCCCCACCCTGCCAAAAGCAGCTGGGCAGTCACTGAAGAATTACTTGCATCTGCCCCAGCAAAGGGAGAGCCTTTGGTTCCCCGCCACGCTGGGTCATGCCCAGATCTGGCAGAATTTCCCGGGTGGGACTCATCTGCAAATTCCCTGTGGAGTTTGGCTTTGAAGAAGGTGCCAGAATCAAAGTGCACCACCTTCAGCCTCCAGTGGCCAGGCTGAGGAAGAGCTTGTCATCCTTGATGTCATCCTCGCTGTCTCCAGCAGCAGCAGCAGCAGCAGCAGCAGCAGCAGCAGCAGCATCCCCACCCGGTACAGCTTCTCCAGGGGCTCCTTCTCCTTCCCTGGGGGCAGACCAGCCTCTCAGGGCTCTGCCCAGGGCCCCAGCTGTCAGGGAACCGGGACAAGCAAAACCAGCTGGGATGGCGGCCACCAGTGCTGGGCAGAGCAGCTCAGCCCCAGCACAAGGGCTGTGTGTTCCCATCCCATGACCCCGGTGCAGTGACACAGGCAGCACAAAAAGCTCTGGGTTCCTTTGCTTCTCATTGCCAAGGCATATGTGGAGCAGGAACTTACCAGGGCCCTGGATCAAAGTGTGCCTGTGGCTCTCTCCCTTCTTCTATGGCAGAGGAATATCCCACATCCAAGGATCACAGAACAGGTCT
Source organism: Melozone crissalis (assembly GCF_028551555.1). Taxonomy (NCBI): domain Eukaryota; kingdom Metazoa; phylum Chordata; class Aves; order Passeriformes; family Passerellidae; genus Melozone; species Melozone crissalis. Next base: position 640,332 of record NW_026535912.1, read on the forward strand.
TCCAGTGTGGGTCTGTCCAAGGAGTTCACGGATAAACACCACCTGATCAGGTCTTTGCACTCTGGGAAGAGAAAGCAGAAACTGCCGGTCAGCCAGAGAAGGCTCCTGTCTGCTTTGCCCCACTATTCCCACACCCAGGCCATGCTGGATGTGCTCAGAGCTGGGCCTAAACTTTCCCATCAATTCCCTGTTTTGGAGGAGAGCAGGACATGTGCCACCTCCTCAGCAGCTGCCAGAGCGGGATGCCCACTAGCCCGCTGCTGGCTCCCAGCACTGGGATTCCCCCCATGCCCAGAGAAGAGGATCCACCTTGAGAGAGCCCTTGTGGTAGCGGGAGCTGGCCCCAGCTGAGGTTCTGGCCCCTTCTGAAAGGGTGCTCCCCGCAGACCATCTGGTGCAGCAGGATGCCCAGGGACCAGACTGTTGCTGCCTCGCCATGGTACCAGCCAAAGTCGTTCCATTCCGGGGGGCTGTAGGACAGTGTTCCTATGGAATACAGATGGAGTTCATCAGGGGGATGCTGCTGCTCCCAGAGCCTGGCCCCAGCATCCCTGGGTGTGCGGGGGCTGCATCAGGGGCACACAGCGTGACCACTGCCCTCTCGCCAGCATCTGGGACTTGTGCAAAAAGTTAGGGTTGGAAAAGAAGCCTCTGGTGTTGGAAGAGGGCAGCCCTGGCTAGGCCCGACCATGACATGCAAAGGAAAAACCCACTCCATGCTGGGGAAAAAACATGCCCTTATCCTCCCTGCCTGCATTTCCCCAAAAATATTATGAAGCCAAGGGAAACAGGGCGAGTGAAGCAGCCCAAGCCCTTCCTGTCATCTGCATACCAAAGTGGCTGGGGCAAAGGTTCCGCCCTCCCTCTCTGTTACCCCAACCCACGGGGCTTTTGGTTGGGCTGGCTGCCCCAGCCCAGCCCTAGTCCTGGGCAGAGTGGCTGGCAAAGGCTGCCAGCAGGGCTGGAAGATGGCTGCCCACCCAGCCCTGCTCTAAAGCAACCCAGCTGAAGATTCAGTGTCCTGACTGGCAGCAAAAGGGAGAATCCCCACTGCCACAGCCAGCTTGGGCTGGGAGATGTTGGGCCATGAGATGTCAGCAGCGGGAGCACAGCCCTCTGCAGGCTCACCTGCAAAGTGAGTGTAGACTGTGTCCTGCAGGTAGGTGCCACAGCCAAAGTCAATGAGTTTGGCCTGCCCGGTGTCCAGGTCAACCAGGATGTTCTCTGGTTTGATGTCGCGGTGCAGGACCCCGCAGCTGGTGCAGTGCCGCACGGCCTCCAGCACCTGGCGGAACAGCTCCCGTGCCACCTCCTCAGGCAGGAACCGCCGTGCCCGAATGAAATGATGCAGGTCCTGACACCGCTCTGGCCGCTCCAGCACCATCACGATGCAGTTGGGGAGCTCGAGCCACTCCAGCAGCTGGACCACACCGGGGAAACCAGTGGACACCCTGGCCAGCAGCACGATCTCCAGGGGTGCGCTGGTGCCGTCGGGCTGCGGGAGGAGCACGATGCCGTCAGTGGGGCCGATGCCGTGCCAGGCCTGGGGAAGCCCTCAGCCAGCCCGGGATGCTCTGCGCCCTGCGCTGGCCCCACGCCCGCTCTCTCTCGGGGCGTCCTGGTGGCTCCCACCGTGCCGGGCGCCGGCTCATCCCCGGCCGGCAGCCCCGGCTGCTGGCCCCGCTCACTCACCAGCTCGCCCCAGTGCCGGACGCGGTTCCGTGGCACCCTTTTGATGGCCACCTGCAAGCCAAAGGCAGCAGCGGGGTGAGCTCGCCGCCCGCACTGCGAGCCCCATCCTCCGCCCTCCGCCCTCCTCCTCCTCCATCCCCTCCTCCTGCGCCCGCCGCCGGCCCCGCCGCTCACCGGGGCGCCGTCCGAGAGCCTCGTGGCCGCGAAGACTCTGCCGAAGCCGCCGCGCCCCAGCAGCGATCCCAGCCTGTACCGCTCCTGCAGGGCCTCCTGCGCCGTCCCTGCGGGCGGGACGCGGCTGTCAGCGCTCGGCCCGGGGCCAGCAACGGCCCCCGAGCGCCCCTCACCCGCCCCGGGCCGGCCATGCCCAGGCGTTCCATCTTCGGAACGCGGCACGGGAGGCTCGGGGCTGGCGGCCGCGCTGCCGAGCGGCGGAGCTCGGGCCGGGGAAGCCACAGCGGAGGCGGCGGGAGCGGCCGCGCCGCCTGTGTCCTCCGCGGGCCGCGGGAGGAGCGGGGGCCGGGGCCGGGGCCGGGGCCGGGGGCGGGGCCGGGCTCGGGACTGGACCTTGCGTCGGGTCTGGGGCCGGGCTCGGGCCAGGCGGAGGCAAAGGGCGGCGATGCCGCCCCGGCCCCAGGCACTGATGCCCGCCCAGCAGCGCCACCGCCAGTACGGCCAGAGCCGGGCGGAGGCGAGACCGCGGCGGGACGGCCGGGGCCGGGCACGGGGCAGCCCCGCCCGGGGCCGGGGGCATGGCCCGGCCCGGCAGGGGAGAGGGAGGCGGGGAGAGGAGAGGGACGCCGGGCAAGGGACCCCGAGAGTAGGGTGCCCGACAGCGGAAAAGGGAGAGAAAGAGAAAGAGAGAGAGAGAGAAAGACTATTCAAAACTATCTGTTTTGCTGCTGCTGCCGCTACTGCTGCCGCCGCTGCTGCTGCCGCCGCCGCTGCCGCTGCTGCAACTGAAGCACCGGGGCCGTTCGTCCCCGTGTCTGTTCCCCGCTCGCCCCACGAGCCCCACGTTCGAGCCCCGCGCGCCCCGGGGACAGCCCCTCCGTCTGCCCTAAACACTGGAACTTTGCAGCCTTGAGCCCAGATGCGGAGCCCTGACTCCTGCACACTGGCACAGCGATCTCCTTCCTCGCTGCTGTGCATTGTCCTTGCTGAGGGTCAGACACTGGCGGGCCACCTTCCCTTGGGGTAGGATTCCTACCTGACCCAAGCACTGCACTTACACCTCCAGTGTTGCTTTCCTGTGTGGAAAGGAAAACTGTGTGTAGCTCATGGTTTAGAGTGTCTAAAACTTGCCAAGTCACAGATTTTAGAGGTGAGGTGCATTTGGAATGAATGGGATGGAGAAGCAGTGCAACATGGAAAAGAGGAGCATAGAAATAAATAGAGGAAAACATCTTGGATTGTTTCTTTCATTCTCATTTCCCTTCTGGAAAGCTGTTTCAGTTTTCCAGGAATCATCTGCTGTCTGCTCTTCTCAAGAATCTCTCATGGAGAACAAGGTTGAGCCTCTGTCACAAGATTTGCCACCAGCTGCAGCTTCTCTTAGCTTTCCATAGTTCACAGTGTGTGCAGCAGGACTTTTGCAGCAAAGCAGAACAAATGTTAGGAGAACTTTACATGTCCGTTCTTTTCCTGCTGGGCTGGGGAGTTGTGCCACTGGTGAAGTTTTCATTGTGACTGTTTGTGCTGGTTTCAGGCAAATTTTGGGAGGAAACCTCCAAAAGGGGTCAGTCTAGAAAGCAAGTTCCAGCGGCCCCTCCCCCTACTAGCTGAGGAAAAGACTTCCCTCCAGAGCGGGTTTAAACAATTCCAAGAAAAAGGAAAGTCACAGTCCGAGGAACTTCTCTGCCCCAGCTAGCTAAAACCAAATTGCTAGACCTGGGCTGTGAAGGCATCAGGAAATTTCCAAGTCTGGGCACTGGCGGTCCCAGCAAACACCAGATCTGGATGATGCTGATGCCAGAACCTGGAAATATCCAAACTTTGGCTTTCTGTGCCAGCAAATCCCTGGACTTGGGCTGTGCCAGCACCAGGAAGTTTTCAGATCTGGGCGCTGGCGCTGCCAGCAAACACCAGATCTGGGTGGTGTCATTGCCAGTGACAGAAATCTGCCAGATTTGGGCTCTGCTGGCACCGGGAAATTTCCAAATCTGGGCACTGGTGCAGCAAACACAAGATGTGGGTGGTGCCAGACCCAGTAGCAGGAAGCTGCCACAGGTTTTAGCTTTCTGTGCCAGCAAATTGCTGGACATGGGTGGTGCTGGAACAGAGAAATTTCCAGATCGGGGCACTGGCAGTGCCAGCAAACACCAGTGAAACCTTCTGGTCCTCGTCCGGACCGTTGACTAGTGGTTTCCCTGAGAACCAGCTCTGGCCACTTTACAGACAGAGATGGCTTTCATCTGGTTGTGTGGAAACAGAACTTTACTGAAGGCAAACACAACAAACAGGATGGCATGCACAGTACAGAGAGTGAAGCAGAAAAAAGCCTGGGTCCAGGATCTAGCAGGGATATTTATACATTTATTTATGGGGAGGGGTTAAGGTGGGATCTGAGAGAAGGATCCAATAGGAAGGAATGATTAAGAATATTACAATTTTGCAGCAAAAAGTAACCAATGGTAGCAAAGAGAACTCAGAACTTTCTAGTAACAATCTGCATAACTGAACAAGAGGATTATGGGAGGGAGCTCCTGCTCACCCTAAAGAGGGTTTTCCCACAGCCTTAAGCCGAGGTCTCCTTCTTTTAAACCAACCCAAACACAGCAGATCTGGGCGCTGCAAAGTTTGGGCTTTCTTTGCCAGAAAATTGCTGCCTTTGGGTTTTGCTGGCATCGGGAAATTGCCAGATGTGGGCACTGGCAGTGCCAGTGCACACCAGATCTGGGTGGGGAATGTGCTGGCACCGGGAAATTGCCAAATGCGAACCTTCTCTGCCAGCAAATTGCTGGAATTATGCTGTGCAGGCATCTGAAAAATTCCGGATCTGGGCACTGGCGGTGTCAGCAAACATGAGATTGGGTTGCTTTAAATACCTTTTAAATCCAGGTATTTGCTTGATTTAGGCTTTCTTTGCCAGCAAATTGCTGGAATTGGGCTGTGCCAGCACCAGGAAATTGCCATGTTTGGACACTGGCAGTGCTGGAAAACACCAGATCTGGGTGGTGCCAGCCCCAGGTATCTGCCAGGTTTTGGATTTCTGTGCCAGCGAATTGCTGCACTTGGGCTTTGCCAGCACTGGGAAATTTCTGCATCTGGGCAATGGCAGTGCTGGGAAACTCCAGGTCTGGGCAGCAACAGAGCCAGCAGTGGAAAATTGCCAGATTTTGGGGGTTTTTGCCTGCAAATTGCTGCACTTGGGCTGCACCAGCACCAGGAAATTTCTGGATCTGGGCACTGGCAGTTCCGGGCAACACCAGTTTGTGAGAGCTGAAATGAGGGATGTGGGACTCCAGGCGGCTCTTCAAAGTGCAGTTTATTGTATCCAAGGTGATACAGCAGTCCAGAGTCATGGGTGACAGAGCCTGTGCCTACAGCTTTCAGCTCCAGCTGCAGGCCTGGAGACCCTTAGTTTAGGTTACAAATGCATTATATACTTTTCTTTGATGAGCATCTTCACAAAATAGAACCAATCTATACCTTAACTTTTACCTATAGCCAATAATAACTACTATCATTACCATATTCATGTTACTGTTCTCCAATCACTAAAAGTTAGTACATTAAAGTTTAAGCTAAAAGTTGTTTTCCAGTTTTCTTGCAGTGGAAAATTCTGAGACCTTTTTTCCTACTTGCAAAATTTGCTGACTTGTTTGCCTGTGCTATCTTTCTGCTTGGTAAAATCTTCTTGTTTGAGGTGGGCTTATCCTTTGCTCTAAGTCATAAAAACCCCTTCTAACTAACATACACTTTGCCTTCTTAGCTATCCAAAAAGACTGGCTCATCAATTCTTTTCTTTTATATCAAAACTTGCTTTCATTTATATTCGTCTTCAGACATTACATTCAAAAATCTTTCAGCCAAGTATACATATCTGTGAGACTTTCTTGTCAAACTGCATCCCTGTATAGTGGTCAAGTGCTTGAGGCCAGGAGCACCTGGACAATGGGAACAGTTCTTTCCTATAGGAAGGAAATCACAGAACTCCAGGGTTTTGAAGGCACATGAGAAGCAGTCCCCAGAGACCAAGGCAAGCCAGACCTGTCTGTCCTTGCAGCTTTTGTCTGAAAGCAACCCTTGGATATATGGGGAGTTTTGGGGTGGAATTCCATTTCAGCCATGGGTTCCTGGACAGGAATGACAGTTCTCCATAGAGGGGCAAGGGCCCCTCACAGCTGCTCATGGTCCCTCACAGCCCCACATGGCCCCTCACAGCCCCTCACGGCCCCTCACAACCCCTTGTGAGATGCAAAGCTGTGTTTCGTGGTACAAACAGGCAACGTGTGTACTTGTGAATGAGAAATGTGTGGATACCTACAATGGGATAGTTGTGAATTCTAGTAATAACTGAGGAAAATAAAGCTATGAAAAAGACTTTTGAACCTATCTTTTGTTTGCAAATTAACCCTAGTTGATTTAGGAGCATTTGAATTAAAGTGTTATAGATGTTGCTTTTTGCTTGCATTTAATCCATAAAGAGTTCTGCAATAATAACCTTTTGAAGTATAATTTTAGAATATTACTTGTATTATTGAAACTGTAGCTTTGGAATATATATAAAGGAAATATGCTTATCTCACGCCTTATTGAAACAGAGAAAAACAGCTTGAAAAAGGAAGATGAACATCACTTCAAGGGTTTATGGTTTCGACCAAAGGGAAGCTGGACATCACTGTTATGAGATTTGGAGTCTCTGCAATTAAAAGGTGGACCCATATCTGGGGAGCTGGACTCCACCAGATGGAATTAGTCTTTCTTCTTTTGGAAACTGGACCATCACCATCTGGGAATTCTCCTTTGAGATACATCCTGAGAAATTAAAATCACAATAGTTTATAGAATTGTGATGTAATAATTTGGAATAAAAATTGCTGATGAGTAAAAGATTGGAAATAGAAACTGCTGAAAAAAACTGATGGGTACCCCTGTAAATACCTGTAACCATCAATTATCGGTATGCAGTTGGAGGGAAAACTTCCCCCACTGTACCTGGCGCTGTATTGCTCATACTTTACCATATTAAATAATAAATCGATTGCTGCTTGAATATTGGACTAGTCAAGCTTCTGATTCATAACACCCTCACGGCCCCTCACAGCCCCTCACGGCCCCTTACAGGCCCAGTCCTGGGGCTCCTCCCAGAGGAGGGGTCGGGCCCTGCTTGTTCCCCTTTCATTTCAGTCCCTTCATTACAGCAACAAGCAAAGAAAGCTGAAATGGAGCGTTTCCCCAGCATTTCCCTCGGGGTTAACTGCGGGCTGAAGCTCTGTGCTGGCGCTGGCTCCAGCGCCACCATCCCTGCAGCCGCCAGGCCTTTGCTGTCCCCCCGTGTCCGTTCCCTGTCCCCGAGTCCCGCCCGGCTCTGGCAGCAGCAGCAGCCGCAGCGCAGGGGGCGCCGGCCCGGCCCAGCCGGGGCTCCCGGCCAGGAGCAGCAGCAGCGCCGGCCCCTTCCCGCCTGCTCCTGCCTCGGCTTCCAAGGGCTTTTTCCAGCTCAATTCTGGAGCAGAGCAGCCAGCACCCACACACAGCCCTGACTGCTCAGGGCCCGCCTGTGCTGCCCTGAGCCAGCCCTCAGAGGAAGAAAGGATCGGGCTCCAGCGCTGTTTTCAACGCTCTTTTACTCACCCTGAGCTGACAGCAGGAGGCTGCTGGTGCCCTTTGCCTTGGCAGTTGGAGATCACGGTTGCTCTTGGCCCTCTTCTGCTTGCCACCTGAATTTTATCAGTACAACTGCACTTGCCTCTTTCAATCACTGCTGCCCACTGTGCTTTTGTGATGGTGAACTCAGTGTTTTTGTCACAGGCATCATGATTAGCAGAGACTGAAATGCTCACAAGTCCTTGAGCACCAAGTCGAGGGGAATGAAAGCATCACAGACCACTTTTGCAGCACTCAAACACAGCCCTGCTGCTGGTGCTGTTGAAATAGAATCAACCTACAGAGACCATCACAGAAATTGCCTCTGGAGTGGCAAATCAAATGAAAAAATCCACCAGGAGAACGAAAATACTGAAGTTGGCTGCCTTCATTGCTTCCTCAGAGCAGCAGAAAATGGAGATGCCCAGAGGTATTTTGCACTGCTGCTGATCCCAGTTGGAGACCTGCCCTCTGCAGAGTCCCAGCGGGAACCTGAGCCCAGGCCGGGGAGCTCCCAGAGTGTCCTGGAGATTCTTTCTGCATTCGATCAGGCTTGCATTCCCCAGCAAGTCCCCAACAAAGCCTCCTGTTTTCTTGGGTTAGAACAGGCACAATGAAAAACTCAGCAATGGCACAACTGCCCAGCCCACAAGGAAAAGAAAGGACAAGTTGTCAAGGAATCCAAACATTTGTCTTGCTTTGCTGCAGAAGTCATGCTGCTCACGGTGTGGAAAGAAAAGAGAAGCTGCAGTTGGGGGCACATCTTGTGACAGAAGCTGCAGCTCGTTCTCCAGGAAAGGTTCTTGAAAAGGGCAGACAGGAGTGTGGAGAAGATTCCTGGGGAAGTGAAACAGCTTTCCAGAGGTGAAATGAAAATGGAAAGTGTTATGTTTGTCCAATTATCTCATCATAAAAAAACCCAATAGTATTAAAAGTAGTAGCAATTTTAATTGAATAGTTAAAATAAAAAAAATATAAAATTGGATACAATATAATTTGATTAAAATAAGAGATAATTTGGTTCCAATAATAGCGCATAAGCAAACGATAACCGCGGGGTATGGAGGGCAGGGTTCTGGGACTCTTGCCACCTCACGTACAAGCTTGCCAAGTGAAAATCACCCCTTATATGCCATGTGTCAATACCATCTCTTCTCATTTTCGGTTCATCATATCTCTATCTCCGCCCTCATTACCACCCTTATCACGCATGCGCCACCACTTGGTTTGGTGTTCACTCAAGTCTTTGGGGGTCATTTTGGATGAAGACCTCTCCTCTTCCTCTTTGTCTTTTAATTCACCTTTGGGTTACACATGCGCATCAAGCCAGTACAATGTAAGCCAAGACTAACGTATCACTGCATCTACATATCAAGGCAATAAATCCCTTATAATTAGCATTTTCTGGTACCCAACCAGGTTCTTGGTCATTTTCAGCAACTGTATCTTCAGCTTCTTTCCTGTGGTCCTTGAGAACATCTGCTGGGAAGGGGAGGGGGGGGGTGGAGCCCCTCCTCTCCCTCTCTTCTTTAGCATTTAACTATTTTATTATTCTCAAATATTAATTACTGTATCATTATTGATTACTGTTTCAATCTTTATCAGCACGAATCATACCTATTTATCACAAATCTCTCATTTCTCTTTTTGATCATTATGATTGGTGCTACATTTACAAAGCTGTGCCCTGATGTCTTCTATATTTTTCAGAATTTTGGTTTTCTTGTTGTCCCTTTTCAGCTTCAAACTTTTCTAGCATTTCTATTACTGCTTCTAGTCTTTCACACTTTCAAGTTTAGTTAGCATGTCCTGGTCTATTTCAATCTTTTTAAGTCCTTTTTGTCTTTAACAGGGGTTGATTTAGCTTTTAATACCATTATAGATCTTGGTTTTCCTTTTTCTGCTGATTCTGAATCTAGAGACATTGTTGAAATTTGCATCTTTTGAATCACTGAGTGAATTAGCCTAATAAAATACAAAATCGTACAAGGCAGAAACATAAGTCCTAGAATTGAGCATAACAACATGAACTCTAACATTTTCCTCCAAACACTTCTAAAGAGGTTACCCCACCAATCTGTTTTCAAGATTGAATTCCACTTTTGTACCAGCACATGAGCTACTCTTTTAATCTTTTTTGCAAGTTCTGTGATAGCTTCTCCATAATTATCAATTTCTACATAGCACTCAGATTCATTAAATCTCCTACAAACTCCTCCTTCTTTTGCTAACAGATAGTCTGGGGTGATCCTGTTTTGGTACACAAACACCCATATTCGTGTATATTGCCTGGCCAACATTTTTAAAGCATCAGAGGTGCGATTTGACACCACCTCTACTACTGCTTGGAGCCTTATTAATCGATTCAACAGATAAACTGGGGTCCTATATCTCCATGACCCATCCTGAGCTCATGTTGCTGGGTCATAATATGCTATAATTCGTTCTGCAGGCTATTTGTCCTCCCCCCAGTTTTGATTCCCTCCTGCTGTTGGAAAATTTAAATTCAAATCTCCTTTATTCCACTGCAGGGTTTCATACAGTGGAGTTCCTAGCACATTGCTCCTAGACCTCAGTAAAACAAAGAAGGAGGGTTGTATTACTCCCAAAGTACAAGTTCCTCCCCATTTTTGAGATAACTCACTGTATGCCCGTTGCCCACAAATTTAATATATCCCATCTGGGGCTTTCCATTTCTTATCAGTTTTCTCCAGTTGTTCCCAATAAGACCTCAGGCCGTTGATGGACTGGTAGGGGTTAGCTCCAGGACTTCTGTACCAGCATACATTAATCTGTTCATCTTATTCACAATTTATTTCTTTTATTGGTCCCCAATATCCAATGGGGTTTTCAGGTCGCCAAATTTTTGAATGATTATCCATATTAACCACCAACGTGGATTTACAAGGAGTATGCCCTACTATTTTATTAAATTTCCTTCCTTCTCAAGTTATACAAATGGTTCCAATTACTTGATGGCTTAAAATCCATCCTTCAGGTCTCTTCAATGTTCCAGAAATTTGGGTGTGGTTCTACTTTAAAAATTGCTCTGGAGCTAAGCTCTCACTTTTCTACGGCCATCTTTTAGCCATTTTTTAGACCTCTACAAATCTCACATTTGGATAATTCCAATTCTGTAGCAATCCTTTGCATCAATCCTACAAACCGATTCTTATTCAAGGCTGGCAAATTCCAATCTTTGAAGTACTGTTTTAGCTGTTCATACAATTCAGCTAATTCTGTTGACTCTTTTCTCTTGTTCTTTCTTCTATTCCCCTTTGTTTCTTTTTTTTTCTTTTATTTTCTTTTTCAATTTTTCTTTTAGTGCCCGGCCTCTTATACTTGGATCATCTTTATTATGATTTCTTTCAAGACAAAAAAACCTTTCATATTGAGGGCCAATCTGATTACTAGGGGGATAAGGAGCTCGTCCATTATATCCCAATTTTTTTTCTACCCAATACATCTTTCCTTCCTTAATACAAACATCTATAACACTGCTGCGATTGTAGCAGGCAGAACTAGCATATGGGTGTGTTACAAACACAGATTCCACCTTGTCCTTAATCCACACAGGTTGATTACAATAGCCACAAATGTTGAAATTGCTGGGACTTGGTTTTTGCCTTGTTTGCTTTTTCATTGCTGAAACTCTGTCCAGTGTGGCTTTCTGGCTTTGGCCAACTGCCCAGGGTACCAGAATGATCACAGTGAAAATAATCCTCAGGAAATCTACCATTTTACCTTTCTCAAGGCCCCTTGGGTTGCAGCCAAGGGCCGAGATGCCAGTCTTCTTGGTAGCAAAGGTAATATCCCGGCATCTAGTCACCGGTGCTTTTAGTATTTTTGGTACCCATAGCCCCACAGAGTTTGCTTGTCTCTTTTTAAATGCCGTTTCCCAGTTCTAGCTGGTTAAGAAGCAATAATTAAAACAAAAAGAACAGGGAAAAGATTAGGCCGGAATACCATAAACCTGTATTTTCCAAAATTTCAGGGATGTGCCAACTACAAGAAAATTTTTCTAATTATTTTGTGCTTCAAGGGCGGGGAGTGCATTAAGTCACCATCTCCAATAGGCACACTCGCGGCGCCAATGTGCCCCTGGAATGCGCCTATGATGTGGTGTATAGACTTCTTCTCCGCCACAACTATCAATTTTGAGACGCTGGTCTATAATATTATGAGTTGCTCGTTCTCTTATTTGTGCTATAGCAAATATAGCAAGAACCAATTGATCTAAGTTTTCTATTAATCTAATTGCTGCTGGAAGGGTCTCATCTCCCAGTCTCAAAGGTATCCCAAAAAAAATTATTAACAATACGTTCTATAGTTAGCTGGCTAAATACATAATCATAGCAAAGCAAGCAAATAAATTGTCTCTTCTTTTCTTCTCTCTTACTTTCCACCATGAGTTAAAGCAAAGTGTGCAAACAATACATATTCAGGGATGACACCTTAAACCATGTTTACTGCACTCCCAATGTTTTACTTGTCTCTGCTCTCTTTCAACAACAGCTGTTATCAATCGCAGTTTCTGGAATTGCAGTTCTGTAATCAATTCTAATAATGTTGCTGGTGCATGACCCTGGAGGAGATCTTCAATCTTTTTAGGCCATTCCCACTGATTCAGAAAGTCTTTTATTCTTTTTCCACCGGCGTTCTTCTGCCTCCGAGCTCAAGGGAATTGCGGTTAGCAGCCATCCAGGATGCCTAGTTCATTCTTAATAAATCAGGGTTAATATAAATCAACTTAAATCCCACCATATTATCACATTCTTGGAATTTCATGTTCCAACAATATTTTAGCTACAGTTTGAACTGTAGCCCGAGCTGCTGGAAATGCTTTAACCCACTGAGTTAATTCATCTATTATAACTAACAAATATTTCCACCGACCCACTTTAGGCAATTCTATAAAATCAACCTAGATCTTTTCAAATAGCTTGTAGGCTCTTTTGCATCCTCCAGAGGGAGGGGTTTTTAACACTTTCTTTTTTACTTTTTGACAGGTGAGACACCCCTGGGTAATTTGCTTTCCAATTTCAAATATCCTTATACACCCATAAAATTTTAAAAAGTGATCACAAAAGGCTCTTGTTCCCCAGTGTGTCTGTCTATGCAAGTTATCTAAGATCTAATGTGCCACTGGTTTTGGCATCATAATCCTGCCATCAAGAAAAACTCACTTTCCCTCCTTAAATGTTGCTCCTAATTTCTTTATAGTTGCCAGTTCTGCTAGTGGAAGGGAAAGTGTCTCCTGCTGAATTTCTATTTTTTGTAAGATCATTATTTCAGTATCTCTTTTTCTTAAGGTCACTCTTTTTGCTTCTTCATCAGCCAAATTATTTCTCTGATCCTAATATCCCTCCCTCTCTGGTGTTCCTTTACATGAACTACTGCTATTTTCTTTGAGCCTTTTAAAGCTTCAAGTATCTGAATTATCAATTCCCCGTGTACTAACCCTTTCCCTTGAGTGCTTATAAGTCCCCTTTCTTTCCAAATTTTTCTAAAAGTATGTACTACGCTAAAAGCATATTTGGAGTCTGTATAAATAGTCCCTTCTTGCCCTTTTAGTATTAATAATGCACAGAGTAATGCATACAATTCACAGGCTTGTGCTGACCAGGAGGGACTAAGGGGACCAGACTCCTTTACCCTAAACTTTTTCCCACTTCACCTGAATGCCAACCCGTGTCATTAATTTCTAGATTATCTTCTTCAGTTAAAGAATAAATTTTAAGTTTTCCTTCACAGGGTTTTATCTGTAAATTTAAGGCTATTATTAGATCTCTGCCTAACAAATTATTCTTGGCCTCTGATAACAACAATAAATCATTTACTCCAAATTTGTCATCTGTTTTAATTTGCACTCCTTTTATTACAGGAACAGGGAAAGCTTCTCTCGTAATTCCGATTACTGAAACTCGCTCACGACTTATCTCACATCCCTGGGGTAATTTTGTCACTGTCGACTGAGAAACTCCTATATTTACTAAAAATATAACTTATCAAGGGCTCTTCTGGTGGCGTTTCTGTCCCCTTCATTAAACAGAGCCTCTGACCTCCCTGAAAAGTTTCCTCATCGTGCTGTTTTTTCCCACAACTTTTTTTGTAGGTGCTCCTTTTTATAATAGTAAAAACAGGTGGGTCCTGCACCCTTCAAGGCAGGGCAAGAATTTCGTAAGTGCCCTTTCTTGTGGCGGGAAAAAGCACACAGGTCCCGTGTTCTTAAAAATAGATCCTGACATCTGCAGTTTGTTTTTCCCTGCGGATTTTTTTTCTTTTTTTTCTTTTTTTTCTTTTTTTCTGTATTCAAAGCTGCCTGCATTTCTCTAACTGCCACCACCAAAATTCTGGCATCTGCTTTCTGCTTTTTCTCATCTCTGTTCACACACACCCTTTGTGCTTCTCTCAGTAACTCCTGAAGTCCCCTGTCCTGCCAGTCTTCTAATTTTTCCAGCTTCTTCCTGATGCCGCCCCTCAGGACTCCAAAAGGCAGCATACTTACTCTCTTCCTGATTAACAGGGTCTTTTGAACTCACATACATATTTAGAGCCTGGCAATCCAATCCTCAAATGATCTGAACTTGGGCCAATATAAATTATCTTTCCGGAACATTTCTTTTGTCCATTTAAACATGTAATACTTAACTATTTTCTGTTTACTTTTTCTCCTTTGGGATTCTCATTCATCCCAAAACCGTATCATCATCCCCAGTGGGCTGTCCTGAGGAATGCTCCCCCCCCCGAGAACCCCCCTCACGGTTCCCAGATACCTCAAACCACTGCGAATTTTTCCTACAATTCGCAGCCCCTGGGTCAAGGAACTTACTTTTTCCCTGACCCATTTCTGGCGGCAACAAACTAAGAAATTCCCAGTACCAGGAGAGTCTTAGTTTCCCACACTCACCTCGTGGCTCAACTTCCTCACTTACTACTCTGCCACACTGCCTTTTTAATCTACCTGTTCCACTCCTATCTCTCCCTCTGCAATCTACTTGTTCCACTCCTATCTCTTCCTCTTTCTCAATCTATTAGCCCCGTCCTCTCACCATCTAATCACATACTAAATTGCCTGCTACCAACCCATCCAAAGAAATTGAACCTCTTCATTCACTCTCTCAGTCTCCCCACTGAGTCAATCCCTCCTGCCCAAGGACCTTCCCACAGGTGCCTGGACCAGGGATCCCCTCCTTCCCCCTGGGTCAAACCCTCCCGGGGTCCCCACTCATTCACTTTTCTTTCATTTCCCTCCTTTCCCGGCCGGCCTCCTCTCAGACAGCGCGAAAACGCGGTACTGGGAGGTCCCACTCGCTTCGGGGGTCCGGGACTGCCCAGCCCCCATCTCAGACACTCCACACACACTCACACATGCATACAGCCGCCCCCCGACCCAAAACCTCATGATACTCACAGCCTCCTTTTCTCACAAGGGTCTTCATGCACAAAGCAGTTTTCTATGGGTACTCTCTCTCCTACAAGCCGGCACTCTGATGGGAGCCTCTCTTGCGTGCTCTTAAAAACTAATTTGCTTATGCATTATTGTAAAAAAGACTCTCTTTTCCCAAGGGAGAGTGGTCTAGCCTTGGGACCACTTAAAAGTCTGGTGGGGAGCTCCTTCCCAGAAGCTATCCACCTCCTCGGATTTAAGAGAGTCCCGGGTATCGGCACCAAAATTGTTACGTTTGCTCAATTATCCCATCATAAAAAAGCTAAACAATATTAAAAGTAGTAACAATTTTACTTGAATAGTTAAAATAAAAAAAATTAAAATTTGATACAATATAATTTGATTAAAATAAGAGATAATTTGGTTCCAATAATAGCGCATAAACAAACGATAACCGCGGGGTACGGAGGGCAGAGTTCTGGGACTCTTGCCACCTCACGTACAAGCTTGCCAAATGAAAATCACCCCTTATATGTCCTGTGTCAATACCATCTCTTCTCATTTTCGGTTCATCATATCTCTATCTCCGCCCTCATTACCACCCTTATCACGCATGCGCCACCACTCGGTTTGGTGTTCACACAAGTCTTTGGGGGTCGTTTTGGATGAAGACCTCTCTTCTTCCTCTTTGTCTTTTAATTCACCTTTGGGTTACACATGCGCATCAAGCCAGTACAATGTAAGCCAAGACTAATGTATCACTGCATCTACATATCAAGGCAATAAATCCCTTATAATTAGCATTTTCTGGTACCCAACCAGGTTCTTGGTCATTTTCAGCAACTGTATCTTCAGCTTCTTTCCTGTGGTCCTTGAGAACATCTGCTGGGAAGGGGGGGTGTAGTAAACCCCTCAGCTTTAGCCAGGGCCCCTTGGAGAATAGAAAGCTGACACAGCGGCAAAGAAGTTTCCTGTCTCCAGGGACATCTGCCTTGTACCTTATCCCTATAGCCATGTAAGGCAATATGTTGTTAACCCTACTATTGGTCACTTATGGTCACTCTAACACCTTTGCCATTGGTCAGGATTGGATCCGGGCCAAGGGTATAAAAGTAGCATACTGTACCCCTACTAACTCGGAAGAAGAAGAGCTGAGACCCTTCATGAACCCCTCCATTAAAGCCATACTTGTGGAACAGCCGGCATCTTCTTCTCTCTCTACCGTCTGCTGGAGCCTTAGGCCAAGGGAAAAGCTACCTAGCAAGCAATGCTGAAATCACAAGAGCTGCCTAATCACTAAGAGCTGAATATTCCCTGCTTGCTAGGGCTGTCCCGCGGCCTTGGTCTGAGAGCGAGCTGGCTTCTGGCACCCAGTCCCCTAGGAGACCGAGCTCTGGAGCTGCAATAGCTTGCCTAGGATAAGACCAAGCAAGGCTCATTTTGGGGGGGGGTGGAGCCCCTCCTCTCCCTTTCCTCCTTGGCATCACAACTTTTAACTATTTTATTATTCTCAAATATTAATTACTGTATCATTATTGATTACTGTTTCAATCTTTATCAGCACAAATCGTACCTATTTATCACAGTAATATATCTTGCTAATTCTGCACTTGGAGGAATTACTCAGGTCTGCAGTCTTTATTACACACCCTGTTCTAAAAGACTTTTATGCTATTTTCCCTCTCTCTGTGTTTTCACACTTGTTCAACAAGGTTTTCTTTCTAAGAATATTAATCACAATATCCCAAAGGATTAAAAAATGCTTAGGTATTTTTTCCCTAAGTATTTACTGAAGAAAAATAATAATAAAAAAACTGTATACATGCTAGATATAAAATACAAACAGAAATAAACTTGAGAGTTCTCCCAAAAACCTTAAGAAAAAAACCCCATGTATTCTATAAAATCCAGAGTATTCATCTACAGCATACAAAAACGGGCATGTTCTAGAAGAGAAAATTTGTGCAACAGTTCTGCACAGAATTCTATGCTTTCAAGCTTTTTGCGCTTCAGGGGCAGTGCCATTCTCTGAACTGTAATGCTCTGAGCATGTTCTGCTCACCATGGCAGCTTTCTGCTCTGCCCTGGTACAGATCATCCTCCCAGCAAAGGGGGAGTGCAGCCACCACAACTCGCAGCACCTTCCCACAGAGCAAGAACCTGAAGGACAGAGATGGCTTTCACCAGCTGCTGCGGGTTCTAATAGTTTGCCACCTCTCAGCTGCCGAAAGCCTGAATTTCTGTGTTGCACTGTGTTAGTTTATTGAGTCAAATGTTCTGTTATATAGTGGTATGTTCAAGTGCTCCCCGAGTTATTACAGTTAGTTTCTCCCCTATGTTATGCCCTCCTACCCAAGTGTCCCTCGAGGAATCCCCTCCCTCCTCACCAGATTTTTCCCTGTCTGTCAAGACAACCCGGCCCCTTTGCCCCATCCATCAGCCCAAACCCTACACTTTGTTCCAGAAAGTTCCCTGTCCCTCACCCTTCGATCCAATCCCTATGCCAACGCTCTCTCTTCCCCTTGTTCTGATTTGTTGTAGCCCTCAAAACCACACCCCAAGAGTCACTTATTGGTTACTGTATGGTGTCCACTCCCTGTTTTGAAAGATTTTAAAAATCCGGTCACAGGGATGTTGGGGGTTTTTTAAACATCTGTTCCCTTTGGGAAGTCTTGCCTGCACGACCTTCCCCCCGCCTCTCCTGATGAATTTGCTGCACTTCATGCCGCAGAAGAGCCTCCTCTGCTTCCTTCACTCGGTCCTCCAGGGTCTCTACTGCTCGGCATTTGGCCTAGAGGTTCTGGCTCAGGCAAAACCCTATCCTAGCCAATTCCCCCCTCTTGCCATTGTCTCTGGAGCATGACAGAGCTAGCCAGGGCTGCGGAGGGCAGTGACAGTGACCCATGGCCTGGCATGTCACAGCCCCCAGAGCCACACCTGCCAGGCCACAAGCCCCAGCCCTGGTGCCCACTGCCGGCCTCAGGGGCTCCTGGGCATCCTCACCCTGAGTGCAAAGGCAGCCTCAGGAGCCCCCCAGGGCGCTCTGGATCCAGGCTGCAGACACCCTAAAGCCAGCACTGAAAGGGACATGGATGGGGACTGCAGCTGGATCTTCCAGTGCTCACTGCTCCTGACTACTCTCTAAGTGAACCCAAACCTCATTGGCAGCACCTTGAGCACATTGACCCTGCTCGCCCCTCCTGGAACCTGGTGTTCCCACATCCTGCACCAGCCCTTTGCAGGGAGTGACCAGCTCCCAGCTACTCTGCTACTTTGGCCTTACTTTCTGTTTGCCAGCAATGAACTTAACAGATACACTCCTGAGAAACCTAGCACAACATTTGCTTCTCAGGAGTTCTTTGGCAAAAAGACTCCACTAATCCCTAGTTTTTGCACAGAGAAGGAGGTCCTGACAAAGCATGAGGCAGAGGCAGGGCTCTGGCATATGAATTCCTGAGCCACAGGATTCCACTCATTGTCGTTCTAGCTACTTTGCTGATATTTTAGAGCCAGTTCTGGACAAGGGCTGCTGCTGACAGGATAGGAAAACGTGGAGAAAAAAAGGTGCAGGAGACAACAAAAAAAAAAACCAAGGGGGAAAACCCTTAGAAATACAGAACTCAAGAGAAGTCCTTGGAAATGGGTCAATAGAAAATGCCAGCAGCAGTGAGCAGAGCCCGAGCTTGCTCACTGCTACCCCAGGGGCTCCTCAGTCCCCTGCTGGTTTGTGTCTGATGCAGCCCTGCCTGGAAAGGGCTCCAGGCTCTGGTGTTCCCAGCTTGCTCCAGGCTACATTCTTAGCAGCACTGAAAGAAGAGGTGAAACAAAGAGCCATTTTCTGTCCTGCCTGCAAACTCTTCTCCTTCAGTTCCACTGCCAGAGATCATCCCTCTGTCAGCTTGGCACTGTGCCTGCTGCATCCTCGTCCCTGTCCCTCGCATCAGCTCCTGCACATCATCAGCACTCGCTGCCCCACAGAACAGAGAGAGCTGTGTCAGAAAAGCAAGGAGTGCATTTTCTTGGCCTTTCTAACAGACACAAGAAGCATGAGTCCAAATAACTTTGTTGTTTGTTCCTGCCCTCGTTTTCGATAAGTCTTTTCTGCTTTAATGCAAAATCCTCTTTTCATACATGGATGGAATGATCTGGAATTGGCAGTTGCTTCAGGCTGTCAGGCACCATGGGAGTTTTCTCTTGTCTCGGATGAGGATTTGGTGAATTTTCCATTGGTCACTTGGTGTTGTCACCATGGGCTGAGCTCAGCGGCCGACTCTGCTGTCCCCAGGGGATGCATTGGGACGCAAAGCCCCTCAGGGCTGGAATTGGGGGTTGGGCGGGCTCGGAGCGCCCAGGGCCTGGGCCCGTGAGGAGCTGCTGCTGGCGCTGGCTGTGCTCAGCCTGCTGTGCCGAGCAGCCGCGGCCATGGAGAAACAGGCGGGAGCTGTGGCCGAGGCCGGCAGGCAGCCCGGGCCGGCTCGCAGCTGCGAGGACGCCGGCAGCCTGTGCCCTGAGGCCAAGGCCATGGTGGGCGGTTTGCGGGCAGGGCTTTTCCGAGCCAGCGGTAATGTGCTGCCTCCCGTGTGAGCCCGGCTGCGGCAGAGGCAGGCGGGAGCGCGGCGGGGCCGGCAGCGGCGGGCAGAGGCCGCAGAGAGCAGCAGCCCTGCCGGGCCCGCTGCGGAGCGGGATGGAGCTGCCGGGCAGCCCTCGGCCGTATCTGTGCGGACAGGGCAGGAGCAGAGCCCGCAGACGAGGCAGGAGCCGCGGCAGGAGCCGGCCATAGCGGCAGCTCGCCGTGCCCGGGGCCGCAGCCACAGCTCTCCCCTGCCGGCCACAGCAGCGGCCGCTCGCCTCCGAGGCTCCGGCGCTTCCCGAAGACGAGGGGCCCGGCCCCCAGCACGCCCTGGAGCCCCGCAGCAAGAGGAGCCGCCGGTGCCGCAAAGGGCAGCGCAAAGGGCGCAGGGTGAGGAGGAGGACATGAGGCTCACTCTGGGCCGCGCTGGGGCAGCTCTGCCTTGTCAGGCTTCGCCTTGAGCCCTTTGCTTCTTTTCCATGAGCCCTGACCCCCGTCCTTGGCCAAGGGCCCTAGCAGCCCTTTCCAGGGCTGCAGGAAAAGCTGCCTCAGTCACAGAATCACAGAATCCCTGGCTTGGAAGACAGACACTTTCAAGATGATCGAGTCCAATCTGTGGCCTAATACCTCAACTAAAGCACGGCACTGAGTGCCACATCCAGTCTTCTTTCAAAGGCTTGCAGGGATGGTGAGTCCACCAGCTCCCTGGAGGGGTCTGTCCCAGGAAGAACCAAGATAACACTGGGGCCTTCTACCCCCTGGCGCTTGGAGCTCTGGAAGTTTGTCTTTCTGCTTAGGCAAAGGCCATGGAAAAGGACTGGGAAAAGTAGTCACTAATCGAGTAGCCTACAGAGCTCTAAATTGATGTGCAGGGAATACAGAAAAGACAGAAGAGAAAAAAGGCAAAACTCAAATGCCATCAGGAAAGTCTTGGGCATGAACACATAGCTGCAAAGGGTCTTCTCAGCCCTGTTTCTTTGTATTTCTGGGAACCAGAGGAATCCTGCTTGAGCCTCTGGGGAGATGGGTTTGGGAGGTAAAAGTTCATGTCTTTTTTCTCCTTCAGGCAGCACCTGTTCCTAGCATCAGCTGAGCCTCTCTCCAGCCTGATGCCTGTTCTGATTGTTGCAGCAAAACAACTCATGGCAGACAGAAGACACTGACACTTGCAGAGACGTGACTTTTTCCAGTGCCAGCTGGGAGTGGGAGTCAGAAGAAAAACTCCCAAAAGCACAACTCCATTGGAAGACTGCCTTCCTTTTCATTGCGTAAAGAAGCTCTAGATCCACTTGTGAATTGTCAGTTGTTTGTTAAGGATGGGAAGTTTTCTTTCATGATTTTTTTCATGTGGTTTGGAAGTGGATGAGGCTCTTGTTCATTCACAAACTCCAGACCAAAGTGCCTTTGGAAGATGGCCCACGTGGCAGTTTTTGCCCAGCCATGGTACTTGTGGATATAGAAAAGCAAGGGCAATGGTATTTGCAGCCAAAACCCAGCAAAGCTTGGCTCAGCCAAAACATCCTGGGGAGAGAGAGGCCTCCAGCTGTTCCTAGAAATCAGCAGAGTTCCAGCTAAATGGTTGTGTAGCACTAAGTGCAATCTCTTTGCCTGCATCAGAGCCTTGCTCAGCTGAAGAAGCAGAAGGATCAGCAAGGAGATCCCAAAGGCCCCTCACATCATTTTGATTTTGCTCATCTTGTGTAAGTTTGCAACTAAACGTGTTTGCAGTTGAGCTAATGAGAGAAAAAAAAAGTAGATAGAGGCTTTACGGTGGGGCCATGATATTCCACAAGAGGAATCACTGGTGTGCATTTCATTGGAGCTCTCTCAATCCTATTAAAGTATTGTAGCCCTGATTTAAAATAGGCCGATATGAACCAATTTGGAGAGACAGAGACTAAAATGGCTTATGGGGTTTTTTTTTAAGAGTGAGAAAAAGTACCCAAAAGGTGTTGTTTTGTGACATTTTAAAATATACTACCTGAAAATTACCAACTGCAATAAATCAAGAGTTTAAAATGCAGTGTTTAGGTATATGAATAATTAAAACCACAAAAATGTGAAGATATGAATGCATGTTTTCATAAAAATCATGAAATTATAGACCAAAAAATACATCCCCTGAACTACAATGCAAAGGCAGGTAGAACTGTACTTGAATGATCACTTTTTAGATTGCTGGAGTTTTTTCCTTGTGAAGAGGAGCTAGGGTATTGCTGAAGAAAAGGGGCACAAGCAGGAGGGGGCAGCGTGCCGTGCTCCGTGCAGAGGCTGCCAGGGGCTGCCCGAAGAGCGCCCTGCTGCAGCCAGAGCCCTCCTGGCCTGGGGCCCGGTAGCAAAGGGCCAGGGCAGCCACCTCCTCCTCGTCCTGACCCTGCCACCGCTCCCTGCTGCTGCTGCTGCTGCTGCTGCTGCTGCTGCTGCTGCTTCTGCTGCTCTTGAGGGAAAGAGACTCTCCTAAGGCCCCATGAACAAATGCACTTACACAGCCCTGGGAATGCCAGTGAAGGAAACCATGTGTCACATAATGCATATGTGACCAGAGTCAACAAACACCACCTAAACATGGAATTGTTGCACCTCTCTAGGACAGGCAGAAATTTAAAGAATTAACTGGGGACTTGAGGGCAGAAGAGGACGGAGGAGGAAAACAACTCTGAGGGGAAAAAAACCCACCAGATCTGGAGGGGAAAACATCTCTGCCTGCTCAGAATTGGTCGAGGGAGCATGTCTCTAATCCTCTCCTGAAAGGGATGCTTTAGGTGAGCTTTGCACCTCCAGCTGCCTTGGACCCAAGCCAGGAAGGTTTAATTATGTAAATGTTACATAGATAGATAGATAGATAGATAGGTAGATAGATAGATAGATAGATAGATAGATAGACAGACAGATCTCATGACTGAAATCTCTCTTTACTGTCTTCTCTGCTGCTACACACATCAGAACTTGGTAGCCAGTGCCCCGCTCAACTACAATCCTGAGATTGCTCTCCTGTTGCTTCAAAAAAGCACACTCTTGGGGAATCTGGAGCATGTTGGTCCTTATGGAATGCAACCAGACCCAGAGCATTGCAGTAGGAACTGCACTCTTTGTGCATCTGTGCTCGGGCAAGTTCCTCTCTTGGACTCGATCACACTGGTGGTGCTGAAGTGGCTGGAATCAGAAATGCAGCCCAGCCCCTCCCAGCTCCTGTGATCTCTGAGCACCAGCTGGAATGCAAGGGCATTAATTTCCTGCTCAATTCCCAAACACAATGCACACTGATTCCCTGGGCTGCCAAAAGACACGGGAGCCGTTACCCTGAAAGTGATGTGTTTCTGCCAGTGCTGGAAAAGGGCAGGAAAACTGAGAAAAAGCTCCCTTGCTCCCTGCAGAAGGAGAAATTACACAAGGCTTCCCCTTCTAGCAAACAAACAAACAAAATATGAAAGTGTTACCTACTCCAGTGTCTAAAGCACTTGGATGCAGTGAAGGGATGTTTGGCACTGAAACACCCCTTGTGCTGAGCATTGGCTCTATGGATCTAAGGCAGGGATCTATGGCAGTCTGCCTGAAGGTCCCTCAGGAGCCCCCATTGTCCAGGCTAAAGCTCCCTCAGCACCTCCTCCCTGGCCTTGTGCTGCACCCCCTTGCCCAGCTCCCCTGTTCTTCTGTGCACACGCTGCAGCCCCTCCATGACTTTCTGCTTCCCAGGGCCCACAGCTGCACACAGCACTCCAGCTGTGGCCGCAGCGCTGCCCAGCACAGGCCACGCTCACTGCCCTGCTCCTGCTGCCCCACTGCTGCCGGCACAGCCACCGTGCCCTTGGCCTTCTTGGCCCCCTGGCCCCACGCTGCCTCATCTTCAGCTGCTCAAGGCCGCCAGCCCTGCGTCCTTTTGGCCCACGCAGCTCCCCAGCCACAAAGGTGCCCATTTCACTTCAGATCCAGCAGGCACCATTGCAAGGTGTACATCCTGGGTTTAGCATTACAAGAAAGCAGTCAAGGACTTGCAGCTTTGCTCCCATTCTGGGCTCCAATACAGTTTTCAAAGCAGACTACACAATAGAAAGTATCAACAGACAAAGTCAGCGTCTGGTTTTTGCCTCAGAAGAAGTATTCAGAACTACTCACTTTGTTTCTTTTGCCACACTAGACAAGAATGGCCCCTCAGCTTCATGGACAACACAGTCATCTCCTTGCAGCTTATCAAGGACCAAGAAACAGGCAGACTCAGAGCACCTATCTGCTCTGCTACTGGCTGCTCTGCCTGAAGAGGCAAAAGAGCAACCTGGCAACAAAGGCACCAAAATCCCTGACTTCAAGCAGCAACTCTACATCCCCAGTGTGTCTCTGAAATACTCCCAAGTAAGCACACCCAAGAAGTTTGTGGGGACAAAGTACTGCAAAGAACTTGTGTGGTCAGATCAACATTTTTTTGTGCCTGCAGCTACTTGGCCAGTTTGTGCAGGGGGACAGGTCTCTCCACGCCACAGTGTCCCCTGTGTATCCAACAAGGCTGAGCACAGTGTCTATGACATGCTCCCTGCTCTGGGAACAGGGAGCCTTCGTGCTTCAGGCTGGCCCCTATCAAAATGCCAGGAAGCTGGTGCCTAAACATGACAGACCAAAGCCCATTGTCCAGCTGTCACAGGCTGGGGGCAATCACTGGGTCCTGGCAGGACTCCAGCACTCAGCATCCTCAGCCCTGCTAGCAACAGTAAAGTGCTGGCTGGTCAGAAACTTGCAGCTCTGCCCTGCACTAAAGACAGCAGCACACACAGCTGGCACTTACTGGCTCAGAATGTTCAGGCTGTGGTGTGAGCACTGATGGAGGCTGGTGCTCATCCACCTCATTTGCCTCCTCTTCGGCCTCCTCTCCATGAGCAGAGGGGGCCAGAGGAGAGACTGCTGTTGGTTCTGGGATCTCTGGACAGACAGCAGTGTGGGGGACAGAAAGTTACCTATAATTTATAACCTTATTTCTATTCAGCACTTTATTCTATTCAGCTCTATTTCTACAACCAGCTCTACTAAGGACAAATCAGAAACTTTGATAACAATGGGATTCTAAGTCACTGTGGCTAAATTTAAATGGGCTAATTCAACAGAATTGCTAATAGTTCTGAATTAGACATTACGCCCTGGCTACTATCGAGAAGCAACATTCTCTCTGCAACATGAGCTTTTCATTCCTTGAAAGTTCTGAAATGGAAAATTAGGAAATAGCCATAGATGCCTTTGTTATTGCTGCTGCAGACATGGAAATGGATTTTCTTTCAGCCTTCCTAGCTGGCCCTCCACACTCTACTGCCACAGGCCAAGCTCTCAGCTTGCTCTACAATTCTTAAGCACCAGGAACATGAAATGTTCCTTTCTCACTCACCTCAGGATCAGCACCTTTGAATACACGCTTCAGGTGACTTGTAGTGGGCAACGGAAAATGAACAAGTGCTGTGAGAAAACTGCCTGGGCTGCTGAATCTCACAGAAGAGAAGTCGTCAACCCAAACAGAGAGTATTTTTCTTGATCAACATCCCTCCACGTGACATAGTTCTTTCACACAGCCAGCAAGAGATCAGGACAATAATCTTGGTTGTGCCTACACTTCAGCCTGTTTAGCCAGTAAATGAATAAAAATATGATCAAGAAAATGCAAATTGTTCTTTAACACTCAATGCTTCTATTCTGTTCTGTCCAACAGATAAAGCAGCTTTTGTTCTCTTGTCTTTCAGGTACTTTAAAAAAAAAAAAAAGAAGTTGCATGCACTAATTCCCATTAAGTTGCTGAAAACAGTCACCCAGAAAAACGTGCCCCAAACCCCCCTGAGCTGTGGCAGTTCTATTGTGAAACAGCACAGCAGCAGCTCCAGGCTCAGGAGCAGACACTCACTGCTTTGGTGTTTGCACTTCACTGCAAAGGGAATCACTCTTTTAGCACTC
The DNA here is from genome assembly GCF_028551555.1 of Melozone crissalis. Taxonomy (NCBI): domain Eukaryota; kingdom Metazoa; phylum Chordata; class Aves; order Passeriformes; family Passerellidae; genus Melozone; species Melozone crissalis. The sequence continues at coordinate 665,714 of NW_026535912.1, forward strand.
AGCCAAGGGTCAAAACGGACAGTCAAATCCTTTCATTACAAAATTTGGAATAAAAGAAGCTTTCCCTGAGTTCTGGAGAGAACTACAAAGTCTTTAGAAGGCCTTCTGAGAAGGCCTCCCAGTCTGCATTTTGTAAGTTGTCCTGCTTGTCGCAGCAAACTGAGGAAATGACAGACTCTGCTGCCACAGACTCTCCCGTGGAGGGAACGGAAGCCCTGCAGGTTCCCCTGCAAATGCTGCCCCTGTGGCTACAGACACCCCCTTTTTAGCTGAATGCCTTGACAGGAGCTTTACCAAACCAGTGGCATCCTAATGCTCTTTCTGTTTCAAAATCAGAAACTCAGCCACCAAGAAAGAACAGGAAGACATACAAAAGCCAGGTTAGGTTACACCCTAATCTAAACAGAGTTGAAACCTCTACTTACTTGCCAGGCTGGTAATGAAATAGGCAGAATAAACAGTGCCATACACAGTGCAAACTGCAGCAGCGAGTTGCTCAATCATTGTAGCACTGTTGTTCAAGTTTACTCCAACACTACAAAAACCAAGACTCCTGTCAGAGTGCAGCTACACGCTGACAAAGGCCACAATCAGGAAGATGCGCCTGATCTCAGCAAGCCCTAGGGCTGCTCTGGCACTGAGACCTTCCGTGCACCAAGGCAACCTTCTGATGTCACCACGATGATGTGGCAACCATGCCCTGATATCACAAAGTAAAGTATGACAAAGCAAAGCATCACAAAGCATGTTAGTCTGTGAATTTATGCAAAGCAATAACCAACCTTCCCTACAGCAAACACAAATGAGCCTGGGAAGTTCTTCTCTGTCACAAAGCAGCACAAACTCCCTTCATGGGCCAAACCCTGTTGTTCAGGGATCCAAGAGGAATACCAAGGGTGCCCCAAGCACCTACAGCCTGTACCCCAGCTGAGCACTCAGATGGGACACAAGCAAAGGAAACCAGACCAAGAAAATGGCCCACAGCATTGCACATGTGAGAAATGACTCTCACTTTTAACATTTTAAAGGTTTACTAAACCTTAACAAAGGACTGAATAAGGAAAAATTGCAGCATTGGGAGTCTCTGTGACTAGCAGCCATATGCTCATCTACAAAAAGGATGCTCTGCCTTTTATACCCATAGCCCCTCCAAAAGTTTTGTCAGTCAACTCTTTCTCTGCTGTCCATTGGCGGAGATTACTTTCTTGCATCCTGACTGGAGGTCAGGTGTTGTTACACTCTGCCTGCTGGTCACAAGCCAGCCTTCCCAAAATGCCCTGACTACCAAGGCTGTTACAAGGGGGACGGGAAAGAGGACTATGGGAGGATATATTACAATACCATCACTACACATTTGAACATCCACATAACATCTACTTCTTAATTGTCAGAGCCAACCATTGCATTACTCATCCAGAACACACAGAACCAGGAGAGAAGCCACTGTTGGCATCACAGCTGAAATGCTTCCTAACAAATCTCCCCACATATTTGCACCTTTATTGGACATGCCCAGGGCTCCGGTGCGTGCACATCTCTGCCTTTCTTCCCCTTTGGCAGCAGTCGGACTGGCAGCACCTGCCCGCCAGCAGCAGCTGCTCCAAGCTGGGAACGCCACTGGCACTGCTGATTTCCAGAGGCTTCTGTGTGCCAGGGGAAGCCAAGGCAGGAGCGGGGAGCTGGGTAGGGCACGGTGCCCACTGTGCTGCGGGCTCCTTCTCCTGCCACAGCTGGGCACACCTGGCAACAAGGCATGACAACCTGTGGGCAAGCCAAGGGGTTTCTGGGGCTGCACTGCTCTGCACACACCCAGCACACCTGCAGCACAGAATTTTAACCCTCAAACAGGTAAACCAAAGGGAAACAGCTGGACAAGATTTCATTTTGACCATTCTTACCTGCTCAACATAGGTCTTCAAAATGAATGTTACCAAGAAGAGCCTGATCCCTGCTGCCAGCTCAGGGTTAGAAGAGAGGCAATCCTTGATCCCAGCACTGGGTGTGTGGGGAATCACATCCCTAACACGTGCACACCCAGCAGTCTCACTTACTACTTTGTATCCATGGATCTAAGACATATTCAATACTTTGCTGAAACTCACAGGCTAAATATTCCCCCAAATTTTTTTATTAACTCATTGATACCTTTTGCCTTATTGATACTTAAAGCACTTCTGAGTGCTTTAATTATCTGACATATTTACTGACATGAGTATAGGAGTGTCCTGTAGGTCCCTGCTGGCCTTTGTCACAGGTTCAGGAGGAGACCCATGCACAAAATAACCCAGGACAAAACGGGACTTGAAAAGAAAATTCATTCTATTTGTTGCAATAGCAAATAATAGACAGCAACCACTGGATTCCTAAAAATCTGCTGAGCAGGAGAAGGAGGTGGAGCGTGGTGCTCAGCAGCAGGGGCAGGTAGGCAGTGCACTTTCAGGACATCCCCTGGATCAAAATGCTGTGCATCTCATCCTTCTCACCCTTCTAGCTCAGAACCAGGCCTTGTATCTCCTGCTCAGGAGTGGAATTTCCCAGGTATAGCATCGGCTCACACATGGCTGGCGTGTGAGATGAGGCCAATGAATCCAGGATTTAAAAGAACTGGAAGAGTTAAAATTTTAGCAAGATTTAGTTATGGGGAAAGAGTATAGGAAGAAGAGTAGAAATAATAAGGGATAGTTAATTTTTTGCAGGTAAGGTAGTTAAGGCTAGGGTAATATATCACTTGCCTGTCTTTACTATGTTTAAAGAAGCAGGATGGGATGCGGATTTCTTTGTGACAAAGAAGAGGACCGTAGCCTGCACCTGGGCTCTGAAACTTCAGCTATAGCCAAGGGGTGTGAAAGCCTGCCAACAGGTCATAAGGAAAGAGGTCAAATTGAGGAAGACGTCTTGGCCTTCATCAGAAGGAGACCATTCCCCACTTTGAAACCCACCAACCCATTTGAAGTGAAAGACTGCAGAAATGTGAAGGAACTTTGGACTCAATTATAATACATTTTAATTCAAAGGAGGGTAGGCAGTGTTATCTAATGAATATGTGTTAGGTTTTTTGGGAATTATATGAATGTGTAAGATATTTTAGATGAGTAGAGATGAGAGAGAGAGCCAGTGATTCTTCACACATGCCTTTAGGAGACAACTCCTCCTGTGCCTGGCTGTAATAAACATACCACCTTCTACCTTTAACTGTGGTGAGTTCTATTCCACACCTCATTTGGTGACCGCGGCAGGAACGCTTCTCTGCTCCAGCGAGAACAACCGGGCTCTGGATGTCTCTGGGTGCTGCCAGGACATTCCTTTCCTGGAGGCACCTCCGCTCTCGGCTGTTCCTCATGGGGGACAGACAAGACTGCTGGGACTGAGGAGAAAGGGAACGTTTAACTCTGTATAAAGTAACCCGTAAGGCATACACAGGGGAAGGGCTGTTCACAAGTCACACAGAGATGTCCTGTGCACAACGTACACCTGTACCGTTTGGGTTTGGGTCTGGCTGCTGGCAGAAAGGATTTGCTGTGTCAATAAGGACCTGCTAGCAATTCTGGGGGTGAATTGAGCAAATCCTGTTTTATTGCTGCATTCTTTCCTGTGTGTCGTAATTGTGGTTGTGTTTTCAGTGTGTGAATGTTTGAGGAAGATGATGTGGATGGATCTGTTGTGATTTATGGTGTGTGTTGTGTTGAGAAAAGTGAGCACTCTGTCCCCTCGTAACGAGATACTCCTTTCCCAGTGAGCCTGTGTGTGTGGACTTTCTAATTGCAGGGGTTGGTGTTCCCTGTGACACCTGGTGCTTGGGTATACAAGGGGGTTGAGTGGTTTTTCTCCCACACTCCCACACGGTTTTGTTTGGGGAGATTTTAGGATTTTGTTTTCAACAAGTGCAGCAATTTATGCAGAAAACTACAGTGTGGTGATTTATTATGTTGAACTATGGTAGTTCCTTTCTACCACCCCCTTCCCCAAGGGTTTAAAATCTCCTGCCACAAGGTGGACGCTCTCTTTACTCCACTGGACATCCTCTTTCCTCTCCTGGACACTCCCTTTCTCTCCTGGAGCTGTTCTCCATTAAAGCTGTGGGACTTTGGTCCTGGGAAGAGAGAGCGCCTCTCGTTTTTTGCTTTTGTCCTTGTCAGTGTCACTGGGCCCAGAGCTCGCCAAACTGATCCCCCACGAGATGAAAAACAACAAATGGTCCCATATACACAGCTCAGAAATTGGCCACATTTTTGATGGACTGTAGCGTTTGCCACACTTCTGGAATTCCCTATTCCCACACAGATCAGGCAATTGTTGAAAGGATGCACCACACTCTAAAACCCATTCTAGGTCAACAAAAGGGGAAGTGGCCCAAGCAACACCTCTGATAAGGTTGAGCAAAGCTTTATATGTCTTTATGTTTTGAATAGCTCATTTGCAGGACCTAATCCTCTAATTTTGAGGCACTTTTCAAACAGCACACAGGAAAAATTGAAAGAAAATCCTTCAGTTTTGATCAGAAACCTTGAGTTAGGACAAATTGAAGGACCATTTTCGCTAATCACTTGGGGCAAAGGGTAGGCTTGTATTTGCACAGGTGCCAGACTTAACTGGGTCCCCGCGAAGGACGTGAAACCATCTCATACACAGGAGCACACCGACAATTCCACCAGCAGGGAAATGAGCACGCAGACGTGAGCCGCACGGAGAAGCGACGGTTCATGCCAGACATTCCCTGTTCAGCCTGTGAAAGCTACAAATCTTGAGTTTGATGTTGATTTTTGGACTGTGAAAATGGTTTGTATCATAGATCTCTTTCAGCAAAAACGTGGTGTCCATTGTGTTCAAAAGAATTCTAAGATATCCAAATTTGTAAAAATTGAAGGTTAGAGGGACAGTTTAGTGCCCTATAGTTGGCCAGTCCCTGACCAAGTGCTAAAAGATTTGCTTGAGAACTGAAATAGATGGGGAAGCTTCTGCCAAGAAACAGCTGAACAGGAACATGGAGCTTGATCAAATGATATACTGGCACTTGTTGGTTTTTCTTGCTTGCTTTTGCTGTGCATACATGCCTGTAGATGAACCAAAAATGAATGTTTGCCTTGCTTCAGCCAAGTCAGCAGGCTCAGGCATCATGTGTTTGACCAATTTGAGCCCAGACAAACCCTTTGCAACCTGTTTGGTCGGTGTGCCTGTGCCAGCCAAGGAGTAGCCAATACCCAATGGTGACAAATATTGGTGCGAGGCTGCCAACGAGACCAATCCCATAACCAGCTGGCATCATTGGGCCCCTGATCTTCTTAAAGCACCTTCTGAACCTCAAGAATTCAAATTCTTGGTTCACTGGTGATGGAATTTTGTGCTGAGTTTCAGTACCAGGGAGATCCACAGTTAAATGTTACTCCCCATCATCCTGAGGACAGATACTCAAGTTTGTGGTGCAATTGTACTACCCCAGTGCCCCCTAAGGGTGAAACTGCTGACGAGTAGATGACCTAGATGAGTCCCCATGACAATGAGCAACAGAATATTGGCTCATTTGTGGAGATAGAGCCTGGCAGGACATTCCCTCAAAAATTAAAGGTGGCCCATGTAGCATCAGACAACTCACTGTGATAGTACCTATCGTTAAAAAAGCCATCAAGAGAAAACAGAGAGAAAAAAGATTTGTCCATCATTATAAAGAAAACTGTAATAGCAATTTCAGACCCTAGGGCCCTGCAAAATGAGGTACATCGAATTTATTTCTGCATCAACTTGCCTCGGGCAAGGCATTGAAACCATTACACCGATTGGGGTGTTGGCTGAAGAAAGAAGACAGTGCGACTTCCATTGCAATTAGTGACATGATGACTGATGTTAGTGCTGTCAGACATGCAGCCTTACAGAACAGAGCAGCAATTGATTTCCTTAGCAGCCATTCCATGTGGTCAGTGTCACCCCCATGTTCCACACTGTCACTGTCAGCTTTGACAGCTTTTGGACTGTGTTTGAGAAGTCAAATTTTTCTGACTGTTGAAGGGCTTTGGGGCCCAGAGTTCTTGTTAGGAACAAGGGATTAAGTGTGTGAGCCATGGAGTTGTTGGACCAGGTGTTTTGTGTAAGTGGTGAGAAGGGTTTCTTCCTTTCTGTTTCTCTTTCAAGGGGAATATTAATGTTGCCCCTGAGTCCTCAGGAGGGGAGCCTGTGGACTGAGCTGCAGCAGAGGGAGCTTTGCCTGGCACCGAGAGCTGTGGGAACAATTCCCAGGAGCCCGAGGAACCTGGTAAGGACAGAGCCCCCACTGGTTTAGAGAGGGGTGAGATGGCTGCTCTGAGCCTGCTCTGGCAGTGAGGGAGATGAGAAGGGTTGAGTTCCTCTCTGCAGGCTTGGTGCTTCCTGGTGCCTTGAGTTCAAATCCTGCACTGGCACAACCTGCCTGAGCCCTGCCCTCCACGCTTCTCCAGAGGCTCTGGCACTGAGTCCTCTGTGGGAATCCACAAAATTAGAGGGTTTTGGGAAAGCTGAAAAAGGCAGGTCTCAGATACAGTAGAGCTGTTTACAGCTAAGCAGCAGCCATGAGATAGGTCAGCAGAAAAATTATTTAACCTGTAGAAAAGCAAGGACAAATAGAACAATGGTCTGTGTATTAATGCTGGTCTAGAAGACCCCTCTAAGCTACAGAAAAGTTTATCTAGCAAGATATTGGGAAGGTTGAAGCTTAATAATGGAGCTCAGTGCATTGTGTTTTAAGGCTTCCAAGTAGGTATTGTATTTGACATAAGCGAGCATTGTTTTAACCAAAGGTACCTGTGCTTATAGTGATTGGATAGAACTACTGTCAATGTGCTTTTGCTTTGTGTGATTGGTCAAAAAACTTATAAAGTAAGTTGTAACGCTAAGTTCTTTGTCTACTGCCTGGGATGTGAGCTGCTGGCATCTTCCCATGGTCATACCCATGCAATGAGACTGATGCTGGAAAACAAACAGCTCGAGGCGCGTTCCACAGCAGTCCCGGCCCATTCGTGATTTCTACATAGCCCCTGCCAGCGTCAAATGGCACGGCTTGATTTGCAGGGCAGGCAGTCTTAAACATCTGCAATATCCTATCAGAGTCCTAGTATGGCTTCATTCAAAGAAAGAGGAGAGTGCACCTAACACTGACCACTTGTTAGGCAATATCTTCCACCTTGCCCTTGTACCCCTACAGAGAGGCTGTCTGCAAAATGCCCAGAACACTCTCCAAATCTGCAGCAAGTACAGGAAAATCAGGCAGAGAATCTTTCTGTTTTCAAGGTCCCCCTTCCTAGGCGACTTGACCCTTTCTACCTGATTCTCACTTGAGATCTACCCATGATAGAGCACTGCAGGAAAACACTTTAAAGGGTCATTAACCAGGACCTGCTTGGAAAGCAAGGGTAGAAGCTCTTTCCCTCCCTGATGGACTGTGGGCTGGCAACTGCTGCTCTGAAGATGTGCAGCAGCTGATCCTCTCTGGAGAGGCCATGGAAGGGCTGTGATGGTCTATGGGAACCAGAGGAATGATGAGCTCAGGTTGGCATTTAAGCTTCATGGGAACAAGCAGAATGAAGAGCTCACAGTGGAGATGAAATTTGCCTGTGCCTGGCTCCTCCGAGGAAACCCCAAGAAGTCCAGATGAAGCAAACACCTTCTCCCAAGAAGCCAGGAAAACCTCAGAGTCCTGAGCACCTGCACTTAGCCTGGAAGGGCCTGGAGGCAGCTCTGAATCCTCAGGTGAGGCAGCACTGAGGTCCTGGTATGAGAGCGCTGTGTAGCAGTGAGGGAAGGAAAAGGGAAGCAAAGGGAAGGCTGGGTCACTATTGGTCTTTGGGTGTGTTTCCCTTGGCAGCAACTGTACTTCTTTCAGGGAAAACAAAAGCTCCCTGAATTGTTAAAACTGAAAATCAGGAACAAAGACTCTCTAACTAGTCAAAGTTACAAAGTGGTACGTTCATTACGCCAGCGGGCGGCACAGGGGAGGGTCATTCCCCAAATGCGTGACTGCTGGCCGGGCTCGGCTCGGCTCGGCACAGCACAGCAGGATCCAGCAGGACAGGGAAGGGCAAGGCAGGCACGGAAGGGCAGGGCAGGGCACTGGGAGCAGTGACAGGCTCTGTCCCCACGCTGCATGCCGTGCCTGGGTCACCATCGGGGGCAGAGAGGAAGGACATTGCTCTTGGCTGCAGAAAGGAGGAAAAGGGAGAGTTAGAAAACATTCATTTGGACTCCTTTTCAGCAGACTAGCTGGTTTCATCTCACCATGTCTCCCTGTCTTTGGCAGAATTGGCACATTTCTCGTGATTCGGAGTCAGCTACAGCAGCAGGAAGGGGCAGCAATTTTGTCAGCATTGATATCAAAGCCAAAGTGCTGCCCCATGGATGGATGTTGCTTTCTTCAAGAGATTTCTGGCCTTGAGTTGTAGTGAATTCATACTGGTGTCTTCCCAAACAGACTTGCTTTTTTCTTTCCTCAGGAATCACCTCTTCTTTTTCTTCCCCCTATCTGGGGAGAGCTCCAATGCAAATGCCTCCTGCAGCCAAGTTCTGCCACTGTAGACTGACAAAGGAGATCTTGCAGTGGGGAGAGACTCCCTAGAGCTGCTGTGGAGAGCTGAAGGGGGAAGCTTTGTCCCTTAGTCTTGAAGTCTTGTTGGGGAGCTGCTCGTGCTCAGGGGGACAGACACTTATGATGTTTATCCAAGCCTTGTAGGTTCATTCCTGAGCTTCCTGACACACCACCGAGACTTTGGGGTTGTCATATTGGCAAACAAATTACAGTCTGGGCGCTTCTTGAAATGCTTCAGTTATTCTTTTTTTGCTTTTCTGCAGAAATGTTGTCACCATCTATTCCTTCCAGAGAATCTTTTCCTACTTTTTGGGGGATTCCTTTTGCTGCCCTCCCAGATCAGTCCAATTCCCAGGGCTCCTTCCCAAAGTGAGCTGCAGCCCATGCCCTCCACTCTCCAGCTGGAACAGAAGGAAGCACAGAGTTTGCTGTTGTGGCAGTGGAGCTTCTCTCTCCTGCCTGCTTTCCCTTTGGGACAGGTTGGTGTGTGCTCATTTGGTAAAGGCAGGTTTAAACTCTGAAGCAGTTGTGTTTCAAACTGCTCCCTTCTCCAGCTCTTCTGTGGGTATCCTTGGACAAAAGGCCTCTTGGTGGGAGCTGCCAGTGGCAGGTTAAGGAAGGAGGTTGATATTTCAGGGCTGTGACTGCTGAAAGCAGCTGGTTTCTGGAGGTGTCCAGAGCTGGGAGTGGCTCATTTCTCACCTGCCTGCAGAAAAGGAAGTTGCAAAGTGGGAATTTCATTTGTGGAGGTAGGTCTCAGGGGTGTTTGTCAAGAGACAGGCTGGCAGAGAGGCAGGTCTCATGCTAAACTGGCTGTGGGTTTGTTTTGGTGGTGGGGAGGGTCAGAGATGCAGACACAGACACCAGCTGAAGGAACAATGTAATTTACTGTAATGCAAAAGTGCAAACAAGAGTCAGGAAAGGATAAGCTAAGCAATGCACCTCAGCATTATTACAAAAGGGTGCCTCTGGTGATTCAGGAAGATCCATCACCAGGTAGCCCAATGGTTTCCCCTTCATCCAGAGCTGCACATCAGCTGGGGGAAGCTGTCCCAGCCCAGCCCTGCAGAGCCACGGCCGGGAACTGGGAAATCCTGCGGTGCCTCCACCTTTGGCGGCCACGAGGCTCCCGAGAGCGCTGTGAGAGTAGCCCGGCTCTGACAGTGCTGGACGAGCAATGTGCCAGAGCTTCTGCTGGGGGCACAGCTGGTGTCATTCTCCTCTTGGTTTTTCTCCATGAGCCTGCCTAAGAACCAAGAGAGCTGGCTTAGATCCAGCACCTCCAGGCAGGGCCAGACATGGCCTTGTCAAGATTCTAAATGCTGAAAGGTTTCCCCAGGGAGTGGACACCTCGATCCTACTGCTAACAACACTTTTGTAATGGGTGGATACATAGATCCACTTGCTGTTTGTGTCCTTACCAAGTGCACCGGTAGGGTTGAGTTGCTGAGCACATGCACAGTTCCATGCAATGCCTTGTGTTCCTGAAAGCTGTACATCCCAGTCTCCTCTGCAGAAGACACAGGCTATGAAAACAAGGCCAACTTGTTACCTAGGTTTTCTTCCCTCAGGACTTGTTTGACACAATATTTTTTCGAAGGACTGCATTTGCCTCTCCTCAGCTTTCTTATTTAAAGAAGAGAGCTGAAGGAGTTTCAGGCATGAGAGTGCCTGATCTCTCTTTCCCTCTAATGGCTCTGCCTCTCAGAGTCCCGGTTACCTGCCAGTGCTTTGGCACGGGAGTCATTCCTTCCCTAAACTCCATTCCCTAAACACAAGTGGACTTGAACTGCAAAGCCTCTCTTTGCAGTGGGATTGCTTTTGCCCTACAGCCTCCATGGGCAAGGGCTTTGTGGGAGCAGGGGCCATCAGAGCCTGTGTCCTGAAACAGAGCCAGGAAAAGGAGCAGATCCTGCTGCCTTCTGCTACTGCTGATCCTAGCAGCAAGTCCCCTGACAGTTCCTTCAGGGAACTTCACACAAAGGGCTTCCATCATATCAGTGCTTGTGAGACCTTCTTGCTTCCCAGTTGTCCTCGATTTTGGAGCATCTCAGCACTTGTGTCCATGGCCCTTCCTTCATCCCCAGCCTGCAGCAGTCACAGTCACTGGTGCCTTCCCCCTTGCTGCAGCTCATTTGCCAAAGTGCTGCCAAAGGCAGCAGAGCTGGCTCAGGATCCCTGTTGGCTTCTGGTCTCTGGGATGAGCTTCAGGGGGACACTTGGAGCACTTCCTAAAGAGCTGCTTGTGGGATGGGGGGTGGATTTGTCCTCCCCGGTGTCAGACACTGAAATACAATAGTTTATGCTTTAAACATTTTTATGAAAGACTTTGACCTACTACAGCAGAGCTTTGTTACAAAAGCTGCAGAGATGACCACCACATCCTGAATTGGGCTCTGAGAGGCCCTACAGGGTTCTCTGATGAAGAGGAGACAAAGTAACAGCTCAGGGGCATTCAGGAAGCACAAGCCAATGCTTTCAGGGTGGAGATGACAGCCCCAGGGCTATCAGCTGCCAGGTTCACACAGACCCTGGCACCAAAGCTGGGGGCAGAGAGGCTTTGGGTGAGTGCTGGAAAGCCTCTGGTGAGAGGCAGTGGCCGCCCATCCTCTGCTGGGCAGAGCCCAGCTGTGGGGCCCTTCACAGGGGGAAAGCTTGTCCACAAGAGAGGGGGTGATGTGCCCCATCAAAGGGCCCCCAAAGGGGTGCCCAGACCCTGCACCAGAGCACTGCAGCACGATGCCACAGACCCTCAGGGCAGCAAGGGACAGTGTCCAGCTGGCCCCCCACAAGGGAGGCACCTGGGCATTCCACCTCTCAAAGCGTGCGTTAATCCAGGGAATCCCTCACTCGTCAGGATGTGTGGCAGTGTGGTGTGGGACCCTCACCACCAAGGAGACCAGATGGAGGAGAGCAGCGAGACATGGTGGGACCCTTGGATGGGTGATAAAGCTGTCACACATAACCCCTGCCACCCTCTCCCTGTCCCCCCACCACCCATGCACACTTCCTTCTCCTCCTTTCTTTTCTCTTTGTTTCTCTTTGCCTCTTTTACTATTCAGTAAATTACACCAATTTAGCACAAATCACAGAACACCCATCACGACTGACAAATGGCATTTCTTGCAGATTGCTACAGCCACACTGCTGATCCACAAATACGCAAGAATCAATTTCAGCTGAAAAATGTTGTTTATTACAAATTGCTACACCCACGCTGACAATACAGAACTATACAAATCTCAATTTAGGTTAAAACCAGGAATTTATTAGATTATTACAACCAGTCTGTGTAAAAATATACAAATACTAACTTCAGTTAACAAAACTAAATTTATTGCCAAACTCCACAACAACTCACTATACACAAAGATCAATTAGGCGTTTAACAACTTAATTTATTACATATAACTACAAACGAATAAATAGCAACACAACTGTATATATAGGAAACAGAACTAAACACAGACATAACAACATCCTTGTATACTTAGATAGAAATATACACATAGATGTAATTACAAACAAATACGTATATATACACGTACATATACACAGAGTATACATCCCTAAACAGCACACATACAGAAATAGTCCTATACAAATGGGAACCCACAAATGTGCATATCCAAATGATAATCCATCTCTAGACATTTATACGTAACAGACACGTCTAGAGATGGATAGACATGTCTATCCAAATGGATAATGCAATTCTAGACATGTCTACACGGAACTCAAAGCAGAGGGATCCCAGCTGCCCCATCTTCAAAGCCTCTCGCTTGGTCTCCTCCTCCCGTGCAGAGCAGCTCCCCTGGACAGGGACAGCAGATGGAACATCTGGGAAGCAAAGGGAACACTCAGTGAGTGTGGGGACCGTTTCCCTTGGCAGCAGCTGCACTTCCATCAGGGCAGAGGAAATGTCAGAGCCTCCCCAGGGGGTCAGAAAGAGAAAGCAGCCGAGCAGCCAGGCTGTGGTGAGCGCAGCCGCGGCGGGACTGTCCCGCAGCCCGGCAGAGCCGGAACAGCTCCCGGGCCCTGCCGGCACAGCTGCCTTGCCCAAGGACAGGCTCTGTGCCAGCCGGGGCAGCTGCGCTGAGCAGCCCCAGCACGGGCAGGGCCCGCTCCTGCCCCGCCGGGCAGTGCCCACAGCCACAGCCCACGGCAGCCTCAGCCCCACCTGCCTCCCCGGGCCTGTGGCCTCAGCCGGGCTCTCTCCAGGCTGGCAGCAGCTGGGCCCCGTTCACTGCTCTTGCTGCTGGCCTTCAGCTCCTCCCTGCTGGCTCCCGTCAGTCTCCGGCTGTCCTCAAGGTCTTCATGGCAGCTGTGGCAAAAGCAGAGCCTCTGGAATTGCTTCCAAGGCCTGGCAGAGCTGCAGCCCCGGAGCCCTCTGTGCTCCCTGCTGGCCCCCTCTATCCCCTCAACCCCATCATGCTCTCGGTGAAGCCCCAGCCACCTTCAGTTTCTTCAGCCCCTCACAGTCCTCTCACGCCCCTCAGTCCCTTCTGAGCCATACCGTCCCCTGAGACCCACCACCCTGCCAGCCTGTGCCACTTCCCTGTCACCTCGGTGCCACCATGGCCTGCGGCTGCCCCACAGCCCTCAGCCCCAGCAGCAGCTCAGGGTCACCGTCCCTTCAGCGCCACGGCCCCCTCAGCCCCCTGAGCCCCCTCAGTCTCACCGTCCTTCAGCAGCTCCTCAGGGACAGTGCCTGGGGCCAGCGGCAGCTCCCACCGCTCCAGGGACAGCCGGGGCTGGAAGTGCTGCTCCGCCCGGCCCGGCCGCCAGCTCGGACCCAGCACAGGGACAGGGGACACAGGGGGCACCGGGGGAAAAGCAAGAGGTGAAAAAGGCAGCCGAGGGGAAAAAGAGGTACAAATGCAGCCTAGGCCTACACAAACAGCAATCCTTCCATCAATCTCTCCATCTAAACATTCCTATTCCTCTTACTATATAACTATACACATTTATAAATCTAACTTCATATATATATATATATATATATATAAAAAATATAAATATTTTACTCTACACATATAAAATTCTAACTCTGAAAATCTATAAATGTCTACACATTTATAGATGTAAATATACATCTATAAATGTATATATATAATAAAATATAATTATATCCCATCTATAACTATATACATATCCACATTTAACTATACCGATCTATCAATATATGTCTACATAAATAGAACACTATCATCTATAAATGGAATTATAACCACTAATAAATAACCATATAAATCTATAAATATATCTACAAACAGAGGAGTTCTACCTGCCTGATGGTCACAGGCTCTCCCCTGTCTCTTCCAGCCCTCCTGGAGATGTTGGTCAGATGGCATCTGGGAAGCAAAGGGAACACTCAGTCAATATTGGCCCTTCTGCACCTTTCCCTTGGGCAGCAATTGTCCTTCTACCAGGGGCTGTCAAAGATGACCTGAAAGGCAGACTCTCACTTGGCAATTTGAAGCAATGTGCCCTTAAAAGAATGGGACCATTCCAAGTGTTCAAAAGTGTGCTTCAAAACACTGAAGTATCTCGATAAAGTCTCAGCCCCACAGTGCAAAGGGCACCCAGGAGAGCTCGAAACACAGACAGTCCCTGCTGCCACAAGGAAGCCCGGCCTTGTTCTTTCTCTGAGCTGACAGAGAGACCTCAGTCCTCCCTGAAATGGCTGAAGCTGAAGGTGCTGGGAGCTGAGTCATGAACCAGCTCCATTACCTGGCATCTACAAACTGCCCTCTGCAGTGAGCAGCAGCTGCTCCAACTCGACCATCAGCTCTGGCAGGAAGGGCTGGGAGGGACAGAGCTCCCTAACAGGTCTGCAGGCTGCACCAGCTTGGCTAAGGAATGGATCCACAGTGCTCCTTCTCTCCTCTTAGGCCTCCCTAATCAGGGGTCATTCAAGCTTTTCCTTCTGATACTGGAGTTACTGTGATTTTTCAATTGGTTGGCCTCTGATGCTGTGCTCCTTGTTTTTCTTGTGGGTCAGGACCAATACCAGCAGACTGGTGCTACATTCAGTCAGTGATTTGGACTTCTACCCTGACTTTTTGCTCTTTTTTTCCCCTGTTCCTTCAAGAGTCGCTCAGCCTGGCCTCCCCTGGCACCTTGCAGTAAATTTATCCACCAACTTCAGCAAAAACTGGGACACCCGGCATGGTGACACAACTCGCACAAGGTCAGGTTTATTCCCTGCTCTCTGCCCCAGCAGAGGACTCAGTGTCAGAGCCTCTGGAGAAGCATGGAGGGCAGGGCTCAGGGAGGTTGTGCCAGCGCAGGATTTGAACTAAAGGCACCAGGAAGCACCAACCCTGCTCAGAGCAGCCATCTCACCCCTCTCTAAACCAGTGTAGGCTCTGTCCTTACCAGGCTCCTTGGGCTCCTGGGAACTGTTCCTGCAGCTCTTGGTGTCAGATGTAGCTTCCTCTGCTGCAGCTCTGTTCACAGGCTCCCCTCCTGAAGAATCAGGGGCAACACCAACATTGTCCTGAGCAGAAAAACAGAAAGAAAGGAACCCAAAGATCACTCACTATTCTGCTGGAATCGTATCAGGGATACAATAACTCTCCTTCTCCACTCCCAAAGGACATGGAGCACAGAGGAGGGAACACTGTCCACATAGTTCACATGACAAGCCTTTTAAACTCAGGATTCAGGGGGCCAAGGTGAAACTGAAGCTCTTACAAAATGACCTTTGAGACAAAACATGAACACAGAGAACCAGAAGACACCAAGTGAGGGGACGTGCCCCCATGCTCTGACCCTGCCTTATCCCAGAGCTGTGAGAAATCAGCCAGCACAAAGCCAGGGGCTCTCCTTGCTGCCAGCACAGCTGCCAGCCCTGCCCAGGGCTGTGTGCTGCAAACCCACAGGCAAAGCACACATTTCTGCCTGGCAGTCTCAGCACCCCCAGCCAACTGCTCACACAACCCATCACAAGGTGCTGCTTCTCTGAGCCCTCTGCTGCTGCCCTGCGTGTGTCATCCAGGCAAACATTGATGCACCCAGGCTATTTCCAGGATCACATTTGTGATCAGTGGCAAAAAGCTGTATATCGTTATGGTAGGGAAAAAAACCAACCCAAAAGACAGGAAAAGCCAGACAACCAAGTAGTGTTTCTGTTCCACTGAGGAAGCAAATGGCCACAATGAAGCAAATTACCTTTGGACACAAAGATATTCTCCCTATGACCAGTTTCAGAATATTCATCTCTTCTGCCATAGTCCATCCATCAGAACCCTAAAGATTCTAAAGATGGTTCTGAGCCTGCAATGTTTCCTTTTATTATGGAATAAAATGCTTCTCTAAACTGCTATGTGTGACTTTACAGAAGACAAAAGTCGTCACTTGAGAATAAGGTATTGGTAAATCCAAAAAATCCCACTCCCCCCCTTGAGTCATCATCACAACTGTACTGCAGGCAATGGGTCAGCACATCAACAGAAAGACAGACATTCTTTGGCCAACAGTGTAATAATCTGCAAAGGACAGAGAGCTGCAGCTGCAGCCCAGCCCCAGCCACGGCTCTGGGAGCACCTACATGCACGGCAGGGCTCACACAGCAGCAGCAGCTGCAGCCCAGCCCTTGCTTTGCCTTGGCCTTCCCACCCAAAAGAGGCTCAGCCCACATCTGCTGCAGCTGCAATAGAGGCACCTCTGGCATGCCCCTCCCTGCACGGGACACTTGGCCTTCAGTGCCACTTCTCCAAACACTCTTGTCCTCTTTCCCAGCAAGTAAAACCTCTTCTTCATTTCTTCTTCATCTCCTCTTTTAGAAATCTTTCTTTACCAAGAATAATTCAATAACTAAATAATAATGATATAAGTTCAATTAAAGAAGCCTTTGCTTGTCAACCATGTAACAAGGTTCAAAAGCTCTCAGTCCACCCCCTTTTATCCCCATCCAATGGAATTACCTGCGCAGAGGGAGATCTTTCAGACAGGGACCTCCTGATCTCCCGAATCATTTTCTCTACAGCAAGGCCCAGATCTGCTGGTGGCCATTCCTCCTCCGCAGGTGCATTCTGTGCTGAGCTGGAGGCCGTCCATGCTGCACAAGCTGCACTGCTGGGCGGAGCACTGGGCCCTGAAGTGCCCAGGGTGGCTGCAAGAATCCAAACACATTGGTCAGGCTCCACAACGTGGCTGTGGGACACAGAGCTCTAGTGCTGCTGTGGATCAAACATCACGGGAAGCACACAGCAAAACCAGGCAAAGAATCTTTTGGCCTCCTAGGTGCCCCTTCCTAGTAGGCTCGACAACTTCTGGCCGAGAATGACAGAGCCTTGAGGCAAACTACTTCAAACGGTCACTTTTCAGGACCTTTTGGAAAAACAAGGTTACAACTCTTTTCGTACCTTGTGCGTCGTAGGCTGGGGGCTGCTGCTCCCTGTGGAGCTGCTGGAAGCTGCTGGGCTGGATGGCGAGCACCTCCCGCTCGGCCGGAGGCAGCTGCTCCCTGTGGAGCTCCTGGAAGCGGCTGCGGGGCCCCTCCCGCCCGAGCGGCAGCGGCCGCTCCCCGTGGAGCCCGAGCAAGTGGCAGGGCGGGATGCCGAGCACCTCCCGCTCGGCGGGCAGCGGCCGCTCCCCGTAGAGCTCCTGGAAGCGGCTCGGCCCCTCCCGCCGGGCCGGCAGCGGCCGCTCCCTGTGCAGCAGGTGGAAGCTGCAGGGCGGGCGCCGGGCGAGCAGCGGCCGCTCCCCGGGGTGCTGCTGGAGGCGGCCGGGCCGGGGGCTGCGCAGCTCCCGCCCGTCCGGCAGCGGCCGCTCCCTGTGCAGCAGGAGGAAGCCGCTGGGCGGGCGCCCGGCCGGCAGCGGCGGCCGCTCCCTGGGCAGCGGCGTGAAGCGAGCGCGCCTGTGCCGCCCGTCCGGCAGCGGCCGCGCCCCGGGGAGCTGCTGGGAGCAGCGGGGCGGGCGCCTGCGGCCATCCCGGCCCGCCGCCGGCTGCTGCCTGTTGGCCTCGCTCCGCCGCTTGATGCGGAGCAGGAGGTCGGGGCGGTCGCGGCGAAAGCAGGGGTTGCTGTAGTGGAGCCAGGCCCCGGCATCGCCCGGCGCAGCCGAGCCGAGCCAGCCCGGCACCTTGCGGAAGCCGTAGCGGTAGAGCTGCCGCACGAAGCTGCGGAACTGCGTGGCCCTGAATGTGTGCGGCACCGGGGCCGGCCCATGGCCACGGCCCCTGTGGGCGCGGCCCGAGCTGAGCAGCTCCCGCTCCAAGAGGGAGCGGTCGATGAGCAGCCCCTGGGCGCGGCTGTCCCAGCGCACGGAGCGGACGCGGGGGCTGTTCACCAGGCGCCAGAGCTTGGCGGGGAAGGTGCGGGCGCTGAGCCCGGCGGGCAGCGGCAGCTCCGCCATGGCGTCGACTGCCGACTGTGGCCACAACGCCCGCAGCGCAACGGCCGCGGCTGCGCCGGCGGCGCGCGGCCTGAGGGGGGCGCTGCGCTCGGGCCCGCGCGCGCCCAGCGCCCCCCGGCGCGGGCCGGACTTGGCGGGGACGCGCGCGGCAGAGCCGGAGCTGCTTGGCACAGCACAGCACGGCACGGCACGGCACAGCAGGTTATCCCCACGCTGCATGCCGTGCCTGGGTCACCATCGGGGACAGAGAGGAGGGACATTGCTCTGTCTTGGCTGTGGAAAGGATGAAAAAGGGTGATTAGAAAACATTCATTTGGACTCCTTTTCAGCAGACTAGCTGGTTTTATGTCACTGTGTCTGCCTGTCTTTGGCAGTGTTGGCACATTTCTCGTGATTCGGAGTCAGCTACAGCAGCAGGAAGGGGCAGCAATTTTGTCAGCATTGATATCCAAGCCAACGTGCTGCCCCATGGATGGATGTTGCTTTCTTCAAGAGATTTCTGGCCTTGAGTTGTAGTGAATTCATACTGGTGTCTTCCCAAACAGACTTGCCTTTTTCTTTCCTCAGGAATCACCTCTTCTTTTTCTTCCCCCTATCTGGGGAGAGCTCCAATGCAAATGCCTCCTGCAGCCAAGTTCTGCCACTGTAGACTGACAAAGGAGATCTTGCAGTGGGGAGAGACTCCCTAGAGCTGCTGTGGAGAGCTGAAGGGGGAAGCTTTGTCCCTTAGTCTTGAAGTCTTGTTGGGGAGCTGCTCGTGCTCTGGAGGACGTACACCAATGATGTTTATCCAAGCCTTGCAGGTTCATTCCTGAGCTTCCTGACACGCCACAGAGACTTTGGGGTTGTCATATTGGCAAACAAATTACAGTCTGGGCACTTCTTGAAATGCTTCAGTTATTCTTTTTTTGCTTTTCTGCAGAAATGTTGTCATCATCTATTCCTTCCAGAGAATCTTTTCCTACTTTTTGGGGGATTCCTTTTGCTGCCCTCCCAGATCAGTCCAATTCCCAGGGCTCCTTCCCAAAGTGAGCTGCAGCCCATGCCCTCCACTCTCCAGCTGGAACAGAAGGAAGCACAGAGTTTGCTGTTGTGGCAGTGGAGCTTCTCTCTCCTGCCTGCTTTCCCTTTGGGACAGGTTGGTGTGTGCTCATTTGGTAAAGGCAGGTTTAAACTCTGAAGCAGTTGTGTTTCAAACTGCTCCCTTCTCCAGCTCTTCTGTGGGTATCCTTGGACAAAAGGCCTCTTGGTGGGAGCTGCCAGTGGCAGGTTAAGGAAGGAGGTTGATATTTCAGGGCTGTGACTGCTGAAAGCAGCTGGTTTCTGGAGGTGTCCAGAGCTGGGAGTGGCTCATTTCTCACCTGCCTGCAGAAAAGGAAGTTGCAAAGTGGGAATTTCATTTGTGGAGGTAGGTCTCAGGGGTGTTTGTCAAGAGACAGGCTGGCAGAGAGGCAGGTCTCATGCTAAACTGGCTGTGTGTTTGTTTTGGTGGTGGGGAGGGTCAGAGATGCAGACACAGACACCAGCTGAAGGAACAGTGTAATTTACTGTAATGCAAAAGTGCAAACAAGAGTCAGGAAAGGATAAGCTAAGCAATGCACCTCAGCATTATTACAAAAGGGTGCCTCTGGTGATTCAGGAAGATCCATCACCAGGTAGCCCAATGGTTTCCCCTTCATCCAGAGCTGCACATCAGCTGGGGGAAGCTGTCCCAGCCCAGCCCTGCAGAGCCACGGCCGGGAACTGGGAAATCCTGCGGTGCCTCCACCTTTGGCGGCCACGAGGCTCCCGAGAGCGCTGTGAGAGTAGCCCGGCTCTGACAGTGCTGGACGAGCAATGTGCCAGAGCTTCTGCTGGGGGCACAGCTGGTGTCATTCTCCTCTTGGTTTTCTCCCCAGGCCTGCCCAGGGCTCAAGGAGGAACCAAGGCCAGGTGTGGCCTTGTCCATTTTCCTCATGCAGAAAGGTGAAGATGTGTTTCACCAGTGAATGGATGCAACAATCCTTTAGATAATAACACTTGGTTAAGGAGCAGATAGATAGAACATTGGGTTGGGAAGGTCATCTAGAGAGCAGCTTTGGCTCAGGTCCTGTTGTTGAGGCTTCAGTCAGGGTCTGTTGTTCAGGCCTTCGTCCTTCAGTATTTTGTGGTGCAAATCACACCTGTGCAGAGCTGCAAACAAACAAGTCTGTCCTTAGCACATTTGAGACAGGGAACAGGATTAGCCCTGCAAGGCCAGGCTGGGGCCAGGAGCAGAAGGCCAGCACCCTGCTTTTGCCCACAGGCAGCCCTGCAGAGCAAGCAGCCCCTCCTGCCCAGGGGCTGAGGTGCCCGAAGCTGCCTCCCCGCTGTGCAGCTCTGCAGAGCCCGCGGGGCGCAGGGTCCTGGGCAGCCAGGGCAGCCCGGCTGCCTTGGGGCACAAGGAGTGGCCCAGAGAGAAGCTGCTGCCCTTTGCTTTGGAACTGCTCCTCAGAGTCTTGTCATTAATCCACAGTGTCTGATGTGTTTTCCTTTCCTCTCCCAAATTTAACACAGCTTTTTGAGAAAACTGACAGATGTAGCTGCTGCTGCTCGTGGTGGTGCTTTTGTCTGCAGGTGAGGGCAGGTGATTTGGACCAAGGACAGAGTCCATTGTTAACACCCCAGCTTTGCCAAGTCAAGAAAACCATTCAGAATTGGGCTACCACTACTGAGCAGTATTCTTAGGTTTTGGAAAGCTACCACCTTAAGAAACCCGACAGATTTTCCTCCAGGAGGACACCAGCAGTAGCATGATGCCAATGTTTTCCACCCCTTTTCTGTGTCTTTTAAGAGTTCTGCAGTGCCCAGCAGGAATGAAGCGACATGTGATAATGGGATTTGAGAGCTCTCTGTTGTTCATTGCCACATGAGTGTTCATGACAAGCTGGACACCCCACTTGTGGCTCTGTTGAGTTAAATTCATCCCAATTCTGTACAAACAGCAGCCCTGAGGTGCTGAGAAGAGCAAGCACAGTGGGTGGGTGTGCATGCACACACCCGGGGGCTGACTGCTCTGTGGGCAGATGGTTTTGCACTGTTGTAAATCTTCACTCTCCCAAGCTGAAAGGCTATTTCAAATAGATATCTTAAATGAAAATATATATCAAAAAATAAAACTGTCCAAAAATACATGTGCATTAAATTTCATGCATATTATATATTATATATTTTGATTAATATAATAATAACATAACATAATATAATATAACATAATATAATATATACATGAGATCATTTTTGAAGCCATTGCTTGTGGGGGATATTAGATGATCTCCTAGTGTTTGTACATTTTTGCTTTCTGCTACTGCTGATCCTAGCAGCAACTCCCTGTCAGTTCTTCCAGGTCACTTCACACAAAGGGATTCCATCATTTCAGTGCCTGTGAGAGCTTGGCACTGAAATGCCAAGTTGATTCCCGGCTCTCCAGCCTCCTTCTGGATTTTGGGGCATCTCAGCACTTGTGTCCATGGCCTGCAGCAGTCACAGTCGCTGCTGCCTCCCCCTTGCTGCAGCTCATTTGCCAAAGTGCTGCCAAAGGCAGCAGAGCTGGCTCAGGATCCCTGCTGGCTTCTGGTCTCTGGGATGAGCTTCAGGGGGACACTTGGAGCACTTTCCTAAAGAGCTGCCTGTGGGATGAGGGATTTGTCCTCCCCGGGTGGCTCCTGCTTGGATTCTGTGCTCATGGAGCCCCGGAGTTTTCTCAGCAGCCTCTGCAGCGAGTTCTGAGCCAACATGGGGCTCTGCTGCCAGCCCAAATCTGCGCTTCCCCTGCCCAGCCTGAGTGCAGGTGGGGCATGTGCTGGGCATGGCCGGAGATTGGCATGGCCAAAATCCTCCAGCATTTACACCTGCCCATGGCTTTGGGTAGCACAAATCTACACTTACTGCAGTTGAAAGATTGCATTTATTGCAGATAGTTACACCCGCACTACTAATGTACAAATACACAAACATAACTTATGTTTAAAAATGAAATTTATTATAAATTACAACACCTGTGTTACCAATATAGAAACACAGAAATATCAATTTATGATTAAAATCTAATTTTTTCTGAGAATTGTGCTATGTAAATATATACAAATATCAACTTCAGTGAAAAAAAAATTACTTTATTGCAACCCTCTGCAACAACTCACTGTACACAAATATTGAAGTTACTGAACTGAAGTTTAACAATTAAATTTATTACATATTACTACAACAATACAGCCCATATACAAATACAGAAACATCAATATCCCTTTCCAAAGAATCTCAGATCCAGAACTAAATAAATAGAATTTTAGAACTATACAACTCCATACATAATAAATAGAAGTAAATACATATATAGGCATAACAATACAGAGATGTAAACATGCATTACATATTTCATGACATATAACATGACAATATAATACAAATATAACAAACCTATCTATAAATACACAAATATCAATGGACCAATAAAAAAATCCATACAACCCCAGCAATAGAAATGCACAGCTACAGAGCTGTACAAGTATGTAAACAGATGAATATACACGCATCAATATAACAATATACACACATACTATCCCTATACAAATATCAGCCCATGTATGTAAATATCCCTATACTTGTAACTATCCAAATCTAGCTACACATCCATAAACAGCGCTAGATCAGGAGGGATTGCAGCCGCCGATGTTCCCAGGCTCTCGCTCGGGCTCCTCCTCCCGAGCAGAGCAGCTCTCCTGGACAGGGACAGCAGATGGGACATCTGGCAAGCAAAGGGACACTGAGTGAGTGTGGGGACGTTTCCCTTGGCAGCGGCTGCGCTTCCATCAGGGAAGAGGAAATGTCAGAGCCTCCCCAGGGGGGTCAGAAGGAAAAGCAGCCGAGCGGGCCAGGCTGTGGTGAGCTGTTCACTTCTTTCTGGCATCCCAGTTGCTCTGAGGGAACTCCCTCATGTCACGTTATTGAACCACCTCTGCACTTATCAAGACTGTGGCCCCCAATCAATCAGCATTTATGTCTCCAGTTGCTTGCACCAATGACAGGGAATGACCTCTAACAGTGCTGGGGCACAAAGTTACCTTGCACAGGTCATCTGACAGGGCCTTGTTCTTTCTGTGCTTCCTGTGTTTCTCCTTACCTTCCACTTGGAATTTTTACAGCATTTCTTTTTCTTTCCCCTTGATCAGTGCTGAAATGTGTGTTTCTCTTCCAAGTTTCAGTTTGTTCAGTGATTCGCTCAAGCCTTTTCTCAGAAGCTTTTATCAGGGAATTGAGTGTTAATTTCAGCAATTTTGGTGATTTTCTGTGAGATTTATGCAAGAGTCCTGTTCACTGGGCACCATTTAGGAAGGTACAAAAGAGAAAAAGGATGTTCTGTATGTCAGTTCACTAGTGGAATATTCATGCATAGAGAGAGTGATTAGCTGAATTTTACATCTACTCCTAACCTGAAAGTGCAACAGGTAATTTGGGGAGAAATTAAAGCCCGATTTCTCCTTCTACCAGCCTGTATTTAAATGTAAAGTAAATAGAGCAGGGTGAGAATGTCAGTGTTCAGTTCCTGAAGTGCCTTATTAAGGTGTTCTTAAAGTAAGGGAGACAAAATCTGGGTGGGCATTCCTAATTTCCAGACACTAACTGACAATTTCATTGACTCTGAAAACAGCAGAGATGTGCACATCATACCTGATCAATCCATTTGGGGATGGTTTAGGTTCAGATTCTCTGAGGCTTTAGATTTTTAGATCTCTAGACAATGCTTCCAGGAATCTAAATAGCTTTCAGAAATTAAACTTTTCTCCTTTTTTCCTCAGTCTTTGCACTCATGTGCACCAGAGACCTTCAGTGAATGGATTCCACTCTAATCCATCTCCAAGCTGAATCTCCCAGCTGTGTTCACACTGGTGGTTTGTGTGTCTCTTCTGCACAGTGCAATTTTAAAATCTTCGTTCCTTATTATCTCTGCCCTTCCTTTTCTGTTTTAGCTTGCAAATGCATGCAGATCTATCAGAAATGATACACCTAATTTCTGACGCATCAGTTCCTGTCTAGCAATTTCATTTTATCCTGTTCTGATGTTATGCTAGCCTTCTATGTTTTATTCTAAGTGGACTCCTGTTTTCTTGCATGTGGAAGTTTTACAATGCAATGCTCTCATTCACCTGCTTTCATGAAATCCTTCATTAACATTAGCACAAGTAACTGTGTGGTTCCCTTCTGCTTTGTAGATGATTTGGGAAACTCAAGACCTGCTCAGCTACAGAAAAACATACATGGTGCTTGGTAATTCCCCTAAGAGCTTAAGTTAATGGTAAACAACTGCAGCTTATTCATTTCACAGAAATTGGGAGAAAAGACCTTGCAAATATTGAGGAATGTAGTGCAATATTGATGGGCATCCCTCAGTTATGCAGACAGACTGATGTCACTGGCAAAATTCCCTCTTTTCCAAAGGTTTTCATTCGCTTTGGCTGTGCTTCGTATGGCTGCAGGTCACATTTCCCTTGGTTTAAGGAAGTATCTTGGCAGTTACTCTTGGGGATATATCTTGCTAATTCTGCACTTGGAGGAATTACTCAGTTCTGCAGTCCTTATTGCATGCTCTGTTCTAAAAGACTTTTATACTGTTTTCCCTCTCTCTGTGTTTTCACACTTGTTCAACAAGGTTTTCTTTCTAAGAATATTAATCACAATATCCCAAAGGATTAAAAAATGCTTAGGTGTTTTTCCCTAAGTATTTACTGAAGAAAAATAATAATAATTAAAAAAAAACTGTATGCATGCTGGATGTAAAATACAAACAGAAATAAACTTGAGAGTTCTCCCAAAAAACTTAAGAAAAAACCCCATGTATTCTATAAAACCCAGAGTATTCATCTACAGTATACAAAAATGGGCATGTTCTAGAAGAGAAAATTTGTGCAACAGTTCTGCACAGAATTCTATGCTTTCAAGCTTTTTGCGCTTCAGGGGCAGTGCCATTCTCGGAACTGTAATGCTCTGAGCATGTTCTGCTCACCATGGCAGCTTTCTGCTCTGCCCTGGTACAGATCATCCTCCCAGCAAAGGGGCAGTGCAGCCACCACAACTCGCAGCACCTTCCCACACAGCAAGAACCTGAAGGACAGAGATGGCTTTCACCAGCTGCTGCGGGTTCTAACAGTGCCACCTCTCAGCTGCCGAAAGCCTGAATTTCTGTGTTGCACTGTGTTAGTTTTTTGAGCCAAATGTTCTGTTATATAGTGGTATGTTCAAGTGCTCCCCGAGTTATTACAGTTAGCTTCTCCCCTATGTTATGCCCTCCTACCCAAGTGTCCCTCGAGGAATCCCCTCCCTCCTCACCAGATTTTTCCCTGTCTGTCAAGACAACCCGGCCCCTTTGCCCCATCCATCAGCCCAAACCCTACCCTTTGCTCCAGAAAATTCCCTGTCCCTCACCCTTCGATCCAATCCCTATCCCAACGCTCTCTCCTCCCCTTGTTCTGATTTGTTGTAGCCCTCAAAACCACACCCCAAGAGTCGCTTATTGGTTACTGTATGGTGTCCACTCCCTGTTTTGAAAGATTTTAAAAATCCGGTCACAGGGATGGTGGGGGTTTTTGCAACATATGTTCCTTTGGGAATTCTCAGCTGTGAACCTTCCCCCTATTTCTCCTGATGAAATTGCTGCCCTTTACACTGCCGAAGAGCCTCCTTTGCTTCCTTCACTCGGTCCTCCAGGGGTCTCTACTGCTGGCATTTGGCCTAGAGGTTCTGGCTCAGGCAAAACCCTATCCTAGCCAGTTCCCCACTCTTGCCATTGTCCCTGGAGCATCACAGAGCTAGCCAGGGCTGCGGAGGGCAGTGACAGTGACCCATGGCCTGGCATGTCACAGCCCCCGGAGCCACACCTGCCAGGCTACAAGCCCCAGTGCTGGTGCCCACTGCCAGCCTCAGGGGCTCCTGGGCATCCTCACCCTGAGTGCAAAGGCAGCCTCAGGAGCCCCCCAGGGCGCTCTGGATCCAGGCTGCAGACACCCTAAAGCCAGCACTGAAAGGGACATGGATGGGGACTGCAGCTGGATCTTCCAGTGCTCACTGCTCCTGACTACTCTCTAAGTGAACCCAAACCTCATTGGCAGCACCTTGAGCACATTGACCTTGCTCGCCCATCCTGGAACGTGGTGTTCCCACATCCTGCACCAGCCCTTTGCAGGGAGTGACCAGCTCCCAGCTGCTCTGCTACCCTGGCCTTACTTTCTGTTTGCCAGCAATGAACTTAACGGATACACTCCTGAGAAACCTAGCACAACATTTGCTTCTCAGGAGCTCTTTGGCAAAAAGACTCCACTAGTCCCTTGTTTTGCACAGAGAAGGAGGTCCTGACAAAGCATGAGGCAGAGGCAGGGCTCTGGCATACGAATTCCTGAGCCGCAGGATTCCACCCATTGTTGTTCCTAGCTGCTTTGCTGATATTTTAGAGCCAGTTCTGGACAGGGGCTGCTGCTGACAGGGTAGGAAAATTTGGAGAAAAAAAGGTGCAGGAGACAACAAAAAAAAACAAGGGGGGAAACCCTTAGAAATACAGAGCTCAAGAGATGTCCTTGGAGATGGGTCAATAGAAAATGCCAGCAGCAGTGAGCAGAGCCCGAGGCTGCTCACTGCCACCCCAGGGGCTCCTCAGTCCCCTGCTGGTTTGTGTCTGATGCAGCCCTGCCTGGAAAGGGCTCCAGGCTCTGGTGTTCCCAGCTTGCTCCAGGCTACATTCTTAGCAGCACTGAAAGAAGAGGTGAAACAAAGAGCCATTTTCTGTGCTGCCTGCAAACTCTTCTCCTTCAGTTCCACTGCCAGAGATCATCCCTCTGTCAGCTTGGCACTGTGCCTGCTGCATCCTCATCCCTGTCCCTTGCATCAGCTCCTGCACATCATCAGCACTCGCTGTCCCACATCATGAACAGAGAGAGCTGTGTCAGAAGAGCAAGGAGTGCATTTTCTTGGCTGTGAGATGCAAAGCTGTGTTTCGTGTCAGGCACAAACAGGCGATGTGTGTATTTGTGAATGCAAAATGTGTGGACCCCAACAATGGGAGAGCTGTGAATTCTAATTATAACTGAGGAAAATAAAGCATGGAAAAAGACTTTTGAACCTATCTTTTGTTTGCAAATTAACCCTAGTTGATTTAGGAGCATTTGAATTAAAGTGTTATAGATGTTGCTTTTTGCTTGCATTTAATCCATAAAGAGTTCTGCAATAATAACCTTTTGAAGTATAATTTTAGAATATTACTTGTATCCTTGAAACTGTAGCTTTGGAATATATATAAAGGAAATATGCCTATCTCACACCTTATTGAAGCAGAGAAAAACAGTTTGAGAAAAAAAGATGAACATCACCTCAAGGATTTATGGTTTCGACCAAAGGGAAGCTGGACATCACTGTTATGAGATTTGGAGTCTCTGCAATTAAAAGGTGGACACACATCTGGGGAGCTGGACCCCACCAGATGAGATTCATCTTTCTTCTTTTGGAAACTGGACCGTCATCATCTGGGGATACTCCTTTGAGATACATCCTGAGAAATTAAAATCACAGTAGTGTATAGAATTGTGATGTAATAATTTCGAACAAAAATTGCTGATGAGTAAAAGATTGGAAATAGAAACTGCTGAAAAAAACTGATGAGTACCCCTATAAATACCTGTAATCCTCAATTATCAGTGTGCAGTTGGAGGGAAAACTTCCCCCACTGTACCCAGCGCTGTATTGCTCATACTTTGCCATATCAAATAATAAATTGATTGCTGCTTGAATATTGGCCTAGTCAAGCTTCTGATTCATAACACTGTTAGCTGTGCTCTTCTATGGGCTGGCCATGGCACTTGGTAATTAATATGCTGTCATGCTGTGAACTGAATTCACACCTTACAGGGCTGTGTTTACTGGGCCTGGTGGATCAGTGCCCACTTCCTTCCTCTGCTCCTCCTCACTCCAGGACTGTAGGAGACCAGCATGGGGTCAAAGACCCTGCAGTATCATTATTCTCTAGTAATGCTCAGAGGTCTTCTAAGGGCTGTGTAATGCACAGCATCTGGGTGTGGGGCATGTGCTAAGGAGAAAGAAAGAGTCTGTGAGAAAGCTGAGCTGCTCTTACATGGGACTGCAAAAATGACAGGAACTTTTTGGCATATAAAGCTTTCCTTCCAGGTCAGGGACCAGGGAAGGCCTAATCAGCTGTGGCCCCACAAAGCAAGTCTGTGCTAACTCCCAGCACCAAGTGCAGGGGTGTGGGGCAGGGCTCCTGCAACAACAGCACAGCTCTGTGGAAGAGCCCAGCCTTGCATCTGGGTTCCTGCCTGCTTCCCCTTTAGAGACAGCTGTGGCCCTAGGATTTGTGTCTGAGGGAGACACATCCTTGGACCTCCTGATCTTTCCCAAGTGGCCAAATGGGGATGCACCAGCAGCACTGCTGGGAAGGTGCTGGCTCAGTGGCTGTTTTTGAGACTGTGCCCCCCATATCAGCTTTATGTGTGTGGGGGGGGGTGCTGTGGTGGGTGTGGTTACACACTCACTGGCCTTGGCAGAGCACAAGTCGGAACCTTGGAAGGTTCCAGCTGCTGTAAGGCTCAGGAGGCAGAGCTGGTGCTAGGCACAGTGTGGCACTGTGCTGAGGGAAAGGTGAAAACAGTTAATAATCCACCCTCAGCTAATCACTGAGGGCTGATGGGAGGCACAGGCTTGGTGGAGCTGCTTTGTACAGGCCAAGGTGCTTATCAGCTGTGCAGTGTCCCCAGCAGCCCCTGGCAATGCTGGTGCAGCTGAAGGACGGGCTTGATGGGTCTGGTGCAGCCCCACAACCTCAGACACTGCGGCTCCACCGTGCAAAGCAGCATGGCTGAGCTGGTTGTTGATCAGGTAAGGGCTCAAATATATTTTCTGCAACTTGCTCCAGCACAGTTCAGCCTGGAAAAAAGGCATTTTTCCAAGTGTAGGGGAGTCAAGCCCCAATAAATGTCAGCTGAGCCCTGGTGCTGGCTCCCCTGCATGAAGCCTCAGTGAGGCACTAGGGCCTCCTGTCAGCAGGAGGGGAAGGGAGATCAGAGTTGTTGGAAGAATACGTGACTGAAGGCTGAGCACAGGGTTGGTGGTGCTTTGCGTGGCTCTTGCATGACATCCAGGCTGGCTGTGGCAGTGTAAGCTAACCTTTTGTTTTGCATCAGGCTTCATGCCAGAGCCAGCCCCTTTCCAGCCTTTGGGGTGATTACAGCTGTTGCTCTATATTTCTCTCCCTCCTTTTTTTTCCAACAGCTATTCTACTCCAGCACCATAGGCAGGCAGTGATGGCTGCCTGTAGCTAACAAGACAAACTGAGATCTGCCTGCAGAGCCATGGTAAGGTGTCTCTGGGCTTGTGAGACAGGCCAGGACAACACAAACTGAGGCCATAGCCATGCTGTGCTTTCAGTTGAGCCTGTGGTGGAGCTGCTATGCTTGTAGTCAGCATCCAGATGGGGCAGGTGACATATCTGTCTTAGCTGGGACAGAAACAGAAGTACAGCCCTTGCACAGCATCCTTCTGCAAGGCTGTGCTAAGCTCAGGGGCCTGTAAACTGGCCCTTAAGACCTAGGTCTCCACTCCTTGCCCAGATCCCCAGCCTCAGGGAGAAGGACTTGGGTTTAGGAGCCACGGCTTTTTCTTCCATCAGACTCCATTAAGAAAAAGTCAAGTTAAGCAGTTCATTGACATTTAAAATACTGTACAGTGTGTAAAACCAAATATCCCCCTCCCCACAACAATCCCGTGCTCTCAGCAGATGCTCTGGTGAAGAATCCCACTTTTGGCACTGTTTGCCTTCTCTTTTCTCCTTCTTCTTTATGGGATCCATCTCAAAACAGCTCCAGACCTGCACTGTTTCATTAGCAGCTGCTGAGGCCACTGTTGTACCATCAGGACTCATGGTCAGGTTCAAGATTCTATCAGTATGACCTGAGGAGGAGAAGGAATGTGCAATCCGGGATGAGCTGATCAGCACATGCACATTTACTCCTGTATGCTCCCATGAGCCCTGCCAGCTTGCATAGCTGTCCCCCCAGTGGCTGTGGCAGCGTGATTTCAGACCCCAAGCACACACTTGGATCAGTGGTATCTCTTGCACAGCCCCGTGGGCATGCTTTACTCCTAGCAGCATGGCCCCGGATACTGTCCTGTATCAGTGATGCTGCAGGCTCAAACCAAGGAGTGCAGCTGTCTTCAGCCTCTAACAGCCCCCCCACACCCAGGCCCTGTCCACCTACCTTGCAGCTCTGCAACCTTGGTCATTGTTGGATAGTTCCATATAATCAGCTCATTCTGTGCAAAGCCATGGGCTGAAATGAGCTCCTTGTAGTTTGTTGACCATAGGATAGAAGAGACCTGCACAGAGGCAGTAACACAGGTGAGACGAGGTCCTTGCGCTGATGCTCACCACTCGGAGGTGAGCATGGTCCCCCTCCTTCCCTGTGCCTTTGGGCCTGAGGAGCCAGCAGCTCTGTGGAGGTGTGCTGCCAGAAGGTGTTTGTCTCCAAGCTGATGTTCATATCTCACCTGGGAACGGGTATCAACAGCACTGAGGCAGGCGCCAGAACACACGTTCCAGATGCAGATATGTCTGTCTCTAGTGCCACCTCCAGTGGCTAGAACATTCATCTGGCATGGGCACCACGCCAGGCCTGAGCGAGGAGAGTTCATTTTAAAACATACAAGAGGCAACCTGCACCCAGCCAGTGCTGCATCCCTGCCTTGCACACACATATCCGCCCGTGGCAGCTCTGTGCTCACCTTGACAGCGCCCTGGTGCTGAGTGAAGGTCTGTACAGGAGCAAAGTCTCCACCCCCACCTTGGGTGCATGGCCAGACGTTCGCCAGACTGTCACTGCCACCACTGGCCAGGTAGTGGCCATCCAGAGACCATTTGAGTCCGCACACCTCCTCTGTGTGGCCAGCAAGGGTGGCCACGTGATGCTCAGCCACTCGGACATCGTGGTGATGGATCTGCCCAGTCCGTGCACCACTGCAGAGAGAAGAGAAGGCTTACAGAGTCAGGCTGCACATTTTCACCCAAATCCATTTTTGTTGTTGCAAGACTGCTATACCTGCCACTGGGTTTCAACCAGTGTTACCAGCAACACAGGTCTGTTGGTGTGAGTGAAACACCCACACAAGCTCTTTACAACTTCAGCACAAATTGCAATACAGGAAAGAGGCCTTCTCCTCACAGCCCCAACAGATAAGGCTAAATAAGAATCCCAAGCCAGGACAAACTTCTCTCTGCCATCCCTAACCCATGCCACACGTAGATTGAGGGATAGGAGTTTGCAACAACTGGAAACTGCCCTTGACCCACTGCTTTACCTGCAGAGGATGCAGCTTTCCAGCTGAGGGTTCCCACACAGCCACAATGGCTGGTCATGGTTCGGAGACATTTCTGTTGCTCAACGTCCCATAGCTGGAGAGGCAAAGCAAAAAGTTCTTCAGAAGAAACCCAATCCTGTTTCTATGCCCTAGGAACCTCACTGCACAGGCTCTCTCAGCTTACTCAGTAAGGGAACAGAGAAAATGTGTATCTCATGACTATAGCACAGAAGGTTACGCTACTTATCAGAAAACCCCCAAACCAAACCCTGCCTTGCACACTGGGCAGTTCCACCCCACACCAGGGAAGACAAGTCAGGTGCATGGCATCCTTCCTCTGCCAGCCAAGGCCCCACAGTTCTGTCAATCCCTAGAAAACACCTCTAGTTTTAGTCCTGCATTCACCTGAACCTCAGCACTACTTGTGCCAACAGCAAGATAGTCTCCATCTTTAATCCATGACACAGAGGAAATGTAAGGATACGGATGCTCCGTCTGCAGCAGGGGGATAATCTCCCTAGTACCGTAATTCCACAGATAAACAGCGTTGTCCAGAGCCACTGCAAGGAAGTTCTGGGAGCTCCAGTCTACGAGATTCAGATCTACAATTTGAAAGAGCAATGCAGGTCACACCATGCTTGGCTAGAGAGCCCTGCCCTTCACCCGTGCTGATACAGCAGGTGTGGGTGCACATGTGCACACACACACGTACAGGTGAGGGGCAGCCTTCTGAGTGTCACTATGCCCAGCTGCTGGGGCCAGGTACCCTGCTCCAAGGCACCTACACAGTGCCCTAGACCACTGTCCCTGTAAGGCCACACAGGGACACTCCAGAAGTGGTCTGTGCTAGCCTGGGTACACAAAATAATACAGACAGCCCAGTCACACTGTCCTAGGAACAGCAATCCAATGCAGAATGTTCTGGATGCCCAGCACTCAACCCTGTAGCCTACTTACAGTAGTCATTGAACATCTCTGGTGCATCCAAGACCCAGTCTGGCTTTGAGGGAATATATCTGCTCTTCTTCCTGCTGGATCCAGGTGCCATTTTCTGACTGTAGAGCACTTTCAGGTTATTCTGATAGCCTGTGTGCAGGGGAACAGGTTTGTTAACCTGAGTTAGTTTCCTCCCAGCTGAGTGCTGCTCACCCAACTAGGAATCCCTTGGAGTGAAAATAAAGTCCTAAGAGAAACACTCACAACTCTGCCGTGCACGAAAATCACTGGCAGAATGAACTGCTGAACAGGGGTGAGCTACAATTTGCTCATTCATGGAAACAAATTTAACAAACACTTGGGTTTTTGAATCCCATTATATTTAGTTGCAGTTTAAGCTAGAAAATGCACAGCAGAGACTTTGATGCTCTTACAGACTTCATGAAGGCTTGGAACCTGTAGTGCGGGTGACTGTCACCGACATCTTTTCATAAAAATCCTTTCTTTAGGATTTTTCTCCCTTCTGAGAAGCTGTGGCCTCAGCAACAAAATGTAAACAATGGTTATCTGCTGCTGTGGAATGCAACAGGTGGATGCGTGATTGGTCTTGGGTGAATGTTTGGATTTACTGACCACTCAGAGCAGAGCTGGGTCTCACTCTCTGTTGAGACACAGAAATTTGTTTATTTATTCTTTTTCTATTCTTAGCTTAGCTAGCTTCTGAGAACTTTCCTTCTATTTCTTTTAGTATAGTAATAATGTAATATATATCATAAAATAATAAATCAAGCCTTCTGAACATGAGGTCAGGTTCTCATTTCTCTCTCCACCCTGAAGACCCTTGCAAGCCCTGTAACAGGTGACCAACTGGCAGTCATAGCAACTCTCCTAAATAAATTCACTGTAACTGTTATGCCCTCCCTCGACCTCAGGAACCATAAGAAAGGAGACTCCAGCCTGTACAGCTCTCAGAAACCAGTTGATTTCTCCTGTGACCACACACAGAGCCTCTGTGTTGCTGTTCCCCTAACCTGATCTCTCCTGCTGATTCAGCTCACAACGACTCTGTATCATACCTTCTGGAGCATTCTGTGGTTTTCCACTGAGGTGGAGGATCTTTGCCTCTTCTACATCAAAACCATTCAGATTCACTGCCCAGGCTTTCTGTTGCTCCTACAGAGACAAATCACCCTCAGTGCAATGCATTTAAAACAATTCCCACACTGCAATTTAAACAGACACCTAAGTCCCCTTCTCTTAGAATCTGAAGATGTTTGACTGTGCTGCAAGGGTCAGTCACACAGAGGCAGGTCAAAGCAGTTTTCCCTCAGACTTACATGCATCGTCCTGCTCACATTTTCACACAATGGCAAACTCAGTGTCATTGCCAGTGGGAAAAGCCACAGCCACAAAGCGACCAAATGCTTCATAAACAGATTTCAGAACACAGTGTAAAACATTCCAGAAGTGTTCCCTGTGGAGACATTGTCCTAGAATAGCTACCACCAGCAGTTTCACTTTGCATAGGCTCACAGCTTTGTGTTTTTGTTGCCTGCTACGTTTTAAAGCCTCATTAGTCAAAAGCTAAATTTTGCTACCAGAAGCAGCATAGGCTTAGAGTGCATGGCAGTCTCTACAGCTTCAATCTCATCCTAGGCTCCTGAAGCCCAGAGCTGCAAGTAGTGATGGCTGGGACTTGTCAGTCCCACGTGCCCACTTGATAGAGTAAAGGGGAAGGAAGGAGTAGCGGTTGTGAAGTAATTGTAACTTAGCAACATGCTCACCTTCTTGGTAGGGGAATCCTCATCAGGGTCATTCTCTTTGGTTAGGAGGAAATTTGCCATCTCCATCTGCATAGTGCTGCGTTTGGGAATGTAGCGATCCCCCCCAGCCTTTGTGGGGGTGCTTTGAATTTTGGATCCAGATTTACCTGCATTCACATATGCAAATATTGTCTTACAGCTATTTAACAGCCTGTATTAGAGCTTTCACGGGAGCAAACCCAACACTCCTCCACATCACACCCACCAGACAAGTAGGACTCTGAGGTCTCATGCCACCCAGTCACAACTAACTTATATTTTCCTCCCTGCCACCAAGTTGGTTAGGGACAGTGTGGTGCAACACCTTGGGTCTAGTGCAACAATTCCAGAGTCCAGAGATAAGGGGAAGATACTAAAACGCTCACAAGATGTAAAGCTGTCAGCTAACAGTCCTGCCCACACTCATCCTAGCATACAACTGTGCCAGCAAGGCACAGCTGGGCAAACAGCAGCTCGCCAGCCCCAGTGCTAAGAGCTCTGCCCCTAATGCTGGCAAGGAGGTGGGTGGCTGTCAGGAGCACAGCTCACCTCCTCCTGCCTCAGCAGCAGTCAGTAGGGCAGCGTGGCAGGGAGCCCAGAGCCCCATGGCTACAGACAAGCATTCTGGGCGAGGCTCCCGCACTCAACCTCTGTTGCTGGGGGCCGGCGCTCACCGGGTGTCTTGGACAGCATCTTGCTGGAGCTGTGGGAGCAATTGGCCGGCTTCATGGGCGACACGCCGATGGGACTGGGCCCGGGGCCACTCTCCTTGGCCTTGCGCTGCCATCGCGCAGGCAGCGCATTCGGGATCAGCGTGTCCAGCTTCAGCAGCCCGCGCAGGTCCGCCTCGAACAGGAACTGCGCCATGGTCCTGTGGGTGGGTGGCGTTAGCCGTACCCACCGGCCGGGCTGAGCCTACTCTGACAGGCCCCGCCGGCCTCCCCATCACCGGACCGTGCAAGCGCTCCAGCCGCTCCTCCCCACCAACGGACACCCCTCACTCTCCCCAACCACTACTCGGGACACTCCATCAGCCTATACACCCTCCCTTCACTCCTTGGGGGTCCTTGATCAGCCGGCACCCCTTCCAGCCACTCTTTGGGGCTTCCTCCGATAAGCGACATTCTCCCTTCCCCTGCCTTTCAAGGGCAATCTCGTCCCTGCTCTTTATCCTCCCCACCGTGCTTTGCCTCTGCCCTGTGCCCCTGGGGCTGCTCTTGGCCAGGCAGCCTCAGTGGGAGCCAGCACTGGCTGCAGCCCCAGCGGGCCCCCCAGGACAAGGCCCAGCAATTAGGAGGCCAATGAAAGCTCTGGGCAGCAGCAGAACCCTCAGCAGAGTTCTTTGGACAATCATGGACTGGCCACACCTACACTGCAGCCTCACTGGGAATGTTTCCTATGTACAGTAGACTTTCAAAAGAAGCTGTTTGAGAGAAAGGTGAACTAAACACTCACTGTCTTCAAGTAAGTCCAAATTTGGACAGAGCGTAAGATGAAGATCATCTCCAAAACAAGCAGGCCTGCCAGGAACCCCAGCCAGCAGCCTGTTCCCTGACAGAAACCCCTTCCAAGGCCCTTCTGGGCATCAGGAACATGTGCTGTGGTTCCAGCTGCACCTGTGGGAGCAATGGGGAGCGTCAGCCCGTGCTGTGCTGCACTGCTGAGCTGGCAGCACGGTGGATGCGGGCAGGACATTCTCGGTTTCCCCCAGAGCTGGGGCCTGCAGGCACCTTGCTGCCCCTTGGCACAGGCTGTGCCACCCAACAAAGCCCAGCAGGCTGGGAGGAGAGCCCGGGTGCAGCAGGAAGCTGAGAGAAGGCCCTGCTCTAGAACTGAGGGAGTTCCACCAGAAGCAAACAAAGATGGTAACTTAAAGACATTCCCACTGTGCTCAAAGTTTGTCTGAGAAGACTAAGACGTTAGCTTGTCAAAAATCCCAGGAAATATCTGGGAAATGGTTTTATGTATGTTGGTTGTGACCAGATAAAAAGCTCCTGTGGGAAAAGAGCCTCTGCAGCAGGCTGGCGGGCTGAAGGGGTCTTTTTTCTTCCTAAAATAAAGATTACCACTGAAATGCAATTTTATTTTTTATTGTATAAGGGGAAAATATTTTCCAGACCTCTAAAACCAGTTTCAAAAATACAGATGTCTTGTGGAAAAAGGAATGAAACATATGGGGATTTCTCTATACAAGAGATATTTCTAAATATTTTTAAAAATGAAAAGTGAAGACAAAATTAGGTCATATTTTTGGATTCTAAAACTACTTAGAAAAATCTTTAACTACTATAGGAATTGGGAAGAAATATTTGGGGGTGTCTGTCTACAGAAAAAATATTTTGAAATATTTCTACAAATTTCTAATATCGAAAAGTGAAAAACTAAGCAAATGGGGTTGCTTTTTCTCAGGAGCCCCATGCTGCTGCCTGCCCCCTGGGCTCCCCCAGCCCTGGGGACCCCGCTGCTGGTCACAGCAGCCCCTGCCTGGCTCCTGCCTGCCCACACCGTGGGCATCCACGGCTGCTCCTGGCCATGGAGCTCAGCCAGTGCTGCTGCCCGCTGGGTTTTGCTGCTGCTGCCACCCAGACACTGGGGTGACGGCACCTTCCCTGTAGTGCAACTAAAGAAAGGGCCATCACCCAGACAGGCAGAGAGCGGGGATAACTTCAGTGTTGTTTAGAGGGCAGGACCAGGGGGTTCAGGGGCACAGGAAGGGACATGTTGGTCTCAGGAGGGGCTGGAGGGTGCTGGGCTGCTCCTGGGGTCTATAGAAGAAGTCGGGACGGGTCAGAGGAGGATCAAAAAAGAGGTGGAAGTAGCTTGGGGATATACATGGGGAGAGGAGGTGGCAGTGGCATCTCCAGGAGAATAGGAGATTTCCTTGACAATGGCTGTTCTGGAGTCTTCTTCTCAGAACTCTTGACAGGGCTACCCAGGCTCTTCTAACTGCTGGATGAGCTGCTCTTGCTGTTTGGGTGTGAGGTGCAGCCACCATCTTACAACTCCTGTCCAGAGGTGGAACTGTGGAAAGAGGAGGTGTTGAGGCCCCAGCTGCCAGTGGCACAAAGGGAGCCTCTTGCACAGCAGGGCCCAGAGCTGGCAAGGTTCCCCAGCACAGCTGGAGCTGCTGGCACAGCTTGGCCCAGCTGCACAGCTGTCCCTCAAGGCCCCGGCCAGCAGGGCACGGCTCTGGGTAGGCTCCCTGGCCAGGAGTGGGCCCCAGAGCGCCTCTGCCTTTCAAGGGCAATGTCGTCCCTGCTCTTTCTCCTCCCCACCGTGCTTTGCCTCCGCCCTGTGCCCCTGGGGCTGCTCTTGGCCAGGCAGCCTCAGTGGGAGCCAGCACTGGCTGCAGCCCCAGCGGGCCCCCCAGGACAAGGCCCAGCAATTAGGAGGCCAATGAAAGCTCTGGGCAGCAGCAGAACCCTCAGCAGAGTTCTTTGGACAATCATGGACTGGCCACACCTACACTGCAGCCTCACTGGGAATGTTTCCTATGTACAGTAGACTTTCAAAAGAAGCTGTTTGAGGGAAAGGTGAACTAAACACTCACTGTCTTCAAGTAAGTCCAAATTTGGACAGAGCGTAAGATGAAGATCATCTCCAAAACAAGCAGGCCTGCCAGGAACCCCAGCCAGCAGCCTGTTCCCTGACAGAAACCCCTTCCAAGGCCCTTCTGGGCATCAGGAACATGTGCTGTGGTTCCAGCTGCACCTGTGGGAGCAATGGGGAGCGTCAGCCCGTGCTGTGCTGCACTGCTGAGCTGGCAGCACGGTGGATGCGGGCAGGACATTCTCGGTTTCCCCCAGAGCTGGGGCCTGCAGGCACCTTGCTGCCCCTTGGCACAGGCTGTGCCACCCAACAAAGCCCAGCAGGCTGGGAGGAGAGCCCGGGTGCAGCAGGAAGCTGAGAGAAGGCCCTGCTCTAGAACTGAGGGAGTTCCACCAGAAGCAAACAAAGATGGTAACTTAAAGACATTCCCACTGTGCTCAAAGTTTGTCTGAGAAGACTAAGACGTTAGCTTGTCAAAAATCCCAGGAAATATCTGGGAAATGGTTTTATGTATGTTGGTTGTGACCAGATAAAAAGCTCCTGTGGGAAAAGAGCCTCTGCAGCAGGCTGGCGGGCTGAAGGGGTCTTTTTTCTTCCTAAAATAAAGATTACCACTGAAATGCAATTTTATTTTTTATTGTATAAGGGGAAAATATTTTCCAGACCTCTAAAACCAGTTTCAAAAATACAGATGTCTTGTGGAAAAAGGAATGAAACATATGGGGATTTCTCTATACAAGAGATATTTCTAAATATTTTTAAAAACGAAAAGTGAAGACAAAATTAGGTCATATTTTTGGATTCTAAAACTACTTAGAAAAATCTTTAACTACTATAGGAATTGGGAAGAAATATTTGGGGGTGTCTGTCTACAGAAAAAATATTTTGAAATATTTCTACAAATTTCTAATATCGAAAAGTGAAAAACTAAGCAAATGGGGTTGCTTTTTCTCAGGAGCCCCATGCTGCTGCCTGCCCCCTGGGCTCCCCCAGCCCTGGGGACCCCGCTGCTGGTCACAGCAGCCCCTGCCTGGCTCCTGCCTGCCCACACCGTGGGCATCCACGGCTGCTCCTGGCCATGGAGCTCAGCCAGTGCTGCTGCCCGCTGGGTTTTGCTGCTGCTGCCACCCAGACACTGGGGTGACGGCACCTTCCCTGTAGTGCAACTAAAGAAAGGGCCATCACCCAGACAGGCAGAGAGCGGGGATAACTTCAGTGTTGTTTAGAGGGCAGGACCAGGGGGTTCAGGGGCACAGGAAGGGACATGTTGGTCTCAGGAGGGGCTGGAGGGTGCTGGGCTGCTCCTGGGGTCTATAGAAGAAGTCGGGACGGATCAGAGGAGGATCAAAAAAGAGGTGGAAGTAGCTTGGGGATATACATGGGGAGAGGAGGTGGCAGTGGCATCTCCAGGAGAATAGGAGATTTCCTTGACAATGGCTGTTCTGGAGTCTTCTTCTCAGAACTCTTGACAGGGCTACCCAGGCTCTTCTAACTGCTGGATGAGCTGCTCTTGCTGTTTGGGTGTGAGGTGCAGCCACCATCTTACAACTCCTGTCCAGAGGTGGAACTGTGGAAAGAGGAGGTGTTGAGGCCCCAGCTGCCAGTGGCACAAAGGGAGCCTCTTGCACAGCAGGGCCCAGAGCTGGCAAGGTTCCCCAGCACAGCTGGAGCTGCTGGCACAGCTTGGCCCAGCTGCACAGCTGTCCCTCAAGGCCCCGGCCAGCAGGGCACGGCTCTGGGTAGGCTCCCTGGCCAGGAGTGGGCCCCAGAGCGCCTCTGCCTTTCAAGGGCAATGTCGTCCCTGCTCTTTCTCCTCCCCACCGTGCTTTGCCTCCGCCCTGTGCCCCTGGGGCTGCTCTTGGCCAGGCAGCCTCAGTGGGAGCCAGCACTGGCTGCAGCCCCAGCGGGCCCCCCAGGACAAGGCCCAGCAATTAGGAGGCCAATGAAAGCTCTGGGCAGCAGCAGAACCCTCAGCAGAGTTCTTTGGACAATCATGGACTGGCCACACCTACACTGCAGCCTCACTGGGAATGTTTCCTATGTACAGTAGACTTTCAAAAGAAGCTGTTTGAGGGAAAGGTGAACTAAACACTCACTGTCTTCAAGTAAGTCCAAATTTGGACAGAGCGTAAGATGAAGATCATCTCCAAAACAAGCAGGCCTGCCAGGAACCCCAGCCAGCAGCCTGTTCCCTGACAGAAACCCCTTCCAAGGCCCTTCTGGGCATCAGGAACATGTGCTGTGGTTCCAGCTGCACCTGTGGGAGCAATGGGGAGCGTCAGCCCGTGCTGTGCTGCACTGCTGAGCTGGCAGCACGGTGGATGCGGGCAGGACATTCTCGGTTTCCCCCAGAGCTGGGGCCTGCAGGCACCTTGCTGCCCCTTGGCACAGGCTGTGCCACCCAACCAAGCCCAGCAGGCTGGGAGGAGAGCCCGGGTGCAGCAGGAAGCTGAGAGAAGGCCCTGCTCTAGAACTGAGGGAGTTCCACCAGAAGCAAACAAAGATGGTAACTTAAAGACATTCCCACTGTGCTCAAAGTTTGTCTGAGAAGACTAAGACGTTAGCTTGTCAAAAATCCCAGGAAATATCTGGGAAATGGTTTTATGTATGTTGGTTGTGACCAGATAAAAAGCTCCTGTGGGAAAAGAGCCTCTGCAGCAGGCTGGCGGGCTGAAGGGGTCTTTTTTCTTCCTAAAATAAAGATTACCACTGAAATGCAATTTTATTTTTTATTGTATAAGGGGAAAATATTTTCCAGACCTCTAAAACCAGTTTCAAAAATACAGATGTCTTGTGGAAAAAGGAATGAAACATATGGGGATTTCTCTATACAAGAGATATTTCTAAATATTT
Organism: Melozone crissalis; assembly: GCF_028551555.1. Classification (NCBI taxonomy): domain Eukaryota; kingdom Metazoa; phylum Chordata; class Aves; order Passeriformes; family Passerellidae; genus Melozone; species Melozone crissalis. The sequence goes on from NW_026535912.1 coordinate 706,130, forward strand.
TTAAAAACGAAAAGTGAAGACAAAATTAGGTCATATTTTTGGATTCTAAAACTACTTAGAAAAATCTTTAACTACTATAGGAATTGGGAAGAAATATTTGGGGGTGTCTGTCTACAGAAAAAATATTTTGAAATATTTCTACAAATTTCTAATATCGAAAAGTGAAAAACTAAGCAAATGGGGTTGCTTTTTCTCAGGAGCCCCATGCTGCTGCCTGCCCCCTGGGCTCCCCCAGCCCTGGGGACCCCGCTGCTGGTCACAGCAGCCCCTGCCTGGCTCCTGCCTGCCCACACCGTGGGCATCCACGGCTGCTCCTGGCCATGGAGCTCAGCCAGTGCTGCTGCCCGCTGGGTTTTGCTGCTGCTGCCACCCAGACACTGGGGTGACGGCACCTTCCCTGTAGTGCAACTAAAGAAAGGGCCATCACCCAGACAGGCAGAGAGCGGGGATAACTTCAGTGTTGTTTAGAGGGCAGGACCAGGGGGTTCAGGGGCACAGGAAGGGACATGTTGGTCTCAGGAGGGGCTGGAGGGTGCTGGGCTGCTCCTGGGGTCTATAGAAGAAGTCGGGACGGGTCAGAGGAGGATCAAAAAAGAGGTGGAAGTAGCTTGGGGATATACATGGGGAGAGGAGGTGGCAGTGGCATCTCCAGGAGAATAGGAGATTTCCTTGACAATGGCTGTTCTGGAGTCTTCTTCTCAGAACTCTTGACAGGGCTACCCAGGCTCTTCTAACTGCTGGATGAGCTGCTCTTGCTGTTTGGGTGTGAGGTGCAGCCACCATCTTACAACTCCTGTCCAGAGGTGGAACTGTGGAAAGAGGAGGTGTTGAGGCCCCAGCTGCCAGTGGCACAAAGGGAGCCTCTTGCACAGCAGGGCCCAGAGCTGGCAAGGTTCCCCAGCACAGCTGGAGCTGCTGGCACAGCTTGGCCCAGCTGCACAGCTGTCCCTCAAGGCCCCGGCCAGCAGGGCACGGCTCTGGGTAGGCTCCCTGGCCAGGAGTGGGCCCCAGAGCGCCTCTGCCTTTCAAGGGCAATGTCGTCCCTGCTCTTTCTCCTCCCCACCGTGCTTTGCCTCCGCCCTGTGCCCCTGGGGCTGCTCTTGGCCAGGCAGCCTCAGTGGGAGCCAGCACTGGCTGCAGCCCCAGCGGGCCCCCCAGGACAAGGCCCAGCAATTAGGAGGCCAATGAAAGCTCTGGGCAGCAGCAGAACCCTCAGCAGAGTTCTTTGGACAATCATGGACTGGCCACACCTACACTGCAGCCTCACTGGGAATGTTTCCTATGTACAGTAGACTTTCAAAAGAAGCTGTTTGAGGGAAAGGTGAACTAAACACTCGCCCTTTTCTCTTCCAGCAAGTCCAAATTCAGATAGAGCATAAGATGAAGATCGTCTCCAAAACAAGCAGGCCTGCCAGGAACCCCAGCCAGCAGCCTCTTCCCTGACAGAAACCCCTTCCAAGGCCCTTCTGGGCATCAGGAACATGTGCTGTGGTTCCAGCTGCACCTGTGGGAGCAATGGGGAGCGTCAGCCCGTGCTGTGCTGGACTGCTGAGCTGGCGGCACGGTGGATGCGGGCAGGACATTCTTGATTTCCTCCAGAGCTGGGGCCTGCAGGCACGTTGGCGCCCCTTGGCACAGGCTGTGCCACCCAACAGAGCCCAGCAGGCCGGGAGGAGAGCCTGGGGGCTGTGCAGCTTCTTGGGCAGTCGCTGCTTGGAGGGACGCCGGCCAAAACCATCCCTGAGCAGCCACTGCCAGCCCTGGCCCTCCCTGCCCCGTGACAGCTCCCCCAGCCCCAGGGTACAGAGTCAGGCCCTGTCAGGACCCAGCGCAGCCCCTGCCCAGTCGGGAGCCAAGGCTGGCTCTGGCCCTGGGCTCGCGGCAGGGCTCTCGCTCGGGGCTGCTCCTGTGCCTTGGGCCTCTGGGCACTCAGGGCCAGCCCCAGAGCAGCTGCAGCAGGAGGGACGAGTGCACGAGTCCCCTTTCCCCGGGGCTCTGAACGAGCTCCAGAGGCCTCAAGGACTCCAGAGGCGCCTCCAGCTTTGGCTGCTGCTGGGCCGTGCAAGGGCAGGCCCTGGGGGAACAGCTGAAGCCACTCAGCCCTGCACAGGGCTGAGCCCTTCTCAGCCCTGCTGAACCTGGCACAGCAATTACCTTCTGAGCCTATGCCTGTGCCCATGCCTGTGTTTGGCTTGGCCTTCCTTCTGGCAGGAGCGGCTCCCAATCGGCCTCTGCTTCATTGGGGAAACACCTCCTTCTGTCCTGAATTTTGGCCCATCGCTTGAGAAACAAAAAGTACACTTCAACAGATGGAGAAATTCTCCATTTCTTTAATGGCATGTTCAGGATGTCATGCTTATGCAAAATCGGATAAAATCAACAAATCATCTGGTCTTTTTCAGCTGGGCTAGGGCCCACCCTCCTCCAAACAGCTGCCAGTGCTGAGCAGAAGTTGTGAGTGGATCGTGCAGGGCGAGGGCACACACAGCCATGGCTCTGTCCTGGCACCTGCAGCGATGCCCCCTGGCCGAGCTTTGGGATCTGAGCTGGCAGCTCTCCCAGGGGAAAAGCCTTGGCCTACCCTCACCATCTCCCAGAGGCTCAATCCTGAATGTGGGCTGGGAAGCCAGATCACCTTTGCCAACAGGCTCAGCTGCAAAGAAAGGCAGGACACAACAGGTCCAGTGGCACTGCTGAAGATTCTCCTTCAGGCCCGAGTGGCAGTGAGGGCACCTGGGTGATTGGTGCCTTCCAAGGCACTCCCTTGGCTCTGCCTTCCACTCAGGAGCAGGGCCAGGGGCACCTTGTGCCTGCAGTGGCCCCACACTGGGATTGAAGGAGCCCCTTGCGGGGCAGTCGGGGGCAGAAAGGACTCTCTGGAGCTGCCAGCACCTCCAAACCCAGCCCCAGGCAGGGCCAGGGCTTGGCAGAGGCAGCAGGAGCAGCTCAGGCTCCCTCGGGGCAGGAAATGAGCTGAGAAAGGGTCAGCCCCGGGACACAGCCCTGGGCCCAGCCACTTCCCTCTCTGCTCTTCTCTGTGGCTGTACAGAGCACACAGAAGGCCACAGTGGCATTGCACACGGGAGGAGGATGGACAGATAAATGCTCCTTCTTCCCACTGACAGTGATCCTGTGGGATCCCTCAGGGCTCCAGAAGGGATCAGGGCAAGGTTTCCAGAACTGATCAACCTTCAGAGAAACTTAAGGGAACTGGCTCATGAGTGAGCTCTTGCCCCACTGACACAGATTATTCTGTCAGGAAAGGTACATTCAGACCTTGTCTTCAACATCTGGCAAGGTCTTTAAAGCACCATTCACCAGCATTTCCAAGTAATCCAAGTCATGTGCTAGTCGAGAAGGGAGCACAGATCCTATCGAACCATTGCCATGGTGTGCTGGGATCCCCTTCTGCCATGGGGAATTGGGCAATGCAAGGGGGTGGGGTAAGGCTGTGGGAGCCCGTGCCTCCTGGTCACTCTCCACGCTCTTTGCAGGTCCTGTGCAACATGCCTGGAGGGGCAGCTGGAGCAGCCCAGGGCCCTGGGGCTCTCTCCCTCCCACACAGGAAACCCTCACTAAATGCTTGGGGAAAGATGCAGTGCCACAGCTGTCACTCCCAACCTCCGTACCTCCCTCCTGCTTGCCCACCTGCCCATGGAACAGCTCCCACAGCACACGAGCACATAGCCAGGCCCTCTCAGGACACACTGGAGCCTTGCTCTCCCCCTCTGCCCTTTCCCCACCATGGGCACCCCGTGCAGCCGCTCCCAGGTTTCGGGACATGTCTCCCACAGAGGGAGCCCAGCAGGACAGCTCAGTACCCGAGTGCCCTGAGCCTGCTCGGGACAATTCCTCTGGGCTGTGCCCGTCTTGTCCGGGCTGTGCCCGCAGTGCCAAGCAGCAGAGAGGGCAGCTCAAGCCTCAGCAGGGCTCAGGCCCAGAGGCACAGCAATTACCTCCTGTGACTGTGCCTGGCATCGCCTCCCTTCCTGCAGGAAATACCACCTTCCATAGAGCCCCTCTGTCCATCCCTTGAGAAAGGAAGAGGCACAGCTGGATCAGATGGAATCATTGCACATCCAGGAAGTGGCCTCTTCAGGAGGCAATACTTCTCCAAAACATGGATAAGGATCGGTAAAATCCTGATACCCCCTGGCCTTTGGGGCTAGCTCTGGCCCTCCCTCCTCCAAGCAGCCACACCTCAGGATGTTACTGGGGACCGGGAAAATGCAGGGGATCCCTGCTGAGTTTGGGCTGCACGGCAGCTGATGCCCCATGCCTTCCTGCAGAGGCTGGGGAGAAGCTGCAGCCAGGCCAGCCTGGGAAACAGCCCTGCAGGGCATGGAAGCAGCAGCGGGGCAGCGAGGCCGCCATGGATCCCTTCCCGCTGTTCCGGGCACGGCGTGTCCAGATGTGCAGCCAGAGCCCTCGGCTGCTGAGCCCCAGGACAAGGCTGAGGGAAATGCTCTCACCATTCCCTTTCAGCAGTTCTGTCACCATTTGTTTCAAGATGTTGTTCGGCTCATGGGGTTTCTTGTGTCCTGGGGCTTTGTTCTTCCCTCTCAGAGGACCTTAACGGAAAGTAGTTCCATTTCCTAGGAATGGATGCCACAGAAGCAGGGCTCAGCCTGTGGGGTCAGCAGGGACAACACTACTCACCCCTGCGATGGGAGCCAGGCTTCTCGGTAGGAATCAGCAGAGAGGCAGGAAAAGTCCTCCCTGCAGACACATCTGTAACACAACAGCCACAGTAGCTTGTGTAACCTGGTTGCTGTGAAGTTGTCAACAATTATTACTGTGTAGGACAGTGAGAACATACCTGAAGGAGGCTCCAAAGGCTTCAACACTTTTTTCAACCAATCTAATGGGGAAGCCTTTCCAGCACCCTCATCTAGAACGGAGCACAGATGAGAACATTTTTCAGGGTGTGTTGGGATCTCCTTCTGCTTTGGGAATTGGGCACTGCAACGGGGTCGGGTAAGGCCGTGGGAGCCAGGTGTGAATGGGCAAGGTCAAACTGCACAGGGGCCGGGGGAGCTCTGGGCAGGCTCCTGGTCACTCTGCACCCTCTTTCCATGCGCTGTGCAACATCCATGGTGGGACGGCTGAAGCAACCCAGGGCCCTGGGAGCTCTCACTTCCACAGCTGCAACTCTTGCTAAATCCCTGGGGAAAACTGCAGCAGGCAGTGCCACAGCTATCCCCCTGTCCCCCTCCGTCCCTCCTGCCCTTTCTCCCTCCCTTTCTACCTACTTCTATCCCTCCAACCGTCTTTCCCCTGGGACAAATCCCCCAGCACATGGGCACATGGCCAAGCCCTCTCAGGACACACTGGAGCAGGGTATGCCTCTCAAAGACATGGTTAAGATTCAGGAAATCCCTTTCAACTTTTTGGGTAGGGCAGGGCTCTCCCTTCTCCATATAGGTGCCCCTTCTGATTTGCCTGGAGATGGGAAATTGCAGGGAATCTCATGCCTGTGGTGCGGTTTGGTCTGCCTGTCAGCTGATGCCCAATGCTTTCCTGCAGAGGCTGGGGAGAAGCTGCAGCCAGGCCAGGCTGGGAAACTGCCCTGCAGGGCGTGGAAGCAGCAGCGGGGCAGCGAGGCTGCCATGGATCCCTTCCTGCTGTGCCGGGCTCAGCGTGTCCAGATGTGCAGCCAGAGCCCTCGGCTGCTGAGCCCCAGGTGAAGGCTGAGGGAATGCACCCACCTTGTCCTGCCTGCTGCATTTCCTTCAGCATTTCCCTCATTTGTTCAGATGGCTCATGGGGTTTCTTCTGTCCTGTAGCTTTGTTCTTTCCCCTTGGAGGACCTTAGAGCAACATGGTTCCATTTCCCATGAATGGATGCTACAAAAGCAGGGCTCAGCCTGTGGGGTCAGTGTGGAGAGTTATTCAAAGAGTGACTTGAGGAGAGAGGACAGAGCCGAATTGATTTGGTAGAGATGTCCTAACTAGGGCAGAGGCCTTTTTGCAGGCAGAGTGTCTGTTGAGAAAGTAGCAGGCTAAAGAATGGAAAAGTACAAGACAGTGGTTAATTCCAAATCTTGCACCTGCAAAGATAATGTGTCCTTGGGCCTAGTGGAGGATGATAAAGAAATGGACAGCGAGGTGTGAGAAGTAGAGAGCGTAGGCCCAAAGGAATGTGGATGAGTTAATGGTATAGTTTAACCAATAGATTGCTTGGCTTACAGAATATTCATGAGCTTATTATTTGCTGTATAAGTGTTCGATGCTTTCTTTAATAAACTGGACCTGTGATGAACCATCTGGTGTCCTGGTCTCCTTCCTACAGCAAGTGAGGGGTGTATACTTTCAATTTTCCCCCAAAGGTTAATTTTTTGCTTTCTGATATGAGTAAGGCAGTCATTGCCACAGCCTGAATGCAGATTGGCCACCCGCAGCTGACAAGAGCTAGTAATTTTGATAAATTGGCCACTGGTTTCCTGGATTATCTCCAGTCCTGGGCTAATACTCCATGTGTTACGACTTTTTTCTATATCCAGAAACAATAGAAGGGTTTGTCTAAGGCAGGAAGACTCAATGCTGGTGCACTGACTAAATTTTGCTTCAAAGCTTCAAACTTTCGTTCATCATCTTTTTCCCACCTAATCTCTTCTTCATTTCTTCATTTAACTTTTCATACAAGAACTGGATGGCCTGCATGCATCCTTCAATCCATAGTCTACAATATCCCAACAGGCCTAAAAACCTTCTGACTTCCCTCTTAGTTTTTGGCCATGGGAGTGAGACTATCCCCATAATTCTCTCAGGGTTCAGCTGCCAGCTCCCTTGTCACACGTCGTAGGTATTTTACTTCTCAATCTACAAATTCGAGCTTTCCTTTTGATACCCGAAGTCCTTGGTCCCCCAGAAAATTTAACAACACTATGGTGGATTCCCAAACTTCTTTTTCTTCCTGTCCTGAGAAAAGCAAATAATTTACATATTGTATGAACTTTATCTCTGGTTTAATGGAGAAGAGTTGTAGTACTTCTCCTAGGCTTGACCAAACAGGTTTGGGGATTCGGAAAACCCTTGGGGTAACCTGGTCCACCAAAGCTGTTGCTTCCTCCCAGAATCAGGGTCCTCTCATTCAAAGGTAAATATATCCCACTTTCCTCTGCCAGTGGACACACACAAAAAGCATCTTTTAGGTCTATGACACTAAACCACTGGTGTGCTGGGGGGATATTACTCAGTAGTGTATTGGGATTAGGCACTGCTGGGTATCAATTCACAGTTCTTTTGTTCACTCCTGTCAAATCTTTGACAAGCCTGTAAGTCCCATCTGACTTCTTTACTGGTAATATGGATGTATTAGAACCATGTATGGGAGGACATACATGGTTCTAAGATCCCATCCTCAAGTAGGTCCTGGATCAGCGGCCGTAGTCCTTGTCTCCCCTCCAGGAAGAGTGGATATTGTTGTACCTGAACTGGATGGTTCTCATTAACTATTTTTATTGCTATAGGTTTGATGTTTAATTTACCTCAGTTTTTCAGTTTTGCCCACACCATCTCATGAATTTTCTCCTCATTTTCTTCCCTTAATTGGAGAAGCTTAACTACCATTTTCCCTTTCTCTGGGAGCACTCCAATGTCAAACTAAACCTGTAAATCCTGTCCTAATAAATTTCACCCTGCTTCTGGATCTACTAGAACATCCCCAATTCCTATTTTATTTGTTCATTCAAACTTTATTTGCTTCATAACTGAGGCTTTGAACCCTTCCCCTTTAGCACTTACTACTTGCATGGTATCTTGGCCCTTTTTGCACCCTTTTGGATTCTACAAACACAAGTTCTTTCAGCCCTCGTGTGTGGTAGTGTTCACAGGGGTCTTAGGATGAGAGAAGAGATGAGGATCTGACTCCATGTTTCAGAAGGCTTCATTTATTATTTTATGATATATATTAAAACTATACTAAAATAATAGAAGAAAGGATGTCATCAGGTTAGCTAAGAATAGAAAAGGAATGATAACAAAGGCTTGTGATTGACCGAGACAGTTCAGACAGCTGGACTGAGATTGGCCATTAATTAGAAACAACCACATGAGACCAATCACAGATCCACCTTTGCATTCCACAGCAGCAGATAACCATTGTTTACATTTTGTTCCTGAGGCCTCTCAGCTTCTCAGGAGAAAAAATCCTAAGGAAAGGATTTTTCAGAAAATATCATGGCTACACCCGTGTCTACTAAGAATTCAAATTCTTCCTCCTGGAGATCTATTTTTAAAGTTCTCAAGGGCTCCTGATGGTATTCTGTCCCCAGGAGGTAGAGCCCCTGACACTCCTAGTCTTCCACTTCTCCTTTTTGCTCAGTCTCATCGACCCTCAGGTCCTTTTCCTTCTGGGGGCAAATATTTCTGACATGCCCACTCTCTTTACAGTATAAGCAAACTGGTCCTAGGTTTCCATGTTTTCTAAACTCCTTTTTGTGTCCAGTCCCAAGGTGCTGCCTCTCCCTGCCAGTCTATCTTCTCTCATTTGGTGTCCCACTCCCTTACATAGGTTGTTCTTTACATGCTGGTTTCCTTTCCTAATGGCAGTTACCATTACCTTGGTTTTTGTATTGGTCTTCTCTTAGTCCCTCTTTGCATACATTTTCTGTGCTTCCCTTAAAAGATCCTCTAACCTCCTTTCTTGCCAACCATCTAACTTTTCTAACTTTCTACATGTATCTGGCCAAATGTGAGTGACGAAATTTATCTTTGGTAAGATCTGTCCAGCCACTGTATCAGGGTCAACCCCTGAATATTGCCTCATATTCCTTCTCAGTCTTTCTAGCCACTCTGTCGGGGTTTCTTCCCTCCTTTGCTGCTCATAGAAAGCCTTTCGGGCATTTTGATTACATGGAGCTGCCTCTTTGATACCTCTTGTAATCAGTGTTCTGTATTCCTCCATGTCTTTCTTCCCCCCAGTGCTGTTTTGGTCCCAGGTGGGGTGCACTATGGGCATTTTCAGGTCCCCAGGAGGTCCTTTCACATGCTCCCTTTCCCAAATCCATATCTCAGCCATTTGGATCATCTTTGTGCCGTCTTTCCTCTGATGTAAACAACTAAATCATTATCAATTGCATCTCCTCCCATGTATAAATATTGGGCCCCAGAAACTGTTCCACTCATCCAGTGAAGTCCTCTAGTAATCCTTACTATTATTTCTTGAACATTCTCACATCAAAAGAACTTAGAGGCACGGTTACAAATCTAATTCCTCCCTGCACCCCACACAGGGGTACTTCCCTCACAGGACATAATCCCGCTGCTTGGTTCCCATCCCCTGATCTACTTTCTGCTCATTGTGCCACCCTGTTTCTGGTGTTTTGACTAGGCCCATCAGAGGGTAGGGGAGGTGCATCTGGGGCTATTGGAGGTGGAGGGGTAAGTGTTCCAATGGGTCCCATTCTTTATTTTCTTAAACCTTAAACATGTTCACCTTTGAGGGTGAACTCTCCCCCTCCCAGCAGCCAGCGTAGTCACTCTCTTCCTGATTGCTTTCTTAGCTCTTACATGAATGTTTAATGCCTGACACATCCACCCTTCATCTGACCCATATCTCGACTAGTATACATAATCACTCCTAATTTCCCTTCTGGTCCATCCTACCATGCAATAGTGAATCACTTTGAGCTGATCCTTATCTCTGGTATTTGGGTCATATTTCCACCGGGCTAGCTTCCTTCCCAGTGGGCTATCTGGGGGCATACCTATTGGTACCTCTTCAATTTCTACTCCTCCCCTTGGGGATTCTCTATTTGCCCATAGTCCCATCCTGACTGGTGATCACAGGCCCTGCTCCGACAGATCCCACCTTTCCAACCACAGGCCCTCCGGACAGAGCCTGCCTTTCTCAGAAGGGAAAAGGAAAGGGGGCCAGGAAAAAACTAAACAAGGAAAGGATGAAAGAGAAGGAAAGGGAAGAGGGGGATAAAAACCAAAAAACTGTACTTCTCTTTTGACAAGTAAAAATTAAAAAAATCTTATGATCCAGGGGCTTCCATATCACCGGATTGGTCCCTGCCCTTCCTCTCCTCCTCGGTTCCAAGCTCTGGTCCCACGGTCGCACTCTACTCTCTGTCTCACCTGGCTCAGCTCGGCTGTGGCCTGCCCCTGGCCCAATTCACCTCAGCTGCTGCAGTCCCAGCCCTGGCCCAGCCTGGCTCAGTTTTGGTGGCTCCACCCACTCCAATTCAACTCAGTGGCTTCCATCCAACTTCTGACCCAACTTGGTTCAGCTTCGGTGGCTGTGCTCACCCCAATTCAACTCAGAGGCTCAGTCCGCTCCACTTCAGGAGTTCCTGTTCCTGGCCTGACTCGGCTCAGCCTCAGTGTCTCCGCCTGCCCCGATTTGGCTCAGCTCAGCAGCCAGCCCAGCCTGACCCCCTCGCTTTGGCAGCTCCGCCCTGACACAACTTGGCTTGTCCAGACTGCCCTGACCCCCTTGGCTCGGCAGCACAGAAACTACTCCACTGGCTCCTGGGTGACCCCCTGCAGCAAACCCCTTGGCAGTCACCCTGCTTCCAGCCCAGTTTCAACCTGGCCCTGGAAATTTTAGCACTGACTGCGCCCCAGAGGCTGCCCCCGCTCTGAGCACCATGTAAGCCGCCGCGCAATGTGGAGCTCACCAGGTCCCTTGGTGTGCACTGGATGGGAATCCCACCGTGGGTCCCCATCCCGGCACAAACATGGTTTCCCCGATGGGTGAACCCTGCTCCCAAGTCCCCACAAACCCTTCAACCCTACGTGCCCCGCCGGCCATGGGGTCCTTGTCTATGGGATCCCCGCTTTCCTCCCCCCTCCATGCATCCTGCTGTTCCTTTTTCCTTTCTACCGTCCAATATCCTGATGCTTCAAGGGACCAGGATGGATCCAGTATATTACTAATGCGAAGCTCACTTTCATACACCGGAATAATGGTGTCACAATCTGGCCAAAAATAGTTATGTGGGTGGTACTCACCCCGTCTTCCCCACTTTTATTTATCCAGTCTCCTGGTGTCTTTGGGCTTCCAACCTGCAACCACTGGTGGAACTGGGACAGTCCAATAGACTCCGCCCAATCTTTGGGAGGGGATGCCCCTTTTGAAAACTCCTAAGGCCACCAGTTGTATTTCCTGGATGAGTCCCCATTTGTGAGAAATGATGATCACTTCCAAAAATTTAAAAGGATTATTAAAACCTTATAAAAAATACAACACAGGACTGAATACAGAAAATATTATGGCACCTCGAGCAAAGGATTTTTTCCCACCATTTCCGTGTCCACACAATGGATGTTTCACCTTTTAACCCTTTAGCCCCTCTCAAAATCTTGTTAATAAACTCTTTCTTCGCTGTCCAGCAGTGGAGGTCACTTCCTTACATCTTGATTGGAGGTCAGGTGTTGCCATAGTAACAAGCCAACCCTCCCAAATACCCCAACTACCAGGTAACCCTGTGATAACAAGGGGGATAAAACATAACTATAAATCTAAAACATAACTATAAATCTATAAAACTTGTCTTAAGATATCCATGTTATCTGCCTTTTAATTGTGTGACTCAACCATTGCTTTACTGATCTATCACACCATTATTTCAAAACTGCTTCCTGTTTCACCCTGACTGTCCCTGCAGAGGAACAGGGCATGTTTCAGGCACTTCCACAAGCTCAGGCTTCTCATTTCATGAGGAATCTGGGATGGAAATGGCCATATTAAAAAGGAGAAAAGCAAAAGGAAATTGATTAGAAATTCTTCGGAAAAATTACCCTTCTTACAGACGAGGTTCACCAAGTCATTCCCTGCAATTCTCCTTTTCAGATTCTTTCAGTCTTCTACTCTGGGAGGTGCAGCTTGTTCTGCTGCTTATCATGAACTGATTGTGCTCTTGATTTATACCAGCATGAGAGATGTAGAATCATCTAAACTGAAAACAGAAAGAAACTGCCTCTGACAACCGATTTTCATGTTCTAGATCACTTTCCAGGTGTCTATGGAGATGTGTGAATGATTATCACACAACTCTCCATTTCTGGCTGCAGCTCTTGGAGATTCTTTCTCTGAATTCAGTCAGGGTTGCATTCCCCAACAAGTCCTGGTACCACCTCCTGTTTTCCAAGATTGGAACAGTCACAATGAAAACCACACCAATGGCACAACTCCCCAGTCCACCAGGAAAATAAAAGGACAAGCTGTCAAATTCTCCAAACCTTTGTCTTGCTTTGGTGCAAGAGTCCTGCTGCATGCACAGTGTGGAAAGCCAAGAGAAGCTGTAGGTGGTGGCACATCTTGTGACAGGAGCTCAACCTCATTGTCCAGGAAAGGTTTTTGAGAAGAGCAGACAGGACTGTGGAGAAGGTTCCTGGAAAACTGAACCAGCTTTCCAGAAGTGAAATGAAAATAGAAAGAAATCATCTGAAATGTTTTCCTCAGTTTATTTCTATGCTCCCCTTTTCCATGTTGCACTTCTTCTCCATGCCATGAGTTCCAAATGGATCTCGCTTTATGATCAATGCTTTAGTGAGTTTTAGACACTCTAAAATACCATGAGCTCCACACAGTTTGCCTTCCCCTGTTTTTGTTGGAAAGCAATGCTGGAACCATCAGTGCAGTGCTGGGGTCAGGCCCGAATCCTGCAGGCAGGGAATGTGCTCCGGCAGTGTGTGACCCTCAGCAGGGACAATGCTCAGCAGCGTTGCTGTGCTCGGTCTCCATGGAACCATGCCAGGAGCAGCTGCTGAGCTCAGAAGCCATTGCAGCCCCCGCCCTGCTCCAGAGCCCCTTGGCAGGGTGGGCTCCTGCCCTAGCTCTGTGTGCCAGGAGCCAGCAGCGCTGGGTGCAGGGAGCCCAGGGAGGGCACAGAAACGCTGGGTGAGAAATGCTGGGGCACAGCGAGATGGGCGAGTGCAGCCGGCCAGGGCAGAGGAGCAGCACGCCCAGGGGGCACAGCCGGCAGGACAGATGGCCAAGGGGAGAAAAACTTCTCAGGAGGGTGGAGAACAAACTTCTAGTGCAAACTTCAGAGAATGAGGTACCTCAGGGGGAGAGGAGCATTGAATTACAGTAAAGCACTTCATAAAGCATTGACTTCGCAAACTCTAAACTGTCCAACTTCAAGTTATCCAGATTTCGAGAAGAGGAAGTCAGGAGAAGAGAGAGGGAGAGAGAGATCCACAGTCAGTCTTGGGTCTCAGTAGCTGTGAGCTCCAAGGCCGTGGGATGTGACAGTGTCACACCCGTGTCACAGCCTGACCTGCTCTGGTTCCTCTCACAGGTGAGGTTTTTGGGGTACCAGGGGCTTGGCAGCAAGTTTGGGCCTGGGCCAGAGGCTGCAGTGTCTGGGATGGGGCAGTGACCACCCCACCTGTGCAGAACCCTCCCTGCCCCCAAACACACACTGGAGATGTCGGGGGCCGTTCATCATTTCTCTGCTCTCCAGCACTGAGGCAACAGACTCTGGCTATAGCTCTGTGCTCATGCCCAAGGCAACCACCCCTGGCAATGGGGCTCCATGGAGCTGCTCTCAGGAAACCCCCAAGAGCTGAAGAGTGCCTCAGAACTGCCTCAGAAACATGAAATACCCCAAAATCTCTTCAGGAATGTGGATTATTCAAAAACTCTCTCAGTAATGGGCTCCTCCTCTCTTCATCATCCCCAAACTTTGGCTGTCTCATTCCAGACCCCAATCCACCTCCCCAGTCCCAACCCCAACCCATCCCACCCTTCGTGGACATCATGACCCCCTACCCAAGCTGTATTTCCCCCATTTCCCACTTCCCAAACCCCATCCCACCCATCATGCCCCACCCAATGCCCATCTCACCCCTCCTGATTTGCATCCCACTTTACCCAATCCATTTCCAACCCCATTCCACACCAAGAGGCTGGAATTTTGGGGTGGGAGTGAGTAGTTTCAGTGCTATTGAGCTGACAGATCAAACCCTCTTGTCTCTTTGAGTGCCAAGAGAGGGAGAAAACTAAACCAAATACCCCCAAAACCCCCAAATTCTGGCAATTATTTCCCTGAATCCCAAATTGCCCTGAAACACAAGTAAAAAGTGAGGATTCAGATGCCTTTGATGAATTTATTGATTTTTGCCCCAATTTTCTCTGTTTTAAAGGGATGAAGATGAATCCAAAGAAAATTAGGGTCAAAACAAAAGAATACCCAGCCATCTGCTCAATGCAGATCACTGGGAATGTGGGTCCTCCCATGGGGGATGAAGCTGGAGCAGTGCATGAAGCTCCTCCTGCAGTTGGGGCATTCACAGGGCTCCCCTTACCGGTGCCTCCGTTGGTGTCGGGTAAAGAACGAGCGGTCTGAGAAGCTCTTCTGACCCTAGGGACACTCGTAGGGCCTCTCCCCGGCATGGATACGCCGGTGGGTGACGAGGGTGGAGTTATGCCTGAAGCCCATCCCACAGTTGGGGCAGCAGAAGGGCCTCTCATCTGTGTGAATCCGCTCATGTACAAGGAGGTGGGTGCTGGTGTGAAACCTCTTCTGACACTTGGGACACTCTTAGGGCCTCTCCCCAGTGTGGAACCTCTGGTGGACAACCAGGTCGGACCTGTGGCTGAAGTTCATCCCGCATTCCAAGCGCTCGTAGGGCCGTTCCCCAGTGTGCGGTGGCTGATCAGGGTATTGCCCTGCCTCAAGATCTTCCCACACTCCAAGCACTTGTGGGGCTTCTCCCCATCATGAAGCTGCTCATGGGCCACCAGCCCCGAGCTCTGGCTGAAGCTCTGTCCACCTTCCTGGCTCAGGGTGGGTCTTTCCTCCTCAGAGCATCTTGGGCTGGGTTTGCAGACTCTCCTCCTGTGGAATCTCTGGGGCTTTTCCTCCCTGTTGGATTCCTGTGCCATGGAGCTGCTCAAAATGGCCTCTTCTACGAGGTTCTGCCGTGGGGATTTTTCCTCCCTGCTCTCCATTCTCAGCGAGGGCAGCACGGTTTTAGCAGGAGCAGAATTTTGGGGAATCCCATTCCTGAACCCCGGCCCATGGAAACCGAGCATCCCAGCTGGTCCCAGCCCTGGTGGCCATGGCAACAGCCTTGGGAGCGGGTCCCTGGCTGGGGCTGTGGGAACCTCTTCCTTCTGGTGCCCAGGGACAGGAGCGGAGGGTATGGCTGCAGCTGAGTCGGGGCAGTCTCAGGTTGAATCTCAGGAAAAGGTTTTTGCCCAGAGGCTGCTGGGGCCCTGCCCAGGCTCCCCAGGGAAGGGTCCCAGCTCCAGGGCTCTCTGAGTTGCAGCAGCGTTTGGACAGCGCTGCCAGGCCCAGGCTGGCATTGTTGGGGTGTCCTGTGCAGGGCCAGCAGTTGGACTGGAGGATCCTGATGGGTCCCTCGCAGCTCAACCAATTCTGTGGTTCTGGGATCCCATGAGCCTGGGGATGGGGGCTGCCAATGGTTGCCATGGCAACGGGCTGTGGCTGCAGGCCTGAGCTGGTGTCCATGGCAACCACCCCTGGCATGGGGTCTCCATGGAGCTTCCAAGGGACTGAGCATAGCAACAGGGGGCTGGTGATGGTTGCATGGAAACTGACCTTAGCAACAGGGGTCTGGTGATGGTTGCCATGGAAACGGACCATAGCAACAGGGGGCTGGTGATGGTTGCCATGGAAACGGACCATAGCAATAGGATGCTGGTTATGGTTGCCTACTAAGGATCAGATTTGTCACAGGCCCTCAGAGCGGTTCCATAGGGACTTTCCAAGGGTCTCCAGGCTGTTCCAGAGCTGGAATATCAGAGGCACAGACAGGGGCTCCATGGAGACCTCCCAGGGCTTTCTGGGGATGGTAAAGAGCCGTGTGGACAGAGGCAGTCACAGCCATTCCATGGTGACATCCCAGGGGACCTTGGGCTGCAAAGGCGCCGATCTGTCACAGGCACTCACGGGGGCTCCACGGTGACATCCCAGGAGTCCCCCGGCTGCCAAAGAGCTGGGATGTCCCAGACACTCACAGGGGTTCCTG
Organism: Melozone crissalis; assembly: GCF_028551555.1. Lineage (NCBI taxonomy): Eukaryota > Metazoa > Chordata > Aves > Passeriformes > Passerellidae > Melozone > Melozone crissalis. Next base: position 722,084 of record NW_026535912.1, read on the forward strand.
TCATGGGCACAGTGGGAGCTTCAGGCAATGTTTATTGGAGAAGCTCCTCTTGAGTCACAAGGTGCAAAAAGGAGCCCCAATAGCCCCCACAAACCCACAGATACCCCCAAGGACCTCCAGGCTTTCTCAATGCCTTCTGTGAGAGTAGCCTTGGAGCAGCGGTTTCCAATCCCAGTTCCAGATTTTTACAGAGTTTGTGTGTAAAGAATTATAAAGTTGCAATTAAATCTTTGTAGAATTTGTACCACAGGATTAGGGATGGCAAACCAGATATTTTTATATAAATATGTATGATATATTATGGTAATGATTAGAGAAAATTGCCTAAATCATAAACATTTAACCAGGATGTAAAAGATGTATAATATATTATATAGAGCACTAAGAAATTATTTCAAAGGAACTGCATTAAAGCAAAATCTGTAATTATGCAGAGATTGATGTTACTCCTGCAGACCAATGACTGTGGGCAAATCCCTTCAATTCAGGCTGGAGCAGTGACCTTGAGGGGTGTCCCCACTGCAGGGAGGAATTTCCACACCCCCCAAGAAGGGAAATGTCAGGAGATGTTGCCATTAAAATTTGCGACGGGGCTTTTCTAGTCTGAGGTGCTGCCCTCTCAGTCAGATGTGCCCAGGCTGGGCCAGCTCAGACGCTCTGCAGAAGCTCTCAGTGGTGTCACTTGGTTGTTCCTTTCTGTCCAGGTTTAGAGCAAATTTGGGGAAGAATCCCCCAAAGGAGCTCCGGTGGGAAAAGCAGATTCAATCAGCCCCTCCCCCCCAACTGGTCCGGGAGGAAAAAATACTTCCTTGGAGAAAGGTGGAAAAAAACCTCTTTATTAAACAATAAGATCAAAACAGTGTCAAAACAATGAGACCCCTTGCCACTCTAAAAGAGATGACAAACTGAGAAAACCCCGGGTTCAAGCAGCAGCTCATTCAGTCTCTGATCGGTCCCTCCGGTGCTGGAATTGTGCCAGGCCAGGCCAGGCCCGGCCCAGTGGGCCACAGCTGCAGCTGCCGGTGCTCTCCTGGGTGTTCAGTCCAGAGCAGTTTCAAGAGGTCCAAAGAAAAAGGAAAAAAAAAGTCCAGGGAACTTCTTTGCCTCAGCTGGCTAACACTAAGTAAAAAACAAAAGAAGAGCTCTGTCCCGCTGTCTGTCCGCAGACAACACAGTCAGGAGCAGGAATGTGGAGGAGTGAGTGCAGTGTCTGAAAACAAACTGCGCGCTTCTTCTCTCCCCCCCTTCACTCTCTGTAACACTCTTAAAGGTACAAAACTTATTATTATTCAACATAAACAGAATGAGACGACTGGGGATAAAAGCATCATATAGTCAACCCAGGACATTCCACCCCTTATACCCATGTTGTCTGCTTACTGCTAACACTAATATAAATTCTAACTCTACAAGTACATACATGATACATCCATTATACAACTATACACAGACAATGGTAATAACATTCAGGAAACAGTGATATTTATACAGGTTTCATCCAACAATCAGATCTCCCTGAGGTACACATCGTGTTCTTCCATCTTTTTGCATTATCCACCATGTGCAACCTGGTCCCTGAGCAAAAACAACCCCACAAATGGGTTTGTCTGTATTTGAGGCAGGATTAATCCAAACTGTCTTCCCTAATAAACCTCTGACATGTACCACTGGGACTTTGACTCCATCTTCTCTGTGCAAAGGCTCAGATTGGGCAGGGCCCACTCAGTTAGTAGAGCCTCAGGTGTTAACTAACCAGGTGGCTTTTTCCAGATGCTGCTCCCAGTTCCTGAAAGATCCCCCACCTAATGCTTTCAATGTGGTTTTTAACAGTCCGTTGTACCTATCCAATTTGCCTGCAGCTGGTGCATGGTAGGGGATATGGTACACCCACTCAATGCCATGTTCCCTAGCCCAGGTGTTGATAAGGCTGTTCTTGAAATGAGTCCCGTTGTCTGACTCAATCCTCTCAGGGGTACCATGTCTCCACAGAACTTGTTTTTCAAGGCCCAGGATGGTGTTCCGGGCCGCAGCATGAGACACAGGGTAGGTTTCCAACCATCCAGTGGTGGCTTCCACCATGGTCAGCACGTAGCGCTTGCCCTGGCATGTCTGGGGCAGTGTGATGGAGTCAATCTGCCAGGCCTCCCCATACTTGTACTTGGACCACCACCCACCGTACCACAGGGGCTTCACTCGTTTGGCCTGCTTGATGGCAGCACACGTCTCACAGTCATGGATAACCTGAGAAATACTGTCCATGGTTAAATCCACCTCTCGGTCTCGTGCCCATTTATAGGTGGCATCTCTGCCCTGATGGCCTGAGGCATCATGGGCCCATCGAGCTAGGAATAACTCTCCCTTATGTTCCCAATCTAGGTCTATTTTGGACACCCCTATCTTTGCAGCCTGGTCTACTTGCTCATTGTTTTGGTGCTCCTCATTAGCTCTACTCTTGGGTACATGGGCATCCACATGGCGGACCTTCACAGGCAGTTTCCCTACCCTGGTAGCAACGTCTCTCCACTCATCAGCAGCCCAAATTGGTTTTCCTCTACGCTGCCAGTAAGCCTCTTTCCACCTCTCCAGCCATCCCCACAGAGCATTGACTACCATCCATGAATCAGTATAAAGGTAGAGCTTTGGCCACTTCTCTCTCTCAGCAATGTCCAGGGCCAGTTGAACAGCTTTGAGTTCAGCAAGTTGGCTTGATCCACCTTCTCCTTCAGTGGCCTCTGCCACCTGTCGGGTGGGGCTCCATACGGCTGCTTTCCACTTCCAGTTCATTCCCACAATGCGGCATGAACCAGCAGTAAAGAGAGCGTATCGTGTATCTTCTGCTGGCAGTTGGTTGTATGGTGGAGCTTCTTCAGCCCATGTCACTTCTTGTTCCCCTTCATCAGAGAAACCAAAGTTTTCACCTTCCGGCCAGTTTGTAATTATCTCCAGAATCCCAGGGCAATTCAGTTTTCCAATACAGGTGCGCTGTGTGATAACAGCAATCCATTTGCTCCATGTAGCACTGGTGGCATGGTGCGTAGAGGGAACCTTTGCTTTGAACATCCCCCCCAGCACCAATAGTCGGGGCACCAGGAGGAGTTGTGCTTCAGTGCCTATTACCTCTGAGGCAGCCTGGACTCCTTCATAGGCAGCCAAGATTTCTTTCTCTGTTGGAGTATAGTTGGCTTCAGACCCTCTGTAGCTACGACTCCAAAATCCTAGTGGTTGGCCTCAAGTCTCCCCAGGCACCTTCTGCCAAAGGCTCCAGGACAAGCCATGGTTCCCGGCTGCAGAGTAGAGCACATTCTTCACCTCTGGTCCAGTCCTGACTGGGCCATGGGCCACTGCATGAGCAATCTCCTGCTTGATCTGTGCAAAGGCTTGTTGCTGCTCAGGGCCCCAGTGGAAAGCATTCTTCTTATGGGTGACCAGGTAGAGAGGGCTCACAATCTGACTGTATTCGGGAATACGCATCCTCCAAAAACCTATGGCGCCTAGGAAAGCCTGTGTCTCCTTCTTATTGGTGGGTGGAGACATTGCTGTGATCTTGTTGATGACATCGGTGGGAATCTGACGCCGTCCGTCTTGCCACTTCACTCCCAGAAACTGGATCTCTTGAGCAGGTCCCTTGACTTTGTTCTTCTTGATGGCGAAGCCAGCTTTTAGGAGGATCTGGATGATTTTCTCCCCTTTCTCGAACACCTCTGCTGCTGTCTTCCCCCACACAATGATGTCCTCAATATATTGCGGATGTTCTGGAGCCTCACCCTTTTCCAGTGCAGTCTGGATCAGTCCATGGCAGATGGTGGGGCTGTGCTTCCACCCCTGGGGCAGTCGCTTCCAGGTGTACTGCACGCATCTCCAGGTGAAAGCAAACTGAGGCCTGCATTCTGCTGCCAGGGGAATGGAGAAAAATGCATTGGCAATGTCTATAGTGGCGTACCACCTTGCTGCCTTGGACTTCAGCTCGTACTGGAGTTCCAGCATGTCCGGTACAGCAGCGCTCAGGGGTGGGGTCACCTCATTCAATGCACGATAGTCCACTGTCAATCTCCATTCTCCTTCAGATTTTCGCACAGGCCCAATGGGACTGTTGAAGGGTGAGTGGGTTTTGCTGACCACCCCCTGGCTCTCCAGCTCAGGGATCATTTTGTGGATGGGGATCACAGCATCTCGATTCGTTCGGTACTGTCGGCGGTGCACTGTTGAGGTGGCAATTGGCACTCGTTGCTCTTCCACCTTCAGGAGACCTACTGCAGATGGGCTTTCTGACAGTCCAGGCAAGCTGTTCAACTGCTTGACACCCTCTGTCTCTACAGCAGCTATTCCAAATGCCCATCTGAGTCCCTTTGGGTCTTTGAAATACCCACTTCAAAGGTAGTCTATGCCCAAAATACATGGGGCCTCTGGGCCAGTCACAATAGAGTGTTTCTTCCACTCATTTCCAGTCAGGCTCACCTCAGCTTCCACCAAAGTGAAATCCTGTGATTCCCCCTGTCACACCAGCAGCAGAAACAGACTCTGTCCCCACATGTCTCGATGGGATTAATGTGCATTGCGCACCAGTGTCAACCAAAGCTTTGTATTCTTGTGGTTCAGATGTGCCAGGCCAACAAATCCACACAGTCCAAAAAACACAGTTTTCCCCAGCCTCTACCTGGCTAGAGGCAGGGCCCCTCTAAGCCTGGTTATCCTTCTTTCCCTGGGCATATGTCTTGGAGGTTCCTTCAAAGGGATCAAAAATATTGTCATTATCGTCATATGTGACAGTTCGGTTACTGGCCACTGGAGCTGCTTCCCTTTTGGAACTTCCTCTCTGAATCTTCAGTTGTCTCACCCGTTGTGCCAGAGCAGCGGTAGGTTTTCTATGCCATCTCCCCATGTCTTCTCCACAATCACGCTGGTAGAACCACAGCTCAGCTCGTGGGGTAAACCTTCTCTCGCCATCTGGGGAACGTCTGCGTTGGGTACCAGAACCTCTGATCTGCACTGCTGAGATTTGGAGAAAGCCCTCTTTAATCTCCTCCCTCAGTTTCTTGTGACCGTCCTCTATCTTGTCCTCTAATTTTTGCAGACGTGTTTCCACTGCTGCAATTCTGGCATGTGTTGGGCCATTCACAGTGTCTGCATATGCTCGGAGCTTCTTTGCCATATCCAGCACAGTCTCCTCACCATCATCCTGCTTCATTATGGCTAAAGCAGAAGCATATTCTCATGGCCCAAGTCGTACAAGTTTTCTCCACATCACAGATGTGCATGGTACCAAGTCTGGATTTACAAAGTTTCCATCATCTGAGAAGACAATCTCAGCTACTGCCATTTCCCTCAAGCGTTGAATCCCTTGTTCTATGGTTTTCCACTGGGTTTGCTGCATATAGAGATCGTCTGCGCACAGATATCTTTGTGCTACACTTCTTAGGACCCATTCCCAGAGGCTGTGAGAGTTAGCCCTGCTCATCATTCCTTGGTCTATGACAGGATCCTGTGACAGGGATCCCAAATGTTTCACTTCAGTGCCATCCAGAATTGTAGCCTCGCCTGCAGCATCCCAGAGACGGACCAGCCAACTAATTATGGATTCATTGGGTCATCGGGTGTAATCCTTCCTTAGGCCACGAAGGTCCTTCAGGGAATAAGACTCAATATTTGCGTCTGATCTTGCACCTGCTGCTTTGACTCCTGATTTTATGTCAGGAGGCATTGAGGTTCCTTCTCCTATATCACCATCATCATCATCATCCACTGGTCGATTAGTTTTTTCCATGCATTTCCCACTTCTCGTACAGGTAGCAACAGCCATGCGTTTAGATGCTGGCTTAGGCTCACTATCTGGTTTGGCTGCTGGCTTCAAGCCTGGGCTGTTGGCTACAGCTTGAGTGACTGGGATAGCTGATTTATCTCCCTGCCCCCCTGCCTCTGTCTGCTGCCCTACACTATCTAACAAAGTGCGATAAGCATAGAGCAGAGCCCAGCTTATTGCAATAAGCCTTTTCTCCTTAGAATCGTCATGGCACTTCTCTTTTAGGTATTTCCCCACCTCTGCTGCTTTCTGAATTTGTTCCCGTGGAAAATCCCAGTCTACAGGATCAGAAAATTCCTTCAGGGTTTGGCCTATATTTTCCCACTGTCTGCACCACTCAGGATTTTTCACGCCTGCATCTGCTTCTGGGCCAGGGGTCTCACCAGCTCCTCTGGATATCTCAGCCCTCATTCTAGAGAAGCTGCAGACCATATAGAGGAAGCTTACCAGATTAAATACCAGAAAGATGGTCTCTTTAACATTCAGGGGAAACTAAACATTCTCAAAAAGTGGCATAACCAATCCAAAGGAGAAGAAGGAAAGGGAAGGCTGGAAAGTCTCATTCTTGGCTCCTCCTCTAACAGACTGAGTGTAGTTACTAATAAATTCCCAAAACCTACTACTGGAATTGGGATGCAGGGTAGGATGAAGAAACCATAAACCATACATTTGGTAAACAGAGGCCAGTATCTTTCTAAACGCTTTTAAATCATTATCACCAAGGCCAGCACAACAGCCATTCCAATCCGTACCCCTCTACCGTAAAAATTACTTGTTAAGGACAATAATCCTAGTGACCAGAAAGGTATTGAAACCTCAAAAAGGTCTAGAGCCCAGAGCCACAATAAGGCATTCACAACCACAGACATCAGGGGTCCAAGCAGCATGGCTACTAACTGCTTTAACAACAAGAAACACACAATTAATAGGGTTTTTTTCCACCTTTTCCAGCCGCGCGTTGGGTGCCAATGCATGTATTTGTTCAGGTTTAGAGCAAATTTGGGGAAGAATCCCCCAAAGGAGCTCCTGTGGGAAAAGCAGATTCAATCAGCCCCTCCCCCCCAACTGGTCCGGGAGGAAAAAATACCTCCTTGGAGAAAGGTGGAAAAAAACCTCTTTATTAAACAATAAGATCAAAACAGTGTCAAAACAATGAGACCCCTTGCCACTCTAAAAGAGATGACAAACTGAGAAAACCCCGGGTTCAAGCAGCAGCTCACTCAGTCTCTGATCGGTCCCTCCGGTGCTGGAATTGTGCCAGGCCAGGCCCGGCCCAGTGGGCCACAGCTGCAGCTGCCGGTGCTCTCCTGGGTGTTCAGTCCAGAGCAGTTTCAAGAGGTCCAAAGAACAAGGAAAAAAAAAGTCCAGGGAACTTCTTTGCCTCAGCTAGCTAACACTAAGTAAAAAACAAAAGAAGAGCTCTGTCCTGCTGTCTGTCCGCAGACAACACAGTCAGGAGCAGGAATGTGGAGGAGGAGTGCAGTGTCTGAAAACAAACTGCGCGCTTCTTCTCTCCCCCCCTTCACTCTCTGTAACACTCTTAAAGGTACAAAACTTATTATTATTCAACATAAACAGAATGAGACGATTGGGGATAAAAGCATCATATAGTCAACCCAGGACACTTTCTTTGGGGATTTTTCCAGCTCTGCCACATCTTCAGCTCCTTCTGAGAATGTTGAACTGTGGGGTGGAGGAGTCAGGTTGGTTTCAGCATTATTCACCCCAAAAGCAGAGTAACCCGCCTCCTTCATTTCCCAATGGGGGCTTTGCAAACAGGGCCTTGCTGGAGTTGTTGGAGCCCATTGCAGGCAGAGCCTCCTGCTCCAGCAGGAACTGCCTTTCCTGTGCCATGAGCAGGGCAGGTCCCGCTTCAGGAAAAGCCCCAGGCCATCCCCAGCACAGGGAAGTCCTCAGGCACAAGGGCAGAGTGCCGTGCTGGGAGCTGTGTCAGGGAGATCCTGAGGCACCAAAGGCACCTTGGCAGCAGCAGCTGCTTGCAGGCCATGGCCAGAAGCCTCCCTTGGCAGCCCGGCCTGATGGCCACCACTGCAGAGCTGCTGCCTCAGGGCTCATTCCTGGCTGGGCTCTGAAAAGCCACTTCTGCTCCAGGACTAGGAAGCCATTGGCCCCAGCACCTTGGGGACAAGATATGAATGACAAAACTCTTCCTGGCAGCAGAGCCAAGGCAGGGGCAGAGGAAAGGGCAGAGCCAGGCCCAGGGGACAGGGCTGCCATGGTGATGGCTGTGAGGTCACTGCCCCTGCAGCAGCCTGGCTGCCCTCAGCAGACATTCTGGCCAGAAGCGCTGTGAGGGCACCCAGCACATCAGAGAACACAGAGAACAGGAATTCTGTCCCTGGGGATGAGAGGGTTTCACTGGGTCAGGTTGCACAAATTGTCCTGCTCTTGGACAATTCCTGTGATGGGGAATCCACTTCTCTGGAAAAAGAGCTGCAGTTTTGTGCCACTCTCATAGCTGTAAAATATTTCCTCCTTCTAACAAATGTAAATCCACCCTTGTTTAGTTTAGAGATATTGACCCTTGTTCTGTCAAGGAAACATTTGGGAGAAAATACCTTTGACCACTATTTTTCCATTTTCACAGACCTTGGAGAAGACACAAAAGTCTCCCAAGATGGGGTTTGGAGGCCTCATCGCAAAACCAGCTGGTAGAGGCTGATGGCTCTGGGCTCAGTGGTGTGGAGACTGAGGACAGAACAGGAGTAGCCATGGAGGGATGGAAGGGTGGTTTTAGAGTGGCTGGAGCTTTTCTTCATAGTAGGAATGAGCCTGAAGAAGACATAATAGCACCAAGTGCAGTTAGAAAGGTCCAGACTAAACACCAGGAGAAAGGAATTTCCCTGGAGGGGCAGGGCTATGGTGCAGCACATCCCCCAGAAGGAGCCTGGAGCAGCCCAAGGCTTTGTGTGGGCAGGCAGAGGCAGGCAGGAGGCAGAGCTGTCAGCAAAGGAAGGTCCCAGCCAGGTGGGGCAGCCAGGGGATGCCGACAGCCTGCAGGGATGGAGGCACAGGTTTGCTCAGCACCAGAGACACCTTTCCCTTGTTTGTCCTCACCTGTCATCACTGCCACCAGTGCTCTGCGCTACCTGGAACCTGGGGACACTTTCTCAGTCCTGTCCCTCAGAAAGATCTATTTAAAGTATGAGCAATTTCAGTGTTTCACCCTCTTTTTGAGTCCCTGTGAAGTTCTTTGAGCACACTCAGAGGTGAGGGACTGAGTCTGATCCAAAGAGCACCAAAGCCTCAGAGGGTCATTAAAGTCCCTGTGCTGTGTCTGTGCTGCTGAGCTGGGCCGGGCTCCTGGCCCAGAGGCAGCTCCTGGCAAGGGCAGCGCTGCAGAGAGACAGCTCTGGCCAGAAGCAGCTCCTGTGCACAGCCCAGCAGGGCTGGGGCACTGCCAGGGCCCCTCAGGGACACCAGCAGGGCACAGACAGAGCTCACAGGGGCTCAGCACTGGCTGGGGCTGTGGGATGTCCCAGAGGGGGCTGTGTCATAGCAGCACCTCTGTGGCTGTGTCATAGAGGCACAGAGCAGCGGTGATGTCAGCAAGGGGCTGTGTGACAGCACAGAGTGGGCTGTGTGAGGTCACAGATTGGGCTGTGACAACACAGAGTGGCAGTATGCCATCATAGAACGGTTTGACATCACTGAGAGGGTAATGACATCACAGAGCTGGCTGTGACATCATATAATAGGGTGTGAGGCCATAGAGCAGATTGTGCCATCATACAGGGTGTCTCTGTGACATCAGAGAGTGGGTTGCGACATCACTGGGTGGCTGTGTAACATCACAGAGCAGGCTGTGACATCACAGAACAGACAGTGATATGAAAGTGTGACTTTGTGACATCACAGAGTCTTCTGAGACATCACAGTGCAGATTTACGACATCCCCTGTTTCTGTGACATCACAGGATGCTGTGTGACATCACAGGGGCAGTGTGAGGTCACTGGGGAGGTCACTCTGCCCTGGCCCCCCTCACAGTTCCCCCCAGAGCAGTCCAACCCTGCTCGTGCACAGCGGGGTCCCCTGTCCCCCCGGATCCCCCCGCCCCCAGCCCCGCAGCCTCCCCCAGAGGATGTTCCACGAGATCGACCCCAGAGCCTGACACGGGGACGGGGGGCCGGGGCCCTGGGGGTGGCACAGGGGGACTGGGACCCCCCGGCAGTGTCCCTGTGTCGTCCAGGGCCAGAGCCTGGGCCAGGGCTCCTTCACCCTGTTACGAATGAGGGGCTGAGAGCACTGAAAAAATTCCCAGCAAGGGATCAGCAAAAACCAGATTTAATATTAAGGGACAGCAGCACAAAGTTCCTTGGCAAGAGTCATTCTGCTCCTGACTGGACACTTCAGGCACACCAGGGAAACAAAGCAACAACAAAACCAAACAGAATCCAGGCTATCAAACCAGAAATTAACTCAGAACTTTCCCTGTCTGTGTGTGACACAAGGACACTGAGGGCAAGGATAAAAGTAATGTGGCCTAAAAGCTTAACAGAGCTAAAACTTAACAGGACTGAACTTACACCTTAACCTTAACTGATACCTTAAACCTCCCAATTTAGCAAAAGAACAGCACTTAACAGTATGTAACTTTACTTATAATCTATGACTTTGCTATTTAACAGAGGAATAACATTTAATTATATTCAACTTAGCTTATAACTTATAATAAACATAACAATTTAGCAAAATAACAGCTCTCAGCAGCATTTAACTTCACTTAGACCTTCGTGACTTAAACTTCACTTACAGGCCTGACTGACTCAGCTATCCAAGGCACTCCAACCCCTCAGAGAGCAGCATTTCTGCCACATTTCCCCAGCACAGGCACTCCTGTGTGCACACACACACAAAGAGTCAGTGCAAGGCACCTGTGAGAAATTTCCCTGAGAGCAGGCAATGCTCACTGTGGATCCTTTGGCATCTCCCAGCAAAGGGCAAAGGGCTGAGGCTGGAGGAGTTGGGGGATCGGCCCAGGCTCTGTGGTTGTTCAGGATCCCCGAGTGCAGCAAACGGGAGAGTTCCCAGCTGGGAGAGGCTCCACTCAGAGGGAGTCGCTGGCCCAGGAGAGCTCCAAGGACTCCTTTTGGAGCGCTGTTTGCAGGGCCCCAAGAGAGGGGCTTCAGTCCCAGCAATGGTTCATCCTGGCTGCACTTGGCACCAACAGCTTTCTTTAGCAGTGTGAGAACAGGGATGTTGTGCCACTGAGGGGACAAAAACAGTTCCCAGGGCTGCTGCTAAAGGAACCAGGAGCTGGTTGGGCAGCAGCAGTGCCTGGAGCAGACAGTGTTTGTGATGAGCTGCAGAGGAGCTGAGCCCTTGTGCAAATCTCCTGTTGGCCAAGGCCGAGCCCCAAGGAGCATATCTCAGCTGGCAGGGTGGTCTGAGAAGGGGAGGGGGGAATGCAGAAACACAGGGCCCATGGAACCAAGGGACCATTGTGACACTGTGGGGGCCTGTGAGACCAAGGGACCATTGTGACACTGTGGGGCCCTGTGAGACCAAGGGACCATTGTGACACTCTGGGGGTTTCATGGAATCAGGGAGACCACTGTGACATTTTTGAGCCTTATGGAACCATGGAGACAATTGTGACACTTTGGGGTGTCATGGAACCAAGGAGACCATTGTGACTCTGAGGGGACTCATGGAACCAGTGAGACCATTGTGGTGCTATGACGATCCATGGAATAAACAAAGCATTGTAACACTGTGAAGCCTCATGGAACCAGTGAAACCACTGTGACTCTGGGGATCCCTACAGATCCAAGAGGACCATTGTGATACTGTGGGGCCTCATGAAACCAAGAGGCCTTTGTGACACTGCAGGGCTGCATGGAACCAAAGGTCCATTGTGACATAGAGGGGCCTCCAGTCATCAATGGTCCATTGTGACACTGTGGAGCCAAAGGAGACCATTGTGACACTGCAAACCCCCAGGATCCGTCCAAAGGTCAATTGTGACATTGCAGGGCTCATGGAACAGAGGAGTCACGTGACATTGTGGGGCCTGGGGAACAACAGAGACCATTGTGACACTGCAAGGCCTCATGGAATTGTTGGGACCATTGTGACACTGCAGGGCTGTATGGAACCATGGGCCACTGTGACACTGTGGTACCCCATCAAACCAAGGGGCCAGTGTGACACTGCAGGTCTTCTTGTAATCAAGGCACCATTGTGACACTGTGGGCCCCACAAAACCAAGGGAACTCAGAACAGGTCTGGCTGGTTTGGCCTCCCAGGGGTCACCTGACTGGTCCAACTGACCTTGGCATGGTAAACATCTCTTCTCATCTGCTACTGAAACACTGGGACTCCATGCTCTTCTTGCCATTAAAAAGAACTCTCCTTCTCCTCCAGGCAGTCATGGTCAGAATTGGGATTTCACCTCCAAATTTCCTTATATCCAGGGTTTTTCCCATAGGAATATTGCCAGGACAAGTCTGGCTGGCAATGGTTTCACAAGGGTCAGCTCTCATCTTTCCCTAAAACCCTGGGGAAGGCTCTGTGCTTTCCTTCCTATGAGAAAGAACTGTCCTGCATCTCCAGGTGCCGATGGCGAGATTGGGCTTCCACCTCCATAATTCCCTATATCTGCTCCCAGACAAAATCTGCCATTCCTAACAAGTCTGGCTGGCCTTGGACTAGTGCGGCTCTCACCTGCCTTCCAAACACTGGGGCTCTGTGCTTTCCTTCCTGTGGAGAAGAACTGTCCTTCTCAGCCAGGTGCCCATGGCCACAATTGGGATTTCACCTCCAACATTGCCTGTTGTGACAGACTGGAGGAGATTGTTGCCCAGAAACATGTCATATGTGAGAGAGAAAGAGGTAGGTCCAGCCTTGCCCTGCCCTGGAACCCCAGCCCTGCCCTGTCCTGGAACCCCAATACCCCCAGAGCCTCTATCCCAGCCCAGTAGTATCTGCCAGTCCCTGGCACAGCACAGGCAATGCTCCACAGCCACCTCTGGAGCCCCCAGCCCAGCTCCTGAGTCCAAGTCCCACCTGGGGGAAGGGCCCAGGAAGACCAAGGGGTATTGAAGGCTGACCACAAGGCAAGCACACATCCTATCTCCTGTTGGAATTTCCATCTGAACAGTGCTGGAATCCAGGAGTTTGTAGCCGTGTGTGTGCTTCTCTGTATATTTTTTGTCTTTCTTTCTGTGTCTTCTTCTGTTTTCCTGCAAATTTTGATTAACATTAAATTAAACAGGCTTAGAGTTTGTGCGGTTGAAAGCGCCAAGTCAATGCTTTGAGAAGTGTTTTTTGTTGGTTGAATGTCTGTTGTAGTTTGACATGAGAAGAATTTTAAAAATAATACAAAACTGTTTGTGTAACTGACCATCTGTTAAACCACTAAGATACTGAACACACATCTGTGAAACACAAATGTTAAAGATGAAAAAACCCAGGAATCTCCTCTTTCTTTTCCAGTCAACAAAGAAGCAGCAGGCCCTGGCCCCAGCCCCCATCTCAACCAAACCAAACCAAACCAAACCAAACCAAACCAAATCAAACCAAACCAAGCAACCCTGCCATGGGTCAAGCCCCTTCCCCCCTCCCCAGGCTGCCCTCATCCATCGGCCCCATTCTAACCAAACCAAACCCCAACAACTACCAAAGAGGAAAACAAAAGAGGCTTCAAAACCCCGACCAGAACAAAGCTAGCCACAGCTATTAAAATCTTACCTTTAAGTCCCCTCCCCGCAAAAAAACCTAAAACTAAAAACCCCTACAACCTACAACCTATACAAAATAACCCCACAACTAAAAATTTAAACACTAAAAACCCCAAAAACCCACCATAAAACCAGTCCTAACACAATCCAACCACAAGTTACTAGCAGGTCAGGTGTTAACCCTTTCAATTCTTCAATCTTCCCTCAAGTAAAACTAGAAAACTAAATACAAGCATACAAAAAAAACAACATAAACCCATCAAAATCACTAAAGAAGAAATGAAATTGCAAATAAAAAAAGAAAAAATACTTTATTCTTAACACTAAAATCCTCCTATAAACTACAATGAAAAAATTGTTTTCCATTATAACACAGAAAACTAAAAAAAAATCAAAATACACAAATTAATATAAAGTAAAAACCTCCATGCTAGATTAAACAAATGTAAAATAACTGTAATTTCTTCAAAATTATAAACAGAAAAAAAGCAATGCACTATCCCCAAGAGAGGATCTCTATCCCCAGAGATAAAAATAATTTTAAAAGTAAATAATAAAAACTTTTACTTTTAAACAATTAATCTTTAAAACAATACCCCATAAGTCGACATGGCCCATAAGCGAGCTGTCAAAAACCTTGTAGCAATAAAACCTGCCTCACAATAACAAAGTTCCCCAGACAACTGTAATCCATGACAAAATTAAAACCCCAAAAACCCTGTTTTTCTTTTGTAAAAAAAATTTCCATAACCTTAACAAGAAAACTTCTCTCCCAAAGTAAACTAAAAAGAGAGTATTCTAGAAATAATAAACTAACTAGAAATTTTAAGTTCACTTTCTTTACATTGTCAGTAAAAAAAGAAAGTTGCAAAGAAAAGAAAAAGTGTTCCAAAGCGTTTACTTTAATTCTTACTGCCTTTGTACTTGTATTTACATTTAGTAAAAATTTTCTTTTATGCCCTTTTCAAAGTTTTAGCCTACTTTACCTTTCTCATAATCCTATCTCACAACAAAAAATAAATAAATAATAAACTGACACTAAAACCCACCACACTCATAAATCCATCAATTAAGAAATCTCAAGATTAGAAAAAACTTAAATTAACAAATCAAAACCACTACGAAGCCATAATAAACCTTTTGCCAAAGTTTCTCTGATTTTTTAAAGTTTCCAGAAAAGGCTGTTTAAATGTTTTGAGCTTCTAAGGAACTCTTCTGTTGTTTCTCCAGTGCATCCAACTCAGAGGACAAAAACAGCTGTAATTCCTTGTAAATGTCCCATTGAGAGAGTTGTTTGGGGAATGGGAGTCAGGGCTTGCCTGTCCTGCTTGGCACAGCCCAGGCAGGGCTTTCCCAGCCATATTCCACACTCCATTTCCCAGCTGGAGTGGCTGGTGCCTCTGAGTTGTGCTGTCCCAGCCCCAGGGATGCTCTCCTTGTCTGCCCATTCCCCCACGGTCTCTGGGCAGGGATGGCCTCAGTGGGGGCTGCTGACATCCTCAGCACCTTGGAGGCTGCTGCTGAATTTTCCTGCTCCAGAGGCTTGTTCAGCCTTCAGCTCTTCAGTGCAGGAATTCAGTGTCCCAGGGCTCATTAACATGCAGAACACCTTAACAAGCCAAGCCTCTGGGAGTCATTTGACTTAAGTGTTCAAATCTTTTGTGGTTAATTAGACAGATTTTAGAAGTGTATTCAAACTGAATATATCCTATTTAAAAAGACAGTGAGAAACCATATTTTTAAGTCCTGTTGAGGTTTTTTCCCTGTTCATAAATTGATATGTGCAGTCTCCAATTGACACTGAATCCAAGTACCTCCTCATGCAGTTTGAATAGATATGAAAATCAAGACCCTTCATGGCTGACAATCAATCAGACTCTGTCCCTACCCCCACCCCACCATTTCCTCCACCCAAGCCCTGGCACTCAGAGCAGCCTTGTGCAAATCTGAGCTCTCTCCAGCCCAGGCTGCACCTGCAGCTTTCAGCTCCTTGGCTCCAACTCCCACCTGCTTTCCTTGGAGAAGGAGCTGCCTGAGACACAGAGGGATGTTCATTTCTTTTCAGCCAACAAAGCCAAGGGAAGGCACAGCTCCATCAAATGCAAAAGTCATCCCTCTGATGGATATTAAATCCACTTTCCACAGCAGACAGTCTCAGAGCAATGGAAAACACCTTCAGTGCCCAGCACATATCCCAAGGCCCCCAGACCCTCTCTGCCCCAATTCTGCCCAGATTTGCTCTTTGCACACACGAGTCACAGGTTGAAATCAGGAGCTCCCTCCATGCCCAGAGGGAGGAAAAGAGAGAAAGGGGATGAAGAGGTCTCTTGTGCAGAGCCAAGGTCCAAGTGCAACCCCTGCAGTGGGAACCAAAAACTCATCAGGTTTGTGTCCTTTGGCCTCAGGTCCTGGTGACACTCAGAGGCACCGAAAGGTTTCTTGCCAACAAATAGAACTTGAACATTTGAACCGTTTAATAACCATCACAGCTCTTCCCTCAGCTCTCTGGGATGTCCCAGCAGCATTTGACATGTCCACTATCCCCCAGGGATTTCCAGACAGGAACAGTTACAGACAATAACAAAAGAAAATGTAATTCTGTAATGGATATAAGCACAATTAAGATGTTGACTAATGTGTTATTTACTTCAACTTCAGAAAACTAGGCAACCAGCTGAAGCTCAAAGCATGAAAATAGTCAGTTGAGAGGCACTTGAATGACCAGAGAGCATCTAGAGGAGGAAATCTGGGATGAATGGGAAGTACATAGACCCAGATGGTCTAGTGAAGAGATGTCCTTAGACATGGCCATTTAAACAGGAGGGCTGGAAACACCTGTGGAAAAGGGAGATTAAATAATAGACTGAATATTGGTGACACAAGAAGATGGGAAGATCAGTATTTGTTCTCCTTCTGCCATCAGTATACCTCCAGGGAATTCCTGTTCCTGGTGGGAAAACATTGACATTTCTTAAAAGTACTCAAATTACCTAGCTGAAAAAGATTTGCTTGTATATTATGAAACAAACAGGTATTAACACTGGTGCCCTATTACAGGCAGACATCAGCTGTGTGCCCATGAACAGCCAGTGCCACTTGTGCCCTGAGGTGCCCAGCTGGGATTGAATCTCTCCAGAGAGCACCTGAGGGAGAGAAGAGCACCTTGCAAGCTGCAGGTCCCTGACAGCCCCGCAGGGCTCCTGTCCTATCAACATCTGCTCTGCTCCAGTCTGAAACGGGGCCCAGCATGGTGCCGGGATCATCAGAGAGCTGAGGTGTGTGCTGGAATTCAATGCCCTCCCCATCCCACAGCAGCCCTGCATTTTCCTGCGGCAGCCTTGGTCTCCAGCACAGTCATGGAGGCTCTTTGGGCTCTGGAGTGTTCCTGCAGCCCAGAGAGCTGGCCATGGCTGGGAACAGGCCCTGAGCCCCGCAGGAGGATGGAGCTGGGCCACAGCCAAACTCAGCCCAGGCCAAAGCTGGGCTCAGCAGCCAGGGCTGCCAAGGGCTGGGCACAGAGGCTGGCACTGACAAATGTCCTGGGCCCCCTCCCTGCTCTGTCCATGCCACCAAGGGCACAGAGCAGCCTCCTCTCTGGGCCACTTGCCTGTTTGCAATGCCTTGCACAGGCGCTGGCCCTGCCCCACAAGGCCTGGCCTGAGTCCTGCCCCTGCACGCTCAGCCAGGCTGAGATGGACACTGATGGTTTCTGGGCCAGGCTCTCGGAGCCCAGCCCAGCTCCCTGAAAGCTCAGCCAGCTGCCCTGAGCTCTGGGCAGCACCAAGGGCCTCTCCCCAGCCCAGCCCAGCCGGCTCTGGCCCCACAGCTCTGCTCAGGCCAGGCTGCTCTGGGCACTGCCCCACGGCCTCAGCCCCTGGCAAGGGCACAGCAGCAGCTGCAGCTGCCACAGGACTCAGCCACAGCCATGGGGGAAGGTGCTTGGCCAAGGCCAAAGGAGGCTCCCTGTGTGCCCTGCTCCCCTCGGGCTCAGGTGCTGAGGGCTCTGCAGCCCCTGCTGCCATCCCATCTGCCCAGGGCAGCACAAGAGCCCCGGCCTTGGGGCCCTCAAGAGCTGCTCCTGCTCCAGGCCCAGGGCCCATCCCAAAGCTGGGACAGGCACAAAGCTGTGCCCATTTCTGTTCATTGCTGCCCTGATGGGGATGGATCCTCAGCCACTTGGGGGTTGCTGATGAATTTTCCTACTCCAGAGGCCTCTTCTTTCTTGAGCTCTTCAGTTCACGAATTCAGTGAGGAAAGCTCATAAACATTTGTTCAAATCACTGTAACAAGAAAAGCCCCTGGGAATAATTCAGGTTTTCCATTATTCTGTGGTTAATTAGGCACATTTCAGAAGTGCATTCAAAGTGAATATACTGTATTTAAAACAATGAAGAGAGAATTGTTTTCTCCTGTTAAGTTTTCTTTTCCTGTTTATAGAGTGATATCAGCAATGTCCAATTGATATTGACCACAATCACCTTCTCATGCAGTCTGAATAGGTATGAAAATCAAGACACTTATGGCTGACTATCAATAACACTTTGCCTCTACCCCTTCCCCACTGTTATGAATGAAGTTCTATATGTTTAATTCAATCAACAACAAAATTGAATTTAGCATGTATTTAAATTGCGTAGTAATTTTATATAAAATAATATCAAATATAATCAAGCAGATACAAAAAATTTGGCAGTGGTTCAGATAAAGCATGTGCAAAACTGATCGATCGAGGAAATGGGAGGGTTTTTCTCACCTTGTCTCCTGTAGAAAAAACACAGGAATCCAAACACAACTTATATACAGGATGCTAGACATATTTATAAATATTTTCCCATAAATCTCCTCCTATTTTTGATTCTTGAAATCTACATCACTATACTTCTCAGCATATGCTCCGCTTGTTGCTAAGGGGTCCTTTGGCTCTTTGGTGATCACATCCAACAAAGGCTTCTCCTCACTGTCATTGTCCTTTGAAAAACCCCACAGGTTGCACATGTGCCCCTTCTATAACACAATTCTTGTATTATATCAGCCAGAATTACATTTCAAAAAAAAAAAGCCTTATTATTTCAAAAATACCTGGAATCATTTAAATTTTGTCCATTTCAAGGCCGATTCTCTAATTATCTCGATGCCTATTCTGTTTTGAGATTTTACTTATCTCAAACTACATCCTGTATCCTATTTTTTCATGAACATCTGAAAACATCTGTTTTGTGACACTAATTACACATCTTTTTCCTCTATTGCTTTTTTCTAAAATTCCAGTATGTTTACAATTGTTAGCACGAATCATATTTATTTATCACACCACCATTTCCGTCATCCAACCCCTGGCACTCAGAGCAGCTGAGGAATAGAGTCAAATCCAGGGGTGTTCCCAGGGCTCAAATTTGGGGCCAGGACAGTTCAATCTCTTTATTGCTGATCTGGATGAGGCCATCGAGGGCACCCTCAGTCAGTTCCCAGGTGAGCCCAAGCTGGGTGGCAGTGTGGCTGTGCTGGAGGTCAGGAAGCTCTGCAGAGGGACCTGGACAGGCTGGAGCCATCCGTGGGCCCAGGACAATTGGATGAGGTTCACCAAGGCCAAGGGCCAGGTCCTGCCCTGGGCTCACAACCACTCCAAATCCCTGGCTGTGCCCTGCCCCTGATCCCCACGGCCTGTCCAATTTCCTTTATCCCTGCATTGCCGGGGAATTTTTGGAACAAGGCAGCTCTGCTCTGGCTATGGAGAGAGGTGCAGGTGTGACCACTGGTGTGAGAACCACAATTCATCAGATTTGTGTCCTTTGGGGTCAGGAACTGGTGAGACTCAGAGGCACAGAAAGTTTCTCTTCATGGCCCAAGGACCATGGTTGAACAGGACACAATTTCATACCAATCACACTGCTCCCTGAGCTATGTGCAATGTCCCATCAGTGTCTGATGAGTCCACCATCCACAGGAGATTTCCGTGCTAAAATTAATTTTAGACAAACGTGGTTTTGTGATAGATATAAACACAATTAAGTCCTTGTATCAGGATGCTCGTCCTGGAGTGGGTGCAAAACAGCTCCAACAATTCCTGATTTGCAAAGCTGTCAGTGGTAGATGAAGAAGGGAGGTCAGGCTGCTTTGGATGTTGAGGAAATGCTGAAACCAGCCTGACTCATTTCACCTCCTCCTGTCCTGGCTGATCTCCTCTCTTTCCCCTTTCACCCATTGGCTTTTGTCTCCCCCCAGCCCCCGGTGAAGAGCCTGGCTCTGTGTTCTCCATCCCCTCCTTGCTGGCACTGCCAGGCTGGGATGAGGAGCCCCTCACACTCCCCTGCTCCGGGCTGGACAAGCCCAGCTCCCTCAGCCTCTGCTCACAGCCCAAGGGCTCAGCCCCACCTTGGAGGCCCTTCCCAGACCCTGCTCCAGCTGCCAGACATCTTTCCTGCCCTGGGAAACCAAAACCAGGCCACAGTGACCTGGATAATCCATGTCCTTGAAGTCCTGGTCACACAGCCCTGGCCCCTTGTCCCCTGTCAGGCTCTGGGGTGGATCCTGTGGAACATCCTTTGGTGGAGGCTGTGGCTCCAGATGGGCCGGGGGGATCCCTGGGGGACAGGGACCCTGCTGGACATGGACAGCATTGGACTTGTTGGGAGAAACTGTGAGGGGGAGCTGGGGCGGAGTGACCAACCCAGTGACCGGACACAGCCCTGCTTGGATGTCACACAGCCCCTCTGTGACGTTACAGCCTGCTCTGTGATGTCACCGACCCCTCTCTGATGTCACAGAGCTGCTCTCTGATGTCATACCAGAGTCTGTGATGTCATTGTCTGCACTGTGATGTCAGACCTCTGCCCTGTGATGTCGCAACCTTCTCTGTGATGTCACAGACCATTATCTAATGTCACACAGCCCCTCTGGGATGTCACAGTCTGCTCTGTGATGTCACAGCCCACTCTGTGACCTCATGTTATCAGATGATCAATTGTCTCCACCAGCTGAGCTGACACCTGGAGCTTGTTCTCCACCACCCCAGGCCTGTGGAAACCACACAGTGCCCATTGTGTGAGAAGGGGAACTGGAAGTTCAGCAGCCTCAGTGTCCTGCCAGCTCAGCCAGGGCCACTGGAACATCGGGGTCCACGACCACCAAGGACCACCAGAGAGACACCGAGGAGAACAGGGGAGGGGAAATACATTAATGATTTGGGGAAAATGATTATCAGATGTATATTTAGTCTGGGACAATTAATGAATATGTATGCAAAATACAGAATATAAACAGAAACTTTCCTTTACTCAGCCTGCAGAGCTTTGGGAGGAGCTGTCCCCCGTGCATCCCCCTGAATAAATAATGCTGTTTCTAATGCTGCATTGGTGTTAAGGAGTTTTCTATTTTACTGAATTTTTGGTAACACTCTCACTGCCAGGGAAAGCTCTGTCTCCTGCTGTTCACAAACAAAGAAGGTCTGGTGGCAGATGTGGGGCCTGGAGGCTGCCTGGGGCACAGTGACCATGAAATAATCAAGTTTTCAATGCTCTCTGAAAGAAGGAGGGGCAGCAACAAAACTTCTGCACTGGAATTAGGAAGGGCAGACTTTGGCCTATACAGGATGCTGATTTGGGGAGTACAAAATTGGGTCCTGATTTTTTTAAGAGACACAGCCCTTAAAAACAAAGGGGTCCAGAAAGGATGGACACATTTCAAGAAAGTAATCGTAAGGGGGAAGGAGCAGCCTGTCCCAGTGTGGCAAAAGATGAGCTAGTGAGGAAAATGACTGGCCTGGCTGGGCACAGAGATTTTGTGGGAACTCAAGGGTAACAAGAGGTGCATCAACTTTGGACAGAAGGTCAAGCAGCTTAGGAAATGTTTAAGGATGTTGTAAAGTCGCGCAGAAAAAAAGTTAAGAGGTGAAAGCTCAATTAGAGTTTAACCTGACCACTTCCATGAAAAAAAATAGACAATGTTTCCACAATTAAATTAATAGCACAATATGGGATAAGGAGAACCTCTACTCTTTATTGGATGCAGTGGGGAATAGTAACTAAAGATAAGGAGAAGGCAGAGCTACTTAACATCTTGTTTCTCTCAATTTTTGATATTAGGACAGGCTGTCCTCAGGACAATTGTTCTCCTGAGCTGGTAGAGGGGCACAGGAAGCAGAACAGCCCCTGTAATGCAGGAGGAATCAGTTGGTGACCTGCTGAGCCTCTCAGATTCTCACAGGTGTATGGGATTGGATGGGATCCATCCCAGGGGGATGAGGGAGCTGTGGATGAGCTTCCCAAGCTGCTCTCCATCATTTACCATCAGTGTTGGCTCAGCAGGGAGGTCCCAGAGCACTGGAGGTGCCAATGTGAGCCCATCCTCAAGAAGGGCTGGAAGGAGGATCTGGGGAACTCCAGGCCTGTCAGCCTGACCTGGGTGCCCGGCAAGGTTATGGAACAGATCACTCTGAGTGCCATCACAGGGCACCCACAGGATGGCCGAGGGGTCAGAGCCAGCCAGTGTGGATTTCAATGTCTGCACTGATGATCTGCATGAGGGCACTGAGTCCAGCATCAGCAAATTTGCAGATGACACCAAGCTGAGTGTGAGTGTGGATCTGCTGGAGGGTAGGAGGGCTCTGCACAGGGACCTGGACAGGCTGGATCCAGGGCTCAAATCCAACAAGGTGAGATTTAACAAGTCCAAGTGCCGGGTCCTGCACTCTGGCCACAACAACCCCTGCAGCTCTACAGGCTGGGGACAGAGTGGCTGGAGAGCAGCCAGGCAGAAAGGGACCTAGGGGCACTGATGGACAGCAGGCTGGACATGAGGCAGCAGTGTGGCCAGGTGGCCAAGCAGGCCAATGGCTCCTGGCCTGGCTCAGGAATGGTGTGGCCAGCAGGAGCAGGGCAGGGATTCTTCCCCTGTGCTCAGCACTGCTTGGGCAGCGCCTCAAGTGCTGTTTGCAGTTCTGGGGCCCCCAATTTAGGAAGGACATGGAGGGGCTGGAGCGTGTCCAGAGCAGGGCAACAAGGCTGGGGAGGGGTCTGGAGCACAAGTCCTGTGAGGAGTGGCGGAGGGAACTGGGGTTGTTTATCCTGGAGGAGAGGAGGCTCAGGGGAGACAAGGCGGTGTCAGGGCACAGGTTGGATTGATGATCTCCACGACCTGTTCCACCCTTGCTGATTCTGGGATTCTCTGAAACCACCCTTGGAGCAGTTGCAGGAGGAGCCCTGGGCCTCCCGTTCAGAAGCTCCAGCAGCCCAGGTCCCTCAGCTTCTCCTGCCAGCCCCAAAGCCCATCCTGTCAGTCCTGCAGAGCCTCTGCAGCTCCTCCTCACTGCCCAGAACAGGGAGCCCCAGAGCCAGACACAGCAGCCCAGATGTGCCCCCCTGGCCTGGGGTGCCTCTGGGAAGGGAGCAGCATCAGGCGCTGCAGGAGCCTGCAGACAATTGATCTGAAGGCCAAAGCTCCCTAGCTCCTTTTGAAAGAGCAGGAACAGTTCTTCATTGCAATGTGGTGGAATGCTGGGCACCCCAGCTCCAGGTGAGGACTGGACACAAGTTTGCTCCCACTGAGTGCTGTGATGGGTTCTGCAGGAGCTCTGGGCTCCTGTGCTTGCCAGGCACAATGAGGAGAGAAGGAGCCAAGTCCACTGATGTGGGAAAAGGATTTGTAGAAAGCTTTTAGGGCCTAGTAGAAGGCCCACAGAGTATGAATCTGTATATAAACCTTGAGACAAGAAATGCTAACTTAGAATGCCATGGAATAGGACAGATATTGTTGAGAGAGAAATGAAGCTAGAAAAAAGTTCCAAAAGATGGCCTTGCAAATAAGATTTTGGAAAAACAGAGCTATGAAAGATGCATTGTAGTGGGACCCACAAGGGGCAGTTTTAAATAATTGGCTTTAAGGCATCTACAACATGGCATGGGAAAAGGCTGATAGACCAAGAAACGCTTATAATGTATTATAATTAGGAAATAGTTGGCTTCTGATTGTGATGGCGTGAATTATAAGATCTGTATTGTCTCACCCTTCTCATGAGACTGAAATGGAATAAAAGTTTTTAAAACACCTCTCAGTTGTCCCATCTCTAGGTCAAGAAAAGAGTATTATCCAACACACTGACACACCTTTGCCTCGAGCATAACCCAGCCTGGACCAAACACACTGAAAGGTTTCCCCTTTGGCCCATGTCTCGAAATATCAGGTCTGCTGTTTGACAGCTCAGGTTTGGTTTGTGTCAAGGAGTTTCCCTCAGAAATACTGGGTTTGTCTTCCTCTGTGCCTTCCCCTCAGCAGCTTGGGGATGCTCCTGTGTGAAGCCATCTGTCTCACACAGTTTGAGACAACTTCAAACAGGATATTGTGCAATAAATTGTTTTCTCTAAAGTGTTCCAACAATCCCTTTCCAGCAATAGGAAATTATTACTCATAGATGAAAGTGGAAAAATGCCAACAGTTTATTAACAAACAGAATCCCCCCATGACATGCATTCCAAGAAGGCGCCGGGTTCTCTCTTGGAAGAACAGGAGCTGTCACGGAGCAGTTCCAGCAGCTGATGGAAGCTCAGGGGCTCGTCCGGCGTTGGCTTTCTCCCATGGCAGAGCTCCATGGAGCGGGCAGGGCAGTGAAGCAGCAGGGCTGGAGCCCCTCGCTGCCTTTTCTCCCCGGCGTGGCTCAGCTCACAGACTCTCGGGCTGGGAGCAGGGCCGCTCCGCTCCTGCCGGCACTGTGTCCCTGGCTTGGACAAACAGTTTCCTGCCAGGAGAGCCCTGCACACTGCTCCACAGATCTTTCATAAAGGCCCGAACCAACTGCAAACACTCTGTCTGCAGCAGCTTTTCACAAAGGGCTGGAGCAATCCAGGACAGCTGCAAGTGAGTGTCGGAAGGCTCTTGTCTTGTTCCTGACAGCAGAATTCCTGATGATGTGATGCAATTTGATTCAGATGTAACATGAGAGCTGAGGATTTCTTTGTTAAAATATTTCATGATGAGTAACAAGCCTTGGGAGCGTGAGGTAGAGGACTGACGTGTGAAAGCATGAGCATATCCTCCAAAGTGGCCAGTTTAATTGTCCATTTTATTACTCTTGTATTTACTCCACACTAATAAGGAAAACCAAGCTCTGCTTGGAGGTAAAACAGGCATGGGATACACTCCAGTCCCTCGCAGGCTCAGCAGGGCTGGCAGTGACACAGCAGGCAGTCTGCTTCATTGTGAACCCCTACAGAGCTACATCCCAATCTGGTTTAAGTAGTGTGGTATTAGTAAGAGCTCCTTTTCTGCATGAGATACAAAAAGGAGATCCCAAATGATCTTCATGCAAGCATGCAGTAAAGAACTGCTCCTGCTGTCCTAATGAAGTGTTTGCTTTAGCAATTACACTCTTCCCATTCATCTTTTGATGCAGACACCTCAGGTTTTCCCCCACACCCCTGCAAGGCTGGCAGTCACTGTTTCCCATTTCCTGTTCTTCCCTAGAGATGGTGCAGTGGCTGCTTTGAAACAAAAAGCCCTGGGATCTGGACAGCTTGAAGGAGCATGAAATGCTAATTATGTGCTCATATTGGTAACACCCAGGTCTGCACTGCCCAGTGCTCTGCAGCAGCAGCAGGACCATGCATCATTCCTGTTGGTGGATGTTCATGTTTCTGATGTGCAAGAGCAATGACTTTGAGGAGGGACAAAAATGCCCATCTTCAAACAGTGGGTGTGCAAGGAGATGTGAAGTTTCACAGCCTTTTCTAGGATATTTTAGAAAGATCTAAGAGAATATTGTGGCATGGAGTAGGTTCCTAATTTTGTCTCCAGAGGAATCTCCAAAGGGCACATTCACTCTGCTGCTGATGGCAACCCCATAAGCTCATGGAACAGTTTTCCCTGCAATGTGCCACCCTGCCTGGGCTTTACTAGGCCGGGACTAGACCCAGAGCTAAGCAAACACATGCAGCCAGGTGACATTGTGTAACATCAGAAGCTGGCAACCATGAGGACTTTGCTGTCAGAAGGTTACAGTTTGCACTGGGCCCAGAAGTGTTTTTCCCTAAGGCAAAGCAAATTGAAATGTGAAGTTTCAAAGCTTCAAATGACTATGAAAGGAAACTGCAGAATAATTTCTGGAAGGGCAGCATTGTCAATGATCATGCAGCCCACCAACAGCTGGAGCTGAATCCAGAATTGCTTCTTCCAGCTGTGCAGGAATTCATTCCACTGGCAAGCACTGGTCCATGGGAACAAATGATCCCCTAGCTCTGGGCTGAATGGCACCCAGGCTGCAGTGCAGATTTGAGGAGCCCTTGTCACTTGTTATTGGCCTCCCAGTGCACTCATCCTTCTGCAAACGAGGTGCAAACAAGACAGCTGCACTGCTGTCCTGGGTAAATATACATACAGGTGACTTTGCCAAAGCCGTGCATCATTTCCCAGTGAAATACATTACCTCTTCTTACCTATGGAATTGTGATTGAGGACACCTGTGAGCCAGATCTGTGGGAGATTGCAAAGGAGCAAAGCTTTGGGATTTGGGCACACTTCTCTTGGTTTCTTTGCTCAGGCCTTTGGTGAGCACAGAACACACCTAGGTAGAAAACCTTTGACTAGACAGGATCTTTTGGATCCATTGTCCCCCAAACAGGTCAATGGTGGCCCTGTTGTAATGCCAAGTAACAAAGAGTAGCACAAAGGACACAAAGAAAACATGGCCTAAGAGGAAGAGGAGAGGCCCAATGAGGAAAGGATGTGGTGACACACTGGCACATTGAGTGAGCTGCACTCCCATAATCTCTAGGCTCGCAGGTCCTGGTCTCACATTCTCCTCTTGGTTTATTTAAATTTTATTTTTTTTTTATCATCAAAATAAAATATATATAATTAAAAATATGTCATAAAAACTTAAAGACAGAGTCAAAAGACATTAATTCAAAACTACATCTAAAGATCAGAACATATGTACAGCTGTAACTATGAAGCCTAACGCATCAATCGTATTCTTCAAACACTCTCCATACAGGCGGCAGCTTCTTCCTGAGCTTGGAGGAAAGAGAGCTCTTCTGGGTGGAAGGCGAGGACTTTGTAGGTGAGGGAACATCCAGAGAAAACTTCTCGGTAAGACTGTAACCAGTCAGATCTGCAAAGTGGAGACACGAAGTATAACAGAGGCCACCATGCAAACCTAAAGCATCTGAAGCTCCATATTTCATGGGACACATTTCCTGGAAATGTCCAAACAGCTGCACAGGGAAACATGCTCCTTTCTGGCAGACACTGAGGCAGGCCGGGGCACAACCCTGAGCCACTTGCCCAGAGCTGGCACAGGCACAGCCTGGCCCCCGGGCTGCCCTGGGACAGCAGGGAGCCCAGAGCCCTGTGCTCTCCAGGAATGGCTCAGCTGCACATGCACCCTCCTGCTCCTCTGCCTGCCCCACAGCTCAGCAGCCCTGCAGCTCCAGGGGCACTGGCAGCAGCACAGCTCCTTGCAGGGGCACATGCAGGGCACAGCTGTTCCCTGGCAATGTGCACAGCCTCTCTGGGCTGCCACAAGACCCTTCCTCCCAGCAGAGATTGGCCCAGCTCCCCCCTCACCTCTGTGTTAGGCTGAGCCATGATTGCCTTCACCTTGTCCTTCATCTGGAGCTGCTTCAGGCCCCCCATGCCATGACTAGGAAATGTGATGGAGAGAGCAGGGGCAGATGAACACCCTTCCTTAGGATTTCGTCATTTTTGGCACAGCTCAAAAGGCAAATCCAGAGGTGTCCAACTCAGCGCTTCCTCAGCCTTCTGGAGAACATCTCGCCTTCACCAGCCCAGCATTTTGGAGAGGTTTTCCTGCACATGTGGAGGCTTGCTGGCAGCACATTTCTTCAGCTGGGTGCCCATCACTTTGCAGAGGGCAGAGGCAAGCTTGGTGGCCACGGTGCGGACGTTGGCGCTCCGCACAGGCAGCGCCTTGTTGTCGCAGACATTTTTTCACAGAAATCCTTTCTTTCAGATTTCTGCATTTTCTGGGAAGCTGAGGGCCCCAGAAGAAGAATGTAAACAATTGTTATCAGCTGCTGTGGAATGTAACAGGGACACCTTGATTGGCTCATGTTTGTATGTTTATAATTGAGGGCCAATCACAAGAGCAAGCCAGGGGACCGAGTCCCTGGGCACAACTTTGTTTTAGATTCTTTCTTTTCTATTCTTGGCTTAGCAAGCATCTGCAACTTCTCTCTTTATTCTATTTAGTACAGTTATAATGTATTATATATCATATATCAATAAATCCAGCCTTCTGATCAAGCAACAAGATTCACCGTCTCTCTCTCACCAGCAGCGACCCACTCAGGCGCAGTAACATCTGGTGACCCCTCGTGTCAGAGCAAAAATTAATTTGATAAGACCAGAGGAGCAAAATTGCTGCACTGGGTAAAAATCCTGTATGTGTAGCATGTGATGGTTGCTTTGAAGCGACCACAGAAGTGGATTCAAGCCAGGAGCTGAAGAACTCAAGATCCTGATTTGGACAGAGTTCACAGCCAAGGCTGACCACAAAGAGAACCTTCTTCTGGAAAACCTTCAGGAAAGATGATGGAAAAGAGCAGCAGACCTGTGGAGCTGGCCAGAGCAAGCTGGACTCTTTCAAAAGGTACTGTGGGCTTTTCTATCCCTGATGAACCAGCCCTTCGTAGCTTGTGGCTGTTTGTATGGCAGACACATGCCTTGCCAGAAGAGATTCAATTCTCCCCTTCAGAGGAGAAACTTATAGCCCTCTGGAACCATTGGTCTAGAGAAGATGGTTGCTTTTTGTCAGAAACAGATCTCTATAAATTTTTTAGATGGGCAAAGCTTTTTGGGTTCTTTACTGATGTCCTGTACGCTTTAGATGCTTTTGTCTGGGAGTGCATGGACTCCATTTTCCAGTTCGTCTGGAGCCAGGGACGTGTCCTGCCTTCTATCTACCCAGCATTTATACAGCTTTTCCCACTTCTGAAACGCAGAGCAGCTTGTTTCCAATGGATTTCTAATTGTTATGGCCAGGCACCGTTTCCCCCCTCCTTGGCAGAAGACCCGGTGGGTGATGACTTTGGGCTTTTCCCCCCGCCCTGCTTCGCGGCGGGGGGGGCTGAAACTTCGCTGGGCGAAGAAGTTTTTTTCACTCTTGCTCCGGAGCATGCTCAGATGGAGTTTTCTCCTTCCCCCCCTTCTCTCTCTCCGGGGGGATGGGAGTGGCCGCTCAAGCCAGCGCCGGCCTCTCAGACTCCGCCTTCAGACATGGGGGCGGCACCGGTCTCTGAGGTTTCTCCGGTCCTGCCAGAGCCGTCACTCCAGGAGATCCCGTCTCCGCCTCTCCAGGCTGTTCCGCCCGCGGTTTCACCGGCCTCCCCGCCCCCTGAGCTGTTGCTAGGCAACGACGAGGATG
This sequence comes from Melozone crissalis, assembly GCF_028551555.1. Classification (NCBI taxonomy): domain Eukaryota; kingdom Metazoa; phylum Chordata; class Aves; order Passeriformes; family Passerellidae; genus Melozone; species Melozone crissalis. The sequence continues at coordinate 750,958 of NW_026535912.1, forward strand.
CGTCTCCAGCTTCCGGCTCAGCGTCGGAGAAGGCAGAAGAGACAGCACTTCCTGTGATTGAGCTGTTGCTAAGCAACAGCGATGCTCCGCCGCTTCTCCCGGCTCCGCTGCTGCCTGTGCCGTGCCTGCCGCCGCTTTCAGAGCCAAGGGACGCAGCAACAGCGTGTTCCCGCGCATCCCCGCCGCCTCAAGGCGAGACAGTTCCTGTTCAGGATGGGGCTGAAAACGGCGCTGAACCTGCGGGACCCTCCGAGCAGCCCGCGGCTGATCCCACTCTCAGCGCGGTTCCCTCCCCAGTTCCGGCCCCCCCCTCGCCGCTCGGACTGGCCGCTCCAGCGGCTCTGGCGTTGTCGGAGGCTCTGTCCTCCGTGTCGGCGTCAGAGACTGCCATGGCACCGGCGGCTGGTTCGAGCCCGGACCGTCCCGGACCGGCTGCCCCAGCAGCTGCCCCGGCCGGGGGTCTCTCCTTCGGTGGAGCGGGGGCTGCCCGCCAGCTGACTCTTGCGGCAGCCCGGCTGCCGGCTTTCAAGCTCGGTGGTTTGGGGGGTGGTGTTTCGGTTGCTGTCCCATGGAGGCTGCCGCCTCTCCTGCGTCCTAGTGGCATGGGGGGGCAGGTGCATCCCGAGAGCCCTGCCTCTGATCCCCAGCCCGAAGGGGATGGGGATGGTGATGCCACGGGGCGGATGAGAGACAAACCCGATGCAGTGCAGGGGAAGATGGCACAGCTGGAGGAGACCATAGCTGGTTTGCTGTGGGAAACAAACATCTCCAGACCCCAGATGGGATTGCTGGGGAAGGCTTCTATTTCCTCACTGCTGGCATGCCTCAGTGGTTTTGGGGAAAGGAAGCATCTCACTACCCGTGCTGCCACTGTGCTGGCAGCAGGGTTCAGGCCTGCGGGAATGCAGAGCCTCTGTCATGGGTTTGGCCTGGGCCATTGGGCTGAGAAAGTTTCTGGGCCAGGGCCAGCATTTGGCCTCCTGATGTTTCTGGGGGTTGTGGTCTATCCAACAGGCCCTGGTCCCCCTTTGTGAGCCAGTTTTGGGGTTCCTGGTCCAGCATGGGCCAGGGCCCCCAGGGCCTTTACTTCTCTGGCACTGCTCTGCTCGGCTGCTGCTCTTTTGCTTCTCGATAAAAAAAAAAAAAAAAAAAAAAAAAAAAAAAAAAAAAAAAATTTTAAATTAAATAAAAAAGATTGAAAATAGCGGGCAGCAGCTCTGAAGCACTGAAGCATTGAAGGGTCAGAAAAGGACGTTCCAAAATTGTTCATATTGTTTGAAATTGTTCAAAATTGTGTTGTGACTGTCAATGGTTTTTTGATAACTATTGATGGGATTCTTTTTGCAGCAAGTTTGTTTTCAGGACCAAAAAGGACTCTCAGATGTCCAAAAGAAACAACTTCAGCTGATGGACTGTTCCTGAAACTCAGCTGCATGGACTTGAATTCTCTTTGCATTGTTTTTTGCATTTTCTTATATTGTAGCATTGTTTTAGTGATTTGTTAGTTATTGTATATTCTACAGGTGAAGAAATTTCCTGTTCATTCCACATCAGCATTTTTTTTATTTTATACAATTTAGAAAGGTGAGATGTCGCAGACATTTTTTCACAGAAATCCTTTCTTTCAGATTTCTGCATTTTCTGGGAAGCTGAGGGCCCCAGAAGAAGAATGTAAACAATTGTTATCAGCTGCTGTGGAATGTAACAGGGACACCTTGATTGGCTCATGTTTGTATGTTTATAATTGAGGGCCAATCACAAGAGCAAGCCAGGGGACCGAGTCCCTGGGCACAACTTTGTTTTAGATTCTTTCTTTTCTATTCTTGGCTTAGCAAGCATCTGCAACTTCTCTCTTTATTCTATTTAGTACAGTTATAATGTATTATATATCATATATCAATAAATCCAGCCTTCTGATCAAGCAACAAGATTCACCGTCTCTCTCTCACCAGCAGCGACCCACTCAGGCGCAGTAACACCTTGTTCTCCAGGCAGGACCAGAGCACGGGCAGGGCGTCGCGCTGGACGACTTCAGGGCTCCTGGCATGAACCCCCTGCACAAGCACTGCCGGGACAGAGACACAGCTCCTTACCCACCAGCCTCACTGCAAACAAGGATCTACCTCTGCTTCTGCTTCTTGCCAGCCTCTCTGGCCAAGAGCAGCAAAATAGCACCAGAGCCCCTTGATCCAGAAACGGGCAAAGCAGCTGAGCATCCTGGAAACAGAACCACCAACCCCTCAGCACTAATTGCTCCAACCAGAGCCTTGGCCCTGGGGCAGACTTCCTACCTTTACTGAATTATTTCACAATCTCTGCATGAACAATGAATGAAATGTCCAATTGCCTTTGATTTACATTAAGAAGTTGTCTAAACCCACACTAAAGATTTGGAAATGCACCATAGAGAGGAAATTGAGAGATTTCTAATCAAAAGGGATGATTCCATTTTTGTAACTTTGATGTCAAGTGCCAAATGTCTAATCTGGCTCTTCCCTGTGCTCAGTGGCATACAGCCAAGGGCAGGATTAGAACACACCTCAAAACTCCAGCCCACCAGAGATGGCTGCTGCCTGACAGCTGGATGAGAAACATCAGTGACCAGCTGGTGTCTTTGGCAGAATGCTTTTGGGGCTTCCAACAAAGAGCTGTTTCAAACCTCAGGGTGTCTTAGAGAATTACCCAGATCCCAGTGCTGTGGGATTTGCGCATCTCCACATTTTAATGCCATTTCCCCTTCCAATGGTAATGGCATTTTTTCTTATAATGTCTGTTCAAATAGGGCATAGAGAAAGAAAAGTGCTACACAGGGGACTGAAATGTAACCAAAACACGAGTGTTTTCTCATATTGTCTCTGAAATCTCTCTGCCCATTTTCTGAACTGAACTATATCAAACACAGACAAAAAGTTACTACCAACAGGCTTCTTGCATGGCAGATTTGGCTGAGAGAAAAAAACCTGAAATACTCTGGAGACCATTCTTATTTTCTGATCAGACAAAATGTTATCTAGCAGCCATTTAATATTCTGTGGTGGAAGAGACTTCATTTTCTGTATGCTGTTAATCCATCAGCAGTCATCAACATTGAAAGAGCTCCTGCAAGTACCAAAAACCAATTCTGCTAAGCAGGAAAGGGTTATAGTACCCATTTTAAAATGGGAATTCATTTGAGTTTAAATGTACTTAAAGACATTGGTAACTACTGGACGTGAGGAACAGCTGTCTGTTCCTACTAAATCTCAGAGAGAACATCTGCCCTTTCTAAAGAAGTCCTAATTTGTGGTTAATTCCTTTATTTGAAAAAGAGATCAAAAGAACTGCTAAACTAAACTCCCTAATGCTGGAGATGTACTTTATTCAAATGCTCTTTAAAGGGCCTTTGACATTCCCAATTGCTGAACATGCCCTTTTGAGATTCCTAATGAAGACACAAAGTGTATTAAACCTTGCATTCAAAGATGTTGGCATAATTAGCAGTGGATTTAGCCCCAGTTAAAGCAAGGCTATCAGTCATCTTCTCTACTATATATTGAGATTATAATTTTTCCATTCCTTGGCTCTTGCTGACACAGCAAGCTCCTCTGAGGAATTAATTATCAGCTGCATTTGTAGCATTTTGCACAGCGCTGACACAGGCAGACACTGTTTGCACACCCTGAAAGGCTCAGTCCAAGGCCACTGTGACAGCACAGGCAGGGAGCCTCAGCACTCTGCTTCTGTCCCTGTGCCCCAGAGGCTGCCTTGCACTAAACCTGTGCCTCTGATACCTCTGTTGAGTTCTGACCTAAGCTGTGACCCCCAGGCTCTGCACGGTTCAGCCTCAAAACTTTCCAAGAGAAAAACAAGAATTCTGTGAGGACAAAACAATCTGATGCCCTGAAAAAGCATTTGCCACCATTTCCCCTCAAAGATCACAGATGTCCCTGAGCTCCCCAGAGAGGAGCCAGCTGGGGCATTTTTAGCCCTCCCTTTGCTGGAGGTGGTTCTGAGATGCCCCAGTGAGAGCTCAGCCCCAGGCCGAGCGCTGCCCCCATCTCAGGTGCTGCCCAGCTCTGCAGCAGCCAGGGAAAACCTGCCAAACCCACCTGCCTTGGCTATGGGGCAGCAGGGACACGCTCAGCACCTCCTGGTTTGGAGGAGGTGCTCTGCTGTCTGCTCACAGGCATTCCCTGTAAATACTCCCTGGGAAGAGCTCTTGGCTCAGAAGGGGAGGCCATACCTGTGATACGCTCGGTGACATCCAGGAGGGCTTGACCACTCAGGTGATTCCATTGGTGGCTGAGCTCTTTCAGCAGTGACACTTTATCTACAAGGGAAACACACGTTTCTGCTCACTTTTCTCAGGTCATAGGAGAAAGGACAGTGGGGAGGGAAAGGGCAGTGCCAAACCCATTTTATAAAATAAAGTACATTTCTGCAGATGTTTGAATCCTTTCCTTCTTTCCTTCCAGGCTACTTGGCAGGGTTTTAAATTCCAAAAGAAAAGCTCTCCCTTCACATTTGTAAATCCAAACTTGTCTGCTGTAGCAGGAGCTGTGTTAAAACATTTCACATCAGGGACCTCAAGAGTTCAGTCACATGGAAGCAGTGAAAAGGTTTGGCAACCCAGAGCAAAAAGGAAGAGCCCCATACTTGGGTCACAGAAAAGCACTGAGTCAGGCAGTTCCTGAGTTCACAGAGCAGCTGGGGAGGAGAAAGTGGAAATTCCCCTTGAAGACCTGCCTCTTCAACACCCCTTTTTTCAGGCATATTCCCCCAGTACGGAATTTTCAGAGCTGACATAAATGTGTGTGGCAAAGGAATTTACAGCAGCCCTTGCCTATGTAGTTAATTGCTGTGGCCATCTTGCCCCATGCAAAACAACATGTGGAACAAGGCATCACTGACAGCTGGGTTTATACCTGTTTGTTCTAAAGAAATGAACTTGGTGAATTATCAGTTCCCCTTTGAACAGAGAAGACAAAGAAGAAAAGTGGAAAATAGGCAGCTAATGCCTCTAATGTAGAGCCTTCCAGGTGGCTGCTCTGCAGAAGCTCTGATGGGTCAGTGTCCCTTCATGCCAACAGCAAAGCTGTTCATTTGGGAAGTCAGACAGGGCCCAAGCAAACTCCAAACTCCCTTTGCCTCTGAACTGTAGCAAAGCTGTAGCCCAGGACTTGCTCTTCAGACAAGCAGCACAGAGCCAAGGGCTCCTGGGACTGTTGGGAAATGCTGATCCCATTCCAGCCTGTTGGGGATGGTGCATAAGGACTGCACCTGCACAGCCTCTGGTGGGTGTCAGCTGGAGTGTTCCACAGACAAGAGCAGCTGTCAAGGCACTCAGCGCTCTCTTGTGCAGGAGAGACAGAGACGAAGCTGAGGAGAGTCCCTGCCAGGGCTCAGCCTTACCCAAATGAGCAATGGATTCTTCCAGTGCTTTCACAGCTGCCCCATGAACCCTGGGATCCTTTGAGTTCAGGTTCTTTGTTATTCCTTCCACCAAACCAATGATCACCGGGTTCAAGGCATTTTTCAGGGCTCCTGTGATTTCAGCCAGCACATCCAGCGCCCTCTGCTTCACTTCCTTGTGGCTGTCAGATATTCTCAGGACAAAATAATCAAAAATCTGTGAAGAGAACAAGCAATGTGAAAGCTGGATTCAAATGTCCTTGTTTGAAGACTGGGTGTAGCAGTCAACAATGTCAAAGATGAAAGTGATCCTTTTTGTCAGGTCAGCACTCGCTTGCACAATTTCACTGTTTTCCTGTGGGCCACTCACTGGAATGGTGGCACAGCCTCATGCTGGTTGAAAGATTTTCTTCTGTTTTTAGGAGTTTTGGCTGGGGACAGGATAGTTCTTATGGTATTTCTCTCCATCTATAAATCATTAAATCAATTCCATTTATAGTGCTAAAGACTACCTTTGCTTTGAATGGAAGCAGATGTTTACAATGCCCAGTTTTCTATTCAGTTGCCTCAAGTACTGAGGGCAGTTATGATTTTGCCAAAACTATGGCTGGAAGAGATCTAAGTTTTCTCTTGTTTGTCTCAGAGCCAGTGTATGGAGAAGTGCAGGGCTCTGATCAACTCTTCCAGGATCCAGACTATTTCTCTAAGTAACAGGTGGACTTCTGAAATGTAATGTGTTGTACAGCTCTCATTAGAGCAGGTTCAGTCCCTTGACAGCCACATTATCAGGCACCTTTTCCTGGAAAAAGGGAAAAAGAAGCTACTGGGAGGAGAAGGCAGAGATGAGTCCTTAGCCGTTTTCCTCCTTTTCCAAAGAGAGAAAAAGACCCCCAAGAAGGGTGAGCACTGTCTTTACCAAGAGGAATAGGAACAAGGATGGAAATGAGTAGCCAGAGCTGTGACAAGATGGAGTATATAGAAGTATTCTTTAAAAAAACAACTGGGTTTTAACCAACTCAGCCTGATACTTCTCTTCCCTATGCAAACCCATTTTTGGTCTAGGGAACAATTGCCATGCTTTCAGGGGCTGGATTCCCTTCACTTCACCCAACTGGGAGTAGGAGACAGCAGCAGTTACACCAGCAGAAAATTCTGCCATCATCTGATGAACAGCATCAATAGGCACCTGCCAGACAAATACAGCTGGACTGAAATAACTTGTCCTGAAGCCTGGACCTGAATTACATTTGTCTGGGTAAGACGGACCAGCGTGTCCCAAACAGCCAGGACAGAGTGCCAAGACACACTGAATTAACTTTGCTGCTACAGGCTCAGGAAAGGAGCTAAAGGAAAGGAGCAGTGAAGATACCCTACATACTTGTACAATGTTAGTGGAGATGAGCTGGGGGCTGGTTTTGCACAGGTCTAGGAGGAGTTCCACTCCTTCCATCCATGTCTGAAACCCCTTGGCTTCCAGGAGATGGTAAAGCTTCTGGAGCAGCTCCGTTTCTTCCACAGCTGGAGGTGACGTGACCTGGGCTTTTGCACGGGGTAGGAGGTGTCCATCAGAGGGAGATTTCACCCTGGAAAATAAAACCAAATGAGGACCTGGTGGTGATAATTATCATAGCATGGCATCCCTATAGTGGAAATAATTAGCATTGACTCCATGATTCCAGAAGGCTGATCAATCATTTTATTACACTATACTATACTATACTATACTATACTATACTATACTGTACTATACTGAAACTCATCGCCCTTACAGACAGTCTGATACAGACAGACCAGACTGGTCAATTGAATCCAAAACACCATCACCAGTGGCCAATTAAGAAATTACTCTTTGGTAAATAAACCTCCATAACATATTCCACGTGTTCACAACAACAGGTGCAGCAAGTGAAGATAAGAATTGTTTCTAATTTTTTTCTCTGATCTTCTCACAGCCTTCCCCAGGACAATGCCTGGCAAAGTTGTGCCTGCTGCTCTCCATGGAGAGAGCTGCAGCCACAGACAATATCTTCACTTAATTGTGAGCAAAACATCTTGAGCAGCTTTCCTAATGATATGATTTGAAGCTGGAAAGTCATGAGGGTCTGAAGAACAACATGGACCTCATGACAATCATTACAGGAGACAATCTGCCAGTGACATTCTCACCACTGCTCACTCAGGAAAACCAAGGATGAGATACATCTGATCTATCTTCAGATGGCTGCCAGGGCACACAGGTCACATTGCTTTGTGGAGAAAGAGAGACACTACTGCCAAGTTTAAATGCCTCCTCATATGGGATGTTTGTGTCTTAGAATAAGGAAACTCATCACTCTGGAGAAGTGTCTCTACAACCAGGCATGACAATCTGGAAAAGTAGCTCAGATGCATCTGAACAGATGAACAGGGCCATATTTGAAGGATTCAGAAAATCAGTAACAGAGAATAAAAACAGAAGCCAGACATCCCAGAACTATACTCGCATTTCATTTGCTTCCCTAGAGACCTGATGCACAGCTTAACAACCCCACTGGGAACAATTCTCCTGGATCAACCTGTCTCTTCCATGAGCACAGGAAGATGCTAGCTGTGCTACTGAGGCATGTGGTCACTTTCCTGCCACTGCTGAGCAGGACAGAGCTAAATAAATCCCCTCTGCTATCAGAGGGGAACAGGTACAAGTAGCTCTGCAACAGCCATGAAGAGACAGCAAGGAGCAATTCCTGTCTTAAATGCTGATTGCAGCACAGGGGGCAATAAACCAAACATGCTGTCCATCAAGCAAATTACATGAAGGACAGGAATATCAAGACAAAAAGTCCACATTCAGACACCTGTTGACTGAAGTTGTTCAGGAATTGCCTTGCTACTTACTACTCAAACTTGGTACTGTTTGAGGGTAAGAAAACCTGGATTCATCCAGGCCAAAGCACATGGATGAGAACTGCATCTTTGTGGAATGGCATCTTGCTTCCAGACTGGGATTTCTCATCAAAACACCCATCTGAAAAAGACTCCACTCAGATGAAAAAAAAAGCCCTGGTTGAATTTACTTGTCCCAAATCAGGCAGCAGACACTTGGCCCTCTCCCAGCCTCCACAGCACTGCCCTTGCCACTGCACTGGATCGTCTGAGCTGCAACCAATGAGTGTCTTTTTGTCTCTCCATTTTTGTGGAAACCCCTTCAGAGAAGTTGTGTTCAGCACAATGCACAAGTAGACATTTTTTATCCCAGAGCATTTGTAGGAAAGGAAACAATCTGTGGCATTGGTCATCTCTGCCAGAAAGTTTTTCCTGAGGAAGAGACAGGTAAAGCTTGTCATGTGCTTTGTCACATCTGACAAAAGTGCTCAGTACCGTTTGCTAGCAGACAATGTGGCCTGGGGCTCCTTTGAGGCATCGTTCCTCTCCTTCACCGGCTCCTTGACAAATGGGCCTTCAGGCTTCTGGTTTTCCATCCCCGACAAAGACACAGAGAAACCCCATCAATCTTTAGAATATAAACCAGGAAATTCCCTGTTGAAAACACAAGTTAGAACCAAGATCATTGCTACCGAGGCTTAGGGAAACTATTCCTAACTTAGAGATGGAAACAAACCAGAGATTCAGTGATGCCAACTCTTTGTTTTCAATAGCCCAAGGCAGGGTATGGGTGCTACCAGACTGAGCAGCAGTCTAAAATCCCAAATTCCTTAGTCTTGAGCATAAATGGGAATAATGCAAACTGGCAGGCAATGAGTGTTTGTGAAGGAAGCAGCAGAAAAAATTGGACTCTTAGGGGGTTGGCCCATTGTGTTGGAAGTTGATTTGGTTCAACACTCACTCTCCCTGTGCCTGCACAAAGGCAGGCTCCCTTCTGTAATGTCGATAAAAAGAAAAAAAATCCCCCCCCCCAAAGAAACAAAGGATTTTCCACTGGATGCTGCTGAATTCACCAAGCTTCTTCCAGCTCCACAGGGCTGGACAGAAGGGCAGTATTCCCAAAAGACAGACAGTAATTGTAGTAACTAGGATTGACCTGGACATCTTTTGAAAATTTGGAAATTTTCTTGGCACTACTACTTCCATTGTCCTTTGCAAAGACTATGTTACCTTCAGAAGCACAATTCTGACTTAATTGCTTTACAAGGGGCAGAGTAGGGAGAGCATGGTGGGGACTTATGCTTAAACGTAAACCCATTTTCTCCTCTTTCCCTTTCCTCTTAGTGACCAATATTGAAAATATTCAAAACCCCACTTTTCCCCTATAATATCAGTTCCTTTGTGGTCTGCAGATGAACAGGCTGAGGATTAACAGCTCATTCCCAGGAGCAAAATGATTCAGCAGAAGAGGAATGAGCTGAAGACAGATTGGGTATGTTTCATCTCATATTAGCAGTGGCAATGCTTGCACAAAGGAGACATTTCTCCTGCCAAGCACTTATTTTCTTATTAATTCTTTACAGAATATCTTCCAGGTCACGGGGGGAAAGAGATTGTTCCAGAAGCATTTTAAATTGTTGATGATTGAGCAACATCTTCACCATCTCCTGTCCAAAATGCCTAGGGAAGGAAGGAAGTGAAAGAAAAGTGAACAAACACGGGAAGAGTGTTAACAGAAGAGGCTGATGCCTTAAACTCATCAGGTGCAATCCCTGCATGAGAAGGCATTACCTACTCAGCAAAGTGGGAGATTTACCTGACTTGACACTGCACAGTGCTGTCAGCTGAACATAAGAGGAGAATGTGGGGCAACAGAAAATACCATTTCACTCTAAAACTGGGGGTATGCTTCTGTGGCATCAAAGCGTCCCAGGGAACAAGCAAAACACATCTGCTTTGTTGTCTGAGCCTGTTAGCAGTGTCTTGCTGCCATTGCACAATAATTTGCCTTTCTTTACCTGGCAGGGAAGCCAGGACAAAACAGCTCATGCATCCTCTTGATAATTCTATACTATGTGTATGCACAGGGGCAGCTAGTTGCTCTGGTGTTATTGGCAGCTATCCATGGGAATTTCATCATCAAAGGAAGGGGATTTTGGTGGTTTGGGTTGATTTTGCCAGTAGGAAACCACGGTTTTATTCAAGAAGTTTGGAACTCACTGAGCCACAGATAACAGCATTCTAGAAATCTGCAGAACAGGTTTAGAAAGACTGAATATTTTGGCTAAAGACCCCTGAAATATTTCTAGAAAAGTCTGAAGTTAATGAGAAATGGATGTTTGGGATCCTTCAGTGATGAACATTAGCCAGTACTTTGGCTTTGTGTTGTGCACCTAAGGCCCAACAAAACTGTTGGACTGGCTGATCTGAGCTCTTTTGATCTCAGTAAAGAATCCTTCAAGCCACAGGAAAAAGTTGGCAATGCTCCTTTTTGCTGGCCAGCCTCAGGTTTCCCAGTACAGCCATTTGCCCAGGCAGCCTAGAGCAGTGGTCACAGTGCCAAGGCTGACAGAGCTCAAGAACAGTTTGGACAATGCTCTCAAGCACATGGAGTGACTCTTGGGGTGTCCTGCACATGGCCAGGAGATGGACTCGATGACCCTGATGGGTCCCTTCCAACTCAGCATATTCCATGATTCTATGACCCTTATTCACACTGTGAGGTAACTTCATATTCCCTTTAGTTTCCACTCTTGTGTGGTTTCACCTTTACAGCCAGACACAAAACGGCTTTCCTTTTTTGGGAGGTGAAATGAAGATCATTCCCTTGTGTCCTTGTGGCAGTCCTGAGCAAGCTTCCCTGCCACGTGTGGCAGCCTCTCAGCCCTGGGGGTGCCTGCGAGCTGGGTGACTCCAATTCTCTCCATCAGGGACAGGAGGAGCTGGGCCGCACACTCGCGCACCGGGGCGGGGCGGCTGCTGGGGAGGAGAGAGCAAACCCTGGGCACAGGGACAAGGAGCAGCAGCAGCGCCGGCTTTGGCCAGAGCTGCTCCCTGCCCTTGCTGGGTGAAGGAGCCTGGGCTGTCCCTGCACCTTCAGACACCTGCAGAAGGTTCTGTCCTCAGGGAAACACAAAGGTAGCATTGCACACAAGGCCTGCCTGCACGGAAGAGGGAGGAATTCAGTCTCCCTGCACTGTCTGATACTCAGTTACTTTCACAGTATTTACTCTGAGAAAGATTAAAGAAATAGATGACAAATGAATAATTTAAAAAAAAAGGACAATTGATGCTGACCCATCAGAGGGCACCCAGTACACAGAGCTGCAGCAGGATTGAGGGTCTTTCCACCCATTTATCCCCAAATCTGCAGAACTTTGGAAAACAACAAATGCAGAGAAAATGCATTGTGGGCGGTGAAGTTGCAGAATATCCAGCAATGCAGCCTGTTTCTTCTGTGAGGCTTGGCAACGGATCCATCTGAATGTTTTACCCTATTGCAAAGCTGAGGAAAGGGTGGCAGGCAGTTTAGCCAGGCTGTCCTGTTCTAGAGAGTGTCTCTTGGGAACTAGCAGGCCCAGCACCAACATTTAAGGCAGCATTTGCTCCAACTGTCCCATGGCAGTCAGCCTGTGAAGGTGCCTGTAAAGTGATTCATCATCTCAAGGCTGACATGAAACATCACTTTGAATAGAAAGTAGAGCTCTAAGGCCAGCACAGTCATACAAGACTCCTTTGGCAGGAGCTGCACCTGCAGTGCAGGCTGTGCCACACCCAGCAGATTGTCCCCCATATGCTCCACGCCCCAGCAAGGACCCTCTTCATTTCTCAAGTTAATGGCATACCAAACACTGCTCACAGCTGCAATTGCAATTGTCCCTCTGCCCACAAAAGCACAAGGCTCTATCCTTGGCCTTTGCAGGCACTTTCCCTTCCCCATCAGTCACCACATCTAGGAAAATCTGACAGACTGGGAGAACTCCAGGGAGCAGCAGGAAGCTGAGTCAGAGGAGCTTTAGTTTGGACATCAGGAAAAAGGGTTTTTTACCCAGAGGGTGGCTGGGCACTGGAACAGGCTCCCCAGGGCAGTGGTCACAGCACCAAGCCTGACAGGGTTGAAGGAGCATTTGGACAACAATCTCAGGCACTTGGTGTGACCCTTGGGCTGCTCTGGGCAAGGCCAGGAGCTGGACTCGATGGCCCTGATGGGCTCATCACACTCCCCATATTCTACACTTCTGTGATTCTGAGAACTAATAGGCTGCAGGAGGGCAGAAATAGGTGACAAGAGGAAAGAAGTGAGGTTGGTTGGAGAATCAAGTCACTGAGTTCACAGAAGATACAGGATACAGGACCCTTTCCTGCCACCATTCCTATTCTCTGTCTCATCCCTTCTCCCTCCCACACACACGAAGGTGAAGAATATCACTAAAAGAAGAAGAACCTGCTTGACTCCCATGTCCATGAGAGCAGTCATTGCTCGTGCAGGAGTCACATTCTCCACCAGGATCCCCAGAGTCTGACTGGCTGCTTTCTGAACAAATTCTGGGGAGTTGGACACCATCTGGAGAAGGACCCGAGCAACCTCGTCCACCTCAGAGTCCATGTCCTTCTTCAAGGTCACAAAGAGTCTCCCAGAGTGACTATGGCAGAATAGGACACCTTGGAACGGAGGTTGGTCACCTGGGGAAGTCATGAGGGGAAACATAAGAATCACCTTGGAAAGAAAACCAGTTGCCTTCAACAGAAGTCCCAGGAAATGACAACACATCCCACTGTGTCCAGAGGAACATACAAGTACAGGAAAAGCAGGAGAGCACAAGCACAAAAAGGCACTTACTCTGGCACCAATTTCTGGCCTCAGACCTGCTCACTGCAGGCCTAAAATAAAAATTTCATTAAGTGTTCTACTTAACCCTTCTAAAATATCCACAGCTTTGATTTTAGGCCCTTTAAGAAAATTAAAGCAAAAGCTGCTTTCAAATAATAAAGGCACAACTGATAAAGATAAAAGAGTCAGGTGTTCCTGTTCAAAAAACCAACACCAGCAGTTGAAGCACTCAGCCAGGAAACAGAAAACACAGGCTCTGGTCTACAGAATAATTTGCAGTGTTTAATTACAGCTTGGGCAGAGACTGGGACTCTGGCAAATCATATCATTAGTGTCTCAGTTTCTGCATTTACACATTGCATTATAAAGGCTCCACACTCAAAGATGAGTGTCAGATACCCGACCTGCCAGTAAATACAGCTGCATGTACCCACAGATCCTACAGACAGCTTACAGACATTGGAAATTTCAGGTCTAAAACCAGAAATGAAGGCAGACTCTGAGCTCACATGGAGATGAACAAGCACACACCTACTCTACACACCGTGTATGAAGTATGGGGGACAATTCAGAACAATGTTCTCACCTCGCTGGTAACTGCCAAGCAAACCTCACCAAGTCTACAAAGCAGGACCTCTGAATGGGACCCAGCCAGGTGTTGGATGGTAAAGAGTCCCTTCTCCTTCAGCTCCCTGAAAGGCAGAAGATTGATTTTTCTCCCCACCAAGGCAGCACCCTCTGAAATGACCAGGCTGGCAGCTCAGTTGAACAATGGGAGGTGCTTTTCAAGAAGTGCTTAATGAAATCGTGGAATGCATTGCCCCAGGATGCTGTGGCTGTCAAAAGCATTCACAAACCCAAGAGGCAAAGAGAGGGGTTTCAGAGTGGCCATTTGAGATGACAGCCTTTCTGAAATCTCTGGCACATGAGGCCCCTCTGTCACTGCTTCCTAGGAGCTGTGAGACTGGGCCATGCTGCTGTTTGTTGTCACCTCCCTGTACCTGTCCCTGAGGCACAGTGCCACCGGGCTGTTATTGGGGCATTTTCCTTCTTTGTCAGCCCCAGCAGGCATTCAGCAGGGAGAGTCTGCACTGCCACTCTGGAGCTGAGTTTCCAATCTATGATCTCAGCCTCTCTGTCACCCCCTCCACTCCCCCTCACACATTCCCCAAAAATGCAGCAGGATGTCTGCTGGAACCACCTCAGCCTGCAGGAAGGTCAAGTGGGTCCTAGCCTTTCCTGACTCACAGCACAGCTTTCTTTCATCCCAGCATGGAAATATAAAAACTACATTATCACATCACACAGAAGGCCAGGAGCTTTTTATTTTGGCTGCAAGTGTCCACAGGGCATTGGGGAAGAGGAGAAAAAGAGTGTTTTGCAGCAAGCAACCCGGCTACTCAGGCAGGATGGTAGGAAAAGTGTCTGGAAGCTGCTTTTTAGGACTTTGGTTGTTCTGCTGAAGCTTCTGACAGAGCTGATGGACAGATCCCAGAGCTGTGGAAAGTTCCTGGGAAATCTGTCCTTGGATATGTCTACGAATGCTCTCCCAGCCATGAACTGCCATCTGTGTCCTGTCCATATGTTACTGCCTTGACTGTTGAGTGTCTGAGGTGCCTCTTGAGGCTGCTATGGACCTCCTTCACCAAGGAATGGATTGTGATACAACATCCCTTTCTGCTTCTATTTGGGCACTGACAGAGCCTGGACCACTCTGGCTGGAGCTTGGGCTCTGGCCAAGCAAGATTGCAAATGAGAGCAGCTCATGGTCCTCAGCTCTTCCCTGCTGCTGGGACAGACAGACATGGCCATGGGGACAGAATGGAGCTGCCCCATCTGCCAGGTCACTAAGAAGGATGTGAATTTTTCTCTGCCCTGTCACCACCAGTTCTGCCTGGGCTGCATCCTGCAGTGGGCAAAGAGAAATCCAGCGTGCCCACTCTGCAGAAGAATGATAGAAGCTGTCAGGTTTTCTGAGTAGGGTGAACAGGACTACATACAATGTGCCATCAGCTCCCCCAAACAATTGCTAGAGTCCAGCAGGGAGAGAGCCTGGCCACCTTGCTGAAAACAGCCTCCCAGACCCTGTGAGGGCTGCTCCATCTTCCCCACAGGGAACACTGTCCCACAACCCCAGGGGGCTGCAGGACCAGAGCCTGTGGATGGCCTCCTGCCCAAAGTGTGGGCCGAATTTTTCAAATAACAATGTCATCTACTGGCCCAAAGGTGGCCCTGGCTGCACCAGAAGCTGGAGGGAATATGCCAGCACCAGAGATGGCTGGTTAAGGAATTCATAGAGCAGCATCCTGCACGCCCTCTGTGCCTATGGTCAAGTTGCCCAAATCTTGGTGCCAGTGCTGCAGCTTCTCCTCTGTAGCAGTCTGAATTGCTGCTAGCATAGTCCAGGGTAAAGAAGCAAAAAGGACCTTTGCATAATCTCCACAGATGTTTTATTCAGCTGTTCAGGGAGATGTTCAGGTCCCAGCACCCACACACAGAGGGTCTCATTTTGTCTCCCCAGGGCCCTGGGGGCTGACCCTGATCTCGGGGCAGTACAAAGATAAGGGGGCCAATCAGGGAATAGGGAAGGTGTGGCTCAGGAGCGCAGGAACAGACACAGGAACAGGGGAAGGAGCCAATGGGGTCTAACAGCTTTTTGAGGGAAGCTTCTTGTGTCTCCCTAGACCAGGGAATGCCCCCCCAGGGTCTCCACAGTTCCCTGTGTTTTATATTATTAGGAAAGCTTCTCTGAAGGATCAACTGAATCAACACAAAATGACAAAAACAATCAAAAGCACTCATAAGACAATCGTTCAAAATGCAAGCAATTCTGAGTTCCCAATGTGCCAACAGATTTCTTGGAGTGTCTTAGATCTGGCAGGAGGGATGCAGGGTTTTCTTAGCACAGTTTATCAGGAAACTGAGTCACACATACTGAACCTCTGGTCCATGGCCTCCTCACTGCCATCGTGCAGCAAGGAGGCCCAGGGGCTGCTGTGCTCTGGTCCTGTCAGGGATGAACACAGCGGCTCTGTGGCCAGTGCCAGCTCCAGCTCCAGCAGCTCACAAGAGGAGACTCCTTCCAGCAGCTCTGCTGGCTCCAGTGTGGCAGACCAACAGAGCCCACTGGAAGCCACCCTCCATTGCAGCCACCCCCAGCTGCACCCATCATCACTGCAGAGCAGGAGCTGCCCCAGAGGAGCCATGGCAGGAGCTCATGGCAGTGGCAGGTCCCTGTGCCCAGGGCAGAGCCACAGAACCTCTGCTCCTGCCTGGGACAGGGGCTGCTCACCCTGGTGTCCCACCAAGAGGAGGGATCCTGGGCCCCAAACTCTGCCCAGCCCTGCAAAAGGCCACCCCGCCAGCAGTGCTAGCAAGGTTCCTGCAGCCATTCAGTCAAATCAGAGGAAACAAATATCTCTTTAGCTGACACAGTCTCTGCACACAGCTTTCTCCCCCTTCTCCTGGTGCCTCTCCCTGACTCCAGGAAGAGCTGCAGGAAATGCTGTGTGAGCCATGATGATGGAAGAGCTACTGATAAAAACACTGGGGTGATGCTTTCAGAGGAGTCATGAATGGAAGATTGACCAACCTTCCAGCCAATGGTATGCCAAAAGTTTCCATGCTTTAAATAATTGACTGCAATTAATTAGTAAAAAGAAAGATATGGAAACAAAATAAATCTCCCACAGCTGGTGGCTTTCCTCAGGCTCCATGGTCTATATATTGCTAGACTCACTTCATTTAGGCAGCATATTAACTGCCCTGACTTGTTGGAGACTGACCACAAGGTCCCATCTGTGGTGGGCAGTCACTAAAATTAGCTCAGCAGAGGCATCTTCAGCTGTTCAAGTGTAGCAGAAATACATATTCTCTGCTTCATGACTGTGTGGCAACAGCTGCTGGTGTGGATTTGTCAGCGTTGCTTCGTGGATTACTCCTGAGAAGGAATTGTGTGCACAGGCACAGTATGATGGCTTCGATCTCCTCTAATTACTCCAATCGGATGATGGCCAGAACTTTTAGGCAAAAAGCATCATGACAGAATAATTTACAATATTCTCCAAACTACTCCTGTGGTTTTGATTTTCTTACTGATTAGGTTCAGTGTCTGCCCTCAAGAAATCAGTCCAGAAAGAACAGGCAAAGCTCAACTTGCAAGTTAGAGTGCAAGTCTTTAATCCGTCATTTTTGCAGCATGTACAAACAACTTTTCAACATATTTGCAAAAAAATCTCTTAGTTCTTGCTATACCTATCCAGAACCTGACTCTCTCCTTGTTTTATTTTGATTTGAGATCCAAGCATGATTTTTTTCTGGACAGGGAAGTAAGAACCAGCTGCAAATACAGACTACAAGTGTGAATCTATACTGCAGGAACTGAGCTGTAGCTTGGAATTAAAGGCAAGAGGTGATGCCATGGTAAATGTGAACGTTTAGTGCTGGCATAGGAGCCTTCTGCAATGCTCCACCAACCCATGGTTCACATTGCTACAAACTCTGATGTTACAAAGAGCGTTGAAGAGCTGGCTGTAAGTAAAAAAAATAGCCAGAATGTTAATTTTTGTTAATACGGCAAACAATGACCATCTAATAATTCAGAACTCATAGAAGTGAGTATTCAGATTTCCACTTAGTACATGCTGGCAGTTTTAATTTGAAATCAACAGGTTTATCCAAATCAAGTTATCCATAGGAAATAATTTCCTCTATGATCTACTAAAAATGCCTCATTGTCTGATAAGTTTAGCAGAAATTTGCAAAGTCAACAGTCCACAGATTTTCATTTTTTGTTTAGTGGCTATTCTGCAGGAAAGCTTTTACAGACTAATCAGTTTGGATGTAATTAAAATGCCAGTACATTTCATCTATCCATTTTGCTATTAGAACAAAACCATATGACTGCACAGCCTTTTAAAAAATATTTTAAAATAAATTTTCAAATCAACAGTCTAAGTAGGACTCAGAATAAAAACTCTACCAAACTTCAACGCCATTGGAAGATTCCTTTGTCACCCTGTGAATCAACTCTACATTCAGAAGATTAAAAGTCCCCATTATGGTGGTTTTGGTATGATTAGGAACTGGGGAAGGGTCTTCTTCCTTCTCAACTCCATGCTGCAGTGCCTTTGGGATGTGGCCTGCTGGCCGTTGTTTGTGCAGCCCTGGTATTTCTCCATGAGGCAGAAAGTGCAATTGCATTTCCAGCCCAAAGCCCATGAGGAGTGGGGCGTGCAGAGCTGTGCCAGACCCAGGCCAGCAGCTGTGCCGCCAGAGGGTTTTGGTTCCTGCCCAGTGCAGCTGGTGCATCTCTGCCGTGAGTGCCTCCCCTTGCCAGGTGCCCATGGACAGCAGGTGCAGGGTTCTGCAAGGGGCATGGAACAGGGTGGGGATGTCTGCTGGCAACAGAGTGCAGCGGAGAGCAACCAGTCCAGGATGGTCCTGGAGTGTGTGACAGAGAACTCCTGACACAGCTGGTGACTGAGCCAGTGAGGGAAGGCACTGCTGGGCCTGCTGTTTGTGAGGAGAGAAGGGCTGCTGGGTGACAGGAGGGTTGGAGGCGGCCTTGGGCTCAGTGATCACAAAATGCTCGTGTTTGATTCCCAGAGAAGGAATGAGAGATGTTGGGGAAGTGTTGACCTGCAACAAATTGTGAATCTGTTAAGCTTTAACAGGCAGTGCTTAGTCGTACCTTCCCTCACACCAGTGGTTAATGTGTGCAAGTGGATGGCTTAGCCTTGAGAATAAAGACAGTGGGCCTACTGAGGAGGTAGCTGCCATGCATTCAAGGAGAAGAAGGCTCTTAACCATGGGAGGAGAATTTGAGGAACCGGATGTTCACCACATGACCAGCAGAGACCCTCAAGAGACCCCTACTCTAAATGTCAGTAATTTTGGGGAAGTGATTTAAACATGTCAAATACTTTGTGAGAATGTTTAGCCTGTGAGTTTGAGCAAAGAAATGAATAAAAGTAATGAAAGTAATGTCTTAGTTCCGTGGATACTAACACGTGGGTGTGCATGTTTCAGGGAAGCGATTCCTCACACACCCAGCACTGAAATAAAGTAATGCCTCTTTTCTCACACTGAGCTGGCAGTGTGGATCAGGCCCTGCTTGGTAACTTTCATTTTGGTCATTTCTATTGAAGCATAAAGAATGGTTGAAATGAAATCTTTTCCAGCTGTTTCCCTTTGGTTTAGCTGTTTGAGGGTTAAAATTCTGTGCTGCAGGTATGCTGGGTGTGTGCAGAGCAGTGCAGCCCCAGAAACTCCTTGGCTTGCCCACAAGTTGTCATGCCTTGTTGCCAGGTGTGCCCAGCTATGGCAGGAGAAGGAGCCCACAGCACAGTGGGCACTGTGCCCTGCCCAGCTCCCCGCTCCTGCCTTGGCTTCCCCTGGCACACAGAAGCCTCTGGAAATCAGCACCGCCAGTGGCGTTCCCAGCTTGGAGCAGCTGCTGCTGGCGGGCAGGTGCTGCCAGTTCGACTGCTGCCAAAGGGGAAGAGAGGCAGAGATGTGCACGCACCGGAGCCCTGGGCATGTCCAATAAAGGTGCAAATATGTGGGGAGATTTGTTAGGAAGCATTTCAGCTGTGATGCCGACAGTGGCTTCTCTCCTGGTTCTGTGTGTTCTGGATGAGTAATGCAATGGTTGGCTCTGACAATTAAGAAGTAGATGTTATGTGGATGTTCAAATATGTAGTGATGGTATTGTAATATATCCTCCCATAGTCCTCTTTCCCGTCCCCCTTGTAATAGCCTTGGTAGTCAGGGCATTTGGGGAGGGCTGGCTTGTGACCAGCAGGCAGGGTGTAACAACACCTGACCTCCAGTCCGGATGCAAGAAAGTAATCTCCACCAATGGACAGCAGAGAAAGAGTTGACTGACAAAACTTTTGGAGGAGCTATGGGTATAAAAGGCAGAGCATCCTTTTTGTAGATGAGCACATGGCTGCTAGTCACAGAGACTCCCAATGCTGCAACTTTTCCTTATTCAGTCCTTTGTTAAGGTTTACTAAACCTTTAAAATGTTAAAAGTGAGAGTCATTTCTCACATGTGAAATGCTGTGGGCCATTGTCTTGGTCTGGTTTCCTTTGCTTGTTTCCCATCTGAGTGCTCAGTTGAGGTACAGGCTGTAGGTGCTTGGGGCACTCTTGGAGTTCCTCTTGGATCCCCTGAACAACAGGGTTTTACCCATGAGGGGAATTTGTGCTGCTTTGTGTCAGAGAAGAACTTCCCAGGCTCTTTTGTGTTTGCTGTAGGGAAGGTTGGTTATTACTTTGCATAAATTCACAGACTAACATGCTTTGTGATGCTTTTCTTTGTCATACTTTGCTTTGTGATGTCATGGCATGGTTGCCACATCATCGTGGTGACATCAGAAGGTTGCCTTGGTGCACGGAAGGCCTGAGTGTCAGAGCAGCCCTAGGCCTTGCTCACATCAGGAGAACCCTCCTGGTTGGAGCATTGGTCAGTGGGTAGTTACACTCTGACAGGCCATTTGTTTTTCTAGTGTTGGAGAAGACTGGCACAGCTCTGGGAATATGATCCACCATCTGGCCACAGCAGCTTTTGCTGCTTATGGTGTTTGTTTTTCCGCGTATTACGTTACACACTTTGTTAGTAAGTAGAGTTTTCCCTTCTGCTTAGGTTAGGGTGTATCCTAACCTGGCTTTTGTATGTCTTCCTGCTGGTGGCTGAGTTTCTGATTTTGAAAGAGAAAGAGCATTAGGAGGCCACTGGTTTGGTGAAGTTCATGTCAAGAAGTTCAGCTAAAAAGGGGGTGTCTGTAGCCACAGGGGCAGCATTTGCAAGGGAACCTGCAGGGCTTCCATTCCCTCCACGGGAGAGTCTGTGGCAGCAGAGTCTGTCATTTCCTCAGTTTGCTGGGACGAGCAAGACGCCTTTGAAAATGTAGACTGGCAGAGCTTCAGGGAAGGCCTTCTAAAAACTCTGCAGTTGTTCCCAGAATTCAGAGAAAGCTTCTTTCTTTTTAAATTTTGTCATGAAAGGATTTGACTGTCTAACTTGACCCGTTTCAAAGTGCTAAATAGAGTGATTCCCTTTGCAAGGAAATGCAAACTCTAAAGCAGTGAGTGTCTGACACAGCTCAGGGGGATTTTAGGGAAGGTTTTCTGAGCAACTGTTTCAAGCAAGTTTATGAGAACTGGTGCATGCAACTGATTAAAAAAAAAAAGAACCTCAAGGAGAGGATTTCAGGACCTGTCTTATGTGTTTGGTAGAACAGGAGCATTGAGTGTTAAAGAAAAACACTTTGCATTTGCTTGATCATATTTGTATTCATTTACTGGCTAAACTGGCCGAAGTGTAGGCACAGCCAAGAATATTGTCCTGATCTCTTGCTGGCTGTGTGAATGAATTGTGTCTCCTGGAGCGACATTGTGAAAAGGGAAATCATCTCTGTTTGGGTTGACTTGTTCTGTGGGATTCAGCAGCCCAGGCAATTTTCTGACAGCATCTGGTTCATTTTCCCTTCCCACTACAGGACGCCTGAAGTGTGTATTCAGCAGTGCTGAAGATCCTGAGGTGAGTGAGAAACGAACATTTCATGTTCCTGGCGCTTAAGAATGGTAGAGGAAAGTGTGAACTTGGCCAGTAGCAGTAGAGTGTAGAGGGCCAGCTAGGGAGGCTGAAAGAAAATCCATTTTCATGCCTGAAACAAAAGTAACAAAGGCAGCAATAGATATTTTTGAATTTCCTTCTCAGAGTTTGAAGAACTAAAAGACGAGTTTTGAAAAGAGAACGATGCTTGCTGACAGCAGATAGGAAAAATTTAATTAAGAGTGATTTCCTGTACAGTTGAATTAGATCATTTTAATTTAAACAGAGTGATTTAGAATCCTATTCCTATCAAACTTTATGATATCTACTTGGAACATGAGGTGGTAGAAAAGGAAGGCCATCTTGCAATGATGCCTGCTGTATCTGCAGTGAAATGGGCACCTTTGTGGCTGGGGAGCTGCGTGGGTCAAAAGGACGCAGGGCTGGTGGCCTTGAGCAGCTGAAGATGAGGCAGCGTGGGGCCAGGGGGCCAAGAAGGCCAAGGGCACGGTGGCTGTGCCAGCAGTCGTGGGGCAGCAGGAGCAGGGCAGGGAGCGTGGCCTGTGCTGGGCAGCGCTGCGGCCACAGCTGGAGTGCTGTGTGCAGCTGTGGGCCCTGGGAAGCAGAAAGTCATGGAGTGGCTGCAGTGTGTGCACAGAAGGACAGGGGAGCTGGGCAAGGGGGTGCAGCACAAGGCCAGGGAGGAGGTGCTGAGGGAGCTTTAGCCTGGACAATGGGGGCTCCTGAGGGACCTTCAGGCAGACTTCCATAGATCCCTGCCTTAGATCCATAGATCCAATGCTCAGCACAAGGGGTGTTTCAGTGCCAAACATCCCTTCACTGCAACCAAGTGCTTTAGACACTGGAGTAGGTAGCACTTTCATATTTTGTTTGTTTATTTGTTTGTTTGTTTGCCTGAAGGAGAAGCCTTGTGTAATTTCTCTTTCTCCAGGGAGCTCTTTCTCAGTTTTTGCTGCCCTTTTCCAGCACTGGCAGAAACACATCACTTTCAAGGTTAATGGCTCCCGTGTCTTTTGGCAGCCCAGGGAATCAGTGTGTGTTGTGTTTGGGAATTGAGCAGGAAATCAATGCCCTTGCATTCCAGCTGGTGCTCAGAGATTAGAGGAGCTGGGAGGGGCTGGGCTGCATTTCTCATTCCAGCCACTTCAGCACCATCAGTGTGGTCGAGTCCAAGAGAAGAACTTGCCCGAGCACAGATGCACAAAGAGTGCAGTTCCCAGTGCAATGCTCTGGGTCTGGTTGCATTCCATAAGGACCCACACGCTCCAGATTCCCCAGGAGTGAGGGTTACTGAAGCAACAGGAGAGCAAGTTCAGGATGGCTGCTGATTGGGGCACTGCTACCGAGTGCTGATGTGTGTAGTGACAGAAAGGACAGTATTGATTCAGGGTGACCCCCACATGGCGAATAATGTGCTTTGACTCTATGATTTAGAAGGTTAAACAAATGCTTTCTTAAGCTATGTTATATTACACTAGTACTATATTAAAACTATACTATAGAGATACTGTACTAAAAAGCTGCTAAAGAAAAACTTGTGACTGTCTCCAGACAGTCACAACACAGCTTTTATCTAATTAGCTAATCAAGCTAAACAACTACCACTAAAATCCAATTAACAAATCACTTTCAGTAAACAATCACTATAACACATTCTACATGTACTAAACAACAAGAACAGCAAATAGATTATAATTGTTTTCTCTTCTTCTCTAAGTTTCTCACTACCTTCCCTTAAAAAAAACCTAAGAGAGAAAATTATATCTCTCTGTGTTCAAAGAATGTAAATACCACAGCACATAAAGAGAGATTATAAAAGT
Organism: Melozone crissalis; assembly: GCF_028551555.1. Classification (NCBI taxonomy): domain Eukaryota; kingdom Metazoa; phylum Chordata; class Aves; order Passeriformes; family Passerellidae; genus Melozone; species Melozone crissalis. The sequence goes on from NW_026535912.1 coordinate 774,446, forward strand.
GAGATCTGTCTATCTGTCTGTCTATTTGAATCTTCCTGGCTCTGCTCCAAAGCAGTGGAAGATGCAAAGCTCACCTGAAGGCATCCCTTCAGGAGAGGAGTAGAGAGAAATTCCATTGACTGACCCTGAGCAGGCAGAGATGTTTCCCCATCCAGAGATGGTTGCTTTTTCCCCTCATGTTTTCCTCCTGCACTCTCTTGTGCCCTGAAGCCTTCTTTTTATCCTTTAAATTTTTGCATGTCCTGAGGCAGTGGAACTATCCCATGCTGTAGCTGGGGTCTGGTGACTTTGCTCATTTATGCATTACATGACACATTGTTTCCTTCACTGGCATCCCCAGGGCTGTGTAGCTGCATTCGTTAATGGGGCCTTATGAGAAACTCTGTTACTGCTGGTCAGAATTCTCAGTTGACAAAAGAGGGAGAAGAAACACCTTGGTCCTCCTCCATATACTGAGGTGGCCATAGAGGTTCTCTGACTTCCATCAGAGATCTTTGCATGCATCCTCATCTCCTGAATGACCCGGTTTTCTAACAAGAGTGTGGATGTCAGGAAGGAGGAATGCTGGTGCAGGCCTGAAGAGAAGGTGAACTCCAGAAGTGTCTCTCACAAGGAGTGAGCTCACCCAGGAAGCCCCTGCAGAGCCAGGATGGAGCTGTGGGACAGGGCGGGGTGTCAGTCACTACTGAAAGAAAAACAGGACATGGCAGAAGCAGAGGGAGGCTCTCACCAGACCCTTGAGAAATGCCACCCCTTCCCTGTCAGCTGCCTGAGAGGCTGTTGGAGCTTCAGTCCCAGATGGCCCCTGATTGTAGGGCCAGGGTCACTTTGGAATCTGTGCCTCCCCTCGAGCACAGAACGACCCAGGAGAGCAGCAGCACAGTGCTTTGGGAACGTGTGAGCCCAGCAGCCTTTGAGTCTTGGCCCACAAAGGGCATATGGGAAGTTGAAACCCATCTTCTCTTGCTTTCTGTGCAGGTGCTTCTAGAGAAAGAGCAGGAGCACACTGCCTTATCTGAGATGCCATGCCAGACTCAGGGAGAGCTGTTCCCTGCCTGAGAGCAGGAAGAGCAGCTCAGGCAGCAGGTGGAAGAGCCACAGGGGAATGGCCAGGTAAGCCTGACTGGCCAGGGGACAGAGGGAAGGGCAGGAAGAGGGGCATAAACCAGAGCTCCTGGGACTGAGGAGGCCAGGAGTCCCACAGGCACTGAAAGGACAGAGCCTTGGAATCTGCAGAGATCAGCACCAGGACAGGATGGTTACAGTGGAAGCAGAGCTGGGTAGAGAAGCAGAAAGAAGGGGCTGAATAAATGTGATTTTGAGGCTAAAAGAGGGAAAAGCTGAGCTTGATGGCAGCTCTCAGTCACTTGCTCTGCTTTTGTGTGTACAGAACATCAAGGCAGAGCCACAAGCAGAGCTGCCTGAAGCTCAGAGTGACATCAGGGCAGTGAAGAGGAGGAATGAAGACATCCAAGAAGAGAAGAATCTCCCTATGCGGAGGGGCAATCAACAAAAACAGGTGAATGAAGGAATGGCAGCCACTCCACTCATGAAAGAGAGTCCTTTCCATTGTTGTTTACAGAAAATTGACAAACAGATGGAGGCACACCTTCAGGAAACTGAGGCTAGAATCAAGGTAAGGAAGAAGAGGCTAGACGAAAAAATGTAAATTATCAAAGAGAAGATGAATCGCCTCCTTCAGGAGCAATTGGCTCTAGAAATGCAAGTGAGTGAAATAGCAATAGGCAGTGCAGTTGCCCAAGGGGTGGTTTCTGCCCTCCTTGCCTTTCCAGTGCAGAGCAGCAGTGGGTGGGTGATGCCTCTGAGTGCCATCCTGATGAGGCCTCTGTCAGAGCTGCTCTCAAGGACACTGCCTGCTCTGCTGGATCTCAGCTGATGCTCTAGACAGTGGCATTACTCCTTTGGCCATTTAGCCAGCAGTCATCCGAATGAACTCCTGCTGGCTTCTTCCAGGTGACCTTGTTTCTTGAGGCATTTTTGCAGGTGAACATGGTCACTCACACAGATTTGGAATACGAGCTACAAGCTGTCTGTATCCCTTGTAAATCATCTGCTCCTGTCCTTTTCTTTACTTTCTTCCCAGTCAATGACTCCTGGCTGACAAGGACAAGCTGTAGTCTCTGACTGCTTTGTTCTGTTTGACTTGAGGTGGAAGTGTCGCCATCCTACCTGGCAGCCTGCAGAGAGTTCCAGCAAATGACGGGCAACCAAGAGCCCCGAGGCTGGCATGAGGCCCAGGAACTGAACCATCCAGAGATGCTGCAGGATAAGCTCATCCCGAGGAAGGTGCAGAAAAAGAGAATTTCGTGGCAGGAGGTAGAACATTAGAATGAGGAGCTGCAAATGTATCTGCAGACCTATGAGGGGGAAAGGAGTCTTTGGGAGGAAGTGGAGTGGTTGTTGCTGCAGTCATCCTTTAGAACAAGAAACTGGCTATGAACTCGAGTAAAAGCAGCCTTTGGTTTTGACCATTTGGTTTCACAAGTGGACATCCAAAGCAATCCAGTTGAAGAGCTCTGCATGTGGCTGACAGCAGCTTCCTGAGGGCTTGCATTTCAAATGGCAATCTCTCTGGCATTTCAGGGCAATCTCTGCCACACCTTCCTGACATCAACTCATTTCTTGTCTCAGATCTGCACCCACTCTGACACTGAAGCTGCTGCAGCAGCAGCAGTGCTGTCTTAAGGAGCCTTTGCTCCCCAGCTGAAGAAGTGGAGCCTGAGCCCTTGGTTCACCTCCCGTGCTGACCCAGCTGCTGCTCAGCAACAGGTGATGGCGGGTGACTCTCTGGAGCAACAGAGTACGTCTGGTATCTTTCTTATCTGAGGGACAGTGTGTTGTGTGCACGTGTCAGCATAGCTGTACCAAAGGGTTCTGCTCAGTTTAGTGTCACAGAAGTGCTGGCAGTGCTCCGAGGCAGCAAGAGAGAGCTCTGGGTGTTCCTGCTGCCTCTGAGGGCAGCTTAGACTGGCTGGAGTTTGCCTGGGCTTCCCTCTCTGCCGAAGGCAGAAGCAGGGATTGTTCCTGGATCAGCAGAAGGCTGTGACTGCTTGAGTCCTAACCACTGGTAGAAGCCCTGCTGAGATCAGTCTCTAGGAGAACACATCAAGCCCTTTGTGATTCTGCAGCACAACCCAATGAATCTGCTTCTTGCCCTTAACAGCTGCCAGTGCTGTGCCCTCAGATAAGATCTGGTAGGGTTGAGAAGAGAGCCCAGTGGATTCTGTGTCTACCATCACCAGTTGGGACAAAAAGGGCACTGATCTGTGCCTCTTGGTGGCTGATCTCAAAGCCCATCCTGTTGTGTCCTGAATGGGGGCAACAGCTTGTCCGGGGCTCAGGCTCACTCTGGCTTCTTCCCATCAGAGCCTGTCAGTGCTCATGCTTGCGCTTTGCCAGCCTTGTTGTGGTCGCTGCCCTGCCCCTGAGGGCTGGTGGGAATGCAGAGGCTGGAGCCTTCCTTAGCTGGGAGGGTCCCGCTGCTGCCCGGCTGCTGCAGCGCGGAGCTGCCTGAGGCAGCAGCCCCTTCTCTGGGCCGGCTTCTGCCTCGCACGGCCTGGGCTCACAAGAGGGTCAGCATCTCCTCTGGGCAGCTCTCTGTGTCACAGGGGCGCCTGAGGAGCACTGCTGTCCTCTGTGCCTGTGCCCGCCGTGCTGAGTTGGGAAGATGGGGACGTGTGTGGTGCCGAGAGGGCGAGTGCAATGGGAGTGACTGAGCCGCGCTGTCAGGGTGAAGAGAATCGGCGCGGTTCTTCACGCGGGGCATGGGCAAGGGCGTCTTTGAGCTCAGCCTGCTCACAAAGGGTGAGGGTCCTGATGCTGAAAGCCCCATGGGGATTGGTTCTAGCATGAGCTGCTCTGGTTTACAAACACAGAGGCATTCTTCTGGTAAACTGCTGCAAGGTGGAAAAGATGGGAACACTTGGCAATATTCCTCTTGTTCTGAACTTGGCATCTGTTCAGAGGAATTGATACCAGATGTCCAGGTGCATTTAATCTTAGCAAGGAGGAAACTTTTATAAATCTCACAGTGTTTATTCCCAAGAAAAGAAAGGCACTGTTAGTTCCAGCTCTCCTTAATGTTTCTTGATGACAAACTTACTTGCCTTGGTAGGTATTGTCTTCTGGTCCCAGTCTCCTCTGAATGTATCTCCCTGGGCTTCCCAGTGTGTCTGCTGTCAAGAGGTCTCTCACTTTAAAGGATGCTAGAAATCAGTCTCTGTGCCAGCCACTTGTGCTGGAGGCCTGCTGTTCTTTTCTTGTTTTCCAGTTGCTATTCCTGTTGTTGTTAGCCAGCTGTCCACAAAGGGAGGGCTCAGAGCCCCAGACAGTGGGGCTGCCTTTTGTATCTCCTAGAAGGTGTGATCTCTGCTTTAAAGCGAACATCTTGCATTTTGTTTCCCTCAGGGAGAATGGTGAAGATGGAAAATCCTATTGTAAAATACATTGAACTAGAAAATATTGGCAGTGGGTGAGTCCAAGCAATGTAATTGTACAAAACTACGCATCAGGTATTTTGCTGGTGGAATAGGTATCAAGTGTAAAGTCAGACAAGCTGCAAATGTGTTCAGGCATTGGGCTTAGATTGTCAGTGCTGATCAGAATTTCTAAGTGTGCTCAGAAGGCATTGTCAGAGATATTTCCATGCTTCCAGTGTCCTGCAGGTCTGCGGCATTTACAGCACAGATCTCCTGTGTGGGCTGGCTTTCACTGCAAGATCTAAATTACTTTTCCTTTCTCTGCTTCTGTTTTGTTTCTAGGACTTTTGGAGATGTTTGTAAAGCACTCAACACTGCCACAGGAGGAGAGGTAAATGTGAACAGCACCTGCAGACTCTGCTGCACTCGAGGGCTTTCCCCTCTGGTTTGAGCTGTGGCTGGAGCTTTGGGCAGAGCTGTGCTGAAAAGGCACAAGAAGCACAGACTGGCACAAGCCCACAAAACACATTTGGGACTTTGTCCTCCTCAGCTGCTGGAAGGAAGGCACGGAGGGCAGCGGTTCCTTTCAGAGAAGGACGCGCTCACTCGCTCTCCATTGCTAAAACAAAGGTGGTGCCTTCGAGCACCTCACTGCTCTTTGGGGCTACACCTTCAGAGTCCTGAATTCTCATTTCTGGTTGCCGGCAAATCCATCTGAAAGTTACTGGTAGTTCCTTAGCCACCTGCCGTGCTGCACTTGGGAACTGCACATAGGGAGAGATCTGCAAGGCATCCCTGAAAGCCCTAAGCCCTGCCCATATTAGAAGATGTATCCACAGAGTATTAAGGCATGGATTACTTCTTCTGAGTCCCAAACAAAGCAGCAGAGAGTGTGGTCAGAGGTTTGTGGGTGATAGCTGAGACAGTGCTGTTACCAAGTGGTCAAGGCAAAATGTCAGTGGCCCCACGTGTCCTGTAACTGGCTCCCAAGGGAGCAGAGAAATGGGCTGTTGGAATGTCAGTTCCTAATGACTGCAGTGCCTAATCACAAGGCAGTTTGGCACAGCTCAGCTGTGTCATTGCAAAACCACTCGCTCCACGTGCCTTGTGGTCTCGTGCCACCAACCTCTCAAGTTACTGATTTTCAATGTCATTTTAGGTGGCCATAAAGAAAATACGTCTTCAAGGACTGAGGAAGAAGGAACTAAAAGTCAATGAACTCATGGTCATGAAGGTGAACAGGAATCCCAACCTGGTCAACTGTTTAGACAGGTGAGTTGTGCTTTTGTCCCATGAATGTTTGTTCATATATTGCAAACATGGAAGGTAAAATCCCACTTTGGTCACTGGCAGCAAGTAGAACTGTAATTATTCACTAATAATTTTTGCTCTTTTCATCTCCAGTGGATGGGAAAAGATTGCATTTTGTCTGCATGAGTCTTTGCTGGCACATGGTATTTGAAAATTGTTCAAAACCTCGGATGAGTCATGTCTTACTAAATCAGTGATCTCTATATTCACAGCCACCACTTTGTTTTGGAGCTTGATTTTTTTCAAGTGTCTTCCTATGTCCAGGTAAACTAACAAGGATTTCCCTTGGATTGTTGCCACTGTTTTCCATTGCTATACATGCCAGGAAGACTAGGTGCTTTTTCCCAGAAACACCATGCGTGACAGGTTTTATATCTGGGCTGTTACTAAACTGTGCATTTTGCTTGCTGCCCATCTAAGACATCTTCTTTTTCGCAGCTGTGCCTTTCTCCTTGAGACTGCACAGATGGCAAACAATGCACAGCCAAGAGGGAATGTCTATTCCTTTATTTTGTCTTTGTCTCAAAGGGACCTGAAAAGAAGAATCAACCCATCTTTTCCAAACAGCAACCTAGCCATGTACATTCATCTCCACGCCCTTGTTTCCTTCTTTTAGCTACCTTGTGGGTGAGGAACTGTCCCTGGTTATGGAGTACATGGATGGAGGCACTCTGTCCTGGGGTGACGTTATGATGCTTGTATCCCCATTTATATGTTCTGTGCCTTTAAGTCTGTCTCTGAAGAGTGAAAGTTTTGTTTGGATTTGTCTTATCAGGGACAGAGAGACGGGCAGTACATAGGGCTATTTTCACTTTTTGCTTTTGGCTTTCTGCTTTGCATGTTCTCTCTCTGCTCTCGCTTCTGCTTGCTTTTGCTTCTGCTTATTAGCTAGTTTAGCTAAACAGTCCAAATTCCTTCCTGGACTGTTTCTCCTCTCCTTTTTCTTCGACCATCTCAAACCTGCTCCGGACTGGGACCTGGAAACGCCAAGGGTTTGCACCGTTTGGCTGCAGCAGCTGCCCCAGCACCAGAGGGACTAACAGAGCAACCACCCCCGAAAGAGACTTTCTGATTTTGTCACCTTTTTCAGAGCGGTGTCATCAGGTATTGTTCATTTTGTGTTCTGGGGGGTGCTGTGCCTGTTAAATAAACAGGTTCTTTCCACCTCTCTCCGAGGAATTCTTCCTGAACCGGTTGGGGGGAGGGGTCATGTGGGTTTTCTTTCTGGAGGGCCCTCCTTTGGAGATTCTCTACCAAATTTGCCCTAAACCAGAACAAAATCTTGGCGCCCAACAAGGGGCTCAAGAGAGTGGAAAAACCCTGTTTTGACTGCATTTTGGTTGCTATTACTCTGTGTTTGCTTAAATCAGCTAAAAGCCATGCTTTTTGAATTCATAATATCTATTGGGGTGAAGGTTTGCATGCATTTCTGGTCCCTAGGGTTTTTTGAGATTTTAACACCTCAGTGGTCCCTAGGTTTATTTTCTTATCCAGAAATAGCTCTAGTATTGTCCCTAATACGTAGTTTTTACATCCAAGGGGCAGTGACCAGAGTAGCTATCCTGCTGGGCTTGGTGGCAATGATTTGCAAGAAGTTTATAAGCATGCTAGGATCTGCTCCAGGTATGAATGGTTCATGGCTATGGTTATGCACCCAGTTTGTTAGAGGAGGAGCAGCAGGGAATGAGGTTTTTTAGCCTCTGCTTTCCTTCTTCTCCTATGAATCAGTTGCATCACTAGTGAAGGATGTTCAGTTTCCCCTCAATGTTAAAGAAACCATCTTCCTGGTATTCAATCTGGTAACCTTCCTCCATACAGCCTGCTGCTTCTCTAGAATGAGGGCTGAGATTTCTAGACGGGCTGATGAGACCCCTGACTCAGGAGTAGACCCCGGTGTGGAAAATCCTAAGTGGTGTGGGAAATGGGAGGATATGGGCCAAATCCTGAAGGAATTCTCTGACCCTATAGTCTGGGATTTTCCCCATGAACAAATTCAGAATCCAGCTGAGGTGGGGAAATATCTGAAAGAGAAGTACCAGGATGAGCCTAAGGAGAGGAAGGTCATTGCAGTGAGCTGGGCCCTGGCATATGCTTATCACGCACTGCTAGATACTGTTGGGCAGCAGAGAGAGGCAGGAGGGCAGGGAGATAAATCAGCAATTATCCCAGTTACTCAGGCTGCAGCCAACACCCCAGGCTTGAAGCCAGTAGCCCAACCAGATAGTGAGCCTTAGCCAGCAGCTAAACCCATGGCTGTTGCTACCAGCACTAGAAGTGGGAAAATGCACGGACAAGACCAATCGACCAGTGGATGATGATGATGATGAAGAAGGAGAAGGAACCTCAATGCCTCCTGACATAAAATCAGGAGTCAAAGCAGCAGGTTCAATGTCAGATGCAAATATTGAGTCTTATTCCCTGAAGGACCTTCGTGGCTTGCGGAAGGATTACACTTGACAACCTGATGAATCCATAATTATTTGGCTGGTCCATCTCTGGGATGCTGCAGGCGAGGCTACAATTCTGGATGGCACTGAAGCGTGGCATTTGGGATCCCTGTCACAGGATCCTGTCATAGACCAAGAAATGATGAGGTGTCGAAGGAAGGAGACCAGGACACCAGATGGTCATCAACAGGTCTAATTTATTGATTAATTCGGCAACCTAAATACAGTACATAATGAGCCTCATACATATTGCAAAAGCTGAGCTCAGGGTTGGCTATTCAGCTACATGTCAACCCCGCCTAATTTAGCCTTTATCTACATTCCTGTGGTTAGCAAGAATAGCAACTTCTGCATTCCACACCCCGTCCTTGTATAACTTCAGCATCTTCTTTGTGAACAAGGACACCCTGCCTGCGAAAGGGCCTCTGTCCTAGTTAGGACATCTTTACCAAATTGATTTAGCCGTGTCCCCTCTCCTCAAGCCACTCTTTGACAAAACTCTCCACACTTCCCCCGTTTTGTTCTTGGGCAAGGAGGCTAGTCTGCCAGGTTCTTTCTATCATTCGGCTGACCATATTTTGAATACAATTAAAGATACAAGACAAAATAAGCAAAAGCATCAAAATCACACCCAGTATCCCTATAGCATATGTCACAAGGTTTCTCAGCCACGGTCCAAGCCCTAAGCTTTTAAGCCATTCGTCGATTCCTAAACCTTCTTCTTCTTTGAGATTGTGAAGTCCCTGCTGTAATTCTTTTATCTTCGCATGAATAGATACAGAGTGATCGGACAAATTCATGCAGCACATTCCCTCAAACTCTTCACATCCATGCCCTTGTGCTAAAAGCAAAAAATCTATAGCGGCTCTATTTTGCAAAACAGCATGATTAACACTTTGTACATCTGCGGTTAGCAAATCTAAAATTTGTGACGTCTTGTTTAACTCATCCTTGGCTCAGCATCCCAATTGCTTTGCTAAGTTCATAGCTTTATTTGCAGCTCCTCCTGGCAAGATAGTTGAAACTATCACTTGTTTTAACTCACTCCAAAACTGTGGGTCTCCTATCTGGATGCAGTCTAAGTCATGCAGGCTGCGACTCTTCCCGCTTGAATTTCGACTCAATTGCATTAATAAAGACTCATTGGGGTGAAACAATGACAGTTTTCCCAAATAGCAAGGTCCACCTTGTGGCCTGGCTGGTATACCATTCCAAGCTCTGTCTCCACAAATTTAAAATATCCTTGTGGGTAATTTCATCGGTGCCGTGATGTTAGTGCCGTTACATTGGCTGTAAAGCTGCTGAGACACTGTACCCAAATTCAGGGATGAATCTAGGGTAGCCCATGTTCCTTTATGCTGATTTAAATTCTGGGGATCTAAGGGATCGAAACTGAACCATCCGCCATTTGAGGTGTTAGTCATACTGGCGTTTGCACTTCCGAAGAGATCCAACTCCTCTGGAGGAGAGTACAAGGTAGTATTAAGTGATAAGATTATTAAGCATTGGCGGTAACCGTCACTTTGACTTGTAGTGTACCCTTGTTGCATGGGTAATCTAATGTTTGTCATATTGTGCATGCATAGAGTTTGGTTATCAATCAGACTGCAAAATTCCTGAGGAGACCACACTGGGAGTCCCACCAAGCATGTTCGAAATGGGTTAGTAACTCCTCCAAGGCTCAGACAAAGGGATGATTGGTTTGTTTGATTAGCAAGCGTTATCCATATATTACCTCTTGGCTGATTAAAGCGTGTTACTCCTACTGCCCCATCCGTCACAGCAGTGAACAGTATAAAAAAAATAAACCTCATTTTTCTGGTTTCTTTCTCGCTTTCCTTTTCTTATCTGTCTTTAATCTCACCGATCCTAACTCTTGCAATCTCCATCTCTGTAGGGCCTCGATGCAGGAGTCCAATGCCTGATCGGGATCTCCTTTGATGGGTCCTACAACTGAATGCTGTGTTAAAGGCACCAATTGTCTACACCTAGAAGAAGTATGACTTACTTTGAGCTTTAACTCTTTTCACAATACACTGTACCTCCCACCAGTAGTAGGCCAAGATTTTCTGCTCAGGAGACTCGTAAAAATCTAAAGCCAGAGCCGTACCTAGCCTCGTCTGTCTCCTTAGTTCCCTTTGCCAGTCTTCCCCCCATGTGTAGTCATGCTTGCACGTGTTACACCATAAACCCCAGATCCCGGACTGTTCTAACCAAAAGGTTTTACCACAGCCCCCACAATATAGAGCTACCCACGCAGCACAATAGGGGCTGCGACACTCAAGGCAGCGCTCCCTCACTGGTCCTTTTATGTGGAAGGTCGATAGTGCTTCAACAGTGTCAATCAGCTCCTTGGCCGTCCGGTAGCGGCATGTCACTGCTCTGTCCACCGCTTTCAAGTGTCCCTTCAGTTGTAGCAATAAGGGTCGTAAGATCAGTGGCAGCTTCTTCTTCTCCCCCTCCGTGAGATTGTCCACCAGATGCTGCATCAAAGACAGGTTTAGTCCACTGGACAGGCACCCACAAAGGCCCTGTTGGTGAGGAAACACAAAGATATCCCCGACCCCAATATAGCACTTTTGCGGGCTTTTCCCATATCCCTGTACTTGGGTTCTTATACTTCACCCAGACCTCTGTTTCCTTAATAGTTTCCTGACTTGATCTCGGGTGATGTTTAACTGCAGGGGGGGCATCGTCCTCCCCAAAAATGCATAAATGATTGAGCACATACAAAACCTTAGCCGGGCATGCTTGTGGGTCCTTTACATCCTAGTGCTTGTCGATATATTGTTTGAAGGTACCATTTGCTCTTTCTACTATCGCCTGTCCTGTGGGGGAGTGCGGAATACCTGTCACATGCTTGACAGACCATTGGTCCAAAAATTTTCGGACCCTAGCACTTGTGTCAGCCAGACCATTATCCGTTTTGATACCTTTCGGGACTCCCATGACAGCAAAGCAGCTCAATAAGTGCCTGATCACATGTATCACTTTCTCTCCTCCCTGAGCTGTAGCCCATATGTAATGGCTATATGTATCTATAGTAACATGCACATACTTGAGCCTACCAAACCTAGCTACATGTGTGACATCCATTTGCCATTTCTCATTCATTTCTAAACCTCAAGGATTAACTCCGCAGCCCAAACCTATTCCCCCATTATGATAACTGCATATTGGACATGCCCTGACAATGGCCTTAGCTTCTGATAAGCCCAAATCAAAGTTCCTCGCCAACCCTTTTGCATTTTGATGTTATCTACTATGGGCTTCTCTTGCTAAGGTATGCTTATCAACAGGACAAGAGTTATCAATGGGTAAGGTAACCAGTTTATCTGCACACTCATTCCCTTCCCCTAGACCTTCAGACCACTTATGACTCCTGATATGGATTACAGAGTACACTGCACTTCTATCCCGGAGAGCTTTCCTCAATTGAACCAGTAACTCATACAGCCGTTTGTTATTCACTTTCTTAATTGCTGCTCCTTCTATACGTCTGGCTACTCCAGCGACATACATAGAGTCTGTGACCACATTCAAAGGCTCATGCAGGTTGGACACTGCCCATACTACTGCTAACAATTCTAAGGTTTGTAGGCTGTCTGCAGGGTCTGCTGTAAGAAGTTGATGCTTCCATTGTCCTTTTTCTTGCCAGGTGACATCAGCACGTCTCGATTTTTTCCCTGCGTCTGTGAAGGCTGTGGTGGCTCCTTCTATGGGGCGCTCTCTTCTCAGCGGCCGAGTGATCCAGTCCCATTCTGTCATCCATTGCAGGACCCTGGGCACTAACTTGCTTGTCTCCACTTTTGCAGATGATGTCAATAATGCTTCCTGTAAGTCCGTTGAATTAACCAGGTAGCAGTCCAGCGTTTTTTTTCCATGGGTAGCCTAATGGTGGCAGGTTCTCGACTGTCCACTTCAGCAATTCTGAGACGGCCTTTTTTGATCAACGCAGCCAATTGTTCGATTTTTGAGAATGTTGTTCTTTTATGTTATAGCGGTGGTGACAGCCATTCCAATACCCGTATCTCCCCCATTTTGTTCTTGCATTGGGAGAGAGCGCCAAGCAGGTGACAAGGGCTATTCCAAACAGTGAGGTTAATAGGGCAATCTAGTTGTCGACGAGACACATATCCTTGTTGCACACAGTTACTGATTTGCTGTAAGGCAAGATGGTGTTCCTTCGTGAGGCACACAGGGGTAGTGGGATCAGTGCCCTTTAACAAGGGTCGTAGGGTTTCTAACAAATGATCTGGTATTCCCACAATGGGTTTTAGCCACTGTAAGTCTCCTAGCAACTTTTGAGCATCATGCAAAGTATTAATGTCCAAGTGCAGTTCTAATTTTTGGGGTACCACTGTTTGGTCCATTAGAGTCCATCCCAAATACTTCCATGGTTTCGTGGTCTGAATTTTCTCTGTGGCAATAACAAGTGAATATGCTGCAAGACTGTCTCTGATGCTGTCAACCTGCAAAGGGGAAAATGGTTGTTGCTGCGCAAACAAGATATCATCCATGTAATGATATATTATGGTAGCTGGCCACTGCTGACGCCATGGCTGTAATGCAGCATCAACATAAAGCTTGCACAACACAGGGGAATTGCGCATCCCCTGCGGCAATGACATCCACTCAAATCTTTTGTCTGGTTCTCCACGTGTCATCGGGACATGTCATCGGGATGCAGCCCAATAGTGAAAAAACAATCCTTTAAGTCGATGATTAGAAGTGGCCAATCTTGTGGGATCATGGCTGGATTCAGAAGACCAGGCTGCAAGGCCCCCATCGGTTTCATCTGGTCATTCACAGCTCGTAGATCGTGTACCAGGCGGTATTTTCCTGATTTCTTCTTAATCACAAAAATGGGCGTGTTCCACGGACTCGTTGAGAGTCGTAAATGTCCTTGCGTGTATTATTCCTTCACCAATTCATGGGCATGCATAAGACTCTCCCCTTTCAAAGGCCATTGCTTAACCATCACTGGTGTATCTGTTTTCCAGGTGAGTGGAATGGGGAAAGTCCAAGCAATGGCAATTACCCCAAAGGGTGGTGATTGGTCAACACCACCCCCAGCTGTGTTAAAATGTCCCTGCCTATCACGCAAGAGACCGTAGGAGGCAACTGAACGACTGAAAACACAATGGACATTTGTTGCCCATCAATGTGCACCAACAGAGGCGGTGTTCTGCTTGCCAAGGTAAGTCCTCCTACTCCTGTGAGCATGTTTGTTGATGGGAGCAAGGGCCAATGCTGTGGCCATGCTTCTGGAGATATAATGCTGGTGTCTGCTCCCGTATCCAATAGTCCATAAAGGGTTATACTCTGATGTCCATGGGTGATCTCAACTCTCTGTTTTGGCCTCTCCTGTAGATCTACAGTCAGGAGTGTAATGCCAGTGGAGCCAAAACCCTTTCCATCACGCTTCTGTCCAGTAAGCGATGGAATACCCGATGTCATCTGCTGTAACGGTACCAATTGCGCAACGCGTTGACCTTTTGTTATCTTTATCGGGAGATAAGGGGTGTAAGCCATGATTTGTATTTCTCCTGTATAGTCCGCATCTATGACCCCAGGCAATACAAATAGTCCCAGCATGGATGTCGAGGAGCGTCCTAGTAATAATGCTCCACATTTTTGTCCTTGTAGCATGAGAGGACCATTTACTCCAGTTGGTATCCTTTCAGGCCAGTTCGTCATTAATGTGACATCTACTGCTGCTGATATGTCCAAGCCGAGGCTCCCTGCTGTTGCTGGCTGCAGACAGGAGGTGGCGCTGATGTCACGGCGGCAACTTGTGTCTGGGTGCGGCCACTGATCGCGCTCCTCCGTCCATTTCCTGATCGGCACCAACAAGCCGTAGTGTTGTGTGAGCTAGATTGGCAGCTTTGGCACCACACGCCAGTCGCTCTGCATTCTCGGCGTATGTATCCCCCATTGCCGCATCGGTAGCACTTGAGATGTTTTCTCGAGCCTCCCTGCGTGACTGCCATTGAGCCGTTTCAGAGAGGAGCAAGAGCAGCTAACACCTGATTTTGAATGGATTCTGCTTGCTTTTGCAGCCCTAATCCTAATTCCTTTAAGGCATCTACTAAAAATGCCTGTGAGGCTGTTGGCTGTAATGCCATTCGCTCTAGCGCTTCCTCAATGGTCCAATTTGCTCCCAGAGTGGCTAGCACCCTTTGCGCTGCTGGATTGCTATTTTGTAAGGCGCGCTGCATTAATAGTGCCCCCTTCATATATTCTGCGACTCTCGCCCAGTCTATGGCCACAGCTGCTTTGTCAATAAAACTCCCAAACGATTCCTCTCTACCTTGTTTTATGCCCATGTACGCCAGCAGCCCTCCTGGCTCTTTAACCCTGTCTATGGCAGCACGTTCCAACCGCATAGCTTCTCTAAGCTTATCTGCTCCTGCTATCATCTGTGCCTCCGTGCGCAAATATGCCCCTAAACCCATGAGCTCATCTATTGTCACTCCATGCAGCGGGTCCCCCTGAGCTCGCTGTGTCGCAACCGACTCATTAACCAAGGCTTGCCAATGCGCATTAAACAACAATTGCTGATGCTGAGTAAATATTAACCGTACTATTTCCCTAAAATCATTTGGGCACAAAATCTGCGTATTAAAGAGATAATCCAGCATCTGCCTAACAGGTTCGCTTTTTACACCGAATTGACTAACTGTGGACCACAACTGAGATAACAACTTCCAGTCTAAAGGGGTATACTCCACCAGATCCTGTGTGTGGTTCCCCTGAGCATCATACTGTGGCGTGTATGTAACCGGACAGGCAAGAGCCGAAGCGGCCTCCATAGCCTTACCATCTTCCGTTTGCATTGCCTCTTTTGCCAGAGTAGCCCAAGCCTCCCTCCTCTGTTTAGCCATCTCCTCCCACAGGTCACTGAGGGCCCCTGGGATAGGATCTGACTCTCCGAGAGTTCTGCACTGTTGGCGCTTCTGCGCAGGCCATTCGGGTGGGGGAGGCGGCAGGCTCGGCTCACCCTCTCTGCGGGGAGGCGGCAGGCTTAGCTTGCTCTCTCTGCCGTCCTCCAACTCGTCCTCCTCCTCCAACAGAGGAGGTGCAGAGGGCCCCCCCGCGCCTGTAACAAGATCCTCCATACCACACTGTTGTGAACCCTTTGGTATTAACACCTTGTTTACCGAAGGCGCAAGAGGATCGTTCTCACGACCATACCCTATATTCCTCTTATGAGCTTCTGTTGCCCTTTCTGCTGCCTTGCACTCAGAGACATGCTGAAGCAGCGTATTGTGCACCACTTGCCATGGCTTGCCCAATTTCTTTGCTGTCTTATCATCTTCTAACACCGCTTCCCACAGTATATCCCCAAATTTTCTCCATTCCGTGAGCTCATGGACCGTATGTGCGTTAAGGAAAACCCCCTAACATAGCCGTAGGCTAACAACCCTGGTAGATCCTTTTTTAGATTTATCCCCTTTACTCCTCGCCTTTCTAAATACGCAGCAAAAAGATCATATGCTGCTTGCCTATCCATACCTATTCGTATACGTTAGCACTGTTGCAGCCTTCCAGGCTCCGGCAGACACGTATGGCCCGAGTCACCGATGTGAACCTCGAGGGTGCTTCAAAATTCTTGCACCATCCCGGCTGTGATAAGGACCCAACTCCAACTTCCCTCGACCGTGGCGCATCCACCCCCATTTTCTTTTTCAGCGAGACGCAGAGGCAAATGTCAAGGTCACCATTTGTCAAAAAAAGGAGACCAGGACACCAGATGGTCATCAACAGGTCTAATTTATTGATTAATTCGGCAACCTAAATACAGTACATAATGAGCCTCATACATATTGCAAAAGCTGAGCTCAGGGTTGGCTATTCAGCTACATGTCAACCCCGCCTAATTTAGCCTTTATCTACATTCCTGTGGTTAGCAAGAATAGCAACTTCTGCATTCCACACCCCATCCTTGTATAACTTCAGCATCTTCTTTGTGAACAAGGACACCCTGCCTGCGAAAGGGCCTCTGCCCTAGTTAGGACATCTTTACCAAATTGATTCGGCTGTGTCCCCTCTCCTCGAGCCACTCTTTGACAAAACTCTCCACAATGAGGGGGGCTAATCAACACAGCCTCTGGGCACTGGTCTTGGAAAGTGTTGCACGAAGATACCTGTGTGCAGATGATCTCTATATGCAACAAACTCAGTGGAAGACCATAGAGCAAGGGATCCAACGCCTGAGAGAAATGGCAGTGGCAGAGATTATCTTCTCAGATGATGTAACAACTAGGAACCCAGACTTGGTACCATGCACGTCTCTGATGTGGCAAAAACTTGTATGACTTGGGCCACATGAATATGCTTCTGCCTTAGCCATCATGAAGAGGGATGAGAGGGATGAGACTGTGCTTGACATGGCAAGGAAGCTCCGAGCATATGCAGATGCTGTACATGGCCCAACACATGCCAGAATCGCAGCGGTAGAAACACGTCTGCAGAACTTAGAGGATAAGATACAGGAGAATCATAAGAAGCTTAAAGAGGAGATTAAAGAAGACCTTCTCCAAATTTCAGCAGTACAGATCCGAGGTTCTGGTCTCCAAGGCAGACGTTTCCCAGATGGCGAGAGAAGGTACACCCCACGAGCTGAGCTGTGGTTCTACCTGCGTGATTGTGGGGAAAACATGAGAAGGTGGGATAGGAAAACCTACTGCTGTTCTGGCACGACGCGTGCGTGAACTGAAGGAAGCCACCAGAAGGAAAGCAGCTCCAGTTGCCCGTAGCCGAATGGCCAGGTATGATGATGATGACATGTCTGATCCCCTCGAAGGAACATCCAAAACATACGCCCAGGGAAAGAAGGATAACCAGGCTTTGAGGGGCCCTGCCTCTAGCCAGGTAGAGGCTAGGGAAAATCATGTTTTCTGGTCTGTGGGGATTCGTTGGCCTGGCACATCGGAACCACAAGAGTACAAAGCTTTGGTTGATACTGGTGCGCAATGTACATTAATCCCATCAAGACATGTGGGGACAGAGTCCATTTCTATTGCTGGTGTGACAGGGGGATCCCAGGATTTCACTTTGGTGGAAGCTGATGTGAGCCTAACAGGAAATGAGTGGAAGAAGCATCCTATTGTGACTGGCCCAGAGGCCCCATGTATTTTGGGCATAGACTACCTTCGAAGTGGGTATTTCAAAGACCCAAAACAACTCTGATGGGTATTTGGAATAGCTGCTGTAGAGGCCGAGGGCATCCAGCAATTGACTATCTTGCCTGGGTTGTCTAAGAATCCATCTGCAGTAGGATGCCTGATGGGAGAAGAGCAACGAGTGCCAATTGCCACTTCCATAGTGCATCGACGACAGTATAGAACTACTCAAGATGCTGTGATCCCCATCCATAATATGATCCGAGAGCTGGAGAGCCAAAGGGTGCTCAGCAAGACCCACTCACCCTTCAACAACCCCATCTGGCCTGTGCAAAAATCTGAAGGAGAATGGAGATTGACAGTGGACTACCGTGCATTGAATGAAGTGACTCCACCATTGAGTGCTGCCATGCCAGACATATTAGAGCTCCAGTATGAGCTTGAGTCCAAGGCAGCAAAGTGGTGCGCCACTATAGACATTGTCAATGCATTTTTCTCCATTCCTCTGGCAGCAGAATGCAGGCCTCAGTTTGCTTTCACATGGAGGGAGTGCAGTACACCTGGAAGCGACTGCCCCAGGGGTGGAAGCACAGCCCCACCATCTGCCATGGACTGATCCAGGCTGCACTAGAAAGGGGTGAGGCTCCAGAACATCTGCAGTATATTGGTGACATCATTGTGTGGGGGAGCACAGCTGCGGAAGTGTTTGAGAAAGGGAAGGAAATCATCCAGATCCTCCTGGGAGCTGGTTTTGCCATTAAAAAGAGCAAAACAAAGGGACCAACTCATGAGATTCAATTCCTGGGAGTGAAGTGGCAAGATGGACGGCATCAGATTCCCACAGATGTCAACCACAAAATCACAACAATGTCTCCACCCACCAATAAGAAAGAGACACAAGCTTTCCTAGGCGCCATAGGTTTTTGGGGAATGCATATTCCTGAGTACAGTCAGATCGTGAGCCCTCTTTACCTGGTCACCCGCAAGAAGAACAATTTCCAGTGGGGCCCTGATCAGCAAAAAGCCTTTGTCCAGATCAGGCAGGAGATTGCTCATGCAATAGCCCTTGGCCCGGTCAGGACAGGACCAGAAGTAAAGAACATGCTCTACTCTGCAGCTGGGAACCATGGCTTGTCCTGGAGCCTTTGGCAGAAGGTGCTTGGGGAGACTTGAGGCCGACCACTAGGATTTTGGAGTCAAAGCTACAGAGGCTTTGAAGCCAACTACACTCCCACAGAGAAGGAAATCTTGGCTGCCTATGAAGGAGTCCAGGCTGCCTCAGAGGTAATAGGCACTGAAGCACAACTCCTCCTGGCACCCCGACTACCAGTGCTGGGGTGAATGTTCAAAGGCAAGGTTCCTTCCACTCACCATGCCACCAGTGCTACATGGAGCAAATGGATTGCTCTTATCACTCAGAGCGCCTGTATAGGTAAACTGAATTGCCCTGGGATTTTGGAGGTCATTACAAATTGGCCCGAAGGTGAAAATTTTGGTGTCACAGATGAAGAGGAACAAGAACCAGTGACACGTGCTGAAGAGGCTCCTCCCTATAACCAACTGCCACCAGAGGAAACATGCTATGCTCTTTTCACTGACGGTTCCTGTCGTATTGTGGGAATGAACTGGAAGTGGAAAGCAGCCGTATGGAGCACCACACGACAGGTGGCACAAGCTACCTAAGGAGAAGGTGGATCAAGCCAACTTGCTGAACTCAAAGCTGTTCAACTGGCCCTAGACATTGCAGAAAGAGAGAAATGGCCAAAACTCTACCTCTACACTGATTCATGGATGGTAGCCAATGCTCTGTGGGGATGGCTGGAGAGGTGGAAAGAGGCTTACTGGCAGCGTAGAGGAAAACCAATTTGGGCTGCTGATGAGTGGAGAGACGTTGCTACCAGGGTAGGGAAACTGCCTGTGAAGGTCCGCCATGTGGATGCCCATGTACCCAAGAGTAGAGCTAATGAGGAGCACCAAAACAATGAGCAAGTAGACCAGGCTGCAAAGATAGGGGTGTCCAAAATAGACCTAGATTGGGAACATAAGGGAGAGTTATTCCTAGCTCGATGGGCCCATGATGCCTCAGACCATCAGGGCAGAGATGCCACCTATAAGTGGGCACGAGACCGAGGGGTGGATCTAACCATAGACAGTATTTCACAGGCTATCCATGACTGTGAGACGTGTGCTGCCATCAAGCCGGCCAAGCGAGTGAACCCCCTGTTGTACGGTGGGTGGTGGTCCAAGTACAAGTATGGGGAGGCCTGGCAGATTGACTACATCACACTGCCCCAGACATGCCAGGGCGAGCGCTACGTGCTGACCATGGTGGAAGCCACCACTGGATGGTTGGAAACCTACCCTGTGTCTCATGCTACGGCCCGGAACACCATCCTGGGCCTTGAAAAGTAGGTCCTTTGGAGGCATGGTACCCCTGAGAGGACTGAGTCAGAAAATGGGACTCATTTCAAGCACAGCCTTATCAACACCTGGGCTAGGGAACATGGCATTGAGTGGGTGTACCATATCCCCTACCATGCACCAGCTGCAGGAAAAGTGGAGAGGTACAATGGACTACTAAAACCCAGTTGAAAGCTTTGGGTGGGGGATCCTTCAAAAATTGCGAGCAGCATTTAGCAAAAGCCACCTGGTTAGTTAACACCCGAGGTTCCACCAACCGAGCAGGTCCTGCCCAGTCTGAGTCCCTGAATATATTAGCTGGAGACAAAGTCCCAGTGGTACATATCAGAGGTTTGTTAGGGAAGACTGCGTGGATCAATTCTGCCTCAAGTAAAGACAAACCCATTATTGAGATTGTCTTTGCTCAGGTTGCACATGGTGGATAATGCAAAGAGATGGAACAACATGATGTGTAATTCAGGGAGATCTGATTGTGGGGTGAAAATGATATGCAAATGCAAAAATGATATTCGTTGGATGTTACTGCAATTGTCTGTACGTTAAAAACCGTACGGACATGAGATAGAAGGGAATGTGTAAGTATCGAGGGTGTTAGCAAGTGAAAGATGGAGCTTTCAGTGAGTAAAGTGAAAGGGGGGAATCCTGCAGCTCTGTGGTATGGGGCCTGGGTTCAGTGGTCCAGTGTGGGGATGCAATGAGGGCATGATGAATATTGCTTGTAATTTTTGGGGGAAGCAGATGGAAGTTTTACATCAATAAAATGCATGATGTGTGGTAGTATGTTGACAATATGGGGATAAGGGGTGGAATTTCCTAGGGTGACGTTATGATGCTTGTATCCCCATTCATCTGTTCTGTTTATGCTGGATATTATGTTCTGTGCCTTCAAGTCTGTCTCTGAAGAGCGAATGTTTTGTTTTGGTTTTGCTATCAGCCACTCCCCCACAGCTGGTGCGACACAGAGACAGGGCAGTACATTGTGCTGCTTTTGCTTTTTGCTTTGCTCTTGCTCTTGCTTCTGCTTTGCTCCTGCTTTGCCCTTGCTTTTTGCTTCTGCTCATTAGTTAGTTTAGTTAAGCAGTCCAAATTTTTCTCTGGACTGTTTCTTCTTTCCCTTTTTTGGACCTACTCAAACCTGCTCTGGACTGGGACCTGGGAACACCAAGAGTTTGCACCTTGTGGCTGCAGCAGCTGCCCCAGCACCAGAGGGACTGAAAACAGAGTGACCACCCCTCGAGAGAGACTTTCTGAATTGGTCATCTTTTTCAGAGTGGTGAAAGAGTGTTGTCATCTGGTACTGTTCATTTTGTGTGCTTGGGAGTGCTTTGCCTGTTAAATAAACAGGTTCTTTCCATTTCTCTCCAAGGAATCCTTCCCGAACAGGCTGAGGGGAGGGGTCGTGTGGGTTTGCTTTCTGGAGGCGCCCCCTTTGGAGGTTTTCTCACAGATTTGCCCTAAACAAAGACATAGGCACAGCCAGCAATGTCAGGACTCTGTCAGGTGCCCACCCCTGAGCTGGGCTCATGCCCTGCTCAGAGTCCCAGGGCTGTCCAGGACACGAGTCCTTCCCTTGCACACACACGCACAGAGTTCATTGCAGCATGGGCAGGAGCTCCCTGGGCTCCACTGCCACTGCCAGAGCCTGGCAGGGACCTCAGCCCTGCGGGTGTCACCCTGCCTTGCCCTACCCTGCCCTACCCTGCCCTGCCCTGCCCTGCCCTGCGCGGCCCTGCCCTGCCCTGCCCTGCCCTGCACTGCCCTGCCCTTCCTGAGGTGCCCCATGGCCAAAGGGATGAACATGGGGAGCTCTGTGCTCAGGAGCTCATCCCAGCCCTGCACTCAGGGGTTCCCAGGGGATGTTACTCTCTGGAAGCTCCAGGAGCAGCTGAAGGTGTTTGTGGTCACTGGGTTTATGTCCCCTCAAACACACATGATGTTCAAGGCTGTGGAATGGCCGTGCACTGCAAACACAGACTCCTGACCCTGTCACTTGATGTCCCTCCATGGAGGGAAGAACAACCTCTGTGACCTGGGGTGAGAGGCCACTGGTGTAGCAGTGCTGGCTTTGCAAGGGCAATGCTGGCACAGCCCCCCACCCTGATCACTGCCACACTTCTGCTGGTCACTGCTGGTTTCCTCTCCAGGACCCTGTGTTGGGCACATCCCTGAGAGCAAACTGGGAAGAGGATTGAAGCTTTCAGGCCCTGCACTGGGGAGATGCCCTTGCACAATGGAAATGCTGCTGCAGAGCCCAGCTCTGTCCCAGCAGTGCCCACGGTCTGTCCCTGCCTGCAGTCCCTGGACAGTCACACAGCAGGACAGGGACTGACCTGGAAGAGCCCTGAGGCCTAAAACCAGCACAGGGGCTCTGAAAGGGAGTGTGGGAGTGAAGGAAGGGGAGGTTATGGAGGAGAAGCCCGGGGGCTCCCTGGCAGGGAGGAGAACTGGGGTTCCCTTTTCTGCTCGAGCTCTGCCCAGAGGCAGCGACCCTACAGATCCAGAGAAGCCAGGGAGGAAAGATGTCAGGCACACAGGGCAATACAGAGCTCTTTATTTTGTGTAAGCACATAGGGAGTACAGAAGTAGTACAGATCCTGGTTTATACAGCCTCTCGGTGCAATACTAAAGAAAAATACTAAAATAGAAACAGTAGTTTCAAAAATTGTTGTGTGAACAAATTCACAAAAGTGTAACAGCTGTGTAAATAGCAAAAAATACAGGACACAGAGTGAGAATTAATGAGTAACACCATAAGAGCTATGTAGAAGAATAAGTGTTTATTGCTTCTGAATATCATTTGTTATAATTTTCCTCAGACCATTCTTGAGCTCCTGGTTCCTCAGGCTGTAGATGAGGGGATTCAGGGCTGGAGGCACCACCAAGTACAGAACTGACAGGGCCAGATCCAGGGATGGAGAGGAGATAGAGGGGGGCTTCAGGTAGGCAAAAAAGGCAGTGCTGATAAACAGGGAGACCACAACCAGATGAGGGAGGCAGGTGGAAAAGGCTTTGTGCCGTCCCTGCTCAGAGGGGATCCTCAGCACAGCCCTGAAGATCTGCACATAGGAGAAAACAATGAACACAAAACAGACAAATGCTAAAGAGATGGAAAAAACAATAACCTTAAGTTCCCTGAGGTAGGAATTTGAGCAGGAGAGCTTGAGGATCTGTGGGATTTCACAGAAGAACTGGCCCAGGGCATTGCCATGGCACAGGGGCAGGGAAAATGTATTGGCTGTGTGCATGAGAGCATTGAGAAAGGCACTGGCCCAGGCAGCTGCTGCCATGTGGGCACAAGCTCTGCTGCCCAGGAGGGTCCCGTAGTGCAGGGGTTTGCAGATGGACACGTAGCGGTCGTAGCACATGACAGTGAGAAGTGCAAATTCTGCTGACATGAAAAAGGCAAAGAAGACAACCTGTGTAGCACATCCTGAGTAGGAGATGTCCCTGGTGTCCCAGAGGGAATTGTGCATGGCTTTGGGGACAGTGGTGCAGATGGAGCCCAGGTCGCTGAGGGCCAGGTTGAGCAGCAAGAAGAACATGGGCGTGTGCAGGTGGTGGCCGCAGGCTACGGTGCTGATGATGAGGCCGTTGCCCAGGAGGGCAGCCAGGGAGATGCCCAGCAAAAGGCAGAAGTGCAGGAGCTGCAGCTGCCGCATGTCTGCCAATGCCAGCAGGAGGAAGTGCCTGATGGAGCTGCTGTTGGACATTTGCTGGGTCTGCACATTTCAACCTACAGAAGGAGGAAAGACAGGGCAGTGGAGGGGAAATTTCTCACAGAAAAGTCAAAGCCCTTTCTCATTCACTCTTTCCTTCCACTAAATACCTCCCCCTGTCCATGTCTCAGAGACCTTCCTTCACCTTTGTTGCTGGAGCCCTGATTGCTTCTGGCCAACGCTGTGTGAGCAGCTGGACCTTGGCCTGCAGAACACCTGGGAGTCAGCCCTGACCCCCAGTCAGTGCAGGGCAACAGTGAGGGAGAAGTGCAGGAGCTGCAGCTGCCACATGTCTGCCAATGCCAGCAGGAGGAAGTTGCTGATGAGCTGCTGTTGGACATTCCTTCACTCTGGGCATTGTGAGCTGTTAAAAGACAACATTGACAATTTGGACAAAGTACCTGGACTCAATCCTATGCTAATTTTTTACACAATCTCTAAAAATTGCTTCTCTTTCTTTAAGGAAATTTCATTTCTCTTTTTTTAAAATTTTTTTTTTTTATTTGAGTGTTGGTTTGGACTGCTAAATAACTGTGTGTTTTCTGGAAGGGACAGAAGTCCTGTTCTTAGCATTGCTCTCAGGCTGAACACTGGGGAGCCCAGAGGGAAAACAGGACTCCCTGTGCTCCAGTGCAGTCAGATACGCTGTTCCCAAACAGCTGCCATTTGCTAATTTCACCTCCCTCGAGTACAGGTAGTACAAAGTTATAATTGTATTTTAAAATGACATGGCCTTTTTAAGGACTTCAGTATCAAAATCAATCTCTCCAACTCTTTTCTCTTTCCCTGTGCATCTGGACAGGGAGGGATACCAAGGGTTGGTCTGACTCTCTGCTGACTGGAGTTGTGCCTACTGGGAGCTGTTTCTCTCTATCCAAGCCTTGTCCCTGCCTGTGCTGCCAGGGCCCAGCCCAGCCCTGGGAGCTCAGCTCTGCCCTGCAGACACCCACTAGCACAGGGCACTGCCCAGGGGCATCTCCCTGGCAGCAGGGCCTTAAGGGCAGGCCAGACAAACAGAGATGCTGCAAGCCAAGGTGCTGCTGCTGCTGTCTGTAGGGAGAGGAGGCTGAGGAGGCACTTTCTGAGGGAGATCTGAGGCACATCTGCTGATGCCCAGGCTGACAGTGCACGAGTCTCAGTGACACAGCCAAAGCTGACAGCCCCTTTCCCTTCCCTTGAGGAGAAAGCTGAGAGCAGCCCTGGCCATGCAGCACCATCTCCACAGCAGGAGGAATCTGCCCTGATGGGGGTGGCTCCTTCCACCTCCAATTTCTCCCCTGCAGCGTCTATGGGGAGCTGCCAGGCAGGCTGAGAGCTGCCCCTGGCATGGGGCACATGCCCTGGGCTGGCCAAGAGCCCTGAGGGCTGCAGGAGCTGCTCTGCAGGACAGCCCTGGGCAGCCCTGGCTGCAGCCGCAGCTTCACCCCCTGCAGCCGTCCCTGGCAGCAGGAGCCGTCCTGCCCTGTCACTCTGACGGTGCCCAGGGCAGCCCCACTCTGCAGCACATCCTCCTCCTGCTCCTGTGCCAGAGAGAAACTGGGAGAATCCTCCTGACACACCCCCCAGGCAGTGGGGTGTGCTGGCTTCAGGAGATCCCTCCAGGGGCGCAGGGGACATTGCCCTGCACTCACAGACTCACCATGCACAGGGCTGTGAAGATGTTTCCCCAAGTGAAGTCTCAGCTCAGTGTCTTCCCAATCCTGATTGCCTTCAGCCTGTCTCAGCCTGGCTCTTGTCCCCTCAGTGCCTGCAGGCAGAGCCCTCTGCCCTGCTGGGCCGGGAGAGGAGCTGGTCCTGAGAAGAGCTGTTCCTTTAAAGCTCAGCAGCACAGTCACAGCACAAGGACTTAAATGAGACTCTTGGGGATTTAGTGTTGTTTACATAAGACTCATTCCCGAAGAGGGTCTTCAAAAAACTTCTCAACAACTCAAAATTAAATTGAAACTCCAAAGTTTCTTGAAGTTTTAATGGGTCCCACTGAGGGACACGACTGAGAAAATGTCCCCAGGTTCCAGTAGAGCAGAACACTGGAGGCAGTGATGACAGCTGGGGACAAACAAGGCCAAGGTGTCTCTGGTGCTGAGCAAAGCTGGATGTGTTTGAGGAATGCAAAGGGCCAAGGCCTGAGCCCCAGCCCCAGGCCAGGCAGATCCTGTTCCTCCCTCCTTGCTCAAGGCTCTTGCTGGGATGGGCACTGGCATGTGGGGATGTGCAGTGGCAAGGGCAGGAGCATGGGGCGGCCCCTGCCAGGCTGCTGAGCAGGGACAAGGAGGCAATGAGGCCCCAGGCCTGCAAGGGTCACTTGTCTCCTGCTCCTGCCTCAGGCCCAGGCCCAGCAGCCATGGCCAAAGTGCTGCCCAAGTTGGCTCTGGCAGGGCTGTCTTGCAGCTGCTGCCCATCCCTGTGCCCTGTGCAGCCCAGGCTGTCCCACGATGTCCCTGCCCTGTCTCTCTGTCCCAGCAGGCTGCTGGCATCCCCCGGCTGCCCCACCTGGCTGGCCCCTTCCTTTGCTGACAGCTCTGCCTCCTGCCTGCCTCTGCCTGCCCTCACAAAGCCTTGGGCTGACCCAGACTCCTTCTGGGAGATGTGTTGTGCCACAGTCCTGCCCTGGGAGGGAAATTAATCTCTCCTGGTTTCCATTCTGTGTCTTCACAGCTTCACTTGGTGACATTATTTCTATCTCAGGCTCATTTCCACTATGAAGAAGATGTCCATTATATTTCAATCCACCTTTGTAGTCCTCACAGGCTATTCTTGTTTTGTCCTCAGTCTCCACACAACTGAACTCAGAACGTCCACCTCCCATACAGTGATCATGTTCTGGGAGCCTGCAAAGCACATCCTGGGAGATCTCTGGGCCTCCTCAAAGGTGTTCAACCTTGGAGATGTGATTTAAGTCCAGGACTGGCTGAGTACTTTTTTGCCCAAAGGTTGTACTGGGGAGTATAATACAGAATAATACACTGTATCTTTCAAGTGACTGAGGGCAGATTTCGATTTTCTGTAAGGATCAAATATTTTATGATGATATGGCAGAACACTGGCACAGGTTACCTTGGAATAGTAACCCCATCCCTGGATGGGGTTAAGGTCAGGGGCTTTGTACAACCTGAACGAGTTAATGTGTTCCTGGGTAACGGAAGGGGAGTTTTTCCAGAGGCTCTTTCAAGTCTCTTCTAGCTCAAATAATTTTGCAATTCTTTGATACTTATATCCCAACTGCTTCTCAACAGGGCTGCAAGTACCTATGCACACCATGCCACCATTTTAATCTTGCATAATTCCCAATACTTCCATAAAAAGGAAAGAATTGCCATATCAGGGACATGAATGACCATGTTTATGGAGGAACCATTACAAGCCCAAAAAGTAAAGAAACTGAAAGGAAGGACCAAAATCTCAGTGCAAAAGACTCACCAAGTGGGACAATGGCAAAGACTCCAAAGATGACCTCCCGGCTGTGGATGGGGATTTCTGCCTTGGGGTCTGAGTTCCAGGACAGAAGATCACTCTCAGGAGGAGTCCCAGTGCATTTCCCTGCCCCATGGCTCTGCCCTTCCTGATCCAGCAGCTATGGGGCAGCAGAGCAGGGGCAGTGCAGGGACAGGGCTGGCTCTCACAGGGCTGTTGTTGGTTAGGAATGGTGCTCTCCAATTTACTACTCCCAGTACAAGACCACGTGTGTCCCCAGATTTATATTCCCACCATTGCCCCCCCATACCACAGGGGCTTTATCTGCCTGGCCCGGCTTGATCTCCACCCACATTTCACGTCAGGGATAACCTGGAGTTGGTGTCCATGGTTAAATCCACCCCTTGCTCATGAGCCCATCTGGAGGTTGCACCTTTTCCCTGATGACCTGAGGTGTCCAGAAATAACTCACCCTTGTGTGGCCAGTCCAGACCCTCCTGAGACACTTTAACCCTGGCAGTCCCATCCCCGTGTCCGTTGTTGTGATGCTTTTCAGTGCCCAACTCTTGGGCACGTGAGCATCCACAGGAGGGAGTTTCACAGGCAACTTCTCCCCCAGACAGAGATGTCTTGCCCCAGTCCAGCAGCCCAGCTGGGTTTCCCTCTGTGCTCCCAACTGTCCTTTTTCCATGGTTCCAGCCACCCCAGAGAGCATTTCCCACGATCCCTGAGTCAGTGCAGAGGTGCAGCGCTGGCCATTTCTCTTGCTCAGAGCTCCAGGGATGGTCCCAGAGCTACAGTGACTGCAGGAAAGGGGACCCCACAGTGGGACATTTCTTGGTCAGATACAGACAGGAAGAGTGACAAACTGTCTGTGACTCGGGTTTTGGCCTGGCAGCCCCTGCCGTGGTTTGTAGGGAGCTGCAGTGTGGCTCGGCCCTGGCTGTGCCAAGCAGTGCTGGCCTGGGAGAAGGTGTAGGTGCCAGCCGGCCCAGGGAGCTGCAGCGTGTGGGGAACAAATCCCTCCTGGGCTCCTGCCCCAGGGTGGCACTGCAGGGCCTCATGGAGCCAAGGGGCCATTGTAGCACTTCAGGGCCCCATGGAATTAAGGGGACTCTTTGGACATTGTGGAGCCTTGTGGGACTGAGGCCATTGTGACACCAGAATCAAGGGGCCACTGTGAAAATATGGGGCCTTGGGGAACTGATACTGAAATCACCCAAATAGATACTTTCTAACAGAGTTTGAGTATTTAAAAGCAGCCATTCTTTATTGCAGTGCCTGGTCACTAGGAAGATCATTCTTTCGAGTGCCCCAAGGGTCAGTTGTGCAGAGGTTTTATCACACACACTAATTACACATCCATGAGCCATTCCTCCTTACTTAATGGATAGTTATTACTTTATTTTACATACTTGTACAGCTTTTGGTAAGTCCTTACCAGCAGCCAGTATCCTTTTCAGGTGGCTGTTCCTCGACCCCTGCCTTTGAATAAAGGCATTATGGTTGTTTCCCATAACTTCTGCTTTGTCAGCCTTGCAGGGCTGAGCTGGCATCCTGCTTGTGTTTTGTATGACTCGTCTTTGCCTGAGTTACATCCTTTATCCATTTCTCCAGGGCTGTGCTGTTCTGTTCTCCTGTCCCTGTCAAGAGCATGGGAAGGATGCTTCTCTGCCCCAGATCAGAGAGAGAACCCCTCTGTGGGCACTGGAACAAGCAGCTACAGGCTGGAAATAACCATGAATGCTTTCAGCAGAGCACATCCAGTGGGCTGTTCAGGAGCTGGACAGAGGCTGCTTAGTGACAGCTGAGCTGAGGAACAGCTCCACGTGTCCTTGGACACAGCCTGTCCAAGAGCTCCCACCTGGTGCCCCCACAAGGAGTCATTGGGGTGGGCAATGCCTTTGAAGGTTGGAGTCCCCACAAGCAGGGTGTGCTCCAGCCTGTGCTGATACCCCTGAATCCCCCCGGGCACACCCTGCACCCAGAGCTGGACACTGCAGGGCAGAGGCCACCAAGGAACTTCTGCATCCCTGTGGATCTGGGGAGCATCTTGTTTTGTGGAGAAAAGAAGAAGAAGAAGAGAAAAGAAGAAGACCTGAACATCTCAGGTCTCCTTTTATCCCCCTTCCAAATGCATATGCATACAGTTTCACAATAGGTTCCTACATATTCATTCCACGTGACATTTGTCGCCAGTTCTTCTTTATCAAAGGAATTCCTAGGTTGGGGGCAAATTGACCTTGTGGTCTTTTCTGTTTTTCTTTCTCTGTCTCCTGGCTGGCTCGCCAAAATGTTTTGTGGAGAAAAGAAGAAACTTTACAACTTTTATAAAGTTCTGAAGTTTCTTCTTTTCTCCGCAAAACAATCTACACGAGAGAGCAGCTGGGTGAGAGCATCTTGTGCTTCCTCCTGCACTCTGAGGAGGAGCTGGGGTGGAATCAGAAGCCCAGCCTCTCACAGACCCTCTGCACTGGCTCCTACCCAGACATGGAGAAAACTGCCTGCTGGTTCTACCAACTGGTGAGATCAGCATGGTTCCTTTTGCCTCAGTCCCACCTTCAGCATTTGGTGTTTCAGCCCTACAGCCAGTCCTGCAAATCCCAGCTGAGCAAAGGCAAGAAAAGCCTCATGGCTGAGGTGATGTTTGGGGTGTGTCAAGGTGACTCCAACACCTTTGTGGGCAGCCAGCCCGCAGAACCCCACTGCACCCAAGACCAGCGTGGCCTGGGACCTGCCCGTGGCAGAGGGGAAATTCTCCAGACTCATCCCAGGCAGTGCCCCCTGACAGCTCACACTGGGAATGCTGCAGCTCTTCCCCTACATCCTGATGGGCACAGGCTTCTCCAGCTCTGCTTGGAAGAGGGTTGGGATGCACCTCCTCCACACCCCTGTCACGGTGGCAAAGCTGGGATTTCCTGCAGTGGCTGCGGCACATCTTGGAACACCTGTGCTGCTCCCTGCAGCTGGAATGTCTTGACCACTTTGTCACAGGCAACAAGAGGGTTCCTGTGCAGATCAGCTTCCCCCAGGTATGTGAATGGTTGAACCATTTAACCCCTTCCAGTCTCTGGTGAGGGGTCTGCATGCCCACACAGAGAGGCTGTGCAAGCTCAGGGTCATGTGTGATTTCAGCTCTGGGTGCTGCTCCATGGCCACTGACACAAAGTCTTCACTCACAGAGTTGTGCCTGTGGGGCTCACACCCAATGGCAGACACAGAAACACTCCCTACTTGGGGTGTTTAATTTGACATAGCAAAATATGTAGGTTTGTTCAAGCCATCATAATGGGAATTGGGTTCATTTTCTTCGCTTTGAAATGTCCTTCATTACTGCCACTACAAAACTCTTTTGCAAACCTACCATTGCTTGCCCAAGAGAATGACTCCACTGGCCAAGACATGTCCAAAAGGAATGCTGACAGAGCCTCAGTGCAGCCCCCTCGGGGAGGTGACAGTGACAAAGAGCTGCCGCAGGAGAACTGGGATTACAGGAACCTCCACAGCATCTGAGTCAAGCCATGGCCCCCACAGGAACACGTGTGGGAAGTGCCTCACTGGCAGTTTATATACACCTACATACAGGACGGGACACCTGAAATCAGCATCTAGAGCTTTTATTTTTCTGGCATCAGTCTCATTACATTGTTATGACAATGGAGAGGAAAGATGCTAACAGCTCACTGATAAAACAGAACGCCAAGGAAACTTAACATTACAGCATAACATAAGACAGTTTCAGTCCAAGTTTCATCCAATCACACAGAGCAAAAGCATATTGACAATAGTTCTATCCAATCACCTGAAGTACATGTAGCTGTGGTTAAAACAATCGCAGTTTTTTCTCTAATACAATGCCTCATTTATAAAAGACAAAGCACAGAGCCCCATTCATATTTAACCTTCTAAATGTATACTTAAAATATACTTTTTTTGCAACTTAGAAAGGCAAATCACATAGGCCTATTGTTCTATTTCTCACGTGTGCACTACAGCTTAGAAAACTTTTTCTGCTGCCTTGGCATTTCACTGTCCTTGCTGTCTTTGGGGCCTGTCTTTTTCACAACTTTCTCAAAACCCTCTAATTTTATGGATTCCAACAATTCCCCCTCTCTGTTGACCCAAAAAGAAACCTTCATACTCATGTCATTTACTACTTGCGTTCTATAGCCCTGTTATAATATTTGTGCTTATTAACTGCTGGAGGCCTATTCTTGCTGACCTTGAGCATTGCTATGTTACAGCACAGCAACTTAATGCTGTGAAGGCCCAGTCAGTGAAAAAAGTATGAATCACGTCTGACAATAGTTACAAGTCATTGTTCAAAAAACTCTTGTCGATTCCAGGGTCTTAAATCAAAACTCTCCTCTATTTTTATACTTTTATCTGGAATTTCTGTGAGATTTTCAACACTCTCTGTGCTTCTACTTCCTAATTCTCTCTCTTGTATGACAAAAACTTCTCGGACCGTTTTGTTCATCATTTGCCGCACACACTGAAGTATGCAGGAAATTACTATTAATATCACTACCAGAACACCCAATACATAAAGACCTATCTTGCAAAGTTGCCTTAGCCAAGGTGCAAAGCTCCATTCTTAGAACAAATCATTCAACTAGGAACCACCATCTACTTTAATTTGAGCTGTCAAATCTTTCAGTTTTTGTATGCTTTTGTGAATGGATTCAGAATGATCGGACAAATTCATACAACAATTGCACCCGTGGCTAAAGTGGTCATGAAAAAGAAACAAAAGAGAAGGAGAGCTGTTCCTAATTATGAGGAGAACTGTCAGAGTGATTTCATGCCTTGGAAAGCTGCAAGAAGGTTTTCTGCAAGTATATTTATTATATTATTATGATATTTAGCTTCAGCAGTGGCATTGAAACAATTAGATCGAGTTAGATGTTAGCTAAGCAAACAAGCTAATGCCACATCCTGTGCAATTAGGGATATGTTAACCAATGTTGATAGTGTTAGACATGCTACCCTTCAAAATAGAGTAGCAATTGATTTTCTTTTACTGGCACAAAGACATGGTTGTGAGGAATTTGTTGTCTTTGTTGACAAGGATTGACAACTGTAGTAGGAATGTTCACCTAGCATAAATTGTTTAATAGATTAATTAGTTTTGAGGAGGCTAATTCAAACTTTGTACTTGAGAGTAATGAGCTGGAACAATTTGAGGACTGGTTGATTGAGGGACAAATGACTGAGATACTGTTGATCTTGAAAAAGATCAACAGATCTTCCTGTGTGTTAGAGTCATGTGCCCTCCTACTGGTCTGAGGGCAAAGCCAGCTTTTTCTGTTCAGCTGTGCTGCTCCTTATCGCTGTGAATGGCTCCAACAGTGGACATGGGCACTTCAAACCAGTGTCAGGACTTGGAAAATTGGAGTGAGAATAAATTCTCAAGAACTACACCTGATGTGTCTCCTATCACTCACTCCACTTGGAGTAGATTGTTGATAAATGATGCATGAGAAGGAGTAAATTTGGACTAAATCTGATTTTGTTACTCATGTGCTGTAATGCAGCCTTGCAAAGGAGCGATGCTTTCATGCCGCTGTGTACACAAGTGTCTGAAGCATGTGAATGCTCCGGTGGTTCCCCTGAGGGCGGCAGCGATGGCGGCACGGCTCCCTCGGCACCGCCCGGGGCCGAGTGGGTGCCCTTTGGGCCCAGACGGGACCGTGGTTTCCCTGGGCCCTGCTCGGCCACAGCCGGCCCCGTCAAGCCCGGGCACTCGCCCAGCTCCAGGAAGCTGCCGGCACTGCTGCGGCTGAAGGGCAAACGCCCTGGGCAGAGGAGCAACCCTGCCGCCACCGCTGCCCCTGCCCCGAGCCCTTCTCCGGCCTGGACAAGGCGCCGCAGCGGGCGGTGGCCGCCCCTCAGCCCACAGGCCCGGCCCCATCGGGCAGGGAGCCCTGGGCAGCGCCCTTGCGGCAGCAGGGACCGAGCCCCAGAACCGGGCTCTGGTCCCGTGGCACCGCAGGGCCGAGGGGGACACAGGCAGGGTGCTCGGTGCCATCATCCCCAGCCCCGAGCCCTTCTCCTGCCCGGGACTCGCCCCTGCCTCCTCCAAGGCCCTGCTGGGCTCAAGCTGGTGGTCAGCGCTGGGCCTGGCTCTTGTGCTCGCCCCAAGCGGGGTTTGTTTGCAGCCTGGGGTGTAATAAATGAGAAACTTGACTAGGCCAATGTTCAATGTTATGAACAAAAATTTTGTTAATTTTTTTGGTGAGAAAAGGTTAAAAAAATCAGCCAGATCACTGTTGCTGCCAAAGTTCTGCTTGTTCTGTTATTGTAATCACGGGTCATTGTGGCTAATTGCTCCTTTTGTATTAGCAGAGCCTTGCCCAAGGCTAAGTTGTACTTTTCCCCAGAATGGTGAAGAGACCTGAGAGGGTGGGGAGGGCTATGCAAAGTGACTCAAGGACCAGCATGCCATGAGAAGCTACTGCTTCTAGCTTGCTTTAAAAGACCCCAAAACAATGAGCCACCTAATAGTTGAGAGACTGGAGTGATGTTTGGACGTCAGGAATGGAGTGCTGAGCCTGCAGAGATGCGAAACACCTTCGGAGCGCCTCTCACCCTGAGCACGGGAGTCGTCCCGACGCTGGGAGCGGACGGGAAGGAGAGGGGAAAAGTAACATCGGAAGGGGTCACCACGCCCTAAAGGCTCCCACGAAGACTGGACGCCCAGTTCTGCCCCTAGTGGACAAAGCTGCGCATATCCTCCTCTTCCTTGTCGCCTTGGGAGAGACGACAGGAAGCTGCAGGCCCGTCCGAGCTGCCCAATTCTGAGCTGATCACTTTTAATGAAGGCGTTAAAAGGAGAGAAAGTCTCCTGGCCCTGTTTATTTCATTCAAGAAGCAATCAATTTATTAATTAATACGGTAAAATATGAGCAACACAGCACTGGGTACAGTGGGGGAAGTTTTCCTTCCAACTGCACACCAATAGTTGAGGCTTACAGGTATTTATAGGGGTACTCATAAGCTTTCTCAGCAGTTTCTATTCCAATTTTTACTCATCAGCAGTTTCTATTCCAAATTTTTACATCACAATTCTATACCCATTGTGAATTAGTTTTTCTCAGGATGTATCCCAGAAAAGGAGTATCCCCAGATGGTGGTGGTCTGGTTTCCGAAAGTAGGAAGAAGTATCCATCTGGTGAGGTCCAGTTCTCCAGATGTGGGTCCACCTTTTGATTGCAAGGACTATAAATTTCATAACAGTGATGTCCAGCTTCCCTTGGTTGAAACTATTAATCATTGAATTGACGTTCATCTTCCTTTCTCAAGCTGCTTTTCACTGTTTTGTTAAGGCGCGAGATAAGCATATTTCCTTTTTATATATTCTGGAGCTATAGTTTCAAAGATCCTTACTACAAGCAATATTCTAAAATTATACTTCAATAGGTTATTATTGCAAAACTCTTTAAGGCTTAACTACAAGCAGAAAGTTCCTGTTAAAAAGCAATATCCTTAACGCTTTAATTCAAATGCTCCTAAATCAACTTAAGATCTATAAAGGTACAAAGGATAAGTTCAAAGGCCTTCTTCCATGCTTTATTTTCCTCAGTTATTATTAGAATTTGCAAATGTCCCACTGTCGGTCTCCACACATATCGCAATCACAAATACACACATTTCCTGTATGTACCTGACACGAAACACAGCTTTGTATTTCATATGTGTAACAGCTGGCACATGAAACACTGCATGTCCTCCAGGCAATACAGCATGGGCAGTATTTCATCTTCCAGAGGCTGCAAGATCAGCCGCACAGGGAATGGAAGACTCGGCCTCATCTGTCAGGGCACCGCTGGCTACACTGTAGGAGCTCTGAGGAGAGCTGATCCTGGAGGCTCTCTTTGCTGGGAAAACCTGAGCCAGGGGGAATTTTAATTTTCTTTAAGATTTTTCTTTTCTTCTTTTCCATTTTTTATCTTTATTTTAAATTAATAAATCATAGAGCATATATAATTATATATATTATTATATAATATAGATTACTGTAAATAAATAAATTTTAGAATGTGTTATGATACACAGACTGCCAAGAGCTTTTCTTTGCTGCACAGGGTCTGCAGGGCAAGAGGCAGGAAAGGATGAAAAGGCAGCTTGTGCACAGCAGCACAGCAGGCTGAGAGGTCCTGAGTCCCTGAAGGGGGAAAAGGGTGCTTGTGCTCAGCAGCCTGCCCAGACATACAGTGGGCAAGGAAAAATGGCCAGAAGCCCCTTGGCCTGTAGTGATTCTGCTGAAGCCTTTGTGCTGGTGACAGAGCGGCTGGGCAGGGGCCGGGGCTGCAGCGATCCCTGCCAGAGCGGTGCCTGGAGATGGCCACAAGCCCTGTGCCAGGCAGGAAGCACCATCCGTGTCCTCCTGCCCATGTGCTGCTGGCTGAATTGCTGAGGGCTTCCAGGTGACTCTGGATGGGGCTGCTCTGGAGCTGCTGTGGGGCTGCGGCGCTGCTGTCGGGCAGCTTGGCCGGGCTGGGGCAGCCCCTGAGGGGCTGGGGCGCTGGCAAGCCCTGAGCAATGGGCTGTCAGAGGCCACAAGCAGCCCCCCGGCAGCCACCTTGTTCCTGCCAGAGTTGAATTGCAAGAGGGACCCTGAGCACTCTGGAACTAACAGCATCAGTGTTGTTGGAAACCCAAATGCAGGGAAATCTCAGACCGTTGGTCTTGTCAGCAAAGCTTAGAATTAAACACAGGATTTGATCGAAGACCTTGGAAAGGGCTTCCACACTTAGGTGCTAGAAGCGAGAATGTGGATTTCTAGTTTATTATAGCAGAGACACGGGGAGGAAGGTTGAAGTGGAGGAAAGTTTAGAGTTTTAGTGCTGAAGATCTAGAAAAATAAAAGTAGTTACAATGGAAAACAAGAAGCTTAGGATGCAGTGCTGTATGTTTTTGTGTCATAACATGATTGGCTAAGGAAGCTTACACTGTAGCATGAGTCCCTAAGACGAAATATTGAAGGATTGGCTGCAAAACATAAATATCCTTGTTGGCAGTGTCTTCTTGGCCAAGAAATCCTTCAAAGCTCTTGTAACTACAAGTCTTGTGGCCTTGTGAGCCATGCCGTGGAGATGTGAGCCAAACTCACCCTTCCTGTCTATGTAGAAGAGAAGAAAAAGCAATGGCATCATCTAAAAAACTCAGAGGTCTGCTCTCTAGCTCGTGAGTGTAGGCTGTCTCTTGCAGGTAGGTGCCACAGCCAAAGTCAATCAAACCAAGGAGCCATTGTGCCATTGCACAGTTCCATGAAACCAACGAAACCATTTTGATACTGCAAGGCCTCATGGAAGCAAGGGGCCACTGTGCCACTGCAGAGCCAAGGAGACCATTGTGGTATTGCTGGGCCTCATGGAAACAAAGATCTCTTGTGATACTACGGAGCCTCATGGAACCAAGGGGCAATTGTGATGCTGCAGGGCCCCAGGGATCCAAGAACATGGAAAAGTTCTGGTTGGCTTGGCTTAACTGGTCACACTGACCTTGCCATGTTGGGGGTTGCTTCTCATCTAGCCCTGGAGTTCTGTGCCTTCCTTCCTGTGGGAAAGAGCTGTCCTCCTTCAGGGGTTCATGGCTGACATTGGATTCTACCTCCATATTTAAATAAATCCAAAGATTGTCCTATTTCTGCAAAAACAGAAACTCTGGATGGCCTTGGCATCTTGGGGGCCACCTCTCATCTGCCTTCAAAACAATGGGGAGCCAAGCTTTTCTTTCCATGGAAAAAACATCTTTCAAACCCAGATGTCCACAGCCAAAATTGGGAATCTGCCTCCAAAATTCCTTATATCCAAGGACAGCTGCCAGACAAAAGCTGCCAGGACTGTCTAGGTTCCCTTGCCTTTCTTAGGGCCAGGTCTCATCTCCCTGTG
Organism: Melozone crissalis; assembly: GCF_028551555.1. Lineage (NCBI taxonomy): Eukaryota > Metazoa > Chordata > Aves > Passeriformes > Passerellidae > Melozone > Melozone crissalis. The sequence goes on from NW_026535912.1 coordinate 811,215, forward strand.
AAACACTGGGGCTCTGTACTTTCCTTCCTATGGAAAAGAACTATCCTTCATGTCCAGGTGCCCATGGACAAAACTGGGATTTGGCCTCCCAAATTCTGTATATCCAAGGATTGCTCCCAGACAAAAGCTGCCAAGACAAACATGTCTGGCTGGCCTTGGCCTCCTTGGGGCTGCCTCTAATCACCCTATGAAACACTGGGGCTCTGCCCTTTCCTTCCTGTGGAGAAGAACTGTCATTCTGGCCTAGGCACTCATGGCTGAAATGGAATTCCACCTCCAAAACTCCAAAAATATCCAAGGGTTGCTTTCAGACAAAAGCTGCAAGGACAGACAGGTCTGGCTGGCCTTGCCCTCTGGTGACTGCCTCTGATCTGCCTTCAAAACCCATGGGGGTCTGTGGTTTCCTTCCTATAGAAAAGAACCATCCTTCTTCCCCAGGCACCCATGGCCCCAAGCACATGAGCACTGTACAGGGACAGAGGAGCTCCGTGCTCAGTGGGGTGGAGACTGAGGACAGCAGAGAAGAGCCCTGGGAGGGACTGAAGGTTGGTTTCAGAGATGGTGGATTCTTTTGACACAGTAGACAACAGCCTGAAAAAGGAAAACATCAATGCCAAGGGCAGCTGGGGAAGCCCAGATTGGGAACAAAGAGAAAGGAATTTTCCTCCCTGGGAAGGGCTGTGGTGAAACACGTTCCCCAGATGGAGTCTGGTCCAGCCCAAGGCTCTGTGTGGGCAGGCAGAGACAGGCAGGAGGCAGAGCTGTCAGCAAAGGAAGGGGCCAGCCAGGTGGGGCAGCCAGGGGATGAGTTTTACAACATGGCTTATGTGGTCCAAGACCGGTTCCACATTACCGAAGGATGGCTGCAGCCTTGGGAGATATTTAGCCAACACCTTTGTCAATCACTGTAACATAAGGTGACAAGGAGAGATTCACATCAGACCTCTGTCAGTAGTTTGGTTCCACTGAAGGACAGAAGTTTATTCAGTATTGTCTTCATTTTGAAAGTAAGAGCAGTGATACTGGAGTCTTCTGTAGCAGGGGACATGATATACCATTTTGAACATGTGGACCATGGTAAAAGATGCTAAAATATAAATAAATAAAGTACATTAAATAAAATGTATTTATAAATACATAAATAAAAACACTCCTAGATGTTCAGGAGAGTCTCAGCCTCATGGTCTGGGAAGGAAGCTTATCACCATGAGTCAGAAGAGTGGCACTCCAGATGGCTTTGCAGAATGGCTGGTATTACTGCCTAGTGCCACAGGGTTAATATTGGGGTGCAAGGAAGTAGCATTTTTGGTTTTCACTAGACTTAATATGGAATGTTAGGGGAAGAATCAAAGAAGGAAAAGGGAGGGATCAAGGTGGTTTGGAGAGAAATAGACATAGAAAAATAGAGGAATAACACAATAGGTGGGGTCAGTCATGCTGACAGATGCTGACAAATGCTGATCAGTGTGCTTGTAAGGCCCTGCCTTGCACCTGGTCCCTGCACTGTTCCACAGTACCCTGTTTCCTCATTTGACACGATATGTATTTTCTGACAGCTCTGCAGAGCCAGTGGGATCTGGTGGAATCAGATGAGAAACCTTTTTGCATTCTTGTCTGTGTGTATGAACATGTCTGTATGAGGTAGCTGAAAAGTTGAGTGTCCAAAGGCCAGATAAGGGGTGATCCATATGGTGTTGATAAAGTTGATACCTTTATCATGGTATACCATGATAACTTATCCTTTGGCTCAGTAATCTAAAGATTTATAGAATGTCTTATGGATAGGCCTTAGTTACCCTTAATCACCCCATTTTTCCCTCTAAAAATACAAGTGACATCAGGTTAGTTATAATTTTACATATTAATTTCTTAAAAAAGAAGCACCATAAGGCTGCAGGACAAAGTCACTTCCCTGTTGTCCTCTTCAGTTATGTTTCAAGCTTCCAGAACAATAATTTTATTTAAAAACACATGAATTCTAACTTTCCCCTTCCTGGAGTGCTATGGTCATGAATTCCAATGCCTAAAATATTTCTGATTTTTTTTACCTTTGTTATAGGTATTACACACAAATAAGGACAACCTGCTATTGAGAAAGGACAGTTTCATTATAATAAAAACCACCAAACGATAGTATAGGGACTTATGATGCTATATATTCAGACAAAAAGGATGAGAATTTGTTTTGGTGTTCTGTAGCCATCCATGTGGACAACATTCCAATATGCCAACGTATGTGTCCAAAAAGTACAGAGGGGTCAGTTCCCCACAGCCTGCTGGGACAGAGAGACAGGGCAGGGACATCGTGGGACAGCCTGGGCTGCACAGGGCACAGGGATGGGCAGCAGCTGCAAGACAGCCCTGCCAGAGCCAACTTGGGCAGCACTTTGGCCATGGCTGCTGGGCCTGGGCCTGAGGCAGGAGTAGGAGACAAGTGACCCTTGCAGGGCTGGGGCCTCATTGCCTCCTTGTCCCTGCTCAGCAGCCTGGCAGGGGCCGCCCCATGCTCCTGCCCTTGCCATTGCACATCTCTACATGCCAGTGCCCATCCCAGCAAGAGCCCTGAGCAAGGAGGGAGGGACAGGATCTGCCTGGCCTGGGGCTGGGGCTCAGGCCTTGGCCCTTTGCATTCCTCAAACACATCCAGCTTTGCTCAGCACCAGAGACACCTTGGCCTTGTTTGTCCCCAGCTGTCATCACTGCCTCCAGTGTTCTGCTCTAACAGAAACCTGGGGACACTTTCTCAGTCGTGTCCCTCAGTGGGACCCATTAAAACTTCAAGAAACTTTGGAGTTTCAATTTAATTTTGAGTTGTTGAGAAGTTTTTTGAAGACCCTCTTAGGGAATGAGTCTTATGTAAAAAACACTAAATCCCCAAGAGTCTCATTTAAGTCCTTGTGCTGTGTCTGTGCTGCTGAGCTTTAAAGGAACAGCTCTTCCCAGGACCAGCTCCTCTCCCAGCCCAGCAGGGCAGAGGGCTCTGCCTGCAGGCACTGAGGGGACAAGAGCCAGGCTGAGACAGGCTGAAGGCAATCAGGATTGGGAAGACACTGAGCTGAGACTTCACTTGGGGAAACATCTTCACAGCCCTGTGCATGGTGAGTCTGTGAGTGCAGGGCAATGTCCCCTGCGCCCCTGGAGGGATCTCCTGAAGCCAGCACACCCCACTGCCTGGGGGGTGTGTCAGGAGGATTCTCCCAGTTTCTCTCTGGCACAGGAGCAGGAGGAGGATGTGCTGCAGAGTGGGGCTGCCCTGGGCACCGTCAGAGTGACAGGGCAGGACGGCTCCTGCTGCCAGGGACGGCTGCAGGGGGTGAAGCTGTGGCTGCAGCCAGGGTTGTCCTGCAGAGCAGCTTCTGCAGCCCTCAGGGCTCTTGGCCAGCCCAGGGCATGTGCCACCTGCCAGGGGCAGCTCTCAGCCTGCCTGGCAGCACCCCATAGATGCTGCAGGGGAGAAATTGGAGGTGGAAGGAGCCACCCCAAACAGGGCAGATTCCTCCTGCTGTGGAGATGGTGCTGCATGGCCAGGGCTGCTCTCAGCTTTCTCCTCAAGGGAAGGGCTGTCAGCTTGGCTGTGTCACTGAGACTCGTGCACTGTCAGCCTGGGCATCAGCAGATGTGCCTCAGATCTCCCTCAGAAAGTGCCTCCTCAGCCTCCTCTCCCTACAGACAGCAGCAGCAGCACCTTGGCTTGCAGCATCTCTGTTTGTCTGGCCTGCCCTTAAGGCCCTGCTGCCAGGGAGATGCCCCTGGGCAGTGCCCTGTGCTGGGAGGTATCTGCAGGGCAAAGCTGAGCCCCCAGGGCTGGGCTGGGCCCTGGCAGCACAGGCAGGGACAAGGCTTGGATAGAGAGAAACAGCTCCCAGTAGGCACAACTCCAGTCAGCAGAGAGCCAGACCAACCCTTGGTATCTCATCCTGTCCAGCTGCACAGGGAAAGAGAGAAGGGTTTGGAGAAAATAATTTTTTAACTGGAGAATTCAAAAAGTTCACTTTATTTTTCAAGAAAATTTTAAGTGTGATCACGCTGAAATCAAAAGTGGTGAAATGAACAAAGGGCACCAGTGTGGTTCCAGCAGGTCTGACTGCACTGGGGCACAGGGAGCCCTGTTTTCCCTTTGGGCTCTGCAGTGTTCAGGCTGAGAGCAGTGCTGAATATGAGGCAGAAACTCTGTGAGGCAGAAACTCAGCAGCACAAACCCGAACTCAAATAAAGTTTGGCAAAATTCCGTTACGGGAAGAGAAGTAATTTTAAGGGGATTCCAAATAAAATACATAGGATTAACATAAAGACTTTGTCCAGCTATTCCAGTCTTCTTTCAACAGTCCACGATTCCCAGAGTGAAGAAATGCCTAATCTGGCACTGCCATTTCCTTTCCAGACAGGTGATAGTCCTCTATAAATAACCATAACCCAAGGCTGCAAATGTCCAACAGCAGCTCAAACAGGCACTTCCTCCTGCTGGCATTGGCAGACATGCAGCAGCTGCAGCTCCTGCACTTCTGCCTCTTGCTGGGCATCTCCCTGGCTGCCCTCCTGGGCAACGGCCTCATCATCAGCACCGTAGCCTGCGGCCACCACCTGCACACGCCCATGTTCTTCTTGCTGCTCAACCTGGCCCTCAGCGACCTGGGCTCCATCTGCACCACTGTCCCCAAAGCCATGCACAATTCCCTCTGGGACACCAGGGACATCTCCTACTCAGGATGTGCTACACAGGTTGTCTTCTTTGCCTTTTTCATGTCAGCAGAATTTGCACTTCTCACTGTCATGTGCTACGACCGCTACGTGTCCATCTGCAAACCCCTGCACTACGGGACCCTCCTGGGCAGCAGAGCTTGTGCCCACATGGCAGCAGCTGCCTGGGCCACTGCCTTTCTCAATGCTCTTCTGCACACAGCCAATATGTTTTCCCTGCCCCTGTGCCATGGCAATGCTCTGGGTCAGTTCTTCTGTGAAATCCCACAGATCCTCAAGCTCTCCTGCTCACACTCCAAACTCAGGGAACTTTGGCTCATTCTGCTAAGTGCTCATCTATATTTTGGTTGGTTTGTGTTCATTGTTTTCTCCTATGTGCAGATCTTCAGGGCTGTGCTGAGGATCCCCTCTGAGCAGGGACGGCACAAAGCTTTTTCCACCTGCCTCCCTCACCTGGCCATGGTCTCCCTGTTTGTCAGCACTGGCTTTTTAGTCTACTTGAAGCCCCCCTCCATCTCGTCCCCATCCCTGGATCTGGCCCTGTCAGTTCTGTACTCGGTGGTGCCTCCAGTCCTGAACCCCCTCATCTACAGCCTGAGGAACCAGGAGCTCAAGGATGCCCTGGGAAAACTGGTGACTGCAACTTCAGAAGCAAGAAATTCTCTTTTCTGCTACAGAACCTTCAGAATATAACTCTTTACAATCTCAGCCTTTTCCCCCTATTTGTCTATTTTTTACTATGGCAACTTTTTCTATTGTTGTAATGTTTCTCACAAAACACTGTAGTATTACTCAGCATTTCTACATGAATATCCACCTTTCTTTTGAAAGAAAAAGACTTACAAGAGGCTTGTTCTCTTGGCATTTAAATAAAAACAAGTTCTTGCTCTAACCTGTCTATCCCGGATTCTTGCTGAGCCCTTCTCTGTCTCTGCCTTTGAGCAGAGGTGAAGGGTAGAGGCTCCCAGCACAGCAGCACAGCCAGGAACAATGGCCCTGGCTCTTCCCACATCTGCTCTGCCCAGCTCCACTCTGTCCTTCCCAGCCTTGCTGTGGCTGTAAGGCCGGAGTGCTCTGGCAGCTTGGTCACTGTCCTGCTGCGTGTCCCTGCTGTCGCCACAAAGCTGGGCTCCAGCACAGCAGCTCCATCAGCAAAGGGCATCTCTTGAGGGCAGGGCAGGGAGGCTTAGCTCTCCTCCAGAACCACTCTCAGGAGCAGGCCTAAGAACCAGACTCTGAAGAGGCTCCTTGTGTTCCTTGTTCTCCCAGGGCTCAGTGGGATGAGATCAGGGTCCCAGGGTGGCCTTCAGGGGACTCGGGTCTGGGGCAGGTTTTGCTTGTTGGTGGCCAGTGCCCATCAGATGGTGAATGGTCTGTGCTGAACCTTCCTGGGGCTCTGCATCTTGTGCCAGGGCTGATGGCAGGGGAATGTTTGTCTGGAGGGCCTTGGGAGCTGACAGGAGAGCACACTGGACCTGCAGGGACAGTGTGTGCCAGGGAGCAGCAAGGAGTGGAGCTCCCTGGGCACAGGCCCGTGCAGGGTGGGCTCACCTGAGATCAAGGACTGAATGTGTGCTGTGAGCCAGGAGAGCTCTGCAGCCCAGGGACACAGCAGGCACAGGGAAAGGAATCTGGGCACTGACTCATCTGACCCTCAGGGATCTCCCCCAGGAGGATCCAGGGCAGCCCCAAGCACCTCTGGCAGCGCTGGAACAAGGCAGGCACCTCTGAGCCCCCTCCATAGCCACACAGATACTGTGTGGGAGGGGGTCCGTGCAGGGAGCACCATCACCTGCCTCTGTGTCCCAGGCTGAGCAGCAGAGCCCAGCAGAGGCAGCCCAGGGCCCCGGGCAGCACAGCCGCCATGCTCTGCAGAGCAGCAGCCCCAGCTCAGGCTCTGGGGAGCAGGGCAGGGGCTGCAACAATGGCTGCTCAGGCCAGCACAGAAGTGTTCCCCTGGGAAAGGCTCTGGGGGCAGCTGGCATGGGCCAGGAGAAAAGCAGGAGCCCGTGGGTGTGCAGAGGAGATCTGGCAAGAGGATGCCCTGTCCCTGGGCCAGCAGGAGCTGCCTGAGGAGCCCCAGGGCCAACTCTGCTGCTGGGCTGGGCAGCGGGACTGGCCCTGGGGCTGCAGGAGCTGCCTGAGCTGAGCATCTGCTGAGCACTCCAGACACAGAGTGGATGTCCCTGACCTCCAGGGCCTCCAGTTCCTGCTGCAGGGCCAGACAGGGCTGGGCTGCTCTGCAGGGCTGGGGTAGGGCCAGGGAGAGCTGAACAGGGCAGTGCCAAGGCAAAGAAATCACTGGATATTTGGACATACAAGTCCCTGGAACTTTGGAATGCCCTGTGGAATTATTCCACGAGGCTCCACTATGTCAGAATTGCCCCTTGGTTCCATGTGGCCCCCATGGTGTCACAATGAACACTTGGTTTCATAGGGTCCCACAGTCTCACTCTCGTCCACTTGGTTTCATGAAGCTCTGCAGTACCACAATTCCCCCTTAGTTCCATGAAGCCTCACAGTGTCCAAATAATCTTCTCCATGAGATCCCAGTGTCACTAAGGTCCTGGTGGTTCCATGTGGCCCTGAAGTGTCACTAAGGTCCCGGTGGTTCCATGTGGCCCCACAGTGTCACTCTGGTCCCCTTGGTCACACCAGGCCCCACAGTGTCACTGCGGCCCCCTTGGTTCCATGTGGCCCCACAGTGTCACTATGCCCCCCTTGGTCATACCAGGCCCCAGAGTGTCACAAGGTACGTTTGGTTCTGTGGGCCCTCAGTCTTTGTTTTGCTGGTGGGCAGGGTCAGCACCAAAGACACAGACACCAAGTTCAGGAATTGTGTGATTTCTTATACTGCAAAACTGCAAAGAATCACAGAAGGAGCAGCTCAGCAATGCCCCCAATCATCACCACCAAAGATTGCCTGCAGTGATTAAGATCCAGCCCCAGTTACCCTCAACCTTTACGCTCCCCCAGATCCACACAGCAGCTGGGGAAGCTGTCACAGCCAAGGGCTGCAGAGCCACTCCTGGACACTGGGAATTCCTGCAGGTGCCTCCAGCCACAGGTGAGGCTCCAACCCCGCTGGGAGAGGGCCCAGCTCTGACAGTGCTGAATGAACAAACTGACAGCATTTCTAGTGCAGGAACATCTGGTTTCATTCTCCTCCTGGTTCTACCCAAAGCCTGGCCAGGGCTCAAGGAGGAACCAAGGGAGCTGACTTTGACCATACAGCCCCAAACAAGGCCCGATGTCAGATTTCATGGCCTTGTCTGGCTTCTAAACACAGAAAGGTCAATACATGTTTCACTAATGAGTGGATACATCTATCACAGCTCTAACGACCATCATATTTCATTAATGAGCAGTAACAAAGATAAGCTTTGCTTGGAAGGTACATCCAGAGGTCACCTTTGGCTCAGGGCCTGCTGTTCTGGCCTCACTCGCTGGTTTCCAGGCCTTGGCACTGCAGGGACGTGGTTTAGTGCTGGGCTTGACACTGCTGGGTGACCAGCTGGACTGGTTTAGCTTAGAGGTCTTTTCCAGCAGAAAGGATTCTATAATTCCATTATTCCATCTGCTAGATTCAGTCAGGTCCATGTTGGCAGCATTGCTTTGGTCGAAAAGTTTCCTCTTGCCCAGCTCCTATGGCCTGAGGCTTCAGCTCCTTCAGCTCCTGGTGCTGAGCTGCTCATGCTGAATGAGACAACTCAGAGACAAGAACACAGTCCATGCAATTCCTTCTGGGACACGGAGAGGGGAGGCTGTGCAAACAGGAGCATTGTTTGCTGTGGCCTCCTCTCTACCCTTCACGCCTTTCAGTGCTTTGAACCAGCCAAGAGCTTTCTCTAAGAGTGCAATGGAGCAGCTGCTCCTGCTCCCAGGTCTGGCTCTCTCCAGTCTCTGACCTTGCCTGGTTTTGTCCCTATTGCTGTGCCCTCTGTTCCCCCAGGGCTCGCTGGCTGCTGCCCAGGACTGTGGCACTGGCACAGATCCAGTGGTCGAGACCCTCCTTTCTGTGCCCTTGGAGCTGCCTGGGCACAGCCGCCTTTTCCATCTGGAAGCTCCCCATGGACAGGGAGTCCCCAGCTCTGTTCCTTGCACAACCTCCAGGAGCCCAGGGCTGTCATCTCAAGTCCCTGCTGGTACTGGGGGCTCCCAGGTGCCTCAGGCTGCTGTGACACCGCTGCACACAGGAGGGAAGAGGGGCAGGGGCTGTGCTCAAAGTCAGCTCCATGTGCTGCTGCTGCTGCTGTGGGGTCATTTGTGCAGCCCTGGCCCAGAGTCAGGAATCAGATCAAGGCCCTGCTGCTGCTCCCTTGGGATCAGCCTCAGTTTGGGTGTTCTGTCAGGGCCAGCAGAAGCAGTGGCTGGAGCAGCAGGTGCTGATAGTGCCACAAGCTCCGGGGCTGGAGGGGTCCCTGGGCTGGGACTGGGAGGGAGCTGCCCCTTGTTCTCCCTCTGCCTCACGCAGAGCTGGGCCAGGCACAATTGGGGCAGCACAGCCAACAGGAAGCCTGCCAGTCTCTTCCAGCCCTGGCTGCCCAGAGTTTGGGCCTTGGAGCCTCAGATGGGCAAAGGCAGCTGCTGCTGGTCTCTGTGTGTGCCCCCGTGTTCAGCCATGCTGCTCCATCAGTCTGTGCCCAGCCACGAGGAAAAGCCTCAGCCCTGCAGGAGCAAAGGACACTCCTTTTTTCAGAGGGGTTTTCTGTTAAAAAAAAAAAAGATAAAAAGAAATATAAAAACTGGCACCAAATGTGTAGTTTAAAATCATCTTTAACTTTGGATTAAGAAAGAGGCAACTGATCTTTTCAAAAAGAGAGCTCAGTTACTCTGTAAATGTGCTGGTGGCAAAGATCCATCAGCTGCCCTCTTTCACAGATTATGGGGTTGTTTTCCAATATTTAATTATTTTAAATTGTGGTTGAAGCAATAGGAAATTGAAAGATGGGTTGTGCATGACTGTGTCTTGAGGGTAAAAATTTTGAAAACTTTGAAACTTTGACCTCAAGTATTGAAAATGAAAGTCATAAATGCCAGTGGATTGTGTGACAGCAGCTTTTCCTACAGGATCTGCAGCATCACAAAGACTTCAGTGGGGTTGGAGGTGCTTGGAGCTTTGTACTGTCCCACTCTGGGATGTCAAGAAACAGAACTTCACCTGCCACCAGCCCAGGTCACCCTCTGCAGCCACAGCTCCTTGGACCTTGAGTCCCCAAGACATTAAGAGTTTCTGCTTCTCCCCCTTTGCACAAACCCACAGAGAGTTGGGATTTTTCCAAGTCTTGTGTCTCCATTGGGCCATATTCCTAAAGAACCAGCAGCCAATCCCGATGGATACCGATGGTGAGTTATGTGGATGATTTTCAGCTCCACTTCCTGCCTAAAAACCCTGAAACTGCTTCTGAATGCTGCTCCTTCAGCTCTTCAACACCTTCTCACACAGAGATGGGAAAAAATATCCCCTGGCCACTGGCTTACAAGGCAAAAGTTAGAGCTCTGTGGGAAACCTCTATCCATGCCTGTCCTTTTAATATATCCATACATGAGGCTGTGCATGGATGTGTCTTGCATACAAAGGAAGGAGTGTGCAAGCAACGTGACTGACACTTAGACTGTCTGTGTTCCTCCCCATACCCATGGATACAGAGACATCCCAGAGCCCCTGGCACACACAGACCCTTCTGTCCATGGATACAGAGACATCCCAGAGCCCCTGGCACGCACACAGACCCTTCTGTCCCTGAGGATGGAGCACAGCGGGTGGGGGTGGTTGGTGGGCAGTGAGTCCCGGGCAGCGGCCAGACCTGGCTCCAGCCCTTCCAGGCCCTGCCAAGGCTCAGCGCTGACTCCTCTGGAATGGGAAACCCCATCAGACTTGGCCTTGCCCAGAGGGGCAGTGCTGGCCTGGCAGCACAGCTTGTTTTCCCCTCAAGCTGCAGGAAATGAGAACACAACACATGCCAACACTGACTGCAAGGCACAGCTCCAGGTTCTCCCCAGGAACCTCAGCTCTGGGAGCACTGTCTGCCCCAAGCTCCAGGGGCTGCAGTGGGAGCCTGGCTGGGCTCTGCCCTGGGGCCATCCTTCAGGGACAGCTGGGAACAGGGAGCATTCCCTTGCCACAAACAGCCAAGCCAGGGCTGCAGAGCAGCTGCTCCAGCCCGGACTGCACTGTTGTGTGCTGTGCTCTGGGGCTGGGGCTCCCCGCACAGGGCACTGGACTGATGTGCCGCAGGAGACAGAGAAGCTTCAACTTCAACCTAACTGAGGTGGGTGCATGGGCTGGGAAGGGTGAGGAGGCTCAAGGGGATTCACAGAGCTCATCCTGCTGCAAGGACGAGGAAAAGGGAGTGGGATCTCAGCAGTGAGGAGAGCTGAGGGCTGGAGAGCAGCTCTGAATGACACTAAAATCCCACTGGACCTCTGAGACATTGCTGCTCCTCAGCCAGTGACAGGATGAGTCCCTAAGCCTGGGGCTCAGCCTTTCTTGGGGTGAGGGGCACCAAGGAAGGCAACAGTGTGATGGAGACTGCAATGAGCTGGGAACTCACTGGGGGAAGAGAGGGAGCAGTGTGGAAGTAAAAGGCAGGTGGGACGGGAGAGAACTGTTAAAGAAGGGCTGAGCTACCGCTTGAGCAAGCTGAAAAATGTCATTTGAGGTCATCCCAGATTGATTTCTGTTGGGACTGGCAGGAGAAATGCGGCACGCAATATGAGTGATCAGCAAATCTCAAACTTTATTGATAGGTACACATCTTTATATCGGTGTTAATGAATCTCATACATATTACAAAGGTGAGCTCACTATTGGTTAGTTACTTATCAGGCAACTACGCCAACTTCTGCATTCTTGTGGATATTTTATTGAAACTTTTCTTCGTATTTCTGCCAAAGATGCTCTCCCTTATCCTACTGTTGCAGCAAGGGCACAATGTCCTTGCCTGTTATTGGACACTGACTACTGACTTCTATGCTTGTCCCCTTCAAGCTTAACCAGCGGCATTATGTCGACGTGACGTTTCTCAGCTAACCAACTGTCCACAAAGCTCTCCACACTTCCCCCGTTTTTCTGTTGGACAAGTATAGTCTGATTAAATGCAGTGGATATCAGCCTTTGCACCATGTTCTGTAAGCAGATGCAAAAATATGGCAAAATTAACACTACTAACAGAGCTATAATGCCCACTATAATGCTAACTTCAACAACAGAATGTAACCATGATCCCAGGCCTAACGATGAGAGCCATCCATCAATACCGAAACCTCATTCTACCTGTAACTTTCCAGTCAACCTTCGCAATTCAGCGAGCTGGGCATGAATGGACTGCGAATGGTCAGAAAGATTCATGCAACACATGCCCTCAAATTTTTCACAGCCATGGCCTTGTGCAAGTAAAAGAAGGTCAATCGCAGCTCTATTTTGAAGCGTTGCATGACGAATAGAATCAATATCAAGCAAAAGGTTAGAAAGTGCCAAAGAGGTGGCATTGGTTTGCTTTGCAAGCCAGCATCCCAAATTATTTAGGGCACCATGGGCACCTGCAGCTGCCACCACTGGAGTCAGAAAGGATGCTGCAATTATGGCCCCTGGGGACCAAAATTTTACATCGTCTTTGCAGTCAGCAGTAAATGCATGGATCATTCTCTTATGTCGACGACGGTGGTGGCTCATGTTTAATATCATGGATGTATTGGGTGTAAGCAGAGACAGCCGTCCAATTGTACATGGCCTCCCACGCAGCATCGATGGGACATCAGGCCAAGCACGGTCCTCACAGATTAGGAAGTAACCTGCTGGCAGTTGAATAGGATCATTTGATGAGATTGACACTTTCCCTGTGGTATAATTGCACCAAGCTGTTGCATTATGATACACAGCCATGCTGGAAGTTACAATAGTGGAATGTTTTTTTGCTGAAAGCTGGCTTCTATGGTTAAAATTAATACATGCATCTGCCATCACTGAACGTAATAGCTCCAATTCTTGGGGTTCCTGTGGTGCTACGGGGAAGTGAGAAACCCATTGGTCCCAATTATCTACACTTGTCTTAGGATTGTCAGTTTTGCAGGTGGGTACACTTGAGGGACATGGCCAGGGATCTGCTGGCAGCCCAACCAAGCAAGTCGTAAATGGATTACCGGGAGAAGATAATGACAGGCAAATAGCCTCCTGGTTAGTTAAGTTTGCCAGGGCGACCCAAATGTTAGTCTTAGGCTGAGGTGGGGCCCATGCATGATGAGTTTTCATTTCTCCGGCAGCATCTGCACTGTCTGCTAAGAGGGTGAGGATTAGCAATGTAAAGCATAAATGTGCCACATCACCCTGGTCTCCCCAGGTGCTGCTTTTAACCATCCAGACATTTGGGAGATAAACATGTTTCCCACAAGTCGTTAAGAATGTCTCTTCTTTCCTTTCCTCTTCTTTCTCCTTGATCTGCCCAGATTTAACCTCTTTAGGTCTCTCAGACAATTGTCCCACGCTTGGTTGGGATCTTGATCTGCAGAAATTGGACCTATTATACTCGTTTGTGAAAGGGGAATACCCTTACCACACTTAGTCTGTAAAATATGCAACTTGGACTGTCCCAAAGCACGTTCAACTAAATGCTGAGTTTCCCACCTAAACCATGCAATAATTTTCTGTTCTGGTGACTCATACAACTGTAACCCTTGGTAGCCAGGTAATCCTGTAAAGGCCTGAAGTTCTGCTTCCCAGGAGCCCAACTGCCAATAAAATCCACAGATCCTGCACCACAAGTCAGGTAATTGAGTCTGATGTACCTACTTAGTTTGCTGACAACCCCCGCAAAAAAAACAATACCCATGCAGCTGTCCATTATGACAATCAATAAAAGCTAGGTTCCTAAGCCCTCTAAATTAAAATGTAGAAAGCGCTTGAAGCAGGCTTAGTATATAATCTAGGGATTTACAACGATCAATCGTGTGACATCCATTTGCCAGGTCTCATTTGTACTCAACCCTCTTGGGTTAACTCCCAGACCTAACCTGCAGCCCCCATTATGATGACTACATATGGGACAGGCTTTGACTATTGCCCGTGCCTCTTCCATAGATATCTGAAATTCTCTATGGAGGCCCTTTGCATTTTGGTGAAACATGGAATATGCCTCTCTGGCCATAGTCTGCCTGGGAATTGGAGTCACTTGTGTAATTGAGACTAACTTATCTGCTCATGCATTACCCTCTCCCAGACCAATATCCCATTTGTGACTTCTGATATGGATAACAAAAAAGGGATGTTTTCTCAGCTTAATTGCCCTCTGTAACTGAATAAACGGCTCATGTAACCTCCTGTTTTGAACCTCTTTTATAGAGGCATCCTCTATCCGCTCACACACTCCTGCAACATACAAAGAATCTGTCACTATGTTGAGGGGCCCCGAAAAATGCATCATGGCCCATACAACAGCCAATAGCTCCATCGTTTGTAAAGTATCCGACTCGGAAGCCTGGAGAATTTGATGGTGCCATTGTCCCTTTTCCTGCCAGGTCACTGCAGCAGTTCTTGATTTTCTTCCTGCATCCATGTAGGCTGTTATAGCATCCGACAGGGGCTTCTGTGATCTTTCTGGGCATTGAACCCAACCCCACTGCCCTACCCAGTTCAATGGTATATTGGGAACATTATCAGTGGCAATCATGCTTCCAGCTCCCAGCAGGGCCTCTTGTAATTCCATACTGTTTATCAGGTACCAGGTCAATGTATCTTTCTTCATTGGTATCCGTATCTGATCAGGCTCCTTTCCCGAAATCTGTAATGCCCGTTCACAACCCTTCTTTAGCAGGCCAGCCAAAATTTCAATTTTTTGAAGAAGGGTTTTATGCTGTTGAAGTGGCAGAGATATCCATTCTAAGGCCCACGCCTCCCCCGTTTTACTGTCTTGCTGAATAAGTGCACCCAGTAAAAATTTAGTTCCACATCAAACTGTCAGCTGTATGGGGAGGTTAAGATCTCGTCTCCGGACACTGTCCTGTGTCACACAGTCCAATATCTGCTGAAGTGCTTTAACCTGCTCAGAGGTTATATGGACAGGTTGTGCTGGGTCAGTCCCTTTTAGTAAAGGTCGAAGTTCATCTAACAACTCATTTGGGATGCCCACAATAGGGCGCAGCCATTGCAGATCACCAAGTAACTTTTGAGCATCATGCAGTGTATGTATTTTAATATTCAATTCCAATTTCTGGGGGGTAACAACCTGATCAGTAAGTGTCCATCCCAAATATTTCCAGGGTGCAGATAATTGATTTTTTTCAGGAGCTACAACTAAGCCATGTAGTTCCAGGGCCTTATGTATTTCTTGAATTTGTTGGCCTGTAAAAGGTTGCGGCTGCGCAAATAAAATATCGTCCATGTAATGATAAATGCTTGTTTTGGCCCAGGCCTGTCGCAAAGGTTGTAAAGCATTGTCAACATACAGCTGACACAAGCGGGCGCTGTTGCGCATGCCCTGTGGAAGAGTAAGCCATTCAAATCTCTTGTCTGGTTCTTCCCTGTTTAAAGTCGGTAAGGTAAATGCAAACCTCCGAGTGTCTCGAGGGTGAAGAACAATAGTAAAAAAGCAGTCCTTCAGATCCACAATTAACAGTGGCCAGTTCTTTGGCAACATGGCTGGGTTAGGCAAACTTGGTTGTAAGGCTCCCATAGGCTCCATTTGTTCATTTACAGCCCGTATATCTTGTAGCAAATGATACTTTCCCGACTTCTTTTTAATAACAAAAATAGGGGTATTCCATGGGCTTACTGACAACTGTAGATGACCCTAGTCATATTGTTCTTGTACTAGTACATGTGCTTGTTCCAGACTTTCCCTTTTTAATGGCCATTGCTTAACCCACACTGGTGTGTCCGTGGTCCAAATGAGTGGGATTGGGAAAGTCCACGCAATGGCCATTAGCCCAAAGGGTACTCATTTGTCAGCACAACCCCCATTTGAGCCAAAATGATCCAACCAATGAGGCACTGCACAGTAGGGGGCAAAGGCACAACTGAGAAAACACTCCGTAAAATTTTTCCATTGATAGTTGCTGATAACATGGGTGATTTCCTTGCAAGCGTTAAACCTCCAACCCCAGTAACTGCTACTGTGGTTGGCTGTAACGGCCAGTTGTGGGGCCAGCAATCCGGGCTGATAATGCTGGAGTCTGCACCAGTATCTAATAAACCTTCCAAGGTTTGCCTGTCACCCTGATACTCTATCAATACAGCACATTTTGGCCGATTGTTTAAGTTCATTGTTAACAGAGTAAGTCCTCCAGTGGAGCCAAAGCCCCGTTCCCCCCTGGACTGTGATTGATGAGGGGGTAATGTTTTAGTCATTTGTTCCAATGGAACTAATTGAGCTATTCTCTGTCCTTTCTCGATTTGTATCGGTGGAAAAGGAGTATGTACCATAACACGAATTTCCCCAGTAAAATCAGCGTCTATTACCCCAGTTAAAACAAATAATCTCATCATGGTAGCTGATGATCGCCCCAGAAGCAAAGCTCCCATAGGTTGTCCATCAATGATGATTGGTCCCTTTATTGCAGTCGGGACCTTTTCCGGATGGGTGGTCATCAATGTTACCACTACTGAGGCTGCCACGTCCAGCCCGAGGCTCCCGGCGGTGGCTGGTTGAAGGGGGGCTGGGCTGAGGTGTTGACAGCTGCTACTTGTGTCTGGGCACCGCGGCTGTTGGGCGTGCTGGGCCTCGCGTTTCCCGAGCGGCGTTGGCAGGCTCCAGTGTTGTAGGTATCCAAGCGACAACTGTGACACCAAACGCTAGCTGCTTGGCAGGCTCGTCGGGTATGTCCCATACCTCTGCACCGGTAACATTTAAATTGGCCAGTAGATGGAGATCGTGGACTATTTGTTGCTGCTGCCTGTAGGGGCGCAAGGGCAGCAAGGACTTGGCTCTGCGATGCTGCTGCCTGCTCCTTCAATCCTGTCCCTAGCTCTTTAATAGCTTCTACTAACATTGCCTGACTACCTACGGGCACATTTGCCATGCGTTCTAAAGCTTCTTCTATAGTCCAATTAGCTCCTAGGATATTTAACACATTTTTCATAGCCTGGTTGCTTATTTGAAGTGTGCACTGCTTGAGTAAGGCCCCTTTCATGAAATCTGCTACTCCAGCTCGCTCGATAGCATCGGCCGCCTTATCGATAAAAGATCCAAACAATTCATCCCTTCCTTGTTTTATACCCATGTATGAGGGAACCCTGACTGGTTCTTTTATCCTGTCTATAGCCAGTCCCACCAGTCGCATAGCCTCTCAACATTTATCAGGACCGATTAACGCTTGTGCTTCTGTTCGAGCAAAAACCTCTATACCCAATAATTCATCTAAGTTTACCCCATGTAAAGGGTCACCAGGTTGCCGAACCACTGCTACGCACTCCTGGCAGAGTGCTTGCCAGTGTGCATTAAACAGAAGCTGCTGATGTTGAGTAAAAATAAGCTTCACTATTCCTCTACAATCAGCTGGCAATAACACCTGGGTCCCCCAAATATAGTCAAGCATTTGCTTTGTGGGCTCACCGGTCACCCCAAATTGACTAACTGTGGACTGTAACTGCGACAACAGTTTCCAATCTAGAGCAGTAATTGCTGCCTGTAATCCACCCCTGTCCAGAGCAGTATACACCACCAGGCAAGCCACTTCCATAGCTGCTGCCATAGCCTCACAATCTCCCGAATCCATGATCTCTTTTGCTACCGCTGCCCATGCCTTCCTCCGCTCTTGTGCAATGGCCCCCGCTAGGTCACTCTCTGCCCCAGGGATCGGCTCATTGCTAGGAGGGGGAGAGGGAGGGTCTGGCCAGGGAACAGGTGGTGCGGATGGTGCTGTTATGGGGGGTGAGTTGCTGCTTGAAGCAGGAGCCGATGTTGGTGGCAAGATAACTGTGGATGTGGCAGGGGGTAATGGGCAATCTGACCAATCTCCATAACTTTTTATTCTTACTATGAGCAGCAGTAGCTTGCTCTGCAGCCTTCTTTTCTACCTGATATTGTTCTAGCTCATTATGCACCACTCGTCATAACTTTCCTAACTTCTTTGCAGTTTTATCATCATCTAAAACTGCCTCCCACAGCTTATCTCCAAACTTTCGCCACTCACTTAATTCATGGACTGTATGAGGATTTTGGAAGAACCCCTGTGCATACCCATAAGCTAATAACCCATGAAGCTCTTTCTGCAAATCTATGCCCTTAACCTGTAGCTTTTTTAAAAAGCAAGTAAATAAATCATACGCTGCTTGCCCTTCCATTTTAAAAATGTCAGCACTGTTGCAGCCCCACAAGGTCTCGGCAGCACGTATCGGCCGGGCTCTCCTTTGAAGTCACCCAGGGCACAGCACCACCCCTGTTTTCAGCGGTGCTTTTTCGCCGTCCTTGCTGCAGCAGGACCCGAACTCCTTCACCGATACCCCGTGGTCGCCATTACTGGTATCATGTCGTTGGGGTCACCATGTTGTTGGGATCGGCAGGAGAAATGCGACACGCAATATGAGTGATCAGCAAATCTCAAACTTTATTGATAGGTACACATCTTTATGTCAATGTTAATGAGGCTCATACATATTGCAAAGGTGAGCTCACTATTGGTTAGTTACTTATCAGGCAACTATGCCAACTTCTGCATTCTTGTGGATATTTTATTGAAACTTTTCTTCGTATTTCTGCCAAAGATGCTCTCCCCTATCCTGCTGTTGCACCAAGGGCACAATGCCCTTGCCTGTTATTGGACACTGACTGCTGACTCCTATACTTGTCCCCTTCAGGCTTAACCAGCGGCATTATGTCGACATGATCTTTCTCAGCTAACCAACTGTCTACAAAGCTCTCCACATGATTCTCCATCTAAGATTGCATCATGAATAACTCTTGACCAGCGTTGCTGTATTGGATCTTTTTCTGGCTTGGGAGCCTGTGGAGGTGACACAAGCCACCCAGGGACTCGTGGAGCAGTAGGAGTGATAGGCACTGAAGTGGAAAGGGGTGTAAGTAAAACTTCTGATTTTTCCATGTTTTCTGTTTGTTTTTCTAATTGTTCTTGCCAGGAGGATAATTCTGCTATTTTCTTTAGTATTTCTTGAAGTGGATCATTAAGTTTAGGGTATTTTGATTCACGAGTTTGATTTCTTTCTTCTTCTTCCTTGAATTCATCTGACGATGTTTCAGGCAAGGGGGGATACAAAGGGGAGCAGCACGGTGAATGACACGAAGAACGAGAACAATATGGAGAAAAATATTCTTTTTTCTTTTTATCTTGCCTGCAAGCTGTAACTTCTCTTTTTGGTCTCACACCACTAATCGCTCTGAGTGATTTATTGTTCTGCTTTTCTCCTGCAAGAGGGCGATCGAGTACTTCTTTTTGGTTTTGGTCACCTGTAAAAAGTTCCTGTGGGGAAACTTCTTCTTTTTGTGATACACTACCTATCATTTCTTGCAAAGTAGAGCAAACGGGAGTGGTAATTCCATTCAGAGGTTGAGTATTTCTGACCCCAAAGAAGGTAGCAAGACGTGATGGTTTAGGAGATGTTGGGTTTTTTATCTCTCGTTGCCGTTCACTAACATCGCCTCCTAAAGCTTCAGTGGCTGCAGCAGCCATGTTTTTCTTAGCTTTCATAGTTTCTAAACTGTTACTAATAGATTTACAGGTGGCTCCTAACTCTTTTGCTTCTTTTCCATCTTTTCCTCCTTCTATTGTGCTATCCCAAAGATGGTTTCCTACCTCTTTCCACTCAGTTGTACTAAATAGCAGGGAAGGCTCAAGAAATTGTTTTCTTTTTCATGCCCATTTCACTAGGGCTTCTATTTCTGTTTCTTTTATGTCCTCGCCTCTCTTAGAGAGGATACTTGTGAGCAATCTAATTGCTGCATCTAATTCCATTGCAGTCTTACCTTGGCAGGGGCTTGTTCGGCCACTTAAGCTCTGGACTCTGGTCTCTGTGTTTGCCCACCAGGTCTCTCCTGCCTCTGACTCTCTGGATCCCAAATCAGGTTCCTGCCTGATACTTCAGAGTCTTCCACATTTAGGCAAACCGCATTCAAGCATCTCAGACGGTCCCTGTTCGTGGCGCCAGTATGAAGAGGGTCCCACGGAGAGTCGGCTGAGTAATGACAATCACACCAATGTGGCTACATGTCCTCTTCCTTTATTTAGCAATTTTGTCATATTTATGCTTCTATACACTTGTCTCACACCACCACTGCTTAATGCTTATTGGTTAAGTGGCTGTATTCACACATACATGTTACTTGTTGATAGGTTGCCACACTGTAAGCGTTTTAGCTAAGGTGAGCTAAATTAGCAGTTGTTTGGCATCCGGCTTCGTCCTTGCACAATGCTTATTCTTCCTTGTATCTATTCAAGGACAGGACATGGTCTATCTTGTTCCGAGGATGGTACATGGTCTTCAAAGTAACTCTGCAATCTGCAGGCCAGGGTCATCCAATTCCTGTAGGAGTATAGCATGCCCTTGTTCTGCCAAGAATTCTTCTACAAGCCCACTTCTAAGTTTTTAAAACTAGGGCAGCCGCTTCCAACATGTCCAGTCTGTGGCTCTCACACCACGGACTTAGGACTAATAAAGACCAGTCATCATATTTTTCAAATATTTTCTTTAAAATAGGAGTCCATACCTGCAGAAGGGATCCACCAGTTTCAAAGCCCCTGCTCCCATGCTAGTGGTGTCTTCCACTTTGTGGTGGTTGGACCGGAAATGGGATTTCTGGGATGCTGTGGTCACTACCATCAGGCCAATGGATGCTCAGATTGTAGGACCGCCTCTGAGAAAAAACACAGGGGTTAAAACCCAGAGCTGCACGCCCCGGGAGCTTCTTGGGACATCTGTCGGGAAAGGCTTTGGATCTCTCCCCCTGTCCCAGCTGCCAGCTGGGTGGGGGGAGGGGAAAAGCCACGCAGCCATGAGGTAGGCCCAGCCCAAGGATGGAAGGGTGGAAGAGACCAAGAGACATCAGGCAGCCCCCCCCAGGGAAAAGAGAGAGAGAGAGAGAGAGAGAGAGAGACACCATCTGAATTCGATAGCGGCGCTGGCCCAGGAGGAGAAGCGGGGGGAGTGCAAGGGCAGCGTGGGAGTTCCAGAGCTCTGGGACAGGCAGAGACTGAAAATTTTAACCCTTTTCCTGCATGATTGAGACCTTGCAAAATGCTGATCCTCCTGGAGCTGAATAAGAAGAGAGATAAGAGATGAGATGAGATAACAAGGGATAGGCCCAAGGGAAGTGGAGAAGACTCTTGAGTGGGAGAGAGATGACGGAGTGGCCTTTTGGCTGGACTTTTCTTGTGTGGCCATAGACTGAACCAGTTTTTTTCCTGTGACACAGAGACTGCATTTAGGGGGAGGCAGTGCCTCAGAACCGGGAGGGTTCAGTGTGAGTACCCCTCGGCCCCAGGGGGTGAAAAAATGGGGGGGACAGATGTCCCAAAGCAGAGACTGTGCCTTTCTTTTTGGAGTGAGACAAGGCATCCTTGAAAGACAACCCTAGAACAAGGTCTGCTCCATGCACAGTGGTGAGAGCACTGGACATGGAAGGAAAGATGTCATGATGGCAAAAGACTTTCCCGGCGGTGCTGAGTGACATGGAAACACACGAGGTTTCAACGTGTTTCCAAGGGAAGCCTATGGTACAAGAAGGACTCCTCTCCTCTTCATGAACTGAAGATTGAGTATTCTAAAGGGTGGTGCTGGACTGAGAGTTGGTGATTTGGGGGAATGTATTGCATTGGGAAATTTTGGTGGGGAGGAGGAGGAAAGTGCTTTTTGTAAGGTTTTCAATTTTTTTCCCCTTATAGTTTTTTCTTCTTTTCTTGTAGTTTTAGTTAATAAAGTTTTCTTTATTTCTAAGCTGGAGCCTGCTTTGCTTATTCCTGGTCACATCTCACAGCAGACACCAGGGAGAGGGTATTCTCATGGGGGCACTGGCTCTGTGCCAGGCCTAAACCATGACACACTTACAAAAAGAAAACTAATAAGAAGGAAAAAAAAGAGGGTCCAGACCAATCACAGCTCTTTATGCCACTCTTTGCAGCTCAAAGGCTGAAGGAAACTCTTCCTGGTTGCCCTGCAGTGCTGGAGGCCGCCCTTCACAGCTCAAAGGCTGTGGGCAGCTCCTCTTTGCCGCCCCATCCATCTCTCCACTCTATCAGCAGCAGCTGTTGTGATCACGTCAGGGTCACCAATGGGGTCGCAGTGTCTGAGTAATATCAGACAATATCAAAAACCTGAGGAAGCCTTTGCCTGGCGCGTTCCTGCTGGGAATGCCAGCGGAGCGCAGGCGCTCCACAGCTCTTCCTGAGACACAAAGTGAAGTGTGAGAACAGGCATTTCACTCCTCTCCCTTGCAGCAGCAGCTCGGCGCAGCTCTGTCCTATCTTAACCCTGCCATCTGCTCGCAGCTCCTCCCGTCCCCGGGCGGGCAGAGCAGCTCCTATCAGAGCCTCCCTGCGCTCCCACCTGCCTGGCTGCGGCCGTGCCCCGGGTACCATGGCGGGAGGGAGGGAGGGATGCTCCTTAAACACCCATCCACTCATTGCTCCCGAGCCTTGGCAGGCCAGGGAAGATGCTGGATCCACCCCACTGCCGTGTCACTCTGGCTCTTCCCGGTCCCAGCGGGTTTAATGGTGCTATTAGAATCGTTTTAGTCGATAAAAGTAGATTTGTTTCACTGAGTCATGACTCAAAACCAAGACTTTGCTCCATTTACAAAAGCAAATCACCATCTTGCACATGCCAAGCACAGATTTCAGCTCCGAAAGTGAAGCCTGGGGAGTGTTTCCAGCCAGAGGGAGAATGGAAAACTGCATCTGCAAAAGCTAGGAAACGTTTTTCTCATTTATCTTGTTTTGATAAACAGAGAGGATATCCTGTGGAATACCAGCTCCTGAAGAAATCTCATGAACTCATTCTACATCAAGCGACTTAATCATGGATTAATAGAGGGGAGAGCAACAGCAGGAGATGCCATGGGACCAGGGACTGCAACACAACCCATGGATAATTCCAGCCCGTTCATAGGTGGGAAGCCCTCGAGGAAAACTTGGGAGCCACAGAAAGCACCAGCAATTCTTTCTGCTTTCTGATTCATCCCTACTCACCCACCCACATGCCACGGCAGAGGAGGCTGTAACTGCTACATTTAGGATGACATTTAAAAATCAAGGTTGTGCTGCTGATGGTCATTAAAAATCCCACAGCGTTTTTCAGAAACAAGTGGGTACTCACATCAGTGTCCCTGCCAAGTATCAGCACATCAGTCATTTTTTTCTAGCAATTTCAGTTAAAAGATAAAAGAAAATTGTGCCCACCTATAATTACTGTTATTACTGCTGCTGTTAGTTTTTAAACATTCACTATATACCTTTACATTTCCTAAATACAAATTAAGAAAACATTCCCCCAAACCTTTCCAAGTGTCAGATTCATCTCTGTTAACATCAGACAGCTACAATTAAGACTTCCAGCCCATAACAGCTGCCTGGGCTCCCTCAGTAACATGTCCTGACCTGTGGTCTGCATGTCCCTAGAGACCCCATGTCTGTTTTTCCATGGGGCTTGCCCTGGCTAACCCAGAGAGGCAAATCCACTGCCTAGAGCTTTAGGGTCACTCTAAAGGGGGCTGCATCTGTTCTGAAAAGCATCTGAGAAATTCAAGGTCAGCAGTAGCTAGCAGAAAAGATGATTTATCTAATGGGAGATGGGGCTGCCTTTGACTCCTGCCTTAGCTGGAATGATTTGCCTGTTGGAAGATTCCCTGTCCCTGGCTGGATAGCCAGCTCAGGTGGAAACTCGTGTAGGAGCACTGAAGCTGGGTGACACAGATCCCATTTTTCAGAGAGAGGGTGAAGGAAACACTTATAAATGCCTGAATCAAGCTCTCAAAGAGCCAAGATGATCGAGGTAGTTAACAAAATACAGGAATAACTCAAAGGATTCATATGCAGGTGTAAGAAACAAGGCCATGGCAGGTACCAGAGCTGAACTGGGTGCTCAGGGAGAGTGGGAGCAGGGAGAGGAGCCCTTCCAGAAGGGAAGATTGTGCATAAAAGATGCAATGGAATAAGATAATTATGCAGGAAGAAGAGAATGTCAGCAATGTGCCCTACATCACTGATGAATGGAGAGAGCGGATACCTTGACAAAGAAAGCCAACGTGCTAATTAAGATTTAAAGACCCTGAAGGCAAAGACAAAAAGCCCTCCTTTGCCACAGTGGAGGAGGGAGTGGATATAAAGCCTCAGCCTGGCAAGGGAAGGGTTAGGAAAAGCCCAAAAGATCATGAGATGAACACCACCTCTGCAAGGGGGAGCATCCAGGCAGGTTCTGCCAGGCAGGAGAGAAGGGCTCCATCCCTAGGGCAGAAAAAGCTCCGAGAGCTGAGCGTGGCTGCGGGAGCTGAGCTGCCTGCATCCAGGAACAGCTTGAAGGTGAAGCAGGAAGTGGGTTCAATTCATTCCACACTCTGGAACTGTGGAAAGACATACGCCAGGCAAATGTGAGTTGTGATGATCACTTCCCACTGCTAGACTCTGCTAGGAGGGGGCAGGGAGGTAACACAACCAGGAGTTCACACATGTGTTGCGAAGGCGCAGGAGCAGCCAGGGCTTGCCAGTAAATGCTGGGGTGCAAAAGCCAGGCTGACTGCAGCCTCGTAAACAAACCTGGCTGTGCCTCCCCATGGCTCTGCTGCCCACGGGTCTGCCAGGGCCAGAGTGCACACCACGGGGCTGCCAGGGGGGTCTGGGTGCTGTCTCTGCCTTCAGAAGCTTCAGGAAATCACTCCAGAAATCACTGGTCCTGCACCAATGCTTCTTGCCCAGCTGGATGGCAGCAGGAGCAGCCTTTGCTGAGGTGGGGCAGAGCATCTCCAAGCTGAGTCCATCAGCAGGACTCAGACTGAGCCTGGGCCATGCACACCAGGGAGGTGGCCACGGCCTCCAGCTGACCACACAAACCCTGCAGGAGGGGGCTGAGAAGCCATGTGTTGTGTGATGAGTGAGGATATGAGTGCAGTGTGCT
This sequence comes from Melozone crissalis, assembly GCF_028551555.1. NCBI lineage: Eukaryota > Metazoa > Chordata > Aves > Passeriformes > Passerellidae > Melozone > Melozone crissalis. Next base: position 835,963 of record NW_026535912.1, read on the forward strand.
CCTCTGGCCAGCCCCTGGGCTGTGACATGCTGGCCTCTTCCCAAGCTGAGCCGCCGCTGCCTCCCACTGACAACATCCACGACTGATTTGTGGCAATGACATCAGCGCCCACAAACATCCTGCCCTTCCTCACATCCTGCCCTTCCTGCTCTCCCAGCAGCAAGGACACCAGCCTGCCACCAGGCCAGGGTGGAGGAGCACAGCTGGGCTGGCTCCCACCTCACCCCATGGCTGGTGGCACCCAATGGCACCAGCACAGCACGGTGACACCTTCCCCATGCTGGGCAGTGCAGAGTCCAGGTCACAGCACTTGTGGGTGATGTCTGGAAACCATCACCCCATGGAGAACAGTCATCACACTGACCTACCTCCTTTTCATTCTCTGCCTGTTGTGCAGAAGCAAGAAAAATCCTCTGCTTGATCTCAATCAGCCATTTTTAAGTTCCACAGTGGATAGCAGCTATTCCATGGATTCACCTTCACTCTGGAGACAGGCTGAAAGAGGTAGAGGGGAGAATGGAATGCTCTGAGGAAACCTCAGAGCCCCTTCCACTGCCTAGAAGGCTCCAGGAGAGCTGGAGAGGGACTTTGGACTAAGGCCTGGAGTGACAGGACGAGGGGGAATGGCTTCACACTGATGGGGGCAGGGTTAGATGGGATATTGGGAAGAAAATGAGAGCCTTGCACAAGGTTCCCAGAGCAGCTGTGGCTGCCCCTGGATCCCTGGCAGTGTCCCAGGCCAGGTTGGACACTGGGGCTTGGAGCTGCTTGGGACAGTGGAAGGTGTCCCTGTCCATGGCAGGGGGTGGAGAATGGGATTGGCTTTAAGGTCTGTCATGGTTTGACCCGGAAACAGGATTTCTGGGATGCTGTAGATAGGGCCAATGAGTGCTCAGATTTGAATATTGCCATCTGGCCCAACCACTGGGCATTGGATCCACCTCTGAGAACACAGGGTAAAAGCAGGGCTCTCCCCCCGGCAGGGTCTCTTTGGATTTCCGGCGGGAAGGAGTCGGGTCTCTCACCTGGCCCAGTTGCTGGCTGGGCAGGGGGAGGGGAAAAGCCATGCGGCCCGGCCCGGGAGAGGTAGGCCTGGCCCCCCCCCCCCACCAAGGGTGGAAGGAAGAAGTAAAGAAATGCCAGGAAGCATCATGAGTGATGAAGATCTGGACCAGAGAGAGAGAGAGTGAGAGATGTTGGAAGAATGGAGAAGATGGAGTGGGAGCCATGTCTCCGTGTGATACAGAGACTGAGTCCAGGGGGAGAAATGTCCCAGAGCCAGGGAAGATTCAGTGTGGGTACCCCTCGGCCCCAGGGGGTATATAAAATAGGGGGGGGACAGATGTCCCAAAGGTGAGATACTGTGCTTTTCTGGAACTGGACAAAGCATCTTTAAAAAGACAATCCTGGAAGCAGCCCTGATTCTTGTTCGGTGGTGAGAGCACCCGAACAAGGACGGAAAAGGCCACCACGACACATGGAAGGACTCCCTCTCCTCTTGAGGAACTGAAAGTTGAGCATTCTAAAGGGTGGTGCTGGACCCAGAATTGGTGATTTTGGAAGTTGTATTGTATTGGGAATTTAGGGGGGAGGAGGAGGAGGAGAGTGTTTTTGTGAGGTTTTCATTTTCCTTGTGTTTTCTTTTTCTTTTATGTGTAGTTTAGTAATTGTTTTTGTAGTTTAGTTAATAAACTTTTCTTTTTTTTCAAGTGAGAGCCTGCTTTGTTTATTCCTGGTCAAAATCTCACAGCAGACACCAGACAAAGTGTATTTTCATGGGGGCATTTGGCCTTGTGCCAGTGTCAAACCATAACAAGGTCCCTTCCAACCCAAACCATTCTGGGATTCTGTGATTCTCCTCTCCCAAGAGGGCTGAGTGCCCAGAGAAGCTGGAGACAGACCAGTTCTCATGTTGGGAAGCAGGACTTGGACAGGCTTGGTTTAAGTCCATCTTGCAGAACCATTATGTTCAGTTCCAGTTCCCTTTCTTTTCTGTGTGTTCACTGTGAATTCCCCAAATGCAGCACAATCCTTCAGCATTCCTGCCATGGGATGAATCTGGGCAGGTTCCCGGGCCTCACTCGCTGCTCCCTGTTTATGTCCTTCACACTGTGCTGTGACAGCCCGTGCCACAGGATGCCTTGGACAATCTGGGCCACACATTTATGGCCATGGACCTCTGTGGTTCACAGCACAAATTTGGGAACCCACAGCTGACCATGGACATATCACTCATTCTTGAAATGTAGGCCACAAAGCTACTTTAGTTCTGCTTTTGCTTGTAAATCAAGGGCTTACATATGTAATTGGCCCAACCTTAAGAGCAAACAATAGCAGTGGTAGCACCGTGCCAGCAATTATTCATGCCTGTAATAAACAGCTGTAAAATTGAAAGCCAGCCTTTAAAAATCTGGCTCCTCACTGCACAAACAACAAAAACTCATTTGCAAGGTTTGGCCAGGGGAGTTTTTAACTTGGGGAGAGAGATTGAGGTGGGTGAGGATTTATTTTTTCTCTTTTCATTCTCTAAAAACACTATTCATGCCCACGCTGAGGTCACGGATTACCCTGGCTACATTTCAGCACTGTGGAATAAACCCAGTGAGAGGCACAGGGGACAAATCTGCCCTCTGCATTCCAAGAGCAGGGCCCTGGGAGCAGGCACAGCTGATCCCCCTTCCCCTGGCACGTGGGAGCAGTGAATCCTTTGCAGCCCTTCCTGCCTCCTGCTGAGCCAGCAGCAAGCCCGCAGATGAGCCACCATCCCTGGGGATGGCACAGCCACAGCAAACCCCGTGCTGCTGTTCCACACCAGGATAGGGATGCTGAGCCTTGCACAGGCCCTGCCAGTTAACAAGAGCATCCTGGCTCATAAATCACTCCTCAGGGTCAAGCAGCAAACATCCCTCTGTCTCTTGTGCCCTCTTTAACCAACCGTGGCTGCCATGCAGCGCTGCTGGACTTGCAGGGGCAAAGGTGTGATGAGATCATTCCTTTTGCTATGCACATTTCTCACCCACAATGCCAGAGCAACTCCTTCTCTTCTAGCAACTCTTCAGAGCAACTCTTCTAGCACGTGGCTGAAAATCTCCTTGGTGGTGCCGAGCAATGGCACCAGAGCTGATCCCTGCTCCCAGCACGAGTAGATTTTTCCCACTCCAGCAGCAAATGACAGTAGCAGGCACCTTCCACATGCTCTGGACAAGATTAGAAGGTCTGAGGCACTGACAGACTTCCTTACTAGGGAATCAGCCGTTTTACATCCTCCTTTGGCATTTCTGGTTGGCTTCCTCCTGCTTTAAGCAGTGGCAGAGCATGAATGGAAGAGCTCTGTGAGGACTGCTCTCCCTCTCTGCTGTGGAAAGCTTCCCTCGTCAGAAATCCCCTCTAACTACCAAGTTGCAGTTTCTTCTGAAGGAAGCCCCATTCATCACAGTTCAGAAGGGACCTTTTGGCCTAATCCCCACTAGAAAAACTGCCAAACTGATCCTCCCATCATACAATTAGCAGCCACGGAGACTTTGCTACACCAGGCGATGCGGTGCTGCTATGACAACAGGAACGGGAGCCTTGTTAAGGGTCTCATCGAGAGGGATAACGAGCAATCACGGCTCCGAGAGGAGCAGGAATCAATGGGAGCTGTTGATACCAGCGCGTTTTGCTGCATCGGGCCAGGTACTCGGGAGCCCTGGAAGCCTGACTCGCATTGTTACGGCACGGTCGCCGCAAGTACAACTTGTGAGGACAGGCAGATTCCTGGGGAGTAGAGATGAATATTCATGAAGGAGCTCAGTTTGGGAGAGGAAATGAATCAAGTGTGACAAATGCCGCCTATTAGGAAAAGAGGGTGGCGTCTATTTTTAGTGAAGTTAAGCAAACATTAAAGCTCACTCTCTAAGAACTCCAAATAATACCACTCCCTGCTCTGCCTCCCCATCGGCAGATAAGAATTTAGCAGCACATTCCCACCAGCCAAAACCCGCTCGCCTCAACAGAACTTTTCCGATTTAGCCCCTGTGAGTGTTTTATAAAAATACAAATTTTAATCTCTCATCTGCATAGGAAGATGTAACGGCTTCCACCAGGATTTATTTTTTCCTCCCCTTCTCCAGCATCATAAGGCTTGAAGGAACCTTTTTAAGACGGAAGAAAACGCTGCATTGAAATCTCCTAAAAGAGCACTCACGTGGAGCTGTAATCACTTCAGATGCACAGAATTATCAGGAGGAGAAAATTCATCTCACTTAGAATCAAGCCCCAGTTTGAAGCAGAAAGGAAGAGGCTTGGTTTGCCACCGTGCCAAGCACTCAGACTTTTCACTGAAGTCAAAGAAGCTACAGCTGCTCTGAGCCATTGAAAATCATGCCCAAAATCTCTAGCAAAACTTGTTTGCAGAGATGGCAGCAGGCTGATAAGGATGTTGACTATTCCAAATAGGCCCATGTTATTTAATATTTTTAGAGATACTTAGTCTATTATTATTATGAAGCAGAGGTGGAGTATTTACTGCCCTTTTCTAGAAATCTGTACAAATGCTGCTTTTCAGCAGGCTTCTCTGTTCTTCTGGTGAATGTTCCTTCTTTTACTTCTCAGGCTTATAAATGTCCAGTTAAGGAAGACAACAATGAGAGGATAGTGCCTAACAAAAACACCACCATGCCCACAAAGCTACTTGAGAGGCCTTCATCCCAGAAGATAAGCTGCTCCCCAGCCAAGATTATGACCAGAGCATTTGGGGAGCAGTAGGACATGGGTGGTCCTAACAGTGATCCCTAGAGGACCCCTGGGTGGGATGGTGGGGAGATGAGCCAGGGGTGAAGGACTCTTGGCACAAACTCTCCAGGCTCAGTCCAGGCTCTGCTGGCTCCTCCATGCACCAAGGGCCAACTCTTCAAGGCAAATGCCCAAACTTCCCCACGTGCAACGCCACATGGCCTCTGTCACCCCTCCTGTAGAGCATCAAACACAGTCTCAGCATGTGTTTAAAAAGAAGTTGCTCTGAAATTAGACATGCCAAGTGTTTATTATCGATACCAGTCTCTAGCACCAACAGCAGAGAGACACAGCCTTTCCCAGAGCATCCAAACCCTGGGAAATCCTCTTTGGCTTTGGGATCACATGTGGTGTCCCTCCCTGAGCTCCCCTCCTTGGCCCTTCCTTTCTGATTGAGCGTCCTCATGATTCCCCCTCAGCTTTCAGGTTACAAGCTCCCCTCCCATGTGGAGGGGAAGACACCCGTAGTTAACAAATGTGACTTGTAACTGGGTGCACTGGGGCAGCCTGCATGCCCAGCACATCTGGGACCCCACCAGGACAACAGAGCTGTCCATACATCACCTCCTGGTGCTCAGCAGGGCTATTTGCCAGGGCAGTTGGGCCCAGAGTCCTTTGGAGAGCACATCTCCGTCCCTCACCATGCCAGCCCTCAGCAACTGTTGCCATGGTTATTTTATTGGAGTCCTTTTCATCAAGGAGATGCTGCAACTGCTGAATTGTCTCTTGCAAGAGTTATATAGGAATAACTAGCTGATAAGTAGGAATAACAGGTTCAGACTGCCCACGGAAGCCAGCGATCCCAATTATTTTTGTTTTGATCCTGTCTTTCTTTTGGTCTCTGCCAGGCTCAGGTTTAAAGCGGGGGTTAGAGATAAGCAGCAGAGAAGGAACGCTTCCTGATGGGAAACACACTTGGCTCTGCCAGGAGATTAAAGGTCCCTCCTCACACAAAGCCTCTGCTTTTCAATCAACCCTAAATAGGCTCTAACAAGGCACAGCAATCAACCAGGCAACATATATCCATCCTCACCTGTCGGCTTGGGGGGAGGAACAAGATGTATTTCCCAGTTCCATCATGCTAATTGTTAATCAAGATATTATCGGCACAGCCCCAGAGCCGTCCGTCAGTGGGGCAGTGAGGGATGGCCGGGCTGTGCTCCTGCCCGCAGCGGGAGCGGCTCTGCCGCCGGCCCACGGCTCTGCTGGGGCTCGTGGTGAGGCGGCCGCTTGCAGACCCACTTTCAGCATCACAGAATGTAGGAATAAAGCCTGCTCTGGAGAGCCAGGGCCGTTTTGTTTAGTGCTCATTGAAAGCTCTGGGTAATGATGGATCTGCTCTTCCCCTGCTGACGGGGTCCCACAGCGCAGGCCATTAGGCTTTGAGCGACAGAAATGCCTTTTTGTGCTCTCTGCTGTCCCTGGCACAGGGCTTGGGTAGGGAGGTGCTGCCTCAGCCCTGGAGAGGCTCATGGAGCCCACTGCAGCCTGCACAGCCACCAGCAGCACCCAAATCCCAGCCTGTGACAGTGGAGGGGCTGCCCAAGCAACAGGACTCTCCCCACAGACGGATGCAAAAGAGCAGGGGAAGATCTCAGCTTCCTTCACAGGAACGAGCCCAAGGGCAAACAAAATCTATTAGATTTTTCTTTCATCTTTTTTGGAGGCATCAGGCCCAGCATTGCCACACAGGCAAGGGAAGGGATTGTCCTGCTCTATTCTGCACTGGAGTGGCCTCACCTTGAGTTCTGAGACAGTTTTGGGTGCCACAACATCAGAGCCCTGAAGCTGTTCCAGATGCCCAAAGGAGAGGCCGGGCTGGGGAAGGCTCTGCAGGGGCCACCCGAGGAGGGCTGAGGGCACTGGGCTGGTTCAGCTGCAGAGAGGAGCCCAGGGCAGAGCTCAGGGAAGGAGGGAACGGCTGCAGGGGAGCTTTGGGATGGACACCAGGGAAAGGTTCTGCCCCAGAGGGTGCTGGCACTGCCCAGGCTGCCCAGGGAATGGGCACGGCCCCGAGGCTGCCAGAGCTCCAGGAGCCTTTGGGCACCAGGGATGCACAGGGGGCACTGCTGGGGGGTCTGGGCAGGGACAGGGGCTGGATGGGGTGATCCTGGTGGGTCCCTTCAGCTCAGGATAGTCTGACTCCAGATGTAAGCCAAGCACACCTCACACCTGGAGCTGGACAAACACTCTGTGCTGTGCCATGGAGGCACTCAGCAGAGCCACGGGGTTGGACAGGGTGTCTGCCTGGTAGAGACACCTGAGCTGCTACCAGTGGGCTCAGACAGCCAAGCTGGAGCCCCCAGACTGGTGCCAGCCCCTCTCTCTCCCTGGGGCTGAGCTCCCCTCCTTGCACTGGCACAGGCAGACATGGCTGCAGAGAGCCGCAGCCCCTGGCAGCACCTGGACACTGCAACCACACATGAGGGATGGGCCCTTCCTGGAGAGCACTCTGCACTTCTGGAACAGCTACAGGCTAAAGACAAAGAAGTGAATGTGGATTATGTGACCCCAGGGAGATCAGGATTCAGCCATTCTCAGGGTACCAGAAGAGACAGAAGACGACTTTGCCAATTCCAGCTGAAATAGCTGGATTTAAAGAAATTAAATTTGTCAGTTCATTCGTGCGTAACATAAGAATGAAAAAGGCATTTCTAATTCCTGATCCGCTAATCCACAATCCGCCGATCTGCAATCCCCAGAGTCCCCAGGGAAAGAAAAGAAAATCCACAGCAGCCTCATAGTGTCTCTCCACAACTTCTGGCCAGCTCCTGCAGAGAGAGCTCAGCTACAGAGCCTTCCTCCCTGTACAAAACCTACCTCAGCAAACCTGCTGCCACCCTAGGGGGCTCAGAGGTAACAAAAATCAAACTGCACTTGTTGGAGTGAGCAAACACTGCATATTTGGTGAGGTGCTGGGTATGATGTCCCAGGAGTTGGCTCAGCTCCCCACAGATCTGCAGGATCAGCTCATTTCTAGCTCATTTCCACTCATCAGGACAATTAGCAAGGTCTCAATCACCTTCTTAACTGGGAGGGCTGCTACTGCATCACAGGAAGGGGTGCTGGTGCCTGTTAAAACACTGTCCTGGCTGCATTTGGGAGATGCCCTCTGTACCTTGTTCCCAGCTGATGGCCCCATGGATGCTATTTGTTATCCAGTTTGCCCAGCAAGACCAGTTCAGTGCACACACACCTGCTGAGCACACATAGCTGTGGGCCCCCAGCCACGTCCACACTTTAAACCATCATCTCCACAGCCAATTTCAACTTCCCACACCAAATCCTTCCTTAAATTATTGCCAACACTCAGCCCCATTCGGCTGCCTCAGGGGGAGGCACCCACAGGCCTCTTTTTGGCACGTGGGCCATGGCAGCACAGCCTGTGCACAGAGGCCAGACCAGAAGTGAGCACCAGGTGGGAAACTGGGAACCCCCTGGGGCTGCCACCACTGCCCTTGACCATCCCCTTCATGCCATTTCCAAAAAGAAGTGCAGACATAGCTCCAGAATTTGCCCTTGCAAAGCAACTTTGCCTTCACTTGCTGCATCTCCCCAGCTCAAGAGCTGCTCAGGACCTGCTGACCATGAAAGCACCACCATGAGCAGTAAAGCCAGGGAGGCCTGGCTCCCAAAACATGATGGAGAACTCTCCTTTCTGCAGCACCTTTTTCTCCTCCTATCCAGCAGAAAATGCTGTAAATGTCAGTGGCTACAAACCTCAGAAATATCCACTAATGCTAAAGCCACCACACATAACACCACATGGTGTTTCTTCATTATTCCTTTCCCTCTCACAGGCAAGGATGGGAAACCTGAGGAAAATGTGCAGGTCACACATGGAGCAGGAACCCAGAGCAGAGCTCAAATCCCCATTGCTCCACATTGCTGAGTTTTTTGGAGTGTGCCTCACAACACTCCCCTGCTCCCTGCTGAGCTCCCTGGACACGGGAGCCATCGTGCCCAGCCACGGGAGGCTCGGGGTAGGAACAGCAGCTCATTACCCAAGCACATCATCCGCACAAGGACCCCGACACACCACCATCCCTCCCTGCCCCCAGCCCACACCTGGGCCACCCTGCCCTCCTCCAGCCACAGGTCCCACCAGGAGGGGACAGCTCGGGGCTGGCTCTGCCAGGGGACAGCTGTGTGTCTCCCCCTGAGCTCTTCATGCCTGCTGAATTGATCCCCAGGTGCTGCCAGGCCAGGACCAAGCCCTGATTCCACTGCACTCTTGAAGGTTTCAATTAATCATAAAGCCAATTCCATTTTGGGCTCCATCTGTCTTTATTCCTTCAGGGACTAATAATGCCACACCGTGTGTTTTCACACACTAGCTGAACTGAAATTAAGACAGATTTCAATATGAAGTACCTGAGAAGAAAATGCATTTTTTAAAAAGAAATCTCAGAGTCGTTACTGTTCTCAGCTTGGAAAAAACACCTTGTTAAGTAAAACCAGCGGGGTATTAATTTGGAAAACAACTAAGGTGAGTTCCTGCTCATTGCAAGATATGCAAACAAACAAAAATCATATTTAGGGGCTTTTATGACAAAGTATGTATGGAAATATAACACAACCTGCTTCGAGAAGGAGAGGAGGAACATGCAGAGGAGCTCACACAGGCTCCCATGTGCAGCCCTGAGCAGAGGGATGCTGGCAGCAGCATCCAGGCATGGCCCAGCACCCAGGAACCCTCTCCAACCCTCCCTGTTGCAGTGACAGAAATAGATAAAACCCAAGAACCCTTGTGGTTCATCGTGTATGGCAGGTTTAAGCTGCTAAAGGCTTCAGGAAGCCTCCTTTACATGTCAGCACACTGTTGGCACCTGGGTTTTGTGTTCCTTCCTCTGCAATCCCCCCACGGGGCCTTTCCAGCCAGCCAGGCCTGCATGTCCACTTCAATAAGGCAATTCCCATGTGGATCTGGGGGGTTTTACAAAACAACAGCCCTAATTATTGATCTCAGCAGATGCAGCTACGGATTAATGATCTGTCCCTTGGAACTGCCACTGCAGGGCTGTGCCCATTGTCCCCTGGCTGTCAGTCTGGCAGCACCCTCCTCACCCACATGGAGGTGTTGTCCCACATGGTGACAGCTGAGGCTGGGATGCCCAAAGCCAGCTTCAGGATGATTAACACAAGGGAACAGTTATGGTGAGCCCCAGGAGGGAATAACTGAGGGAGTCATGACCGTGGGGAGCAGCAGTGACAGGACGTTTAGCATGACCCACATTTCGCCTGGGCTCCAGCTAACACCACCTCACTGCAGGAAGAGCCCTTCCTCTCCCTCATGTCCTGTGTTCAAGGCATTCAGGAAAAAAGGAGAGACAGTCTGGAAAGGATGTTTGCGAGAAATTATACGATGTGCTCTGCATTGAATTCATAAGAGACATGTGAGACGTGAGAAGTGCAGAGCGCTGAGGGGCACGAGGATTCTGATGGAAGCCAAGATCCTTTGATGGCAGCCTTCTGGAACTGGCTGCAGTACCTTGGAAACTCATTAAATGCAGCAGAAAGGACAAGTGACGTACATCTATTGATGCTCTGAGCAGCAAATTAGTTTTAGAATCTATTCAGGGCTCCTGCAGTGGCACCGAGGGGCCGAGCCTCGGTGGGGAGCGGCTGTGAGAGCATTCCTCCAGCCCATGTGGGGACACAGCTGCCCTCAGGGAGGGGCTGCCACGGGCCCAGCTCCCCTGGGACATCAGGTGGCCACAGACAGCTGCCCTGAGCATCAGGGCCCAGAGGGCTGCACGGCTGCCAGGGAGTCATCCCCTCCCAAAACATGCCAGGCTGCTCTGAGGGCCTCTGCTGGACATCTCCTTTCAAGCAGAAAAAAAAGATTATCTAAAACAAAGGGGCATCAAAACCCAGCTCAGAAGACACAGAATGTCAGCACCTGAGCAAAGAGCAAGTAGTTAACAGTGATGAGGAGTTTCTTCAGAAAGAGATAATTTCCAGTAAGTTGTTGTTTTCTCTCATCATCCCGTGCAAACACCTGGAGAGCCTCAAAGCAGCTGAGGTTGGCAGCAGTCTGGTGGAAGGCCTGAGGAGCTGTCTGCATGGATGAATAATCACCTGTTTCAAGGAATCTTTAAGCACATGAATAGACAGATGAGAGAAAACTTATCAAAGCACTGTATTAAGAGAACAGATAGGCTGGAAGATGCCAGCCTGGAAAAGAAGTTGATCCCTCTTCAGTCAGGACAGCCAAGGGCTGTTCTTGGATGCCATGGGAGCCTGCAGTTGCTGGTTTGTGTTATTTTGCCTCCTGTGAAAGATCTGCTGCCCTCTCCCTCAGCACAAGGAGAGGAATGGGAAAGAATATATGGCTAAATCCAGAAGAGAGGCTACAAGAGGAATCGGCAGCCCCCCAACATCCCTCTGACAGCCCAGTTCTGCCAGTTGGCAATGAAATCCAACAAAAGCCACCATCAGAAAGAGCTAGGAGGGTGCAGGCAGCAGGACCTACAGAGGCAGAGATGGGATCTGCACCCTTCCATAGCAAAGAGCAAATACACATGCCTCCTCTTGGTGAGTGCTCTACACCTATTGCTCGGAGGGGATGTAGAGAACATGCCAAGACCTGGGAAAGTCACAGCAGGTCAGGAAAATAATGTAGGTGTTAGGGAGGAAAATCTCTGAAGCCTGTGAAGGCATTAGCAGAGTGTACAGGCTGTAGTAAAAAGGATAAACAGAAAACACAGGATCACAAAATCATTTAGGCTGGAAAAGACATCCAAGATCATCAAGGCCAACCATTAATCTCACACCACCGTGTTCACTGCTAAGCTGTGTCCCTAAGTGCCAAATCTGTGCAGCTTTTCAACCCCTCCAGGGCTGCTCCAGTACTTCACAACCCTTTCAGTGAAAAAAAATTTCCCTAATCTAAACCTCCCCTGGCAGAACCTGAGGCTGTTTTCTCATGTCCTACTGCTTGTTACTTGAGGGAAGAGACTGACCCCTGCCTGGCTCCACCCTCCTGCCAGGGAATTGTAGAGAACAAGAAGGATGAATGAATAGTGGCTGAAGAGCCAGAGGAATACATGTTGTGACACTGATTGACCTCTGTGTCCTCTCACAGCACCAGCCCAAGTCAGAGAACTCACTGCAGAATTCCCCTGTTTTACAGAAAGGACAATGTCCTCAGCCTAAGCCCAGTCCCTCAGCTGAGGCCAAGGTGTCCATTCCCTCTCCAGCAGCCACAGGCACCTGGGAAAACACACCTGGCACAAGACAAGGGCCTGCCCCCACCCCCTGCCACTCCCAGCCATCAGCATTGCCCCAAATATTTCTCCCTAAAAACCCAGGAGCAAACCTAGGATTCTAGACTTTTCCCTCCTTGTCTTCCTGAGAGCGCAAGGATAGCAGTTTACTCTCTAATTGTTAATTACACTTCCTTGTTAGATTTCAGAGGCTGAAAAATGTTTAGGGATTTATTCTTCTGTGTAATTAACCACAATGATGAAACACCCATTTATACTGCACTGCAGTTTTTGTTAAGGTTATTCATAATGGGAAAAGGCTAAATAGGTTGAGTTCATTATCATTACAGAAAAAAAATTGAGGTGACCCAATCAAATTAATTTGAAATTTAATGCAGTGAGGCTGATAACTTCACACAAGTCAGGAGTTCGAATGAAAATGAGGAGAAAATCTACAAAGCAAGAAATTATAAGCAGTCAAAGAGTGGAGCTGTAAATACTGCAACTGAGAGATGGCAAACACATGGTGTGGGCAAACAGGGGCACTGAAAAAATCAGGGAAAGTGGATAAAGAGATGGGCAAATACTGCAGGATGTAAAAGGAAAAGCTGGAGGAGGAAGGGATGAAGATGGATTGGAAATAAATGGGTAGGGACAGTGGTTGTTAAGCTAATCAGATTTATTTCTCTGCACAGAAATTCTTATGTCCTTACAAGACAGCATTGAAGCAAGGTCTTTAATTTTACTTTTCCTGGGTTTATTGCTTGGGCCTCTGTGTTATTTAAGCAAGCACCAACCAGTTTCAGTGCACAGCTGGACCTAACTCAAACCCCTTAAATCTGGTGGAAGCTCTTTCCTCTTGTCAGAGGCATCCTGGAGGGGCTGCTGCTTCTCTAACAGAGCAGGGAAGTCTTGTGCTCTGGGAAAATGGGCACCACCAGGGGACTGCTGGACGGAGCAAGGAGACAGCATTGCCACATCCCTCTTCCCTCAGAAAAAACAATGGAAAAGCAGAAGCAAAACCAGGTGGACCCCATGATGCTGAGCTCTGTTGGACACCCGGCACAACAGCAGGAATCAGAGCCCATCACTCTAGGAGCTTCTCTGAGGTTTCTCTTGAGAAGTAAGCACATGTTTTGTGCCTCTCTTGGCTTTACCAGAGTGGGGCAAGCTCTGAACGAGCCTCACAGTTGGTGATACAAATAACAGTAAATGGGGTATTCAGGATGCACATGATCATCCCTTAAGGGGTTTAATCTCTGGGAAACAGCTAAGACAATCCATGGAAAACTCTTGTGTGTGGCTACAGGATCACGCTTCAATTCTCACCAGTGATGGGTTTACTCCCAAGCCTTTACCAAGCCCTGTGACATTATTTTAGCACTCAGGGCCAAAAGGGAACATTGAGAGCCCAGCAGTGCTGGGCTTGTGGGCAGAGGCTGTGCTGGGACTGTCCTGTGCCCTTCTAGGACACATGGTAGATGTCAGCTTGGACCATCAGTGGGACATCCTTGTCCCTGGCCACCCCACAGGGTGGGCTTTGGAAGGTCTGGCCAAAATGCCACGAGTCTCTCACTGCAGCTGCACAAGTGGCTGCCCTCCCAGTTCCCCACTCTGGCCAGGCCAAAATCTCACCTTCTGAGCCTTCTGCCTTGTCCCCATGAAATACAAACTGCTTCCCTTTGCCTTGAAGGTCCTACAGCTTAACTTCTCTCCATCCTCACCTCCAACTCATCCCTAAGTACACAGGGAGCGTTTGGGATAAAGCTTCAAGAAGTCATTCAACATAAATTATTATTCCCCTTCTAAACAGATTACAAAAATCCTTTTATTACAAAATACTAAAATGTTCAAATTATTGGTGTGGAAAAACGTTTCCTGTAGGTAAAATTTTCAAAAATGGAGGTTTTAATCGCACACATAATCCTTTCTGGCTAACATTTCCACTCTTATGAAACATGGAGATACAGATTGCACAGAGGCCTGGCTGTGCCACGAACAAAGGGAGATGCTGCCTGTAAATAGCTCAGAGAACATCAGAAGACACTTCTCTCATCAGCAATCTTTTTTAGCTTAATATAGCTCCTCTTTGCATAAAACATTGACATTTTTGTAATGTTTGGACCCAATGGTGCGAATGCTGATTGTCATGCGAAGATACTGGAGTGTACCTTCAAAATATGCAGGAACATTTTACAGACAGTAGTTTCACTTGCCTCCAAAATGCTGGATCTTAATATTTCATACTTTTATATATTTAAATGTTAGTACCACAGGATAAATTCTAACATGCTTTTACGCTAATGCAATCACTGGAAATCCAGATAATGCTGTGTATTGGCATATACTGTTAGTGAATTATGGATACCTAAATGCACAAGCCCACATGCCTAGCAATTATTTTTGTTAGTGCATTTAACTTTTATTTGCAATCAGAGCACTTGAGGATTGTTCAAATGAAGTTTACTTTTGCAAACTGCTGAATGGAAAAACATTTTGTTAAAGGCTTAAAAACAGTAAGAGTGTGATGAGGTTTTAGACTTGCAATAAGGGCACTGCTCAGAGAACTCCACCAGATGGAATGATGTTTGATTTGGTCACAGACTCAGCAATTAAAACCCAAATGCCTGAAATGAAGGACATATAAGAGAAACATGAGATGAAACCTTGATTTCCTCCTTGTCAAGTGAAGATATCTGCCTCTCCTATGGCAGAGGCTCCCAGAGGCAGATGGATGCCAGGAGGTCAGACCCTGGCAGCTGGACCTGGGACCCTGTGCCCCGAGGTCCCAGTCATGCTGTGCTATGGCTGCTTTTCAAGTCTGCTTTAAGCCAAATAAATAGGAGCGATAATATCAGGAAGGGGAAATCCTGAGCTGGCCCTGTTGTGCCTTCTCCTCCTGCTGCCTTTGCTGATCCAAGTCTTGGCCTGCTCCCTGGCCTGTTGGCTCAAGATGCTGATCCCCTGGAAAACCTTTTTGTTCCAATGGGCTTCCAGCACAGCCAGAGCTTTGAGCCAGGTCCTGGCAGGGCCATGTGCAGGCAGGACCTGGGGGCTGCAGCTGTTTGTTCCATCCCTTACCTGCTTGACTACCTGAGCAGAGTTAAGGACAGTGCAAATCTGGAGAAGATCTGGGTATTTCTGAGAGCTGAAAAGTTCTGGATGTGTCCCAGGCATGTCTGGAATCACTCTGTGTCCAGTGGTTTCCTCCTGTGTTAAACACTTGTCTACAGACAAGGCCAAACTCCCTCTTCCAGACTGAGCTGTGCCAGGAGTTACTGACCTCCTGTGCCAGGCTCTGGAGCTGCTCTCATCATGCCCAGATTTCCCTCTGGGAATGTTTGCCTGGCTTGAAACCACTGGCCTGAGCCAGCCTGGCTGAAGAGACCTGGGAGGTGGCCACAGACCCATTTGGTGAGCAGCAGACCATTGCCTCTTCCCAGGCTCAGCATCCAGCAGAGGATCTGACACCAGCCCCAGGCACACAAGCACAGAGCAGATCATGACAGAGAAGATCATGTCCCTGCAGCCCAGCGAGCTGTGACACCTCTGGGAATTTACTGGAAAGCCCTACCACCTCTCTAAGGCTCTCAGGAACAACCATGAGGGAAGGAAACAAAAAACAAGCCCTCAGAAAAACACAAAATGCTGTGTGAAGTACCTGAAATGCCCCCAACAGTTTAACTAGAGCATGGAGTAAGCTGAGAAAATGTATGAACAAACGAATTAAACAAGCGAGCACACAGCAGACAAGTTGGCACGTAGGTGTCTACTGAGAAAGCTTAAGCACAGCAAGGGGAGAAAAAGCAAACTCAAACCAAGGCATAATATCCCTCACATTTTGGAGCAGAGCTCTCAGACCATGTATCATCCAAACCACTCCAAATTACCATCTGCCAGAATGTCCTTCAAAGAAAAAAGGTCCACAGGTTTGCAAAGCAGCAGTTTAATGTTGTCATATCAGATGAGAGGCTCTCTCCCAAGAAGATTTTTGCACTTGAGTAAGAAACACTACACAAAAGTGTGACTCTCGTGGCCACTGCTACACTGTCAGGTACCATGAGACAATGAATTTTTGGAGTCCTGGCCATGTCATGGCAGGTACATATGGAAAGAAGCTCTTTAGCAGCCCCTGTCATTTCATAAGTTACCTGCAAATGTTTCCAGATCCTCTGCATGATCTTCTCTGTATGCAGAAAGAGTCTACATAAAGAACCTGAGCAAACCACTCTGGTATTGTTTCAGAGACAAAGATACACCAGAATATGAAGAGCAGGTTTTGTTTCTCATGTATCTTCCTGTCATCCCTAAATCAGGCTCTGTTTCAGACTAGAAGCTGGATCCTTCCCTGGTATAAATCTGGGTACCTGCTCCTGTCCACGAGGCCCATCACTCCACACACACTGAGGGCCAACTGCATTGCATATGAGATTGCCAAGTAAATGCAGGTCTGTGCATGCACCATGTGTTAGACTAGGCCATAAATAATTTATGATGCTGGAGAAGGTGACTGTATTTTTAGGTGTAGAAATATGCAGATAAAAGAGTCCTGACCTTCAATTTTCACTCTGCACTTCTGATCCTGAATTTGAGTCCATCCAATGCATTTCTAAAGCCTCTGCACCACTGAATGAGCAACACATCCCCTGCAAAGCCCCAAAACCCATAAATCAGAAAAGGGGCACCAGGAAAACCCATGGAGCCCACAGGATACCTCCTGTAGCCAGCACTAGACAGGATGCCCCAGCATAAGGAAGAGCAGGCTCCTTCCCCTGAACCTCAAACATTCTGCAGGTCAGTCTCCTCTGGATTCTGGCTGCTGACCCTTATTCCTGACCCCACATCTAATCAACACGCCTTTGATGTCAGAGGCACGTGTTCATGGGGCCCAAGTCTCTCTCTAAAGACCATGGGAGCTGCTCAAATCAGCACCTTGCCATCCTGAGGCAGCCCAGGAGCAAGGATGAGGAAGGACAAAGGTGCTCACTGGGGTGCTTGTAACTGTACCCTCTGTTACATCTTCCCCCAGAGAGAGCTGTCAGTGGGACAGAAGGAGAATTATTCCTTCCTTGGACTTTGTAGAAACAGGGAGCCCAGGGAAACCAAGAAACAATCATGGATTTGACACCACATTACTTCTGGATGTGTCCCATGAGCAAGATAAGGACACACTGAGGAGAAGGGGAAACAGATGTTGCAAGGGTGAGGACGGGGACAAGACAGTTTTGTGGTGTGTCACAACACAGCTTTTGGTCTCTGCTATCAGAAATAAACCAAGGGAGGTGGAGAGAGGCACAGAGCCCAGGTGAGGGCAGGTCTCACCTGGACAGGGCAGCTCCCAGGACAAAGGCAGTGTGTTCCTTCAGCGAGGCCTCGCTGCTGTTCAGCCCCTCGATCACCAGCCGGAGCCCACCCATGGACAGGAAATCCTTGGCATTGTCCACCTGGGAGAGAGCAGCTTCCATCAGCACAAAGCCCCAGCCCCTGGAGAACACCTCCCTTCACACCCACAGCATTCTGGCAGTTCTGGGAGTTCTCCATGAGTTCCATCTCCAACTTCCCATGGACAAGGAAGGAAAAAGCCAGTCAGCTTGGAGGGGTCATCCAGGAGCTTCCCCAGGGAGCAGCCCCACAATGACTTTTCTAAGCAAACAATAATGGATTAACTGCCAGTAGGGAAAAAGTTTGCACATTAGTGGAAATTCATCAGCCTCTGGCTCTAAGTGGATCAGGGGCTAGCCAGGCACAGTCCCAGTGGGCATCTGCTCTTGGAGAGGAGATCAGAAAAGGCTCTGAGTGCTCACAGACAAAATTTAGCGAAACAGCACAAACTACTTCAAGTACAAAATTCAGTCCAAAGTCAAATCAATGCCTTTTGGTATTCAATGAATTTTTTTTTTTCAGTTTAAAAGAGGATCTGATGAATGCTCAGAACTGCCTGCACAGAAAAATCAGGTTTAGAAATTCGACATATCTCTCTGAAAGACAGGGACACAACAGCAATCATTGGCTGATGGAAACAGAATATAAAAATGAGTTATCAGCAGGGCAAGCCGACCCCCTGATGAGGTGGAACAGGACCACAAGCCATGCAGGGCATGTGGGACCCTCTTCTAATCAATGACTTCATGCTCAGTGTTATATTTATCTCAACCATGTACCTTCATCAAAATTGGCCCTAAGTCAGATATTTCAGGTACCCAGGAGAAGAAGAAGCTTTGTGTCCTACAGGTCTGTCGTTACCAACCAAAGCAGGACCTGGGGAGCTCCAGCTCATCTCTGCTCCCCAGTGGGACAATACCCACCTGTCCCTCTGCAAAGCTGCTCTCTGCAGGTCTGCTGGGGCTGATTCAGGATTTGCAACAGCTTTTGTATCCTTTCAGATGCTGTTCTTTTAACTGTCCCTATAAACCAGGCCTGCCAGAGCTCTCACTTTTCTACAGACCCATCTTTATCTACAAAGAAATCTATGCAGCAGCCCAATTTCAGCTGCCAGTGGGTCCTTTTATTACTCAACCTCTGTAAAAACTGGTTTAGTGCTGGAATCAGACATTGACTTCTGCATGAGAGGGAATATATGGACAGGCAGGAATTTGCATCCAGCAGCTGGAGTGGTAAAACCATCCCCTGCTGTAACCTCAACAGCACCAGAGTCCTTTGTGCTGCCCCAGCGTCAGTGAGACACCACAACAGCAGAATGTAAATTGTGCTGTTGTGCTGTAAAGCTTATTCTGAAGATGTGTTTATCTTTTTTAACCAGAGTCTGTTGTGAGAGCTCCAGTTCTAAAACTAACAAAATCCCCAAACTTAACAACTTGAAGGTATTAACCTCTCTGGGGAACAGTGGATGCTGCAAGGCAGCAGCTTCTACCTCACTTCAGTCCACTGAAATCAGCACAGAAGAAAAACCAAAGATCAAAAGAGCTCTTGAGTAAAGTACACAGGCAAAGCAGGCAAGGGGAGGGATGGGAGAAGAGCAAATATGACAGCAGTTATTCAGGGAGCAGGTTTGAATTGGAGAAGAAAGAAAATAGGGAGGGAAGGTGAGAGAGAAAATGTTAGAAAACAAGAGCGAGGGAAAGCAGCATGTCAACTGCACACGATGGAGAGGAAATTAGCAGAGAGAGATGGTGTAGCATGTCAGAGCAGAGGAGAGGGGAAGATAAGCAGAGTAAATAATTGAGAGAAAGAACCTGCAATGCCTGAGAACGGGTCTTGGCTCCACACACTGCTGTGCAAGCACCGTGAATGCTGTTTATGAGTTACGCTCTGCCCTCTTCACATTGGCGTTCGGGTTTTATGCGTTACAGATAACCCAGCAAGCCAAACCTTCCTACTCCTTCTCCAAGACGGGCTCCCAAACATGCCAAGCTGAATCATGGCTGAGGAGAAGCAAACCAGAGCTGGCAACCAAAAGCTGAGCAAAGGCAGAGCCCTTGGGCTGACTCTTCAAAGGCAGGAGAGAGCATCTCCCCGGGCTGGGCACCAGCCATGGCTCCCACGGCACGCTCCGAGGCACGAGCTGCCCCGCACCCACTGCTCCAGGGTGACCATGGCACAGAGCAGGCAGCAGCCTTTGCTTGCACGCCCTCCAGGGCATGGCATTTTCCACTCCACAGGGCATCCCGTGTCCCGGAGACAGCAGCAGGATGGCCGGGAGCTGGACAGTTCTGAAAAGCCACGGCACGGCATGGTACTGCTCTGATGGAGGCTGGGGAAGGTGGGACTTGCAAAGTGGCCCTACACAAGTCCTTGGCCACCCACATCTGCAAAGATCCCCTGCTCCCACAGCAGGGCTGTGACTCGCTGCAGAGGAGTCCTGGCAGTTCAGCCCTTCCAGGGTTATGCAGCACCAGCATCCTTTGGCTGCTGTTCAGTAATTACATTAAGCCACTGCTGCTAAAGTCAGTCCCAAGCAGAGATAATGCTCTGGACGCATTCAACTGACTGGAAGAAGAAAGATGAGGAAAAGCCATGCTGGCTTAGAGACAAGTCATATTTCTTATCAGCTTCCTGCCTGACGAGAAGGTGCTGCCCAGCCATCTGCCCCGACAGCGCGGGCACAGAGCAGCGCTGTGATCGGCGCACAAAGGAGCCCCTGTGCTCCTGCCAGCCTCCTGCCATTCCCCCTCTCTGACCCCTTTGATGCTGCATGTGTTTCCCTTTGATGCTCCAGTCCCTGCTCCTCTGCCATTCTGAAATTGTTTGCCCCATCCTGTGCTGCAGGGATTTTCTGCTGGAATAGTCCAGATTGCTATGCTGGAATTCAAGGCATGCCAGGGCATTTGGGGGTTGCTTTTTAGCACAATGGCCTGATGCTCTGGCACCCTTAATCAGGCAAGATTAGCCCTGAGTACAAATATGAAGCTCTTTGGGTGCCCATTGTTCACAGTTATTCTCTGAGTCACAGAGATGCTGTCAGTGACACAAAAGCAGGGAGAACAAACAGCAAGGAAGCCTCTGCATGCCCACAATGACAATTCAGAGTGGAAATTCAAGACAAAGAGCCCTGGAAATAACACTTGTATCAGCTGGCACATGGACTCTCTCTCTCACAGCAGCAACACTTCAGCTACCTGCCTCCAAATACCACATTTGGTTCAACAAGTGCTGTTCCAGTGAAAGGGCTTGCACTGGCACCTCCCAGGAGTTGTCCTATTCACCCTCTGAAATGACAAAGTGCCATTGGAAACTCTCCCAGTGCACTCCAGACTCTCCCCAGTCACTGGGGAGGGAGAAGCCAAGTCCCTTCTCACATGGCAGAGCAGAGGATGGATGCCCAGACACCCTCCCAGGGGTGGCACCAAGGCAGGCACCAAGCCCAGGGGAGCAGAGCTCTGTGCCTGCAGATGCATCCAAGGGGAGGTAGGAATGTGTGAGCTGAAAGCAGAGCAAGAGAGATCAGAGAGAGGGGGGAAAAGTGTGAGCACAAACCCGAGGAAGCGAGATGCCAGGAAATATGTTCACCCTCACACAGAGCTAATTAGCACAGCGAGGCTCTGCTTGCCACTGCTTACTCACACCAAGACAAAATAGGGGGTTTTGGGTGACTGTCACCTTTCCTGGTACAAAGACGTTCTCTGTGAACTGATATAAAGGCACCTACCATCAACCACGGCAGCTTTCCATGGAAGCAGAGAGAAAATAATTATTTTCTGAGCAACCACCACTCTACTTACCCAAAAATGGCAGCTAAAACCCCATTTTGTAACATTAAGGAGATAAAAAAGGAAAAAGAGAGGATAAGAAAACCAGCCTGAGAACAGACAACAAATCAGGCAACACCAGGATACTGCTGGCTCCTGGCACAAGCGATGATTAATTCCAACCTGGATTTAAAATAAGCCTGCACTAGTCCTCTGCTGTCTGTTATTGTCCCAGGATTATGGTAATTAAGCAATTTGTATTACCTGATACTGATAAGAAAAATAAAGCCCCGTTTATGACACTGTATCCCCTGGATTTTACACGGTAGTTACTGAGGCATTCTTGTTACCTGGTGAACATAATATTCGAGATCATAAAGCACCACGACTTTCTCATCCAGCGTGGAGGCAGAGCTGTTGAATTTGCTGATTAATTTAACCATAATTTCATAATCTGTTTCTATCTTCATGTTCAGCTTTTCAAACTCCTCCTTCAGCTGCTCTATGGGCCGGAACTTCTTCCTCACCTCTTCCTCTCGGGCCTTGGAAACAAAAGGAGGAAAAACCAGATGTGAGATAACAAGATAGGAGATGAAGAGGGACAAGACAGACACAGAAAGGAATGCCAGCCCCAAAATTCACAAAGGGAACCTGGCTGTCTGTGCCAATGGATTTATTGCTCTACATCAGAGGTGCAGGGGCAGGGTCCTTCTGAGAAGCCCAGGAACCCAGTTAGCTGTGATATACCCACAATATGAGTGAACAGTAGAGCTCTGTGCACCACTTCTACATCTCTACAGCATTTGTGCACTATTTCTACATCCCATTTCCATCCAATTCAACATCAAGCCCACAGGCAGCAGTACTGCTGTTCTCTGCTTGCCTGCAAGTGGATCTTCTCAAAACCTGGCTGCAAAAAGCCCTGAGGCACCTCCCTGATCTTACAGCTGAACCTCTCTGGAACTGGACATGAGGCTGGAGAGCTCCAGAGGTCCCATCCAGCCCAAAGTGCCCAGTGACTCCAACGAGTTCTCAGACACAGACAAAGATGCTTTTGCCTTTCCAAGCGTTGAGCAAATTCCTGGAAGGGTCTATCTCCTAGGGAGAGGTGTGAGGACAGAAGCTGTCAGAAAGGGAGGCAGAAGGAGCAGTGATAAGCTGGGGGCAGCTGATGTG
This sequence comes from Melozone crissalis, assembly GCF_028551555.1. Lineage (NCBI taxonomy): Eukaryota > Metazoa > Chordata > Aves > Passeriformes > Passerellidae > Melozone > Melozone crissalis. The sequence continues at coordinate 858,266 of NW_026535912.1, forward strand.
CTGTGCCATGGGGCTTGGCCAGCACACAGCCTGTCCTGAGCTCATCTCCCTTGCAGTAACAGCACCCCAAGGGCTGTCCTGAACAGAGAGCTGACACAAAACATGTGGTGAGGAGGAAAGGCTCTGTCAGAGATCTCAGAGAGCCCCAGAGGTGCAGGAACATCAGCACTGGTGGCACTGGGGACAGAACCTGCTGCTGCAGGGGACAGAAGCAGCAGAGAGGCCATGCTGGAGCTGGGCTGCCCCAAGGACAGGAGAAAGGCAGAAAGCCCCTTTTGGAAGGCATTTGTCACAAATGCCAAGATGTGTTTGTATGCGGAGTGAGCCTCAGCTGGAGGGTTTGCACTGTCCTGCTCCCCATGAGGGATCAGAGAGGGCTGGAGGAAAACCAAGTGAGCAATGGAGGTGAAAGCTGTGTCAATGGAATGATAAATTACCAGAGGTACCACACCCAACCCATCCCTCCCTGAGCTGCCTCTGCCGGAGCACAGAGAGGCTCGGTGTAACTCCATTTCCTCTGACACTGAGCCTTCAGGGATGGATTTGCTCTCTGCAGGAGTGACTGCAAATGGAATACTTTAGGTCCATTAGATGTAGCTGCTTTTAGCCCAGTTGCTGGGACAAAAGCTATTCTAAAAGGGGGTTTTAAAATATGGCTTATTTTCACCTAATAGAGTATCACTAATTTTTGCATTTCAATGATCCTCATTTCCAGCAACCCTTTTCAGCAGCCCTGCAATCAATCAGCAATGCTGCTATGGAAATAATCTCCAGCAAATGAAATCATGCCGTGCTGCCACATAAGGGAAGAAAAAGCCTTTCTGTGACACCAGAACTTTAGAGCCTTGACTCCTCTTTCAGTTTTTGTTTGAGTGAGCCAAGACCAAGGCAGCAGGAGGAGCGAGGGTTAAAAAAATACTGCTGAGGGGGAGAAGGGAAAGAGGCTCTGATGTACCTGATGAGTCACACATCTTCTCACCTATTTACTTCGGGTTGTGGGTTGTTTTGTAACTAAATGGACAACTTGGAGCTTGTGTAAGGAAACATCAGCTCCTGCTTCACCATGGCCACTTGGGTTTTGCTATCCAGAGCACAAGGCTGGAAACCCAAAGCAAGGAGAGTAAAGGGAAATACCCTCTGTAAATACCATCAGCTGCAATCCAGTTCCCTTTGGGGTCTGCAGACATTTTTGTGAATTGAGCTGCAGTGAAACAGATAAATTACATTGTTCAGAGTGATAGTGGAACCCTGGAAAAAGTTAAAGATAGAATCTAAAATGTTAGGCTTTGTGCTTTCCCAGATCAACCGCACCTGCGTAAGCAGTATGATAAATTATATAATTGTTAGATGTGATGATTGTTTAGTAATTAAATGTAATTATTATATAACCATAAGAAGAATAGTGAGAAACTATGTTGGAAATTCAGAGAGGGGCTAAGTTTATGTATACAATAGAACAATATAAGTTTAATAATTAACATGAAAGTTATGTAACGATAGAGTATAAAACATGATCATTTCGGATGTATGGTCGGAGTCAGATTTGGGTTGAATATACCCCGATTCCCAGAGCTCTTAATAAAAAGCACCGCATATAATCGCTCCATGATTATGTGTTTTTGAACGCTAACAAAAGCAGCTTTGGCTGCCCCTGGATCCCTGGCAATGTTGAAGGCCAGCTTGAATGGGGTTTGGAGCAGCCTGAGATAGTGGAAGGTGTCCCTGCCCATGGCAGGGGTGGGACTGGATCAGCTTTAAGGTCCTATCCAACCCAAACCACTCACAGAATCTTCGAGTCGTACAGAAAAGTCAGGGAACAATATCACTAACAGGTTAATAAAGGTATTTCAGGTCCATATTCACTACAAAATCAGTTGGCACAGTGTTTTCCAAGCAATCATTTTAACCATTGTGTTTCAGCAGAGTGTAACAGGATGTTTTCCGATCCCTGCAATGTGCATTGCTTTAGAAATGGGTAACTCACCTTCCTTTCTGCCTTCTCACTTTCCTTCATTTTAGCCAAGGCCTTTTTAAGCTCCTCAGATGTGAATGAATTTGCATCGAGATCAACCTTGCCCAGACTTGCAGAAGAAACAAAACAAACAAGAACATGTAATGAGTGAAAAACGGCCTCAATTCTATTTTCACTGTGACATTCTAGCAATGGCTAAGGGCAGGAGGAAAGGAATGAAAAAACCTACCATACTCGAGAAAAGATTAGTCTCAGTGCTGGATTCTGTGTCAGGCTCACAGACACCATCCCCTGACAATATAGGGCTCTGCTGACCCAAATTCTCAGATCCCACAACAATAAAAACAGCTGATGAACTGATACATCAGAATTTCGTGTTGCAATTCAGGAACCACCCCAGCATCACTATATAACTGCAGAGGGCCTACAAGCTTCAACTTGCAGATTTCAGCTTATGAACATTGTACAGAGAGTCACAGGAGACCTCAGCACCTTTCCAGTGAGGGAAGGGACTACAGAGAAGTGGGAGAGGACTCTTGGTCAGGAACTGTAGTGACGGGACAAGGAGGAATGGGATCAAACTGCAAGAGATGGAAGAGATTTGATGATGGGAAGAAGTTCTTTACTCTCAGGGGGCTTGTCCCTGACACAGGGACCAGTGCAGAGAGGCTGTGGATGCCCCATCCCCAGCAACATTCAAGGCCAGGTGGGACAGGGGCCGCAGCAACCTGCTGTGCTGGGAGCTTGCTCAGCTTGGAACCACATCATCTTGAGGGTCCCTTCCAAGCCAAACCATTCAAGGATTTGATCATTCTGCCATCCCCATCTCCCACTGCACAGCGGCCCTGAAACTTCAGTGACATCACAGCTCCCAGAGGGTTCCAGATGAAACGTCCAGGACCTGGAAACGAGCACAGCAGACACTTCACCGGCTGCCAAGGGTCAGTTGCTGCTCACCCTGGGCTCTGACCCTCAGCGCTGAGGTGCTGCTGCTGCCTGAGCTTTTCCTGCTGCCTGCTCTGGAGTGCCAATCCCAGCAGGATGTGCTCTGCTGTGCCAATGGAGGTACAGTGCCATGCCAGGCAGGGGGCACCCGGCTTGGGCAGGCTGCAGCCATGTGGGAATGGATGGTGGGGGACAGGAAGCCCACTGGGAGATTGTGCTGCCCCTTGCAGACTGACAGAGACACTGTGGAGGAAATGGAAGTGGACCTGGGCCTGGATGAGGAAGAAATGATGGAGGTGGACTCCTCCTCTACTTCCATGTCCAACCCGGTTGAGGACATGGAAGTTGAGGAGGACGACAACATCGAGGAGATGGAGGTGGATGAGGAGGATGACATCGAGGACATGAAAGTTGATGAGGAGGATGAGCAGGAGCCCATGGTCCTTGGATGAAGATGGAGCCCCACAGGTAAGACAGGCAGATGCTTCCCACGCCCTGCCCACACACACACTGGGTCCCCTGACGCCAGGCTGGGGCTGGGCTGGATGGCCCCGCTCAGGGACACGGTGCCCGCAGGGGGCCTGGATTGTGCTGCCACAAGCACCAGCCCCGGCCTGCCCTGCGCTTGCCTGGGGCCACGCCAGCCCTGCCAGCCCCAGCCCAGCCCCTGGGGCCCAGCTCCCAGCCCTGCTGGGCCCAGTGCTGCCAGCTGAGTCCAGCTCTGCTGCTTCCTTTCTTCCAGGACTCATGAACATCATGGCACAGATCTGATGCCTTTGTAAATACGTTCAAAGTTAAGAAGTTCCTTGTAAATATGTTTACTACGTGGGAAGTTTTTTGTAAATACGTTTTGAAGATTGTTAGCCCATCGGATCCCATGTAAATATCTTCTGTACATTGTTGTTGTTGTTGTTTTAACAATTGTTATAACGAAACATGTTCTGTAAATCCTAGATTTGCCGATCTTCGGCAAATAAATCCTGTTTCTTTTTAAAACCTGACTTCTCTTGGCCATTCCTTTGGGAACAGGCAGCCTTTGCACACTTGTGGGTTCCACTTGTTCCGCGTTCCCAGGGATGGAGGTCCCTGCAGGTACTGGCACAGCCACCCTGGGGCTGGGGGTCCCTGTGCACAGGGGCTCCCACTGACACCACTCCTGGCACTCGGCACTGCTGCTCTTCCTGGCCTGGGGCACAGCGCTGTCCCCAAGAGCTCAGCTCTCACCACCTCTCACACAGGGGGCTCTCACAGCACTGGCCCCTGCAGCCATGCCACCAAAGCAGCCAGCAAACCTTCAGCCACCCTTCCTGCTGCAGCCACAGGCACTCCTGGGCCCAGAGCCGCCAGCAGGCCACAGCCATGCAAAATCCACCTGCACGCTCTCAAGGCCCCCACAGCCTTGGCAACTGGGCCACCTGCATCTGGGCTGCTGCAGGGACTGATCTTTAACTTTTGGCGCCTCCAAAGGCCCTGGGCTCTGCTTCCCAGCCTGCTCTGCACTGCCCTGAGCCCGCTTTGTTCCCGAGACAAAAGCCAAGCCAGGGCATCCTCACCCTGCCCGCATTCCTGCTGCTGCCAGCGGCCACTGGCCCCTGGGCCCCACTCGGGTGACAGCTGCAGGGACAGGGCAGCCTGTGCTCGGCAGAGGGCACGAGGCTTTGGGCCCTGGGGCTGCTGCTGCTGCTGCTGGGGGGCCATGGGCCCAACAGGGCCCAGAGCTCAGTCCCTGCCCGGCCAACTGCCCCCACAGCCCCACACTCCCCAAGCATCCCCATCACACCTGCCAGCGGGAAATACCACGGGATTCAGGAAAGAAATTCCCCATGGGAACTAAACCAAGGGGTCCAAGGGGAAAGACATCGCCAGCTGATTTTTACCCACTTTTACAAAGGTGGCTGCAGGGCAGGTGAGATCTCCAGAGCCTCTGGCAGTGCCTGCTCTGCACGTGAGCCTGTGCGGCTGCTCCCAGTGGGACACAGCACCGGGCTCAGGCCAGCCCTCCGCCCCTCACAGATGATCCCAAGGAGCAGGCTCAGAAAGCAGTTTCAGACCACTTCCTGCACATATTTCAAAGGACTACATGTCATTCAAGGAAGTCACCTTGCACATTTAGTTTTGGTGTCGTGGCATGAGAAGCCATGAAGTTGCCTCTGAATGTGCACTAACGGCACTTCCACTGCCATCCCAAAGGGATCACAAAGGACAGGCCTCTGCTTTCAGCACTGCTGAGCTCCTCAATGAAGTCAGCAATGAAGTCTTAGGATGTAGTCGTTTTTTGGAGGTCCAGGGGCCTACCACTGCAACTCTAATACCTCATTTGTACTATGACGAACTTAAGTAACTTGTGGCACCCCTCTAAAGCAATGATCTTGCCCATTGGCTTTTGTGGGGTCATAGGGATTCAGATAATTTTCATGATATTATAAAGTTTTTTCTTTCCTTATATGTACTCCCCTAGGTGTTCTCCCCTTTCTTATCCTCTGTTGGTCCTAAGTTACTGCATACAAGGTCCTTTTTTCCCCCCATATAAAACCTTGTGTGCCCAGCCTCATTTTGTCTCCCTCCCTGGACCCACTCCAGCACAAACCACACTGTTCGGAGTTCCACAGAAACGCTCCTCTCTTGCCTCATCCATCCTCCATTCAAGCAAGCCTGCTCGCAGCTCTGAGAGTGCACGTCTCTCACAGAGGCCGGCTGTGGACATGCCACAAGGGGTGCCCAAACAGGGACCTTCTTTGAGAATTCCTGAGAGCGATTCCAGTGACGATTCGACTGTTCCACCGTCACAGGACAGAAGATGCCTTGGGTCAGCCTCCGCCCTGGAGTGAGCCCTGAGTTTTATCAGGGCTTGCTGAAGGCAGCGTTGGCACCCTCCAGCAGCAAGAGGGCCGACTCGATGGACAAAGCCCACGGGATATTTTGAAAAATCTGCATCTAGACCCACCAGAGCAGTGAGCTGGGGGACAGCCACCAGCAGTGCAGGATCTTCGGGTGATATTTTAGTTCTGTGAGTGGGCCACCCTTTACATCAGGGGCAGCTCTGGGTAACAAATTATCCAAAGATGACAGGGACATATATGTTCGAGTTAGGGAGGTTCTCCTTTCAGAATGGAAGACTTTTACTAAGGGAAGTTGGAAGTCGTTTGTTCATTGGCTGTTTACGGAGTTTCCAGACATTTCTGTTGATTCAGTTCGTCATGTAGCATTTTGGGACTGAGTTAGGGAAAGACTATCTTTTGCAAACTCAGGGAGTGATAAGAGTCGCAACATTTTCCACAATTTTTCACATGTTTTATGGAGTTTTCTCAAGGGTTCAAAGTTCTAATATTCAACCCAGACTTTCTGTTCTGCCTCCAGCATTCCTGAACCCACTGACACACTTAAGGATGAGAGACAGAAACTGCTGTAAAGCACAGATGAGCCACCTGCTGTCTGACATCTCCCCTCCTTCACTACCCCCTGCCCACGACTGTACGGATCACACAGGCTTGGATTCTACCCTAACCCATTCTCCAGTACCTCTCCTCACTGGATCCCCCTCAGATAGCTCACAAAATGGAGTCCCTCCTCTGGAGTGGGTCGTCAATGTCAAACTCCCTCCCACCCCCAGCTCTCTCATCAAATCTTCCCCATGTGTTGGATCCCACCCCTGCGTCAGGAACCACCCCTGCATTGGGATCCAGCGCTTCCTTGCCTACTCCCGCTGCCCTACCCCCTCCAACTCAGCCCCTTGCGGATCCCACACTGTCAAAACCGGAAGTGTGAGGGGCGGTAACCGGAAGGCCGCCATCTTGGCTACCAAAGGCCCGCAACACCGAGCCTGGCCAGTCACCCCAAGGCCCCGCTCCTCTGCCAGAGACCAAGTTCCCTCTTCTGGAGAGGAGAGGGAAGGTTCATCCCACCATCAGCATGAGCCTGAGGATTCTTGGACAAGGATGTGGAAGCTGGCGGCAGAAGAGGGGGACTGGGAATTGGTAGCTAAAATACAAGCAGCACCGGTGCAGTAGCAGAGGGGGACAAAGCCCCAGTTGGAAGCTCTCATACATAGCAGATGAAAGACCTTTATAAAGCAGCGAAAGACCATGGGGAGGGGCTTGCCCTATATTAATCATTTGTTAAATAGCATCTATCCAATACATGTGTTGGTGCCCCACAATTTGCGCCATTTTATGGGCATCCTACATTCTCCCACTGAAATTATTCTGTGGGAAGGAATGGGGAAAAAACTACTACAACAACTATTAAAAGACTATGCTAGAGAAGACAGGCGGGCACACCTAACACTAGACCATCTAGCCTGGGAGGAAGATTTCACTTAACCTCATTCAATAGACCTTCCCTGAGCTCTGTTAGAAGAGACCTGCAGGGACCTGGGGAATCCCTTTTAAAATTTATTGATCACCTTACACAAGTAATAGAGAAGAAAGTTGAACATCCAAAAGCCAGGAAGGCACTGCCTCCTAAACTTGCTGAAACAAATGCTAACAACACCTTTAAAGACATTTTACCTTCTCTACCCCTCTACAGAAAGCCTACCATTGCACAAATGGTCGTGGCATGCACCATTAGGGCATCCTTATACTGTGATGCTAGCTGAGATAATGCTTCCTGTCCCAGTGCAGAAGAGGTGCTAGTAGCCTCCTAGGTTATTCCCTGGCACACACATGAAAAAGGGGTTACCTTGCTTTAAATGTGGAGAGATGAGGCATTCTCAATAGAATTGTAAAAATACAGGCTATTACGAGGGACCTTCTAGCTGTCACAGCCACTGTCCTCACTGCCTCCCACGTCCACACGCTTTCCAATATCAACAAAACCCGTGGCCTGCGGGAAACCCCACACAGACGCAGAAAGGCCCCGCGCAATGACACCAAATGCAAGGCCATTCTGCCCTACTCTCCCCAACATCGTGGAGAACCAGCACAGAAACCTTCTCAGATCCAGCAGGACAGCTCGATCACTGCGGAAATCTCGACAGAAGACAGCTCTGCCCTGGAACCTAAAGGCAGCATGTAAGCGCCTTTTCTATTCCAATCCACGATATTTATGTTCACCATATTCCAACAGGCAAATACAGGCCTGAAGAACAGCCCAGAGACATTTTGATTTAAACCAACACCAGGGAAGGGATGGAGACACTCACTCTACTACCTGAGGTACTCGCCTTGACATCTTTGCAGGAGATAACTCTCCAGGCTCTATGCTTAGACCCTCCACTTCTCATTCCAAAAGGAACAGTTATAGCCAGTGCCTACCTCCTACTGGACATGATCACCACACCAGCTGATCCAATGGTGATGTGGGCACAGGCAACAGGAAGAAATAGACCCATTCTAAAGTGTGCTTTGTCATGTAAAGGGAGAAAGAGAAGTCTTTCAGGACTATTAAATACAGGAGCTGACATCACCATAATTTCCTGCTCTGATTGGTTAAAAGAATGGCCCCTGGTTCCAGCTGCTGGGGTAATTTTAGCCATTGGGAGAGCCACTACCAGCTTCTGGAGTCAAGGTACCATCTGCATGGAAGGTCCTGAGGGCACAGTGGCTACTATAAGATCATTCATCACCCAGGCACCAATAACAATTTGAGAAGAAGACCTCTTGTCCCAATGGAGGACAGGGCTAGAGATCCTATCAACACCTCAGGATTTCTAGACAGGGCAACTGAGCAGCGCGCCACACTTCAGTCAACCTGTAAGATCAACGACCCCATATGGGTGGATCAGTGGCCCCTCTCAGGCAGAAAGTTATAGGCCCTGAAGTCCCACGTGCAGGAGCAGCTGTCTGTGGGCCACATTGTACCATCTACTAGCCCCTGCAATGCACCTGTCATTATCATACAAAAGCCTGGCAAAGACAAGAGGCCGCTCCTGCAGGACCTCAGGAAAATCAAGGAGGTCATCGAGGACATGGGCGCCCTCCAGTCCAGCCTGCCCTCAGCCTCCATCATACCCAGAGACTGGTAGACACTTGTTATACATCTAAATGACTGCTTTTTTGACTTCTCCTTGCACCCCAATGAAAGCCCCTTGTTTGCTTTTTCCGTCCCCAAATTGACAAGCACCTTTTACAGAGGTACCAGTGGACTGTATTGCCTCAAGGGAATGAAGAAGAACCCAACTACTGGTCCATGCCTTGCTGCCCAAATTCTTTCGCAAAGCCAGAAAACATGTCCTAATGCTATCATTTTTCATTACATGGACCATATATTAGTTTGTGCAGAAGGTCTGATCATTTTGGACTTTGCGGTACAAGATGTCATCACTGCGGTACAGCAGAAAGGTTTTGAGATTGCAACAGATAAAGTCCAAAAGACAGCCACTTGGAAGTATCTCGGCCTAAAAAGCACAGAGAGAACCATCACAGGCTAAACACTGCATCAAGGACAACCCAAAGACTCTGCATGAATTCCACCAGCTCTGTGGAAGCATCAGTTGGGTACATTCACTGCTGGGAATCACCACAGAAGATCTCGTGCCACTGTTCCTGCTGCTCCTTAAAGGCAGTGAAGGACTCGATTCCCGTGATCACTGGCACTGGAGGCAGAAGCAGCTGTACAAAAGGTATCCTGGGGGATTCAAACTAAACAGGCACACAGATACCACCCTGATTTTCCTTTCTCCCTGGCAATCCTTGGTGTAAGTCGAAAATTACATACATTATTGTTTCAGGGGGACTCAACTATCTCAGATCCCCAAATACAAATTGAATGTGTCATCAGAGCACACCAACCTACTAAAATGATAACAAACCAACAGAAAGTTATTACACAACTAACCAGGAAAGCTAGAAAACATCAGTGCTCCCTTGCAGGAAGAGACCTTTTTAATATATACTTAGTTCTCACTCAAGAGCACCTCAATTGCCTACTTCAAACATCTGAAACACTGCAATACGCCTTAGAGAGTCTTTAAACAGGCAAAGATCAGCCACCAATTCTACCATCAAACCATTTCTGTGCTGCACACGATGTTCAAAATTACCCGAGACCCGGCAAGATCCATTGTAACCAACCGCCCAAATTGTCAGGAACATGGCCTTGCTTCTCTCAGAGCTGCCGTCAATTCAAGAGGACTAGAGAGTCTCCACATCTGGCAATCAGACATCACACACTAGGCCCCTTTCGGCAGGCTAAAATATATGCACGTCTCAATCAAAATTTTTTCCACTGGGATTTTTGCCTCTGCCCATGCTCGTGAAAAATCAGAAGAGGCTATAAAACATTACTTTTTTCTTTTTTCCACCTTAGCAGTTCCACAGGAAATTAAAACTGATAGTGCTCCTGCATATACCTCACATTGATTCAAAAAAGTTTCTGACCACTGGGGTATAAAACATGCCACAGGCATGCCACACTCTACCACAGGACAGTCCATAGCCAAGAGGGCCCACTGATCCATCAAAAGGATGCTTGATCAACTGAGAGGGGTAGTCCAGATATTATCTTCCACTGACAGACTGGCCAAGGCCTTTTATGTATTCAACTTTTTGAACAACTCATTTATGGAGGCAAATCCCCCAGTCATCAGGCAGTTTACTAATTCAACTGCAGCCCAATTAAAAGAACAGCCACCTGTGTTGATCGAAGACCCTGATTCTAAACAAATTTATGGACCCTTTCCCATTAAATACTTGAGGAAGCGAAAATGCCCTTGACTTTACAGCAACACTCCTAGGATGGATCCCAGCAAAATACATAAAAACTCTTTCTGGGAATGGTGAGGCAAACACCAGAGCCACCATAGGAAGAACAGGATGAAAAGCTAAGAGGGACAGCAGCAGCCTGGAAAAGAAGAAGGAGAAGGACAGAAGAAGATCTCCTAAGCAGCGTTGACCACACACACCAAGACCAAGATAGCTCAGATACCACTAGCCAGGATATATGACTTAACATTTGTAAAAATTATATTTAAGCATTGATATATGATTCTTCTAATAAGCTGTGTTCATACCCTTGCCTTACAGAAGAGAAAGTTTAGTTGGACCACAACTTAAGCTCCACTTAAGATTCTTCTAATCTCTTTATGTGTTTGCTTTTAGGCAACCCAAGCCTCGAGAGACTAAATTAGCTAAAGGCAGAGGATGCTGCCATTGGTTGCTGCTGCAGCAGGAATCTGGATGCTCCTCACTGAGCCGCATGCCTTCAGCTGGGTGCTTCCACACACAAGCCACAATTTCCTGTCCATGGCCATGCCTGTCAGGCATTTGAAGGCATGTGTTTTTTCTACCTGTTGTCACATAGGGAGTCAGTATACCAGGGCATCCAGCTGCTAAAAGATCAAGGAAACAAGATCCAGATGGAAGGCAACCACGACTGGTTCATTGGAATTTTCAAACACGCCAGGATGAAAGGCTGCTTTACATCTTTAGTTAAGACTGTTTTGTGGACACTGTTTATTATATTCATTGTGTTGGTTATTTTATCCTTTTTTACTAAATGCCTGCAAAAATCTAGTACAGAAGCCTTCTTTATAGACAGCAAAAGGCGGGAGTTGTGAGGGCCCAGGGGCCTATAATTGGAACTGTAATACCTCAGGGCAAAGTGACCAAGGTAAAAGAGAGACATCGCTCTGAGTGCAATGCTGTCGCCCATGGGCATTTTCAGGCTCATGCTGATGCAGCACGTTTTGCTGGCATCACCCAGTTCAACTGCTGTATTTTCCTTATATGTACACCCCCTAGAAGGTTCTACCCTCTATTCTATTGTTCTGGTCCTGGCTCACTGCAATGCTACCCTGATTTTTCCCCCCATTTTCCATCTGTGTGCCAAGCCCCATTTTGCCTCCCTTCCTGGACCCTCTTCAGTGCAGTCCACTGAAGTGTTTGGAGTTCCACACAAAGATCCCCCACCCGCCTCGTTCACCAGCAGTTTAAGCAATTGTGCTCCCAGCTCTGGGAATGCAGGTCCCTCACAGTGGCTGGCTGTGGGCAGGCTGCAACACAGGAACTGAGTGCAACAGGGAACCTAGCCTCTAAGAAAACGCATGAATCCGGTTGCCCACCCAAACCAATGCGTTGCATGTCCTTTCATTTTCCTTATTCTCTCAGTTCTCATGCCACATTCTGCATTGTCTGATGACTGGGTACTTGGCTTCTCTATCTCCTGTCTGCAGGTCAAGCCACATGTGAGACCATGCAGGAACAGCCTGACCCACAGGAAAGTGGGAGAGGACCCTTGGTCAGGAACTGTAGTGACAAGAAAAGAGGGAATGGGATCAAACTGTAAGAGGTAGAAAAGATTTGATGATGGGAAGAAGTTCTTTACTCTCAGGGTGCTTATCCCTGACACAGGAACCAGTGCAGAGAGGCTGTGGATGCCCCATCCCCAGCAACATTCAAGGCCAGGTGGGACAGGGGCCGCAGCAACCTACTGTGCTCTGAGCTTTCTCAGCTTGGAACCACATCATCTTGAGGGTCCCTTCCAAGCCAAACCATTCAAGGATTTGATCATTCTGCCATCCCCATCTCCCACTGAGCAGTGGCCCGAAAACTTCAGTGACATCACAGCTCCCAGAGGGTTCCAGGTGGAACCTCCAGGACCTGGAAACGAGCACAGCAGACACTTCACCGGCTGCCAAGGGTCAGTTGCTGCTCACCCTGGGCTCTGACCCTCAGCCCTGAGGTGCTGCTGCTGCCTGGGCTTTTCCTGCTGCCTGCTCTGGAGTGCCAATCCCAGCACAATGTGCTCTGCTGTGCCAATGGAGGTACAGTGCCATGCCAGGCAGGGGGCACCCGGCCTGGGCAGGCTGCAGCCATGTGGGAATGGATGGTGTGGGACAGGAAGCCCGCTGGGAGATTGTGCTGCCCCTTGCAGACTGACAGAGACACTGTGGAGGAAATGGAAGTGGACCTGGGCCTGGATGAGGAAGAAATGATGGAGGTGGACTCTTCCTCTACTTCCATGTCCTCCACTGATGAGGCCATGGAATTAGATGAGGAGGACAAAATTGAGGAGATGGAGGTGGATGCGGAGGATGACATCGAGGACATGGAGGTGGATGAGAACGAGGAGGAGCCCATGGTCCTTGGATGAAGATGGAGCCCCACAGGTAAGACAGGCAGATGCTTCCCACGCCCTGCTCACACACACACTGGGTCCCCTGACGCCAGGCTGGGGCTGGGCTGGATGGGCCCACTCAGGGACACGGTGCCCGCAGGGGGCCTGGATTGTGCTGCCACAAGCACCAGCCCCGGCCTGCCCTGCGCTTGCCTGGGGCCACGCCAGCCCTGCCAGCCCCGGCCCAGCCCCTGGGGCCCAGCTCCCAGCCCTGCTGGGCCCAGTGCTGCCAGCTGAGTCCAGCTCTGCTGCTTCCTTTCTTCCAGGACTCATGAACATCATGGCACAGATCTGATGCCTTTGTAAATACGTTCAAAGTTAAGAAGTTCCTTGTAAATATGTTTACTACGTGGGAAGTTTATTGTAAATACGTTTTGAAGATTGTTAGCCCATCGGATCCCATGTAAATATGTTCTGTACATTTTTGTTGTTGTTGTCTCACACAGGGGGCTCTCACAGCACTGGCCCCTGCAGCCATGCCACCAAAGCAGCCAGCAAACCTTCAGCCACCCTTCCTGCTGAAGCCACAGGCACTCCTGGGCCCAGAGCCGCCAGCAGGCCACAGCCCTGCAAAATCCACCTGCACACTCTCAAGGCCACCACAGCCTTGGCAACTCAAGGCCACCTGCATCTGGGCTGCTGCAGGGGCTGATCTTTAAGCCTTGCAGCCTCCAAAGGCCCTGGGCTCTGCTTCCCAGCCTGCTCTGCACTGCCCTGAGCCCGCTTTGTTCCCGAGAAAAAAGCCAAGCCAGGGCATCCTCACCCTGCCCGCATTCCTGCTGCTGCCAGCGGCCACTGGCCCCTGGGCCCCACTCGGGTGACAGCTGCAGGGACAGGGCAGCCTGTGCTGGGCAGGGGGCACAGGGCTTTGGGCCCTGGGGCTGCTGCTGCTGCTGCTGCTGCTACTGGGGCAATGGGCCCAACAGGGCCCTGAGCTCAGTCCCTGCCCGGCCAGCTGCCCCCAAAGCCCCACACTCCCCAAGCATCCCCATCACACCTGCCAGGGGGAAATCCCACGGGCTTCAGGAAAGAAATTCCCCATAGTGACTATACCATGGGGTACAAGGGGAAAGTCAGCACCAGCTGAGGTTTACAGCACCTTGACAATGGTCACTGCAGGGCAGGTGAGATCTCCATGGCCTCTGGCAGTGCCTGCTCTGCACGTGAGCCTTTGGGGCTGCTCCCAGTGGGACACAGCACCGGGCTCAGGCCAGCCCTCAGCCCCTCACAGATGATCCCAAGGAGCAGGCTCACAAAGCATTCCCAGACCACTTCCTGCAGATATTTCAAAGGACTACATGTCATTCAAGGAAGTCACCTTGCATATTTAGTTTTGGTGTCCTGGCATGGGAAGCCATGAAGGTGCCTTTGAATGTGCACTCAGGGCACTTCCATTGCCATTCCAAAGGGAACACAAGGACAGGCCTCTGCTTTCAGCACTGTTGAGCTCCTCACTACAATGATATCTCAGTAGGATGCAAGGTTGTGGAGGCCCAGGGGCCTATTACAGGAATTACAATACCTCACAACAAAAATGACAAATAACCATAAAGTGAGAGAGCCCTTTGAATGCAATGTTTTATCAGTTTTGCCAGGGCTTACTGAGTGTAGCGTTGGCACCCTGCAGCAGCACCAGGGCCAGCCCACCTGGTGAAGCCCTGGGGAAATTTTTAAACATCTGCATCCAGCGCCACCAGAGCAGTGAATGGGGGGACAGCCACCTGCACTGCAGGATCCTTGTGTGATTTTTTATTCCAGTGGGTGAGCCACCCTTTACGTCAGGGGCAGCTCTGGGTAACAAAGGTCACACAGGCCTGGATTCTACTCTAACCCATTCTCCAGTACCTCTCCTCACTGGATCCCCCTCAGATAGCCCACAAAATGGAATCCCTCCTCTGGAGGGGGTCGTCAATGTCAAACTCCCTCCCAGCCCCAGCTCTCTCATCGGGTCATGCCCCTGTGTTGCGTCCTACCCCTGCATCAGGAACCACCTCTGCATTGGGATCCAGCGCTTCCTTGCCTACTCCCGCTGCCCTACCTCCTCCATCTCAGCCCCTTGTGGATCCCACACTGTCGGAGCTGGAAGTGTGAGGGGCCGTAACCGGAAGGCCGCCATCTTGGCTACCAAAGGCCCGCAACACCGGGCCTGGCCAGTCACCCCAAGGCCCCGCTCCTCTGCCAAAGAACAAGTTCCCTCTTCTGGAGAGGAGAGGGAAGGTTCATCCCACCTTCAGAATGAGCCTGAGGATTCTTGGCAGCGGATGCGGAAGCTGGCGGCTGAAGAGGGGGATTGGGAATGAGTAGCTAAAATACAAGCAGCACCGGTGCAGTACCAGAGTGGGGCTAACCCCCGATGGGAAGCTGTCCCACACGGGGAGATGAAAGACCTTTGTAAAGCAGCGAAAGACCATGGGAGGGGCTCACAGTATTTTAATAATTTGTTAAATGCCACCTTCACTGCACATGTTATGGTGCCTCACGATCTGCTCCATTTTATGCACATCCTACTTTCTCCCACTGAAATTATTCTGTCGAAGGAATGGGGGAAAAACTAATAAAACAATTATTAAAAGACTGTACTAGGGAAGACAGGTGGGCACACCTAACACTAGTCCATCCAGCCAGTGAGGAAGATTTCACTAAACCTCATTCAATAGACCTTCCCTGAGCTCTGTTAGAAGAGATACAAGTGCTGTAAACACAGCTCTCAAGCAGACACCCAATGGAACAACACCTACTCTAGATTTCACAAACATTCTGCAGGGACCTGGGCAATCCTTTCTAAAATGTATTGACCACCTTCCACAAGCAATAGAGAAGCAAGGTGAACATCCAAAAGCCAGGAAGGTACTCCTTACTAAACTTGTTGAAACAAATGCTAGCAACAACTGCAAAGACATTTTTCCTTCCCTACCCCTTAACCCAAAGCCTACCACTGCACAAATGTTTGAGGCATGCACACTTAGGGCATCCTTAAACTGTGATG
The DNA here is from genome assembly GCF_028551555.1 of Melozone crissalis. Lineage (NCBI taxonomy): Eukaryota > Metazoa > Chordata > Aves > Passeriformes > Passerellidae > Melozone > Melozone crissalis. The sequence goes on from NW_026535912.1 coordinate 874,225, forward strand.
CCTGTCTGGCTAAGGCTACCAGTAAGGGTGTAGCAGAGGTGCTAATAGCCTCCCAAGTTATTCCCTGACATACACATGAAAAAGGACCTGGCTTTAAGTGTAGGGAGATGGGACATTTTCAACACAATTGTAAAAATTAGGGCTATTACCAGGGACCTTCTAGCTGTCACAGCCACTGTCCTCACTGGCCCCCTCATCCACATGCTTTCCAACACCAGCAAAACCGCTGACCGGTGGGAAACCCCACACAGACACAGAAAGACCCCGCCTGACGACACCAAATGCGAGGCCGTTCCGCCATACTCTCCCCAACACCGTGGAGAACCAGCACAGAGACCTTCTCACATGCATCGGGACAGCTCGATCACTGCAGAAAACTCGACAGAAGACAGCTCTACCCTGGAACCTAAAGGCAGCTGGTAGGGGTCTTTTCGATTCCAATCCAGGATATTTATGTCCACCATATTACCACAGGCAAATACAGGCCTGAAGAACAGCCCAGAGACATTCTGATTTAAACCAACAACAGGGAAGGGATGGAGACACTCACTCTACTACCTGAGGTACTCGCCTTGACATCTTTGCAGGAGATAACTGTCCAGGCTCTATGCTTAGACTCTCCACTTTTCATTCCAAAAGGAACAGTTAGAGCCAGAGCCATCCTCCTAATGGACATGATCACCACACCGGTTGATCCAATGGTGATGTGGGCACAGACAACAGGCAGAAACAGACCCATTCTAAAGCGTGCTTTGTCATGTAAAGGGAGAAAGAGATGTCTTACAGGACTATTAGATACAAGACCTGATGTCACTATAATTTACTGCTCTGATTGGCTAAAGAATGGCCCCTGGTTCCAACTGCTCTGGTAAGTATTAGCTACCAGGGGAGCCACTACCACCTTCTGGAGTCACAGTAAAATCTGCAGGGAAGGTCCTGAGGGCACAGTTTCGACTGTAAGATCTTTTGTCACCCAGGCACCAATAACAATTTGAGAAAAAAGACCTCTTGTCCCAGTGGAGGACAGGGCCAGAGATCCTATCAACATCTCAGGATTTCTAGACGGGGTCACAGAGCAGCGCGCCACACTTCAGTCAACCTGGAAGACCAACAACCCCATATGGGTTGATCAGTGGCCCCTCCCAGGCAGAAAGTTAAAGGCTCTGCAGTCCCTCCTGCAGGGGCAGCTGCCTGTGGGCCACATTGTACCATCTACTACCCCCTGCAATGCACCTGTCATTATCATAAGAAAGCCTGGCAAAGACAAGAGGCGGCTCCTGCAGGACCTCAGGAAAATCAACGAGGTCATCGAGGACATGGGTGCCTTCCAGTCCAGCCTGCCCTCAGCCTTCATGATACCTCGAGATTGCCGGTGGTGCACCATGCCGTAGTTGTGGGTAGCAGTTTTTGGAGTCCTCCTATTTTTCGGATATCTTGTTCGACATTTAGGCTCTGATTGATGGAGCCTGAGCATAGGAAGAGCATTGCTTTGAACATTGCATGGGTTGAGATGTGAAGGAAGGCTAGTTCAGGGAGGTTTAGTCCAATTGTACCAATGATTACACTGTTATTGGCAGATGGTTGATATAGATCTTAATGACTACTTTTTTGACACCCCCATGCAGCCCAATGACACCCTCCTGGGTTGCCTTTTCCGTCACTAAATCAACAAGCACCTTTACAGAGGTACCAGTGGACTGTATTGCCAAAACGAATGAAGAGTAGACCAAATGTTTGTCAATGGCTTGATGTCCAAATTCGCAAGCCCTAATGCTAATCGCTTTTCGTTATATGGACCAGTAAATGAACATCCTAATACTATCATTTTTCATTACATGGACGACACAGTTGTTTGTGGTGGGGCTCAAATAATTTTGGATGTTGCAGTACAAGATGTCATCACTGTGGTACAGGAGAAAGGTTTTAAGATTGCAGCAGATAAAGTTCAAAGGACAGCCCCTTGCAAGTGTCTCGGCCTAAAAACTGCAGAGAGAACCAGCACACCACAAACACTGCACATCAAGGACAACCCAAAGACTCTGCCAGAACTGCAAACGCTCTGCGGAAGCATCAGTTGGGTACATCCACTGCTGGGAATCACCACAGAAGATCTCACGTCACTGTTCCTGCTGCTCCTTAAAGGCAGTGAAGGACTCGATTCCCGTCATCACTGGCACTGGAGGCAGAAGCAGCTGTACAAAAGGTATCCTGGGGGATTCAAACTAAACAGGCACACACATACCACACTACTTTTCCTTTCTCCCTGGCAATCCTTGGTGTAAGTCCAATATTCCATGCATTATTCTTTCAGGGGGACTCAACTATCTCAGATCCCCTCATAGAAATTGAATGCGTTTTCAGAGCACACCAACCTACTAAAATGATAACAACCCAACAGAAAGTTATTGCACAACTTATCAGGAAAGCTAGAGAGCATCTGTGCTCCCTTGCAGGAACAGACCTTGTCAATATATACTTACTTCTCACTCAAGAGCCCCTCAATTGCCTACTTCAAACATCTGAACCACGCAATATGCCTTGGATTGTTTTTACACAGGCTAGGATCAGCCACCAATTCTACCATCAAAACATTCCTGCGCTGCTCAGGATGTTCAAAAACACCCGAGACCCGGCAAGATCCCTTGTAGCCACCTGCCCAAATTGTCAGGAACATGGCCTTGCTTCTGTCAGAGTTGCAGTCCATCCAAGAGGAATAGAGAGTCTCCACATCTGGCAATCAGACATCCCACACTAAGTCCCTTTCAGCAGACTAAAATACATCCAGGTCTCAATCGATGCCTTTTCCACTGCGGTTTTCACCTCTGCCCATGCTGGTGAAAAATCAGAAGATGCTATAAAACATTACTTTTTCGTTTTTTCCACCTTAGCAGTTCTACAGGAAATTAAATTTAATAATGCTCTTGCTTATACCTTGCACTGATTCCAACAAGTTTCTGTCCACTGGGGTATAAAACATGTCACAGGCATACCACACTTCACCACAGGACAGTCCATAGCTGAGAGGGCCCGCTGATCCACCAAAAAGATCCTTGATCAACTGAGAAGGGTAGTCCAGATATTATCTTCCACTGACAGACTGGCCAAGGCCTTTAATGTATTCAACTTTTTGAACAATTCATTTATGGAGGCAACTCCCCCAGTCATCAGGCATTTTACTAATTCAACTGCAGCCCAATTAAAAAAACAGCCACCTGTGTTGACCAAAGACCCTGAATCTAAACAAATTATGGGCCCTTTTCCATTAAATACTTGGGGAAGAGAAGATGCCCTTGTATTTACAGCAACACTCCTAAGATCGATCCCAGCAAAATACATAAAAACTCTTTCTGGGAACGGTGAGGCAAACACCAGAGCCACCATAGGAAGAACAGAATGAAAGACTAAGAGGGACAGCAGCAGCCTGGAAAAGAAGAAGGAGAAGGACAGAAGAAGATCTCCTAAGCAGCGTTGACCACACACACCAAGACCAAGGTAGCTCAGACACCACTAACCAGGATCTATGTCTTAACATTTGTAAAAATTATATTTTAGCATTGATACATGATTCTTCTAATAAGCTGTGTTCACACCCTTGCCTTACAGAAGAGAAAGTTTAGTGGGAACACAACTTAAGTTTCATCTTCTAATCTCTTTATCTGTTTACTTTTAGGACACCCAAGCCTCCAGATAATAAATTAGCCTAAGTCAGAGGATTCTGCCGTTTGTAGCCGCTGCAGCAGACAACTGGATGTTCCTCACTGAGCCGCATGCCTTCAGCTGGGCGCTTCCACAGACAAGCCGCAATTTCTTGTCCATGGCCATGCCTGTCAGGCACTACAAGGCACGTGTTTTTTCTACCTGCTCTCACATAGGGAGTCAGTATACCAGGGCATCCAGCTGCTAAAAAGATGAAGGAAACAAGATCCAGATGGAAGGCAACAACGACTGGTTCACTGGACTTTCCAAACACAGGGGTTTGCGAGGCTGGCTTTCATCTTTAGTTAAGACTGTTGTGTGGGTTTTGTTTTTTGTATTCATTGTGTTGGTTATTTTATCCTTTTTTGCTAAATACCTCCCAAAGTCTATGGCAGAAGCCTTCTTTATAGATAACAAAAAGGGGGAGATGTGAGGGCCCAGGGGCCTACCACTGGAACTGTAATACCTCAGGGCAAAGTGACCAAGGTAAAAAAAGTCACCGCTCTGAATGCAATGCTGTCGCCCATGGGCATTTGCAGGCTCATGGTGATGCAGCACGTTTTGCTGGCATCACCCAGTTCAACTGCCGCATTTTCCTTATATGTACTCCCTCGGAACGTTCCAACTCTCTTGTATCAATTTGGTCCTGGCTTACTGCAATGATCCTGCGCTGTTCACCCCCATATTGTGTGCCCAGCCCCATTTTGTCTCCATTCCTGGACCCTCTTCAGCGCAATCCACACTATTTGGATTTCCACACAACGATCCCTCTCTTGCCTCATCCATCAGCCATCCAAGCAAGCCGGCTCCCACCTCTGCGAGTGCAGGTCCATCGCAGAGGTTGCTGTGGGCAGGCTACAACACAGGAACTGAGTGCACCAGGGACCAGGCCTCTAATAAAAGGCATGAATCCCAAAGCCCACGCAACCCAAAGACTTCCATGTCTTTTCTTTTTCCTTATTCTCTCAGTTCTCAAGCCACATTCCGCATTTTTTCTGACTGGCAACTTGGCTTGTCTCTCTCCTGTCTGCAGGTTAAGTCACACGTGTAACCCTGTAGGAACAGCCTGAAACACAGGGAAGTGGGAGAGCACACTTTCTCAGGAACTGTAGTGACAGGACACGGAGGAATGGGATCAAACTGCAAGAGGTGGAAGAGATTTGATGATGGGAAGAAGTTCTTTACTCTCAGGGTGCTTGTCCCTGACACAGGGACCAGTGCAGAGAGGCTGTGGATGCCCCATCCCCAGCAACATCCAAGGCCCGGTGGGACAGGGGCCACATCCACCTGGTGTGCTGGGAGCTTGCTCAGCTTGGAACCACATCATCTTGAGGGTCCCTTCCAAGCCAAACCATTCAAGGATTTGATCATTCTGCCATCCCCATCTCCCACTGCACAGCGCCCCTGAAACTTCAGTGACATCACAGCGCCCAGAGGGTTCCAGGTGGAACCTCCAGGACCTGGAAACGAGCACAGCAGACACTTCACCGGCTGCCAAGGGTCAGTTGCTGCTCACCCTGGGCTCTGACCCTCAGCGCTGAGGTGTTGCTGCTGCCTGGGATTTTCCCACTGCCTGCTCTGGAGCGCCAATCCCAGCACAATGTGCTCTGCTGTGCCAATGGAGGTACAGTGCCATACCAGGCAGGGGGCACCCGGCCTGGGCAGGCTGCAGCCATGTGGGAATGGATGGTGGGGGACAGGAAGCCCACTGGGAGATTGTGCTGCCCCTTGCAGAATGACAGAGACACTGTGGAGGACATGGAAGTGGACCTGGGCCTGGATGACGAAGAGATGATGGAGGTGGACTCCTCCTCTACTTCCATGTCCTCCCCTGTTGAGGACATGGAAGTAGATGAGGAGGACAACTACGAAGAGATGGAGGTGGATGAGGAGGATAACATGGAAGATATGGAAGTGGACGAGAAGGATGAGGAGGAGCCCATGGTCCTTGGATGAAGATGGAGCCCCACAGGTAAGACAGGCAGATGCTTCCCACGCCCTGCCCACACACACACTGGGTCCCCTGACGCCAGGCTGGGGCTGGGCTGGATGGCCCCGCTCAGGGACACGGTGCCCACAGGGGGCCTGGATTGTGCTGCCACAAGCACCAGCCCCGGCCTGCCCTGCGCTTGCCTGGGGCCACGCCAACCCTGCCAGCCCCGGCCCAGCCCCTGGGGCCCAGCTCCCAGCCCTGCTGGGCCCAGTGCTGCCAGCTGAGTCCAGCTCTGCTGCTTCCTTTCTTCCAGGACTCATGCTCAAGATGGCACAGATCCGATACTTTTGTAAATACGTTTGAAAGTTTAGAAGTTCCTGTAAATACGTTGACTACGTTAGAAGTTTTCTGTAAATACGTTTTGAAGATTGTTAGCCCATCGGATCCCATGTAAATATGTTCGGTACATTGTTGTTGTTGTTGTTATAACAATTGTTATAATGACACATGTTCTGTAAATCTTAGATTTGCCAATCTTCGGCAAATAAATACTGTTTCTCTTTAAAAGCTGACTTCTCCTGGCCATTCCTTTGGGATCAGGCAGCCTTTGCACATTTGTGGGTTCCACTTTTGCCACGTTCCCGGGGCTGGGGGTCCCTGTGCACAGAGGCTCCCACTGACACCACTCCAGCCACTGGGCACTGCTGCTCTTCCTGGCCTGGGGCACAGCGCTGTCCCCAAGAGCTCAGCTCTCACCACCTCTCACACAGGGGGCTCTCACAGCACTGGCCCCTGCAGCCATGCCACCAAAGCAGCCAGCAAACCTTCAGCCACCCTTCCTGCTGCAGCCACAGGCACTCCTGGGCCCAGAGCCGCCAGCAGGCCACAGCCCTGCAAAATCCACCTGCACACTCTCAAGGCCACCACAGCCTTGGCAACTCAAGGCCACCTGCATCTGGGCTGCTGCAGGGGCTGATCTTTAAGCCTTGCAGCCTCCAAAGGCCCTGGGCTCTGCTTCCCAGCCTGCTCTGCACTGCCCTGAGCCCGCTTTGTTCCCGAGAAAAAAGCCAAGCCAGGGCATCCTCACCCTGCCCGCATTCCTGCTGCTGCCAGCGGCCACTGGCCCCTGGGCCCCACTCGGGTGACAGCTGCAGGGACAGGGCAGCCTGTGCTGGGCAGGGGGCACAGGGCTTTGGGCCCTGGGGCTGCTGCTGCTGCTGCTGCTGCTGCTGCTGCTGCTGCTGCTACTGGGGCAATGAGCCCAACAGGGCCCCGAGCTCAGTCCCTGCCCGGCCAGCTGCCCCCAAAGCCCCACACTCCCCGAGAACCCCATCACAGCTGCCAGGGGGAAATCCCACGGGCTTCAGGAAAGAAATTCCCCATAGTGACTAAACCAAGGGGTCCAAGGGGAAAGTCAGCACCAGCTGATGTTTACAGCACCTTGACAGTGGTGGCTGCAGGGCAGGTGAGATCTCCAGGGCCTCTGGAAGTGCCTGCTCTGCACGTGAGCCTGTGCGGCTGCTCCCAGTGGGACACAGCACCGGGCTCAGGCCAGCCCTCAGCCCCTAACAGCTGATCCCAAGGAGCAGGCTCACAAAGCAGTTTCAGACCACTGCCTGCAGATATTTCAAAGGACTACATGTCATTCATGGAAGCCACCTTGCAAATTTAGTTTTGGTGTCATGGCATGAGAAGCCATGAAGGTGCCTCTGAATGTGCACTAAGGGCACTTCCACTGCCATCCCAAAGGGATCACAAAGGACAGGCCTCTGCTTTCCGCACTGCTGAGCTCCTCACCCAGCAATGAAATCTCAGGAAGAGGCAGGAATTATGTGCTCCAGAGATTCTGGACTCCAATAAATGGCATAAATTCCACAGGCTATTTAACCCAATGTCCTGCATGTCGCTTTTTCCTCTTTCTCTCATCCCTCATGTCACTTTCCCCAAAACCTACCATTGCACAAATGGCCGAAGCATCAACCATTAGGATATCCTTACACCATGATGCCAGCCTAGCTAAGGCAACATAAGTTTGAGCAGAAGCTCAAATCATTTTGCATGTTGCAGTACAAGATGTCATCACCGCAGTACGGGAGAAAGGTTTCAAGATTGCAGCAGATAAAGTTCAAAGGACAGCCCCTTGGAAGTGTCTCGGCCTAAAAACTGCAGAGAGAACCAGCACACCACAAACACTGCACATCAAGGACAACCCAAAGACTCTGCCAGAACTGCAAACGCTCTGTGGAAGCATCAGTTGGACACATTCACTGCTGGGAATCACCACAGAAGATCTCACGTCACTGTTCCTGCTGCTCCTTAAAGGCAGTGAAGGACTCGATTCCCGTCATCACTGACACCGGAGGCTTAAGCAACTGTACAAAAGGCTTCCTGGGGGATTCAAACTAAACAGGCACACACATACCACACTACTTTTCCTTTCTCCCTGGCAATCCTTGGTGTAAGTCCAATATTCCATGCATTATTCTTTCAGGGAGACTCAACTATCTCAGATCCACTCATAGAAATTGAATGCGTTTTCAGAGCACACCAACCTACTAAAATGATAACAACCCAACAGAAAGTTATTGCACAACTTATCAGGAAAGCTAGAGAGCATCTGTGCTCCCTTGCAGGAACAGACCTTTTCAATATATACTTACTTCTCACTCAAGAGCCCCTCAATTGCCTACTTCAAACATCTGAACCACTGCAATATGCCTTGGATCGTTTTTACACAGGCAAGGATCAGCCACCAATTCTACCATCAAAACATTCCTGCGCTGCTCAGGATGTTCAAAAACACCCGAGACCCGGCAAGATCCCTTGTAGCCACCTGCCCAAATTGTCAGGAACATGGCCTTGCTTCTGTCAGAGCTGCAGTCCACCCAAGAGGAATAGAGAGTCTCCACATCTGGCAATCAGACATCCCACACTAAGTCCCTTTCAGCAGACTAAAATACATCCAGGTCTCAATCGATGCCTTTTCCACTGCGGTTTTCACCTCTGCCCATGCTGGTGAAAAATCAGAAGATGCTATAAAACCTTACTTTTTTGTTTTTTCCATCTTAGCAGTTCTACAGGAAATTAAATTTAATAATGCTCTTGCTTATACCTTGCACTGATTCCAACAAGTTTCTGTCCACAGGGGTATAAAACATGTCACAGGCATACCACACTCCGCAACTGGAAAGTCCATAGCTGAGAGGGCCCACTGATCCACCAAAAGGATCCTCGATCATCTGAGAGGGGTAATCCAGATATTATCTTCCACTGACAGACTGGCCAAGGCCTTTAATGTATTCAACTTTTTGAACAATTCATTTATGGAGGCAACTCCCCCAGTCATCAGGCCTTTTACTATTTCAACTGCAGCCCAATTAAAAAAACAGCCACCTGTGTTGACCAAAGACCCTGAATCTAAACAAATTATGAGCCCTTTTCCATTAAATACTTGGGGAATAGAAGATGCCCTTGTCTTTACAGCAACACTCCTAAGATCGATCCCAGCAAAATACATAAAAACTCTTTCTGGGAACGGTGAGGCAAACACCAGAGCCTCCATAGGAAGAACAGAATGAAAGACTAAGAGGGACAGCAGCAGCCTGGAAAAGAAGAAGGAGAAGGACAGAAGAAGATCTCCTAAGCAGTGTTGACCACACACACCAAGACCAAGGTAGCTCAGACACCACTAACCAGGATCTATGTCTTAACATTTGTAAAAATTATATTTTAGCATTGATACATGATTCTTCTAATAAGCTGTGTTCACACCCTTGCCTTACAGAAGAGAAAGTTTAGTGGGAACACAACTTAAGTTTCATCTTCTAATCTCTTTATCTGTTTACTTTTAGGACACCCAAGCCTCCAGATAATAAATTAGCCTAAGTCAGAGGATTCTGCCGTTTGTAGCCGCTGCAGCAGACAACTGGATGTTCCTCACTGAGCCGCATGCCTTCAGCTGGGCGCTTCCACAGACAAGCCGCAATTTCTTGTCCATGGCCATGCCTGTCAGGCACTACAAGGCACGTGTTTTTTCTACCTGCTGTCACATAGGGAGTCAGTATACCAGGGCATCCAGCTGCTAAAAGATCAAGGAAACAAGATCCAGATGGAAGGCAACAACGACTGGTTCACTGGACTTTCCAAACACAGGGGTTTGCGAGGCTGGCTTTCATCTTTAGTTAAGACTGTTGTGTGGGTTTTGTTTTTTGTATTCATTGTGTTGGTTATTTTATCCTTTTTTGCTAAATACCTCCCAAAGTCTATGGCAGAAGCCTTCTTTATAGATAACAAAAAGGGGGAGATGTGAGGGCCCAGGGGCCTACCACTGGAACTGTAATACCTCAGGGCAAAGTGACCAAGGCAAAAAAAGTCACCGCTCTGAATGCAATGCTGTCGCCCATGGGCATTTGCAGGCTCATGGTGATGCAGCACGTTTTGCTGGCATCACCCAGTTCAACTGCCGCATTTTCCTTATATGTACTCCCTCGGAACGTTCCAACTCTCTTGTATCAATTTGGTCCTGGCTTACTGCAATGATCCTGCGCTGTTCACCCCCATATTGTGTGCCCAGCCCCATTTTGTCTCCATTCCTGGACCCTCTTCAGCGCAATCCACACTATTTGGATTTCCACACAACGATCCCTCTCTTGCCTCATCCATCAGCCATCCAAGCAAGCCGGCTCCCACCTCTGCGAGTGCAGGTCCCTCACAGAGGTTGCTGTGGGCAGGCTGCAACACAGGAACTGAGTGCACCAGGGACCAGGCCTCTAATAAAAGGCATGAATCCCAAAGCCCACGCAACCCAAAGACTTCCATGTCTTTCCTTTTTCCTTATTCTCTCAGTTCTCAAGCCACATTCCGCATTTTTTCTGACTGGCAACTTGGCTTGTCTCTATCCTGTCTGCAGGTTAAGTCACACGTGTAACCCTGTAGGAACAGCCTGAAACACAGGGAAGTGGGAGAGCACACTTTCTCAGGAACTGTAGTGACAGGACACGGAGGAATGGGATCAAACTGCAAGAGGTGGAAGAGATTTGATGATGGGAAGAAGTTCTTTACTCTCAGGGTGCTTGTCCCTGACACAGGGACCAGTGCAGAGAGGCTGTGGATGCCCCATCCCCAGCAACATCCAAGGCCCGGTGGGACAGGGGCCACATCCACCTGGTGTGCTGGGAGCTTGCTCAGCTTGGAACCACATCATCTTGAGGGTCCCTTCCAAGCCAAACCATTCAAGGATTTGATCATTCTGCCATCCCCATCTCCCACTGCACAGCGCCCCTGAAACTTCAGTGACATCACAGCGCCCAGAGGGTTCCAGGTGGAACCTCCAGGACCTGGAAACGAGCACAGCAGACACTTCACCGGCTGCCAAGGGTCAGTTGCTGCTCACCCTGGGCTCTGACCCTCAGCGCTGAGGTGTTGCTGCTGCCTGGGATTTTCCCACTGCCTGCTCTGGAGTGCCAATCCCAGCACAATGTGCTCTGCTGTGCCAATGGACGTACAGTGCCATGCCAGGCAGGGGGCACCCGGCCTGGGCAGGCTGCAGCCATGTGGGAATGGATGGTGGGGGACAGGAAGCCCACTGGGAGATTGTGCTGCCGCTTGCAGAATGACAGAGACACTGTGGAGGACATGGAAGTGGACCTGGGCATGGATGAGGAAGAGATGATGGAGGTGGACTCCTCCTCTACTTCCATGTCCTCCCCTGTTGAGGACATGGAAGTAGATGAGGAGGGCAACAACGAAGAGATGGAGGTGGATGAGGAGGATAACATGGAAGATATGGAAGTGGACGAGAAGGATGAGGAGGAGCCCATGGTCCTTGGATGAAGATGGAGCCCCACAGGTAAGACAGGCAGATGCTTCCCACGCCCTGCCCACACACACACTGGGTCCCCTGACGCCAGGCTGGGGCTGGGCTGGATGGCCCCGCTCAGGGACACGGTGCCCGCAGGGGGCCTGGATTGTGCTGCCACAAGCACCAGCCCCGGCCTGCCCTGCGCTTGCCTGGGGCCACGCCAACCCTGCCAGCCCCGGCCCAGCCCCTGGGTCCCAGCTCCCAGCCCTGCTGGGCCCAGTGCTGCCAGCTGAGTCCAGCTCTGCTGCTTCCTTTCTTCCAGGACTCATGCTCAAGATGGCACAGATCCGATACTTTTGTAAATACGTTTGAAAGTTTAGAAGTTCCTGTAAATACGTTGACTACGTTAGAAGTTTTCTGTAAATACGTTTTGAAGATTGTTAGCCCATCGGATCCCATGTAAATATGTTCGGTACATTGTTGTTGTTGTTGTTATAACAATTGTTATAATGACACATGTTCTGTAAATCCTAGATTTGCCGATCTTCGGCAAATAAATACTGTTTCTCTTTAAAAGCTGACTTCTCCTGGCCATTCCTTTGGGATCAGGCAGCCTTTGCACATTTGTGGGTTCCACTTTTGCCACGTTCCCGGGGCTGGGGGTCCCTGTGCACAGAGGCTCCCACTGACACCACTCCAGCCACTGGGCACTGCTGCTCTTCCTGGCCTGGGGCACAGCGCTGTCCCCAAGAGCTCAGCTCTCACCACCTCTCACACAGGGGGCTCTCACAGCACTGGCCCCTGCAGCCATGCCACCAAAGCAGCCAGCAAACCTTCAGCCACCCTTCCTGCTGCAGCCACAGGCACTCCTGGGCCCAGAGCCGCCAGCAGGCCACAGCCCTGCAAAATCCACCTGCACACTCTCAAGGCCACCACAGCCTTGGCAACTCAAGGCCACCTGCATCTGGGCTGCTGCAGGGGCTGATCTTTAAGCCTTGCAGCCTCCAAAGGCCCTGGGCTCTGCTTCCCAGCCTGCTCTGCACTGCCCTGAGCCCGCTTTGTTCCCGAGAAAAAAGCCAAGCCAGGGCATCCTCACCCTGCCCGCATTCCTGCTGCTGCCAGCGGCCACTGGCCCCTGGGCCCCACTCGAGGGACAGCTGGAGGGACAGGGCAGCCTGTGCTGGGCAGGGGGCACAGGGCTTTGGGCCCTGGGGCTGCTGCTGCTGCTGCTGCTGCTGCTGCTGCTGCTACTGGGGCCATGGGCCCAACAGGGCCCCGAGCTCAGCCCCTGCCCGGGCAGCTGCCCCCAAAGCCCCACACTCCCCGAGAACCCCATCACTGCTGCCAGGGATAAATACCCCTGGCTTCAGGAAAGAAATTCCCCATAGTGACTAAACCAAGGGGTCCAAGGGGAAAGTCAGCACCAGCTGATGTTTAAAGCACCTTGACAGTGGTGGCTGCAGGGCAGGTGAGATCTCCCGGGCCTCTGGAAGTGCCTGCTCTGCACGTGAGCCTGTGCGGCTGCTCCCAGTGGGACACAGCACCGGGATCAGGCCAGCCCTCAGCCCCTCACAGCTGATCCCAAGGAGCAGGCTCACAAAGCAGTTTCAGACCACTGCCTGCAGATATTTCAAAGGACTACATGTCATTCTAGGAAGCCACCTTGCACATTTAGTTTTGGTGTCATGGCATGAGAAGCCATGAAGGTGCCTCTGAATGTGCACTAAGGGCACTTCCACTGCCATCCCAAAGGGATCACAAAGGACAGGCCTCTGCTTTCAGCACTGCTGAGCTCCTCACCCAGCAATGAAATTTTAGGAAGAGGCAGGAATTATGTGCTCCAGAGATTCTGGACTCCAATAAATGGCATAAATTCCACAGGCTATTTAACCCAATGTCCTGCATGTCTCTTTTTCCTCTTTCTCTCATCCCTCATGTCACTTTCCCCAAAACCTACCATTGCACAAATGGCCGAAGCATCAACCATTAGGATATCCTTAAACCATGATGCCAGCCTAGCTAAGGCAACATAAGTTTGAGCAGAAGCTCAAATCATTTTGCATGTTGCAGTACAAGATGTCATCACCGCAGTACGGGAGAAAGGTTTCAAGATTGCAGCAGATAAAGTTCAAAGGACAGCCCCTTGCAAGTGTCTCGGCCTAAAAACTGCAGAGAGAACCAGCACACCACAAACACTGCACATCAAGGACAACCCAAAGACTCTGCCAGAACTGCAAACGCTCTGTGGAAGCATCAGTTGAGTACATTCACTGCTGGGAATCACCACAGAAGATCTCACGTCACTGTTCCTGCTGCTCCTTAAAGGCAGTGAAGGACTCGATTCCCGTCATCACTGACACCGGAGGCTTAAGCAACTGTACAAAAGGCATCCTGGGGGATTCAAACTAAACAGGCACACAGATACCACACTACTTTTCCTTTCTCCCTGGCAATCCTTGGTGTAAGTCCAATATTCCGTGCATTATTCTTTCAGGGGGACTCAACTATCTCAGATCCCCTCATAGAAATTGAATGCGTTTTCAGAGCACACCAACCTACTAGAATGATAACAACCCAACAGAAAGTTATTGCACAACTTATCAGGAAAACTAGAGAGCGTCTGTGCTCCCTTGCAGGAACAGACCTTGGGAATATATACTTGCTTCTCACTCAAGAGCACCTCAATTGCCTACTTCAAACATCTGAACCACTGCAATATGCCTTGGATCGTTTTTACACAGGCTAGGATCAGCCACCAATTCTACCATCAAAACATTCCTGCGCTGCTCAGGATGTTCAAAATCACCCGAGACCCGGCAAGATCCCTTGTAGCCACCTGCCCAAATTGTCAGGAACATGGCCTTGCTTCTGTCAGAGCTGCAGTCCACCCAAGAGGAATAGAGAGTCTCCACATCTGGCAATCAGACATCCCACACTAAGTCCCTTTCAGCAGACTAAAATACATCCAGGTCTCAATCGATGCCTTTTCCACTGCGGTTTTCACCTCTGCCCATGCTGGTGAAAAACCAGAAGATGCTATAAAACATTACTTTTTCGTTTTTTCCACCTTAGCAATTCTACAGGAAATTAAAACTGATAATGCTCTTGCTTATACCTTGCACTGATTCCAACAAGTTTCTGTCCACAGGGGTATGAAACATGTCACAAGAATACCGCACGCCGCCACCGGAAAGTCCATAGCTGAGAGGGCCCACTGATCCACCAAAAGGATCCTCGATCATCTGAGAGGGGTAATCCAGATATTATCTTCCACTGACAGACTGGCCAAGGCCTTTTATGTATTCAACTTTTTGAACAATTCATTTATGGAGACAACTCCCCCAGTCATCAGGCATTTTACTAATTCAACTGCAGCCCAATTAAAAAAACAGCCACCTGTGTTGACCAAAGACCCTGAATCTAAACAAATTATGGGCCCTTTTCCATTAATTACTTGGGAAAGAAAAGATGCCCTTGTCTCTACAGCAACATTCCTAAGATGAATCCCAGAAAAATACATAAAAACTCTTTCTGGAAACAGTGAGGCAAACACCAGAGCCACCATCAGAAGAACAGAATGAAAGCCTAAGAGAGACAGTAGCAGCCTGGAAAAGAAGAAGGAGAAGGACAGAAGAAGATCTCCTAAGCAGCGTTGACCACACACACCAAGACCAAGGTAGCTCAGACACCACTAACCAGGATCTATGTCTTAACATTTGTAAAAATTATATTTTAGCATTGATACATGATTCTTCTAATAAGCTGTGTTCACACCCTTGCCTTACAGAAGGGAAAGTTTAGTGGGAACAACACTTAAGTTTCATCTTCTAATCTCTTTATCTGTTTACTTTAAGGACACCCAAGCCTCCAGATAATAAATTAGCCTAAGTCAGAGGATTCTGCCGTTTGTAGCCGCTGCAGCAGACAACTGGATGTTCCTCACTGAGCCGCATGCCCTCAGCTGGGCGCTTCCACAGACAAGCCGCAATTTCTTGTCCATGGCCATGCCTGTCAGGCACTACAAGGCATGTGTTTTTTCTACCTGCTGTCACATAGGGAGTCAGTATACCAGGGCATCCAGCTGCTAAAAGATCAAGGAAACAAGATCCAGATGGAAGGCAACAACGACTGGTTCACTGGACTTTCCAAACACAGGGGTTTGCGAGGCTGGCTTTCATCTTTAGTTAAGACTGTTGTGTGGGTTTTGTTTTTTGTATTCATTGTGTTGGTTATTTTATCCTTTTTTGCTAAATACCTCCCAAAGTCTATGGCAGAAGCCTTCTTTATAGATAACAAAAAGGGGGAGATGTGAGGGCCCAGGGGCCTACCACTGGAACTGTAATACCTCAGGGCAAAGTGACCAAGGTAAAAAAAGTCACCGCTCTGAATGCAATGCTGTCGCCCATGGGCATTTGCAGGCTCATGGTGATGCAGCACGTTTTGCTGGCATCACCCAGATCAACTGCCGCATTTTCCTTATATGTACTCCCTCGGAACGTTCCAACTCTCTTGTATCAATTTGGTCCTGGCTTACTGCAATGATCCTGCGCTGTTCACCCCCATATTGTGTGCCCAGCCCCATTTTGTCTCCATTCCTGGACCCTCTTCAGCGCAATCCACACTATTTGGATTTCCACACAACGATCCCTCTCTTGCCTCATCCATCAGCCATCCAAGCAAGCCGGCTCCCACCTCTGCGAGTGCAGGTCCCTCACAGAGGTTGCTGTGGGCAGGCTGCAACACAGGAACTGAGTGCACCAGGGACCGGGCCTCTAATAAAAGGCATGAATCCCACAGCCCACGCAACCCAAAGACTTCCATGTCTTTTCTTTTTCCTTATTCTCTCAGTTCTCAAGCCACATTCCGCATTTTTTCTGACTGGCAACTTGGCTTGTCTCTCTCCTGTCTGCAGGTTAAGTCACACGTGTAACCCTGTAGGAACAGCCTGAAACACAGGGAAGTGGGAGAGCACACTTTCTCAGGAACTGTAGTGACAGGACACGGAGGAATGGGATCAAACTGCAAGCGGTGGAAGAGATTTGATGATGGGAAGAAGTTCTTTACTCTCAGGGGGCTTGTCCCTGACACAGGCACCAGTGCAGAGAGGCTGTGGATGCCCCATCCCCAGCAACATCCAAGGCCAGGTGGGACAGGGGCCACAGCAACATGCTCTGCTAGGAGGTTGCTCAGCTTGGAACCACATCATCTTGAGGGTCCCTTCCAAGCCAAACCATTCAAGGATTTGATCATTCTGCCATCCCCATCTCCCACTGCACAGCGCCCCTGAAACTTCAGTGACATCACAGCTCCCAGAGGGCTCCAGGTGGAACATCCAGGACCTGGAAACGAGCACAGCAGACACTTCACCGGCTGCCAAGGGTCAGTTGCTGCTCACCCTGGGCTCTGACCCTCAGCACAGACCTGCTGCTGCTGCTGCCTGGGATTTTCCCACTGCCGGCTCTGGAGTGCCAATCCCAGCACAATGTGCTCTGCTGTGCCAATGGAGGTACAGTGCCATGCCAGGCAGGGGGCACCCGGCCTGGGCAGGCTGCAGCCATGTGGGAATGGATGGTGGGGGACAGGAAGCCCACTGGGAGATTGTGCTGCCCCTTGCAGAATGACAGAGACACTGTGGAGGACATGGAAGTGGACCTGGGCATGGATGAGGAAGAGATGATGGAGGTGGACTCCTCCTCTACTTCCATGTCCTCCCCTGTTGAGGACATGGAAGTAGACGAGGAGGACAACTACGAAGAGATGGAGGTGGATGAGAAGGATAACATGGAAGATATGGAAGTGGACGAGAAGGATGAGGAGGAGCCCATGGTCCTTGGATGAAGATGGAGCCCCACAGGTAAGACAGGCAGATGCTTCCCACGCCCTGCCCACACACACACTGGGTCCCCTGATGCCAGGCTGGGGCTGGGCTGGATGGCCCTGCTCAGGGACACGGTGCCCGCAGGGGGCCTGGATTGTGCTGCCACAAGCACCAGCCCCGGCCTGCCCTGCGCTTGCCTGGGGCCACGCCAACCCTGCCAGCCCCGGCCCAGCCCCTGGGGCCCAGCTCCCAGCCCTGCTGGGCCCAGTGCTGCCAGCTGAGTCCAGCTCTGCTGCTTCCTTTCTTCCAGGACTCATGCTCAAGATGGCACAGATACGATGCATTTGTAAATACGTTCAAAGTTTAGAAGTTCCTTGTAAATATGTTTACAACGTTGGAAGTTTTTTGTAAATACGTTTTGAAGATTGTTAGCCCATCGGATCCCATGTAAATATCTTCTGTACATTGTTGTTGTTTTAACAATTGTCATAATGACACGTGTTCTGTAAATCCTAGATTTGCCGATCTTCGGCAAATAAATGCTGTTTCTTTTTAAAACCTGACTTCTCCTGGCCATTCCTTTGGGCACAGGCAGCCTATGCACACTTGTGGGTTCCACTTGTTCCACGTTCCCGGGGCTGGAGGTCCCTGGGGGTGCTGGCACAGCCACCCTGGGGCTGGGGGTCCGTGTGCACAGGGCCTCCCACTGACACCACTCCTGGCACTCGGCACTGCTGCTCTTCCTGGCCTGGGGCACAGCGCTGTCCCCAAGAGCTCCGCTCTCACCACCTCTCACACAGGGGGCTCTCACAGCACTGGCCCCTGCAGCCATGCCACCAAAGCAGCCAGCAAACCTTCAGCCACCCTTCCTGCTGCAGCCACAGGCACTCCTGGGCCCAGAGCCGCCAGCAGGCCACAGCCATGCAAAATCCACCTGCACACTCTCAAGGCCACCACAGCCTTGGCAACTCAAGGCCACCTGCATCTGGGCTGCTGCAGGGGCTGATCTTTAAGCCTTGCAGCCTCCAAAGGCCCTGGGCTCTGCTTCCCAGCCTGCTCTGCACTGCCCTGAGCCCGCTTTGTTCCCGAGACAAAAGCCAAGCCAGGGCATCCTCACCCTGCCCGCATTCCTGCTGCTGCCAGCGGCCACTGGCCCCTGGGCCCCACTCGGGTGACAGCTGCAGGGACAGGGCAGCCTGTGCTGGGCAGGGGGCATGGGGCTTTGGGCCCTGGGGCGGCTGCTGCTGCTGCTGCTGCTGGGGGCCATGGGCCCAACAGGGGCCCAAGCTCAGCCCCTGCCCGGGCAGCTGCCCCCAAAGCCCCACATTCCCCGAGCATCCCCATCACACCTGCCGGGGGAAATCCCACGGGCTTCAGGAAAGAAATTCCCCATAGTGACTAAACCAAGGGGTCCAAGGGGAAAGTCAGCACCAGCTGATGTTTACAGCACCTTGACAGTGGTGGCTGCAGGGCAGGTGAGATCTCCAGAGCCTCTGGCAGTGCCTGCTCTGCACGTGAGCCTGTGCGGCTGCTCCCAGTGGGACACAGCACCGGGATCAGGCCAGCCCTCAGCCCCTCACAGCTGATCCCAAGGAGCAGGCTCACAAAGCAGTTTCAGACCACTGCCTGCAGATATTTCAAAGGACTACATGTCATTCTAGGAAGCCACCTTGCACATTTAGTTTTGGTGTCATGGCATGAGAAGCCATGAAGGTGCCTCTGATTGTGCACTAAGGGCACTTCCACTGCCATCCCAAAGGGATCACAAAGGACAGGCCTCTGCTTTCAGCACTGCTGAGCTCCTCACCCAGTAATGAAATTTTAGGAAGAGGCAGGAATTATGTGCTCCAGAGATTCTGGACTCCAATAAATGGCATAAATTCCACAGGCTATTTAACCCAATGACCTGCATGTCTCTTTTTCCTCTTCCTCTCATCCCTCATGTCACTTTCCCCAAAACCTACCATTGCACAAATGGCCGAAGCATCAACCATTAGGATATCCTTAAACCATGATGCCAGCCTAGCTAAGGCAACATTAGTTTGAGCAGAAGCTCAAATCATTTTGCATGTTGCAGTACAAGATGTCATCATCGCAGTACGGGAGAAAGGTTTTAAGATTGCAGCAGATAAAGTTCAAAGGACAGCCCCTTGCAAGTGTCTCGGCCTAAAAACTGCAGAGAGAACCAGCACACCACAAACACTGCACATCAAGGACAACCCAAAGACTCTGCCAGAACTGCAAACGCTCTGTGGAAGCATCAGTTGGACACATTCACTGCTGGGAATCACCACAGAAGATCTCACGTCACTGTTCCTGCTGCTCCTTAAAGGCAGTGAAGGACTCGATTCCCATCATCACTGACACTGGAGGCTTAAGCAACTGTACAAAAGGCATCCTGGGGGATTCAAACTAAACAGGCACACAGATACCACACTACTTTTCCTTTCTCCCTGGCAATCCTTGGTGTAAGTCCAATATTCCGTGCATAATTCTTTCAGGGGGACTCAACTATCTCAGATCCCCTCATAGAAATTGAATGCGTTTTCAGAGCACACCAACCTACTAGAATGATAACAACCCAACAGAAAGTTATTGCACAACTTATCAGGAAAACTAGAGAGCGTCTGTGCTCCCTTGCAGGAACAGACCTTGGGAATATATACTTGCTTCTCACTCAAGAGCCCCTCAATTGCCTACTTCAAACATCTGAACCACTGCAATATGCCTTAGATCGTTTTTACACAGGCTAGGATCAGCCACCAATTCTACCATCAAAACATTCCTGCGCTGCTCAGGATGTTCAAAAACACCCGAGACCCGGCAAGATCCCTTGTAGCCACCTGCCCAAATTGTCAGGAACATGGCCTTGCTTCTGTCAGAGCTGCAGTCAATCCAAGAGGAATAGAGAGTCTCCACATCTGGCAATCAGACATCCCACACTAAGTCCCTTTCAGCAGACTAAAATACATCCAGGTCTCAATCGATGCCTTTTCCACTGCGGTTTTCACCTCTGCCCATGCTGGTGAAAAACCAGAAGATGCTATAAAACATTACTTTTTCGTTTTTTCCACCTTAGCAATTCTACAGGAAATTAAAACTGATAATGCTCTTGCTTATACCTTGCACTGATTCCAACAAGTTTCTGTCCACAGGGGTATGAAACATGTCAAAAGAATACCGCACGCCGCCACTGGAAAGTCCATAGCTGAGAGGGCCCACTGATCCACCAAAAGGATCCTCGATCATCTGAGAGGGGTAATCCAGATATTATCTTCCACTGACAGACTGGCCAAGGCCTTTTATGTATTCAACTTTTTGAACAATTCATTTATGGAGACAACTCCCCCAGTCATCAGGCATTTTACTAATTCAACTGCAGCCCAATTAAAAAAACAGCCACCTGTGTTGACCAAAGACCCTGAATCTAAACAAATTATGGGCCCTTTTCCATTAATTACTTGGGAAAGAAAAGATGCCCTTGTCTCTACAGCAACATTCCTAAGATGAATCCCAGAAAAATACATAAAAACTCTTTCTGGAAACGGTGAGGCAAACACCAGAGCCACCATCAGAAGAACAGAATGAAAGCCTAAGAGAGACAGTAGCAGCCTGGAAAAGAAGAAGGACAGAAGAAGATCTCCTAAGCAGCGTTGACCACACACACCAAGACCAAGGTAGCTCAGACACCACTAACCAGGATCTATGTCTTAACATTTGTAAAAATTATATTTTAGCATTGATACATGATTCTTCTAATAAGCTGTGTTCACACCCTTGCCTTACAGAAGAGAAAGTTTAGTGGGAACACAACTTAAGTTTCATCTTCTAATCTCTTTATCTGTTTACTTTAAGGACACCCAAGCCTCCAGATAATAAATTAGCCTAAGTCAGAGGATTCTGCCGTTTGTAGCCGCTGCAGCACAGAACTGGATGTTCCTCACTGAGCCGCATGCCCTCAGCTGGGCGCTTCCACAGACAAGCCGCAATTTCTTGTCCATGGCCATGCCTGTCAGGCACTACAAGGCATGTGTTTTTTCTACCTGCTGTCACATAGGGAGTCAGTATACCAGGGCATCCAGCTGCTAAAAGATCAAGGAAACAAGATCCAGATGGAAGGCAACAATGACTGGTTCACTGGACTTTCCAAACACAGGGGTTTGCGAGGCTGGCTTTCATCTTTAGTTAAGACTGTTGTGTGGGTTTTGTTTTTTGTATTCATTGTGTTGGTTATTTTATCCTTTTTTGCTAAATACCTCCCAAAGTCTATGGCAGAAGCCTTCTTTATAGATAACAAAAAGGGGGAGATGTGAGGGCCCAGGGGCCTACCACTGGAACTGTAATACCTCAGGGCAAAGTGACCAAGGTAAAAAAAGTCACCGCTCTGAATGCAATGGTGTCGCCCATGGGCATTTGCAGGCTCATGGTGATGCAGCACGTTTTGCTGGCATCACCCAGTTCAACTGCCGCATTTTCCTTATATGTACTCCCTCGGAACGTTCCAACTCTCTTGTATCAATTTGGTCCTGGCTTACTGCAATGATCCTGCGCTGTTCACCCCCATATTGTGTGCCCAGCCCCATTTTGTCTCCATTCCTGGACCCTCTTCAGCGCAATCCACACTATTTGGATTTCCACACAACGATCCCTCTCTTGCCTCATCCATCAGCCATCCAAGCAAGCCGGCTCCCACCTCTGCGAGTGCAGGTCCCTCACAGAGGTTGCTGTGGGCAGGCTGCAACACAGGAACTGAGTGCACCAGGGACCGGGCCTCTAATAAAAGGCATGAATCCCACAGCCCACGCAACCCAAAGACTTCAATGTCTTTTCTTTTTCTTTATTCTCTCAGTTCTCAAGCCACATTCCGCATTTTTTCTGACTGGCAACTTGGCTTGTCTCTCTCCTGTCTGCAGGTTAAGTTACACGTGTAACCCTGTAGGAACAGCCTGAAACACAGGGAAGTGGGAGAGCACACTTTCTCAGGAACTGTAGTGACAGGACACGGAGGAATGGGATCAAACTGCAAGCGGTGGAAGAGATTTGATGATGGGAAGAAGTTCTTTACTCTCAGGGGGCTTGTCCCTGACACAGGCACCAGTGCAGAGAGGCTGTGGATGCCCCATCCCCAGCAACATCCAAGGCCCGGTGGGACAGGGGCCACATCCACCTGGTGTGCTGGGAGCTTGCGCAGCTTGGAACCACATCATCTTGAGGGTCCCTTCCAAGCCAAACCATTCAAGGATTTGATCATTCTGCCATCCCCATCTCCCACTGCACAGCGCCCCTGAAACTTCAGTGACATCACAGCGCCCAGAGGGTTCCAGGTGGAACCTCCAGGACCTGGAAACGAGCACAGCAGACACTTCACCGGCTGCCAAGGGTCAGTTGCTGCTCACCCTGGGCTCTGACCCTCAGCGCTGAGGTGTTGCTGCTGCCTGGGATTTTCCCACTGCCTGCTCTGGAGTGCCAATCCCAGCACAATGTGCTCTGCTGTGCCAATGGAGGTACAGTGCCATGCCAGGCAGGGGGCACCCGGCCTGGGCAGGCTGCAGCCATGTGGGAATGGATGGTGGGGGACAGGAAGCCCACTGGGAGATTGTGCTGCCCCTTGCAGAATGACAGAGACACTGTGGAGGACATGGAAGTGGACCTGGGCATGGATGAGGAAGAGATGATGGAGGTGGACTCCTCCTCTACTTCCATGTCCTCCCCTGTTGAGGACATGGAAGTAGACGAGGAGGACAACTACGAAGAGATGGAGGTGGATGAGAAGGATAACATGGAAGATATGGAAGTGGACGAGAAGGATGAGGAGGAGCCCATGGTCCTTGGATGAAGATGAAGCCCCACAGGTAAGACAGGCAGATGCTTCCCACGCCCTGCCCACACACACACTGGGTCCCCTGATGCCAGGCTGGGGCTGGGCTGGATGGCCCCGCTCAGGGACACGGTGCCCGCAGGGGGCCTGGATTGTGCTGCCACAAGCACCAGACCCGGCCTGCCCTGCGCTTGCCTGGGGCCACGCCAGCCCTGCCAGCCCCGGCCCAGCCCCTGGGGCCCAGCTCCCAGCCCTGCTGGGCCCAGTGCTGCCAGCTGAGTCCAGCTCTGCTGCTTCCTTTCTTCCAGGACTCATGCTCAAGATGGCACAGATACGATGCATTTGTAAATACGTTCAAAGTTTAGAAGTTCCTTGTAAATATGTTTACAACGTTGGAAGTTTTTTGTAAATACGTTTTGAAGATTGTTAGCCCATCGGATCCCATGTAAATATCTTCTGTACATTGTTGTTGTTATAACAATTGTCATAATGACACGTGTTCTGTAAATCCTAGATTTGCCGATCTTCGGCAAATAAATGCTGTTTCTTTTTAAAACCTGACTTCTCCTGGCCATTCCTTTGGGCACAGGCAGCCTATGCACACTTGTGGGTTCCACTTGTTCCACGTTCCCGGGGCTGGAGGTCCCTGGGGGTGCTGGCACGGCCACCCTGGGGCTGGGGGTCCCTGTGCACAGGGCCTCCCACTGACACCACTCCTGGCACTGGGCACTGCTGCTCTTCCTGGCCTGGGGCACAGCGCTGTCCCCAAGAGCTCAGCTCTCACCACCTCTCACACAGGGGGCTCTCACAGCACTGGCCCCTGCAGCCATGCCACCAAAGCAGCCAGCAAACCTTCAGCCACCCTTCCTGCTGCAGCCACAGGCACTCCTGGGCCCAGAGCCGCCAGCAGGCCACAGCCATGCAAAATCCACCTGCACACTCTCAAGGCCCCCACAGCCTTGGCAACTCAAGGCCACCTGCATCTGGGCTGCTGCAGGGGCTGATCTTTAAGCCTTGCAGCCTCCAAAGGCCCTGGGCTCTGCTTCCCAGCCTGCTCTGCACTGCCCTGAGCCCGCTTTGTTCCCGAGACAAAAGCCGAGCCAGGGCATCCTCACCCTGCCCGCATTCCTGCTGCTGCCAGCGGCCACTGGTCCCTGGGCCCCACTCGGGTGACAGCTGCAGGGACAGGGCAGCCTGTGCTGGGCAGGGGGCATGGGGCTTTGGGCCCTGGGGCGGCTGCTGCTGCTGCTGCTGCTGGGGGCCATGGGCCCAACAGGGGCCCAAGCTCAGCCCCTGCCCGGCCAGCTGCCCCCAAAGCCCCACACTCCCCGAGCATCCCCATCACACCTGCCGGGGGAAATCCCACGGGCTTCAGGAAAGAAATTCCCCATAGTGACTAAACCAAGGGGTCCAAGGGGAAAGTCAGCACCAGCTGATGTTTACAGCACCTTGACAGTGGTGGCTGCAGGGCAGGTGAGATCTCCAGAGCCTCTGGCAGTGCCTGCTCTGCACGTGAGCCTGTGCGGCTGCTCCCAGTGGGACACAGCACCGGGATCAGGCCAGCCCTCAGCCCCTCACAGCTGATCCCAAGGAGCAGGCTCACAAAGCAGTTTCAGACCACTGCCTGCAGATATTTCAAAGGACTACATGTCATTCTAGGAAGCCACCTTGCACATTTAGTTTTGGTGTCATGGCATGAGAAGCCATGAAGGTGCCTCTGATTGTGCACTAAGGGCACTTCCACTGCCATCCCAAAGGGATCACAAAGGACAGGCCTCAGTTTTAGCACTGCTGAGCTCCTCACCCAGCAATGAAATTTAAGGAAGAGGCAGGAATTATGTGCTCCAGAGATTCTGGACTCCAATAAATGGCATAAATTCCACAGGCTATTTAACCCAATGACCTGCATGTCTCTTTTTCCTCTTCCTCTCATCCCTCATGTCACTTTCCCCAAAACCTACCATTGCACAAATGGCCGAAGCATCAACCATTAGGATATCCTTAAACCATGATGCCAGCCTAGCTAAGGCAACATTAGTTTGAGCAGAAGCTCAAATCATTTTGCATGTTGCAGTACAAGATGTCATCACCGCAGTACGGGAGAAAGGTTTTAAGATTGCAGCAGATAAAGTTCAAAGGACAGCCCCTTGCAAGTGTCTCGGCCTAAAAACTGCAGAGAGAACCAGCACACCACAAACACTGCACATCAAGGACAACCCAAAGACTCTGCCAGAACTGCAAACGCTCTGTGGAAGCATCAGTTGGACACATTCACTGCTGGGAATCACCACAGAAGATCTCACGTCACTGTTCCTGCTGCTCCTTAAAGGCAGTGAAGGACTCGATTCCCGTCATCACTGACACTGGAGGCTTAAGCAACTGTACAAAAGGCATCCTGGGGGATTCAAACTAAACAGGCACACAGATACCACACTACTTTTCCTTTCTCCCTGGCAATCCTTGGTGTAAGTCCAATATTCCGTGCATTATTCTTTCAGGGGGACTCAACTATCTCAGATCCCCTCATAGAAATTGAATGCGTTTTCAGAGCACACCAACCTACTAGAATGATAACAACCCAACAGAAAGTTATTGCACAACTTATCAGGAAAACTAGAGAGCGTCTGTGCTCCCTTGCAGGAACAGACCTTGGGAATATATACTTGCTTCTCACTCAAGAGCCCCTCAATTGCCTACTTCAAACATCTGAACCACTGCAATATGCCTTAGATCGTTTTTACACAGGCTAGGATCAGCCACCAATTCTACCATCAAAACATTCCTGCGCTGCTCAGGATGTTCAAAAACACCCGAGACCCGGCAAGATCCCTTGTAGCCACCTGCCCAAATTGTCAGGAACATGGCCTTGCTTCTGTCAGAGCTGCAGTCAATCCAAGAGGAATAGAGAGTCTCCACATCTGGCAATCAGACATCCCACACTAAGTCCCTTTCAGCAGACTAAAATACATCCAGGTCTCAATCGATGCCTTTTCCACTGCGGTTTTCACCTCTGCCCATGCTGGTGAAAAACCAGAAGATGCTATAAAACATTACTTTTTCGTTTTTTCCACCTTAGCAATTCTACAGGAAATTAAAACT
Source organism: Melozone crissalis (assembly GCF_028551555.1). Classification (NCBI taxonomy): domain Eukaryota; kingdom Metazoa; phylum Chordata; class Aves; order Passeriformes; family Passerellidae; genus Melozone; species Melozone crissalis. The sequence continues at coordinate 900,389 of NW_026535912.1, forward strand.
GATAATGCTCTTGCTTATACCTTGCACTGATTCCAACAAGTTTCTGTCCACAGGGGTATGAAACATGTCACAGGCATACCACACTCTGCCATTGGAAAGTCCATAGCTCAGAGGGCCCACTGATCCACCAAAAGGATCCTTGATCAGCTGAGAGGGGTAATCCAGATATTATCTTCCACTGACAGACTGGCCAAGGCCTTTAATGTATTCAACTTTTTGAACAATTCATTTATGGAGGCAACTCCCCCAGTCATCAGGCATTTTACTAATTCAACTGCAGCCCAATTAAAAAAACAGCCACCTGTGTTGACCAAAGACCCTGAATCTAAACAAATTATGGGCCCTTTTCCATTAATTACCTGGGAAAGAAAAGATGCCCTTGTCTCTACAGCAACATTCCTAAGATGAATCCCAGAAAAATACATAAAAACTCTTTCTGGAAACGGTGAGGCAAACACCAGAGCCACCATCAGAAGAACAGAATGAAAGCCTAAGAGAGACAGTAGCAGCCTGGAAAAGAAGAAGGAGAAGGACAGAAGAAGATCTCCTAAGCAGCGTTGACCACACACACCAAGACCAAGGTAGCTCAGACACCACTAACCAGGATCTATGTCTTAACATTTGTAAAAATTATATTTTAGCATTGATACATGATTCTTCTAATAAGCTGTGTTCACACCCTTGCCTTACAGAAGAGAAAGTTTAGTGGGAACACAACTTAAGTTTCATCTTCTAATCTCTTTATCTGTTTACTTTAAGGACACCCAAGCCTCCAGATAATAAATTAGCCTAAGTCAGAGGATTCTGCCGTTTGTAGCCGCTGCAGCACAGAACTGGATGTTCCTCACTGAGCCGCATGCCCTCAGCTGGGCGCTTCCACAGACAAGCCGCAATTTCTTGTCCATGGCCATGCCTGTCAGGCACTACAAGGCATGTGTTTTTTCTACCTGCTGTCACATAGGGAGTCAGTATACCAGGGCATCCAGCTGCTAAAAGATCAAGGAAACAAGATCCAGATGGAAGGCAACAACGACTGGTTCACTGGACTTTCCAAACACAGGGGTTTGCGAGGCTGGCTTTCATCTTTAGTTAAGACTGTTGTGTGGGTTTTGTTTTTTGTATTCATTGTGTTGGTTATTTTATCCTTTTTTGCTAAATACCTCCCAAAGTCTAGGACAGAAGCCTTCTTTATAGATAACAAAAAGGGGGAGATGTGAGGGCCCAGGGGCCTACCACTGGAACTGTAATACCTCAGGGCAAAGTGACCAAGGCAAAAAAAGTCACCGCTCTGAATGCAATGCTGTCGCCCATGGGCATTTGCAGGCTCATGGTGATGCAGCACGTTTTGCTGGCATCACCCAGTTCAACTGCCGCATTTTCCTTATATGTACTCCCTCGGAACGTTCCAACTCTCTTGTATCAATTTGGTCCTGGCTTACTGCAATGATCCTGCGCTGTTCACCCCCATATTGTGTGCCCAGCCCCATTTTGTCTCCATTCCTGGACCCTCTTCAGCGCAATCCACACTATTTGGATTTCCACACAACGATCCCTCTCTTGCCTCATCCATCAGCCATCCAAGCAAGCCGGCTCCCACCTCTGCGAGTGCAGGTCCCTCACAGAGGTTGCTGTGGGCAGGCTGCAACACAGGAACTGAGTGCACCAGGGACCGGGTCTCTAATAAAAGGCATGAATCCCACAGCCCACGCAACCCAAAGACTTCCATGTCTTTTCTTTTTCCTTATTCTCTCAGTTCTCAAGCCACATTCCGCATTTTTTCTGACTGGCAACTTGGCTTGTCTCTCTCCTGTCTGCAGGTTAAGTCACACGTGTAACCCTGTAGGAACAGCCTGAAACACAGGGAAGTGGGAGAGCACACTTTCTCAGGAACTGTAGTGACAGGACACGGAGGAATGGGATCAAACTGCAAGCGGTGGAAGAGATTTGATGATGGGAAGAAGTTCTTTACTCTCAGGGGGCTTGTCCCTGACACAGGCACCAGTGCAGAGAGGCTGTGGATGCCCCATCCCCAGCAACATCCAAGACCCGGTGGGACAGGGGCCACATCCACCTGGTGTGCTGGGAGCTTGCGCAGCTTGGAACCACATCATCTTGAGGGTCCCTTCCAAGCCAAACCATTCAAGGATTTGATCATTCTGCCATCCCCATCTCCCACTGCACAGCGCCCCTGAAACTTCAGTGACATCACAGCTCCCAGAGGGCTCCAGGTGGAACATCCAGGACCTGGAAACGAGCACAGCAGACACTTCACCGGCTGCCAAGGGTCAGTTGCTGCTCACCCAGCACTCTGACCCTCAGCACAGACCTGCTGCTGCTGCTGCCTGGGATTTTCCCACTGCCGGCTCTGGAGCGCCAATCTCAGTAAAATGTGCTCTGCTGTGCCAATGGAGGTACAGTGCCATGCAAGGCAGGGGGCACCCGGCTTGGGCAGGCTGCAGCCATGTGGGAATGGATGATGGGGGACAGGAAGCCCACTGGGAGATTGTGCTGCCCCTTGCAGAATGACAGAGACACTGTGGAGGACATGGAAGTGGACCTGGGCATGGATGAGGAAGAGATGATGGAGGTGGACTCCTCCTCTACTTCCATGTCCTCCCCTGTTGAGGACATGGAAGTAGATGAGGAGGACAACTACGAGGAGATGGAGGTGGATGAGGAGGATAACATGGAAGATATGGAAGTGGACGAGAAGGATGAGGAGGAGCCCATGGTCCTTGGATGAAGATGAAGCCCCACAGGTAAGACAGGCAGATGCTTCCCACGCCCTGCCCACACACACACTGGGTCCCCTGATGCCAGGCTGGGGCTGGGCTGGATGGCCCCGCTCAGGGACACGGTGCCCGCAGGGGGCCTGGATTGTGCTGCCACAAGCACCAGCCCCGGCCTGCCCTGCGCTTGCCTGGGGCCACGCCAACCCTGCCAGCCCCGGCCCAGCCCCTGGGGCCCAGCTCCCAGCCCTGCTGGGCCCAGTGCTGCCAGCTGAGTCCAGCTCTGCTGCTTCCTTTCTTCCAGGACTCATGCTCAAGATGGCACAGATACGATGCATTTGTAAATACGTTCAAAGTTTAGAAGTTCCTTGTAAATATGTTTACAACGTTGGAAGTTTTTTGTAAATACGTTTTGAAGATTGTTAGCCCATCGGATCCCATGTAAATATCTTCTGTACATTGCTGTTGTTATAACAATTGTCATAATGACACGTGTTCTGTAAATCCTAGATTTGCCGATCTTCGGCAAATAAATGCTGTTTCTTTTTAAAACCTGACTTCTCCTGGCCATTCCTTTGGGCACAGGCAGCCTATGCACACTTGTGGGTTCCACTTGTTCCGCGTTCCCGGGGCTGGAGGTCCCTGGGGGTGCTGGCACGGCCACCCTGGGGCTGGGGGTCCCTGTGCACAGGGCCTCCCACTGACACCACTCCTGGCACTGGGCACTGCTGCTCTTCCTGGCCTGGGGCACAGCGCTGTCCCCAAGAGCTCAGCTCTCACCACCTCTCACACGGGGGGCTCTCACAGCACTGGCCCCTGCAGCCATGCCACCAAAGCAGGCAGCAAACCTTCAGCCACCCTTCCTGCTGCAGCCACAGGCACTCCTGGGCCCAGAGCCGCCAGCAGGCCACAGCCATGCAAAATCCACCTGCACACTCTCAAGGCCACCACAGCCTTGGCAACTCAAGGCCACCTGCATCTGGGCTGCTGCAGGGGCTGATCTTTAAGCCTTGCAGCCTCCAAAGGCCCTGGGCTCTGCTTCCCAGCCTGCTCTGCACTGCCCTGAGCCCGCTTTGTTCCCGAGACAAAAGCCAAGCCAGGGCATCCTCAACCTGCCCGCATTCCTGCTGCTGCCAGCGGCCACTGGCCCCTGGGCCCCACTCGGGTGACAGCTGCAGGGACAGGGCAGCCTGTGCTGGGCAGGGGGCATGGGGCTTTGGGCCCTGGGGCGGCTGCTGCTGCTGCTGCTGCTGGGGGCCATGGGCCCAACAGGGGCCCAAGCTCAGCCCCTGCCCGGCCAGCTGCCCCCAAAGCCCCACACTCCCCGAGCATCCCCATCACACCTGCCGGGGGAAATCCCACGGGCTTCAGGAAAGAAATTCCCCATAGTGACTAAACCAAGGGGTCCAAGGGGAAAGTCAGCACCAGCTGAGGTTTACAGCACCTTGACAGTGGTGGCTGCAGGGCAGGTGAGATCTCCAGAGCCTCTGGCAGTGCCTGCTCTGCACGTGAGCCTGTGCGGCTGCTCCCAGTGGGACACAGCACCGGGATCAGGCCAGCCCTCAGCCCCTCACAGCTGATCCCAAAGAGCAGGCTCACAAAGCAGTTTCAGACCACTGCCTGCAGATATTTCAAAGGACTACATGTCATTCAAGGAAGCCACCTTGCACATTTAGTTTTGGTGTCATGGCATGAGAAGCCATGAAGGTGCCTCTGAATGTGCACTAAGGGCACTTCCACTGCCATCCCAAAGGGATCACAAAGGACAGGCCTCTGCTTTCCGCACTGCTGAGCTCCTCACCCAGCAATGAAATCTCAGGAAGAGGCAGGAATTATGTGCTCCAGAGATTCTGGACTCCAATAAATGGCATAAATTCCACAGGCTATTTAACCCAATGACCTGCATGTCTCTTTTTCCTCTTCCTCTCATCCCTCATGTCACTTTCCCCAAAACCTACCATTGCACAAATGGCCGAAGCATCAACCATTAGGATATCCTTAAACCATGATGCCAGCCTAGCTAAGGCAACATTAGTTTGAGCAGAAGCTCAAATCATTTTGCATGTTGCAGTACAAGATGTCATCACCGCAGTACGGGAGAAAGGTTTTAAGATTGCAGCAGATAAAGTTCAAAGGACAGCCCCTTGCAAGTGTCTCGGCCTAAAAACTGCAGAGAGAACCAGCACACCACAAACACTGCACATCAAGGACAACCCAAAGACTCTGCCAGAACTGCAAACGCTCTGTGGAAGCATCAGTTGGGTACATTCACTGCTGGGAATCACCACAGAAGATCTCACGTCACTGTTCCTGCTTCTCCTTAAAGGCAGTGAAGGACTCGATTCCCGTCATCACTGACACTGGAGGCTTAAGCAACTGTACAAAAGGCATCCTGGGGGATTCAAACTAAACAGGCACACAGATACCACCCGGATTTTCCTTTCTCCCTGGCAATCCTTGGTGTAAGTCCAATATTCCGTGCATTATTCTTTCAGGGGGACTCAACTATCTGTCATGGGATGACCGCTTTTATCCCAATATCATGTATTATCTCTGGCAGCTGTGTTTTATCTCTCTCTCTCTCCACCCCCCCCCCCCCCCCGGCCGTCTTGCCACGGCGGGGCGGGGAGGGAGGAGGGAGGGGGACTGGGTGCACTTTGGCTTTTGGCTTTTCGCTTTCGGCTGCTTGGCTGGCTGGCCGGCTTGCTTCTGCTTACTACTTCGCTTGCTTGCTAGTGCCTTAGCCCTAGCTGATAGCTGCCTTTTTCCCTTTGCTGCTTTCTGCGCTGTTTTTTTTCCCTTTTCTTTCGTCCCCTCTTTCTTACCCTCCCCTGAAGATACTGGACCGGCTCTGGACCTGACCTGGGACGTCCGACGTCTGGCGGGATCTCTGGAGCCTGCGAGAGAAGCTTGGCACCCTCCACAACACTGAACTGGTTTTCTTTTCTTTTCTTGTGTTGGTGAGTGTTCTTTTGTTATTTGTCAATAAATAGGTTTTGTTTTCCACTTTGCTCCTCTCAGGAATTCCTTCCCAAACCCGGTGTTTGGGGGGAGGGGTGGTCGGAGGTTTATTTTTTTCGGGGGGTGGGGGACTCCCTTTTGGAGATTTCCCCTAATTTTGTCCTGAACCAGGACATCTTCTTTTTGGTGCGTTGGCCGGGAACAGGAGGCCAAAGACAGTGGAAAAAAAACCTATAACAATAATATTTTGGTCTTGGTTGTTTTGTGGGCATATTGGTAATTCATAATGTCATTTGGGGTGAAAGTTTGCCGGTATTTCTGGTCCCTTGGGGTTTTTGAAGCTTTAATACCTTTGTGGTCCCTAGGGTTATTTCCTTACCCAAAAATAGCTCTGGTGTTGTCCGTAATAAGTAGCTTCTGTAAGCAGGGGGCACTAACCAGAATAGTCATTGGGCTGGTCTTATGTGTGCTGATTTGTCGGAGGTTTATGGAAGACCTTGTTTCAGGAATGTATGGATTGCTGTCATGGCTGTGTACTCAGTTTGTTTGGGGAGAAGAAGGGGAAGGGGCTTCTCAGCTTTTGTCTTCCTTCTTCTCCTCCAAATTGTTGACATCTCTATTAGGAATTGTTGAATTTCCCCTGAGTTTAAAAGAAACCATCTTTCTGGCATTTAACTTATTAAGCCTTTCCTATACTGTCTGGAGTGTATATAAAATGAAAGCCGAGATTTCTAGAGGGGTTAGAGAGACTCCTGATTCAGGAGTAAAACAAAGCAGGAAAAATCTTGACTGGAGTGGGAAATGGGAGGATATGGGCCAGACTTTAAAGGAATTTGCTGATCCTATAGACTGGGACTTTCCATCTGATCAAATTCAGAACCCAGTCGAGGTGGCAAAGTATTTGAGGGAGAAGTGCCATGGTAATACTAAGGAGGAAAGACTTACTGCAGTGAGCTGGGCCTTGGCGTTTGTTTACCGTACTCTGCTAGATACTGTGGAGCAGCAGATAGCAGAAAGGGAACAGGGAGATAAGTTAGTTACTATCCCAGTGACCCAGGCTGCAGCTAACATCCCAGGCTCCAGGCTAGCAGCTGAATCAGACGACAGGCCCCAACCCATGGCTGTCGCAGCTAATACAAGAGGTGGAAAGTGTAAAGGCAAGACCGATCGAAAGGTGGAAGATGATGATGATGATGCAGGAGAAGGACCCTCACCAAAATCAGAGGCCACATCAAGGGGCACAGATTCTGGAGCTAATACTGACTCCTTTTCTCTGAAGGACCTCAGAGGCCTAAGAAAGGATTACAGACGACAACCTGACGAATCTATAATTAGTTGGTTAGTCCGCCTTTGGGATGCTGCAGGGGAGGTTACAATTTTGGATGGTACTGAAGCGAGGCATTTGGGATCCCTGTCGCATGATACTGTCATCGATCAAGGTATGATGAGCAGGGCTAGCCCTCACAGCCTCTGGGAACGGGTCCTGGATAGTGTAGCACAAAGATACTTATGTGCCGATGATCTCTATATGCAGCAGACAGGGTGGAAGACCATAGAGCAGGGGATCCAACGCCTGAGAGAAATGGCGGTGGTAGAGCTCATTTTCTCAGATGATATAACAACTAGGAATCCAGACCTGTGTTATGGTTTAAGGCCTGGCAAAGCCAAGGCCCCCATAAATATACCTTTTACCTGATATCTGCTGTGAGATGTGGCCAGGAAATAAGCAAAGCAGGCTCCAACTTAAACATAAAGAGAAGTTTATTAACTAAACTACACACACAATTACTAAACTACACACACAATTACTAACCTACACACACACAGGGAAAAAAAACAAGGAGAATGAGAACTACACAGAAACACTTCCTTATCCTCCTCCCACCAAATTCCCAAACACATTTACATTTCCCAAAAAATTATCCACACTCGGTCTGGCACCACCCTTTGAAAAAAAAAATCAAATCTTCAGCTCATAAGGGATAGACGGAGTCCTTCCTTGTGCCACGGACTTCTTGTCACAATCAGCAATCCGCCCGGTATCTTGCTACCTCGTGACATCTCCTTTCCATGCCGAGGTGCTCTCACCACCTGGCATGGGATGGGGCAGGGGCCTGCCTTCAGGGCCTTTTAAGAATGCCTCGTCTCGTTCCAAGCAGAGTACAGTCACAATCCTGGGACCTCTGTCCCCCCCATGTCTTCTATACCCCCTGGGGCCGAGGGGTCTCAAAACCAAACTCTCTTGACGCCGAGCCTCCGCTTCCCCCTGCAATACAGCCTCTGCCTCACCAGGAAACAGTCCATGGAAATACAACAAAAAAGAGTCCAGCAAAAACTGCCACTCCATCTTCCTCCATTCCTTCAACATCTCTCTTCTCCCTTTGCCAGACCCTCCTTACTGGCCTAATTTTCTTCCTTCATCTTCCACTCCTGTCCCTTTCCCAGGAAAGGCAATGTTCTGCGAAGCCTTCATTCCCCAAAGGGTTAAAAGCTCTCCCAGGCGGCCGGACTGCCCGCTGCCCCCCCCCTTTCTCCTCCCAGCCGTGCTGCCTGCCGGCACATGATATCAAGTTTCAAGATATACAGTTCGAGCACGGGCTGCATTCTCTGGGGGGGGGAATAAACTGGTCGCTCAAGGGTCTGCCACCCTTCCTCCGAACCCGGGCCTACCGTAGATGGCCCACGTGGCTCTCCCCTCCCCCAGCCCAGCCAGAAACTGGGCCGGGGGAGAGACTTCTTCACGCCGGAAATCCCAAGAGGGCTCCGAAGGCCAAGAGCCCTGCTTTTAACCCCTTGAGTTCGTAGTCTCAAGAGGCGGATCCAAATGTCCCACTGGTCAAACTAAGTGCCCATCTTAAATTCCAATTACCCATTGGTAATCACAGCAAAACAAAATATCCCAGATGTCCCATTTCCGGTCAAACCACGACAACCTGGTACCATGCACACCTGTAATGTGGAGGAAACTTGTGCGACTTGGGCCACCTGAATACGCTTCTGCCTTGGCAATAATGAAGCGGGATGATACATATGAGACTGTGCTTGATATGGCGAAGAAGCTTCGAGCGTATGCAGATGCTGTGCATGGACCAACTCATGCCAGAATTGCAGCAGTGGAAAACCAACTGCAGAAACTAGAGGACAAAATAGAGGAGAATCATAAGAAACTCCGGGAAGAGATTAAGGAGGACCTTATTCAAATCTCGGCTGTGCAAATTAGAGGCCCTGGTATCCAACGCTGGCGCTCCTTTGATGGGGAGAGAAGGTACACCGCACGGGCTGAGTTATGGGCCTTTCTGCGTGAGTCTGGAGAAGACATGAGGAGATGGGATGGAGAACCCACCGTTGCTTTGGCACAACGGGTGCGTGATTTGAAGAAAAGAGGAAGTATCACCAAAAAGAGGGCAGCTCCGGTTGCTCGCAGCCGAGATGTTGAGTATGACGATGACATGTCCGATCCCCTTGAAGGAACTTCTAAGGCATACGCCCAAGGAAAGAAGGACAATCTGGCTTAGAGGGGCCCTGCCTCTAGCCAGGAAGAGGCACGGGAAAATCGGGTTTTTTGGAAGGTGTGGATCAGATGGCCTGGCACATTAGAGCCACAAGACTATGAAGCATTGGTTGACACTGGATCACAGTGTACCTTAATGCCATCAGAACACGTGGGGACAGAACCTGTTTCCATTGCTGGAGTGACGGGGGGATCACAACAGTTGACTTTGTTGGAAGCTGAGGTGAGCTTGACTGAGAAGGAGTGGCAGGAACATCCGATTGTGACTGGTCCAGAGGCTCCGTGTATTTTGGGCATAGACTTCCTCCGGAATGGCTATTACAAAGATCCTAAGGGATTCAGGTGGGCTTTTGGAATAGCTGCAGTGGAGATAGAGGGTATTAAACAATTGAATATCTTGTCTGGACTATCAGAGAACCCATCTGCAGTAGGACTCTTGAAGGTAGAGGAGCAACGAGTACCAATTGCCACTTCGACAGTGCACCGCAGGCAGTACCGGACGAATCGAGATGCCGTGATCCCCATCCACAAGATGATTCGAGAGCTGGAGAGCCAAGGGGTGGTCAGTAAAACCCACTCACCCTTTAACAGCCCTATCTGGCCCGTGCGAAAATCTGACGGAGAATGGAGATTGACTGTGGACTATCGTGCCTTGAATGAAGTGACTCCACCACTGAGTCCGGCTGTACCGGACATACTGGAACCGCAGTACAAGCTGGAGTCCAAGGCAGCAAAGTGGTACACGACCATCGATATTGCTAACGCGTTTTTCTCCATCCCTCTGGCAACAGAATGCAGGCCTCAGTTTGCTTTTACATGGAGGGGAGTGCAGTATACCTGGAACCGACTGCCCCAGGGGTGGAAACACAGTCCTACCATCTGTCATGGACTGATCCAGGCTGCACTAGAAGAGGGTGAGGCTCGAGAACATTTACAATATATTGATGATATCATTGTTTGGGGGAACACGGCAATGGAAGTGTTCGAGAAAGGAGAGAAGATCATTCATATTCTCCTGAAAGCTGGATTTGCCATTAAGAAGAGCAAAGTCAAGGGACCTACCCGAGAAATTCAGTTCTTGGGGGTGAAGTGGCAAGACGGATGGCGTCAGATTCCTGCGGATGTTATTAACAAAATCACTGCTATGTCCCCACCAACTGATAAGAAGGAAACACAAGCCTTCTTAGGTGCTATAGGTTTCTGGAGGATGCACATCCCTGAGTATAGTCAGATTGTGAGACCCCTTTATCTGGTTACCCGCAAGAAGAACGACTTCCATTGGGGCCCTGAGCAGCAGCAAGCGTTTGTCCAAATCAAGCAGGAGATCGCTCATGCTGTGGCCCTTGGTCCAGTTAGGACGGGACCAGATGTGAAGAACGTGCTCTACTCTGCGGCCGGGAGCCATGGTCTGTCCTGGAGCCTTTGGCAGAAGGTGCCTGGCGAGACCCGAGGCCGACCATTGGGATTTTGGAGTCGGAGCTACAGGGGGTCTGAAGATAACTATACCCCAACAGAAAAAGAAATCTTGGCCGCCTATGAAGGAGTCCAAGCCGCCTCGGAGGTGATTGGTACAGAGGCACAACTTCTTCTGGCACCCCGACTACCGGTGCTGGGATGGATGTTCAGAGGAAAGGTTCCCTCTACCCACCATGCCACCAATGCTACTTGGAGTAAGTGGATTGCCCTCATTACGCAGCGCGCTCGAATTGGGAAGTTAAATCGCCCTGGGATCCTGGAAATAATTACAAATTGGCCCGAAGGTGAGAGCTTTAGTGTCGCGGATGAGGAACAAGAGCCAGTGACCCGGGTTGAGGAAGCTCCACCATATAATCAGTTGCCAGCAGAAGAAACACATTACGCTTTATTCACCGATGGTTCTTGTCGCGTCATAGGGATGAAACGGAGGTGGAAAGCAGCTGTATGGAGTCCCACTCGACGGGTTGCGGAGGCTACTGAAGGAGAAGGTGAATCCAGTCAATTTGCTGAAATCAAAGCTATTCAACTGGCCCTAGGTATTGCAGAGAGAGAGAAGTGGCCAAGGCTCTATTTGTATACCGATTCTTGGATGGTAGCCAATGCTCTATGGGGATGGCTGAAGAGATGGAAAGAGGCGAACTGGCAGCGCAGAGGAAAACCAATTTGGGCTGTGGAAGAGTGGAAAGATATCGCTACTCGGTTAGAGAAGTTACCTGTGAAGGTTCGGCATGTAGATGCCCATGTCCCCAGAAGTAGAGCTAATGAAGAGCAGCAAAACAACCAGCAAGTACATGAGGCTGAAAAGATGGGGGAGTTGAAGATAGATCTCGACTGGGAGCATAAGGGAGAGTTATTCTTGGCACGATGGGCCCATGATGCCTCAGGCCACCAGGGTAGAGATGCCACCTATAAATGGGCACGAGACCGAGGGGTGGATCTAACCATGGACAGTATCTCTCAGGTTATTCGTGACTGTGAGACGTGCCCTGCCATTAAGCAGGCCAAAAGGGTGAAGCCCCTCTGGTACGGTGGGCGGTGGTCTAAGTACAAATATGGGGAGGCCTGGCAGATTGATTACATCACGCTGCCTCAAACCCGCCAAGGCAAGCGCTATGTACTGACCATGGTAGAAGCCACCACGGGATGGTTGGAAACCTACCCTGTGTCTCATGCCACAGCTCGTAACACTATCTTGGGCCTTGAAAAGCAGGTCCTTTGGAGGCACGGTACTCCTGAGAGAATTGAGTCGGATAATGGAACTCATTTTAAAAACAATCTTATTAATACTTGGGCTAGGGAACATGGCATCGAGTGGGTATACCATATCCCCTATCATGCACCAGCTGCAGGGAAAGTGGAAAGGTATAATGGATTGTTAAAAACCACCTTAAAAGCATTGGGTGGGGGGTCTTTAAAAAACTGGGAGCAGCATTTGGCGAAGGCTACCTGGTTAGTTAACACTCGAGGTTCCACCAACCGAGTGGGTCCTGCTCAGTCTGAGCTCCTTAATATAGTAGATGGGGATAAAGCCCCAGTGGCCCATGTCAGAGGTTTGTTGGGAAAGACAGTATGGATCAACCCTGCCTCGAGTACAGACAAACCCATCCGTGGGATTGTTTTTGCTCAAGGACCAGGTTATACATGGTGGATAATGCAGAAAGATGGAACAACACGGTGTGTACCTCAGGGAGACCTGATTGTGGGATAAGGCTCATATATGAATGCCATTGTTTGCTGAATGTGAGACAGAAGGAAACTGTAAGTGTCAAAGGTCTGAGCAAATAAGATGAGAGGAATGCGTAAGTGTCAAAGGTGTGAGTAAGTGAAATGAAAGTTTTTTATTGTATGTTCACGATATGGGATAAGGGGTGGAGTGTCGTGGGGTGACAACCTTCATCCCAATACTTTATCCCAATATCGTGTGTTGTGTCTGGCAGCTGTGTTTTTTCTCTCTCTCTTCCCCCCCCCCGCCCCCGGCCGTCTTGCCGCGGCGGGGCGGGGAGGGAGGAGGGAGGGGGACTGGGTGCACTTTGGCTTTTGGCTGCTTGGCTGGCTGGCCTGCTCGCTTTTGCTTGCCGCTTTGCTTGCTTGCTTGCTACTGCCTTAGCCCTAGCTGATAGCTGCCTTTTTTTCCCTTTGCTGCTTTCTGCGCTGTTTTTTTTTTCCCTTTTCTTTCGTCCTCTCTTTCTTACCCTCCCCTGAAGATACTGGACCGGCTCTGGACCTGACCTGGGACGTCCGACGTCTGGCGGGATCTCCGGAGCCTGCGAGAGACGCTCGGCATCCTCCACAACACCGACTGGTCTTCTTTTCTTTTCTTGTGTTGGGGAGTGTTCTTTTGTTATTTGTCAATAAATAGGTTTTGTTTTCCACTTTGCTCCTCCAAGGAATTCCTTCCCGAACCCGGTATTGGGGGGGGGAGGGGTGGTTGGAGGTTTGTTTTTTTTGGGGGGGGACTCCCTTTTGGAGATTTCCCCTAATTTGTCCTAAACCAGGACAAAGGCACACCCAGCCCATTAAGCCACACCTATTCTCATTAAGCCACACCCATCCCTTTAAGCCCCACCCACCTTTTAAAGCCCCCACCCACCTCTTTAGGACCCATCCATTCCTTTAAGCCCCACCCACCATTTAAGCTCCACCCACTTGTGCCACACCCACCCCTTTTAAGCCCACTCCATCCATTTAAGCTCCACTCACAATTTAAGCCCCACCCACATATTTAAGTCCCACCCACTCATTGAAGTCCCACCCACCATTAAATCCAGTTAATCCCTTTGAGCCCCACCCACCCTTTTAAGCCCCACCCACCCCTTTAAGCCCCACCCACCTTTTGAGCCCCCCCATACATAATAAAGCCCCACCCACCCTCTTAGGCCACACCCACACTTTAAGCTCCACTCGTCTCTTTAAGCCACACCCACCCCTTTAAGACCCTCCCATTCTTTTGGCCACTTCCTCCCCTTTAAGCCCCACCCACTCCTTCAGGCCCCACCCACCTTGTGCTCTGATTGGCCAGGACCTCCAGCGCCCAAAGCACCGCCTCTGGGCTGTGGCCAATCAGTACAGCCTGTAGGGGGCATCACGAATCAGAGCAGAGGGCGTGGCCTGAGCAGAGCCACGCCCCCTCCCCCAGCCAGCCACGCCCACCTCAGCCTGTTCCGACCAATCTGGAGCCTCCTGAGCCTTCCTGGGGTGATTGGCAGCTCTGGAGTTCATTAATTAATTGATTAATTGAGGGGTTAATTGGGGGTTAAGGAGGAAGGGGTGTGGCTTACCTGTGTGGATGTGGCCTCTGGAGCTCCGCCTCCCTGGCCTTGCACAGGGCCTTGATTGACACCTGCGGAGGGGGAGGGGTTGGGGGAATTTGGGGATTTTCAGGGGGTCCTGGGCTGATTTTGGGGTCCCTGAATGGTCTCCAGGCCCCGCCCACCATGTCAGGCTCCGCCCACTCACCAGCACTTCCGGCTCCGCCCCTGCGGCCAAGATGGCTGACAACTCCTCCCGGGATAGGCCCAGCCTGAGAGGACCCAAAAGTCTTTCAAAATACCCAAAATCTCCTCAAAATGCCCCAAAATCCCCCAAATTTACCCATAATCCACTCAGGAACTCCAAAAATCCCATCAAAAAACCCAAAGTCTTCTCAAAATCAACCAAAACCCCTCAAAATTTCTTCACAATCTCCCCAGATCCCCTTAGGAACACAAAATCCCCCCAAAAATCCCTCAAGTCCCCCCAAAATCCCTCAGGGACCCCAAAATCTCCCCAAATTCCAAAAAAATCCCCTCAGAAACCCCAAAATCCACTCAGGAACCCCAAAAATCCCCCCAGAAAGCAAAAATTGCCTCACAATCCCCCCAAAATCCTCTCAGAGACCCAAAAATCTGATCAAAATTTCCTCATAGTCCTCCAAAATCTGAAAATTCCCACCAGGGACCCCAAAATCCCCTCAGGAACCACAAAATTCTTCAAAAATCCCCTCACGGACCCCAAAACCTCATCAAAACCCTTCAAATTTTCCCAAAATCCCAGTAGGAATACAAAATCCCCTCAAAATCCTTCAAATTGTCTCAAAATTGCCTCAGGAACCCAAAATCCTCAAAAAATGCTTTAGGGACCCCTAATTCTCCTCAAAATGCCCCAAAATCTCCTCACAATCCCCGAGAGACACAAAAAATCTCTTGAAAACCCTTCAAAATCCTCCCAAGTCCCAGAGAATCCTCCAAAATCCCCTCAAAAATCACCCAAAATCCCCTGAAGGGACCCAAAATTCAGTCAGGGACCAAAAAATCTAAAAATCCCCCAAATTCCCCCACTGCCCATATAAGGAAACACTGCAAGGCCCCGCCCCTTCCACCCTGCCCCTTCAGGCCCCGCCCCTTTTACCTTTTATGGATTGCCCTCAGCGCCCCCTCGTGGCCGTCCCGCAGCCCAGCCGGGCCCGGCTCCGCCCCTCGCTGAAGCTCCGCCTCTCGCTGAAGCTCCGCCCCTCGCTGAAGCTCCGCCCCCAGCAGCCGAAGCTCCGCCCTTCGCTGAAGCTCCGCCCACCGCCGGCTCTGCGCCTCCTCCAGCAAGGCGTCTGGGGGGGGAAACGGGGACCCCAAAGGTTTGGGGTGAGAACCCCCAAATTTGGGGTTTGGGGGGTCAGGGAGCCCGAAACTGAGGGAAGGGACCCCGAAATTGCGGTGAGGATCCCAAATTTGGGGTTTAGGGGGATCCTGGGACCCAAAATATGGGGGAAGGGACCCCAAAATTGGGGTTTGGGGGCTTCAGGGATCCCAAATTTGGGATTTGGGGGGGTCACGGGACCCCAAAATTGGGGGAGGAACTCAAAATTTCAGGGTGAAAATCTCAAAATTGGGGTTTAGAGGGGCTCAGGGATCCTAAAAATGGGGATGGGGACCGCAAAATTGAGGTTTGGGGGGTTCAGGGACCCCAAATTTGGGGTTTAGGGGGCGTCTGGGACCCTAAAAATGGGGAAGGGGTCCCAAAATTTAGGGGTAGGGACCCCAAAATTGGAGTCCGGGGGCGGTCTGAGACCCTAAAATTGTGGAAGGGGACCCAAAAATTGGGATTTAGGGGGATCAGGGACCCCAAAATTGAGGAAGGGGACCCCAAAATTGGGGTCTAGGAGGACATGGAACCCCAAAGTTGGGGTTTGAGTTCATCAGGGATCCCAGAATTGGGGTTTGGCCTCGATCAGAGACCCTAAAAATGGGGAAAGGACCCCAAAATTTGTGGTTTGGGGGTTCAGGGACCCCAAATTTGGGGTTTTGGTGGTCCTGGGAGCTCAAAAAGGGGGAACGGGACCGTAAATTTAGGGCTTGGAGAAAAATTGGGGTTTGGGGGTTTCTGAGACTCCAAAATTGGGGATGGGTCTCGAAAACTGGGGTTTGGGGGGGGTCAGGAACCCCAAAATCGGGATTATGGGAGTTCTGGGACACTGCAAATCAGGGGGACCCCAAAATTTGGGGGTAGAGACCCCAAAATACAGTAAGGAGCCAAAAATTGGGGTTGGGGGGGGGAGGGGGTCCAGGGACTCCAAAATTGGGAAAGGGGACCCCAAAATTTAGGGTGAAGATGCCAAACTGGGGCTTTAGTGGCTCAAGGACCCCAAAATTGGGGTCCAGGAGGACATGGGACCACAAAGTTGGGGTTTTGGGGGTGCTGGGACCCTAAAATTGGGGAAAGGGACCCCAAATTTGGGGCTGGGGTGTTCAGGGACCCCAAATTTGGGGTTTGGGAGCATCAGGGACCCCAAACTTGGGGTTAGGGGAGGGTCAGGGACCGCAAAATTGGGGTTTTGAGTGGGCAAGGAATCCCAAATTTCTGGTAAGGACCCCAAAATTGGGACTTAGGGGCATCATGAGACCCCAGAAATGGCGCGGACCCCAAAATTTGGGGGTGGGGAGCCCCCGAAATGGAGGTTTGGAGGGTAGGAACCTTTGTGCGGGGGCTGTGTTTCCGGCCGGACTCACCGAGGCGCTGCGCTGTTTCCTGTGCGTCCGCAATGGCGTCCCCCAGGTCCCGCACCTCCTTCCGGAGCCGCTCCACGGCCGCGCGCAGCGCCCCCTGCTGGCCCGGCCGAGCCGGAGCGGCCTGCGCCAAAACGGGCCCAAAAGCGCCACAATTCAGGCAGAATTCAGCCAAAATTCACCCAAATGTACCTGGGAGTGTGCCCAGGGTTCTCACGATACCCAAAACTCTCAAAATATTGACAAAATCCCACAAAAAACCCAAAATTCCACAAAAATGAGGATTAAAATTGGCCCAAATCTGACCAAATTCACCTCAAAATTCACCACAATATCCCTGAGATTGTGCCCAGCGTCCTCACGATACCCAAAACTCCCCCAAAAAAAGAGAAAACCTCCAAAAATGAGGTTCAAAATTGACCCAAATCCGCCCAAATTCACCCCAACATCCCTGAGATTGTGCCCTAGGTTCTCACAACACTCAAAGCTCACAAAAAAACCGAGAAAAATCCCACAAAAAATACCCCAAAATCCCGCAAAAATGAGGCACAAAATTGACCCCAAAATTCCCCGAAAAAAAATCACCAAAAACTCTCCAAAATTCCCCCCAAAACTCCCCCCAAAAATCCCCACAAATTTTATAAAAACAAGGCTCAAAAAAAATCCCAAAATTCCCCCAAAACCCCCAAGATTTTATAAAAATGAAGCTCAAAATGGACCCAAATCCACCCGAATTCAGCCCAAAATGCACCCAAAATTCACCCCAATATCCCTGAGATTGGGCCCAGGGTTCTCATGATACCCAAAACTCCCAAAGTTTGGGGAAATCCCACCAAAAAAACCAAAATGAGGCTCAAAATCGACCCCCAAATCCGTCCAAATTCACCCAAAATTCCCCTCCAAAATAATCCCAAAAATTCCCCCAAAAATCCCCAAAATTCCCCAAATTCCCCCCCAAATCTCCCTGAAAAAATCTCCCAAAAATTGCCCCCCAAAAATCCCCAAAATTTAATAAAAATGAGGCTCAAAATGGACCCAAATCTGCCCAAAATTCACCCCAAAATCCCTGAGATTGTGCCCCGCGTCCTCATGATACCCAAAACTTCCAAACTAACGGGAAAACCCCACAAAAGAACCCCCAAATTCCACACAAATGAGGGTTAAAATGGCTCCAAATCCTCCAAAAAATCCCCAAAATTGCCCCCCCAAAAAATCCTTCAAATTCCCCCCAAAATTTCCACCAAAATTCCCCCCAAAAAATCCACAAAATTCCCCCAAAAACTCCCAAAAACCCCAAAATGCCACAAAAATGAGGCTCAAAATTGACCCTAAATCCTCCCAAATTCACCCCAAAATCCCCTCAAGTAGCCCTGAGATTGTCAAAGAATCCCAAAATCTTTTTCAAAATTCCCAAAAACCTGAAAATTCCCAAATATCCAAAAATCCCCAAAAATTCTAAAAAAATTCCCCAAAAAATTCCTGAAAACATCCACAAAATTCCCCTAAAAATCCCAAAAAAACCCCCAAAATTCTCCCCAAAAATCACCCAAAATTCTCCCCAAAAATTCCCAATACCCCTCAAAATCCCACAAAAATGAGGCTCAAAATGGACCCCAAATCCGCCTGAATTCCCCCCAAAATTCACCCAGATATCCCTGAGATTGTCAAAAAATCCCAAAAACTCCCCAAAGTCATTTCCAAAATTCCCCAAAACCCCTGAAAAATCCCAAAAGTCCCGCAAAAAATCCTCAAAATTCCCCAAAAAATCCCCCGAAAAATCACTTTTAAATGCCCCAAACCCCCCAAATCCCTCCCAAAATTCCCACCAAACCCAAAAACATTCTCCAAAAATTTTGCATTTTGCCCACAAAAAAAATCCCATTTCAAGCTCCAAAACTCCCCTGGACCCCCCAAAATTCCCTCAAATCCCCTCCAAAAATCAAAAAAGATCCCCCAAAATCCAAAAAAATCCCTTAAAATTCCTGAAAATTCCCCAAAAATCCCAAAATTTCCCCAAAATGTCCCCAAATCTGAGGGAACCTCACCAAATTTTGGGTTCCCCACCCCAAATCTGACCCCAATTCCCCCTCAGGTTTTGGGTCACCCTCACCTCCAGCTCCTGCAGGTGCCCGTACCTGAGCCCCGAGTTAAGGAACAATTTGGGGATCCCCCAAAAATCTCCCCTTCAACTGAAGGTTGAACCCCCAAATTTGGGAACCCCCACCCCAGATTTTGGGGTTTCCAGAATTTTCTATCCCAGGAACCCCCAAATTTTTGAGGATCCCCCAAAATTTCGGATACAAGCGCAGATTTCCTCGGATCTTCTTCACGTTCCTGTGGGGACACCCCAAAAATTCTGTGAGGGGAGAACCGGGAAAAAGAGCGGGAAAAGTGGCGCGGGGCATGATGGGAGCTGTAGTTCAGGGGGGTGGGGCCTGCAATGATGCTCTACGGGCGGTGCAGGGCGTGATGGGAGCTGTATGCCGGCCATAATGACACTGAATGGGGCGTGGAGCATGATGGGAGTTGTAGGCTTGGCTATAATGGAACTCAGTGGGGCGCGGGGGATGATGGGAGCTGTAGGCCCGGAAAGCATCTCCCCCTCCTTCCCCTTAAATTTTGGGGTCCCCTTTCAATTTTTGGGGTTTTTCACTCTCCCCAATGTTGGGGTCCCCCCTCACCGCTGGTTCCGGACGTGGCGGGTGACGTAATCCCAAATGGGGGCTGCGGGGCCGGAGCAGAGCCTGCAGGGGAGGGAATTGGGGCACCCCAACATTTGGGGGTGACCATAAAATTCACCCAGGAACCCGAAAATCACCCCCAGGAACCCCCAAATCCACTCAGGATGCCCTAAAAGGGACCCCAAAAGGACCCCTCAGGACCCCCCAAAGGGACCCCAAAATCCCCACAGGACCCCCCAAAACCTCCCAAGGGACCCTTCAAGGGGACCCCAAATTCTCCAGGACCTCCTAAAGGACCCCAAAAGCATCCCCAGGACCCTCCAAAGGGACCCCAAAACCCCCCAGAACTCTCCAGAGGGAGCCCAAAATCCCCCCAGGACTCCCCAAAACCTCTCAGGACCCTCCAAAGAGACCACAAAACCACCTCAGGACCCCCAAACCCACCCAGGGCCCTCTAAAGGGACCCCAAAATCCCCCAAGGACCCCTCAAAAGGACCCCAAATCTCACACAGGACCACCCAAAATCCCCCCAGCACCCCTAAACCCCCTCAGGACCCTCCAAGAGGAAGCAAAATTCACTCAGGACCCCTAAAACCCCCTCAGCACCCTCCAAGGGGACCCCAAAACGCCCCAGGATGTTTCATAGGGACCACAAAATCCCTTCAGGACCCCCAAAATTCCTCCAGGATCCTCCAAGGGGACCCCCAAACCCTTCCAGGATCTTCTAAAGGAACCCCAAAACCTCCCCAGTACTCTCCAAAGGGACCCCAAAACCTCCCAGTACTCTCCAGAGGGAGCCCAAAATCCCCCCAGGACTCCCCAAAACCTCTCAGGACCCTCCAAAGGGACCCCAAACCTCCTCAGCCCCCCCCCCACATTCCCGCTCTCCCCTCACGGAGCCCTCGGGGGGTTTCCACCCCCGGCACCCCGAAACCCCCCGGCCCCTCCCCGCCTCAGGGGGGTCCCCATGGGGGTCCCCGGCTGGTCCCGACCTGCGGAGCGCGGCCGGGGAGGGGATGGCGGAGGGCGGCAGCTCCATCTCCTCCCGGAGCCACCGCTCCAGCGCCTCCGCCATCATGGCCAGGGGGCGCTGAGGAGAGCGAAAAACCGCGGGAAAAGCGCCGCGGGCCAGCACGGGAGTTGTAGTGCGGGAGGGGCGGGGCATGCAGTGATGGGCTATGGGAGGCGCGGGGCATTACGGGAGTTGTAGGCGAGTAACAGGGGCGCTGTGGTGCGCGAGGCAGGATGGGGGTTGTAGGCGTGGCTGTAATGATTCTCTATGGGGCGCGGGGATGATGGGAGTTGTATGCGTGTTTGTAATGGGGCTCTATGGGATATAATGATTCTCTATGGGGCGTGGGGCCTGATGGGAGTTGTATGCACACCTGTAATGGGGCTCTATGGGTTATAATGATTCTCTATGGGACTCTATGGGTTATAATGATTCTCTATAGGGCGCGGGGGCTGATGGGAGTTGTATGCGTGTTTGTAATGGAACTCAATGGGCGTCGCGGGGCATGATGGGAGCTGTAAACCAGGAAGTTGGTCGATGGGGAAACTTGGGGGTCTGGGGGCACTTCGGGGTCCTAAGGGCCACTTATGGGTCAGAGGAGCCATTTAAGGGACACTTAAAAGGCACCCGAGGGGAACTTTGGGTCTGAGGGCACTCAGGGTCACCTGGTGAGCTGGATCCTGGCTTTACCTGGCTTCTGTGGGGCGCGGGGGATGATGGGAGTTGTAGGCTCTGGGCAGCATAGGAATTGTAGGCGCAGACTGAGGGTCTGTGGGGCGGAGGGAGGTTTAGGGAGGCACCTGGGAGTCCGTGAGGGCACTCGGAGGTCCTGAGTGGGGGCTGAGAGATCACTTAGGAATCCTGGGAGGCACTTGGGGTCCGGGGGGGCAACTGAGGAGCAACTTTGGGTTTGGAGGGAAATTTGGGGGCGTGTACCGGGCACTCTGTGTGGCTCCGTGGCATGACGGGAGGTGTAGGCCGGGCTTCCTTTAGATTCTATGGGGCCGCGGAGCATGAAGGGAATTGTAAGCCAGCCATCAATACTTACGTGTAGTGCCGCAGGGCATGACGGGAGTTGTTGGCCCCGTTTCAATGGCGCTCTAAGAGGCCGCGAGGCATGCTGGGTCCTGGAGTCCAGCGTTTAATAGCTCACTTTGCCGCCGCAGGGCATGACGGGAATTGTAGTCGAAAAAAGCCAAAATGGCGCAGCCTTTAGATACCGCCTTCAAGGCCGCTGATTGGTTACAAGCTATGATTGACAGGCAGGTCGACCAGTGGGAGGTGGCGCCGGCGGAAGGCGGGAAGCGGCAGCTCCTGAGGGCGGCGGTGAGAGGGGGGCGCGGATTTTGGGGGGATTTGAGGCGATTTTGGGGCATTTTGGGGGATTTTTGGGATCCCTCACGAGCCTCTCACCCCTGCCAGGCCCCAGGGACGCATCCGGAGCCGTGATGGCCGCCAAGGTGATGGTGGAGAAACCAGGTGAGCTCGGCCGGGAGCCCCAAAAACCCCAAAAACTGCCCAAAAACCCCCAAAATTCCACAAAAATCCCCCTCGGGACCCCCCAAAACCCCTCAAATCCCCTCAGAAAGCGCCGAAATGCCAAAAGATTTCCCGAATATATCCCAAAACAACACAAATCCTCCCCAAAATTTCCAAAATATTCCCAGAATTCCCCAAATTCCTCCCAGATTCCTCCAGAAGCCCAAATGCCCCACAATTCTCAAAATTTTCTCCCAAATTTCTTAAAAACTCCTCACAGGACCCTGAAAATTCACCAAATTCCCAGAGCTGGACCCAAAAATGCCCAAAAATTCCCCAAAATTCCGAATTTTTTCCAGTGCTGAACACCAAAATTCCTTAAAATTCCCCCAAAATCACAATTAAAACCCAAAATACCCTCAAAATTCTTATTTGAATCCCCCAAAACCCCAACGAAACCCCAAAAATTCCATTTAAACCCCAAAAATCCTTTTAAGACCCCAAAATTGCCCCAAAAATTCCCCATATCCTCTCAAAATTCCCATTTCAATCCCTCAACCTTCATTTTAAACCCTAAAATTTCTTCTTTAAACCCCCAAATCCCCTCCAGGATCCCCCAAATTTAAAAGAATCCCTCAAAAATCCCAAATTTCCATGAATTTTTCACCCAAATTCCCCTCATATTCCAAAAAATCCCCAAAATTCTCCCAAAAATTCTCTAAAAATTTCCCAAATGCCCTCCAGAATCCCCCAAGTTTAAGAATAATTCTCAAAAATCCTCAAAATTTCTGAATTTCCCAGAACTGGACCCCCAAATTCTTCCCAAATTCCCAAAAATTCTCCCCAAAATTCCCAGTTATTCCCCAGATTTCCCCAAAACTGCCCCAAATCCATTCCAGGACCCCCAAATTCCCCAAAATTCCCCCAAAATTCCAAAAGTCTCCAATATTCCCAGAGCTGGACATCCCAAAGCCCCAAGACTCCACAAAATCCCCCAAAACTCCCCCCAAACGCCTTCCAATATTCCTAAAAATTCCCCAAAAAATCCCAAATTTCCACCAATTTCCCTAAGATTCCCCCAAAAATGCCCAATTTCCCATTTCAGTCCCTCAAAATTCCCATTTTAACCCCAAAATTCCCCCAAATCCCCTCCAGGACCCCCAGATATCCCCCCCAAATTCCCTAAAATCTCTTCCACCATTCCCAAAACATCAAACAAAATCCCCAAAATTTTCCCATTTCAACCCCCAAAAATCTCCCAGAAACCCCAAAATTCCCAAAAAGTCCCAAAAATTCCCCCAAATTCCCATTTCAATCCCCATAAATCCCCAAAATTCCCAGAGCTGGACCCCAAATTCCCCAAACTTCCCCCAAAACTCCCCCAAATTCCTTTCCTCATTCCCAAAAATCCTGCAAAATTCCCAAAAATCACCCGAACTCCCCCCAAATTTCTTCTAAAAATCCCCTAAATCCCTTCCAGCATTCCCAAAACATCCCCAAAATTCCCATTTCAATCCCAAAATCCCCCTAAAAATTCCCAGAATCCTCCCAAACTCCCCCAAAATTTTTCAAATCTCCCCAAATTTCCCCAATGTACCCAAAAAATCCCCCAAATTCTCCCAAAAATTTCCATTTCAACCCCAAAAAATTCCCATTTCAACTCCCAACCCCCCATTCCCCCAAAATTCCCAAAAATTCCCCTCAAAACACCCAAACCCCCTCAGCATTTCCCCAAATCCCCCCCAAGTCCCACAAAATTCCCAAAAATTCCCATTGCAACCCCAAAAATGCCCCAAAAGTTCCTAAAATTTCCCATAATTTCCCCAAAACTCTTCAAACTTTCCACAAATCTCCCTGAAATTCCTTCCAATATTTAAAAAAATCCCCAAATTTCCCCAAGAAATCCCAAAATTTCCTCAAAAATCCCCTTGTTCCCTGAGCTGGGGCCGTTTGGAGGCCCCAAAATCCCCCAAACTGCACCAAAATTCCTTCCAAAATGTCAAGAAAACCCCACAAAACTTCCCCAAAGTCCTTTAAGAATTGCAACTTAAACCCCAAAAGTTCCCATTTCAACACCATAAAACCCCCTTAAAATCCCAAAACCTCCCCTAAAACTTCCCCAAATCCCAAAAAATCCCCAAATTTCCGCAAATTTCCTAAAAAAACTTTGAATTTCCCAGAGCTCTGCCCTGGAGCTGCTCAGCACCACCTGGAGCCCCCAAATCTCCTCAAAATTCCTCAAAATTCCCAGAAAATCCCAAAATCCCTAAAAAATGTCTTCCAAAATCCAAAAAAAATCCCAAAACATCCCAAATTTTCCCCCCAAATATCCCATTTCAAGCCACAAAATTTTCATAAAACTCCCCAAAATTTCCCCCAAAACTCCCATTTCAAACCCCAAAACTCCCCCTAAAAATCACCCAAACCCCGAAAGTGCCCCAAAACCTTCCAAAATCTCAAACAAAATTCCCAAAAATGCCAGAAATTCCACAAATTTTCCACAAATTTTCCCTAGTTTCCCCAATTTCCTAGAGCTGTCCCCCAGTGCCGCCCGGCGCCACCTGGAGCCCCCAAATGTCCTAAAAATTCCCCCAATTTTCCCAAAATGCCCCAAATGCCCCCAAAATCCCCCCAGAATTTCTTCCAAAAATCCCCCAATTCCTTCCAACATTCCCCAAAATTCCCATTTCAAACCCCAAAATCCCCAAAAATTCTGTGGAGAGTCAGGGCTGTGTGTGCAGCAGGAATGGAGCTGTACGGTCAGTCAGGGCTGTGTGTGTACAGCAGGAATGGGGCTGTACGGTCAGTCAGGGCTGTGTGTGTGCGGCAGGAATGGGGCTGTACGGTCAGTCAGGGCTGTGTGTGCAGCAGGAATGGAGCTGTACGGTCAGTCAGGGCTGTGTACAGCAGGAATGGGGCTGTATGGTCAGTCAGGGCTGTGTACAGCAGGAATGGGGCTGTACGGTCAGTCAGGGCTGTGTGTGTACAGCAGGAATGGGGCTGTACGGTCAGTCAGGGCTGTGTGTGTGGCAGGAATGGGGCTGTACGGTCAGTCAGGGCTGTGTGTGCGGCAGGAATGGGGCTGTACGGTCAGTCAGGGCTGTGTACAGCAGGAATGGGGCTGTACGGTCAGTCAGGGCTGTGTGTGCGGCAGGAATGGGGCTGTACGGTCAGTCAGGGCTGTGTACAGCAGGAATGGGGCTGTACGGTCAGTCAGGGATCTGTGTGTGCAGCAGGAATGGGGCTGTACGGTCAGTCAGGACTGTGTACAGCAGGAATGGGGCTGTACGGTCAGTCAGGACATCCCCCCCCCCTGCAGTCAGACCTTTGCTCCGTGCCTGGCCGCACCCAGCCGGACGTGAGCAGAAGGAAATGACACTGACTGCCCAAGCCATAAAAACCCCGGTGACCCATCAATAAATGCCATTTGCTGTCCACCACGTTGGTGTCAGGAGCATGTGGACCGAGTGACCCTGGGCTTTGGGCCACCGTGCCGGAGTGAGAACCAGGTCGCCACGCCTTGAGAAGGCAGCAGTCATGCATGATACACCATGAGAAAAAAAGGCATATATTATTAGAACAGCATCTGAGTTTTTCAGAGGAGGAGAGATTCATTGACGTCCCAGCAGTCAAACTTGTTCAAATACTTTCCTCAGGGCTTCCTTGAGATGAGAGGTGACCAGCAGAGGCCAAGGCCAGCCAGAGCTCTTTGTCCTGGCAGCTTTTGCCTGGGAGAACCCTTGCAGATAGGGAATTTTTCAGGGGGAGTATCAGTTTTGGCTGTGGGCACCTGGAAAGAGGGATGGTTCTTTTCCATAGGAAGGAAAGCACCAAGCCCCAGTTCTCCAGGGGCTGATGAGAAGCAGCCCTCAGTATTCCAAGATCAGCTGGACCTGTCAGGTGGCCCCTGAGAGGCCAAGCCAGCCAGATCTGTTCCATGTTCCCTGGGTTCCATGAGGCCCTGCAGTGTCACAATGCTCTCCTTGCTTCTGCAGTGTCACAATGGCCCCGTGCTTCCATGAGGCCCTGCAGGGTCACAGTGGCCCTTTGGTTCCCTGGGGCCCCACAGTGTCACAATGGTCTCCATGATTCCCTGGGGCCTTGCTATGCCACAATGGTCTCCATGGATCCACGGTGCCCTGCAGGATCACAACGGCCCTTTGGCTCCATGGAACCCCACAGTGTCACAATGGTCTCCATAGGAAGGAAACCACGGAGCCCCAGTGTTTCAGGGACTGATGACCTGCAGTCACCAGAGGCCAAGGCCAGGCCTGTCTCTCTGTATTGGCAGGTTTGTCTGGGAGCAACTCTTGGATATTGGAAATTTTGAATGTTGAATCTCATTTTCAGCCAATTTCGGCCTGGAGAAGGCTAATTCTTCTCCACAGAAAGGAAAGCACTGAGCCCCAGTGTTTGGAAGGCAGGTGAGAGCTGGCCCTCAGGAGGCCAAGGCCAGCCAGACCTGTCTGTAATGGCAGCTTTTCTGCAGGAGAAATCTTTGGATATAGGACTTTTGGAGGTGGAGTCCCAATTTCAGCCATGAGCACCTGGAGAAGAAAGATGGTTACATTCCATAGGAAGGAAGGGGTGCAGCCCCAGGGTTTCAGGGCACAATAGAGGCAACCACCAGAGTCCAAGGTCAGCCGGAGCTGTCTGTCCTGGGAGCTTTTGTCTGGGAGGAAAAACCCCTTGAACATAGGAATTTTGGAGGAAAAATACCAAATTCAGATATGGCCAGCTGGGCAGGAGAGACAGTTCTTTTCCATAGGAAGGAAAGCACTGAGCCCCAGTGTTTGAAGGCAGGTGAGAGCCAGCTCTCAGGAAGACAAGGGCAGCCAGACCTGTCTGTAATGGCAGCTTTTGTCTGGCAGCAATCCCTGGATATTGGGAATTTTGGAGGGGGAATCCCATTTTGGCCATGGATGCTTGAATGAGAAAGGCAGTTCTTTTCCATTTGAAGGAAAGCCCAGAACCCCAGGGTTTCAGGGGTACATGAGAAGAGACCCTCGACATGCCAAGGGCAATTGGACCAGTCAGGCCAAGCCAACCAGACCTGTTCCCTGTTCCCTTGATTCCATGGGGCTCTGCAGTGTCACAGTGGTGGTGTCATATTGGATCCTTGGTTCCATGAGGCCCAGATGTGTCACACTGGCCTCTTGTTTCCATGGGACTCCAGTGTGTCACAATGGTCCCTTGCTTCCATGAGGCCTGGCAGTGTCACAGGGGTCTCCTTGGTGCTGCAGTGTCACAAGGGACCCTTGGTTCCAAGGGGACTCACAGTGTCAGAAGGGTCTCCTTGGTTCCATGAGGCCCTGCAGAGTCCCTTGATTCAACGAGGCCTCCAAGTGTCATCATGGCCTCCAGGATTCCATGAGGCTCCGCAATGTCCCAATGGACCTTTGGTTCCATGGGGTCCTGCACTGTTCCATGGATCCTTAGTTCCGTGGGGCCCTGGAGTGTCACAATGGCCTCCTTGGTTCCATGGTGCCAACTGTGTGACAACTGCCCCTTGGCCTGCCAGGACTCCATAGTGTTACAGTGGTTCCTTGCTTCCATGAGGCCTTGCAGTGTCACAATGGTCTCCATGATCCCATAAGGCCTTGCAGTGTCACAACAGACCATTGGTTTCATGGAGCTCCACAGTGTCACTGTGGTCCCCATGGCTCCACAAGGCCCTGAAGTGCCACAATGGCCCTTTGGTTCCACAAGGCCTCCAAGTGTAAAAATGGCCTCCATGGTTTCATGAGGCCCTGCTGGGTCACAATGGACGTTTGGTTCCATGATGCCCCAGAGTGTCACAATGGTATCCTTGGTTCCACAGTGTGAGAATTGACCCTTCATCCCATGGACACCCACAGTGTTCACTGCAGTCCCCTTGATTCCACCAGGCCCTGCCATGCTCTAATGGTCCCTTGGTTCCAGTGGGTCCCAAAGTGTCAGAACAGTCTCCATTGTTCCATGAGGCCCCACAAAGTCACTGTGGTCCCCTTGGCTCCACAGGGCCCCACAGTGGAACAATGGACTCTTGGTTCCATGAGGTTCCTCAGTCCCAATGGTCTCCTTGGATCCACAGTGTCACAGTGGCCCCTTGGCTCCACGTGGCCATGCTGTGCCACAATGGCTCCTGGTTCCATGAGGACACAGTTTAACAACAGACTCTTTGTTCCACAAGGCCTTGCTGGGTCAGAATGGTCACCAAGAGGTTTCTCAAAGTCACAATGGTCTCCTTGGACCTGTAGTATCACAATGATCGTTGGTTCAATGTGGCCCCAATGTGATAAAATGGATTTTGGTTCCATGGAGTTCCACTGTGTCACAATGGACCCTTGTACCATGAGTTTGCTCAGCATCACCGCTGACTCCTTGGTTCTGTGAGGCCTCGCTGT
Source organism: Melozone crissalis (assembly GCF_028551555.1). Lineage (NCBI taxonomy): Eukaryota > Metazoa > Chordata > Aves > Passeriformes > Passerellidae > Melozone > Melozone crissalis. Next base: position 928,599 of record NW_026535912.1, read on the forward strand.
CACCAAGTCTCCGAAATATCAGAATAAGGCTCCTTAACACTACTTTGCTATTTAGGAGGGGATCATTTATTCAGGCCTGAGGTCTAGTGAGGGATAACTCCTAAACTTATGTGGACATGTAATTCTACCAGCGCCACAAAACGTGTATTACAATTTATGCATTACCATAAAACTCACCCCAAATTCCCAGATTCAGTCCTTCTTTTTTCTATCACTGCATTCTTGAGCCAGATGTCTTTTCTTCCAACCATCCTTGCTGGGGAAGCAGCCCCTGCATGCCTTGTTCCTGTGCTAAAAGTTCACAGGCATGGTAAAAATTGAATTAACCCTTTTGGCATCAGCCCAAGGCTTTGTGTGGGCAGGCAGAGGCAGGCAGGAGGCAGAGCTGTCAGCAAAGGAAGGGCCCAGCCAGGTGGGGCAGCCGGGGGATGCCGACAGCCTGCAGGGACAGAGGCGCAGGGCAGGGACACCGTGGGACAGCCTGGGCTGCACAGGGCACAGGGCACAGGGATGGGCAGCAGCTGCAAGACAGCCCTGACAGAGCCAACTTGGGCAGCACTTTGGCCATGGCTGCTGGGCCTGGGCCTGAGGCCATGAGGGGACAAGTGACCCTTGCAGGCCTGGGGCCTCATTGCCTCCTTGTCCCTGCTCAGCAGCCTGGCAGGGGCCGCCCCACGCTCCTGCCCTTGGCATTGCCCATCCCCACATGCCAGTGCCCATCCCGGGAAGAGCCCTGAGCAAGGAGGGAGGGACAGGATCTGTCTGGCCAGGGGCTGGGGCTCAGGCCTTCGCCCTTGGCATTCCTGAACCACATCCAGGTGTGCTCAGCACCAGAGACACCTTTGCCTTGTTTGTCCCCACCTGTCATCACTGCCTCCAGTGTTCTGCTCTGACTGGAACCTGAGGACGCTTTTTCAGTTGTGTCCCTGACAGGGATCTCTTCAAAGTACAAGAAACTTCAGTGTTTCAATGGAACTGAGTTCTTGAGAGTTTTGTGACATCACAGAACTAGCTGTGACATCACACAGCAAGATGTGAGGCCATATAGCAGACTCTGCCATCATAGAGGGTGGCTCTGTGGCATCAGTGAATGGGTTGTGACATCACTGGGTGGCTGTGAAACATCATAGAGCAGGGTGTGACATCACAGAACACAATTGTGATGTCACAGGGTGACTTTGTGACATTACTGTCTTCTGTGACATCACAGCACTACTGTATGACATCACAGGGTGACTTCATAGAATTGGCTCTGTGACATAACAGGTGGCTGGATGACATCACAAGAGCTGTGTGACATCATAGAGTTGGTTGTGTGACATCACAAGGTCTGTTTGACATCACCAGAGGCTGTGTGACATTACAGGGGGTGTGATATCACAGGGGCTCTGTGACATCACAGGATGCTGTGTGACATCACAGAGGCTGTGTGACATCACAGGATGCTGTGTGACATCACGGGAGCTGTGTGAGGTCACTGGGAAGGTCACTCTGCCCCGGCTCCCCTCACAGCTCCCCCCAGAGCAGTCCAACCCTGCTCGTGCACAGCGGGGTTCCCTGTCCCCCGGGGTCCCCCTGCGCCCGGCCCCGCAGCCTCCCCCAGAGGATGTTCCACGAGATCGACCCCAGAGCCTGACACGGGGACGGGGGGCCGGGGCCCTGGGGGTGGCACAGGGGGACAGGGACCCCCCGGCAGCGTCCCCGTGTCCCCCAGGGCCAGAGCCTGGGCCAGGGCTCCTTCACCCTGGTACAAATGAAGCCTTGAGAGCACTGAAAAAATCCCTGGCAAGGGATCAGTAAAAACCAGATTTAATATTAAGGGACAGCAGCACAAAGTTCCTTGGCAAGCATCACTCTGCTCCTGACTGAACACTGGAGGCACACCAAGAAAACAAAGCAACAACAAAACCAAACCAAATCCAGGCAAATCCAGGCAATCAAACCAGAAATGAACCGAGAACTCTCCGTGTGTGTGTGTGTGTGTGTGTGTGTGTTACAACAGGTCAGTGAGAGCAAGGATAAAATGTAAATGGCCTAAAAGCTCAACAGAGCTCAAGCTTAACAGGACTTAACTTATACCTTAACCTTAACTGATACCTTAAATGTCACAATTTAGCCAAAAACAGCACTTAACAGTATTTAACCTATCTTAAAACCTATGACTTAGCAATTTAACAGAGGAATAACATTTAACAATTTTTAACTTAGCTAATAACTTAAATTAAACGAAGCAACTTAGCAAAAGAACAACTCTTAGGAGCATTTAACTTAGCTTAGACTTCATGACTTAACCTTACTTACTGATATCTGGATATCTGACTGACGCAGCAATCCAAGGCACTCATACCCCTCAGAGAGCAGCACTTCTGCCACATTTCCCCAGCACAGGCACTCCTGTGTGCACACAGACACAAGAGTCAGTGCAAGGCACCTCTGAGAAATTCCACTGAGGGCAGGAAATGCTCACTGTGGATCCTTTGGCATCTCCCCAGTGGGTGAAGGGCTGAGCCTGGAGGAGTGGGGGGATCGGCCCAGGCTCTGTCATTGTTCAGGATCCCCGAGTGCAGCAAACGGGAGAGTTCCCTGCTCAGAGAGGCCCCACTCAGAGGGAGTCGCTGGCCCAGGAGAGCTCCAAGGGCTCCTTTTGGAGCGCTGTGTGCAGGGCCCCAAGAGAGGGGCTTCAGTCCCAGCAATGGTTCATCCTGGCCACACTTGAAATCAACAGCTTTCTTTGGCAGTGTGAGAACAGGGATGTTGTGCCACGGAGGGAACAAAAACAGTTCCCAGGGCTGCTCCTGCAGAAACCAGGAGCTGGTTGGGCAGCAGCAGTGCCTGGAGCAGACAGTGTTTGTGATGAGCTGCAGAGAAGCTGAGCCCAGGGGCTGTTGGCCAAGGCTGAGGCCCAAGGAGCATTTCTCAGCTGGCAGGGCGGCCTGAGAAGGGGAGGGGGGAATGCAGCAGCACAGGGCCCATGGAACCAAGGGAGCATTGTGACACTGTGGGGCCTTGTGACACTGTGGGACCATTGTGACACTGTGGGACCATTGTGACACTGTGGGGCCTGGTGAAACCAAGAGGCCTTTGTGACACTGCAGGGCGGCATGGAACCAAAGGTCCGTTGTGACACTGCAGGGCCTGATGTCATCTGCACACCACTTTGACACTGAGAAACCAAAGGAGACCATTGTGGCACTGCAAAGCCCCAGGGTCCAGAAGTCCATTGTGACATTGCAGGGCTCATGGAACAGAGGAGTCATGTGACATTGTGGGGCCTGGGGAACCACAGAGACCATTGTGACACTGCAAGGTCTAATGCAATCAGTGGGAACTTTGTGACGGTTCAGGGCCTTGTGGAGCCTGGAGGCCATTGTGACATTGTGGGACTCCATTGAACTAAGGGTCCATTGTGACAGTGCTGGACTCCATGGAATCAAAGCACCATTAGGACACTGCATGGCCCCATGGAACCAGGGGGACCATGGTGATACTGCAGGACCCCATAAAACCAAGGGAACATGGAACAGGTCTGGCTGGTTGGGCTTCCTGTGAGCTGCCTGACTTGTCCAGCTGACCTTGGCATGTTGAGGGTCTCTTCTCATCGGCTATTGAAACACAGGGGCTCCATTCTTTCCTTGCTATGGAAAAACCCTCTCCTTCTCCTCCAGGCACCCATGCCCAGAATTAGGACTTCACCTCCAAATTTCCTTATATCCAGGGATTGTTCATATAGGAATATTTCCAGGACAAGACTGTCTTGCAGTAGTTTCAAAAGGATCACCTCCCATCTGTCCCCAAAACATTGGGGAAGGCTCCGTACATTCCTTCCTATGGGAAAGAACTGTCCTGCTTCTCCAGGAACCCATGGGTGATATTGGAGCTCCACCTCAAAAATTCTTTAAATCCAAACTCTGCTCCCAGACAAAATCTGCCATTTCTGGCAAGTCTGGCTGGCCTTGGCCTAGTGAGGCTCTCACCTGCCTTCCAAACACTGGGGGTCTCTGCTTTCCTTCCTATGGAAAAGAACTGTCCTTGTCCTCCAGGTGCCCATGGCCAGAAGTGGGATCTCACCTCCAACATTGCCTGTTGTGACAGACTGGAGGAGATTCTTGGCTTGAAACATTTCATGTGTGAGGGAGGATGAAGAGGCAGGTCCAGCCTTGCCCTGCCCTGGAACCCCAGCAGTGCCCTGGCCTGGAACCCCAGTCCCCCCAGAGCCTTTATCCCAGCCCAGCAGTGTCTGTCTGTCAACTCATCAGGTTTGTATCCTTTGAGGGATCAGGAACTAGTGAGACTCAGAGGCACAGAAAGGTTTCTGTTCATGGGCAGCATAAAAAAAGTGAAATGATAAAATTTAATAAACACCAAAACACTTCTCTGAGCTCCTTGTGACATCCCAGCAACATCAGACATGTCCACCATCCTCAACAGACTGCCATACCGGAAGGATTTTAGACAAAGACATAGGAAGACATAGGAAGATAAAACTACAACTAAGATGCTGACTAAGGAGTTACTAAAACTTCTGAAAGATTGGGCAACCTCCTGAATTTCAAAGCATGAAGCCAGTCAAGGGAGATGCATTGGAATGACCAGAGAACAGCTGCAGGAGAAAATCTGGGAGCCATGGGAAGGACATAGATCCAGCTGCTCCAAATGAAGAGATGTCCTTAGACAGGGCCATTTAAAAAGGAGAGCTGGAAACACCTGAAGGAAGAGGGTCATGAAATATCAGAGTAATGAAATATTAGACTGAATGCTGGTGGAAAAGGGAGAGGGGAAGGTCAGTATTTCTTCTCCTGCCATAAGCAGAAGGATCTAGTAGATCCAGAAAATTTCTGTTCCTGGTGGGAAAACATTGACACTTCTTAAAAGTACTCAAATGACCCAGATAATAAAGATTTGCTTGTATATTATGAAACTAACAGTTATTACTGTGCCCCTTTCCAGACAGACATCAGCTGTGTGCCCATGAACAGGCAGGGCCACTTCTGCCCTGAGGTGCCCAGCTGGGATTGGATCTCTCCGAGAGCACCTGAGGGAGAGCAGAGCACCTTGCAAGCTGCAGGTCCCTGACAGCCCCACAGGGCTCCTGTCCCATCAACATGTGCTCTGCTCCAGTGTGAAACAGGGCCCAGCATGGTGCTGGGATCATCAGAGAGCTGAGGTGTGTGCTGGAATTCAATGCCCTCCCCATCCCACAGCAGCCCTGCATTTCCCTCCTGCAGCTGTGGTCTCCAGCACAGCCATGGAGGCTCTTGGGGCTCTGGAGTGTTGCTGCAGACCCCAAGGGCAGCTGAGCTCTGCCTTTGGCACAGTCAGGCCTGGCCAGCACAGGCCATGCTCAGCAATTGCTTGTGTGTGCCTGGCCTTGCTGTCAGCCCCGGCAGCGGCTGTGTGGCCCCTTTGTGGCCCTTTGCTGGCCCAGCCATGGTGGCCCAGCCCCTGTGCAGGCCCAGCCCAGGCCAGGAGCATTGCAGCTGGGAACGGCCCCTGTGCCGTGGTGCCCACAGCAGCCTTGGGGCTCTGTGCCCCATGGCCTCCCTGCTGGACAGTCTCTGCCAGCTCCTGCAGAGCCCGGGGACACCTGTGGGGCTGCACAGACAGCCCTGCCCCGGGCTCTGCCAGCCTCTGGGCCAGCAGAGAGGCAGCCAGGGCTGGCCATGGCCGGGAACAGGCCCTGAGCCCCGCAGGAGGATGGAGCTGGGCCACAGCCAAACTCAGCCCAGGCCAAAGCTGGGCTCAGCAGCCAGGGCTGCCAAGGCCTGGGCACAGAGGCTGGCGCTGACAAATGTCCTGGGCCCCCTCCCTGCTCTGTCCATGCCACCAAGGGCACAGAGCAGCCTCCTCTCTGGGCCACTTGCCTGTTTGCAATGCCTTGCACAGGCGCTGGCCCTGCCCCACAAGGCCTGGCCTGAGTCCTGCCCCTGAACGTTCAGCCAGGCTGAGATGGACACTGATGGTTTCTGGGCCAGGCTCTCTGAGCCCAGCCCAGCTCCCTGCACGCTCTGCCAGCTGCCCTGAGCTCTGGGCAGCACCAAGGGCCTCTCCCCAGCCCAGCCCAGCCGGCTCTGGCCCCACAGCTCTGCTCAGGCCAGGCTGCTCTGGGCACTGCCCCACGGCCTCAGCCCCTGGCAAGGGCACAGCAGCAGCTGCAGCTGCCACAGGACTCAGCCCCAGCCATGGGGGAAGGTGCTTGGCCAAGGCCAAAGGAGGCTCCCTGGCTGCCCTGCTCCCCTCTGCCTGAGGTGCTGAGAGCTCTGCAGCCCCTGCTGCCATCCCATCTGCCCAGGGCAGCACAAGAGCCCCGGCCTTGGGGCCCTCAAGAGCTGCTCCTGCTCCAGGCCCAGGGCCCATGCCAAAGCTGGGGCAGTCACAAAGCTGTGCCCATTTCTGTTGATTGCTGCTCTGATAGGGATGGATCCTCAGCCACCTGGAGGTTGCTGATCAATTGTAGTACTCCAGAGGCCTCTTTTTTCTTGACCACTTCAGGTCAGGAGTTCAGTGAGAAAAACAAAAAATATTTTTTCTAAACACCTGAATAAGACAAGCCCCTAGGAATACTTTAAATTTTCAATTCTTCTGTGGATAATTAGACAGACTTCAGAAGGTAATTCAACGTGAATATATTGTATTGAAAACAATGCAAAGTGAACTACTTTTTCTTGTTTTCTTTTCCTGTTTACAGATGGATACCAGCAATGTCCAATTGATATTTATTCCCCAGCACCATCCAATGCAATATCAGCAGATATGAAGATCAAGACCCTTCATGGCTGACAATCAATGAGACTTTGTCCCTTGTCCCTCCCCACCATTTCCCCCATCGAACCCCTGGCACTCCTATGGATCAGGAATGGTGTGGCCAGCAGGAGCAGGGCAGTGATTCTTGCCCTGTTCTCGGCACGGGTTGGACAGCACCTCGAGTGCTGTGTCCAGTTCTGGGCCCCCAATTTCGGAAGGACATGGAGGGGCTGGAGCGTGTCCAGAGAAGGGCAACAAGGCTGGTGAGGGTTCTGGAGCACAAGTCCTGTGAGGAGCGGGTGACGGAGCTGGGGTTGTTTATCCTGGAGAAGAGGAGGCTCAGGGGAGACCTCATCACTCTCTACAACTCTGTGACAGGAGGGTGCAGCCAGGTGGAGCTTGGCCTCTTCTTCCAGGGAACAGGCACAGCAGAAGAGGACACAGCCTTAAGCTGCACCAGGGGAAGTTTAGGCTAGACATTAGGAAATATTCTTAACACTAAGGGTGATTGGGCATTGGAATGGACTGCCCAGGGAGGTGGGTGAGTCACCATCCCTGCAAGTGTTTAAGGAAAAACTGGATGTGGCACTGAGTGCCATGGTCTGGGTGACAAGGTGGTGTTGGGTCCCAGGTTGGACTTGCTGCTCTCCAAGGTCTTTTGCAGCCTGGTTGATTCTCTGCTGATTGTGACACTGCAGGGCCTGGTGGCACTAAGAGGACCATGATGACACTGTGTACAACATGGCAGCACAGAGAAGGGGCCATTGTGACACTGTGGGGCTGAATGGAAGCAAGGAGTCCATGGTGACAGTCTGGGTCCTGGTGGAATCACAGAGGCCACTGTGAACCTGCAGGGCCTTGTGGAACCAAGAGGCCTCAGGGAATCATGGAGACCATTGGGACATTCTGAGGACTCATGGAACCATGGTGACACCAAGATGTCTGTGAGTGTGGATCTGCTGGAGGGTAGGAGGGCTCTGCACAGGGTGCTGGACAGGCTGGATCCAGAGACTAAATCCAGCAAGGTGAGGTTTAACAAGTCCAAGTTCTGAGTTCTGCACTTTGGCCACAACAACCCCTGCAGCACTACAGGCTGGGGACAGAGTGGCTGGAGAGCAGCCAGGCAGAAAGGGACCTGCAGGAACTGATGGACAGCAGGCTGGACATGAGCCAGCAGTGTGCCCAAGTGGCCAAGAAGGCCAGTGGCTCCTGGCCTGGATCGGGAATTGTGGCCAGCAGAGCAGGGCAGTGATTCTTCCCCAATGCTGGGCACAGGTTGGGCAGCACCTCAAGTGCTGTTTGCAGTTCTGGGCCACCAAAATTAGGAAGGACATGGAGGGGCTGCAGCATGTCCAGAGAAGGGCAACAAGGCTGGGGAGGTGTCTGGAACACAAGTGCTGTGAGGAGCAGCTGAGGGAGCTGGGGTTGTTTATCCTGGAGGAGAGGAGGCTCAGGTGTGATTTGATGATCTGTGCACATAGTGTCTGGGCACAGGTTGGATTTGATGATCTCCAAAGTCTTGTACAGCCTTACTGATTCTGGGATTCTCTGAAACCACCCTTGGAGCAGTTGCAGGATGAGCCCTGGGCCTCCATTTCAGAAGCTCCAGCAGCCCAGGTCCCTCAGCTTTTCCTGCCAGGCCCAAAGCCCATCCTGTCAGTCCTGCAGAGCCTCTGCAGCTCCTGGTAATTGCACAGAACACGGAGCCCCAGAGCCAGACACAGCAGCCCAGATGTGCCCCCCTGGCCTGGGGTGCCTCTGGCAAGGGAGCAGCACAAGGCACTTGTCCAGGTTCAGAGCAACTTTGGGGAAGAATCCCCCGAAGGAGCTCTGGTGGGAAAAGCAGATCTAATTGGCCCCTCCCCGCAACTGGTCCAGGAGGGAAAAAATACCTCCTTGGAGAAAGGTGGAAAAAAACCTGTTTATTAAACAATAAAACCAAAACAATATCAAAACAATGAGACTCCTTGCCACTCTAAAAGAGATGACAAACTGAGAAAACCCCGGGTTCAAGCAGCAGCTCACTCAGTCTCTGATCAGTCCCTCCGGTGCTGGAATTGTCGCAGGCCAGGCCTGGCCTGGTGGGCCACAGGTGCAGCTGCCGGTGCTCTCCTGGGTGTTCAGTCCAGAGCAGTTTCAAGAGGTCCAAAGAAAAAGGAAAAAAACAATCCAGGGAACTTTGCCTCAGCTAGCTAAAAACTAACTAAAAAGAAAAAGAAGAGCTCTCTGCCCCGCTGTCTGTCTGCAGACAACACAGTCAGGAGCAGGAATGCAGAGGAGTGGAGTACAGTGTCTGAAAACAAACTGTGTGCTTCTTCTCTCCCTCCCCTTCACTCTCTGGAACACTCTTAAAGGTACAAAACTTGTTATTCAACATAAACTGAATGAGACAATTGGGGATAGAAGCATCATATGGTCAACCCAGGACATTCCACCCCTTATCCCCATATCGTCTGCTTACTACTAAAACTAATATAAATTCTAACTCTACAAGTACATACATGATACATCCATTATACAACTATACACAGACAATGGTAATAACATTCAGCAAACAGTGATATTTATACAGGTTTCATCCAACAATCAGATCTCCCTGAGGTACACATCGTATTCTTCCATCTTTTTGCATTATCCACCATGTGCAACCTGGTCCCTGAGCAAAAACAACCCCACAAATGGGTTTGTCTGTATTCAAGGCAGGATTAATCCAAACTGTCTTCCCTAATAAACCTCTGACATGTACCACTGGGACTTTGTCTCCATCTACTCTGTGCAAAGGCTCAGATTGGGCAGGGCCCAGTCGCTTATTAGAGCCTCAGGTGTTAACTAACCAGGTGGCTTTTGCCAGATGCTGCTCCCAGTTTTTGAAAGATCCCCCACCTAATGCTTTCAATGTGGTTTTTAACAGTCCGTTGTACCTCTCTACTTTTCCTGCAGCTGGTGCATGGTAGGGAATATGGTACACCCACTCAATGCCATGTTCCCTAGCCCAGGTGTTGATAAGGCTGTTCTTGAAATGAGTCCCATTGTCTGACTCAATCCTCTCAGGGGTACCATGTCTCCACAGAACTTGCTTTTCAAGGCCCAGCTGTAGCATGAGACACAGGGTAGGTTTCCAGCCATCCAGTGGTGGCTTCCAGTATGGTCAGCATGTAGCGCTTGCCCTGGCGTGTCTGGGGCAGTGTGATGGAGTCAATCTGCCAGGCCTCCGCATACTTGTACTTGGACAACCGCCCACCGTACCACAGGGGCTTCACTTGCTTGGCCTGCTTGATGGCAGCACACCCACCCCTCAGTCTCGTGCCCACTTATAGGTGGCATCTCTGCCCTGATGGCCAGAGGCATCGTGGGCCCAACAAGCTAGGAATAACTCTCCTTTATCTTGCCAATCTAAGTCTATCTTTGACACCTCTGTCTTTGCAGCCTGGTCTACCTGCTCATTGTTCTGGTGCTCCTCATTAGCTCTACTCTTGGGAACATGGGCATCTACATGGCGGACTTCCACAGGTAGCCTCCCTACCCTGGTAGCAATGTCTTTCAAATCTTCAGCAGCCCAAACTGGTTTTCTTCTACGCTACCAGTTAGCCTGTTTCCACCTCTCCAGCCATCCCCAGAGAGCATTGGCTACTATCCATGAATCAGTGTAGAGGTAGAGCTTTGGCCACTTCTCTCTCTCAGCAATGTCCAGGGCCAGTTGAACAGCTTTGAGTTCAGCAAGTTGGCTTGATCCACCTTCTCCTTCAGTGGCCTCTGCCACCTGTCCTGTGGGGCTCCATACGGCTGCTTTCCACTTCTGGTTCATTCCCACAATGCGGCACGAACCATCAGTAAAGAGAGCGTATCGTGTATCTTCTGCTGGCAGTCAGTTGTATGGTGGAGCTTCCTCAGCCCGTGTCGCTTCTTGTTCCCCTTCATCAGCGAGACCAAAGTTTTCACCTTCTGGCCAGTTTGTAATTATTTCCAGAATCCCAGGGCGATTCAGTTTTCCAATACGGGCACGCTGTGTGATAATAACAATCCACTTGCTCCATGTAGCACTGGTGGCATGGTGCATAGAGGGAACTTTTGCTTTGAACATCCACCCCAATACTGGTTGTCGGGGTGCCAGGAGTTGTGCTTCAGTGCCTATTACCTCTGAGGCAGCCTGGACTCCTTCATAGGCAGCCAAGATTTCCTTCTCTGTGGGAGACCCTCTGTAGCTTCGATTCCAAAATCCCAGTGGTTGACCCTGAGTCTCCTCAGGCACCTTCTGCCAAAGACTCCAGGACAAGTCATTGTTCCCAGCTGCAGAGTACAGCACGTTCTTCACCTCTGGTCCTGTCCTGACTGGGCCAAGGGCTACTCCATGAGCAATCTCCTGCTTGATCTGTGCAAAGGCTTGTTGCTGCTCAGGGCCCCAGTAGAAAGTGTTCTTCTCACAGGTGACCAGGTAGAGAGGGCTCACGATTCGACTGTATTCGGGAATGTGCATCCTCCAAAAACCTATGGCGCCTAGGAAAGCTTGTGTTTCTTTCTTGCTGGATGGTGGAGACATTGCTGTGATCTTGTTGATGACATCGGTGGGAATCTGACGCCGTACACCTTGCCACTTCACTCCCAGAAACTGGATCTCTCTGGCAGATCCCTTGATTTTGCTCTTCCTGATGGTGAAGCCAGCTTTTAGGAGAATCTGGATGATTTTCTCCCCTTTCTCGAACACCACTGCTGCTGTCTTCCCCCACACAATGATGTCATCAATATATTGCAAATGTTCTGGAGCCTTGCCCTTTTCCAGTGCAGCCTGGATCAGTCCATGGCAGATGGTGGGGCTGTGCTTCCACCCCTGGGGCAGTCGCTTCCAGGTGTACTGCATGCCTCTCCAGGTGAAGGCAAACTGAGGCCTGCATTCTGCTGCCAGAGGAATGGAGAAAAATGCATTGGCAATGTCTATAGTGGCGTACCACCTTGCTGCCTTGGACTCCAGCTCATACTGGAGTTCCAGCCTGTCCAGTACAGCAGCACTCAGGGGTGGAGTCACTTCATTCAAGCCACGATAGTCCACTGTCAATCTCCATTCTCCTTCAGATTTTCACACAGGCCAAATGGGGCTGTTGAAGGGTGAGTGGGTCTTGCTGAGCACCCCTTGGCTCTCCAGCTCTCGGATCATTTTGTGGATGGGGATCACAGCATCTCGATTCATTCGGTACTGTCAGTGGTGCACTGTTGAGGTGGCAATTGGTACTCGTTGCTCTTCCACCTTCAGGAGACCTACTGCAGATGGGCTTTCTGACAGTCCAGGCAAGCTGTTCAACTGCTTAACACCCTCTGTCTCTACAGCAGCTATTCCAAATGGCAATCTGAGTCCCTTTGGGTCTTTGAAATATCCACTTCAAAGGTAGTCTATGCCCAAAATACATGGGGCCTCTGGGCCAGTCACAATAGAGTGTTTCTTCCACTCATTTCCAGTCAGGCTCACCTCAGCTTCCACCAAAGTAAAATCCTGTGATCCCCCTCTCACACCAGCAATAGAAAGAGACTCTGTCTCTACATGTCTCGATGGGATTAATGTACATTGCGCACCAGTGTCAACCAAAGCTTTGTATACTTGCGGTTCCGATGTGCCAGGCCAACAAATCCACACAGTCCAAAAAACACAGTTTTCCCCAGCCTCTACCTGGCTAGAGGCAGGGCCCCTCTAAGCCTGGTTATCCTTCTTTCCCTGGGCATATGCCTTGGAGGTTCCTTCAAGGGGATCAAAAATATTGTCATTATCGTCATATGTGAAAGTTCGGTTACTGGCCACTGGAGCTGCTTCCCTTTTGGAACTTCCTCTCTGAGTTTTCAGTTCACACACCCGTTGTGCCAGAGCAGTGGTAGGTTTTCTGTGCCATCTCCCCATGTCTTCTCCACAATCACGCAGGTAGAACCACAGCTCAGCTCGTGGGATTTACCTTCTCTCGCCGTTTGGGGAACATCTGTGTTGGGTACCAGAACCTCTGATCTGCCATGCCGAGATTTGGAGAAAGCCCTCTTTAATCTCCTCCCTCAGTTTCTTGTGACCCTCCTCCATCTTGTATTCTAATTTTTGCAGACGTGTTTCCACCGCTGTGATTCTGGCATGTGTTGGGCCATTCACAGTGTCTGCATACACTCGGAGCTTCTTTGCCATATCCAGCACAGTCTCCTCACCATCATCCCGCTTCATTATGGCTAAAGCAGAAGCATATTCTCGTGGCCCAAGTTGTACAAGTTTTCTCCACATCACAGATGTGCATGGTACCAAGTCTGGATTTACAATGTTTCCATCATCTGAGAAGACAATCTCAGCCACTGCCATTTCCCTCAAGCATTGAATCCCTTATTCTATGGTTTTCCACTGGGTTTGCTGCATATAGAGATCGTCTGCGCACAGGTATCTTTGTGCTGCACTTCTTAGGATCCGTTCCCAGAGGCTGTGAGGGTTTGCCCCGCTCATCATTCCTTGGTCAATGACAGGATCCTGTGACAGGGATCCCAAATACCTCACTTCAGTGCCATACAGAATTGTAGCCTTGCCTGCAGCATCCCAGAGATGGACCAGCCAACAAATTATGGATTCATCAGGTAGTCGGGTGTAATCCTTCCTTAGGCCATGAAGGTCCTTCAGGGAATAAGACTCAATATTTGCGTCTGATCTTGCACCTGCTGCTTTGACTCCTGATTTTATGTCAGGAGGCATTGAGGTTCCTTCTCCTATATCACCATCATCATCATCATCCACTGGTCGATTAGTTTTTTCCATGCATTTCCCACTTCTCGTACAGGTAGCAACAGCCATGGGTTTAGATGCTGGCTTAGGCTCACTATCTGGTTTGGCTGCTGGCTTCGAGCCTGGGCTGTTGGCTGCAGCTTGAGTGAGTGGGATAGCTGATTTATCTCCCTGCCCCCCTGCCTCTGTCTGCTGCCCTACACTATCTAACAAAGTGCGATAAGCATAGAGCAGAGCCCAGCTTATTGCAATGAGCCTTTTCTCCTTAGAATGGTCATGGCACTTCTCTTTTCGGTATTTCCCCACTTCTGCTGTGTTCTGAATTTGGTCCTGTGGAAAATCCCAGTCTACAGGATCAGAAAATTCCTAAGGGTTTGGCCTATATTTTCCCATTCTCCACACCACTCAGGATTTTTCACGCCTGCATCTGCTTCTGGGCCAGGGGTCTCACCAGCTCCTCTGGATATCTCAGCCCGCATTCTAGAGAAGCTGCAGACCACATAGAGGAAGCTTACCAGATTAAATACCAGAAAGATGGTGTCTTTAGCATTCAGGGGAAACTGAACATTCTCAAAAAGTGACATAACTGATCCAAAGGAGAAGAAGGAAAGGGAAGGGTGGAAAGTCTCATTCTTGGCTCCTCCTCTAACAGACTGAGTGTAATTACTAATAAATTCCCAAAACCTACTACTGGAATTGGGATGCAGGGTAGGATGAAGAAACCATAAACCATACATATCGTAAACAGAGGCCAGTATCTTTGTAAATGCTTTATAAATCATTATCACCAAGGCCAGCACAACAGCTATTCCAATCCGTACCCCTCTACTGTAAAAATTACTTGTTAAGGACAATAATCCTAGTGACCAGAAAGGTATTGAAACCTCAAAAAGGTCTAGAGCCCAGAGCCATACAAAGGCTTTCACAACCAGAGACATCAGGGGTTCAAGCAGCATGGCTACTAACTGCTTTAACAACAAGAAACACACACTTAATAGAGCTTTTTTCCACCTTTTCCAGCCATGCATTGGGCGCCAATTCATGTATTTGTCCAGGTTTAGAGCAAATTTGGGGAAGAATCCCCCGAAGGAGCTCCGGTGGGAAAAGCAGATTCAATCAGCCCCTCCCCCCAACTGGTCCAGGAGGGAAAAATACCTCCTTGGAGAAAGGTGGAAAAAAACCTGTTTATTAAACAATAAAACTAAAACAATATCAAACAATGAGACTCCTTGCCACTCTAAAAGAGATGACAAACTGAGAAAAGCCCATCCCCGGGTTGAAGCTCAGCTCACTCAGTCTCTGATCGGTCCCTCCGGTGCTGGAATTGTCGCAGGCCAGGCCCGGCCTGGTGGGCCACAGGTGCAGCTGCCGGTGCTCTCCTGGGTGTTCAGTCCAGAGCAGTTTCAAGAGGTCCAAAGAAAAAGGAAAAAACACAGTCCAGGGAACTTCTCTGCCTCAGCTAGCTAGCACTAACTAAAAAGCAAAAGAAGAGCTCTGTCCCGCTGTCTGTCCGCAGACAACACAGTCCAGGAGCAGGAATGTGGAGGAGGAGTGCAGTGTCTGAAAACAAACTGCGCGCTTCTTCTCTCCCCCCCTTCACTCTCTGGAACACTCTTAAAGGTGCAAAACTTATTATTCAACATAAACAGAATGAGACGATTGGGGACAGAAGCATCAACCCAGGACACACGGCCACTCCCCCTGCAGGTTTAACTTAGGCCAGACTTCCATACAATAGTGAATCATTTTTATTTTGTCTAAGCCTTTTGTGGCCTCCTGAGTGTCCCATTGATCTAGCATCTGTCCCAGAGGACTATCAGGGGGAATATTCTTCTCTTTTTTCCCATCTTCCCTTCCAAATCGTCTTCTTTTACTCAAACACTTTCCCATACTGACTCTAATTTGGTTCTTAACTGAAATCTTAAGGTGCCCCTACCTGAACAAAAACTACAGACGGGCAAAACAACACTTAATATTCTTTTACTGATCAAGCAGTCATTCACTTTCACACTGGTAAGTATGGGGAATTTACTCACATACTCGGGAAAAAGAGGGGAACCTCACCCACACTCTCGGGCTTCACCTTTCACTTCCCAGGGGTTAGGTCCCATTGAGGCTCCCTCTCGCCCCTCCCTTGTACCCTAAGGCTAGGTCTGGGGTTAGGTCCCAACGGGGCTCCCTCTGGCCCCTCCCTTGTACCCCTCCTAACCAGGAGGGGGGGTCCTACCCCTTTTGGAGGCGCCTCAACCACCGATTCCACTCACTTCCCCCCATTCCCGGCTGGCCCCCTCGGGGGAGTCCAGAAACGCGGTACTTGGGGCCCTCACTGACGTCGGGGGTCCGAGCTGCCAGCCCCCGTCTCACTCACTCGCCACTCGCTTGCCTCCAACTCCCGCCACCGGTTCTTCCCAGGTCCCGGCGCTCCTCTGCGTTGCCAGTCCCAGGCTGTCTTCCCAGGTCCGGCGTAGCCAGCTGTTCCCTGGAGGCCCAATAGGGCGGGCGGCTGTCCTGTCCTCGGTCCTCTTCGGGTGTGGCTATCCCAGAGGAGTCCCCAAGCTGTGATAAATAGGGCCAGGAGAGCAGCTCCTTTAAAAAGGCCTTTATTAAAGACAGCTCTGGCTGGAGAACCTGAGGGATCGCGCACACCGCCACTGCTCCCACTGGACGACACTGAGGAGGAGGAGGAGTACAGCTTTGTCTCTCGGCAGAGCTGGGGCTTCCGTCCTCACCAGAGTCCTTAGGAAGGCAAATATTGGCTCGCAGCCGAGGGGTATCTTCCAAGCTGGGTACTATCAAAATTATGGTGACAGGACAGAATCCGGCTCTGGCCAAGAGTGGGTGACTTAGTGTGGTTCTGATGGGCTAAAGTCAAAGTTTGTATGCTAGTTCGTTGTTTTGAGAGGGTTCATAGAGTTCCCACAGCCTCTCATTTGAATTCAGTCCGGGTGCAAGTCCTCCTGGGAGCAGGGGAGTAGGGGAAGTGGTTCCCGAGGGGAATGGATACAAATCCCGGGTGAGACAGAAAGGGGAACAAATACAGATTATGACAGGGAAAGATACAAATACAGGGTAAAATAGCAACATCAAACAGCAGCAATTAAAGGCAAGTCTTACAATACTAACATTCAAAGTTTAACTAACAAGGGGTACAAAAGACTAGCAAGGGGTACAAATACAGAGTATGACAAGGAGAGATACAAATACAGGGTAAAATAGTAACAGTTAGCAACGGCAACTGAAGGCAAGTCCCAGAACTCTAACCTTCAATGTTTAACAACAGACCAACACTTCAAATTAAGACCTTATCAACTTCATTAACATCAACTACCAATTACTACTCTGTAAAAGAGCTCTCATCCCCACGATTTCATTCCTCACAACTGCCACCTCCTCTGCCCATGCGTATCCCTGAGCTGCCTTTATCTCTTTTTTGATCTTCCTCTGTCCCATCCCAACCCATTCCCGAGTTCTTTTAGAGACCCCAGGAGCAGCCCAGCACCCTCCAAGCCCCTCCTGAGTCCAACATGTCCTTTCCTCTGCCCCCGAGCCCCCTGGTCCTGGCCTCTAAACAACACAGACATTGACCCACCTCTGCAGGAGTAGTTGATGGCCCCTTCTTCTATTGCAATAAAGAGATGGAACTGACAGCCAGTGTCCAGGTGGCAGCAGCAGCAAAGCCCAGCCAGCAGCAGCACTGGCTGAGCTCCATGGCCAGGAGCAGCCGTGGATGCCCACGGTGTGGGCAGGCAGGAGCCAGGCAGGGGCTGCTGTGACCAGCGGCGGGGTCCCCAGGGCTGGGGGAGCCCAGGGGGCAGGCAGCAGCATGGGGCTCCTGAGAAAAAGCAACCCCATTTGCTTAGTTTTTCAGGTTTAGAAATTAGAAATTTGTAGAAATATTTCAAAATATTTTTTCTGTAGAGAGACATCCCCAAATATTCCTTCTCAATTCCTATAGTTGTTAAAGATTTTCTAAGTAGTTTTAGAATCCAGGAAAAGTGACCTCATTTTGTCTTCACTTTTCATCTTTAGAAACATTTAGAAATATCTTTTGTAGAGAGCAATTGCCAAATGTTTCGTTCCTGTTTCCACAACACATCTGTATTTTTGAAACTGGTTTTGAGTTCTGGAAAATATTTTCCCCTTATACAATAAAAACTAAAATTGCACTTCAGTGGTAATCTTTATTCTAGGAAGAAGTAAGACCCTTTCAGCCAGCCAGCCTGCTGCAGAGGCTCTTTTCCCGCAGGAGCTTTGTACCTAGTCACAACCAACATACATAAAACCTTTTCCCAGATATTTCCTGGGATTTTTGACAAGCTAACATCTTAGTCTTCTCAGACAAACTTTCAGCACAGTGGGCATCTCTTCAAGTTACCATCTTTGTTTGCTTCTGGTGGAACTCCCTCAGTTCTAGAGCAGGGCCTTCTCTCAGCTTCCTGCTGCCCCCGGGCTCTCCTCCCGGCCTGCTGGGCTTGGTTGGGTGGCACAGCCTGTGACATTGCTCCCACATGTGACTGAGGACACAGCTTAAGCAGAACCTATCCATCCTCTGCAAAAACATTTATCACTGAAAGACACCATTTATTGAAATAATTTGGGGAGAATCTTGGTCATGAAGCTTCTCCACCAAAGGTGGGCCTTTCCAGGTGATATCAGCACACCTTTCAGGGTGGGCAGGTGCCTTACTGCGCAGAGAACTGTCTCCCAACCCACTGGGCCTGAGGGGCATTTACTCTACCACAATGCCAAGGTTTTGGCTGCAGCAGGAGGAGGAGCTGTGCTGAGTGAGAAGCTGAATCAGAAGCTTCAGAGTGCTCAGAAAGTCCTCACAAATAGGTCCCTGTCCCTGGGGGTGTGGATCATTCCTCTTGGGTTCAGGTGCAAACAGGCCATTTTGTGTAACATTTGCAGCCGGTACTGGCTCCCTCAGGCCTTACACAGCCCACGGCAGCAAAGGAAGACTTGGAAAAAAGCATTAATTCCATAGAAGTGGTGTTGGGAAAGCAGGAGATAGCAAAGCACTGCTGAAAGCACGCAGTGTATATGATATAAAATTACTGTTTATTGATACACTGCAACATATGGTTCTAATGGTGGGAGGGAAAAGAAATAATGATCAGTTATCTCATTAATAATGTTCATTTTCTCTTCCAGTATTGCCAGCGGGTTGAGTTAATTTTTAAGCATGACAGTTGGGCTTTAATATATCAGCTGTAGATTCCAGTCACAGAAGTCTAGTTTAATAATTGGGTTTCTTTCTCCCTCATTTTGGCTAATAGCATACTTATAGCAATTATTAAAATTCATCATAGCACAAAAATAAACCATTTGAAACCTCACCAAAAATGGCAGCACAACAGAGCTCTGCTTAGCATTTAGTGGAGAATTCAGAACAGTTTTTTGGAAAACAAGAACAGCTTCTCTGATAATTCAAGAGCCATAATGTGAACGTGGACACTCAGTGAAAGCCAAGAGTGCTTCAGGTGAGCCAAGGCAGTGTTGAATAGGCTGCTGTCACTAAAAAAGCGCATTCAAACTTCACGGGAAATTCCCTCTGAAAATGCAAATTCATATGTGGTTCTTCAGCTATAGGTAGTTCAGCCAAGCCATGGCAGTTCACCAGCACTGGCAGAAAGTTGTTTCAACACTGCATCATCAAACTGTTCTGGAGACTTCACAGTCTGCCTTGGAATGGCTGTAGGTGCCAAGTGGACACAGCTTCTGCTGTGAGGAACTTAAAATCCTCCTTACTGCTCTTCCAGACTCTTTAAAGACAAGGTTTAACTTCCAGCATGAGCACAGCTCTGCAGAAGCTCATTGACCCCAAAACCTATAGGCATCAAGGCACCCAGCAGAAATCCTGCACATTCCCACCATGCCAGAGAGAAATGGGGCTTATTCAAGGACTGACAAATAGGCAAGACTTTGAGGGGTGAGAGTGGAATGAAAATAGAAAACTTGAGAAAAGCCTGGTGTTTATAGCTTTGGGAGAATGGGCAGCAGGACTGTAAGCTGCGTGCTCACCATCTCCTCCTCCGGGTGCACACAGGGATGGAGCAGCCCCAGTGAGGGGTTTCAGGCATTGAAACCACTGTAGACTTGGAATCAATTCACAAGTGAAAATAAAGACAGAAGAATCACAGAATCCCAGACTGGTTTGGGCTGGAGGGACCTCCAAGCCCGCCCAGTGCCACCCCTGCCATGGCAGGGACACCTCCCACCGTCCCAGGCTGCTCCAAGCCCCAGTGTCCAGCCTGGCCTTGGGCACTGCCAGGGATCCAGGGGCAGCCACAGCTGCTCTGGGCACCCTGTGCCAGGGCCTGCCCACCCTCACAGGCAGGAATTTCTTCTCAACATCCGACCAAGTAGCTGGTTACACAGACACCAGGAACTGTCTCACTCTGCAGCAGGCTGCAGCGAATGTCTGCTGAAATATGACACACAGAATCCACCCCAGGTTCCTCCTGCACACATTGCCTGCACTCCTCTCAGGACACAGCTCTCAAAACCAGTCCCAGAGGGCTCCTGCTGCCCAGGAGGAGATGGGAAAGGGCTGTGCCCTGGCTACAACCTTGGCAAGAGCTCAGCAAGAGCCATCGGTGTCACCGCAGCCCGAGAGACAGAACAGGGAGAGAATTTCTATTTGCACTTTGAAGCTGAGAAGGGACCAGTTGGTGTCTGAACAGCATTCCTTCACACCTCCCCATATTATCTAAAAGTAGGAGACTTAGCAATTAAGCAACCCTCAGATAAATAATTGAGGAAAACTAAAGACTGGAAAGATACCAAAGGCTTCCCTCACAGGACTGCAGAGTGATGCACTGCTTTGGAACTGCAGATAAACCAAGCCCCAACCAACCTCATCCTCTGGCCATTATTTAAGAGCCAGGAGGAAAAGACTGGAAGCAAGAAGACACCAGCTTACTACAAGTTTTGCCCTGAAACTCCATTGGCACAGGAGCCCCAGGCTTTCCTGCATGATGCTTCGTGACTCCACGATGCTGTTACAGCCCCGCTCAGCTGCTGCACAGCCCATGCCTCGTTCACTTGAGCAGCCTGAGCCTGGGAACACCAGAGAGTATTATCAGAGCACAGGGAATGCTGCTCTAATTGTTGGTTTGCAAAGTTATGTGGATAAATGATCATCTGGGGAAAGAAACATGGTGTATGTATAGTTAATCTACTTAGAATTTGTTGTAAATTAATCATCTTGAATATTAAAACTATTCCCTATTCTCACATTAAAATAACTTCTCAGTATTTTCATCTGATCTTACCAGAAATGATGAAGCTGGACTTTGCTGTCCACCTCTCCCATTCTTACCTCTTGCACTGCCAGGAAAGTGCTAAATAGAGGAATTGCCAGCTCCCTGCAGCAGAGAGCTGATCTTCTGGGCCCTGTGACACACAGATGAGGGAGTCAAACCACAGATGCCTTTGGAGGCTAAAATCCTGTGTCTCTGTGGTGCTCACAGCAGCTGGTCCCAGGCAAGAGGTGAGCAGCTGCACAGGTGACCCGAGGGCTGTGAGGAGTTTGAAATCCCACATATTTTGTTCATGTGTCAAATCTGGGCTCTGTTTCTTGTGCTCACCCCATAAACTCCATAGGTGAACTCACTAAAAATGGCATCACAGAGGTCCCTGCAGATCAGCTAAGTGCAGATATCAGATCAAGGACTGACTCATTTACCTTGGAGATCCTTTCCAGCTTTTGTGATGCCTGACTCTATAAACTGAAGCTGGTCTTTTGCTCATACTGCATTTTTGTCATAGCTTCTGAATCAATCCCTTCAGAACATCAGCTGAACAAGTATTGCTCTCCAGGCAGCTTCTCACACAGTAGAGGGATGGGCAATAGAAACCACACAATGTTTTTTACAAAGGTGTGTTTGTTCTTTCCTAGGACAATTTTGGAATCAAGTGCTGTAGCACAAACGTGTTTTTCCAGGTTTACAAGAGCCTCTCACCTTTACTGGTTCTGCAAAGCAAATTGGGTGCTGAATACCACTCACACATGAATTGGTGGCCAATTGGCCAAAACTTCTCTTTCTTGTCTCCAGCCCAACTTTAGCCATGACTCTGCACACTCAGAAATCACAGGGCAATGGAAGATTTGTCCTCTTAACAGCAGTAATGCAAGATGACTGCAGATGAAATTTTACATTCTAATTAATACTTGGTCCCCAGTGATGCTCATGAGTGTCCTGGCTGTTCAGAGGTGTCCCAGCTCCCTCAAACACAACTGCACCAGCCAGGACATCTCATTTCACGGCCCGTGGCAGCAGAAACGCACTGCTCTGAAAGGCTCTGAGGCCAGTGGGCCGCACTACAGAGCAGATAATCTCCAGCAGGGGTTGGAGGAAGAGTTCTGCTTTGAGCTCACCTGAAGATGATCAATAGATGCACCCACCAAATTTGTTTTGTTGTTGCCCATCAGAACTAAGGAGAAGAATTTCTCAGGAGCTCCTGCCAACCATTGCCGTGAGCTATTTGAACTCATGTCCTTGTCTCTTTCCCAGGTCTGCTGTGTGAGGAGCCACCTCCACAGTGCTGTCAGACACCCTGGGGCCACCAGCCCCTCGCTGGAAGGGTTCCAGCCAGGTACTGCCAGCTCTGCATGTGCTGAGGATGTCACCTCCTGCACACACACCTCGTAAACGCCCTATAAACCCCCAGCACTGGAGTGGTGCGTGTGCATTACTATCAAGTTATGTCACTGCTTCCATAATAACATTATTTCAGTGGGTTGTAAGTCAGCTCTAAAACTCTCTTTGGGCTAAAACTTGGCATGTGCACATATGCAAAGACACTCACACAGCCTGATTTCTGGGAAGGGGAGAGAAGTGCATTACTCCTGAATTCTGCACAGGGGCAGAGGGTATTCTCACGGGGAGAAGCTGCAGAGCACCCGCCAGGCCAGTGGGGGAAGGCAGAGACTGCTGGAAATGGGACGGCCACAAACCCACCCATCACTGCCATTCCAGCCTCCTTTCCATCCCCCAGCTCCGGGAAAGGGGGACAGCATCTTGTCTGCTCTTGGGGACGGTGAGCGGAGGGTTACATGTTTTCCCAGCTCTGTCTGAAACTCAGAGGGTACAGGGACACTTCAGAGTCCCCCTGCATAGGCTGCTTCAAAGGAGGAGTCCTTGGAAGCTCACCGGCACTAAACCCATCCTTTAAACAAGCTTTGCTTTGCAAGAGTTTGGATGCTCCTTGACTGTTACTGCAAACTGCAGAGGGAAAACATGTTTGCAGTGCCAGGACTGTCCTGGGATGTTGTGTTGTTTCTGTAGAAGTTGGACTTTTCTGTTCCCCCTACAATGTAATGGTTCTGCGCTAGTTATCTTCCCCTTCCCTTGTGCTGCCAGTTATCCCAACTCCTTCCCAGTTGCCTTGGAGACTAATGTATCCTTTCTCAAATCCCTCCCCAGTGCCCTGTCCATCACTCGGCGCTCACACCCTTCTCTCTAGAAACTTCCAGCGAGAGCGTTGAGTGATTGGTTCAGGGACCAGGGCCCCACCCTCAAGTTATCCCCATTGGGGTTCTCTAAAGTCAATCTTTTGTATTCCACTCCCATCTAAAACTCTATTCACCCTAGGGTCGACTCCTCCCCTGTCTCCCTCCCTCCTTAGAAGCTGTTGCAAGTATCTCCCCCCTTCCCTGTCCGGCTGTCGGTTCCCCTGGGACCCAGTGAGCCTGGATTCCCCACAGCTGGAGAGCGCTCTCTTCTTTCTGCTGGCTGCAGCCATAAGCCGTGCCATGTCCCACCGCAAGGTGTGGCTGCTGTCACAGCACAGGGCGTTTGCCTTAGGCGCTGTCCCGAGCCATGGAGATCGGGACAGTGCTGCCCTGCTGCGAGCGGTGCTGGATAGCTGGCCGGGCCGTCCGAGAAGGACAATCCTTGCCCAGCTTGACCGCTTCACTGCGACATGGCTGCTGTTAAAGAGTGTAAATCCCACTGCTCACAGAGGTCCCTCCTGCAGGGCCCTGCGAGCTTGGCACTATCACAGCAAGAAGAAATCTGCCCC
Organism: Melozone crissalis; assembly: GCF_028551555.1. NCBI lineage: Eukaryota > Metazoa > Chordata > Aves > Passeriformes > Passerellidae > Melozone > Melozone crissalis. The sequence continues at coordinate 952,099 of NW_026535912.1, forward strand.
TGGAAGCTGCATCCAACAGTGCCTGCACAGTTAGTGGGAAGAGGGGAGGGATTTTTAAGAAGCATAAATAAAAGGGGAGCATAGAGAAAAAGGGAGCCTCCTGCTGTCTCTTGAAATCTCCCCCAGCCTGAACAAGCTCTCTTTGGGGCTAGAGACTCCCAGAAGCACAGTGGGGCAGTGCCTGCTGTAAACACAGCATCCTTGTGATGTCTGCAGCTGCAGGTGTTCGTACACTTGACCTTTTGTGATAAACAGTAAGGACGTTTCCTTCATACTTACTTTGCAAATCTTCTAGGAAACACACCAAACTCCAAGCAGTCATTTGCTGTGATGTTTTTTCCCTGAATAACACAAAACTCTACCTTTATGTCAGTGTTCCTCTGGTTTGCTGGGTCAAAATCCACATCTGGCCTGAGGGAGATGAGTCATTTGCCCGGGTGCTTCCACTCCTGCTGCAGCCCTGAGATGGTCCACATATAGAAAGAAGAAATATAGGGAAAGAACTATAACAATGTATTATCATGTAATCAGGTGGTAAAAAAGGGGAGTGTAATTGAAAGTAAGGGTATTCTTCTTTAATTTGATGCAACTATATTTAGTGATATTAGTGGTTTGAGCATTGCTGTACATCCTCCTGTTATGTTTGCCCAATTATCCCATCATTAAAAAAAACCAAACAATATTAAAAGTAGTAACAATTTTGATTGAATAATTGAAATGAAAAATATAAAATTGGATACAATATAATTCGATTAAAATAAGGGATAATTTGGTTCCAATAATAGTGCATAAGCAAGAGATACCGCGGGGTATGGAGTGCAGGTTTCAATGACCCTTGCCACTTCATGTACAAGCCAGCCAAGTGAAAGTCACCCCTTATATGCCATGTGTCAATGCCATCTCCTCCTATATTCGGTTCGTCACTTTTCTGTCTCCGCCTTCATTACCACCCTTATCACGCTTGCGCCACCACTGGGTTTGGTGGTCGCACAACTCTTTGGGGGTCGTCACTGATGAAGGCTCTGTAGTCTTCTTTGTTGTCCTTTAATTCACCTTTGGGTTACACACGTGCACCAAGCCAGTACAATGTAAGCCAAGACTAACGTATCATTGCATCTGCATATCAAAGCAATAAGTCCCTTATAATTAGCATTTTCTGGGACCCAACCAGGTTCTTGGTCATTTTTAGCAACTGTATCTTCAGCTTCTTTCATGTGGTCCTTGAGAACATCTGCTGGGAAAAGGGGGGGTGGAGCCCCTCCTTTCCCTCTCCTCTTTGGCATTACTATTTTTAACTTATTTTATTATTTCCAGATATTAGTTACTGTATCAATATTGATTACTGTTTCAATTTTTATCAGCAGAATCATACCTATTTACCACACTCCAAACTAGAAATTATCTGGTTCCACCATGTGGACTGAGGAGAATGTAACAGCTCCATCTTTTCAGAGAGGAGGCAGCACTAGGACCACAGTGATTGTTTCAAACAGTAGACCCGAGCACACAGTTTGCTCCAGCTCGGAGCATGGGCTCATCCCAGCCTAAGAACTCCTGAAGGCTAAATTATTAGAAATAGCATTACCACAGGATCTATGATAGCTATCATGAGATAATCATCCCACATCTGGATTTTTAAGACACAGAGCGTTGTCTGGTGCTTTCCAGTCCCTGGTGACATGACCTAATAGCAACACGTCCCTGGAGCTGCGCTAGTGCAGCACTCTGTGCTGGGGGAAGGAGGCACTACTGGGCTGGGAGAGCACACAATTGGCAGCCCATGGCTGTGATTTACACAAAGCTGTTTGTGTCTTGTAAATAGATTTCTTTTCCTTCAGTGGTCGGGAGCCAGGAGATGCATTGGTCAGCAGCAGAACAGAGAACATCTTGGTGCAGAGCCAGGAGCAGGGGAAGGACAAGCCTTCCAGCACAGGGTACTCACATGGCTTTTGAAATGAAGGGCTGCAGCAAATGTGGAAGGGTAAATAAGGCCAGGAAATCTTTTGCTCTATGAATGAACTCCCTGCTATTTATGACGCAGAGTTTCCAGGGATGTTGCTTTGGAGCTGGGCTCCTGCTGGGCAAATGATTCTTCCCAAACTGAGGTGGGTGCCATGTTATCACTCCCTGGCTCTACCTGTCACTATCTGGCTGCTCCTCAAAGCTCTGGCTTCAGCCCAATCTTCTGCCTTCTGAGCAGCAAGATTTAAATGGTCCTTATCATTCAAATGACTTGACTTCAAATTGAAATGATTTGATTATTTTAACAACTGATTAAATCAGCTCCCTCTGATCTAATGGTGTTGGTGTCTGGGAACAGTGCAGCCAGGACTGAGATGCTCAGTACAGGCTGCAAAACCTGCTGGAAATGCAGGACAGTATTTAGGTTGTTTATGACACTCCTCTCCCATTTCCTCATGCTGTTCCTGCACCTGTACTGGGTGGGCGAGGCTGTGCATGCCCTTTGAGCAGAGATGAACTTTTGGGGTCAGCTGCCTAATGGCCAGGAGGTGCCAAACTGTTTGGGTCACTGGTGTCCTCTGCCTGCCCTGCAATTCATAGCCACCATTTCTCTCACCTCTTATTTCTTCTCCCTGGTACCTCTGCCACTACTTCAGCTTCTCAAACCTTTTTTTCTGTTTCTCCTCCCCTCTGGAAGTTGCCAGATCTTCTCTTCCCGAGGAAGTGATGTGGGCTCATTTACTTTCTCCAGTCTTCACACCTGGTTTGTTCCTTCCATGTGCTGGAAGATGCATTGGCACATGGATATGGAGAAAACATCAGAGAGTGAACCAAGTCATGTACACCAAGAGAGATTAGATTATGTTATCACTGGGTTGTTTAGAATCATGGAATCAGAGAATCCTTAAAGTTGGGAAAGACCTTCACAATAATCAATTCCAACCATCAACCACACCATCACTATGTTCACCACTAAACCACATCCCAAGTCCCGCATCAACATGTCTTCTGAGCTCTTCCAGGGATGGTGATTCTACCAGTGCCCTGGGCAACCTGTTCCAATGCTTTACAACCTTTTCCAAGAAGAAACTTTCCCTAATTTCCAATCTAAATCTCTCCTGGTGCAAGTTGAGGCCTTTTCCTCTTGTCCTGTCCCTGTTCCCATGGGAGCAGAGCCCCACCTGGCTCCACCCTCCTGTCAGGGACTTGTGGAGAGCCACGAGGCTCCCCCTGAGCCTCCTTTTCTCCAGGCTGAAACCTGGGGAAACTCCAACCCACAGTGTGAGTTGATTCAGAGGAACCAACAAATCTGTTTTAGGTACTGGTAAATGATGCTGGCTGTTCTTAGTAGTAAAAACCAGAAAACAAAGGAGATATGCCCAGGAGCTCAGTGTGGTGAGTTGTGCTAGGAAAGAGCCCACTCCACACTCCAATGGCACAAGCATCAGCACCAGATTTTGCCTGGGATAACCTCTGTGAATTCCTCCCTCAACTTAGGCAGCTGAAATAATAACTGATCCACATGAACCAAATCTTCACAGTGGATACATTTCTTCCCTACTGTTTCCAAACAAAAATCAAACATAAACAGTGAGAAATTATTTTATCTCTACTAATGAGTGGCAGCATGAGAACTCAGCAATATGTTAAGAGAAAATCTCCCTGGTACACTGAATTACACTTTTCCTGGAGTGAAGCAAGAACCCCTGTGATTGAAAAACTCCCTTTCCAGACTCAGAGATTGTTTTTATAAAGTATTAAAAAAAAAGTATAATGTTCCAAAACTCAGCCAGGAAAGCAGCGGTAATAATTCTTCCCTAATGCCTCTGAAATTAAGCTACACTTAGACTGATTTTTTTCAATTTGGAGTGTATGTATACACAATATTGCTAACATATCCCTGCAGTAGATGTGTGCAGTGTGTGCTGCACTGCCTAGCTGCTGGCTCTGTCACCCCAGAAACTGCTGCTCCATCCCCACGGGCTGCAGGCCCCCATGGGCAGGGCTGGGGCGTGGGGGCTGCTCCCCTGCACGGCCTCCCCTTCACATCCCTGCCAGAGCCATGGGCAGCTGCCTGTGGCCACCGAGTGCACTCAGGAACTGACCACTGCTGCTGGAGGCCTTGGTGCTGAGCCCCTGAATCATCTCTCACTCGGACATGCTCACAAACAAAGGAGGAACAGGGCCTCAGTGGCCCGAAGAGCTGCCCACAGAACCAGCAGGACCTGGACGAGTGGGATTGCAGAAGCGGCGCGGGGAGAACATCCAGGCAGGCTGCCAGGGGCTGAGGCTGGGGCAATGGAAAATCTGCAGTGGGAAGGAAGCAACACAGCATCTGGTATTTTGAAACACAGCTAGAGTTTTCCTGTGCATTCTGACTATGAGTCACCAACGGTAGGCTGTGAAATTCCTAATACCTGTCTGGCCCTTGGGGCTGAGCTGTGGATGAAGCTGTGGGAGGAGACCTGGGAGAGATCCTAGAGTGAGCCAGGGGCCCTCATGTCAGAGCAGAACCCGGAAAAGCGGGAAGGGATCCATGGCAGCCTCGCTGCCCCACTGCTGCTTCCATGCCCTGCAGGGCTGTTTCCCAGCCTGGCCTGGCTGCAGCTTCTCCCCAGCCTCTGCAGGAAGGCATTGGGTATCAGCTGCCGCGCAGCCCAAACTCACCAGGGATCCCCTGCATTTTCCCGGTCCCCAGTCACATCCTGAGATGTGGCTGCTTGGAGGAGGTAAAGCCATAGCCAGCCCCACAGGCCTGGAGGGATCAGGCTTTTACCGATCCTTATCCATGTTTTGGAGAAGTATTGCCTCCTGAAGAGGCCACCTCCTGGATGTGCAATGATTCCATCTGATCCAGCTGTGCCTCTTCCTTTCTCAAGGAATGGACAGAGGGGCTCTATGGAAGGTGGCATTTCCTGCAGGAAGGGAGGCGATGCCAGGCACAGCCACAGGAGGTAATTGCTGTGCCTCTGGGCCTGAGCCCTGCTGAGGCTTGAACTGCCCTCTCTGCTGCTTGGCACTGCGGGCACAGCCCAGACAAGACGGGCACAGCCCAGAGGAATTGTCCCGAGCAGGCTCAGGGCACTCGGGTACTGAGCTGTCCTGCTGGGCTCCCTCCGTGGGAGACACGTCCCGAAACCTGGGAGCGGCTGCACGGGGTGCCCATGGTGGGGAAAGGGCAGAGGGGGAGAGCAAGGCTCCAGTGTTTCCTGAGAGGGCCTGGCTATGTGCCCGTGTGCTGTGGGAGCTGTTCCATGGGCAGGTGGGCAAGCAGGAGGGAGGTACGGAGGTTGGGAGAGACAGCTGTGGCACTGCAGATTTACCCAAGCATTTAGTGAGGGTTTCCTGCATGGGAGGGAGAGAGCCCCAGGGCCCTGGGCTGCTCCAGCTGCCCCTCCAGGCATGTTGCACAGGACCTGCAAAGAGCGTGGAGAGTGACCAGGAGGCACAGGCTCCCACAGCCTTACCCCACCCCCTTGCAGTGTCCAATTCCCCAAGGCAGAAGGGGATCCCAGCACACCATGGCAATGGTTCTGTAGGATCTGTGCTCCCTTCTCGACTGGCACATGACTTGGATTACTTGGAAATGCTGGTGAATGGTGCTTTGAAGACCTTGCCAGATGTTGGAGGCATGTTCTGAATGTACCTTTCCTGACAGAATTATCTGTGTCAGTGTGGCAATAGCTCACTCATGAGTCAGTTCCCCTAAGTTCCTCTGAAGGATGATCAGTTCTGGATACCTTGCCCTGATCCCTTCTGGAGCCCTGAGGGATCCCACAGGATCGCTGTCAGTGGGAAGAAGGGGCATTTAGCTGTCCATCCTCCTCCCATGTGCAATGCCACTGTGGCCTTCTGTGTGCTCTGTGCAGCCACAGAGAAGAGCAGAGAGGGAAGGGGCTGGGCCCAGGGCTGTGCCCCGGGGCTGAGCCTTTCTCAGCTCATTTGCTGCCCCCAGGGAGCCTGAGATGCTCCTGCTGCCTCTGCCAAGCCCTGGCCCTGCCTGGGGCTGGGTTTGGAGGTGCTGGCAGCTCCAGGGAGTCCTTTCTGCCCCCGACTGCCCCACAAGGGGCTCCTTCAATCCCAGTGTGGGGCCACTGCAGGCACAAGGTCTCCCTGGCCCTGCTCCTGAGTGGAAGGCAGAGCCAAGGGAGTGCCTTGGAGGGCACCAATCACCCAGGTGCCCTCACTGCCACTCGGGCCTGAAGGAGAATCTTCAGCAGTGCCATTGGAGCTGTTCTGTCCTGCCTTTCTTTGCAGCTGAGCCGGTTGCTAAAGGTGATCTGGCTTCCCAGCCCACATTCAGGATTGAGCCTCTGGGAGATGGTGAGGGTAGGTCAAGGCCTTTCCCCTGGGAGAGCTGCCAGCTCAGAGCCCAAAGCTCGGCCAGGGGGGCATCTCTGCAGGCGCCAGGACAGAGCCATGGCTGTATGTGCGCTCGCCCTGCACGATCCACTCACAACTTCTGCTCAGCGCTGGCAGATGTTTTGAGGGGGGTGGGCCCTAGCCCAGCTGAAAAAGACCAGTGATTTGTTGATTTTACCCGATTTTGCATATGCATGACGTCCTGAACATGCCATTAAAGAAATGGAGAATTTCTCCATCTGTTAAGGTGTACTTTTTGTTTCTCAAGTGATGAGCCAAAAGTCAGGACAGAAGGAGGTGTTTCCCCAACGAAGCAGAGGCCGATTGGCAGCCCCTGCTGCAGGAAGGAAGGCCAAGCCAAACACAGGTATGGGCACGGGCACAGGCTGAGAAGGTAATTGCTGTGCCAGGTTCAGCAGGGCTCAGCCCTTGGCAGGGCTGTGTGGCTGCAGCTCTTCCCCCAGGGCCTGCCCTTGCACGGCCCGGCAGCAGCCAAAGCTGGAGGCGCCTCTGGAGTCCTTGAGGCCTCTGGAGCTCGTTCACAGCCCCGGGGAAAGGGGACTCGTGCACCAACGTCCCTCCTGCTGCAGCTGCTCTGGAGCTGGCCCTGAGTGCCCAGAGGCCCAAGGCACAGGAGCAGCCCCGAGCGGGAGCCCTGCCGCGAGCCCAGGGCCAGAGCCAGCCTTGGCTCCCGACTGGGCAGGGGCTGCGCTGGGTCCTGACAGGGCCTGACTCTGTGCCCTGGGGCTGGGGGAGCTGTCACGGGGCAGGGAGGGCCAGGGCTGGCAGGGGCATCCCAGGGATGGGTTTGGCCCGTGTCCCTCCAAGCAGCGACTGCCCAAGAAGCTGCACAGCCCCGGGCTCTCCTCCCGGCCTGCTGGGGTTTGTTGGGTGTTACAGCCTGTGCCAAGGGGCAGCAAGGTGCCTGAAGGCTCCAGCTCTGGGGGAAACGGAGAACGTCCTGCCCGCATCCACCGTGCTGCCAGCTCAGCAGTGCAGCACAGCACGGGCTGACCCTCCCCATTGCTTCCACAGGTGCAGCAGCTGGAACCACAGCACATGTTCCTGATTCCCAGAAGGGCCTTGGAAAGGGTTTCTGTCAGGGAACGGGCTTCTGGCTAGGGTTACTGGCAGGCCTTCTTGTCTTTGAGCTTATCTTCATCTTATGCTCTGTCCGAATTTGGACTTGCTGGAAGAGAAAAGGCTGAGTGTTTAGTTCACCTTTCCCTCAAACAGCTTCTTTTGAAAGTCTACTGTACATAGGAAACATTGCCAGTGAGGCTGCAGTGTAGGTGTGGCCAGTCCATGATTGTCCAAAGAACTCTGCTGGGGGTTCTGCTGCTGCCCAGAGCTTTCATTGGCCTCCTAATTGCTGGACCTTGTCCTGGGGGGCCTGCGGGGGCTGCAGCCAGTGCTGGCCCCCACTGAGGCTGCCTGGCCAAGAGCAGCCCCAGGGGCACAGGGCAGAGGCAAAGCACGGTGGGGAGGAGCAAGAACAGGGACAAGATTGCCCTTGAAAGGCAGAGGCGCTCTGGGGCCCGCTCCTTGCCCGGGAGCCTGCCCAGAGCCGTGCCCTGCGGGCCGGGGCCTTGAGGGGCAGCTGTGCAGCTGAGCCAAGCTGTGCCAGCAGCTCCAGCCGTGCTGGGGAGCCTTGCCAGCTCTGGGCCCTGCTGTGCAAGAGGCTCCCTTTGTGCCACTGGCAGCTGGGGCCTCAACACCTCCTCTTTCCACAGTTCCACCTCTGGACAGGAGTTGTAAGATGGTGGCTGCACCTCACACCCAAAGAGCAAGAGCAGCCCATCCAGCAGTTAGAAGAGCCTGGGTAGCCCTGTCAAGAGTTCTGAGAAGAAGACTCCAGAACAGCCATTGTCAAGGAAATCTCCTATTCTCCTGGAGATCCCACTGCCACCTCCTCGTCCCATGTATATCCCCAAGCTACTTCCATCTCTTTTTTGATCCTCCTCTGTCCCGTCCTGACTTCTTCTTTAGACCCCAGGAGCAGCCCAGCACCCTCCAGCCCCTCCTGAGACCAACATGTCCCTTCCTGTGCCCCTGAACCCCCTGGTCCTGCCCTCTAAACAACACTGAAGTTATCCCCGCTCTCTGCCTGTCTGGGTGATGGCCCTTTCTTTAGTTGCACTACAGGGAAGGTGCCGTCACCCCAGTGTCTGGGTGGCAGCAGCAGCAAAGCCCAGCCAGCAGCAGCACTGGCTGAGCTCCATGGCCAGGAGCAGCCGTGGATGCCCACGGTGTGGGCAGGCAGGAGCCAGGCAGGGGCTTCTGTGACCAGCGGCGGGGTCCTGAGGGCTGGGGGAGCCCAGGGGGCAGGCAGCAGCATGGGGCTCCCGAGAAAAAGCAACCCCAGTTGCTTAGTTTTTCACTTTTCGATATTAGAAATTTGTAGAAATATTTCAAAATATTTTTTCTGTAGACAGACACCCCCAAATATTTCTTCCCAATTCCTATAGTAGTTAAAGATTTTTCTAAGTAGTTTTAGAATTCAAAAAAATGACCTCATTTTGTCTTCACTTTTCATTTTTAAAAATATTTAGAAATATCTCTTGTATAGAGAAATCCCCATATGTTTCATTCCTTTTTCCACAAGACATCTGTATTTTTGAAACTGGTTTTAGAGGTCTGGAAAATATTTTCCCCTTATACAATAAAAAAATAAAATTGCATTTCAGTGGTAATCTTTATTTTAGGAAGAAGTAAGACCACTTCAGCCCGCCAGCCTGCTGCAGAGGCTCTTTTCCCACAGGAGCTTTTTATCTGGTCACAACCAACATACATAAAACCATTTCCCAGATATTTCCTGGGATTTTGGACAAGCTAACATCTTAGTCTTCTCAGACAAACTTTGAGCACAGTGGGAATGTCTTCAAGTTACCATCTTTGTTTGCTTCTGGTGGAACTCCTTCAGTTCTAGAGCCGGGCCTTCTCTCAGCTTCCTGCTGCCCCCGGGCTCTCCTCCCGGCCTGCTGGGCTTGGTTGGGTAGCACAGCCTGTGCCAAGGGGCACCAAGGTGCCTGAAGGCTCCAGCTCTGGGGGAAACGGAGAATGTCCTGCCCGCATCCACTGTGCTGCCAGCTCAGCAGTGCAGCACAGCACGGGCTCACGCTCCCCATTGCTCCCACAGGTGCAGCTGGAACCACAGCACATGTTCCTGATGCCCAGAAGGGCCTTGGAAGGGGTTTCTGTCAGGGAACAGGCTGCTGGCTGGGGTTCCTGGCAGGCCTGCTTGTTTTGGAGATGATCTTCATCTTACGCTCTGTCCGAATTTGGACTTACTTGAAGACAGTGAGTGTTTAGTTCACCTTTCCCTCAAACAGCTTCTTTTGAAAGTCTACTGTACATAGGAAACATTCCCAGTGAGGCTGCAGTGTAGGTGTGGCCAGTCCATGACTGTCCAAAGAACTCTGCTGAGGGTTCTGCTGCTGCCCAGAGCTTTCATTGGCCTCCTAATTGCTGGGCCTTGTCCTGGGGGGCCCGCTGGGGCTGCAGCCAGTGCTGGCTCCCACTGAGGCTGCCTGGCCAAGAGCAGCCCCAGGGGCACAGGGCAGAGGCAAAGCATGGTGGGGAGGATAAAGAACAGGGACGAGATTGCCCTTGAAAGGCAGGGGACAGGAGAATGTCGCTTATCGGAGGGAGCCCCAAAGAGCGGCTGGAAGGGGTGCCGGCTCATCAAGGACCCCCAAGGAGTGGAGGGAGGGTGTATAGGCTGATGGAGTGTCCCGAGGAGCGGTTGGGGAGTGTAGGGGTGTCCGTTGGTGGGGAGGAGCAGCCGGAGCGCTTGCACGGTCCGGTGGTGGGGAGGCCGGCGGGGCCTGTCAGAGTAGGCTCAGCCAGGCCGGTGGGTACGGCCAACGCCACCCGCCCACAGGACCATGGCGCAGTTCCTGTTCGAGGCGGACCTGCGTGGGCTGCTGAAGCTTGACACGCTGATCCCGAATGCGCCGCCTACGCGATGGCAGCGCAAGGCTAAGGAGAGCGGCCCCGGGCCCAGTCCCATCGGCGTGTCGCCCATGAAGCCGACCAATCGCTCCCGCAGCTCCAGCAAGACGCCGTCCAAGACACCCGGTGAGCGCCGGCCCCCAGCGACAGAGGTTGAGTGCGGGAGCCTCGCCCAGGATGCTTGTCTGTAGCCATGGGGCTCTGGGCTCCCTGCCACGCTGCCCTACTGGCTGCTGCTCAGGCAGGAGGAGGTGGGCTGTGCTCCTGACAGCCATCCACCTCCTTGCCAGCATTAGGGGCAGAGCTCTTAGCGCTGGGGCTGGCGAGCTGCTGTTTGCCCAGCTGAGCCTTGCTGGCACAGCTGTATGCTAGGACAAGTGTGGGCAGGACTGTTAGCTGACAGCTTTACATCTTGTGAGCGTTTTAGTATCTTCCCCTTATCTCTGGACTCTGGAATTGTTGCACTAGACCCAAGGAGTTGCACCACACTGTCCCTAACCAACTTGGTGGCAGGGAGGAAAATATAAGTTAGTTGTGACTGGGTGGCATGAGACCTCAGAGTCCTACTTGTCTGGTGGGTGTGATGTGGAGGAGTGTTGGGTTTGCTCCTGTGAAAGCTCTAATACAGGCTGTTAAATAGCTGTAAGACAATATTTTCATATGTGAATGCAGGTAAATCTGGATCCAAAATTCAAAGCACTCCCACAAAGGCTGGGGGGGATCGCTACATTCCCAAACGCAGCACTATGCAGATGGAGATGGCAAATTTCCTCCTAACCAAAGAGAATGACCCTGATGAGGATTCCCCTACCAAGAAGGTGAGCATGTTGCTAAGTTACAATTACTTCACAACCGCTACTCCTTCCTGCCCCTTTACTCTATCAAGTGGGCACATGGGACTGACAAGTCCCAGCCATCACTACTTGCAGCTCTGGGCTTCAGGAGCCTAGGATGAGATTGAAGCTGTAGAGACTGCCATGCACTCTAAGCCTATGCTGCTTCTAGCAGCAAAATCTACCTTTGACTAATGAGGCTTTAAAATGTAGCAGGCAACAAAAACACAAAATGCAAAGTGAAACTGCTGGTGGTAGCTATTCTAGGACAATGTCTCCACAGGGAACACTTCTGGAATGTTTTACACTGTGTTCTGAAATCTGTTTATGAAGCATTTGGTCGCTTTGTGGCTGTGGCTTTTCCCACTGGCAATGACACTGAGTTTGCCATTGTGTGAAAATGTGAGCAGGACGATGTATGTAAGTCTGAGGGAAAACTGCTTTGACCTGCCTCTGTGTGACTGACCCTTGCAGCACAGTCAAACATCTTCAGATTCTAAGAGAAGGGGACTTAGGTGTCTGTTTAAATTGCAGTGTGGGAATTGTTTTAAATGCATTGCACTGAGGGTGATTTGTCTCTGTAGGAGCAACAGAAAGCCTGGGCAGTGAATCTGAATGGTTTTGATGTAGAAGAGGCAAAGATCCTCCACCTCAGTGGAAAACCACAGAATGCTCCAGAAGGTATGATACAGAGTCGTTGTGAGCTGAATCAGCAGGAGAGATCAGGTTAGGGGAACAGCAACACAGAGGCTCTGTGTGTGGTCACAGGAGAAATCAACTGGTTTCTGAGAGCTGTACAGGCTGGAGTCTCCTTTCTTACGGTTCCTGAGGTCGAGGGAGGGCATAACAGTTACAGTGAATTTATTTAGGAGAGTTGCTATGACTGCCAGTTGGTCACCTGTTACAGGGCTTGCAAGGGTCTTCAGGGTGGAGAGAGAAATGAGAATCTGACCTCATGTTCAGAAGGCTTGATTTATTATTTTATGATATATATTACATTATTACTATACTAAAAGAAATAGAAGGAAAGTTCTCAGAAGCTAGCTAAGCTAAGAATAGAAAAAGAATAAATAAACAAATTTCTGTGTCTCAACAGAGAGTGAGACCCAGCTCTGCTCTGAGTGGTCAGTAAATCCAAACATTCACCCAAGACCAATCACGCATCCACCTGTTGCATTCCACAGCAGCAGATAACCATTGTTTACATTTTGTTGCTGAGGCCACAGCTTCTCAGAAGGGAGAAAAATCCTAAAGAAAGGATTTTTATGAAAAGATGTCGGTGACAGTCACCCGCACTACAGGTTCCAAGCCTTCATGAAGTCTGTAAGAGCATCAAAGTCTCTGCTGTGCATTTTCTAGCTTAAACTGCAACTAAATATAATGGGATTCAAAAACCCAAGTGTTTGTTAAATTTGTTTCCATGAATGAGCAAATTGTAGCTCACCCCTGTTCAGCAGTTCATTCTGCCAGTGATTTTCATGCACGGCAGGCTTGTGAGTGTTTCTCTTAGGACTTTATTTTCACTCCAAGGGATTCCTAGTTGGGTGAGCAGCACTCAGCTGGGAGGAAACTAACTCAGGTTAACAAACCTGTTCCCCTGCACACAGGCTATCAGAATAACCTGAAAGTGCTCTACAGTCAGAAAATGGCACCTGGATCCAGCAGGAAGAAGAGCAGATATATTCCCTCAAAGCCAGACTGGGTCTTGGATGCACCAGAGATGTTCAATGACTACTGTAAGTAGGCTACAGGGTTGAGTGCTGGGCATCCAGAACATTCTGCATTGGATTGGTGTTCCTAGGACAGTGTAACTGGGCTGTCTGTATTATTTTGTGTACCCAGGCTAGCACAGACCACTTCTGGAGTGTCCCTGTGTGGCCTTACAGGGACAGTGGTCTAGGGCACTGTGTAGGTGCCTTGGAGCAGGGTACCTGGCCCCAGCAGCTGGGCACAGTGACACTCAGAAGGCTGCCCCTCACCTGTACGTGTGTGTGTGCACATGTGCACCCACACCTGCTGCATCAGCACGGGTGAAGGGCAGGGCTCTCTAGCCAAGCATGGTGTGACCTGCATTGCTCTTTCAAATTGTAGACCTGAATCTCACAGACTGGAGCTCCCAGAACTTCCTGGCAGTGGCTCTGGACAACGCTGTTTATCTGTGGAATTACGCTACTAGGGAGATTATCCCCCTGCTGCAGATGGAGCATCCAGATGTTTACATTTCCTCTGCGTCATTGATTAAAGATGGAGACTACCTTGCTGTTGGCACAAGTAGTGCTGAGGTTCAGGTGAATGCAGGGCTAAAACTAGAGGTGTTTTCTAGGGATTGACAGAACTGTGGGGCCTTGGCTGGCAGAGGAAGGATGCCATGCACCTGACTTGTCTTCCCTGGTGTGGGGTGGAACTGCCCAGTGTGCAAGGCAGGGTTTGGTTTGGGGGTTTTCTGACAAGCAGCGTTACCTTCTGTGCTATAGTCATGAGATACACATTTTCTCTGTTCCTTTACTGAGTAAGCTGAGAGAGCCTGTGCAGTGAGGTTCCTAGGGCATAGAAACAGGATTGGGTTTCTTCTGAAGAACTTTTTGCTTTGCCTCTCCAGCTATGGGACGTTGAGCAACAGAAATGTCTCCGAACCATGACCAGCCATTGTGGCCTTGTGGGAACCCTCAGCTGGAAAGCTGCATCCTCTCCAGGTAAAGCAGTGGGTCAAGGGCAGTTTCCAGTTGTTGCAAACTCCTATCCCTCAATCTACGTGTGGCATGGGTTAGGGATGGCAGAGAGAAGTTTGTCCTGGCTTGGGATTCTTATTTAGCCTTATCTGTTGGGGCTGTGAGGAGAAGGCCTCTTTCCTGTATTGCAATTTGTGCTGAAGTTGTAAAGAGCTTGTGTGGGTGTTTCACTCACACCAACAGAGCTGTGTTGCTGATAACACTGGTTGAAACCCAGTGGCAGGTATAGCAGTCTTGCAACAACAAAAATGGATTTGGGTGAAAATGTGCAGCCTGACTCTGTAAGCCTTCTCTTCTCTCTGCAGTGGTGCACGGACTGGGCAGATCCATCACCACAATGTCCGAGTGGCTGAGCATCACGTGGCCACCCTTGCTGGCCACACAGAGGAGGTGTGCGGACTCAAATGGTCTCTGGATGGCCACTACCTGGCCAGTGGTGGCAATGACAGTCTGGCGAACGTCTGGCCATGCACCCAAGGTGGGGGTGGAGACTTTGCTCCTCTACAGACCTTCACTCAGCACCAGGGTGCTGTCAAGGTGAGCACAGAGCTGCCACGGGCGGATATGTGTGTGCAAGGCAGGCATGCAGCACTGGCTGGGTGCAGGTTGCCTCTTGTATGTTTTAAAATGAACTCTCCTCGCTCAGGCCTGGCGTGGTGCCCATGCCAGATGAATGTTCTAGCCACTGGAGGTGGCACTAGAGACAGACATATCTGCATCTGGAACGTGTGTTCTGGCGCCTGCCTCAGTGCTGTTGATACCCGCTCCCAGGTGAGATATGAACATCAGCTTGGAGACAAACACCTTCTGGCAGCACACCTACACAGAGCCGCTGGCTCCTCAGGCCCAAAGGCACAGGGAAGGAGGGGGACCATGCTCACCTCCGAGTGGTGAGCATCAGCGCAAGGACCTCGTCTCACCTGTGTTACTGCCTCTGTGCAGGTCTCTTCTATCCTATGGTCCACAAACTACAAGGAGCTCATTTCAGTCCATGGCTTTGCACAGAATGAGCTGATTATATGGAACTATCCAACAATGACCAAGGTTGCAGAGCTGCAAGGTAGGTGGACAGGGCCTGGGTGTGGGGGGGCTGTTAGAGGCTGAAGACAGCTGCACTCCTTGGTTTGAGCCTGCAGCATCACTGATACAGGACAGTATTCGGGGCCATGCTGCTAGGAGTAAAGCATACCCAGGGGGCTGTGGAAGAGATACCATTGATCCAAGTGTATGCTTGGGGTCTGAAATCACACTGCCACAGCCACTGGGGAGACAGCTATGCAAGCTGGCAGGGCTCATGGGAGCATACAGGAGTAAATGTGCATGTGCTGATCAGCTCAGCCCGGATTGCACATTCCTTCTCCTCCTCAGGTCATACTGATAGAATCTTGAACCTGACCATGAGTCCTGATGGTACAACAGTGTCCTCAGCAGCTGCTAATGAAACAGTGCAGGTCTGGAGCTGTTTTGAGATGGATCCCATAAAGAAGAAGGAGAAAAGAGAAGGCAAACAGTGCCAAAAGTGGGATTCTTCACCAGAGCATCCGCTGAGAGCACGGGATTGTTGTGGGGAGGGGGATATTTGGTTTTACACACTGTACAGTATTTTAAATGTCAATGAACTGCTTAACTTGACTTTTTCTTAATGGAGTCTGATGGAAGAAAAAGCCGTGGCTCCTAAACCCAAGTCCTTCTCCCTGAGGCTGGGGATCTGGGCAAGGAGTGGAGACCTAGGTCTTAAGGGCCAGTTTACAGGCCCCTGAGCTTAGCACAGCCTTGCAGAAGGATGCTGTGCAAGGGCTGTACTTCTGTTTCTGTCCCAGCTAAGACAGATATGTCACCTGCCCCATCTGGATGCTGACTACAAGCACAGCAGCTCCACCACAGGCTCAACTGAAAGCACAGCATGGCTGTGGCCTCAGTTTGTGTTGTCCTGGCCTGTCTCACAAGCCCAGAGACACCTTACCATGGCTCTGCAGGCAGATCTCAGTTTGTCTTGTTAGCTACAGGCAGCCATCACTGCCTGCCTATGGTGCTGGAGTAGAATAGCTGTTGGAAAAAAAAGAAGGGAGAGAAATATAGAGCAACAGCTGTAATCACCCCAAAGGCTGGAAAGGGGCTGGCTCTGGCATAAAGCCTGATGCAAAACAAAAGGTTAGCTTACACTGCCACAGCCAGCCTGGATGTCATGCAAGAGCCACGCAAAGCACCACCAACCCTGTGCTCAGCCTTCAGTCACGTATTCTTCCAACAACTCTGATCTCCCTTCCCCTCCTGCTGACAGGAGGCCCTGGTGCCTCACTGAGGCTTCATGCAGGGGAGCCAGCACCAGGGCTCAGCTGACATTTATTGGGGCTTGACTCCCCTACACTTGGAAAAATGCCTTTTTTCCAGGCTGAACTGTGCTGGAGCAAGTTGCAGAAAATATATTTGAGCCCTTACCTGACCAACAACCAGCTCAGCCATGCTGCTTTGCACGATGGAGCTGCAGTGTCTGAGGTTGTGGGGCTGCACCAGACCCATCACGCCTGTCCTTCAGCTGCACCAGCATTGCCAGGGGCTGCTGGGGACACTGCACAGCTGATAAGCACCTTGGCCTGTACAAAGCAGCTCCACCAAGCCTGTGCCTCCCATCAGCCCTCAGTGATTAGCTGAGGGTGGATTATTAACTGTTTTCACCTTTCCCTCAGCACAGTACCACACTGTGCCTAGCACCAGCTCTGCCTCCTGAGCCTTACAGCAGCTGGAACCTTCCAAGGTTCCAACTTGTGCTCTGCCAAGGCCAGTGAGTGTGTAACCACACCCACCACAGCACCCCCACACACACACATAAAGCTGATATGGGGGGCACAGTCTCAAAAACAGCCACTGAGCCAGCACCTTCCCAGCAGTGCTGCTGGTGCATCCCCATTTGGACTCTTGGGAAAGATCAGGAGGTCCAAGGATGTGTCTCCCTCAGACACAAATCCTAGGGCCACAGCTGTCTCTAAAGGGGAAGCAGGCAGGAACCCAGATGCAAGGCTGGGCTCTCACACAGAGCTGTGCTGTTGTTGTAGGAGCCCTGCCCCACACCCCTGCACTTGGTGCTGGGAGTTAGCACAGACTTGCTTTGTGGGGCCACAGCTGATTAGGCCTTCCCTGGTCCGTGACCTGGAAGGAAAGCTTTATATGCCAAAAAGTCCCTGTCATTTTTGCAGTCCCATGTAAGAGCAGCTCAGCTTTCTCACAGACTCTTTCTTTCTCCTTAGCACATGCCCCACACCCAGATGCTGTGCATTACCCAGCCCTCAGAGGACCTCTGAGCATTACTAGAGAATAATGATACTGCAGGGTCTTTGACCCCATGCTGGTCTCTTACAGTCCTGGAGTGAGGAGGAGCAGAGGAAGGAAGTGGGCACTGATCCAGCAGGCCCAGTAAACACAGCCCTGTAAGGTGTGAATTCAGTTCACAGCATGACAGCATATTAATTACCAAGTGCCATGGCCAGCCCATAGAAGAGCACAGCTAACAGTGTTATGAATCAGAAGCTTGACTAGGCCAATATTCAAGCAGCAATCAATTTATTATTTGATATGGCAAAGTATGAGCAATACAGCGCTGGGTACAGTGGGGGAAGTTTTCCCTCCAACTGCACACTGATAATTGAGGATTACAGGTATTTATAGGGGTACTCATCAGTTTTTTTCAGCAGTTTCTATTTCCAATCTTTTACTCATCAGCAATTTTTGTTCGAAATTATTACATCACAATTCTATACACTACTGTGATTTTAATTTCTCAGGATGTATCTCAAAGGAGAATTCCCAGATGGTGACGGTCCAGTTTCCAAAAGAAGAAAGATGAATCTCATCTGGTGGGGTCCAGCTCCCCAGATGTGTGTCCACCTTTTAATTGCAGAGACTCCAAATCTCATAACAGTGATGTCCAGCTTCCCTTTGGTCGAAACCATAAATCCTTGAGGTGATGTTCATCTTTTTTTCTCAAACTGTTTTTCTCTGCTTCAATAAGGTGTGAGATAGGCATATTTCCTTTATATATATTCCAAAGCTACAGTTTCAAGGATACAAGTAATATTTTAAAATTATACTTCAAAAGGTTATTATTGCAGAACTCTTTATGGATTAAATGCAAGCAAAAAGCAACATCTATAACACTTTAATTCAAATGCTCCTAAATCAACTAGGGTTAATTTGCAAACAAAAGATAGGTTCAAAAGTCTTTTTCCATGCTTTATTTTCCTCAGTTATAATTAGAATTCACAGCTCTCCCATTGTTGGGGTCCACACATTTTGCATTCACAAATACACACATCGCCTGTTTGTGCCTGACACGAAACACAGCTTTGCATCTCACAGCCAAGAAAATGCACTCCTTGCTCTTCTGACACAGCTCTCTCTGTTCATGATGTGGGACAGCGAGTGCTGATGATGTGCAGGAGTTGATGCAAGGGACAGGGATGAGGATGCAGCAGGCACAGTGCCAAGCTGACAGAGGGATGATCTCTGGCAGTGGCACTGAAGGAGAAGAGTTTGCAGGCAGGACAGAAAATGGCTCTTTGTTTCACCTCTTCTTTCAGTGCTGCTAAGAATGTAGCCTGGAGCAAGCTGGGAACACCAGAGCCTGGAGCCCTTTCCAGGCAGGGCTGCATCAGACACAAACCAGCAGGGGACTGAGGAGCCCCTGGGGTAGCAGTGAGCAGCCTCGGGCTCTGCTCACTGCTGGTGGCATTTTCTATTGAACCATCTCCAAGGACTTCTGTTGTGCTCTGTATTTCTAAGGGTTTCCCCCCTTGTTTTTTTTTGTTGTCTCCTGCACCTTTTTTTCTCCAAATTTTCCTACCCTGTCAGCAGCAGCCCTTGTCCAGAACTGGCTCTAAAATATCAGCAAAGCACCTAGGAACAACAATGGGTGGAATCCTGCGGCTCAGGAATTCGTATGCCAGAGCCCTGCCTCTGCCTCATGCTTTGTCAGGATCTCCTTCTCTGTGCAAAACAAGGGACTAGTGGAGTCTTTTTGCCAAAGAGCTCCTGAGAAGCAAATGTTGTGCTAGGTTTCTCAGGAGTGTATCTGTTAAGTTCATTGCTGGCAAACAGAAAGTAAGGCCAGGGTAGCACAGCAGCTGGGAGCTGGTCACTCCCTGCAAAGGGCTGGTGCAGGATGTGGGAACACCAGGTTCCAGGAGGGGCGAGCAGGGTCAATGTGCTCAAGGTGCTGCCAATGAGGTTTGGGTTCACTTAGAGAGTAGTCAGGAGCAGTGAGCACTGCAAGATCCAGCTGCAGTCCCCATCCATGTCCCTTTCAGTGCTGGCTTTAGGGTGTCTGCAGCCTGGATCCAGAGCGCCCTGGGGGCTCCTGAGGCTGCCTTTGCACTCAGGGTGAGGATGCCCAGGAGCCCCTGAGGCCGGCAGTGGGCACCAGGGCTGGGGCTTGTGGCCTGGCAGGTGTGGCTCTGGGGGCTGTGACATGCCAGTCCATGGGTCACTGTCACTGCCCTCCGCAGCCCTGGCTAGCTCTGTGATGCTCCAGGGACAATGGCAAGAGTGGGGAACTGGCTAGGTTGGGGTTTTGCCTGAGCCAGAACCTCTAGGCCAAATGCCAGCAGTAGAGACCCCTGGAGGACCGAGTGAAGGAAGCAAAGGAGGCTCTTCGGCAGTGTAAAGGGCAGCAATTTCATCAGGAGAAATAGGGGGAAGGTTCACAGCTGAGAATTCCCAAAGGAACAGATGTTGCAAAAACCCCCACCATCCCTGTGACCGGATTTTTAAAATCTTTCAAAACAGGGAGTGGACACCATACAGTAACCAATAAGCGACTCTTGGGGTGTGGTTTTGAGGGCTACAACAAATCAGAACAAGGGGAGGAGAGAGCGTTGGCATAGGGATTGGATCTAAGGGCGAGGGACAGGGAATTTTCTGGAACAAAGGGTAGGGTTTGGGCTGATGGATGGGGCAAAGGGGCCGGGTTGTCTTGACAGACAGGGAAAAATCTGGTGAGGAGGGAGGGGATTCCTCGGGGGACACTTGGGTAGGAGGGCATAACATAGGGGAGAAGCTAACTGTAATAACTCGGGGAGCACTTGAGCATACCACTATATAACAGAACATTTGACTCAATAAACTAACACACTGCAACACAGAAATTCAGGCTTTCGGCAGCTGTGAGGTGGCACTGTTAGAACCCGCAGCAGCTGGTGAAAGCCATCTCTGTCCTTCAGGTTCTTGCTGTGTGGGAAGGTGCTGCGAGTTGTGGTGGCTGCACTCCCCCTTTGCTGGAGGACGATCTGTACCAGGGCAGAGCAGAAAGCTGCCATGGTGAGCAGAACATGCTCAGAGCATTACAGTTCAGAGAATGGCACTGCCCCTGAAGGGCAAAAAGCTTGAAAGCATAGAATTCTGTGCGGAACTGTTGCACAGATTTTCTCTTCTAGAACATGCCCATTTTTGTATACTGTAGATGAATACTCTGGGTTTTATAGAATACATGGGGTTTTTTCTTAAGTTTTTTGGGAGAACTCTCAAGTTTATTTCTGTTTGTATTTTACATCCCGCCTGCATACAGTTTTTTTTTATTATGATTATTTTTCTTCAGTAAATACTTAGGGAAAAACACCTAAGCATTTTTTAATCCTTTGGGATATTGTGATTAATATTCTTAGAAAGAAAACCTTGTTGAACAAGTGTGAAAACACAGAGAGAGGGAAAACAGTATAAAAGTCTTTTAGAACAGAGCATGCAATAAGGACTGCAGAACTGAGTAATTCCTCCAAGTGCAGAATTAGCAAGATATATCCCCAAGAGTAACTGCCAAGATACTTCCTTAAACCAAGGGAAATGTGACCTGCAGCCATACGAAGCACAGCCAAAGCAAATGAAAACCTTTGGAAAAGAGGGAATTTTGCCAGTGACATCAGTCTGTCTGGATAACTGAGGGATGCCCATCAATATTGCACTACATTCCTCAATATTTGAAATGTCTTTTCTCCCAATTTCTTCAAAATTAATAAGCTGCAGTTGTTTACCATTAACTTAAGCTCTTAGGGGAATTACCAAGCACCATGTATGTTTTTCTGTAGCTGAGCAGGTCTTGAGTTTCCCAAATCTTCTACAAAGCAGAAGGGAATCACACAGTTACTTGTGCTAATGTTAATGAAGGATTTCATGAAAGCAGGTGAATGAGAGCATTGCATTGTAAAACTTCCACATGCAAGAAAACAGGAGTCCACTTAGAATAAAACATAGAAGGCTAGCATAACATCAGAACAGGATAAAATGAAATTGCTAGACAGGCACTGATGCGTCAGAAATTAGGTGTATCATTTCTGATAGATCTGCATGCATTTGCAAGCTAAAACAGAAAAGGAAGGGCAGAGATAATAAGGAAGGAAGATTTTAAAATTGCACTGTGCAGAAGAGACACACAAACCACCAGTGTGAACACAGCTGGGAGATTCAGCTTGGAGATGGATTAGAGTGGAATCCATTCACTGAAGGTCTCTGGTGCACATGAGTGCAAAGACTGAGGAAAAAAGGAGAAAAGTTTAATTTCTGAAAGCTATTTAGATTCCTGGAAGCATTGTCTAGAGATCTAAAAATCTAAAGCCTCAGAGAATCTGAACCTAAACCATCCCCAAATGGATTGATCAGGTATGATGTGCACATCTCTGCTGTTTTCAGAGTCAATGAAATTGACAATGAGTGTCTGGAATTAGGAATGCCCACCCAGATTTTGTCTCCCTTACTTTAAGAACACCTTAATAAGGCACTTCAGGAACTGAACACTGACATTCTCACCCTGCTCTATTTACTTTACATTTAAATACAGGCTGGTAGAAGGAGAAATCGGGCTTTAATTTCTCCCCAAATTACCTGTTGCACTTTCAGGTTAGGAGTAGATGTAAAATTCAGCTAATCACTCTCTCTATGCATGAATATTCCACTAGTGAACTGACATACAGAACATCCTTTTTCTCTTTTGTACCTTCCTAAATGGTGCCCAGTGAACAGGACTCTTGCATAAATCTCACAGAAAATCACCAAAATTGCTGAAATTAACACTCAATTCCCTGATAAAAGCTTCTGAGAAAAGGCTTGAGCGAATCACTGAACAAACTGAAACTTGGAAGAGAAACACACATTTCAGCACTGATCAAGGGGAAAGAAAAAGAAATGCTGTAAAAATTCCAAGTGGAAGGTAAGGAGAAACACAGGAAGCACAGAAAGAACAAGGCCCTGTCAGATGACCTGTGCAAGGTAACTTTGTGCCCCAGCACTGTTAGAGGTCATTCCCTGTCATTGGTGCAAGCAGCTGGAGACATAAATGCTGATTGATTGGGGGCCACAGTCTTGATAAGTGCAGAGGTGGTTCAATACCGTGACATGAGGGAGTTCCCTCAGAGCAACTGGGATGCCAGAAAGAAGTGAACAGCTCACCACAGCCTGGCCCGCTCGGCTGCTTTTCCTTCTGACCCTCCTGGGGAGGCTCTGACATTTCCTCTTCCCTGATGGAAGCGCAGCTGCTGCCAAGGGAAACGTCCCCACACTCACTCAGTGTTCCCTTTGCTTGCCAGATGTCCCATCTGCTGTCCCTGCCCAGGAGAGCTGCTCTGCTCGGGAGGAGGAGCCCGAGCGAGAGCCTGGGAACATCGGCGGCTGCAATCCCTCCTGATCTAGCGCTGTTTATGGATGTGTAGCTAGATTTGGATAGTTACAAGTATAGGGATATTTACATACATGGGCTGATATTTGTATAGGGATAGTATGTGTGTATATTGTTATATTGATGCGTGTATATTCATCTGTTTACATACTTGTACAGCTCTGTAGCTGTGCATTTCTATTGCTGGGGTTGTATGGATTTTTTTATTGGTCCATTGATATTTGTGTATTTATAGACAGGTTTGTTATGTTTGTGTTATATTGTCATGTTATATGTCATGAAATATGTAATGCATGTTTACATCTCTATATTGTTATGCCTATATGTGTATTTACTTCTATTTATTATGGATGGAGTTGTATAGTTCTAAAATTCTATTTATTTAATTCTGGATCTGAGATTCTTTAGAGAGGAATATTGATGTTTCTGTATTTGTATATGGGCTGTACAGTTGTAGTAATATGTAATAAATTTAATTGTTAAACTTCAATTCAGTAACTTCAATATTTGTGTACAGTTAGTTGTTGCAGAGGGTTGCAATAAAGTAATTTTTTTTTTCACTGAAGTTGATATCTGTATATATTTACATAGCACAATTCTCAGAATAAATTAGAATTTATTCATAAATTGGTATTTCTGTGTTTCTATATTGGTAGCACAGGTATTGTAATTTAAAATAAATTTCATTTTAAAACATAATTAATGTTTGTGTATTTGTACATTAGTAGTGCGGATTTAACTGTCTGCAATAAATGCAGTGTTTCAACTGAAGTAAGCGTAGATTTGTGCTACCCAAAGCCATGAGCAGATGTAAATGCTGGAGGATTTTGGCCATGCAAATCTCCGGCCATGCCCAGCACATGCCCCACCTGCACTCAGGCTGGGCAGGGGAAGCGCAGATTTGGGCTGGCAGCAGAGCCCCACGTTGGCTCAGAACTCGCTGCAGAGGCTGCTGAGAAAACTCCGGGGCTCCATGAGCACAGAATCCAAGCAGGAGCCACCCGGGGAGGACAAATCCCTCATCCCACAGGCAGCTCTTTTGGAAAGTGCTCCAAGTGTGCCCCTGAAGCTCA
Source organism: Melozone crissalis (assembly GCF_028551555.1). Lineage (NCBI taxonomy): Eukaryota > Metazoa > Chordata > Aves > Passeriformes > Passerellidae > Melozone > Melozone crissalis. The sequence goes on from NW_026535912.1 coordinate 975,665, forward strand.
TCCCAGAGAGCAGAAGCCAGCAGGGATCCTGAGCCAGTTCTGCTGCCTTTGGCAGCACTTTGGCAAATGAGCTGCAGCAAGGGGGAGGCAGCAGCGACTGTGACTGCTGCAGGCTGGGGATGAAGGAAGGGCCATGGACACAAGTGCTGAGATGCCCCAAAATCCAGAAGGAGGCTGGAGAGCTGGGAATCAACTTGGCATTTCAGTGCCAAGCTCTCACAGGCACTGAAATGATGGAATCCCTTTGTGTGAAGCGACCTGGAAGAACTGACAGGGAGTTGCTGCTAGGATCAGCAGTAGCAGAAAGCAAAAATGTACAAACACTAGGAGATCATCTAATATCCCCCACAAGCAATGGCTTCAAAAAATATCTATTATATTATATTATATTATATTATATTATATTATATGCATGAAATTTAATGCACATGTATTTTTGGACAATTTTATTTTTTGATATATATTTTCATTTAAGATGTATATTTGAAATAGTCTTTCAGCTTGGGAGAGTGAAGATTTACAACACTGCAAAACCATCTGCCCACTCAGCAGTCAGCCCCCGGGTGTGTGCATGCACACCCACCCACTGTGCTTGCTCTTCTCAGCATCTCGGGGCTACTGTTTGCACAGAATTGGGATGAATTTAACTCAACAGAGCCACGAGTGGGGTGTCCAGCTTGTCATGAACACTCATGTGGCAACAAACAACACAGAGCACTCAAATCACATTATCATAGGTCATTTCATTCCTGCTGGGGACTGTGGAACTCTTAAAAGACACAGAAAAGGGGTGGAAAACATTGGCATCACGCTACTGCTGGTATCCTCCTGGAGGAAAATCTGTTGGGTTTCTTAAGGTGGTAGCTTTCCAAAATCTAGGAAAACTGCTCAGCACTGGTAGCCCAATTGTGAATGGTTTTCTTGACTTGGCAAAGCTGGGGTGTTAACAATGGACTCTGTCCTTGGTCCAAATCACCTGCCCTCACCTGCAGACAAAAGCACCACCAGCAGCAGCAGCAGCAGCTACATCAGTTAGTTTTCTCAAAAAGCTGTGTTAAATTTGGGAGAGGAAAGGAAAACACGACAGACACTGTGGATTATTGACAAGACTCTGAGGAGCAGTTCCAAAGCAAAGGGCAGCAGCTTCTCTCTGGGGCACTCCTTGTGCCCCAAGGCAGCCGGGCTGCCCTGGCTGCCCAGGACCCTGCGCCCCGCGGGCTCTGCAGAGCTGCACAGCGGGGAGGCAGCTTCGGGCACCTCAGCCCCTGGGCAGGAGGGGCTGCTTGCTCTGCAGGGCTGCCTGTGGGCAAAAGCAGGGTGCTGGCCTTCTGCTCTTGGCCTCAGCCTGGCCTTGCAGGGCTAATGCTGTTCCCTGTCTCAAATGTGCTAAAGACAGACTTGGTTGTTTGCAGCTCTGCACAGGTGTGATTTGCACCACAAAATACTGAAGGACTAAGGCCTGAACAACAGACCCTGACTGAAGCCTCAACTACAGGACCTGAGCCAAAGCTGCCCTCTAGGTGACCTTCCCAACCCAATGTTCTATGTACCTGCTCCTTAACCAAGTGTTATTATCAATAGGATTTTTGCATCCATTCACTGGTGAAACACGCCTTCACCTTTCTGCATGAGGCAAATGGGCAAGGCCACACCTGGCCTTGGTTCCTCCTTGAGCCCTGGCCAGGCTCGGGGAGAAAACCAAGAGGAGAATGACACCAGCTGTGCCCCCAGCAAAAGCTCTGGCACATGGCTCGTCCAGCACGATCAGAGCCGGGCTACTCTCACAGCGCACTCGGGAGCCTCGTGGCCGCCAAAGGTGGAGGCACCGCAGCATTTCCCGGTTCCCGGCCGTGGCTCTGCAGGGCTGGGCTGGGACAGCTTCCCCCAGCTGATGTGCAGCTCTGGATGAAGGGGAAACCATTGGGCTACCTGGTGATGGATCTTCCTTAATCACCAGAGGGACCCTTTTGTAATAATGATGAGGTGCATTGCTTAGCTTATCCTTTCCTGACTCTTTTTTGCACTTTTGCATTACAGTAAATTACACTGTTGCTTCAGCTGGTGTCTGTGTCTGCATCTCTGACCCTCCCCACCACCAAAACAAACACACAGCCAGTTTAGCACGAGACCTGCCTCTCTGCCAGCCCATCTCTTGGCAAACACCCCTGGTGGCCATCTCCACAAATGAAATTCCTACTTTGCAACTTCCTTTTTTTGCAGGCAGGTGAGAAAATGAGCCACTCCCAGCTCTGGACACATTCAGAAACCAGCTGCTTTCAGCAGTCACAACCCTGAAATATCAACCTCCTTCCTTAACCTGCGGGGTTAAGGTGAAGCTCCCACCAAGAGGCCTTTCGTCCAAGGATACCCACAGAAGAGCTGGAGAAGGGAGCAGTTTGAAACACAACTGCTTCAGAGTTTAAACCTGCCTTTACCAAATGAGCACACACCAACCTGTCCCAAAGGGAAAGCAGGCAGGAAAGAGAAACTCCTCTCCCACAACAGCAAACTCTGTGCTTCCTTCTGTTCCAGCTGGAGAGTAGAGGCCATGGGCTGCACCTTACTTTGGGAAGGAGCCCTGGGAATTGGGCTGATCTGGGAGGACAACAAAAGGAATTCCCCAAAAAGTAGGAAAATATTCTCTTGAAGGAATAGATGATGACAACATTTCCGCAGAAAAGCAAAAAACTAATAATTGAAGCATTTCAAGAAGTGCCCAGACTGAATTTTTTTTGCCAATACGCCAACCCCAAAGTCTCTGTGGTGTGTCAGCAAGCTCAGGAATGAACCTGCAAAGCTTGGATAAACATCATTGGTGTCCATCCCCCAGAGCACAAGCAGCTCCCCAACAAGACTTCAAGACTAAGGGACAAAGCTTCCCCCTTCAGCTCTCCACAGCAGCTCTAGGGAGTCTCTCCCCACTGCAAGATCTCCTTTGTCAGTCTACAGTGGCAGAACTTGGCTGCAGGAGGCATTTGCATTGGAGCTCTCCCCAGATAGGGGGAAGAAAGAGAAGATGTTATTCCTGAGGAAAGAAAAAGGCAACGCCCTTTCGGAGGACACCAGCATGAATTCACTATAACTCTAGGCCAGAAGTATCTTGAAGAAAGCAACATCCATCCATGGGGCAGCACTTTGGCTTTGATATCAATGCTGACAAAATTGCTGCCCCTTCCTGCTGCCATAGATGGCTCCGAATCACGAGAAATGTGCCAACTCCTCCAAAGACAGGTAGACATGGTGAGATAAAACCAGCTAGTCTGCTATAAAGGAGTCCAAATGAATGTTTTCTAACTCCCCCTTTTCCTCCTTTCTGCAGCCAAGAGCAATGTCCTTCCTCTCTGCCCCCGATGGTGACCCAGGCACGGCATGCAGCGTGGGGACAGAGCCTGTCACTGCTCCCAGTGCCCTGCCCTGCCCTTCCGTGCCTGCCTTGCCCTTCCCTGTCCTGCTGGATCCTGCTGTGCTGTGCCGAGCCGAGCCGAGCCCGGCCAGCAGTCACGCATTTCAGGAATGACCCTCCCCTGGGCCGCCTGCCGGCGTAATGAACGTACCACTTTGTAACCTTGACTAGTTAGAGAGTCTTTGTTCCTGATTTTCAGTTTTAACAATTCAGGGAGCTTTTGTTTCCCCTGACAGAAGTACAGTTGCTGCCAAGGGGAACACACCCAAAGACCAATAGTGACCCAGCCTTTGCTTCCCTTTTCCTTCCCACACTGCTACACCGCGCTCTCATACCAGGACCTCAGTGCTGCCTCACCTGAGGATTCAGAGCTGCCTCCAGGCCCTTCCAGGCTAAGTGCAGGTGCTCAGGACTCTGAGGTTTTCCTAGCTGCTTGGGAGAAGGTGTTTGCTTCATCTGGACTTCTTGGGGTTTCCTCGGAGGAGCCAGGCACAGGCAAATTTCATCTCCACTGTGAGCTCTTCATTCTGCTTGTTCCCATGAAGCTTAAATGCCAACCTGAGCTCATCATTCCTCTGGTTCCCATAGACCATCACAGCCCTTCCATGGCCTCTCCAGAGAGGATCAGCTGCTGCACATCTTCAGAGCAGCAGTTGCCAGCCCGCATCCCATCAGGGAGGGAAAGAGTTTCTACCCTTGCTTTCCAAGCAGGTCCTGGTTAATGATCCTTTAAAGTGTTTTCCTGCAGTGCTCTATCATGGATAGATCTCAAATGAGAATCAGGTAGAAAGGGTCAAGTCGCCTAGGAAGGGGGACCTTGAAAACAGAAAGATTCTCTGCCTGCTTTTCCTGTCTTTGCTGCAGATTTGGATGGTGTTCTGAGTATTTTGCAGACAGCCTCTCTATAGGGGTACAAGGGCAAGGTGAAAGATATTGCCTAGCAAGTGGTCAGTGTTAGGTGCACTCTCCTCTTTCTTTGAATGAAGCCAAACTAGGACTCTGATAGGATATTGCAGATGTTTAAGACTGTCTGCCCTGCAAATCAAGCTGTGCCATTGAAATGAGCTCTGTGTGCCCCACAACAGCTGCAGCTGCAGAATATATCCTCACCCACAGGGTTGTTTTTAGAATAAATTCACAGTACACATTTAGCATGCATGTCTGCAATTCTTAGCTCTTCCTGGGTGAATCCATTTTCTGTGGTCTTTTGTGATGAGAAACCAAATGTAGCCAAATCCCAAAGCTGCTGGGAAGATGCAAAAGGCTGTGATTATAAGGTATTTGTGTTTGTCTTTGTGTGTGTGTGTCTATATCAGATTTCCAGTCCATGCTTTAATCTATTTACATGTCAATTCAGATTAATATTTTGAAGAGGAAGAACTCACTCCTCCAATCCCCTGAGAAGTCTGAATACATTTCTGGACCTGCGGTTGCTGTGTGCTTCCTGTGATTTTTGATCCAAGGCGGCACTAGAGCTCTGCGTCCCAAAGACACATCATGGAGCCTGACCAATGTATTTGGATTCTTGCAGCCACCCCAGACACTTCGGCCCCCAGCACTCCAGCTGGCAGTGCAGGTTCTGCAGCATGGACAGCCACAGCTGGATGTGGAATACTCCTGGGAAAGAGGAATTGCCACCCCTGGATCTGGACATGGTGCTTGAGACGCTGGAGGAGATGTTTTCTCCCTCTGCTCAGGTAACTACATTGGGCAGGGAAGAAAGGGGCTGAACTGAGAGCTTGTGAATGTTGTTGCATGGCTGAGAATGAAAAGCTTCTTGAGTTCAGCTGTGAATGGACAGGGAAGGCTTTGCTTGGTAAAACAAGACTTCCTAAAGAATAGGGAATGAAAATGTCATCCCTGGTAAGGATGAAAAGGTGTGAGCCTGTGTTGGCCAAGTTTGGGTGCTTGTTTTCCTGGGAAGAATCCCTCCTTCAGGGGCATTTGTGGTGAGGAAGTGGAAGCTTTGTAGGTTCTAAGAGGCTTTGTTTGATGGGAAAGAAGAGAAGAGTGTTTGGAGAAATGGCACTGAAGGCCAAGTGTCCCGTGCAGGGAGGGGCATACCAGAGATGCCTCTGCTCCAGCTGCAGCAGATGTGGGCTGTGCCTCTTTTGGGTGGGAAGGCCAAGGCAAAGCAAGGGCTGGGCTGCAGCTGCTGCTGCTGTGTGAGCCCTGCCAAGTGTGTGGGCGCTCCCAGAGCCAGGGCTGGGGCTGGGCTGCAGCTGCAGCTTTCTTGTCCTCTCAGTAAGCTGCTGCCTGCAGTCCAGTTTCCATCTGGGAAATCCTCAGCTGGGCAAACTGGCCAGTCTTGCTGTGTAGTAAACCACAGGGACCTAGGCAAAGCTCAGTGGAGAATAGAACAATAGGAATTGCTGAGACAGCAACAGAAGTTCCTGTTGCTCTGGCCCCTCGCCCCATATCTTATCTCTGTAACCCTATAAGCTATGTTACACAATCCTTACCATTGGTCAAATCTGGATTCTCCTCAACCCTATAAAAGGGGCATACTTTAGCCCATTCGACAGAAGAAGAGCTGTCGCTGGGACCCTTCACAGACTCCCCCAATAAAGCCATCTCTGTGGAACCGCCAGCACCTCTCCTTCTCTCTTGCCGTCTGCTGCAGCCTCAGCCTAGGGTAACCTACCTAGCAAGCAAGAGCTGAAATTCTAAGAGACCCTGCAATCACTGTAAGAGCTGATAATCACCAAGCTTGCTATGGGGGTTGGCCCGCGGCATCGGCCTCGAGCTAGCCTAGCTTTGGGCACCCTGTCCCCTTGGGGACTGAGCTCCCGGGCTAACTCGCACTGCTTGATAATAAGGCCAGATAAGAGGCTTTATTAGCCAAGGCCAAAGGAGGCTCCCTGGCTGCCCTGCTCCCCTCTGGCTGAGGTGCTGAGAGCTCTGCAGCCCCTGTTGCCATCCCATCTGCCCAGGGCAGCACGAGAGCCCCGGCCCTGGGGCCCTCAAGAGCTGCTTCTGCTCCAGGCTCAGGGCCCATGCCAAAGCTGGGGCAGCCACCAAGCTGTGCCCATTTCTGTTCATTGCTGCTCTGATGGGGATGGATCCTCAGCCACTTGGAGGTTGCTGATGAATTTTAATCCTCAAGAGGCCTCTTCTTTCCTGAGCTCTTCAGTTAAGGAATTCAGTGAGAAAAGCTCATAAAAATTTGTTCAAAACATCTGAACAAAAAAAGGCCCAGGGAGTAATCTAAGTTTTCAGTTCTTCTGTGGTTAATCAGACATATTTCAGAAGTGCCTTCATAGTGAATCTGCTATATTGAAAAAAAAGCAGAGAGAACTGTTTTGTCCAGTACTCATCTCCTCTTTATATTTGGTACCAGCAATATCCAATTGTTACTGACCCTCAGCACCTTCTAATGCAGTCTGAACAGATAGGAAAAAAAAGACCCTTCACGGCTGATAATCAATAACACTTTGTCCCTCATCCAGCCCCTGGCACTCCTATGGATCAGGAATGGTGTGGCCAGCAGGAACAGGGCAGTGATTCTTCCCCTGTGCTCAGCAGTGCTTGAGCAGCACTTTGAGTGCTGTTTGCAGTTCTGGGCCGCAAATTTATGAAGGACATGGAGGGGCTGGAGTGTGTCCAGAGAAGGGCAACAAGGCTGGAGAGGGATCTGGAGCACAAGTCCTGTGAGGAGTGGCTGAGGGAGCTGGGGTTGTTTATCAGGGAGAAGAGGAGGTCCAGTGGAGACAAGGCAGTGTCAGGGCACAAGGTTGGACTTGATGATATCCAAGGTCTTTTCCACCCTTGCTGATTCTGGGATTCTCTGGAACCACCCTTGGAGCAGTTGCAGGATGAGCCCTGGGCCTCCTCTTCAGAAGCTGCAGCAGCCCAGGTCCCTCGGCTTATCCTCCCAGCCTCAAAGCCCATCCTGTCAGTCCTGCAGAGTCTCTGCAGCTCCTCCTCACTGCCCAGAACAGGGAGCCCCAGAGCCAGACACAGCAGCCCAGATGTGCCCCGCTGGCCTGGGGTGACTCTGGCAAGGGAGCAGCACCAGGCACTGCAGGAGCCTGCAGACAATTCCTGCAGCACTTGTAGGATGATCCTGCTCCCCAAGGGACATTCCCATGGGGCCAAGTCAGGAACTGCAATGGGGAGTGGAGCCAGAGAGGAAAGGGCAAGCAGGGACAGGCTGTTTGCAGGGGAGGGGACAGGGGTGGGCAAGAGGAAGAAGTTTGTATCAGGAAGAGTAAAGAAAGCAAAGGTGAAGCCAAGGAAATGCTCAGGGGAGTTTGGGGGTGGCTGCCAGGCAGCCCTGGCTCTCAGCAACAGCGTCTGCAGTGGCACAGGAAACTCCCAGCTGATGGGAACAAACTTTCTGGCTGACTGCAGAGGCCAGGATAAAGCTGAGTGGTTTCCCTGGTGTCCCCCAGCCCTTGCTGGCCCCAGGGGCTGATGGCAATTGTGCTCCCTCAGGTTCATGTCCCCACACCAACAGCATGGGGGTGCTCCCGCCTGCTGTGTGCAATGCAAACAGGGGCTGCTGAGCCAGTGCTGCCATGTCTGTGCCTGCAAGGATGGGGCACCTGTGTGAGCTGGGGGAGAGGCCAGGGCTGCATAGGGGGGATGTTGTTGGTAGCTGCATGAGGACGCTCTGGGATGCTGTCCTGGGCTGTCCAGTGCACTGGGGATGGATCAGCCCCTGCTCTGCTGCTCCTTCCCGTCTCCCCCAGGGCCCTTGCAGAGCCCCAGCCATGCTGTTTGCCCCCAGCCTGCTCCCGGCCAGCCTGGGGCTGCTCACGGGGGTTTTCTGTGCTGAGCATTGGCCTGGGTGTGTTCTTGAGAGAGCCTGGGCAAGGAGCCTGGAGCCCCCAGGCCCTGGCCTGAGGCGTCAGCGCTGCCCCAGCAGTGCCCATGGCCTGTCCCTGCTGCAGCCCCGGCACTGCCACCCCCAGGGCTGTGCCCGGCCCTGAGAGCACTCAGGCCCTGCAGCAACACCAGGGCCACCAGGGCAGCGAGGCAGGGCCACGGCAGCAGCACTGGCAACACCAAGTGCTGCTACTGCTGGGCACAGCTGCTGCGCCAGCCCTGATCTGCCCCCAGCTCTGCACACAGACATTGCTGCTGCAGCTCCAGAGAAGGCAACAAAAGGGCATCTCTGCAGAAAACTTTGCTGGGAGATCCTTTAGTTCCTTTAAAGCCATCAAGAGCGCAGCCCCTCATTGACACAGTCTGTGGCCACATGGAAGGCAGAGAGAAACAAAATTAGAAATGGTACAAACAGCTGCTTTTTTTTCTGGACAATAGGAGTAACTAATACAAAGGAAAAAATACCACTACAACCAAACCATAAAGAAAAATCAAGGATAACTTTTTTTACAAGTTATTTGCAGAAATTGACCACCATTTTAATGTCCCTGAAAGCATCCCGTCATCAGTCTCCTAACTGCAGCCTTGAGCTCCTCGTTCCTCAAACTGTAGATGAGGGGGTTCAGGGCTGGAGGCACCACCGAGTACAGCACTGACAGAGCCAGATCCAGGGATGGGGAGGACATGGAAGGGGGCTTCAATTGAGCAAATATACCAGTGCTGACAAACAGGGAGACCACAACCAGGTGAGGGAGGCAGGTGGAAAAGGCTTTGTGCCGTCCCTGCTCAGAGGGGATCCTCAGCACAGCCCTGAAGATCTGCACATAGGAGAAAAAAATGAACACAAAACAACCAAATACCAAGCAGGCACTAACTGTGATGAGTCCAACTTCCACGAGAGTGTTTGAGTGTGAGCAGGAGAGCTTCAGGATCTGTGGAACCTCACAGAAGAATTGGCCCAGGGCATTGCCATGGCACAGGGGCAGGGAAAATGTATTGGCCATGTGCATGACAGCATTTAGAAAGGCACTGGCCCAGGCAGCTGCTGCCATGTGGGCACAAGCTCTGCTGCCCAGGAGGGTCCTGTAGTGCAGGGGTTTGCAGATGGAAACATAGCGGTCATAGCACATGATGGTCAGGAGTGAATACCCTGCTGTGATGAAGAACAGAAAGAAAAAGAGCTGAGCAACACATGCTTTGTAGGAGATGTTCCTGGTGTCCCAGAGGGAATTGTGCATGGCTTTGGGGACAGTGGTGCAGATGGAGCCCAGGTCAGCGAGGGCCAGGTTGAGCAGGAAGCAAAACATGGGCGTGTGCAGGTGGTGGCCGCAGGCTATGGCGCTGATGATGAGGCCGTTGCCCAGGAGGGCAGCCAGGGAGATGCCCAGCAAGAGGCAGAAGTGCAGGAGCTGCAGCTGCCGCGTGTCTGCCAATGCCAGCAGGAGGAAGTGCCTGATGGAGCTGCTGTTGGACATTTCCTGTGGTGCCTTGGCATGGGGATCTGTAAAATAAGTAATCATGGAATAGTTGTGTTTGGAGAGGACTTTAAATATCCCAGCACAGCCTGGGGGCACTTTCCCCCCACTCCCTGCCCAGGGCTCTGCTGCCTGGAGCTGTCCCTGCCAGCAGCTGCTTCCCTGTGCCCAGGGCTGGGCCCTGCCAGTGCTGCCAGAGCCCAGCCCAGCCCTGGGGGCTCAGCTCTGCCCTGCAGACCCCTCCCAGCTCAGGCACTTCCCAGCGGCAGCTCTGGCTCTGCAGGCTCTGATGGCAACAGAGCAACTCTGAGGAGGCTGGAAAAGCAAAACTGATGCAGCTTCTAGAGGGCCCTGTGCTGATTTCTGTCACTTCCTGGTTTATTAACACCTGAGAGAAATTTCTTCTTATTTTTCTTGACCTCAACTGAGAGATAAATATCTATGTGCAATTTCCTATCCAGGCAACCCAGAGCAGTAGATTAAAAAGACAGAATTTTCCAGGAATTTCCCTTTTATGCAGTCCCTGCCTTCCTGTGCTCCCTGTATAATCAACTTGGAAATTATGTGGATTTAAATCTCCTGCTGGGACTGGTCCTGAACAATGCAGCATCCTCACCACAGAAGGAGAACACTTCCAAGCCTTACCAGCTGTCTCCTCTCACCCAGATCTTGTCCCCCAGTGCTGGGAGCAGCTGCCAGGGCTGGCTGAGAGCTGTCCCTGGCAGGCAGCAGAGTCCCTGCCCCAGCACAGCGTCCTGGGCTGCAGGACCCTGCTCTGCAGGACAGCCCTGGGCACCCCTGGCTGCTCTGCACAAGAGACAGTCAGAGAATGTACTCACAGAGTCTGTAGGCATTGGGATGTTCCAGCTTCAGGAGATCACTCCAGGAGCTGCAGCTGCATTGTCCTGCAGCCAGAGGTTCCTGTGCCAAGGGCTGGCAGTGATTCTGCCCCAGGCACTTCTCAGCACCTTCCCAGCCCTGACTGATTGAAGCTCTCTGTGCTGCTGTGCTGTGCCCAGGGTGGCTGCAGGCAGTGCCCCAGCCCTGCTGGGCTGGCAGAAGAGGTGCTCCTCAAGAGAAATGTGCTTTTGAAGCTCTTCTTGGTTACCAGGAGCTGCCTCTGGGCCAGGAGCCCAGCCCAGCTCAGCAGCACAGACATAGCACAAGGACTTTAATGAGCCTCTGAGGCTTTGTGCTCAGACCCTGAACATCAGTCCCTGAGAGGGAGCTGAAGAAACCTCTCCAGAACTCCAAGTCAGAATCCAACTCCAAAGTTTCTTGAAGTTTTAATGGGTCCCACTGAGGGACACGACTGAGAAAGTGTCCCCAGGCCCCAGGCAGAGCAGAGAACTGGAGGCAGTGATGACAGGTGGGGACAAAGAGAAGCCAAGTCTTGGTGCCCTGGGGCACAGCAGGGTCTGTGTCACCAAGGGCTGTGAGGAGACACCTTGTCCTGAGGCCCGGGGGCCTCCTGGCACAGCCCTGGCCAGGCTGGGCACTGTCAGCCCCTTGTCCTGCCCTCAGCATCTCCCCCTAACCCACATCCCAGTGGCCTCAAGGATCTGCTGGAAGGAGTCCCTGGGGAGTCTTTGTCAGGAATAGCCCTGGAGGCTCCATAATGCTCCCAGGGACTGCAGGTTTTTCAAAGGACTTTGGGTTTGGCTTTTGCCTTGGAGTCTCTGAGAGGTTTCTGCAATTATGGCCTCCAATTATGCACTTTAATTAGTCCCTGGAGAGGCTTTGTCAGTAACAACACTCAGTGGGGTCATTAATACTTCAGGGTACTTCAGTCATTTCAGGGTATTTGGTGTTTCCCTTTTGTTACAGACTCTGTGAGAGGTTTATGCAATCATGACCCCAATCATCTGCTTTAACGAGTCCCTTGAGAACTTTGTACTGACACTCCGTGGTGCCCATTAATGCCTTGAGATACTCAAGGTTTTTAAGGTACTTTATGGATTTAAGAATACTTTTAGATACTTTTAAGGATTTTCCTTCCCATTCTGAGTTTCTACGAGGTTTTTGTGCTATCCAGGCCTCCAATTCTCTCCTCCAAGGAGTCCATGAGGATCCTGTGCTGGGTATCTTCCCCATTTCTGTTTTACAACAAAGATGGAATAGAAAGAATTTTGTAAGACTTTCTAAAAGCATCCAAACAAACATGGGACAATTAACAATCCAACAACAACCACTAAGAGAATTAAATGTCCTTTTTTAGCTAGTCATCATCCAACCCTTTAGTCCCTTGCATTGGAAGAGTTTATTTAGCCAGTCTTTGCTTTCCACTTGAACATTCTTGAACCCTTCCTTCAGTACCTGAATGCTCTTGTGGATTGACTCGTTGTGGCTGGAGAGGTTCATGCAACACATGCCCTCAGAGTCTACACAGCCATGCCCATGTTCCCAGAGTAAAAACTCTATCGCTGTTCTACAAAGTGGCATGTCTGATGGTCTCTATGTCTGAGAGCAGGCCACTCAATGTGGGGGAGGTAGCATTGGTTTGCTTACTTAACAGGCACCCAAGATGGTCTAATTGTCCTAAAGCTTTAGCTGCAGCCACCCAAGGTAGTCCAAATTGGGGGTGCTACCATTCGATACCTGGATTAAAACTTTCAAAGCCATCTCTTTGATATCATCCAAAACTTTTCTGGGGATACCTGCTGCTTGATCATCTGCTAGGCTTTGTTGTCCTTCTCCAGCTAGATGGTTGATTGTCAATTTTGCCCTTGCCTCATTATTAGCATAGTCTGCTATTAATTGATTTAGTAAACACTTCCATCCCCCTTCCCACAGGGTGTATTCTGTAGGTGACAACAACATGGTCATAATATATTTTAAATCATAGGGGATTAAGACGTACTGTAGACATGGCCCTCATTAGGCCATTAAAACAAGTTAAGTCCTTCCTATGGTCTTTAGCTGCCCTACACAGATCCTTGATTTCCCCATGAACCATTGGCTGATACCTGAGATTCTGCCCTTTTCTTTCCTATGGGGCCAACGAGGAGTTTCAAGGCTATTTGCAAGTCTCCTGCCTTAGCTGCTTCTTTCTGGATCCTTTCCTAGAAATCTTCTGGGGTTGAGGGGCAAGGTGGATCTGGGGAATCCAAACTGTCTTCTGGGGAGGAAAAATAACTTGGAGCAGAAACATTTGGATTAGAAATAGTGTGACAATAGAACCCCATGATCAAAGATACTAAGCCCAAATATTTGGGCTTAGTATCTTTGATCATGGGGTTATATTGTTGCCAGAGGGTGAGGCAAAGGGCACGGCCATTTTGTCAGGTGTTGGGGAGGAATGGCCTTGATTTGGGATGGCAGACTTCTGGGGTGGAGTTCTGGAGGCATGGCCCAGGGTGAAGTTGGAATGATTGACAGTGGGGCATGACTCGCAGCTGTGGAGTTGGAGTCTGGAGGTTCATTCAGGGCAGCAGAGAAGGTTGTGGTAGCCCAGAAGTGGAGGAGCCAAGATGGAGGGAGGATGGTCAGGCTCTGGGGCATCTGGAAAATTTTTAATGATCCAGCTCATGATTGATTTTAATTTGTTCTTTGAAGATATTTGGTCATGATCAGTGAGAATTAACTTAAAGCATCCATATACACACCTTTCTACTTTGGACATCCGGCTGCCCATTTTTCTTTTTCTCCCCCTTAGGTGGAACAGCCACCGAACACCCCAAATCTATTATGGGATGTGGGTTCATACTGTGAAAACACAGTGGCAAAATGGGCAATAAATGTCTTGCATTTCCCCAAAACCACCTGCAATCCTATGCAATCCATTGTTGTCCCTGCTGATCCTGGGCAAGGTCCCTTGAAGCAATGAAGAATCCGCCAGGCCTGGCACAATCCAAAATCCCAGGGAGCACTGGCCTATCCATCAGCTAACGCCAGCTGACATGATTCAATGTCAGGGTCCCTGTTTGGGCGCCAAAAGTCGCAATGAGGGTGGCTGTGACAAACCTTTCTGGTTCCCCAACATCAGGGCAAGGGTGGTGAAAATGAAAAGGAGCAGATGCTGGGAAAGATGAAACAGGAAAGCCTTATAAATATGATTGCCTGGCCAAAGATTTTGAGAATATGGAAACTATAGGTGAGATTAAAATTAAAGCAAGCTTTGAGACAACAAGCCTTAGTTACTGAACAAATGGAAAACAATGGTATGGTCAGCTGAAAGTAATCTTCTTTTGATGAAACAATACCCTCTGCTTGCAGACAGGTCCAAGGGTCAGAGCAGACCCTGCTAGCTCGGCAGAAGGGGTCCAAAGAGTAGCTTTTAGGGTTTAAAATGCAACACAGTATGATAATGTAATGATTCTTATAGGCTGTATGTAAATGCTAAGAGATTTGTATCTTGTACTAGATTGGTTAGTGAAAATTAGAATATGCAGCACAGAAGAAGATTTATTGTATAGTAATGGGAACTCCCCTCGTCTCTTGGGGATCCATTTTGGGCACCTCTTTCAATCTCTTCTTCTGGACCTACTCTGAGCTGTTGCTGGCAGCTCCAAACAAGGCTCCTGCACCCACACCCTTTGCAATAAACCGCAAGTTCCAAGACTTGGCTTCAGAGATCTCTCGTCTCCGTCCGTCGCAACTGTCCTATCCCCAGACGCTCCTACAAGCAGGATCAATGGAGTTGCCCAAAAAGAACTTTATTAACAGGGTGAAAAATAATAAACATGGAGAAGTTGAGCACAGTACGAGGGGTGGGATTCAAAGACCTGAGATAAAGGCGAAGCAACAATATATACACCTGAGAGTAGAACACTCTAGAACAATAACTATAGAGGAGAAATAAGTAACCAGTAGGGGAGGAGAACTTGGACAACTTAGCATAACAACACTACAGGCTTATGGGGGAACTCTCAAGCTCACCCTAAGTTAAACTAATGATTCCCAGGGCTTGAAACTCACACCCAGTTCTTCTGAGGTAAAATCTGACTGGCTCTGAGTTACAGCTAGGCCAACTACCACAGCGCTGCTTTGTTCTGGTCCCTTGGGACTATGTGACCCAAAAGGGCCACAATGGTGTCCTTGATTTCATGAGGTTCCACAGTGTCACATTGGTCCTTTGGATCCATGGTGCTCTGCAGTGTCACAATGGCCCCTTCATTTCACAAGGCTCCCAATGTCACATTGGGCTCCATAGGAAGGAAACCACAGAGCCCCCATGTTTCAGGAGCTGATGAACAGCAACCACCAGAGGTCAGGGCAAGCCTGACCTGTCTGTCCTGGCAGATTTGCTTGGAGCAACCCTTGGATATTTGAAATTATGAATGTGGAGTCCGAATTTAAAACATTTGTGCCTGGAGAAGAGGGATGGGGTTTTTTTCATAAAAAGAAAAGCACAGAGCCCTTTCCAGTGTTTGGAAAACAGGTGAGTGCTGCCCCTCAGAAGTCAAAGACCAGCCAGACCTGTCTGTCCTGGCAGCTTTTGTCTGGCAGCAATCCTTGAATACACAGAAATTTTGAGGTGGAATCCTAATTTTAGCCATGGATGCCTGGAAAAAATGGACAGTTCTTTTCCATAAAAAGAAAAGCCATGGTCTCCATGGTTCCACATGGCTTCACAGTGTCACAATGGTCTATTGGTTCCATGAAGCCTTGCTGTGTCCAATGCCCCCCCTCCCCGCCAATGGTTCCACAATTTCCCATAGTGTCACAATGGCCCCTTCCTTCCATGAGGCCTCACAGAGTCACAATGGTCTCCATGATTCCATGGGGCCTTGCAATGCTGCAATGCTCTCCATGGATCCACGGTGCCCTGCAGGATCACAACGGCCCTTTGGCTCCACGAGGTCCTGAAATGCAGCAATGGCCTCTTGGTTCCACAAATCCCTGCTGCTTCACACTGGCCCCTTGGGACCATGCAGCTCAACAGAGCCACAAAGACGTTCTTGGTTCCACCAGGCCCCACAGTGTTACAGTCGCCCCTTGGATCCATGGTACCCTGCAGGGTCTCACTGTTCCCCTTGGTTCCACAAGTTCCTACAGTGTAAAAGTTTCCTCAAGGCCCTGTAGTGTTACCATGCCCATTGGTTCCACAATGCTCCCCAGTGCCACAATGGTCTCCATAGGAAGGAAACAAGTGAGCCCCAGTTGTGCAGGGGCAGATGAGAGGCAGTCACCAGAAGCCAAGTCTAGCCAGGTTTGACTGTATGGGCAGATTTTGTCTGGGAGTAACCCCTGGATATAGGGAATTTTAGACATGGAATCCCAGTTTTGGCCATGGGCGCCTAGACAAGAAAGACAGTTCTTTCTCATTGGAATAAAAGCTCAGAGCCCCAGTGCTTCACAGTCAGATGGGAAGTGGCCCTTGACATGTCAAATTCAGTGGGACCTGTCAGACAGCCTCCAGGAGGCCAAACCAGGCAGACCTGTTCCATGTTCCCTTGATTTCATGGAGCCCCATATGTCACAATGGTCTCATTATTCCACAAGGTCTCGCAATGTCAAAATGGCTTCTTTGTTTCATGAACCCCAACAGAGTCACAAGGGTGGTCCATTGGATCCATGTGGCCCCGCTGTGTCACAATGGCTCCTTTTATATATGAGTCCCACAGTTTCATCGTTGACCCTTCTTTCCATAGGGCCCATGACTTGCACAACAGTACGCTTGATTCTTTGAGGTTCTGTAGTGTCACCGTGGTGTCCTTGGACCTGCATTGTCACAACTGACCCCTGGTTCCATGAGGTTCCGTAGTGTCTCCCTGGTCGCTGTCAGAGGCTGGAAGAGATTGATGTCCCAAGACACCTTGGGATGCTCAGAATGCCCGTGTGGGGCCAGAGCCAGGTCAGGCCTTGGTTTGTGGTGGGACAGAGCCCCGCCCCCAGTCCTGGCCTGGCAGAGCTGTCAATCACACAGCAGGGGCAGTGCTAACCTAGCTCTGATTGGTTAAGCTGTCAATCAATCACACACTAGCAGCTGGTGCTACCCTGACTCTGATTGGACAAGCAACTGGCAGTCCCACCCCAGGGGCGGGTCCGTGAAGGCCCAGGGGGTTAAAAGCCAGAGCATGAGGCCAACCCATGGCCTGGGTTCTGCTTTCTTTTGGGGTTCCTCTGTTAGCGATGCTGGAACCTGAGCAGATGGTACCTATGTGTGTGTCTTCCTATGGATCTTCTGTCTTTCCGTTGTTCTCTATTTCTTCTTCTTCTAATACTACTTAACTGGAAAATTTTTGGGTAACTTAACATCTTAAGGGATAAAGGCTTTTAGATTTAATTTGCTAAGTAATTGAAGTTAATGCTGTGATAAGGGTTTCATATTGAGGTGGATGTTGTATTAAATCCTTTGCCAAAGTTCCTTGACTTTGTCCATATTTTGCCAGTAAAATTTTGTGTCATTTTGACCTCTTAGCTCACTTGGTTAGAGCATGGTGCTGGTATCACTGAGGCTGTGGGTTCAATCCCTGTGTAGGCCATTCACTTAAGAGCTGGACTTCATGATCCTTGTGGGTTCCTTCCTACCAAGAATATTCTTGGCATTTGGCCATGTTGAGAATAGCTGCCTGGTGTTTCTCCTATGCACCAAACTCAAGTGAAGGAACCTTTGATTACCCCCAGCATTTCAGTGTTGTGGAGTGCTCCTGCCCTGCAGGCTCACAACAGCTTCTTGTTCCCATGAGGCTCCACAAGTGCCACACTGGCCCCTTGGTTCCATGGGCCCCAACAGTGCCACAATGATCCCCTTGGTTCCACAACTTCCCACAGTGTCCCACCGGCCCCTTGGTTCCATGAGGATCTCGAGTGTCACACTGGTTTATGACATTTGTCCTTGCTGCCCCTCACATCCCAGTGCCCCACAAACAGCCCTGAGCCACCTGTGAGGGACAGGCCCTGCTGGCCCAGGCTGGGCTCAGGGCTTGGCCTTTCTGCTTCCCCCAGGCAGCCCAGGCCTTGCTCAGCATTGTAGTTCTCTGCTCAGAGCCTTTGGCTCCCTGCAATCCTGGCCTCAAGGATCCGCTCTCAGCAGTCCCTGGGGAGCCTTTGGCACTCCCTGCCCTCAGTGGGGCCCAGTGCTGCTCCAAGGGACTCAGAGTTTTGCTTCTGACTCCTTGAGCATCTTCTTCAACCTTCTCTCAGTGCCTGAGGGTCCTGGACTCAGCCCCAAATCCACCGTGGAGATCATTAACATAAAGAAAGCTTTGAGGGCTCTTTGTCTTCCTTCCGTGGCCTTCAAGTGCCCAGGGCTTGTGCAGCTGATTGGAGTCAGTTTGGGATTCTTGTAAGGAGGGAATTTAAAGTGCACCTCATGACTTCTCTTCTTTAATGAAGTGTGTATTATTTAAATTTCCAGTCCAGAGAAGAGCTGACAGAAGCATTCCCCAGGTGACCTTGATGCTGAATGTCTCCTTAAGAGGTCTGGGCATGGAGAAGAATGAGCCCCTTGAGGGCTGACCCTGTTTGGACAAGCTGCTCCTCACCCCCAGCCTTACCATGTCTGACATGGCCCACCTGGCACTGACATCCCTGTGCCCTGCAACAGAACCTTGCCCCCTCAGGTCTGCAACTCCATGCCCCAGCCCATTGCACCATGTCCCACCTGCTCTCCTCGGGGCTCTACCTGCACACAGGCCCAGGAGAAGTTTTCCTGTTGGGAAGGAAAGAATGGAAAAGCCTGAGCTGGTTTCCTAAACAACAAACCCCACTCAGGAACCACCTGCTCAGTCCAGGCTGCCAGGAATGGTGTCACCTTTCTACAAGGGACAGTGTGAGCAGAAATGATCTCTGGGAGCAGAATGCTCTGAGTCTTGTGGCTGAATTCTCTGTCCTTGTCCTTTCCCTGGATCTCTGTTGCAGATGGAAGCTGCTGGGGCCATCCTCACCTTTAACCTCTCTCTTGAATGCAAACAGATGTTCCCAGCTGTATTAAGCAGGACTTGTCAAAGTTTCTACAGAACTTTTGTGTTCTTCTTGGAATGATAGGGCCATTTTGGCACTGAGGGGGCGATGTGGAAGCAAGGAGTCAGTTGTGATCCTGGGGTCCCATGGAACCAAGGGGCCATGGTGACACAGCAGGGCCACGTGGATCCAGTGGTCCATTGTGACATTGTGGATCCAAGGAGACAATGGAGACACCCCCAGAACCTCATGAACCAAGGAGTCCATGGTGACCCAGAGGGGCTGCATGGAGCTAATGGTCCATGGTAACACTGCCCATCCAAGGAGGCCATTGTGACACTGTGGAAGCTCATGGAGTGAGGGAGGCCATTGTGACACTGAAGAACTTCATGACACCAAATATCCATGGTGACACAGCAGGGCATTATGGCAACCAAGGAACCGCTGTTGGCAGTAGGGAAACTCATGGACCCAGGGGCCCTTGTGGAACTGCAGGACCAACAGAACTGCTGGACCTTGTCCCCTGGCCCTGCACAGCTCCTTGGGAGGCACGGCAGGAGCAGCAGCCTGGGAGCCTCAGGAATGCCCCTCTGGGATCCATGGCACACACTGCCAGGGGCTGGAATTCCAGTTCCCAGCCAGGAAAAGATGTTCCTGCCCTGAAAGGAAAAGCTTTTAAGAAGGAGCCAAAAGCCAAGTGGAGCAAGATCTTAGAGTGACATTTCACTGCCCACTTTAATAACTTCACCCATGGTTGTTGTAGCTCCAGGATGGGGAATTAAATCAGGGCAAGGTCTTAGGTGGGAGCTGCCATGGTAATGGGAAACACTGAGAGAGAAACAGAGCAGGGAAAGAGAGGCAGGAGAGAAAGGAGGGCACAAACACAATCAGCTGCGAAGGTGGCACTCTGAAAAACAAACTGGAACTGACAGAAAATGAATGGGACAAAAATCAATATTCTGAAAGTTTTATTTACTATCAAAATACATCCCACCCACCCAGCCCCAGACAATTCCCAAGCCACGCCCTTAAATTTGGATCCCACCTCTCCCAATCTCCTTCCAATCCCATCTCACCCTGGAGGCTGTGGAACTGAGTAATTTTGGCATTGGACTGAGTTTTTTATAAGGTGGGAACAAGCCAATTTGAGGTGGGACTGAGCCCTTTTGAGGTAAGATTGAGTTGTTTTCAGTGGGATTGAGACATTTTGACGTGACAGATCAATCCATTATGACTTTTGGAGTACAAAGAGGTGGAGAACACTTCCTGAAATCCTCCAAGAACCCACTAATCCCCCAGAATATGTCTTTAAACAATAAATTCCATCTGAAATACCTGTTGTAGGGTGGGACTTCATACATCTTTAATAAATAACTTTCCTTTAATCCTATTTCAGGTCTTTTTAAGCAATAAAGACAAATCAGAAGAAAATTAGGGCCAAACCAAAAGGATTACCAGCCAGGTGTCCTCCCAACATGGATCACAGGTAATGTGGATCACCAGGGATCTGACCAACATGGATCCTTCTGTGGGACATGGAGCTGGAACAGTGCATAAAGCTCTTCCTGCAGTCGGAACATTTGCAGGGTTTCCCTTACTGGTGCCTCCGTTGGTGTCTGGTCGAGTGAGAGATGCCGATGAAGTTCTTCCAACACTGGGGACACTCGTAGGGCCTCTCCCCAGTGTGGATGCACCAGTGGGTGATGAGGGTGGAGTTGTGCTTGAATCCCTTCCCGCAGTCAGGGCAGAGGAAGGGCCTCTCATCCGTGTGAATGCACTCATGCAGGAGGAGATTGGAGCTGGTCTGAAACCTCTTCCCACACTGGGGACACTCGAAGGGCCTCTCCCCAGTGTCGATGCGCCGGTGCCTGATAAGGTTGCACTAGAAGCTCTTCCCACAGTTGGGGCAGTGGAAGGGCCTCTCCTCTGTGTGAATCCGGTGGTGCTGGAGGAGATCGGAGCTGGTCTGAAACCTCTTCTGACACTGGGGACACTTGTAGGGCTTCTCTTCGGTATGGACACGTTGGTGCGTGATGAGGTGGGTGCTGCAGCTGAAGCCCTTCCCACATTCTCCACACTCATAAGGACATTCACCAGTGTGGATCATCTGGTGGCTGATCAGGGTGCTGCTCCGTCTGAATTTCTTCCCACACTCCAAGCACTTCTGGGGCTTCTCCCCATTATGAAGCTGCTCATGGACCACCAGCTCTGTGCTCTGGCTGAAGGTCTGTCCACCTTCCTGGCTCAGAGTGGGTCTTTCCTCCTCAGAGCTCCCTGGGCTGGGTTTGCAGCCCCTGCTTCTGCAGGATCTCTGGAGATTTTCCTCCCCAGTGGAATTCTGCACTGTGGAGTCACGCAAAACAGCCTCTTCCACGAGGTTCTTCCATGGAGATTTTTCCTCCCTGATCTACATCCTCAGCTCCTTGTCTAGGGGAGGAAGGACAAGGAGAGGATGGGATTTGCCTCCGTGCCAGAGGGAAGGGGAAGGAGATTCCCTCAGATCATTCCTGGCAGGATGGGGTTGGCAGTAGGGCTGTCCTGCAACCAGGGGCTGTGCTGGGCTGGGAGATGGAGCAGGAGAGAGGGGGAAAGAGGCACTGACTTCCTCCTCACCTGCCTGGGTGTCCCAGGGCTCCTTCCTGTTCCTCGCAGCCTCCTCTTGCATCTGATCAAGGTTTGGGAATGGGAAATCCTGTTTTGGGAGAATAACAAGGGATGAGCACATTGAGATTTGTACTGGTTTGAAGGCAAACCTGGGGAAGGGTCTAAGCCAGAATTACAATTTAAGAGGAAAATGAAGATCAAGGCAATGATACAGAAAAACTGCCTTAAACTGACAGAGTCGGGATAAAACCTGACACCCTCGTGGTCAGGGTGGTGGCAGCAGTCCTATTAAATGGTGGCTGCAGTCCTGTGGGAGAGGTGAACGTGGGTCTGTCAGAGCAGTGATCCTGCAGAAGGGTCTGGTCTTCCTCTGGAGGTCCAGTGGTGGTTCTGGAGCTCTTGTCCTCTGGGAATCCAGTAGGCAAGCTGCTCCTGGTGTTAAAAGCCTCAGCTTATATCCAGGTAGGAATGCTTGGATCCTCCCCCTGGGTGGAGCATCCCACAATGGGAGGATGGAATTTTATCAGTCCTGCAGTGACACTCAATGGCCCATTAGCACAAGATATCTCCCCTGGAGGGCGTTATCAGGGGTGAGTCATGGAAGAGATAAAGAACACTGCCCCACCTGTTTATAGCAGTTGATGAAGATGGGGATCGAAAACATGCATTTGGTTACATCTTGCATGGCAACCTGAAACAGTGGGGTAATCCCTGCTCAGGGGGTGAATACCACCCTCCTTACCCAAACTGGCTCAGGTGTAAAACCCCCACCCTGGGAAGGCCACACACACAGGGTACAATGTCACACTTGCCCTGCCCAGGGGAGGTCTCTGTCCCTGTCATTCCCCTGCTCTCCCCCTTTTCTCTTTCTTTCCCTCTCTCTCTCTACCTCACATTTACTGTTCAATAAAATACACTTTGGATTTGGTCTCGTTAGCACCTTAATTGGGGCATAGGAATCTCTCTTAGGATTTTCTTAGCCAGACTGTGACATTATTTTGCCGCAGTGAGTTCAGGGCTTTGTTCTCTGACCCCAAGTGCCTTTGACAGCATCATGGTTCCCTCCTCTGAGGAGGCTGTGGTTCTTTCTGGAGGAACACTTGTAAACTTGGATGCAGCTTCCTCTGAGCAACTTATGGGAGAACTGATGAAGAAAATGGCTATTGTGGGTGGCCAGTGAAAAAGAAAATATTTTATTGTCCTTCCTTGAAAAGTCTGTTAAAACCACGGGAGGAAAGGGACCAAATGTTACCAACAAGACTGATAAGGTTCATTCTCCCCACGATGAGGACCACAAGGCTGCTGAAAGTCCTACAAGAAGCCCAGCTCAAGTAGCAAAATTCCCAAACAACTCCTGAATTCCCAGGCTTGGGTTCTGTGCCAAATGTGAGAATCATTTTTCTCTTCATCCCTGTCACCTTTGTGACAGCTACACAGAACTTGCCTTTCATTTTAATAATCTGTATTGGGCCAAATTTCCACTTTTCTTTAATCAGAACCTGCCAGCAACTGAGCTGGAGTTGTGCAGGAACCAATGAAACTTGGAATTGCCACAGAGTTGCTTGGATTGTTAGTTTATTAATGTTTGGGATTTGTTTGCACTTTCATCACAAGTTATTTGTGGGAAGAGCAAATATTCTTCAAAGTGATTTATGCAGAGTTAGGTTTGATTTCAGCCAAGTTTACTTTGCCCAGCGCTCATGGAATACTCAAGGGGTCTCTATGCCTCTTGCCTTGGGGGATGCTTGGGAGGAGCTTGGGAGGGTTGTCCCTGTCACCCCAGGCCATTCCCCAGGGGGTCTCCATCATTCTCACCCCGGGGAATGCCAGGGGGGTCTCCCTCCCTCTCACCCCTCTGCCTGGGGGTGCTTGGGGCAGTCTCTGTCCCTCTCAGCCCAGGGGATGCTCGGGGGTCTCTGTCCCCTCGCCCTGGGGGATACCTGGGGGGTCTCCGTCCCTCTGGCCTCAGGGAATGCCTGTGCAGGGCTGGGGACCAGGGGCTCTGTGACCCTCCCACCACTAAGGGTGCTCGGGGCTGGGGGGGCTCTCCGACCTTCTCACACCTGGGGAGGTCGAGGGGGTCTCTGTCCCTCTCAGCCCTGCTGTGACCCCACCCAAACATCATCAGGGTCAGAGGGACAGAGACACCCGCAAAGCCCCAGAACGGCAGAACCTGGGATTTGGGTTGGGGCTGAGGATTTTTGAAGGGGCTGGAATTGGGCTGGGGTTGGAGTTGGGGCTGAGATTGGATTAGAGCTTGGATGGGGGTTAAGGCTAGACATGGGATTACCTTTAGGGCTGGGGTTGGGATTGGGTCTGGGGATAGATGAGTTTGGGACTGGGATGAGAATAAATACAGAACTGTGAGTGTGTCTAAACATGGAGTGAGACTGAGACCAGGATTGGGGTCATGTTTGGGATTGAGCTCATCCAGGGCGGGACAGAGTCACAGAGGGAAGGTTTGGGGAAAATGCTGGTTTGGGGAAAAACAAGGTGTGAATGACTTGGGTTGGGAATTCCTCCGATCCACGTCCATTTCCAGAAGACACCTGATGTCCAAAAATCAAGAGTGAACAAAAAAAAGCCACCAGGAGTTTCCCATTTCCAGTCTCATCCCTCTTGGGTTATGGTTGGTCCCCCGTCTCAGGGCTGGTGGGGATTCCATGGGCCCTGGAGATCCCTCCTCCCCAGGGTCCTGCTTTTGGATTCTGGGAGGTTCTGGGGTCCCAAGGTCCCCCTCTCCAGCCTCCCCTCAATCCAGCCACTTAGGGTTCCCCCTTCTTTCCACCACCCTGTCCTGGTTTAGGGCAAATTTGGTTGAAACCCTCCAAATTTGGTTGAAATCCCCAAAACCTCTAGAATGCCAATTCAGCAGCCCTACCCTCAGCCAGTCTGGGAAAATATTTCCGGGGAGAAAAGTCTAAAAAAACTTTATTTTACAGGCAAAGCATTCACCAGCACAAAAATTGAACAATATTAAGCAATAAAACTTCCTGCTGCTCCAAAATAGATTACGAACTCCGAAAGTCCCTCCTTGGTTTGTAGCTCTGGGCACTCAGCATCTTATCAGTGCCTTATCAGTGGCTTATCAGTCTCTTATCAGTTTATTATCAGTCTCTTATCAGTCTGTCCAGCGCTGGAAATGCCTAGGCCCAGGCTTATCCCGGTGGACCTCAGGGAAGAGCTGCTGGTGGTATTCTGGTTGTTCAGTCCAGAGCAGGTTTAAACAGCTCCAAAGAAAAGGAAAAATCAAAGTCCAGGGAACTTCTCTGCCTCAGAGACCTAAAAACTGATTAAAAGCAAAGGAGAGCTCTGTCCTGCTGTCTGTCCATCCAGAAGCCAGAATGTGGAGAAGTGAGTGCAGTTTCTGAAAACAAACTGCAGCTTCTTCCTCCTCCTCCTCGCTCTCAGAACCAGCCTTAAAGGTGCAGAACTCATTTCTGGGGTAAACGGACCATTGGGGGTACGAGCATCATGAAGTCACCCCAGGACATGCCCCTCTCAGGGTCAGAGGGTCCCGTCCCCGCCTCATCTCCGGGATGCTGGGGATCCCCCAGCTCCGGTATCGCCCCTTCCCCTCTCCCCGCCCCGGGGATTCCCTGTTCCACAGCCCCGGCTCTCACGGGGATCCCCAAAACCAATGTCCCGCCCTGTCAATACCGGGCCATCCCCACGTGGACCCCCCGGGACCCTCCTGAGGGGCGATTGCGGCTCCTCTGCCCCCGAAAAAGCTCCTCTTAGGGAGCCCGGAGATATCCGGGGCTCAAGTCCGGGATCTGCCGGCTCCGAACACTCTCCAAAACATCCTACTGGAGACCCCTGGCTGGAGTTATTTGGGAATTCAGCTACTTGAGCTGGGCTTCTTCTGGGACTTTCAGCAGCCTTGTGTTTTTCCCGTTGGAGTGAAGGAACCTTTTCAATCTCGCTGGTATCATTTGCTCCCTCTCCTCCAGTGATTTTAACAAACTTTTCAAGGAAGGACAACAAAATATTTTCTTTACAATCCAGACCCACAACAGCCATTTTCCTCATCATTTCTTCCATAACTCACTGCGCCAAAATAATGTCTCAGTCTGGTTAAGAAAATTACTAGAGAGATGCCTCTGCCCCAATTAAGGTGCCAATGACACCAAATCCAAGGTGGATTTTATTGAACAGTAAATGTGAGGTAGAGAGAGTTAAAAGAAAGAGGAAAGCGGGGCATGGCAAGGGAGTGACAGGGACAGAGACCTCCTCTGCAGCGGACCAAGTGTGACATCATCCCCTCTGTGTGTGTGGCCTTCCCAGGGTGGGAGTTTTACACCTGAGCCAGTTTGGGTAAGGGGGGTGGTGTTCACCCCCTGAGCAGGGATTACCCCACTGTTTCAGGCTGCCATGCAAGATGTAACCAAATGCATGTTTCCAATCCCCATCTTCAACAACTGCTATAAACAGGTGGGGCAGTGTTCTTTATCTCTTCCATGACTCACCCCTGATAACGCCCTCCAGGGGAGATATCTTGTGCTAATGGACCATTGAGTGTCACTGCAGGACTGATAAAATTCCATCCTCCCATTGTGGGATGCTCCACCCAGGGGGAGGATCCAAGCATTCCTACCTGGATATAAGCTGAGGCTTTTAACACCAGGAGCAGCTTGCCTACTGGATTCCCAGAGGACAAGAGCTCCAGAACCACCACTGGACCTCCAGAGGAAGACCAGACCCTTCTGCAGGATCACTGCTCTGACAGACCCACGTTCACCTCTCCCACAGGACTGCAGCCACCATTTAATAGGACTGCTGCCACCACCCTGACCACCAGGGTGTCAGGTTATATCCTGACTCTGTCAGTTTAAGGCAGTTTTTCTGTATCATTGCCTTGATCTTCATTTTCCTCTTAAATTGTAATTCTGGCTTAGACCCTTCCCCAGGTTTGCCTTCAAACCAGTACAAATCTCAATGTGCTCATCCCTTGTTATTCTCCCAAAACAGGATTTCCCATTCCCAAACCTTTGCCAGATGGAAAAGGAGGCTGTGAGGAACAGGAAGGATCCCTGGGACACCCAGGCAGGTGAGGAGGAAGTCAGTGCCTCTTTCCCCCTCTCTCCTGCTCTGTCTCCCAGCCCTGCACGGCCCCTGGCTACAGGACAAATGCGGGATCAATGCCGTCCTGCTGGGGATGCACTGGAAGGATCTCCTTCCCCTTCCCTCTGGCACGGAGGCAAATCCCATCCTCAGCTCCTTGTCCTTCCTCCTCCAGACAAGGAGCTGAGGATGGAGACCAGGGAGGAAAAATCCCCACGGCAGAACCTCGTAGAAGAGACTGTTTTGAGCAGCTCCATTGCACAGGAATCAAACAGGCAGGAAAAGTCACAGATATCCCACAGGAGGAGGGTCGGCAAACCCAGCCCAGGGTGCTCTGAGGAGGAAAGACCCTCCCTTAGCCAGGAATCTGGGCAGAGCTTCAGCCAGAGCTCAGAGCTGGTGGCCCATGGGCAGCTTCATGATAGGGAGAAGGCTTACAAATGCTTGGAGTGTGGGAAGATCTTCAGGGAGGGCAATACCCTGATCAGCCACCAGATGATCCACACTGGGAAATGGTCTTGTGATTGTGGGGAGTGTGGGAAGGGCTTCAGCTGCAGCTCTGCCCTTGTCAACCACCAGCAGATTCACACCAAGGAGAGGCCCTTCCGCTGCCCTGATTGTGGGAAGGGCTTCAACCACAACTCCACCCTCATCATCCACCAGCGCATCCACACTGGGGAGAGGCCCTATGAGTGTCCCCAGTGCATTAAGCGCTTCTCAGACCGCTCATTCTTTAACTGACACCAACGGAGGCACTGGTAAGGGAAGCCCTACAAGAGCCCTGACTGCAGGTGGAGCTTCATGAACTGCTCCATCTCCATCCCCATCCCCACTGGAGGACCCACAATGGTCAGAACCCTGGTGACCCACATTCCTTGTGATACACAGTGCGAAGTGATTTGTGTTCCTTTTTCTTGCCTCTTATTATCTTTTGATTTATCTCCCTCCCTTCAAAACACAAATAATCAGGGTAAAAATTGACCCAATTCATCAAAGGCATCCAAAGCCTCGCATTTTACTTGTGTTTTGAGGGACACTTGGATTCTTGGAGATATCTGGTAGGATATGGGGGGGGGGTTGGGGGGTATTTGGTTTGGTTTTCTTTATTTCCTGGCACTCCAAAAGATGAGAGGGATTGATCTGTCAGCTCAAAACCACTCAATGCCACTGAAAACTACTCAATCCCACCCCAAAATGCCTCCATTCCACAGCCCCTTGGGGTGAAATGGGGTTGGAAGGGGATGGGGTGAAGTGTAATGCAAATCAGGAGGGGTGAGATGGGCATTGGGTGTGGCAGAATGGGTGGGATGGTGTTTGGGAGGTGGGAAATGGGGGAAATACAGCTTGGGAAGGGGGTATTGATGTCCAGGAGTGGTGGGATGGGTTGAGGTTGGGACTGGGTTGGTAGATTGGGGTCTGGAATGAGGCAGCCAAAGTCTGGGGATAATGAAGGGAAGGGAAGCCCATTACTGAGCGAGTTTTTGGATATTCCATGTTCATGAAGAGATGCTGGGGTATCTCACGTTTTGAGGTGGTTTTGGGACACTCCCCAGCTCTTGGGGGTTTCCTGAGAGCAGCTCCATGGAGCCCCATTTCCAGGGGTGGTTGCCATGGGCACAAGCTCAGGGATGTAGCCAGAGTCCGTAGACTCGGTGCTGAAGAGCAGAGAAATGATGAATGGCCTCAGACAACTCCAGTGTGTGTTTGGAGACCTGTGAGCTTACTGGGGAGAGGTCAACAGCAATCCCCTGGAGAGATGCGCCTTAGGCTCCGGGCATTCCTCAGAGCTAAGGGTGAGGAAAGAAGCTTCCCCCATGGTGCCTTGCAGCACTATATTAATTTATCCCAATTCTTTCCTCCCTATTGGCCCGTTGGCCTTTCCCACCCCTTTTACCGTTATATGTTCATGTTCTGGTGAGTTCTCCCTTCCCTGCAATCCCATTGATTTATGTCTCTTGCTATCCACTCTAGCATTTCCTATTGGTCCCTTCCCTGTGTACCACCCGTGAGCCCTCAGACCATTGGATCCCTGATGCTCTTCTCCGCCCTCTCTTTTCTTCATTTATAACCTAGACCCTCCTTTGGCTTTGTCTTTGGCCCTGGACCTCTTCAGCTTTGCCTGAAATTAAGCACATTGGAACTCCATGCCTGGAACCTCCCGTGTCTTCACTGCCGACCTGGTCTATGTGTGTGTCTGTGCGTGCGTGTGTGTGTGTGTCTGTGTGTGTGTGTGTCTGTGTGTGTGTGAGTGTGTGCTGGGGCTCTCATGTCTCCTGCCTGTTGGTGCAACATGCTCTCAGGGAAGTTGCATCTACCACCACTGCAGACCACAACAGTGGCACCCAAACAGGGACCTTTGTCTGGTACCCCTGGAGAGCATCTGCAGCATGGCTGCAATATAAGTCGCCTTTGGGTCAGCCACTAGCCTAAGACAACCTCTGAGTTTTATCTGGGCATGCTGAGGGGAGAGACCTGGAACCCTCCCAGAGTCGTGGGCTGGAGGATCGCTTTCCTTGACACACCCCCACGAGATCCTTTGTTGACTCACTGCTGGGTGAGTATGTTTCAGTCAGTCACCCTTTTCTTTTGTTTTCTCATTTTAACTTGTGGGTGGAAAGACTGCATAATGGGCACAAAACTCGTTCCACATCGGGAGATTTATATCCAAGTTACATTAGCCCTAATTGCTAGGGAAATTCATTTTTCAAAAGGGAATTTGAAAGCTTTTGTTCATTTTCTTTTCAAATATTTTATGTTACAAGGGAATTAGTTTTATCACTTAAGATTTCAGATATGGCTGGGATCAAGTTATTTGTTTTATAAATGAGGGGAAAATTTAATTTGGGGAAATTTTATCATCTTTTTTGTTCCCTTTATGGCAAAAACTTTATCTCCTTTTTTGTTTTATTTATGATTCAGTTAAAAAATTGGGAAAATTCAGGAAAAGTTTTGGGTCCCCAGTTCAAAACCCCTTCCCCTTCATCCTCTCCCCAAGCCCCCTCTTCCCTGCCTGAGGGGCAATTGGCAGGTGGATGTCACTATTCAGCACAGGGTTGCTGCCGTCTTCCTGATGCCTCCCGATCTCCTCTCTCTCCTTACGAGGACAGCACTGGCCATGCAGCTCTGGACCTTCTCCTCAACCTTCCTCCTATGCCTGCATACCCTCTTTCATCTCCCCAGTGGCCATTACCCCACAAAATGGTGCCGTCAATGTTGCCAGCTCTGCCATTTTCTCCCCTCCTGATCAAAGTTTTCCCACCCTCACACCCCAAAATGGCCACTTTCTAACCTCTCCTCCACCCTTTCACAGTCCTCCATCGTTGGACTCCTCCCCTGTGACATGCCCCTCTCCACTCGTTGCGTCGATGGTCGCTCTTGTATTGGGATCCCCCTTTTCCATCAGTACCACCCTTTCAGGCCCTGCCTTTCCCCTCATGGTCTCCACCTTCTCCACCCCGAGCTCCACCCCTGGTGGCCATGACACTTCTGGCTTCCACATCACTGGAGCCGGAAGTGGACATGATGGTGACTGGAAGGCAGCTACCTAGGCTGCCAGCAGCCCACGACCCAGGGCCACACTGGTTATCCAGGAGCACCGCTCCTCTACCAGCAGGCCCTCCTCCTCAGTAGAAGACAGTGGTTCCCCAGACTCTAACACCGAGCCTAAGGATCACTGGGCAGGGGTGTGGGAACAAGCATCTAGGGAAGGTGACTGGGAGGTGGCAGGGAGGCTGCAGACCCTGGCGGCCCCTGTCCAATCCAAAAGAGGGAGGAACCCAAAGCAGGAATCCATGCCTGATAAGAAGTGTTGTAAGGCATGCAGGGCCTGTGAGAGGGGGTCCCTGTCCTACAAGAATAACGAGCCTCACCAAAAGCTGTGACGACAAGTGTCACAGATATTTTTTCATAAAAAGCCTGTCGTTGGGATTTTTCCTCTTCTGGGAAGCTGAGGCCACAGAAAGAGAATGTAAACAATAATATATGCTGATTTGGAATGCAATAGGTGCACCTGTGATTGGCTCATGTTCCATGTTTACAATTAAGGGCCAATCACAGGGCCAAGCTCTCTGGAACAGAGTCACAGAGAACTCTCTTGTTTGGAGATTCCTATTCTAGTCTTAGCTTAGCAGCTTCTGAACTTGTCTCTTTCTTTCTTTTAGTATAGTCATAATGTAATATATATCATAAAATAATAAATTCAGCCTTCTGATCATGAAGCAAGATTCTCATCTATCTCTCTCACCCTGAGAAACCCTCACAAGTCGTGTAACATCTGGTGACCCTCGACTGCAGAAGACTGAAAAACCCATCAATTTGATAAGACCAGAGGAGCAAATTGCTGCACTGGGTAAAATCCAGTATGTGTAGCATTTGATGGTTGCTTTACAAGTGACCACAGAAGTGGATTCAAGCCAGGAGCTGAAGAACTGAAGATCCTAATTTGGACAGAGTTCACAGCCAAGGCTGACCACAAGTGAACCTTCAAAAACCTCGGGAAGATGTTTGAAAAGAGCAGCAGAACCTTGGAGCTGGCCAAAGCATCCTGGACTCTTTCAAAAGGTACTGTTGGCTTTTCCCTTCCTGACGATTCAGCCACCCGTAGTTTGTGGCTGTTCATATGGGGGACGCCCCCTTTAGAAGATGAGGTTCGATTCTCTCCTTCAGAGGATAAACTTATTGCCCTCTGGCAAAAATGGGCTGAAGAGGATAGACTTTTCCTGTCAGAAACAGATCTCTATGAGTTCTTTTGATGGGCAAAGCTTTTTGGATTCTTTACTGATGTGCTATACACCATCGATGTTTTCGTGTGGGAGTGCATGGACGCCATTTTCAGATTCGTTTGGGGCCAGGGCTGCAACTTCCCTAGCATTTACCCAGCATTTAGAAAGCTCTTCCTGTTATGAACAAAATTTGGGTAATATTTTTTTGTGAGAAAAAGTTACAAAAAAGCAGCCAGACCACGGGTAGCTGCTGAAGTTCTTCGTGTTTTGTTATTGTAATCACGAGTCGTTGTAGCTAATCGCTCCTTTTGTATCAGCAGAGCCTCGCCCGAGGCTAAGTTGTACCTTTCCCAGAAGGGTGGGAACCTTCCCGAACAGTAGAAGAGACCTGAGAAGGTGGGGGGGGCTATGCAAAGTGACTCCAAGACCACAATGCAGCATGGGTCCCCCGGTGTACAGAGAAGACCCCAAAACGACGAGCCACCTAAGAGTTGAGAGACTGGAGTGATGTCTGGACGTGAGGAGCTGAGTGCTGAGCCTGCAGAGACGCGGAACACCTTCGGACCCTCTCGCCCTGACCATGAGTGACGACCCCGGCGGTGAGACCAGGCCGACTGAGCCAGCGAAAGTACCACCTGACGGGGAATCACGCCCTAAAGGCTCCCACGAGGACTGGATTCCCCCAGCTCTGCCCCTTGTGGACAGAGCTGTGCATATCCTCCTCCTCTGAGTCGCTTTGGGAGACGACGGGACCTGCAGACCCGCCGAGCCGCCCAATCCTGAGCTGATCACTTTTAATAAAGGCATTAAAAAGGAGAAGAAGTCTCCTGGTTCTTGTTTATTTCACTTCCCAGTTCTGAAATGGAGAGCAGCTGTTTTTCCCTGGATTTCTAACTCTAATGGGCTGGCTCCATTTCCACCGTCCCCAGCAGGAGGAGAGCCTTTGGAGGGGGATGAGATGCTGCTTCCCAGCCCCCCCTGCTTCCCAGCGGGGGCGGGTGAAACTTCGCTGCGCGAAGTTTTTTTTTAACTCTTTCTCCGGAGCATGCTCAGATGGAGCGGTCCTTCTCCCCCCCTTCTTCCTCGCCGGGGGAATGGGAGTGGGCGGTCCCGCTCAAGCCAGCGCCGTGGGTGCTGCCCCTGGCAGCCCGGCAGGCCCCTCCCCAGCCAGCCCCTCAGGCCCCGCCCCGCTCAGAGATGGGGGTGGTACCGGTCCCCAAAGCCCCTCCGCCCCTTCCAGCGCCACGGCCGCCTTCAAGACCCGCCCCGCCGGCGCGGCCGCCTATCCGGGCGATCCCGCCTCCGCCTCTGCCGGCTTCCCCGCCTGCACCGATGTTGCCAAGCAACAGCGATCCTCCACCGCCGCCCCTCCCGGCTGTCCTGCCGCTTGCAGCTTCACCACCCGCTGAGCCACTGCTGCTGGGCGATGAAGACGCGTCTGCAGCTTCCGGCTCAGTGGAGGAGCAATCCTCTCGGGCTCCGGGCCCCCCGCCGCCTGCACCGCCGTCCCAGCAGTTCTGCCGCTGTCGGAGACTTTGTCCTCTGTGTCTGCATCAGAGGCTGCCCTGGAACCGGTGGCTTGTTCAAGCTCGGACTGTCCTGGGCCGGTTGCCTTTGCAGCAGCGGCCCCGGTGGCTGGTCTCTCCTTCCGTGGAGCGGGGGGTGCTCGCCAGCTGATGGTGGGAGCAGTGCGTCTCCCTGCTTTTAAGATCAGCATTCTTGGCAGGTTGGGGAGTGTTTTTTCAGGGATTGCCCCGTGGAGGTTGTCATCTCTGCTGCCCCTCTTGTGCCCTAGTGGCAAGGGGCAGGTGCGTCCTGAGAGCTCTGCCTTTGGTCCACAGCCCAGAGGGGGTGGGGATGCTGCCGTGAGAGAGATGGGAGGCACACCTGATGCATTTGTATTGCAGAGGAAGAGGGCACAGCTGGAGGAGACCATGGCTTGTTTGCTGTGGGGAGCAAACATCTCCAGACCCCAGACGGGATTTCTGGGGAAGGCTTCTATTCCCTCACTGCTGGCGTGCCTCAGTGGTTTTGGGGAAAGGAAGCGTCTCACCAACCGTGCTGCCATTGTACTGGCAGCAGAGTGCAGGCCTGTGGGAATGCAGAGCCTGCTTCTTGGGTTTAGCCTGGGCTGTTGGGCCCAAGTTTCTGGGCCAGGGCCACTGCCTGGCCTCCTGATGTCTCTGGGGGTTGTGGTTTCCCCTACTGGTCCTGGCCCCCCTTTTGTGGGCCAGCTTTGGGGTTCCTGGTCCCTCATGGGCCAGGGGCCCCAGGGCCTTTCCTTCTCTGGCTGTGCTCTGCTGCTGCTGCCCTTTTTGATTAAAAAAAAAAAAAAAATTAATTAAATAAAAAAAGATTGAAATAGCTGGCAGCAGCTCTGAAGCATTGAAGCATTGAAGGCCAGAAAAGGACATTCCAAATTTGTTCAAATTGTTTGAAATTGTTTGAAATTGTTTTATGACTGTCAATGGTTTTTGATAACTATTGATGGGACTTCTCTGCTGCAAGTCTGTTTCAGGACCAAAAAAGGACTTTCAGATATGTTCAGGAGGAACACCTTCAGCCCATGGCCTGTTCCTGAAACTCAGCTGCTTGGACTTGAATTTTCTTTGTGTTGTTTTTTGCATTTTCTTAGATTGTAAGATTGTTTTAGTGATTTGTTAGTATTGTAAGTTCTGCAGGTGAAGAAATTTCCTGTTCATTTCACATCAGCATTTTTCTTTTTAATTTATTACAACTAAAAGGTTACGATGTCACAGACATTTATTCATAAAAATCCTGTCGTTGGGATTTTTCTTCTTCTGGGAAGCTGAGGCCCCAGAAAGAGAATGTAAACAATAATTATATGCTGATTTGGAATGCAATAGGTGCACCTGTGATTGGCTCATGTTCCATGTTTACAATTAAGGGCCAATCACAGGGCCAAGCTCTCTGGAACAGAGTCACAGAGAACTCTCTTGTTTGGAGATTCCTATTCTAGTCTTAGCTTAGCAGCTTCTGAACTTGTCTCTTTCTTTTGTTTATTATAGTCATAATGTAATATATATCATAAAAAAATAAATTCAGCCTTCTGATCATGAAGCAAGGTTCTCATCTATCTCTCTCACCCTGTGGAACCTCACAAGTCGTGTAACAGACAAGCACAAGTGGTGTGGAAAAGAAGAACAAAAGATTGGTGTATAAATGCAAGCAATAACCTTAAAAGAAACAACTCTACACTGCCTGAACAATACAACTTCCTATTGGTCTTGCATTCCACAAAAAAGACGTTTAATTAGTTCCTACCCATGCAATTATTTCAGTTGTATCCTAATCTTATGTACTATTTCCTTTTTGAGTTATTACTTTAGTACTCTTATGAGTTTTAGTTATTGTTATGTTAGTTATGTTCCCTTGTTTTATAAAGTACTTACAGAAATCCATAAGAGATGCCTTAATTAAAACAAAAAGTGAGAGTTGTAGAATTGTAGGCCTGTGAGCCTTCTGGGGGGAGGGCAACAGCAATGCCCTGGAGAGATGCACCTCAGGCTCAGGGTGTTCCTCAGAGCTCAGGGTGAGGAAAGGAACTTCCCCCAGGGTGCTCTGCAACATGTTAATTTGTCCCAGTTCTGCCCTCCCCATTGGCCCATTGGCCTTTCCTACCCCTATTACCCTCATATCTTCATGTTGTAGAGAGTTCTCCCTTCCCTGTCTTCCCATTACTTGATGTCACCGCCTATCCACCCTGGCATTTACTATCAGTCCCTTTCCCTGTGTACCACCCCCTAACCCCCAGTCCCTTTCCCTGTATACCACCCCTAAACCCTCAGTCCCTTTTCTGTATACCACCCCCAAACCCTCAGTCCCTTTTCTGTACACCACCCCTAAACCCTTAGATTCCTGATGCTCTCCTCCACCACCTCTTTTCCTGTATTCCTACCCTAAACCCTCCTTTTTCTTTGTCTTTAACACCTGGATCCCAGGAGCATTTGACCGAAAAAAACCCTTGATAGAACTCCATGCCTGGATGCTCCCTTGTCTCAAATGGCGAGCTGCTCTGTGTGTTTGTGTGTGTGCCTGTGTGTGTGTCTGTGTGTGTGTGTGCCTGTGTGTGTGTCTGTGTGTGTGTGTCTGTGTGTGTGTGTGCCTGTGTGTGGTGTCTGTGTGTGTGTGTCTGTGTGTGTGTGTGTCTGTGTGTGTCTCTGTGTGTGTGGGGGGGCTGGTGCTCTTGTGGCTCCTGCCCATTGGCGCAAAATGTTCTTGGGGGAGGTTGCGTCCACCACCACCACAGACCACAAGGTGGTTTCCAAGGAAACTTCAACTGATGATGGTTGCCATGGCACCCAAACCCAGCAGTGGGGTCAGTGCAGTGACCATGGCAACAGTCCCTTGCAATGGCCCAGTGCAGGTTGGGATGATGATCCACCCTCACAGATCGCCCAGGTCTGCTCTGGAGTGCTCTTGGTGACACCTTGGGCTGGCACACACCTGAGGAGGGTGTATGTTTTCAACAGAGAAACTCTGGAGTGTTAGATTGTTTGAAAAAATAAAAGAAGAAAAGCCACTATTTGGCTGAGTGCATCCAGTTCTCTGGGCAAAGCAGGCCCCAGGTGAGTGAGGAGAGACAGGATGGGGTTGGGGAATGTGGAGCAAGGTTGTCTGCTGGAATTCATAAAGTTAGAGGGTTTTAAGGTTTTAATGAAATGGTAAAAAAAAAGTAGGCCTCAGACAGAAGTTTTGTTAGCATTGCAAATACAGCAAAAAAGTTTTCTAAGCTGTAGAGCGTACGTGACAAATAACAATAGAACCCTGTAGAACTGGTTTATGGATTGCAACAAGGTTATTTAATGTATATCTTTAGAAGGTTAGCATGAATGGAGCTCTGTTCTTTGTCTCTTCTGAACCATTCTTTGTTTTAACTACCATTACGTCTGTTTCATATGATTGGATAGAATTCTTGTCAATATGTGTTGCTCTATGTGTGATTGGCTGAAATCTAGGCTGAGATGGTTTTATGCTATGCTGTAATGCCCCACCTCCTCGGCATTCCCTGTGGATCAGCGAGCTGTTAACATCCTGTCTCCATTGTCTAACAATGTGCTGAGACTGATGTGCTGAAATAAAAAGCTCATATCATTGGCCGGGTGTCCCGTACCTGTTCATGATTGTATATAGGTGCCGCGGCAAGTGGGTTCCTTGTTAAGCGTGGCAGTTGTCCACGCTGACTCAGACTTAAAGGCACAGCTTCTCTGACCAGGCTAGACTTCCTTAGGAGACACCCTGGGTCAATATCAGTCACTAAATCGCAATCACCTCTTGTGTAATAGGAATAGCAATAAAAGGCACTCTTTAAAATAGAAATGTGTATTTCCTAGAAGCTTTTTGAAATATTTCTTAATAACAGTAGCAAGAAAACTACCTAATAAAATGCACTTCAGCAGAGGTAAATCCAGTCAGTGCCATGGTTTGTCGGGACTTGGTTGATCCTAATGAGCCCCGTGGTGCATTTGGAGCTGAGCCCTTGAACCTCAAGGCCTGAGAGGAGAATGCACACACCTTTCCAGGAGTTAAAGTCACAAGAAAACTCCAAAGTGTCTTGATGCATGAATGGGTCCCACTGAGGTCCGTCCCCAACACAGGCTCCTCATGGACTCCTTGGAGGAGAGAAATGGAGGCCAGGATTGCACAAAAAACCTCTCAGAAGCCTCAGTGTAGAAAGGAAAATCCAAAGTACCTTAAAAAACCTTGAGTATCTCAAAGCCTTAATGAGCCCCATTGAGTGTCAGTACACAGCTCTCAAGGGACTCATTAAAGCAGATAATTGGGGTCATGATTGCACAAACCTCTCACAGAGTCTGTATCAAAACGAAAACACCAAGTACCTTAAAATAACTGAAGTACCTTGAAGCATTAATGAGCCCCACTGAGTGTTGTTACTGACAAAACCTCCCCAGGGACTAATTACAGCAGATAATTGGAGGCCATGATTGCACAAACC
The DNA here is from genome assembly GCF_028551555.1 of Melozone crissalis. Lineage (NCBI taxonomy): Eukaryota > Metazoa > Chordata > Aves > Passeriformes > Passerellidae > Melozone > Melozone crissalis. Next base: position 1,012,586 of record NW_026535912.1, read on the forward strand.
TCTCAGAGACTCCAAGGCAAAAGCCAAACCCAAAGTCCTTTGAAAAACCTGCAGTCCCTGCAGGGAGTATTAAGGAGCCCTCAGGGCCATTCCTGAGCAAGGCTCCCCAGGGACTCCTTCCAGCAGGTCCTTGAGGCCACTGGGATGTGGGCTAGGGGGGGATGCTGAGGACAGGACAAGGGGCTGACAGTGCCCAGCCTGGCTGGGGCTGTGCCAGGAGGCCCCAGTGCCTCAGGACAAGGTGTCTCCTCCCAGCCCTTGGTGACACAGACCCTGCTGTGCCCCAAGGCACCAAGACTTGGATTCTCTTTGTCCGCAGCTGCCATCAGTGCCTGCAGTTCTCTGCTCCGCCTGGGGCCTGGGGACACGTTCTCTGTTGTCTCACACGGTGGGACCCATTAAAAGTCCAAGAAACTTTGGAGTTGGATTCTGACTTGGAGTTCTGGAGAGGTTTCTTCAGCTCCCTCTCAGGGCCTGATGTTCAGGGCCTGAGCACAAAGCCCCAGAGGCTCATGCATGTCCTTGTGCTGTGTCTGTGCTGCTGAGCTGGGCTGGGCTCCTGGCACAGAGACAGCTCCTGGTAAGCAGGAAGAGCTTCAAAAGCGCATTTCTCTTGATGAGCACCTCTTCCGCCAGCCCAGCAGGGCTGGGGCACTGCCTGCAGCCACCCCAGGCACAGCACAGAGGCACAGAGATCTTCAATCACTCAGGGCTGGGAAGGTGCTGAGAAGTGCCTGGGGCAGAATCACTGCCAGCCCTTGGCACAGGAACCTCTGGCTGCAGGACAATGCAGCTGTAGCTCCTGGAGCCATCTCCTGAAGCTGGAACATCCCAATGCCTACAGACTCTCAGAGTACAACTCTGAATATTTCTGGTGTGGCGGGGGGGGGGAAATGCTCATGGAACTTCTACATGCTGAGGGGTTCTGATCAGTCATAGAATATTTACAAGGCAAGGATTTTGGTAGAAAAAAAGATATTTCTTAAGACTTTTATTCAGCTTCCTAGCGGTGAAGAATGTCAGGAAGGGAGGGTTAAATATTAAAGTTAGTATGAATTATTAGTTATTTTTTCGTCAAGTGTCTGAGACATCTGAACTCTTACTTTTAGTGATCAATAGGTTTACAGGAGATCCCTAATGTGCTTGCAGCCACTCTACCCATGGACAGCACCAGCATCACCTTTGCTGGACCCATCAGGCTCAGTCTGAGCTGTCCTTTCTCCAAGCTGCAAACAGAACCTGCCCCCAGCCAGTGCCCTGCAAACAGGCAGGGTTCTATCAGACCAAGGAGAGTGCACAGAGATTTGGGGTCTGTGAGTGCTGGCAGGGAGAGATCAGGCACAGGGAAACACCTGCAGGGGGAAAATCTCCAGGAATCAGAGAGAAGATCAGGCAATGAGAGAAAACAAAACCCAGCAATGCTGTGGCAGGGAGAGTTTAGAGATGCCCACAGGATTCCCTCCAGTGCAGCCCCCTCCCTCCTGAACAAGCCCCCTCCCTCCTGTCCCCCCAGCCAAGCCTCTGCCCTCAGGGCCGGGGCTCCAAGGCGTGCAGCCCCTCCTGTGCAGGCAGAGCTGCAGCAGAGCCGTGGGGCAGCTCTGCAGCCCTGGGCCCAGTTCCCTCTGCAGAGCACAGGGCTGAGAGCAACTGCCCGGCACTGGGGGCGCTGGCAGGGGGCACAGCTGCCTCAGGGTGATGCTGTCCCCAGTGCCCAGCTCTGGACAATGCTGTCAGTGCAGGCAGGGATGGACCTGCATCTCCCTTCATCCAATGCCATCATAAGGACACTTGCAAGTCCCTCTGAGATTTCAGTCCAAGCTGGGCGCTTCAATCCAGGGTGCAAACCGGTTCTAGAGCATCTCTGAGTTGTAAGACTGATGGGGAAAGGCAGAGGTGTTCTGACACTGAAAACGCTGCTGGGTTGGTGAAATGAGCAACATGAGCCCTTGGCTACAAGTGTGGAGCTGGAGTGGTGGATCCATCTGCTCTCAGCAGTGTCTGGGGTTTTCTTACAGCAACATGGGAGTGTGCAAATCCTCCATTTGAGAAAAGGGAAAGCCAGAGAAACTCCAAACAGAATGAAGTGAGAGACCATCTCTCCTCAGTCTCCACTCTTAATCTTGCCTCAGGGAACTCACTCTGCTATTCCAGAGGGCTGGAGAAAAGCTGAGAGTTTCTCATACTTAAGAATAGCAGGAGAGACACGGGGGGAGCTTAAAAAGAAAACCACAGAACACATGAACACCAAAAGCTGTGTGTGTGTTCCAGAGAAGGGTGTATGAGAAATGGCTTTGATTTTGGTTACAGGTATCTCCTCTCACACTTCACTGTCCTTTTCTCCATGAACAGGACCCCATGTGCAGCTCCAGCAAATGTCCAACAGCAGCTCCATCAGGCACTTCCTCCTGCTGGCATTGGCAGACACGCGGCAGCTGCAGCTCCTGCACTTCTGCCTCTTGCTGGGCATCTCCCTGGCTGCCCTCCTGGGCAAAGGCCTCATCATCAGCGCCGTAGCCTGCGGCCACCACCTGCACACGCCCATGTTCTTCTTCCTGCTCAACCTGGCCCTCAGCGACCAGGGCTCCATCTGCACCACTGTCCCCAAAGCCATGCACAATTCCCTCTGGGACACCACGAACATCTCCTACACAGCATGTGTTACTCAGCTCTTTTTCTTCATGTTCTTCATCTCAGCAGAGATTTCCCTCCTGACCATCATGTGCTACGACCGCTACGTGTCCATCTGCAAACCCCTGCACTACGGGACCCTCCTGGGCAGCAGAGCATGTGCCCACATGGCAGCAGCTGCCTGGGCCAGTGCCTTTCTCACTGCTCTGCTGCACATGGCCAATACATTTTCCCTGCCCCTGTGCCATGGGAATGCCCTGGGCCAATTCTTCTGTGAAATCCCACAGATCCTCAAGCTCTCTTGCTCAAAATCCCTCCTTAGGGAACTTGGGCTCATTACCGTCAGTGCCTGTTTAGCACTTGGTTGTTTTGTGTTCATTGTTTTCTCCTATGTGCAGATCTTCAGGGCCATGCTGAGGATCCCCTCTGAGCAGGGATGGCACAAAGCCTTTTCCACCTGCCTCCCTCACCTGGCTGTGGTTACCCTGCTCCTCACTACTGGCACATTTGCCTACTTGAAGCCCTCCTCCATGTCCTCCCCATCCCTGGATCTGGCCCTGTCAGTTCTGTACTCGGTGGTGCTTCCAGCCCTGAACCCCCTCATCTACAGCCTGAGGAATGAGGAGCTCAAGGCTGCAGTGTGGAGACTGATCACTGAATGCTTTCACAAACATTAAACTGCTGGCCAGTGTTTGCAAATTACTTTCAATAAAAGTCATCTTTGATAGTTTTTGTTAGTTTTATTTTGAAGGTTTTTTTCCTTTCTTATAATTTTTAAATCTTGTCCACAGAAAAATGTCATTGTTTGTGACATTCTCTCATTTTGTTTCTCTCCACATTCCCTGTGACCACAGACTGTGTCAGTGAGGGGCTGTGCTTTTGGTGACTTTAAAGGAGCTAAAGGATCTCCCAGCAAAGCTTTCTGCAGAGATGCCCTATTGTTGCCTTCTCTGGAGCTGCAGCAGCAATGTCTGTGTGCAGAGCTGGAGGCAGATCAGTTCTAGCCCAGCAGCTGTGCCCAGAAGCAGCAGCACTTGGTGTTGCCCCGCTGCCCTGGTGGCCCTGGTGTTGCTGCAGGGCCTGAGTGCTCTCGGGGCCAGCCACAGTCCTGGGTGTGGCAGTGCCGGGGCTGCAGCAGGGACAGGCCATGGGCACTGCTGGGGCAGCGCTGACGCCTCAGCCCAGGGCCTGGGGGCTTATGGCTCCTTGCCCAGGCTATCTCAAGAACATGCCCAGGCCAATGCTCAGCACACAAAAGCCCCGTGAGCAGCCCCAGGCTGGCCGTGAGCAGGCTGGGGGCAAACAGGATGGCTGGGGCTCTGCAAGGGCCCTGGGGGAGACGGGAAGGAGCAGCAAAGAAGGGGGTGCTCCATCCCCAGTGCGCTGCACAGCCCAGGGCAGCGTCCCAGAGCGTCCTCATGGAGCTGCCAACAACATCCCCCCTCTGCAGCCCTGGCCTCTCCCCAGCTCACACAGGTGCCCCATCCTTGCAGGCACAGACACGGCAGCACTGGCTCAGCAGCCCCTGTTTGCATTGCACACAGCAGGCGGGAGCACCCCCATGCTGTTGGTGTGGGGACATGAACCTGAGGGAGCACAAATGCCATCAGCCCCTGGGGCCAGCAAGGGCTGGGGGACACCAGGGAAACCACCCAGGTTTTTCCTGGCCTCTGCAGTCAGCCAGAAAGTTTGTTCCCATTAGCTGGGAGTTTCCTGTCCCACTGCAGATGCTGTTGCTCAGAGCCAAGGCTGCCTTGTAGCCACCCCCAAATTGCCCTGAGCCTTTCCACTGCTTCACCTTTGCTTTCTTTACTCTTCCCTTATACAAATTTCTTCCTCTTACCCATCCTTCTTCCCTCCCTTGCAAACATCCCATCCCTGTTTGTCCTTTCCACTCTGGCCCCACTCCCCATTGCAGTTTCTGACTTGGTTCCATGGGAATGTCCCTTGGGGAGCAGGATCATCCTACAAGTGCTGCAGGAATTGTCTTCAGGGTCTTTGCAGTGTCTGCTGCTGCTCCCTTGCCAAAGGCACCCCAGGCCAGGGGGGCACATCTGGGCTGCTGTGTCTGGCTCTGGGGCTCCCTGTTCTGGGCAGTGAGGAGGAGCTGCAGGGGCTCTGCAGGACTGACAGGATGGGCTTTGGGGCTGGCAGGAGAAGCTGAGGGACCTGGGCTGCTGGAGCTTCTGAAGAGGAGGCCCGGGGCTCATCCTGCAATTGCTCCAAGGGTTCTTCCAGAGAATCACAGAATCAGCAAAGTTGGAAAAGACCTTGGAGATCATCAAGTCCGACCTGTGCCCTGACACCACCTTGTCTCCCTGAGCCTCCTCTTCTTCAGGATAAACAACCCCAGCTCCCTCAGCCACTCCTCACAGCTCTTGTGTTCCAGACCCCTCCCCAACCTTCTTGCCCTTCTCTGGACACACTCCAGCCCCTCCATGTCCTTCCTAAATTGGTGGGCCCAGAACTGGACACAGCACTCGACATGCTGCCCAACCAGAGCTGAGCACAGGGGAAGAATCCCTGCCCTGCTCCTGCTGGCCACACCATTCCTGATCCAGGCCAGGAGCCATTGGCCTTCTTGGCCACCTGGGCACACTGCTGCCTCATGTCCAGCCTGCTGTCCATCAGTCCCTGCAGGTCCCTTTCTGCCTGGCTGCTCTCCAGCCACTCTGTCCCCAGCCTGTAGTGCTGCAGGGGTTGTTGTGGCCAGAGTGCAGGACCTGGGACTTGGACTTGTTAAACCTCACCTTGTTGGGTTTGGGCCCTGGATCCAGCCTGTCTCGGTCCCTGTGCAGAGCCCTCCTACCCACTAGCAGATCAACACTCTCAGACAACTTGGTGTCACCACGCTTCCATAAGGCCCCAGAGTGTCACAATGGTCTCCATGACTCCATGAGGCCTCCCAGTTTCACATTGTCTCTTTGGTTCCATGGGACTCCTTGGTGTCACAAAGTCCCTTGGGTCCTTGGGCCCTGCAGGGTCACAATGGATCCTTGGTTCCATGAGGTCTGGCAGTGCAGCAATGCTCTCCTTGATTCCACCATGTCACAATGGCCTCTTGGTCCCAAGGGCCACCACAGTGTCAAACATGTTTCCTTCATTCCAGGAGTCCCTGAGGAGCAGCACTGGCACCTTGGTTCCATGAGGCCCCGCAGTGTCACGATGGCCCCATCATGACACCAGGACCTGCTCTTTCACAATGCTGTGCATGGTTCCACAAGGCCCTCCAGGGTCACAGTGGCCTCTGTGGTTACACCAGGACCCAGACTCTCACCATGGACTCCTTGCTTCCATCCAGCCCCACAGTGTCACAATGGCCCCTTGCTTCCCCAGGGCCCTGCAGTGTTACAATCATCAGAGAATCAACCAGGTTGGCAAAGGCCTTGGAGAGCATCAAGTCCAACCTGGGACCCAACACCACCTTGTTACCCAGACCATGGCACTGAGTGCCACATCCAGTCTTTCCTTAAACACTTCCAGGGATGGTGACTCACCCACCTCCCTGGGCAGCCCATTCCAATGCCCCATCATCCTTTGTGTCAAGAATATTTCCTAATGTCCAGCCTAAACATCCCGTAGTGCAGCATAAGGCTGTGTCCTCTTGTCCTGTCACTGTTCCCTGGGAAAAGAGCCTGATCCCCACCTGGCTGCACCCTCCTGTCAGGGAGTTGTAGAGAGTGATGAGATCTCCCCTGAGTCTCCTCTTCTTCAGGATAAACAACCCCAGCTCCCTCAGCCGCTCTTCCGGGACTCATGCTCCAGACCCCTCATCAGCCTTGTTGCCCTTCTCTGGACACGCTCCAGCCCCTCCATGTCCTTCCTAAACTGGGGGGCCCAGAACTGGACACAGCACTTGAGGTGCTGCCCAACCAGTGCTGAGCACAGGGAAAGAATCCCTGCCCTGCTCCTGCTGGCCACACCATTCCTGATCCATAGGAGTGCCAGGAGTTGGGTGAGGGAAAGGGTGGGGAGAGGATGGGGAAAAAGTGTTCTTGATTGCCAGCCATGGAGGATTTTGATTTTCATATCTGTTCAGACTGCATCAGAAGATGCTGAAGATAAATAGAGAGTGGACATTGATGATATCAGTCTATAAACAGGAGAAGACAACAAGATAAAACTGTTCCCTCTGCATTTTTTTTCCATTACAATATATTCACTTTGAATACATTTCCTGAATCTGTCTGAATAATCACAGAAGAATTGAAAACCTAAATTATTCTCAGGGGCTTGTCTTTTTCAAGTATTTTGAACAAATGTTTATGAGCTTTTCTCACTGAATTCCTGAACTGAAGACCTCAAGAAAGATGTGGCCTCTGGAGTAGGAAAATTCATCAGCAACATCCAAGTGGCTGAGGATCCATCCCCATCAGAGGAGCAATGAACAGAAATGGGCACAACTTTGTGGCTGCCCCAGCTTTGGCATGGGCCCTGGGCCTGGAGCAGGAGCAGCTCTTGAGGGCCCCAAGGCTGGGGCTCTTGTGCTGCCCTGGGCAGATGGGATGGCAGCAGGGGCTGCAGAGCTCTCAGCATCTCCTGCAGAGGAGAGAAGGGCACCCAGGGGCCTCCTTTCCTTGGCCAAGCACTTTCCCCCATGGTGGGGCTGAGTCCTGTGGCAGCTGCAGCTGCTGCTGTGCCCTTGCCAGGGGCTGAGGCCGTGGGGCCAGTGGCCAGAGCAGCCTGGCCTGAGCAGAGCTGTGGGGCCAGAGCCTGCTGGGCTGGACTGGAGGGAGGCCCTTGGTGCTGCCCAGAGCTCAGGGCAGCTGGCTGAGCTTGCAGGGAGCTGGGCTGGGCTCAGAGAGCCTGGCCCAGAAACCATCAGTGTCCATCTCAGCCCGGCTGAGCGTGCAGGGGCCAAGAAGAGCAGCCCAGAGTCCACAAGTTCTCTGTGTGGGAGCTGAGCTTGTGAGCCCCTGAGCCCTGCCAAGTGCTGGGGCTGCACCTCTAGCTCCAGAGATGTGATAGATGGGAGCAGGGACAAATAATTCCTGTTGGATTGTTTCTTGTGTTTGCTTATACAGGTTCCCTGGAATCATAAGTAGTTGAGCTGTTTTCTTTCAGATAACTTGGGTAAAATGATAAGAATAATATTTGAACCTGAAAATAATACTTCACACATAATACACAATAAGAAAGAAAAGGCACATTATCAGAAAAACATCTGAGTTTTTAAGAGCGTGAGACTCATTGATGTCCTAGCAGTCAAACCTGTTCAAATACTTTCCTCAGGGTTTCCTTGAGATGAGAGGTAACCACCAGAGGCCAAGGCCAGCCAGAGCTCTCTGTCCTGGCAGCTTTTGTCTGGGACAACCCTTGCATACAGGGAATTTTCGAGGGGAGTATCAATTTTGGCTGTGAGCACCTGGAAGGACAAATGGTTCTTTTCCATAGGAAGGAAAGCACTGGGCTCCAGTTCTCCAGGGGCTGATGAGAGGCAGCCCTCAACATTCCAAGATCAGCTGGAACTCTCAAGTGGGCCCTGGGTGGCCAAGCCAGCCAGATCTGTTCCATGTTCCCTTGGTTTCATGGTGCTCTGCTGTATCACAATGTTCTCCTTGTTTCTGCACTGTAACAATGGCCCCGTGCTTCCAAGAGGCCCTGCAGGGTCACAGAGGCCCTTTGGTTCTGTGTGACCCCACAGTGTCACAACACTCTCCATGATTCCATGGGGCCTTGCAATGTCACAATGATCTCTATGGTGCCCTGCAGGATCACAGCGGCCCTTTGGCTCCACAGGGTCCTGAAATGCAGCAATGGCCTCTTGGTTCCACAAATCCCTGCTGCTTCACACTGGCCCCTTGGGACCATGCAGCCCAATAGAGCCACAGTGATGTCCTTGGTTCCATGAGGCCACACAGTGTCACAATGGTCCCTTGGATTCATGAGACCCTGAAGTGTCATCATGGTTCCACAGGAAGGAAAGCAGGAAGGAAAGCAGGAAGGAAAGCATGGAGCCCCAGTCTTCCAAGAGCTGATAAACAGCAGCCACTAGAGGCCAAGGCCAGCCAAATCTGTCTGTCCTGGCAGCTTTCATCTGGGAGCAACAGAATAAATACCTTGTATCTCAGATATAAATATTCTGTATCCCAGATATATGGGATTTTGGGGGCAGAATCCCAATTTCAGCCCATGAGCACCTGGATGAGAAGGCCAGTTCTTTCCCTCAAGAAGGAAAGGACAGAGCCCCAGTGTTTCCAGGGCAGACTGGAGGTGACCCGCAGAGGCCTGATTGAGCCAGGCCTGTCTGTCCTTGCAGCTTTTGTCCCGGAGTAACCCTTGCATGTAGGGAATTTGGGAGAAGTACCAATAGGTACCAATTTTGTCCAGAGCTGTGAGCAGAGGCTGAGGGAACTGGGCTGGTCCAGCCTGGAGCAGGGAAGGCTGAGGGGCTCCTCATGCCAGCCTGGCAGTGCCAGCGAGGATGGGATGGAGAACACAGAGCCAGGCTCTTCATTGGGGGCTGGGGGGAGACAAAAGCCAGTGGGTGGAAGGGGAAAGAGGGGAGATCAGCCAGGACAGGAGGAGATGAAAGGAGTCAGGCTGGTTTCAGCATTTCCTCAACACCAAAAGCAGCCTCACCTCCCTTCTCCATCCACCACTGACAGCTTTGCAAATCAGGAATTGTTCAAGCTGTTCTGTCCTCACTCCAGGACGAGAATCCTGATACAAGAACATAATTGTGTTTATATCTATCACAGAACCACGTTTGTGTGAAATAAATTTTAGTATGGAAATCATTTGTGGAGGGTGGACTCATCAGACACTGCTGGGACGTTGCACTTGGCTCAGGGAAGAGTTTATAATTGTGTGATTGTTATTTTAATTGTGTGATTGTTATTAAATTATATCCTATTCAACTGTGGTCTGTTGGCTAGGTCCAGTGTGGGCTGGAGGCAGCTCAGATTTGCACAAGGCTGCTCTGAGTGCCAGGGCTTGGATGGGAGAAATGGTGGGGTGGGGGTAGGGACAGAGTTGGATTGATTGTCCGAAATGAAGGGTCTTGATTTTCATATCCATTCAAAGGGCATGAGGAGGAACTTGGATTCAGTGTCAATTGGAGATTGCACAAATCAATGATTTACTAGTGAAAAAAAAACTACAAGACCTAAAAAAATATTTTCTTGCTGTCTTTTTAATCTCAGGGTATTCACATTGAATAGGCTTCTGAAATCTGACTAATCAACCACAAAAGATTTGAACATTTAAATCAAATTATTCCCAGGAGCTTGGCTTGTTAAGGTGTTCTCAATGTCAATGAGCCCTGGGACACTGAATTCCTGCATCGAAGAGCTGAAGGCTGAACAAGCCTCTGGAGCAGGAAAATTCAGCAGCAGCCTCCACGTTGCTGAGGATGTCAGCAGCCCCCACTGAGGCCATCCCTGCCCAGAGACTGTGGGGGAATGGGCAGACAAGGAGAGCGTCCCTGGGGCTGGGGCAGCACAACTCAGAGGCACCAGGGGCTCCAGCTGGGAAATGGAGTGTGGAATGTGGCTGGGAAAGCCCTGCCTGGGCTGTGCCAAGCAGGACACACAAGCCCTGACTGCCATTCCCCAAAAAACTCCCTCAAGGAGACATTTAAAATGAATTAAAACTATTGTGTACTCCGAGTTGGACTTCCTGGAGAAATACCAACAAGAGATTCTTAAGAGCTCAAAACAACTAAACAGTCTTTATTGCAAACTTTAGAAATGCAGAAAAACTTTGGCAAAAGGTTTAATACAACATTCAATCAACAGAAAACCCTTCTCAAAGCATTGCCTTGGCCCATTCAACTTCATAAACTACAAGCCTGTTCAATGTAATGTTAATCAAAATTTGCAAGAAGAGGGAATTAGAAAGAGAGAAAGACATAAAAGGTACAGAGGAGCACACAGAGAGCTACCAACTCCTGGATTCCAGCACTGTTGAGATAGAAATTCCAAGAGGAGGTAGGGTCAAGATGTGTGCTTGCCTTGTGGTCAGCCTTCAATACCCCTTGGTCTTCCTGGGCCCTTCCCCCAGGTGGGACTTGGGCTCATCTGGTCCCTCAGGAGCTGGGCTGGGGCTGCAGAGGTGGCTGTGGAGCATTGCCTGTGCTGTGCCAGGGACTGGCAGACACTGGGCTGGGATAGAGGCTCTGGGGGCATTGGGGTTCCAGGGCAGGGCAAGGGTGGACCTGCCCCTTCCTCCCCCACACATGAAATGTTTTGAGCCAACAATCTCCTGCAGTTTGTCACAATACGCAGTGTTGGAGATGGAACCCAAATTTGGCCATGGGCATCTGGCTGAGAAGGACAGTTCCTTTCCATAGGAAGGAAAGCACGGAGCCTTCCCCAGGGTTTTGGAGCCAGATGAAAGGTGACCCTTGTGAAACCACTGCCAGACAGACTTGTCCTGGAAATATTGCTGTGGGAACAATGCCTGGATATAAGGAAATTTGGTGGTGAAAGCCCAGTTCTGGCCATGGGTGCCTGGAGGAGAAGGACAGTTCTTTCCCATAGGAAGGAAAGCACAGAGCCCCAGTATTTCAGCAGCAGATGAGAAGAGACCCTCAACATGCCAAGGTCATCTGGACCAGTCAGCTGACCCACAGGAGGCCAAACCAGCCAGAGCTGTTCTGTGTTCCCTTGGTTTTGTGGGGCCCTGAGGTGTCACAAGGATGTCTTGGTTCCATGGGGTCCCACAGTGTCACATTGTCCCCCAGGTTCCTGAAGGTCCCGCAGTGTCTCAATGGTCCCAAGGATTCCACGAGGCCTTGCAGTGTCACAATGGTCTCTGTGGTTCCACAGGCCCCACAATGTCATATGATTCCTCTGTTCTGTGAGCCCTGCACTGTCACAATGGACCTTTGGGCCCTGGGGGGTTGTGGTGTAACAATGGTTTCCTTTGGCTCCACAGTGTCACAATGGACCATTGATGACAGGAGGCCACTCTGTGTCACCCTGGAGCTTTGGTTTCATGCAGCCCTGCCGTGTCACAATGGTCCTGCTTGGTTTCTTAGTGTCACAATGGACCACTGAGGACAGAAGGCCTTGCAATGTCACCAAGGCCTCTTGGTTCCATGCTGCCCAACAGTGTCACAATGCTTTCCTTATTCCATGAGGCCTCTTAGTGTCACAATGGTCTCCATGATTCCATGAGTCCCCTCAGTGTCACAATGGCTCCCTGGTTCCATGAGGCTGTGAAGTGAGTTAATGGTCTTTCCATGGTTCCATGAGGCCTTGCAATGGCACAATGGACCTTTGGTTCCATGGGATCTCACAGTGTCAAAATGGCCCCTGGGTTCCATGACACCTCAAAGTGCCATAATGGTCTCCAGGATTCCATGAGACCCAGCAATGTCACAATGGCCTCTTGGTTTGATGGGGCCTCTCAGTGTCACAATGACCCCTACATTCCATGGAGTCACACAGTGTCAGTACAGTCCCCGTGGTTCCATGAGGCCCAGCAACGTCACAGTGCTCTCCATGATTCCATGAGGCCCCACAGTGTTACAATGGTCCCTTGGTCTCACAGGGCCCCACAGTGTCACAATGGTCCCTTGGTCTCACAAGGCCCCACCGCGTCACAATGGTCCCTTGGTGTCACAGGACCCCACAGTGTCACAATGGTCCCTTGGTTCCATGGCCCTGTGCTGCTGCATTGCATTCCCCTCTCCCCTTCTCAGGCATCCCTGCCAGCTGAGAAATGCTCCTTGGGCCTTGGCCTTGGCCAACAGCCCCTGGGCTCAGCTCCTCTGCAGCTCATCACAAACACTGTCTGCTCCAGGCACTGCTGCTGCCCAACCAGCTCCTGGTTTCTGTAGGAGCAGCCCTGGGAACTGTTGTTGTTCCCTCCGTGGCACAAGATCCCTGTTCTCACACTGCCAAAGAAAGCTGTTGGTGCCAAGTGCGGCCAGGATGAACCATTGCTGGGACTGAAGCCCCTCTCTTGGGGCCCTGCAAACAGCGCTCCAAAAGGAGCCCTTGGAGCTCTCCTGGGCCAGCAATCCCTTCTGAGTGGGGCCTCTCCCAGCCGGGAACTCTCCCGTTTGCTGCACTTCGGGATCCTGAACAACGATGGAGCCCGGGCCGATCCCCCGACTCCTCCAGGCTCAACCCTTCACCCGCTGGGGAGATGCCAAAGGATCCACAGTGAGCATTGCCTGCCCTCAGGGGAATTTCTCCCAGGTGCCTTGCACTGACTCTTTGTGTCTGTGTGCACACAGGAGTGCCTTTGCTGGGGAAATGTAGCAGAAATCCTGCTCTCTGAGGGGTTTGAGTGCCTTGGATAGCTGAGTCAGTCAGGTATCCAGATATCAGTAAGTAAGGTGAAGTCATGAGGTCTAAGCAAAGTTAATTACTGCTAAGAGTTGTTATTTTGCTAAATTGTTACATTTTGTTTAAGTTATTGGTAAAGTTAAATATTGTTAAGTGTTACTCCTCTGTTAAATTGCTAAATCATAGGTTATAAGTTAGGTTAAATAGTGTTAAGTACTGTTGTTTTGCTAAACTTTGATGTTTAAGGTATTGGTCACATTTAAGGTGTAAGTTAAGTCCTGTTAAGTGTGAGGCCTGGTAAGCCTTTGGGCCGTATTCCTTTTAACCTTACCCTCACTGTCCTTGTGTCACACACACACACACACAGGGACAGTTCTCTGTTCATTTCTGGTTTGATTGCCTGGATTTCGTTTGGTTTTATTGTTGCTTTGTTTCCTTGGTGTGCTTGAAGTGTCCAGTCAGGAGCAGAGTGACTCTTGCCAAGGAACTTTGTGCTGCTGTCCCTTAATATTAAATCTGGTTTTTGCTGATCCCTTTCCGGGGATTTTTTCATTGCTCTCAAGCCCTCGTTGGTAGCAGGGTGAAGGAGCACTGGCCCAGGCTCTGGCCCTGGCAGACATGGGGACGCTGCCGGGGGGTCCCTGTCCCCCTGTGCCATCCCCAGGGCCCCGGCCCCCCGGTCCCCGTGTCAGGCTCTGGGGTCGATCTCGTGGAACATCCTCTGGGGGAGGCTGTGGGGCCGGGGGCGGGGGGACCCAGGGGGACAGGGGACCCCGCTGTGCACGAGCAGGGTTGGACTGCTCTGGGGGGAGCTGTGAGGGGGGCCGGGGCAGAGTGACCTCCCCTGTCACACAACCATCTGTGACCTCACACAGCCCCTGTGATGTCACACAGGCATCTGTGATGCCACACAGCCCCTGTGATGTCACAAATCCCCCTTGTGATGTCACAGAGCCAATGCTGGCATATGACTCTGTGATGTCATATAGCTGCCTCCTGGGATGTCTCAGAAGACTCTGTGATGTCACAAACTCACCCAGTGATGTCACTGCATGTTCTCTGATGTCACAGACTGTTCTGTGATGTTACTCAGACACCCAGTGATACCACAACCCACTCTCTGATGCCGCAGAGCCACCCTCCATGATGGCAGAGTCTGGTCTATGGCATCACATCCTAACCCATCATGTCACAGCCACCTCTGTGATGTCACAATCCCCTCAGTGATGTCACACAATCCTCTCTGTGATGTCAAACTGCCACTCTGTAATGTCACTGCACACATTTTGACCTCACAGACTGGTCTATGATGTCATCCAGCCATGCCATGATGTCACAGCCTGCTCTGTGATGTCACAAAATACCCTCTATGATGCTGTAGCTGCTCAATGACTTCAGACAATGAACTCTGTGATGTCATAGTCCATTCTGTGACCTCACACAGCCCACTCTGTGCTGTCACACAGCCGCTTCCTGACATCACAGCTGCTCTGTGCCTCTATGACACAGCCACAGAGGTGCTGCTATGACACAGCCCCCTCTGGGACATCCCACAGCCCCTGCCAGTGCTGAGCCCCTGTGAGCTCTGTCTGTGCCCTGCTGGTGTCCCTGAGGGGCCCTGGCAGTGCCCCAGCCCTGCTGGGCTGTGCACAGGAGCTGCTCCTGGCCAGAGCTGTCTCTCTGCAGCGCTGCCCTTGCCAGGAGCTGCCTCTGGGCCAGGAGCCCGGCCCAGCTCAGCAGCACAGACACAGCACAGGGACTTTAATGACCCTCTGGGGCTTTGCTGTTCTTTGCATCAGACCCAGTCCCTCAAAGTGTGCTCAAAGAACTTCTCAAGAACTCAAAATCAGAGTCCAAGTCCAAACTTTCTGTAACTTTTAATGGGTCTCACTGAGGGACACGACTGAGAAAGTGTCCCCAGGTTCCAGGTAGAGCAGAACACTGGTAGCAGTGATGACAGGCAGGGACAAGCAAGTGAAACGTGTCTCTGTGCTGAGCACACCTGGATGTGTTTGAGGAATGCAAAGGGCCAAGGCCTGAGCCCCAGCCCCTGGCTAGGCAGAGCCTGTCCCTCCCTCCTTGCTCAGGGCTCTTCCCGGGATGGGCACCGGCATGTGGGGATGTGCAATGGCAAGGGCAGGAGCATGGGGCAGCCCCTGCCAGGCTGCTGAGCAGGGACAAGGAGGCAATGAGGCCCAGCCCTGCAAGGGTCACTTGTCCCCTCGTGGCCTCAGGCCCAGGGCCAGCAGCCATGGCCAAAGTTGGCTCTGTCAGGGCTGTGTTGCAGCTGCTGCCCATCCCTGTGCCCTGTGCAGCCCAGGCTGTCCCACGGTGTCCCTGCCCTGCACCTCTGTCCCTGCAGGCTGTCGGCATCCCCCGGCTGCCCCACCTGGCTGGGCCCTTCCTTTGCTGACAGCTCTGCCTCCTGCCTGCCTCTGCCTGCCCACACAAAGCCTTGGGCTGCTCCAGGCTCCTGCTGGGGACGTGCTGCACCACAGCCCTGCTCTGCCAGGGAAATTCCTTTCTGCTGCTGCCCAGGCTGGGCCTGCCCAGCTGCCCTTGGTGCCATTATTTCCTTCCCATGCTTATATCCTCTAGGAAGAAAAGCTCCAGCCTCTCTGAAGCCCCTGCCAGGCTACTCCTGTTCTGTCCTCAGTCTCCACACCACTGAGCCCCGAACCTGCAGCCTCTACCTGCTGGTTATGTGATGAGGCCTCCAAACCCCATCTTGGGGGATTTTTGGGTCCTCTCCAAGGTCTGTGAGAATGGGAAAACAGTGGTCAAATGTATTTTCTCCCAAATTTGCAGTGGAAGAACAAGGGTCCATATGTCTAAAGTGAATGAGGCTGGATTTGTATTTTTTAGAAGGAGGAAATAATTTACAATTAGGAGAGTGGAACAAAACTGCAACTGTTTTTTTTTTCCAGAGAAGGGGATGTGCCATGCCAGGAATTGTCCAGGAGCAGGAGCTTTGTGCAACCTGACATAGGGAAAGCTCTTTCCCTCCCCAAGGATGGAATTCCTGTTGTGTGGGTTCTCTGATGTGTTCACAAGGCTTCTGGCCAGAATGTCAGCTGAAGGCAGGCAGGCTGCTGCAGCAATTCAGAGGCATCTCCCTAATAATTTTAATAAACAGATGATAACCACCCACTGAAATTTTAACAGAATTTGTTCACCTTTAAACAGCTTAGGCAATCACTATAGGAAAAAAATGTATAAACTAGTACATTTAGAAAATCTTGCATTTCTTCAGTGCAAAAAAAGGCACAATCAGTAGATCATATATTGTTCATCCACTCAGCTGGGCGTACCACTGAACTGCTGCACCAGAAGATGGGCATTATCCCATCCTGTATTTCCCTTTGGCATTCTCTCTCAGAGTGCAGATGAGACAAAACCAAAAAGTTCAACTTGAGTCAATCTTTACCTTCAAATGAAAATCGGGAACCCTTTGCAGAGGCCAATGCTCTGCACGTTGATGAACTTTTTGCAGAGGCCAATGCTCTGCAGGTGTAGGAATTCTCTGCGCAGACCAATGCTCCGCGATCAATTCCCTTGGCGAATCGCGCAGTGCAGCCGCCTGCAGGAGCCCAGGCTGCGCACACCCAGCCAGGGCCGCGTTCTCAGGCAGCTGAGGCCGCGCCGCTGGCACAGACGCCGCCGCCGCGTTCGCGATTCCCAGGCACCCGCGGCCCCCGGCAGCCGCCGCCCTTTCCTGGATCCTGCCCCTCCCGGCCCGGGACGCCCCCCCAAGATGCTGCCGGGGCTCGGGGGCTTCGTCTGCCCGGGCTGGGGCTCGGCCTCCCCTGCGGGACAAGGTGAGGGGGGTCCCCGGGGGTTGTGTCCCCCCGGGAGCGTGTGTGAGTCCCTCATTTCCCCACCAAGCCGGGGTCACCCCCTTTTCTCTGCCCAGAGCTCCTGAGCCAGCTCCTGCTGCCCCCTGGGAGGGGCTTTGGGAAGACCCCGGGGACCCCCTTGAATGCCCATTCCTGGGCACTGGGACCCCCCGCATCTCCTTCCCCAGCTGCAAGACCCCCTGCACCCCCTTATCCTTCCTCGACACCCCCTGCACCCCCTTTCCCGGGTATCCTCCTGTTACAGCCCCTGGATCCCCCGTTTCCATGAGCCCGGGGACCCGCGGACCCCATTCCCGGCCAGGCCGGGGTACCTCACCCCCAGGCCTCCCTTTGCCCGGCGACCGGTGACGTCACTACAGACTCGGGGCACCATTGGCGGGCAGCAAAGAGCGGTGCCAATGGCGGGCCCGGAGGCGGCTCAGGGGGCGGGGCCGCAGAAGAGCAGCGCGATGGCTCCAGCGCTGGGGCTGGGGGCGCTCCTGGGGCCCGGAGGGCGGCGAGAGCTGAGGGGGACCCCCGGCACCGGGACTCTGTGATCGCCCGTTCCGGAGCACCGGGGCGCCCCTGAACCCTCATTCCTTGGCACCGCCATCCCCCCGCACCCCCATTCCCAGGCATGGGTTCCACCCTGCCCCCCCTTACCCGGCTCCAACAACCCCCGCACCCCCTTCCCGGGCATCCCGCCTCTCCCAGCCCCCAGAGCCCCCTTTTCCTTGGGCCAGAGACCCCCTGGACCCCTATTCCTCCCTTTGGGAATGTGGAGCAGCGGGATGGGGGTTTCCCTCCCCGCCTCATCATGCCGTGCTTCCCAGAGCCGGAATCCAGCGGGAATCTCACCCTGGTGCTCCCTGTGTCTGTCAGCGCTGCTATCGGCGTTGTTCTCCTCCTCGGATTCGGCGTCTGGAGGCTCCAATACGGTTCCCCACAAACCCATCCTGGGGGTCACCCTGTTCTTCCCCCCTCCCAAGACTCCTGGGGGTCCCCCATGGCCCACCCAGCCCCCCCAAACTCCTCCTGGGTCCCCCATAAGCCGCACATGGGATTCCTGGGAGTTCCCCTGCCTTCCCCCATTCCCAGGACTTTGGAGATCCCCCCCGATCTGTCCGTGCCCCCCCAGATTTCTTCCACGGCCCCCCTCTGATGGCGGGGGGTGGGGGCTGACTGCTGGTGCCCCCCTGCTTGGGCGCTGAGGCGAGTTCGGGGGTCCCTCAGCATTTGGAGTCCCCTGGGGGTTGGGGTGACCCCCTGGGCCCCCAGGATCCCCCTGAATACGCTGACGCTGCCTGTGCTCAGTGAGGGGGCTCATTCCCAGTACGGGGTCCCAGCTCTGTCACCGGCATTGCCAAGGTACCCCCAAAACCCCTAAAACCTCCGGGGAACCCCAAACCCCGTGGAACAAACCAACCTCCCTGGGACCCCAAAACCATCCCTTGGCTCTCCAAAAGCTCCCCAAGACTGCAAAACCCCATACTGACCACCCCAAACCCTCCCAGGACATCAAAATTCACACAGGATGTCCCAACACCCCTCCAGATCCCCTGAGAAGGTTCATACCTGGCACGGGATCCCCATTTCTGTCACTGGCAGGTATCCCAAAACAGCCTTGGGTTCCCCCTGGCATCGCCTAATCCCCTGTGTTGGGAGCCCAGAAAACCCCCCTTGGGAGCCCCCAAAAATCCACCATGACCCCCCAAAATCCCTGGTATAAACAAAACCCCTGCCAGGAACCACTCACAACAGTTTATACCCAGCACAGAGTCACCATCACCATCACCCAGATACCCCCAAACACTCCCAGGACCCCCAACCCCCCCTGGGACCCCCAGTATTCCCAGGATCTCCAACTCCCCCTCCTGGGCTCCAGTGTCTGGAATCAACGGGAGTGGTGTTGCCCTTTTAAGGCGACTGATAGTGGGACCCGACCATAGTGGGGGCCCTTAAAGCGGTGATGGTAGAGAGAACCTCAAAAATCATCCTGGGAGGCAAAACATCCCCTACAGGGGCTTGGAGTGGGGGCCCCATAAAAATGTCACTTAAAGCCATCGTGATCCCCCCTTGAAAGGGGCTTGTGTGGCTGCAGCCCCACAAACACCCTAAAATGGGAAGTAAAAAACACACTTGGAGTGGTGGGATCCCCCCAAAAAATCCCTCAAAAGAGAAAACCTTCACTTCAAAGGGACCTGAAGACCCTTAAAGGGCCTCGGGATGGGACAAGATCCCTTCCTCTGCTGGGGCCTCTCCCATCCAGGAACTCTCCTGTTCGCTGCCCTTGGGGCAGCCCCTGAGTCTGTCCAAACACGGGAAATTCGCAGCCTTGAGCCCAGATCCAGAGTCCTGACTCCTGCAAGGGGCACAGGAAATCCCTCGCTCGCTGCTGTGCATTGTCCCTGCTGAGGCTCAGACACTGGCAGGGCACATTCCCTGCCTGCAGGATTCGTACCCGACCCAAGCGCTGCACTGATGGCTCCAGCATTGATTTCCAACAAAACCAGGGCAAGGCAAACTGGGTGTAGCTCATGGTATTTTACAGTGGCTAAAACTCACTAAGTCACTGATCTTAGAGGTGAGATGCATTTGGAATTCATGGCATGGAGAAGCAGTGCAACATGGAAAAGGGGAGCACAGAAATAAATAGAGGAAAACATCTCAGATTGTTCCTTTCCATTTTAATTTCACTTCTGGAAAGCTGTTTCACTTCCCCAGGAATCTTCTCCACACTCCTGTCTGCTCTTTTCAAGAACCTTTCCTGGAGAACGAGATGCAGCTTCTGTCACAAGATGTGCCCCCAACTGCAGCTTCTCTTGGCTTTCCACACCATGAGTGCAGCATGACTTCTGCAGCAAAGCAAGACAAATGTTTGCATCACTTGACAACTTGTTCTTTCTTTTCCTTGTGGGCTGGGCACTTGTGCCATTGCTGAGTTTTTCATTGTGCCCATTCTAACCCAAGAAAACAGGAGGTTTTGTTGGGGACTTGCTGGGGAATGCAAGCCTGACCGAATACAGAGAGAATCTCCAGGACACTCTGGGAGCTCCCCGGGCTGGGCTCAGGTTCCCGCTGGGACTCTGCAGAGGGCAGGGCTCCAAGTAGGATCAGCAGCAGTGCAAAATACCTCTGGGCATCTCCATTTTCTGCTGCTCCGAGGAAGCAATGAAGCCAGCCAAGTTCTGTATTTTCGTTCTCCTGGTGGATTTTTTCATTTGATTTGCCACTCCTGTTGGGACCGGTGGGGAGAATGTGGCACGCAATATGAGTGATCAGCAAATCTCAAATCTTTATTGATAGGCACACATCTTTATGTCGGTGTTAATGAATCTCATACATATTGCAAAGGCGAGCTCACTATTGGTTAGTTACTTATCAGCCAACTACGCCTACTTCTGCATCCTTGTGGATATTTTATTGAAACTTTTCTTCGTATTTCTGCCAAAGATGCTCTCCCCTATCCTACTGTTGCACCAGGGGCACAATGTCCTTGCTTGTCATTGGACACTGACTACTGGCTTCTGTGCTTGTCCCCTTCAAGCTTAACCAGCGGCATTATGTCGACGGGACCTTTCTCAGCTAACCAACTGTCCACAAGGCTCTCCACACTTCCCCCGTTTTTCTGTTGGACAAGCATAGTCTGATTAAATGCAGCAGATATCATCCTTTGCACCATGTTCTGTAAGCACATGCAAAAACACAGCAAAATTAACACTACTAACAGAGCTATAATGCCCACTATAATGCTAACTTTAACAACAGAACGTAACCATGATCCCAGGCCGAATGATGAGAACCATCCATCAATACCGAAACCTCATTCTACCTGTAACTTTCCAGTCAACCTTCGCAATTCAGCGAGCTGGGCATGGATGGACTGGGAATGGTCAGAAAGATTCATGCAACACATGCCCTCAAATTCTTCACAGCCATGGCCTTGTGCAAGTAAAAGAAGGTCAATCGCAGCTCTATTTTGAAGCGTTGCATGACGAATAGAATCAATATCAAGCAAAAGGTTAGAAAGTGCCAAAGAGGTGGCATTGGTTTGCTTTGCAAGCCAGCATCCCAACTTATTTAGGGCACCATGGGCACCTGCAGCTGCCACCCCTGGAGCCAGAAAGGATGCTGCAATTATGGCCCCTGGGGACCAAAATTTTACATCGTCCCTACAGTCAGCAGTAAATGCATGGATCATTCTCTTATGTTGACGACGGCGGCGGCTCATGTTTAATATCATGGACGTATTGGGTGTAAGCAGAGACAGCCGTCCAATTGTACATGGCCCCCCGCACAGCATTGATGGGACACCAGGCCAAGCACAGTCCCCACAGATTAAGAAGTAACCTGCTGGCAATTGAATAGCGTCATTTGATGAGATTGACACTTTCCTTGCGGTATAATTGCACCAAGCTGTTGCATTACGATACACAGCCATGGTGGAAGTTACAATAGTGGAATGGTTTTTTGCTGAAAGCTGGCTTTTATGGTTAAAATTAATACATGCATCTGTGATCACTGAACCTAACAGCTCCAATTCTTGGAGTTCCTGTGGTGCTGTGGGGAAGTGAGAAACCCATTGGTCCCAATTATCTACACTTGTCTTGGGATTGTCGGTTTTGCAGGTGGGTACACTTGAGGGACGTGGCCAGGGATCTGCTGGCAGCCCAATCAAGCAAGTTGTAAATGGATTACCAGGTGAAGATAATGACAGGCAAATAGCCTCCTGGTTAGTTAAGTTTGCCAGGGCGACCCAAATGTTAGTCTTAGGCTGAGGTGGGGCCCATGCATGATGAGTTTTCACTTTTCCGGCAGCATCTGCACTGTCTGCTAAGAGGGTGAGGATTAGCAAGGTAACAGCATAAATTTGCCACATCACCCTGGTCTCCCCGGGCGCTGCTTTGAACCACCCAGACATTTGGGAGATAAACATGTTTCCCACAAATCGTTAAGAATGTCTCTTCTTTCTTTTCCCCTTCTTTCTCCTTGATCTGCCCAGATTTAACCTCTTTAGGTCTCTCAGACAATTGTCCCACGCTTGGTTGGGATCTTGATCTGCAGAAATTGGACCTATTATACTTGTCTGTGAAAGAGGAATACCCCTACCACACTTAGTCTGTAAAATATGTGACTTGGACTGTCCCAAAGCACGTTTAACTAAATGCTGGGTTTCCCACCTAAACCATGCAATAATTTTCTGTTGTGGTGGTTCATACAACTGTAACCCTTGGAAGCCAGGTAATCCTGTAAAGGCCTGGAGTTCTGCTTGCCAGGAGCCCAACTGCCAATAAAATCCACAGTTCCTGCACCACAAGTCAGGTAATTGAGTCTGATGTAGCCACTTAGTTTGCTGACAACCCCCGCAAAAAAACAATACCCATGCAGCACACTGTCTATTATGACACTCAATACTAGCTAGGTTCCTAAGCCCTCTAAATTCAAACATAGAAAGCGCTTGAAGCAGGCTTAGTATATAATCTAAGGATTTACACCGATCAATCGTTCGGTCAATAGCCAAACTACACTGTCCTTTCAGCTTAAGAAGTATTGGTCGAAGGATGATCAACAGCTTCGTCTCTACTCGCTGATGGTCTTCTGCGCTCAGTTGATGGAGTTCTGGTGGTTCCATCTAACACAGCTGTTCGGGTCCATTTAGCAGGTACCCATAAAGATCCTGTAGGGGTAGAAACACAAAGATATCCGCGGCCCCAGTATAACACCTTAGCAGGACCTTGCCATTGTCCTGTTTTGGGATCTCTGTATTTTACCCTTACATCTTGCTTTACACTTTCTTTCTCCTGTACATAGTGACGAATTACAGCAGGAACCTTGCTTTCCCCAAAAACACACTAGTGATTTAAAACAAATAAACACCTTAACAGTCTTTCTTGTGGCTCTCTAATATCCTTGTATTTTCCTAGATATCTTTTTAAGGTACCATTAGCTCTTTCTACGATTGCTTGCCCTGTCAGGGAATTAGGAATGCCTGTCACATGTTCTATCCCTTACATTTGCATGAACTGCTTTATTCTTTTTCTGCAGCAGGCAGGCCTGTTATCTGTCTTAATACACAGTCACACTCCCATTACAGCAAAGCAGCTGCTGAGATGCCTCTCCACTTGTCTGGCTTTCTCACCAGTCTGTGCTGTGGCCCATATAAAATGACTATAGGTGTCTATAGTAACATGCACATACTTCATCCTACCAAACTTAGCAGCATGTGTGACATCAATTTGCCAGGTCTAATTTGTACTCAACCCTCTTGGGTTAACTCCCAGACCTAACCCGCAGCCCCCATTATGATGACTACATATGGGACAGGCTTTGACTATTGCCCGTGCCTCTTCCATAGATATCTGAAATTCTCTATGGAGGTCCTTTGCATTTTGGTGAAACATGGAATGTGCCTCTCTGGCCATAGTCTGCCTGGGAATTGGAGTCACTTGTGTAATTGAGACTAACTTATCTGCTCATGCATTACCTTCTCCCAGACCAATATCCCATTTGTGACTTCTGATATGGATAACAGAAAAGGGATGTTTTCTCAGCTTAATTGCCCTCTGTAACTGAATAAACAGCTCATGTAACCTCCTGTTTTGAACCTCTTTTATAGAGGCATCCTCTATCCGCTCACACACTCCTGCAACATACAAAGAATCTGTCACTATGTTGAGGGGCCCCGAAAAATACATCATGGCCCATACAACAGCCAATAGCTCCATCGTTTGTAAAGAATCCGACTCGGAAGCCTGGAGAATTTGATGGTGCCATTGTCCCTTTTCCTGCCAGGTCACTGCAGCAGTTCTTGATTTTCTTCCTGCATCCATGTAGGCTGTTATAGCATCCGACAGGGGCTTCTGTGATCTTTTTGGGCATTGAATCCAACCCCACTACCCTACCCAGTTCAATGGTATATTGGGAATATCATCAGTGGCAATCACGCTTCCAGCTCCCAGCAGGGCCTCTTGTAATTCCATACTGTTTATCAGGTACCAGGTCAATGTATCTTTCTTCATTGGTATCTGTATCTGATCAGGCTCCTTTCCCGAAATCTGTAATGCCCGTTCATGACCCTTCTTTAGCAGGTCAGCCAAAATTTCAATTTTTTGAAGAAGGGTTTTATGCTGTTGAAGTGGAGGAGATATCCACTCTAAGGCCCACGCCTCCCCCATTTTACTGTCTTGCTGAATAAGTGCACCCAGTAAAAATTTAGTTCCACATCAAACTGTCAGCTGTATGGGGAGGTTAAGATCTCGTCTCCGGACACTGTCCTGTGTCACACAGTCCAATATCTGCTGAAGTGCTTTAACCTGCTCAGAGGTTGTATGGACAGGTTGTGCTGGGTCAGTCCCTTTTAGTAAAGGTCGAAGTTCATCTAACAACTCATTTGGGATGCCCACAATAGGGCGCAGCCATTGCAGATCACCACGTAACTTTTGAGCATCATGCAATGTATGTATTTTAATATTCAATTCCAACTTCTGGGGGGTAACAACCTGATCAGTAACTGTCCATCCCAAATATTTCCAGGGTGCAGATAATTGAATTTTTTCAGGAGCTACAACTAAACCATGTAGCTCCAGGACCTTATGTATTTCTTGAATTTGTTGGCCTGTAAAAGGTTGCGGCTGCACAAATAAAATATCGTCCATGTAATGATAAATGGTTGTTTTGGCCCAGGCCTGTCGCAAAGGTTATAAAGCATTGTCAACATACAGCTGACACAAGGGGGTGCTATTGCGCATGCCCTGTGGGAGAGTAAGCCATTCAAATCTCTTGTCTGGTTCTTCCCTGTTTAAAGCCGGTAAGGTAAATGCAAACCTCTGAGTGTCTTGAGGGTGAAGAGCAATAGTAAAAAAGCAGTCCTTCAGATCCACAATTAACAGTGGCCAGTCCTTTGGCAACATGGCTGGGTTAGGCAAACTTGGTTGTAAGGCTCCCATAGGCTCCATTTGTTCATTTACAGCCCGTAAATCTTGTAGCAAACGATACTTTCCCGACTTCTTTTTAATAACAAAAATAGGGATATTCCATGGGCTTACTGACAACTGTAGATGACCCTGGTCATATTGTTCTTGTACTAGTACATATGCTTGTTCCAGACTTTCCCTTTTTAATGGCCATTGCTTAACCCACACTGGTGTGTCCATGGTCCAAATGAGTGGGATTGGGAAAGTCCACGCAATGGCCATTAGCCCAAAGGGTAGTCATTTGTCAGCACAACCCCCATTTGAGCCAAAATATCCCGACCAATGAGGCACTGCACAGTAGGGGGCAAAGGCACAACTGAGAAAACACTCCGTAAAATTTTTCCGTTGATAGTTACTGATAACATGGGTGATTTCCTTGCAAGCGTTAAACCTCCAACCCCAGTAACTGCTACTGTGGTTGGCTGTAAAGGCCAGTTTTGGGGCCAGCAATCCGGGCTGATAATGCTGGAGTCTGCACCAGTATCTAATAAACCTTCCAAGGTATGCCTGTCACCCTGATACTCTATCAATACAGCACGTTTTGGCCGATCGTTTAAGTTCATTGTTAACAGAGTAAGTCCTCCAGTGGAGCCAAAGCCCCGTTCCCCCCTGGACTGTGACTGATGAGGGGGTAATGTTTTAGTCATTTGTTCCAATGGAACTAACTGAGCTATCCTCTGTCCTTTCTCGATTTGTATTGGTGGAAAAGGAGTATGTACCATAACACAAATTTCCCCAGTAAAATCAGCGTCTATTACCCCAGTTAAAACAAATAATCTCATCATGGTAGCTGATGATCGCCCCAGAAGCAAAGCTCCCATAGGTTGTCCATCAATGATGATTGGTCCCTTTATTGCAGTCGGGACCTTTTCCGGTTGGGTGGTCATCAATGTTACCACTACTGAGGCTGCCACGTCCATCCCGAGGCTCCCGGCGGTGGCTGGTTGAAGGGGGGCTGGGCTGAGGTTTTGACAGCTGCTACTTGTATCTGGGCGCCGCGGCTGTTGGGCGTGCTGGGCCTCGCGTTTCCCGTCGACGTCGGCAGGCTCCGGTGTTGTGGGTATCCAAGCGACAACTGTGACACCAAACGCTAGCTGCTTGGCAGTCTCGTCGGGTATGTCCCATACCTCTGCACCGGTAACATTTAAATCGGCCAGTAGATGGAGATCGTGGACTATTTGTTGCTGCTGCCTGTAGGGGCGCAAGGGCAGCAAGGACTTGGCTCTGCGATGCTGCTGCCTGCTCCTTCAATCCTGTCCCTAGCTCTTTAATAGCTTCTACTAACATTGCCTGACTCCCTACGGGCACATTTGCCATGCGTTCTAAAGCTTCTTCTATAGTCCAATTAGCTCCTAGGGTATTTAACACATTTTTCGTAGCCTGGTTGCTTATTTGAAGTGTGCACTGCTTGAGTAAGGCCCCTTTCATAAAATCTGCTACTCCAGCTCGCTCGATAGCATCGGCCGCCTTATCGATAAAAGATCCAAACAATTCATCCCTTCCTTGTTTTATACCCATGTATGAGGGAACCCTGCCTGGTTCTTTTATCCTGTCTATAGCCAGTCTCACCAGTTGCATAGCCTCTCAACATTTATCAGGACCGATTAACGCTTGTGCTTCTGTTCGAGCAAAAACCCCTATACCCAATAATTCATCTAAGGTTACCCCATGTAAAGGGTCACCAGGTTGCCGAACCACTGCTACGTACTCCTGGTAGAGTGCTTGCCAATGTGCATTAAACAGAAGCTGCTGATGTTGAGTAAAAATAAGCTTCACTATTCCTCTACAATCAGCTGGCAATAACACCTGGGTCCCCCAAATATAGTCAAGCATTTGCTTTGTGGGCTCACCGGTCACCCCAAATTGACTAACTGTGGACTGTAACTGCGACAACAGTTTCCAATCTAGAGCAGTAATTGCTGCCTGTAATCCACCCCCATCCAGAGCAGTATACACCACCGGGCAAGCCATTTCCATAGCTGCTGCCATAGCCTCACAATCCCCCGAATCCATGATCTCTTTTGCTACCGCTGCCCATGCCTTCGTCCGCTCTTGTGCAATGGCCCCCGCTAGGTCACTCTCTGCCCCAGGGATCCGCTCATTGCTAGGAGGGGGAGAGGGAGGGTCTGGCCAGGGCACAGGTGGTGCGGATGGTGCTGTTATGGGGGGTGAGTTGCTGCTTGAAGCAGGAGCCGATGTTGGTGGCAAGATAACTGTGGATGTGGGAGGGGGTAATGGGCAATCTGACCAATCTCCATAACTTTTATTCTTACTATGAGCAGCAGTAGCTTGCTGTGCAGCCTTCTTTTCTACCTGATATTGTTCTAACTCATTATGCACCACTCGCCATAACTTTCCTAACTTCTTTGCAGTTTTATCATCATCTAAAACCGCCTCCCACAGCTTATCTCCAAACTTCCGCCACTCACTTAATTCATGGACTGTATGAGGATTTTGGAAGAAACCCTGTGCATACCCATAAGCTAATAACCCATGAAGCTCTTTCTGCAAATCTATGCCCTTAACCTGTAGCTTTTTTTAAAAAGCAAGTAAATAAATCATATGCTGCTTGCCTTTCCATTTTAAAAACGTCAGCACTGTTGCAGCCCCACAAGGTCTCGGCAGCACGTATCGGCCGGGCTCTCCTTTGAAGTCACCCAGGGCGCAGCACCACCCCTGTTTTCAGCGGTGCTTTTTCGCTGTCCTTGCTGCAACAGGACCTGAACTCCTTCACTGATCCCCCGTGGTCGCCATTACCAGTATCACGTTGTTGGGGTCACCATGTTGTTGGGATCAGCGGGAGAAATGCGACACGCAATATGAATGATCAGCAAATCTCAAACTTTATTGATAGGTACACATCTTTATGTCAATGTTAATGAGGCTCATACATATTGCAAAGGCGAGCTCACTATTGGTTAGTTACTTATCAGGCAACTACGCCAACTTCTGCATTCTTGTTGGGGAAACTTCTTCTTTTTGTGATACACTACCTATCATTTCTTGCAAAGTAGAGCAAACAGGAGTGGTAATTCCATTCAGAGGTTGAGTATTTCTGACCCCAAAGAAGGTAGCAAGACGTGATGGTTTAGGAGATGTTGGGTTTTTTATCTCTCATTGCCGTTCACTAACATCGCCTCCTAAAGCTTCAGTGGCTGCAGCAGCCATGTTTTTCTTAGCTTTCATAGTTTCTAAACTGTTAATAATAGATTTACAGGTGGCTCCTAACTCTATTGCTTCTTTTCCATCTTTTCCTCCTTCTATTGTGCTATCCCAAAGATGGTTTTCTACCTCTTTCCACTCAGTTGTACTAAATAGCAGGGAAGGCTCAAGAAATTGTTTTCTTTTTCATGCCCATTTCACTAGGGCTTCTATTTCTGTTTCTTTTATGTCCTCGCCTCTCTTAGAGAGGATAATTGTGAACAATCTAATTGCTGCATCTAATTCCATTGCAGTCTTACCTTGGCAGGGGCTTGTTCGGCCACTTAAGCTCCGGACTCTGGTCTCTGTGTTTGCCCAGCAGGTCTCTCCTGCCTCCGATTCTCTGGATCCCAAATCAGGTTCCTGC
This sequence comes from Melozone crissalis, assembly GCF_028551555.1. Taxonomy (NCBI): domain Eukaryota; kingdom Metazoa; phylum Chordata; class Aves; order Passeriformes; family Passerellidae; genus Melozone; species Melozone crissalis. The sequence continues at coordinate 1,040,832 of NW_026535912.1, forward strand.
CTGATGCTTCAGAGTCTTCCACATTTAGGCAAACTGCATTCAAGCATCTCAGAGGGTCCCTGTTCGTGGTGCCAGTATGAAGAGGGTCCCATGGAGAGTCGGCTGAGTAATGACAATCACACCAATGTGGCTACATGTCCTCTTCCTTTATTTAGCAATTTTGTCATATTTATGCTTCTATACACTTGTCTCACACCACCACTGCTTAATGCTTATTGGTTAAGTGGCTGTATTCACACATACATGTTACTTGTTGATAGGTTGCCACACTGTAAGCGTTTTAGATAAGGTGAGCTAAATTAGCAGTTTTTTGGCATCCGGCTTCGTCCTTGCACAATGCTTATTCTTCCTTGTATCTATTCAAGGACAGGACATGGTCTCTCTTGTTCCGAGGATGGTACATGGTCTTCAAAGTAACTCTGCAATCTGCAGGCCAGGGTCATCCAATTCCTGTAGGAGTATAGCATGCCCTTGTTCTGCCAAGAATTCTTCTACAAGCCCACTTCCAAGTTTTTAAAACTAGGGCAGTCGCTTCCAACATGTCCAGTCCGTGGCTCTCACACCACGGACTTAGGACTAATAAAGACCAGTCATCATATTTTTCAAATATTTTCTTTAAAATAGGAGTCCATACCTGCAGAAGGGATCCACCAGTTTCAAAGCCCCTGCTCCCATGCTAGTGGTGTCTTCCACTTTGTGGTGGTTGGACCGGAAATGGGATTTCTGGGATGCTGTGGTCACTACTATCAGGCCAATGGATGCTCAGATTGTAGGACCGCCTCTGAGAAAAAACACAGGGGTTAAAACCCAGAGCTGCACGCCCCGGGAGCTTCTTGGGACATCTTTCGGGAAAGGCTTTGGATCTCTCCCCCTGTCCCAGCTGCCGGCGGGGTGGGGGGAGAGGAAAAGCCACGCAGCCATGAGGTATGGCCCAGCCCAAGGATGGAAGGGTGGAAGAGACCAAGAGACATCAGGCAGCCCCCCCAGGGAAGAGAGAGAGAAAGAGAGAGAGAGAGAGAGAGAGAGAGAGAGAGAGACAGAGTCTGAATTCAATAGCGTTGCTGGCCCAGGAGGAGAAGGGGGGGAGTGCAAGGGCAGCGTGGGAGTTCCGGAGCTCTGGGACAGGCAGAGACTGAAAATTTTAACCCTTTTCCTGCATGATTGAGACCTTGCAAAATGCTGATCCTCCTGGAGCTGAATAAGAAGAGAGATAAGAGATGAGATGAGATGAGATAACAAGGGATGGGCCCGAGGGAAGTGGAGAAGACTCTTGAGTGGGAGAGAGATGATGGAGTGGCCTTTTGGCTGGACTTTTCTTGTGTGGCCATAGACTGAACCAGTTTTTTTCCTGTGACACAGAGACTGCATTTAGGGGGAGGCAGTGCCTCAGAACCGGGAGGGTTCAGTGTGAGTACCCCTCGGCCCCAGGGGGTGAAAAAATGGGGGGGACAGATGTCCCGAAGGAGAGCCTGTGCCTTTCTTTTTGGAGTGAGACAAGGCATCCTTGAAAGACAACCCTAGAACAAGGTCTGCTCCATGCACAGTGGTGAGAGCACTGGGCATGGAAGGAAAGATGTCATGATGGCAAAGGACTTTCCCAGCGGTGCTGAGTGACATGGAAACACACGAGGTTTTAACTTGTTTCCAAGGGAAGCCTATGGTACAAGAAGGACTCCTCTCCTCTTCATGAACTGAAGATTGAGTATTCTAAAGGATGGTGCCGGACTGAGAGTTGGTGATTTGGGGGCATGTATTGCATTGGGAAATTTTGGTGGGGAGGAGGAGGAAAGTGCTTTTTGTAAGGTTTTCAATTTTTTTTCCCTTATAGTTTTTTCTTCTTTTCTTGTAGTTTAGTTAATAAAGTTTTCTTTATTTCTAAGCTGGAGCCTGCTTTGCTTATTCCTGGTCACATCTCACAGCAGACACCAGGGAGAGGGTATTCTCATGGGGGCACTGGCTCTGTGCCAGGCCTAAACCATGACACACTTACAAAAAGAAAACTAATAAGAAGGAAAAAAAAGAGGGTCCAGACCAATCACAGCTCTTTATGCCACTCTTTGCAGCTCAAAGGCTGAAGGAAACTCTTCCTGGTTGCCCTGCAGTGCTGGAGGCCGCCCTTCACAGCTCAAAGGCTGTGGGCAGCTCCTCTTTGCTGCCCCATCCATCTCTCCACTCTATCAGCAGCAGCTGTTGTGATCACGTCAGGGTCACCAATGGGGTCACAGTGTCTGAGTAATATCAGACAATATCAAAAACCTGAGGAAGCCTTTGCCTGGCGCGTTCCTGCTGGGAATGCCAGCGGAGCGCAGGCACTCCGCAGCTCTTCCCGAGACACAAAGTGAAGTGTGAGAACAGGCATTTCACTCCTCTCCCTTGCAGCAGCAGCTTGGCGCAGCTCTGTCCTATTTTAACCCTGCCATCTGCTCGCAGCTCCTCCCGTCCCCGGGCGGGCAGAGCAGCTCCATCGGAGCCTCCCTGCGCTCCCACCTGCCCAGCTGCAGCCGTGCCCCGGGTACCACGGCGGGAGGGAGGGATGCTCCTTAAACACCCATCCACTCATCGCTCCCGAGCCTTGGCAGGCCAGGGAAGATGCTGGATCCACCCACTGCCGTGTCACTCTGGCTCTTCCCGGTCCCAGTGGGTTTAATGGTACTATTAGAATCATTTTACTCGATAAAAGTAGATTTGTTTCACTGAGTTATGACTCAAAACCAAGACTTTGCTCCATTTACAAAAGCAAATCACCATCTTGCACATGCCAAGCACAGATTTCAGCTCCGAAAGTGAAGCCTGGGGAGTGTTTCCAGCCAGAGGGAGAAAGGAAAACTGCATCTGCAAAAGCTAGGAAACGTTTTTCTCATTTATCTTGTTTTGATAAACAGAGAGGATATCCTGTGGAATACCAGCTCCTGAAGAAACCTGATGAACTCATTCTACATCAAGCGACTTAATCATGGATTAATAGAGGGGAGAGCAACAGCAGGAGATGCCATGGGACCAGGGACTGCAACAAAACCCACGGATAATTCCAGCCAGTTCCTAGGTGGGAAGCCCTCTAGGAAAACTTGGGAGCCACAGAAAGCACCAGCAATTCTTTCTGCTTTCTGATTCATCCCTACTCACCCACCCACATGCCACGGCAGAGGAGGCTGTAACTGCTACATTTAGGATGACATTTAAAAATCAAAGTTGTGCTGCTGATGGTCATTAAAAATCCCACAGCGTTTTTCAGAAACAAGTGGGTACTCACATCAATGTCCCTGCCAAGTATCAGCACAGCAGTCATTTTTTTCTAGCAACTTCAGTTAAAAGAGAAAAGAAAATTGTGCCCAGCTATAATTACTGTTATTACTGTTGCTGTTAGTTTTTAAACATTCACTATATACCTTTACATTTCCTAAATACAAATTAAGAAAACATTCCCCCAAACCTTTCCAAGTGTCAGATTCATCTCTGTTAACATCAGACAGCTACAATTAAGACTTCCAGCCCATAAGAGCTGCCTGGGCTCCCTCAGTAACATGTCCTGACCTGTGGTCTGCATGTCCCTAGAGACCCCATGTCTGTTTTTCCATGGGACTTGCCCTGGCTAACCCAGAGAGGCAAATCCACTGCCTAGAGCTTTAGGGTCACTCTAAAGGGGGCTGCATCTGTTCTGAAAAGCATCTGAGAAATTCAAGGTCAGCAGCAGCAAGCAGAAAAGATGATTTATCTAATGGGAGATGGGGCTGCCTTTGACTCCTGCCTTAGCTGGAATGATTTGCCTGTTGGAAGATTCCCTGTCCCTGGCTGGATAGCCAGCTCAGGTGGAAACTCGTGTAGGAGCACTGAAGCTGGGTGACACAGATCCCATTTTCAGAGAGAGGGTGAAGGAAACACTTATGAATGCCTGAATCAAGCTCTCAAAGAGCCAAGATGATCGAGGTGGTTAACAAAATACAGGAATAACTCAAAGGATTCATATGCAGGTGTAAGAAACAAGGCCATGGCAGGTACCAGAGCTGAACTGGGTGCTCAGGGAGAGTGGGAGCAGGGAGAGGAGCCCTTCCAGAAGGAAAGATTGTGCATAAAAGATGCAATGGAATAAGATAATTATGCAGGAAGAAGAGAATGTCAGCAATGTGCCCTACATCACTGATGGATGGAGAGAGCGGATACCTTGACAAAGAAAGCCAACGTACTAATTAAGATTTAATGACCCTGAAGGCGAAGACAAAAAGCCCTCCTTTGCCACAGTGGAGGAGGGAGTGGACAGAAAGCCTCAGCCTGGCAAGGGAAGGGTTAGGAAAAGCCCAAAAGATCATGAGATGAACACCACCTCTGCAACGGGGAGCATCCAGGCAGGTTCTGCCAGGCAGGAGAGAAGGGCTCCATCCCTAGGGCAGAAAAAGCTCTGAGAGCTGAGTGTGGCTGCGGAAGCTGAGCTGCCTGCATCCAGGAACAGCTTGAAGGTGAAGCAGGAAGCGGGTTCAATTCATTCCACACTCTGGAACTCTGGAAAGACATACGCCAGGCAAATGTGAGTTGTGATGATCACTTCCCACTGCTAGACTCCGCTAGGAGGGGACAGGGAGGTAACACAACCAGGAGTTCACACATGTGCTGCGAAGGCGCAGGAGCAGCCAGGGCTTGCCAGTAATTGCTGGGGTGTAAAAGCCAGGCTGACTGCAGCCTCATAAACAAACCTGGCTGTGCCTCCCCATGGCTCTGCTGCCCACGGGTCTGCCAGGGCCAGAGTGCACACCACGGGGCTACCAGGGGGGTCTGGGTGCTGTCTCTGCCTTCAGAAGCTTCAGGAAATCACTCCAGAAATCACTGGTCCTGCACCAATCCTTCTTGCCCAGCTGGATGGCAGCAGGAGCAGCCTTTGCTGAGATGGGGCAGAGCATCTCCAAGCTGAGTCCATCAGCAGGACTCAGACTGAGCCTGGGCCATGCACACCAGGGAGGTGGCCACGGCCTCCAGCTGACCACACAAACCCTGCAGGAGGGGGCTGAGAAGCCATGTGTTGTGTGATGAGTGAGGATATGAGTGCAGCGTGCTCCTCTGGCCAGCCCCTGGGCTGTGACACGCTGGCCTCTTCCCAAGCCGAGCCGCCGCTGCCTCCCGCTGACAACATCCACGACTGATTTGTGGCAATGACATCAGCGCCCACAAACATCCTGCCCTTCCTCACATCCTGCCCTTCCTGCTCTCCCAGCAGCAAGGACACCAGCCTGCCACCAGGCCAGGGTGGAGGAGCACAGCTGGGCTGGCTCCCACCTCACCCCATGGCTGGTGGCACCCAATGGCACCAGCACAGCACGGTGACACCTTCCCCATGCTGGGCAGTGCAGAGTCCAGGTCACAGCACTTGTGGGTGATGTCTGGAAACCATCACCCCATGGAGAACAGCCATCACACTGACCTACCTCCTTTCCATTCTCTGCCTGTTGTGCAGAAGCAAGAAAAATCCTCTGCTTGATCTCAATCAGCCATTTTTAAGTTCCACAGTGGATAGCAGCTATTCCATGGATTCACCTTCACTCTGGAGACAGGCTGAAAGAGGTAAAGGGGAGAATGGAATGCTCTGAGGAAACCTCAGAGCCCCTTCCACTGCCTAGAAGGCTCCAGGAGAGCTGGAGAGGGACTTTGGACTAAGGCCTGGAGTGACAGGATGAGGGGGAATGGCTTCACACTGATGGGGGCAGGGTTAGATGGGATATTGGGAAGAAAATGAGAGCCTTGCACAAGGTTCCCAGAGCAGCTGTGGCTGCCCCTGGATCCCTGGCAGTGTCCCAGGCCAGGCTGGACACTGGGGCTTGGAGCTGCCTGGGACAGTGGAAGGTGTCCCTGTCCATGGCAGGGGGTGGAGAATGGGATTGGCTTTAAGGTCCCTTCCAACCCAAACCATTCTGGGATTCTGTGATTCTCCTCTCCCAAGAGGGCTGAGTGCCCAGAGGAGCTGGAGACAGACCAGTTCTCATGTTGGGAAGCAGGACTTGGACAGGCTTGGTTTAAGTCCATCTTGCAGAACCATTATGCTCAGTTCCAGTTCCCTTTCTTTTCTGTGTGTTCACTGTGAATTCCCCAAATGCAGCACAATCTTTCAGCATTCCTGCCATGGGATGAATCTGGGCAGGTGCCCGGGCCTCACTCGCTGCTCCCTGTTTATGTCCTTCACGCTGTGCCGTGACAGCCCATGCGATAGGATGCCTTGGACAATCTGGGCCACACATTTATGGCCATGGACCTCTGTGGTTCACAGCACAAATTTGGGAACCCACAGCTGACCATGGACACATCACTCATTCTTGAAATGTAGGCCACAAAGCTACTTTAGTTGTGCTTTTGCTTGTAAATCAAGGGCTTACATATGTAATTGGCCCAACCTTAAGAGCAAACAACAGCAGTGGTAGCACCGTGCCAGCAATTATTCATGCCTGTGATAAACGGCTGTAAAATTGAAAGCCTGCCTTTAAAAATCTGGCTCCTCACTGCACAAACAACAAAAACTCATTTGCAAGGCTTGGCCAGGGGAGTTTTTAATTTGGGGAGAGAGATTGAGGTGGGTGAGGATTTATTTTTTTCTCTTTTCATTCTCTAAAAACACTATTCATGTCCATGTTTAGGTCACGGATTACCCTGGCTACATTTCAGCACTGTGGAATAAACCCAGTGAGAGGCACAGGGGACAAATCTGCCCTCTGCATTCCAAGAGCAGGGCCCTGGGAGCAGGCACAGCTGATCCCCTTCCCCTGGCACGTGGGAGCAGTGAATCCTTTGCAGCCCTTCCTGCCTCCTGCTGAGCCAGCAGCGAGCCCGCAGATGAGCCACCATCCCTGGGGATGGCACAGCCACAGCAAACCCCGTGCTGCTGTTCCACACCAGGACAGGGATGCTGAGCCTTGCACAGGCCCTGCCAGTTAACAAGAGCATCCTGGCTGATAAATCACTCCTCAGGGTCAAGCAGCAAACATCCCTCTGTCTCTTGTGCCCTCTTTAACCAACCGTGGCTGCCATGCAGCACTCCTGGACTTGCAGGGGCAAAGGTGTGATGAGATCATTCCTTTTACTATGCACATTTCTCACCCACAACGCCAGAGCAACTCCTTCTCTTCTAGCAACTCTTCAGAGCAACTCTTCTAGCACGTGGCTGAAAATCTCCTTGGTGGTGCTCAGCAATGGCACCAGAGCTGATCCCTGCTCCCAGCACGAGTAGATTTTTCCCACTCCAGCAGCAAATGACAGTAGCAGGCACCTTCCACATGCTCTGGACAAGATTAGAAGGTCTGAGGCACTGACAGACTTCCTTACTAGGGAATCAGCCGTTTTACATCCTCCTTTGGCATTTCTGGTTGGCTTCCTCCTGCTTTAAGCAGTGGCAGAGCACGAATGGAAGAGCTCTGTGAGGACTGCCCTCCCTCTCTGCTGTGGAAAGCTTCCCTCGTCAGAAATCCCCTCTAACTACCAAGTTGCAGTTTCTTCTGAAGGAAGCCACATTCATCACAGTTCAGAAGGGACCTTTTGGCCTAATCCCCACTAGAAAAACTGCCAAACTGATCCTCCCATCACACAATTAGCAGCCACGGAGACTTTGCTACACCAGGCGATGCGGTGCTGCTATGACAACAGGAACGGGAGCCTCGTTAAGGGTCTCATCGAGAGGGATAACGAGCAATCACGGCTCCGAGAGGAGCAGGAATCAATGGGAGCTGTTGATACCAGCGCGTTTTGCTGCATCGGGCCAGGTACTCGGGAGCCCTGGAAGCCTGACTCGCATTGTTACGGCACGGTAGCCATGAGTACAACTTGTGAGGACAGGCAGATTCCCGGGGAGTAGAGATGAATATTCATGAAGGAGCTCAGTTTGGGAGAGGAAATGAATCAAGTGTGACAAATGCCGCCTATTAGGAAAAGAGGGTGGCGTCTATTTTTAGTGGAGTTAAGCAAACATGAAAGCTCACTCTCTAAGAACTCCAAATACCACTCCCTGCTCTGCCTCCCCATCGGCAGATAAGAATTTAGCAGCACGTTCCCGCCAGCTAAAACCCGCTCGCCTCAACAGAACTTTTCCAATTTAGCCCCCGTGAGTGTTTTATAAAAATACAAATTTTAATCTCTCATCTGCATAGGAAGATGTAACGGCTTCCACCAGGATATATTTTTTCCCCCCCTTCTCCAGCATCATAAGGCTTGAAGGAACCTTTTTAAGACAGAAGAAAATGCTGCATTGAAATCTCCTAAAAGAGCACTCACGTGGAGCTGTAATCACTTCAGATGCACAGAATTATCAGGAGGAGAAAATTCACCTCACTTAGAATCAAGCCCCAATTTGAAGCAGAAAGGAAGAGGCTTGGTTTGCCACCGTGCCAAGCACTCAGACTTTTCACTGAAGTCAAAGAAGCTACAGCTGCTCTGAGCCATTGAAAATCATGCCCAGAATCTCTAGCGAAACTTGTTTGCAGAGATGGCAGCAGGCTGATAAGGATGTTGACTATTCCAAATAGGCCCATGTTATTTTATATTTTTAGAGATACTTAGTCTGTCTATTATTATTATGAAGCAGAGGTGGAGTATTTACTGCCCTTTTCTAGAAATCTGTACAAATGCTGCTTTTCAGAAGGCTTCTCTGTTCTTCTGGTGAATGTTCCTTCTTTTACTTTTCAGGCTTATAAATGTCCAGTTAAGGAAGACAACAATGAGAGGATAGTGCCTAACAAAAACACCACCATGCCCACAAAGCTACTTGAGAGGCCTTCATCCCAGAAGATAAGCTGCTCCCCAGCCAAGATTATGACCAGAGCATTTGGGGAGCAGTAGGACATGGGTGGTCCTAACAGTGATCCCTAGAGGACCCCTGGGTGGGATGGTGGGGAGATGAGCCAGGGGTGAAGGACTCTTGGCACAAACTCTCCAGGCTCAGTCCAGGCTCTGCTGGCTCCTCCATGCACCAAAGGCCAACTCTTCAAGGCAAATGCCCAAACTTCCCCACGTGCAACACCACATGGCCTCTGTCACCCCTCCTGCAGAGCATCAAACACAGTCTCAGCATGTGTTTAAAAAGAAGTTGCTCTGAAATTAGACATGCCAAGTGTTTATTATCGATACCAGTCTCTGGCACCAACAGCAGAGTGACACAGCCTTTCCCAGAGCATCCAAACCCTGGGAAATCCTCTTTGGCTTTGGGATCACAGGTGGTGTCCCTCCCTGAGCTCCCCTCCTTGGCCCTTCCTTTCTGATTGAGCGTCCTCATGATTCCCCCTCAGCTTTCAGGTTACAAGCTCCCCTTCCATGTGGAGGGGAAGACACCCGTGGTTAACAAATGGGACTTGTAACTGGGTGCACTGGGGCAGCCTGCATGCCCAGCACATCTGGGACCCCACCAGGACAACAGAGCTGTACATACATCACCTCCTGGTGCTCAGCAGGGCTATTTGTTAGGGCAGTTGGGCCCAGAGTCCTTTGGAGAGCACATCTCCGTCCCTCACCATGCCAGCCCTCAGCAACTGTTGCCATGGTTATTTTACTGGAGTGCTTTTCATCAAGGAGATGCTGCAACTGCTGAATTGTCTCTTGCAAGAGTTATATAGGAATAACTAGCTGATAAGTAGGAATAACAGGTTCAGACTGCCCATGGAAGCCAGCGATCCCAATTATTTTTTGTTTTGATCCTGCCTTTCTTTTGGTCTCTGCCAGGCTCAGGTTTAAAGCGGGGGTTAAAGATAAGCAGCAGAGAAGGAACGCTTCCTGATGGGAAACACACTTAGCTCTGCCAGGAGATTAAAGGTCTCTCGTCACACAAAGCCTCTGCTTTTCAATCAACCCTAAATAGGCTCTAACAAGGCACAGCAATCAACCAGGCAACATATATCCATCCTCACCTGTCGGCTTGGGGCGAGGAACAAGATGTATTTCCCAGTTCCATCATGCTAATTGTTAATCAAGATATTATCGGCACAGCCCCAGAGCTGTCCGTCAGTGGGGCAGTGAGGGATGGCCGGGCTGTGCTCCTGCCCGCAGCGGGAGCGGCTCTGCCGCCGGCCCACAGCTCTGCTGGGGCTCGTGGTGAGGCGGCCGCTTGCAGACCCACTTTCAGCATCACAGAATGTAGGAATAAAGCCTGCTCTGGAGAGCCAGGGCCGTTTTGTTTAGTGCTCATTGAAAGCTCTGGGTAATGATGGATCTGCTCTTCCCCTGCTGACGGGGTCCCACAGCGCAGGCCGTTAGGCTTTGAGCGACAGAAATGCCTTTTTGTGCTCTCTGCTGTCCCTGGCACAGGGCTTGGGTAGGGAGGTGCTGCCTCAGCCCTGGAGAGGCTCATGGAGCCCACTGCAGCCTGCACAGCCACCAGCAGCACCCAAATCCCAGCCTGTGACAGTGGAGGGGCTGCCCAAGGAACAGGACTCTCCCCACAGACGGATGCAAAAGAGCAGGGGAAGATCTCAGCTTCCTTCACAGGAACGAGCCCAAGGGTAAACAAAATCTGTTAGATTTTTCTTTCATCTTTTTTGGAGGCATCAGGCCCAGCATTGCCACACAGGCAAGGGAAGGGATTGTCCTGCTCTATTCTGCACTGGAGTGGCCTCACCTTGAGTTCTGAGACAGTTTTGGGTGCCACAACATCAGAGCCCCAAAGCTGTTCCAGATGCCCAAAGGAGAGGCCGGGCTGGGGAAGGCTCTGCAGGGGCCACCCGAGGAGGGCTGAGGGCACTGGGCTGATTCAGCTGCAGAGAGGAGCCCAAGGCAGAGCTCAGGGAAGGAGGGAACGGCTGCAGGAGAGCTTTTGGATGGACACCAGGGAAAGGTTCTGCCCCAGAGGGTGCTGGCACTGCCCAGGCTGCCCAGGGAATGGGCACGGCCCCGAGGCTGCCAGAGCTCCAGGAGCCTTTGGGCACCAGGGATGCACAGGGGGCACTGCTGGGGGGTCTGGGCAGGGACAGGGGCTGGATGGGGTGATCCTGGTGGGTCCCTTCAGCTCAGGATAGTCTGACTCCAGATGTAAGCCAAGCACACCTCACACCCGGAGCTGGACAAACACTCTGTGCTGTGCCATGGAGGCACTCAGCAGAGCCACGGGGTTGGACAGGGTGTCTGCCTGGTAGAGACACCTGAGCTGCTACCAGTGGGCTCAGACAGCCAAGCTGGAGCCCCCAGACCGGTGCCAGCCCCTCTCCCTCCCTGGGGCTGAGCTCCCCTCCTTGCACTGGCACAGGCAGACGTGGCTGCAGAGAGCCACAGCCCCTGGCAGCACCTGGACACTGCAACCACACACGAGGGATGGGCCCTTCCTGGAGAGCGCTCTGCACTTCTGGAACAGCTACAGGCTAAAGACAAAGAAGTGAATGTGGATGATGTGACCCCAGGGAGATCAGGATTCAGCCATTCTCAGGGTACCAGAAGAGACAGAAGACGACTTTGCCAATTCCAGCTGAAATAGCTGGATTTAAAGAAATTAAATTTGTCAGTTCATTAGTGAGTAACATAAGAATGAAAAAGGCATTTCTAATTCCTGATCCGCTAATCCACAATCCACCGATCTGCAATCCTCAGAGTCCCCAGGGAAAGAAAAGAAAATCCACAGCAGCCTCATAGTGTCTCTCCACAACTTCTGGCCAGCTCCTGCAGAGAGAGCTCAGCTACAGAGCCTTCCTCCCTGTACAAAACCTACCTCAGCAAACCTGCTGCCACCCTAGGGGGCTCAGAGGTAACAAAAATCAAACCGCACTTGTTGGAGTGAGCAAACACTGCATGTTTGGTGAGGTGCTGGGTATGATGTCCCAGGAGTTGGCTCAGCTCCCCACAGATCTGCAGGATCAGCTCATTTCCAGCTCATTTCCACTCATCAGGACAATTAACAAGGTCTCAATCACCTTCTTAACTGGGAGGGCTGATACTGCATCACAGGAAGGGGTGCTGGTGCCTGTTAAAACACTGTCCTGGCTGCATTTGGGAGATGCCCTCTGTACCTTGTTCCCAGCTGATGGCCCCATGGATGCTATTTGTTATCCAGTTTGCCCAGCAAGACCAGTTCAGTGCACACACACCTGCTGAGCACACATAGCTGTGGGCCCCCAGCCACGTCCACACTTTAAACCATCATCTCCACAGCCAATTTCAACTTCCCACACCAAATCCTTCCTTAAATTATTGCCAACACTCAGCCCCATTCAGCTGCCTCAGGGGGAGGCACCCACAGGCCTCTCTTTGGCACGTGGGCCATGGCAGCACAGCCTGTGCACAGAGGCCAGACCAGCAGTGAGCACCAGGTGGGAAACTGGGGACCCCCTGGGGCTGCCACCACTGCCCTTGACCATCCCCTTCATGCCATTTCCAAAAAGAAGTGCAGACATAGCTCCAGAATTTGCCCTTGCAAAGCAACTTTGCCTTCACTTGCTGCATCTCCCCAGCTCAAGAGCTGCTCAGGACCTGCTGACCATGAAAGCACCACCATGAGCAGTAAAGCCAGGGAGGCCTGGCTCCCAAAACATGATGGAGAACTCTCCTTTCTGCAGCACCTTTTTCTCCTCCTATCCAGCAGAAAATGCTGTAAATGTCAGTGGCTACAAACCTCAGAAATATCCACTAATGCTAAAGCCACCACACATAACACCACGTGGTGTTTCTTCATTATTCCTTTCCCTCTCACAGGCAAGGATGGGAAACCTGAGGAAACTGTGCAGGTCACACATGGAGCAGGAACCCAGAGCAGAGCTCAAATCCCCATTGCTCCACATTGCTGAGTTTTTTGGAGTGTGCCTCACAACACTCCCCTGCTCCCTGCTGAGCTCCCTGGACACGGGAGCCATCGTGCCCAGCCACGGGAGGCTCGAGGCAGGAACAGCAGCTCATTACCCAAGCGCATCATCCACACAAGGACCCCGACACACCACCATCCCTCCCTGCCCCCAGCCCACACCTGGGCCACCCTGCCCTCCTCCAGCCACAGGTCCCACCAGGAGGGGACAGCTCAGGGCTGGCTCTGCCAGGGGACAGCTGTGTGTCTCCCCCTGAGCTCTTCATGCCTGCTGAATTGATCCCCAGGTGCTGCCAGGCCAGGACCAAGCCCTGATTCCACTGCACTCTTGAAGGTTTCAATTAATCATAAAGCCAATTCCATTTTGGGCTCCATCTGTCTTTATTCCTTCAGGGACTAATAATGCCACACCGTGTGTTTTCACACACTAGCTGAACTGAAATTAAGACAGATTTCAATATGAAGTACCTGAGAAGAAAATGCATTTTTTAAAAAGAAATCTCAGAGTCGTTACTGTTCTCAGCTTGGAAAAAACACCTTGTTAAGTAAAACCAGCGGGGTATTAATTTGGAAAACAACTAAGGTGAGTTCCTGCTCATTGCAAGATATGCAAACAAACAAAAATCATATTTAGGGGCTTTTATGACAAAGTATGTATGGAAATATAACACAACCTGCTTCCAGAAGGAAAGGAGGAACATGCAGAGGAGCTCACACAGGCTCCCATGTGCAGCCCTGAGCAGAGGGATGCTGGCAGCAGCATCCAGGCATGGCCCAGCACCCAGGAACCCTCTCCAACCCTCCCTGTTGCAGTGACAGAAATAGATAAAACCCAAGAACCCTTGTGGTTCATCGTATGGCAGGTTTAAGCTGCTAAAGGCTTCAGGAAACCTCCTTTACATGTCAGCACACTGTTGGCACCTGGGTTTTGTGTTCCTTCCTCTGCAATCCCCCCACGGGGCCTTTCCAGCCAGCCAGGCCTGCATGTCCACTTCAATAAGGCAATTCCCATGTGGATCTGGGGGGTTTGACAAAACAACAGCCCTAATTATTGATCTCAGCAGATGCAGCTACGGATTAATGATCTGTCCCTTGGAACTGCCACTGCAGGGCTGTGCCCATTGTCCCCTGGCTGTCAGTCTGGCAGCACCCTCCTCACCCACATGGAGGTGTTGTCCCACATGGTGACAGCTGAGGCTGGGATGCCCAAAGCCAGCTTCAGGATGATTAACACAAGGGAACAGTTATGGTGAGCCCCAGGAGGGAATAACTGAGGGAGTCATGACCGTGGGCAGCAGCAGTGACAGGACGTTTAGCATGACCCACATTTTGCCTGGGCTCCAGCTAACACCACCTCACTGCAGGAAGAGCCCTTCCTCTCTCTCATGCCCTGTGTTCAAGGCATTCAGGAAAAAAGGAGAGACAGTCTGGAAAGGATGTTTGCAAGAAATTATACGATGTGCTCTGCGTTGAATTCATAAGAGACATGTGAGATGTGAGAAGTGCAGAGCGCTGAGGGGCACGAGGATTCTGATGGAAGCCAAGATCCTTTGATGGCAGCCTTCTGGAACTGGCTGCAGTACCTTGGAAACTCATTAAATGCAGCAGAAAGGACAAGTGACGTACATCTATTGATACTCTGAGCAGCAAATTAGTTTTAGAATCTATTCAGGGCTCCTGCAGTGGCACTGAGGGGCCGAGCCTCGGTGGGGAGCGGCTGTGAGAGCGTTCCTCCAGCCCATGTGGGGACACAGCTGCCCTCAGGGAGGGGCTGCCACGGGCCCAGCTCCCCTGGGACATCAGGTGGCCACAGACAGCTGCCCTGAGCATCAGGGCCCAGAGGGCTGCACGGCTGCCAGGGAGTCATCCCCTCCCAAAACATGCCAGGCTGCTCTGAGGGCCTCTGCTGGACATCTCCTTTCAAGCAGAAAAAAAGATTATCTAAAACAAAGGGGCATCAAAACCCAGCTCAGAAGACACAGAATGTCAGCACCTGAGCGAAGAGCAAGTAGTTAACAGTGATGAGGAGTTTCTTCAGAAAGAGATAATTTCCAGTAAGTTGTTGTTTTCTCTCATCATCCCGTGCAAACACCTGGAGAGCCTCAAAGCAGCTGAGGTTGGCAGCAGTCTGGTGGAAGGCCTGAGGAGCTGTCTGCATGGATGAATAATCACCTGTTTCAAGGAATCTTTAAGCACATGAATAGACAGATGAGAGAAAACTTATCAAAGCACTGTATTAAGAGAACAGATAGGCTGGAAGATGCCAGCCTGGAAAAGAAGTTGATCCCTCTTCAGTCAGGACAGCCAAGGGCTGTTCTTGGATGCCATGGGAGCCTGCAGTTGCTGGTTTGTGTTATTTTGCCTCCTGTGAAAGATCTGCTGCCCTCTCCCTCAGCACAAGGAGAGGAATGGGAAAGAAAATATGGCTAAATCCAGAAGAGAGGCTACAAGAGGAATCGGCAGCTCCCCAACATCCCTCTGACAGCCCAGTTCTGCCAGTTGGCAATGAAATGCAACAAAAGCCACCATCAGAAAGAGCTAGGAGGGTGCAGGCAGCAGGACCTACAGAGGCAGAGATGGGATCTGCACCCTTCCATAGCAAAGAGCAAATGCAGGTGCCTCCTCTTGGTGAGTGCTCTACACCTATTGCTTGGAGGGGATGCAGAGAACACGCCAAGACCTGGGAAAGTCACAGCAGGTCAGGAAAATAATGTAGGTGGTTAGGGAGGAAAATCTCTGAAGCCTGTGAAGGCATTAGCAGAGTGTACAGGCTGTAGTAAAAAGGATAAACAGAAAACACAGGATCACAAAATCATTTAGGCTGGAAAAGACATCCAAGATCATCAAGGCCAACCATTAATCTCACACCACCGTGTTCACTGCTAAGCTGTGTCCCTAAGTGCCAAATCTGTGCAGCTTTTCAACCCCTCCAGGGCTGCTCCAGTACTTCACAACCCTTTCAGTGAAAAAAAATTTCCCTAATCTAAACCTCCCCTGGCAGAACCTGAGGCTGTTTTCTCATGTCCTACTGCTTGTTACTTGAGGGAAGAGACTGACCCCTGCCTGGCTCCACCCTCCTGCCAGGGAATTGTAGAGAACAAGAAGGATGAATGAATAGTGGCTGAAGAGCCAGAGGAATACATGTTGTGACACTGATTGACCTCTGTGTCCTCTCACAGCACCAGCCCAAGTCAGAGAACTCACTGCAGAATTCCCCTGTTTTACAGAAAGGACAATGTCCTCAGCCTAAGCCCAGTCCCTCAGCTGAGGCCAAGGTGTCCATCCCCTCTCCAGCAGCCACAGGCACCTGGGAAAACACACCTGGCACAAGACAAGGGCCTGCCCCCACCCCCTGCCACTCCCAGCCATCAGCATTGCCCCAAATATTTCTCCCTAAAAACCCAGGAGCAAACCTAGGATTCTAGACTTTTCCCTCCTTGTCTTCCTGAGAGCGCAAGGATAGCAGTTTACTCTCTAATTGTTAATTACACTTCCTTGTTAGATTTCAGAGGCTGAAAAATGTTTAGGGATTTATTCTTCTGTGTAATTAGCCACAATGATGAAACACCCATTTATACTGCACTGCAGTTTTTGTTAAGGTTATTCATAATGGGAAAAGGCTAAATAGGTTGAGTTCATTATCATTACAGAAAAAAAATTGAGGTGACCCAATCAAATTAATTTGAAATTTAATGCAGTGAGGCTGATAACTTCACACAAGTCAGGAGTTAGAATGAAAATGAGGAGAAAATCTACAAAGCAAGAAATTATAAGCAGTCAAAGAGTGGAGCTGTAAATACTGCAACTGAGAGATGGCAAGCACATGGTGTGGGCAAACAGGGGCACTGAAAAAATCAGGGAAAGTGGATAAAGAGATGGGCAAATACTGCAGGATGTAAAAGGAAAAGCTGGAGGAGGAAGGGATGAAGATGGATTGGAAATAAATGGGTAGGGACAGTGGTTGTTAAGCTAATCAGATTTATTTCTCTGCACAGAAATTCTTATGTCCTTACAAGACAGCATTGAAGCAAGGTCTTTAATTTTACTTTTCCTGGGTTTATTGCTTGGGCCTCTGTGTTATTTAAGCAAGCACCAACCAGTTTCAGTGCACAGCTGGACCTAACTCAAACCCCTTAAATCTGGTGGAAGCTCTTTCCTCTTGTCAGAGGCATCCTGGAGGGGCTGCTGCTTCTCCAACAGAGCAGGGAAGTCTTGTGCTCTGGGAAAATGGGCACCACCAGGGGACTGCTGGACGGAGCAAGGAGACAGCATTGCCACATCCCTCTTCCCTCAGAAAAAACAATGGAAAAGCAGAAGCAAAACCAGGTGGACCCCATGATGCTGAGCTCTGTTGGACACCCCGGCACAACAGCAGGAATCAGAGCCCATCACTCTAGGAGCTTCTCTGAGGTTTCTCTGGAGAAGTAAGCACATGTTTTGTGCCTCTCTTGGCTTTACCAGAGTGGGGCAAGCTCTGAACGAGCCTCACAGTTGGTGATACAAATAATAGTAAATGGGGTATTCAGGATGCACATGATCATCCCTTAAGGGGTTTAATCTCTGGGAAACAGCTAAGACAATCCATGGAAAACTCTTGTGTGTGGCTACAGGATCACGCTTCAATTCTCACCAGTGATGAGTTTACTCCCAAGCCTTTACCAAGCCCTGTGACATTATTTTAGCACTCAGGGCCAAAAGGGAACATTGAGAGCCCAGCAGTGCTGGGCTTGTGGGCAGAGGCTGTGCTGGGACTGTCCTGTGCCCTTCTAGGACACATGGTAGATGTCAGCTTGGACCATCAGTGGGACATCCTTGTCCCTGGCCACCCCACAGGGTGGGCTTTGGAAGGTCTGGCCAAAATGCCACGAGTCTCTCACTGCAGCTGCACAAGTGGCTGCCCTCCCAGTTCCCCACTCTGGCCAGGCCAAAATCTCACCTTCTGAGCCTTCTGCCTTGTCCCCATGAAATACAAACTGCTTCCCTTTGCCTTGAAGGTCCTACAGCTTAACTTCTCTCCATCCTCACCTCCAACTCATCCCTAAGTACACAGGGAGCGTTTGGGATAAAGCTTCAAGAAGTCATTCAACATAAATTATTATTCCCCTTCTAAACAGATTACAAAAATCCTTTTATTACAAAATACTAAAATGTTCAAATTATTGGTGTGGAAAAACGTTTCCTGTAGGTAAAATTTTCAAAAATGGAGGTTTTAATCGCACACATAATCCTTTCTGGCTAACATTTCCACTCTTGTGAAACATGGAGATACAGATTGCACAGAGGCCTGGCTGTGCCACGAACAAAGGGAGATGCTGCCTGTAAATAGCTCAGAGGACATCAGAAGACACTTCTCTCATCAGCAATCTTTTTTAGCTTAATATAGCTCCTCTTTGCATAAAACATTGACATTTTTGTAATGTTTGGACCCAATGGTGCGAATGCTGATTGTCATGCGAAGATACTGGAGTGTACCTTCAAAATATGCAGGAACATTTTACAGACAGTAGTTTCACTTGCCTCCAAAATGCTGGATCTTAATATTTCATACTTTTATATATTTAAATGTTAGTTCCACAGGATAAATTCTAACATGCTTTTACGCTAATGCAATCACTGGAAATCCAGATAATGCTGTGTATTGGCATATACTGTTAGTGAATTATGGATACCTAAATGCACAACCCCACATGCCTAGCAATTATTTTTGTTAGTGCATTTAACTTTTATTTGCAATCAGAGCACTTGAGCATTGTTCAAATGAAGTTTACTTTTGCAAACTGCTGAATGGAAAAACATTTTGTTAAAGGCTTAAAAACAGTAAGAGTGTGATGAGGTTTTAGACTTGCAATAAGGGCACTGCTCAGAGAACTCCACCAGATGGAATGATGTTTGATTTGGTCACAGACTCAGCAATTAAAACCCAAATGCCTGAAGTGAAGGACATATAAGAGAAACATGAGATGAAACCTTGATTTCCTCCTTGTCAAGTGAAGATATCTGCCTCTCCTATGGCAGAGGCTCCCAGAAGCAGATGGATGCCAGGAGGTCAGACCCTGGCAGCTGGACCTGGGACCCTGTGCCCCGAGGTCCCAGTCATGCTGTGCTATGGCTGCTTTTCAAGTCTGCTTTAAGCCAAATAAATAGGAGCGATAATATCAGGAAGGGGAAATCCTGAGCTGGCCCTGTTGTGCCTTCTCCTCCTGCTGCCTTTGCTGATCCAAGTCTTGGCCAGCCCCCTGGCCTGTTGGCTCAAGATGCTGATCCCCTGGAAAACCTTTTTGTTCCAATGGGCTTCCAGCACAGCCAGAGCTCTGAGCCAGGTCCTGGCAGGGCCATGTGCAGGCAGGACCTGGGGGCTGCAGCTGTTTGTTCCATCCCTTACCTGCTCGACTACCTGAGCAGAGTTAAGGACAGTGCAAATCTGGAGAAGATCTGGGTATTTCTGAGAGCTGAAAAGTTCTGGATGTGTCCCAGGCATGTCTGGAATCACTCTGTGTCCAGTGGTTTCCTCCTGTGTTAAACACTTGTCTACAGACAAGGCCAAACTCCCTCTTCCAGACTGAGCTGTGCCAGGAGTTACTGACCTCCTGTGCCAGGCTCTGGAGCTGCTCTCATCATGCCCAGATTTCCCTCTGGGAATGTTTGCCTGGCTTGAAACCACTGGCCTGAGCCAGCCTGGCTGAAGAGACCTGGGAGGTGGCCACAGACCCATTTGGTGAGCAGCAGACCATTGCCTCTTCCCAGGCTCAGCATCCAGCAGAGGATCTGACACCAGCCCCAGGCACACAAGCACAGAGCAGATCACGTCCCTGCAGCCCAGCGAGCTGTGACACCTCTGGGAATTTACTGGAAAGCCCTACCACCTCTCTAAGGCTCTCAGGAACAACCATGAGGGAAGGAAATAAAAAACAAGCCCTCAGAAAAACACAAAATGCTGTGTAAAGTACCTGAAATGCCCCCAACAGTTTTACTAGAGCATGGAGTAAGCTGAGAAAATGTATGAACAAACGAATTAAACAAGCGAGCACACAGCAGACAAGTTGGCATGTAGGTGTCTACTGAGAAAGCTTAAGCACAGCAAGGGGAGAAAAAGCAAACTCAAACCAAGGCATAATATCCCTCAAATTTTGGAGCAGAGCTCTCAGACCATGTATCATCCAAACCACTCCAAATTACCATCTGCCAGAATGTCCTTCAAAGAAAAAAGGTCCACAAGTTTGCAAAGCAGCAGTTTAATGTTGTCATATCAGATGAGAGGCTCTCTCCAAAGAAGATTTTTGCACTTGAGTAAGAAACACTACACAAAAGTGTGCCTCTCGTGGCCACTGCTACACTGTCAGGTACCATGAGACAATGAATTTTTGGAGTCCTGGCCATGTCATGGCAGGTACATCTGGAAAGAAGCTCTTTAGCAGCCCCTGTCGTTTCATAAGTTACCTGCAAATGTTTCCAGATCCTCTGCATGATCTTCTCTGTATGCAGAAAGAGTCTACATAAAGAACCTGAGCAAACCACTCTGGTATTGTTTCAGAGACAAAGATACACCAGAATATGAAGAGCAGGTTTTGTTTCTCATGTATCTTCCTGTCATCCCTAAATCAGGCTCTGTTTCAGACTAGAAGCTGGATCCTTCCCTGGTATAAATCTGGGTACCTGCTCCTGTCCACGAGGCCCATCACTACACACACGCTGAGGGCCAACTGCATTGCATATGAGATTGCCAAGTAAATGCAGGTCTGTGCATGCACCATGTGTTAGACTAGGCCATAAATAATTTATGATGCTGGAGAAGGTGACTGTATTTTTAGGTGTAGAAATATGCAGATAAAACAGTCCTGACCTTCAATTTTCACTCTGCACTTCTGATCCTGAATTTGAGTCCATCCAATGCATTTCTAAAGCCTCTGCACCACTGAATGAGCAACACATCCCCTGCAAAGCCCCAAAACCCATAAATCAGAAAAGGGGCACCAGGAAAACCCATGGAGCCCACAGGATACCTCCTGCAGCCAGCACTACACAGGATGCCCCAGCATAAGGAAGAGCAGGCTCCTTCCCCTGGACCTCAAACATTCTGCAGGTCAGTCTCCTCTGGATTCTGGCTGCTGACCCTTGTTCCTGACCCCACATCTAATCAACATGCCTTTGATGTCAGAGGCACGTGTTCATGGGGCCCAAATCTCTCTCTAAAGACCATGGGAGCTGCTCAAATCAGCACCTTGCCATCCTGAGGCAGCCCAGGAGCAAGGATGAGGAAGGACAAAGGTGCTCACTGGGGTGCTTGTAACTGTACCCTCTGTTACATCTTCCCCCAGAGAGAGCTGTCAGTGGGACAGAAGGAGAATTATTCCTTCCTTGGACTTTGTAGAAACAGGGAGCCCAGGGAAACCAAGAAACAATCATAGATTTGACACCACATTACTTCTGGATGTGTCCAATGAGCAAGATAAGGACACACTGAGGAGAAGGGGAAACGTTGCAAGGGCGAGGAAGGGGACAAGACAGTTTTGTGGTGTGTCACAACACAGCTTTTGGTCTCTGCTATCAGAAATAAACCAAGGGAGGTGGAGAGAGGCACAGAGCCCAGGTGAGGGCAGGTCTCACCTGGACAGGGCAGCTCCCAGGACAAAGGCAGCGTGTTCCTTCAGTGAGGCCTTGCTGCTGTTCAGCCCCTCGATCACCAGCCGGAGCCCACCCATGGACAGGAAATCCTTGGCATTGTCCACCTGGGAGAGAGCAGCTTCCATCAGCACAAAGCCCTAGCCCCTGGAGAACACCTCCCTTCACACCCACAGCATCCCTTCCCTCCTGCTCTGACCAGCAGGGAGTTTTACAAGGGATTAAAAATTCCGAGGGAATGGCTGTGGCTGAGCTTAGCACAGCCCTGCCCACGAGCAGAGATGTCACAGCTGCCCAGGCACAGTGTCCTTGTGGGAGGACATTGTCACACTCAGAAGGCATCGCTGGAAACTCAAATACTTTGATTATAGCTATCAAAACTGCTCTTGACATGTATTTTGGCAATTCAGGTGGTGTCAAAAACTCGATATATCTGCTGATGTCAAAAAACTCCAGTTCTTTGCTCTCCCCTGAGCAAGCCTTTACTAGGGATCCAGGGAATTGCATGTTTTGCAAATGAAGTTAATTAATTGATGCTGTAATTGTAGCACCAGGAGTCAGGGATGTTTAGGAGCCTGTCAGCACCAACAGGGTGCAAAGGGGGCATGGGAGCAAGTAGCATGGGCAGTTCTGGGAGTTCTCCATGAGTTCCATCAACAACTTCCCATGGACAAGGAAGGAAAAAGCCAGTCCCAGCTTGGAGGGGTCATCCAGGAGCTTCTCCAGGGAGCAGCCCCACAATGACTTTTCTAAGCAAACAATAATGGATTAACTGCCAGTAGGGAAAAGTTTGCACATTAGTGGGAATTCATCAGCCTCTGGCTCTAAGTGGATCAGGGGCTAGCCAGGCACAGTCCCAGTGGGCATCTGCTCTTGGAGAGGAGATCAGAAAAGGCTCTGAGTGCTCACAGACAAAATTTAGAGAAACAGCACAAACTACTTCAAGTACAAAATTCAGTCCAAAGTCAAATCAATGCATTTTGGTATTCAGTGATTTTTTTTTTTCAGTTTAAAAGAGGATCTGATGAATGCTCAGAACTGCCTGCACAGAAAAATCAGTTTCTGCCTGCACAGAAAAATCAGGTTTAGAAATTCGACATATCTCTCTGAAAGACAGGGACACAACAGCAATCATTGGCTGATGGAAACAGAATATAAAAATGAGTTATCAGCAGGGCAAGCCGACCCCCTGATGAGGTGGAACAAGACCACAAGCCATGCAGGGCATATGGGACCCTCTTCTAGTCAATGACTTCATGCTCAGTGTTATATGTATCTCAACCATGTGCCTTCATCAAAATTGGCCCTAAGTCAGATATTTTAGGTACCCAGGAGAAGAAGAAGCTTTGTGTCCTACAGGTCTGTTGTTACCAACCAAAGCAGGACCTGGGGAGCTCCAGCTCATCTCTGCTCCCCAGTGGGACAATACCCACCTGTCCCTCTGCAAAGCTGCTCTCTGCAGGTCTGCTGGGGCTGATTCAGGATTTGCAACAGCTTTTGTATCCTTTCAGATGCTGTTCATTTAACTGTCCCTATAAACTAGGCCTGCCAGAGCTCTCACTTTTCTGCAGACCCATCTTTATCTACAAAGAAATCTATGCAGCAGCCCAGTTTCAGCTGCCAGTGGGTCCTTTTATTACTCAGCCTCTGTAAAAACTGGTTTAGTGCTGGAATCAGACATTGACTTCTGCATGAGAGGGAATATATGGACAGGCAGGAATTTGCATCCAGCAGCTGGAGTGGTAAAACCATCCCCTGCTGTAACCTCAGCAGCACCAGAGTCCTTTGTGCTGCCCCAGCGTCAGTGAGACACCACAACAGCAGAATGTAAAGTGTGCTGTTGTGCTGTAAAGCTTATTCTGAAGATGTGTTTATCTTTTTTAACCAGAGTCTGTTGTGAGAGCTCCAGTTCTAAAACTAACAAAATCCCCAAACTTAACAACTTGAAGGTATTAACCTCTCTGGGGAGCAGTGGATGCTGCAAGGCAGCAGCTTCTACCTCACTTCAGTCCACTGAAATCAGCACAGAAGAAAAACCAAAGATCAAAAGAGCTCTTGAGTAAAGTACACGGGCAAAGCAGGTGAGGGGAGGGATGGGAGAAGAGCAAATATGACAGCAGTTATTCAGGGAGCAGGTTTGAATTGGAGGAGAAAGAAAATAGGGAGGGAAGGTGAGAGAGAAAATGTTAGAAAACAAGAGCGAGGGAAAGCAGCATGTCAACTGCACACGATGGAGAGGAAATTAGCAGAGAGAGATGGTGTAGCATGTCAGAGCAGAGGAGAGGGGAAGATAAGCAGAGTAAATAATTGAGAGAAAGAGCCTGCAATGCCTGAGAACGGGTCTTGGCTCCACACACTGCTGTGCAAGCACCGTGAATGCTGTTTATGAGTTACGCTCTGACCTCTTCACATTTGCATTTGGGTTTTATGCGTTACAGATAACCCAGCAAGCCAAACCTCCCTACTCCTTCTCCAAGACAGGCTCCCAAACATGCCAAGCTGAATCGTGGCTGAGGAGAAGCAAACCAGAGCTGGCAACCAAAAGCTGAGCAAAGGCAGAGCCCTTGGGCTGACTCTTCAAAGGCAGGAGAGAGCATCTCCCTGGGCTGGGCACCAGCCATGGCTCCCACGGCACGCTCCGAGGCACGAGCTGCCCCGCACCCACTGCTCCAGGGTGACCACGGCACAGAGCAGGGAGCAGCCTTTGCTTGCACGCCCTCCAGGGCATGGCATTTTCCACTCCACAGGGCATCCTGTGTCCCAGAGACAGCAGCAGGATGGCCGGGAGCTGAACAGTTCTGAAAAGCCACGGCACGGCATGGTACTGCTCTGATGGAGGCTGGGGAAGGTGGGACTTGCAAAGTGGCCCTACACAAGTCCTTGGCCACCCACATCTGCAAGGATCCCCTGCTCCCACAGCAGGGCTGTGACTCACTGCAGAGAAGTCCTGGCAGTTCAGCCCTTCCAGAGTTATGCGGCACCAGTGTCCTTTGGCTGCTGCTCAGTAATTACATTAAGCCACTGCTGCTAAAGTCAGTCCCAAGCAGAGATAATGCTCTGGACGCATTCAACTGACTGGAAGAAGAAAGAGGAGGAAAAGCCATGCTGGCTTAGAGACAAGTCATATTTCTTATCAGCTTCCTGCCTGACGAGAAGGTGCTGCCCAGCCATCTGCCCCGGCAGCGCGGGCAGAGAGCAGCGCTGTGATCGGCGCACAAAGGAGCCCCTGTGCTCCTGCCAGCCTCCTGCCATTCCCCCTCTCTGACCCCTTTGATGCTGCATGTGTTTCCCTTTGATGCTCCAGTCCCTGCTCCTCTGCCATTCTGAAATTGTTTGCCCCATCCTGTGCTGCAGGGATTTTCTGCTGGAATAGTCCAGATTGCTATGCTGGAATTCAAGTCATGCCAGGGCATTTGGGGGTTGCTTTTTAGCACAATGGCCTGATGCTCTGGCACCCTTAATCAGGCAAGATTAGCCCTGAGTACAAATATGAAGCTCTTTGGGTGCCCATTGTTCACAGTTATTCTCTGAGTCACAGAGATGCCGTCAGTGACACAAAAGCAGGGAGAACAAACAGCAAGGAAGCCTCTGCATGCCCACAATGACAATTCAGAGTGGAAATTCAAGACAAAGAGCCCTGGAAATAACACTTGTATCAGCTGGCACATGGACTCTCTCTCTCACAGCAGCAACACTTCAGCTACCTGCCTCCAAATACCACATTTGGTTCAACAAGTGCTGTTCCAGTGAAAGGGCTTGCACTGGCACCTCCCAAGAGTTGTCCTATTCACCCTCTGAAATGACAAAGTGCCATTGGAAACTCTCCCAGTGCACTCCAGACTCTCCCCAGTCACTGGGGAGGGAGAAGCCAAGTCCCTTCCCACACGGCAGAGCAGAGGCTGGATGCCCAGACACCCTCCCAGGGGTGGCACCAAGGCAGGCACCAAGCCCAGGGCAGCAGAGCTCTGTGCCTGCAGATGCATCCAAGGGGAGGTAGGAATGTGTGAGCTGAAAGCAGAGCAAGAGAGATCAGAGAGAGGGGGGAAAAGTGTGAGCACAAACCCGAGGAAGCGAGATGCCAGGAAATATGTTCACCCTCACACAGAGCTAATTAGCACAGCGAGGCTCTGCTTGCCACTGCTTACTCACACCAAGACAAAATAGGGGGTTTGGGGTGGCTGTCACCTTTCCTGGTACAAAGACGTTCTCTGTGAACTGATATAAAGGCACCTACCATCAACCACGGCAGCTTTCCATGGAAGCAGAGAGAAAATAATTATTTTCTGAGCAACCACCACTCTACTTACCCAAAAATGGCAGCTAAAACCCCATTTTGTAACATTAAGGAGATAAAAAAGGAAAAAGAGAGGATAAGAAAACCAGCCTGAGAACAGACAACAAATCAGGCAACCACCAGGATACTGCTGGCTCCTGGCACAAGCGATGATTAATTCCAACCTGGATATAAAATAAGCCTGCACTAGTCCTCTGCTGTCTGTTATTGTCCCAGGATTATGGTAATTAAGCAATTTGTATTACCTGATACTGATAAGAAAAATAAAGCCCCGTTTATGACACCGTATCCCCTGGATTTTACAAGGTAGTTACTGAGGCATTCTTGTTACCTGGTGAACATAATATTCGAGATCATAAAGCGCCGCGACTTTCTCATCCAGCGTGGAGGCAGAGCTGTTGAATTTGCTGATTAATTTAACCATAATTTCATAATCTGTTTCTATCTTCATGTTCAGTTTTTCAAACTCCTCCTTCAGCTGCTCTATGGGCCGGAACTTCTTCCTCACCTCTTCCTCTCGGGCCTTGGAAACAAAAGGAGGAAAAACCAGATGTGAGATAACAAGATAGGAGATGAAGAGAGACAAGACAGACACAGAAAGGAATGCCAGCCCCAAAATTCACAAAGGGAACCTGGCTGTCTGTGCCAATGGATTTATTGCTCTACATCAGAAGTGCAGGGGCAGGTTCCTTCTGAGAAGCCCAGGAACCCAGTTAGCTGTGATATACCCACAATATGAGTGAACAGTAGAGCTCTGTGCACCACTTCTACATCTCTACAGCATTTGTGCACTATTTCTACATCCCATTTCCATCCAATTCAACATCAAGCCCACAGGCAGCAGTACTGCTGTTCTCTGCTTGCCTGCAAGTGGATCTTCTCAAAACCTGGCTGCAAAAAGCCCTGAGGCACCTCCCTGATCTTACAGCTGAACCTCTCTGGAACTGGACATGAGGCTGGAGAGCTCCAGAGGTCCCATCCAGCCCAAAGTGCCCAGTGACTCCAACGAGTTCTCAGACACAGACAAAGATGCTTTTGCCTTTCCAAGTGTTGAGCAAATTCCTGGAAGGGTCTATCTCCTAGGGAGAGGTGTGAGGACAGAAGCTGTCAGAAAGGGAGGCAGAAGGAGCAGTGATAAGCTGGGGGCAGCTGACGTGCTGTGCCATGGGGCTTGGCCAGCACACAGCCTGTCCTGAGCTCATCTCCCTCGCAGTAACAGCACCCCAAGGGCTGCCCTGAACAGACATGCTGGAGCTGGGCTGCCCCAAGGACAGGAGAAAGGCAGAAAGCCCCTTTTGGAAGGCATTTGTCACAAATGCCAAGATGTGTTTGTATGCAGAGTGAGCCTCAGCTGGAGGGTTTGCACTGTCCTGCTCCCCATGAGGGATCAGAGAGGGCTGGAGGAAAAACAAGTGAGCAATGGAGGTGAAAGCTGTGTCAATGGAATGATAAATTACCAGAGGTACCACACCCAACCCATCCCTCCCCGAGCTGCCTCTGCCAGAGCACAGAGAGGCTCGGTGTAACTCCATTTCCTCTGACACTGAGCCTTCAGGGATGGATTTGCTCTCTGCAGGAGTGACTGCAAATGGAATACTTTAGGTCCATTAGATGTAGCTGCTTTTAGCCCAGTTGCTGGGACAAAAGCTATTCTAACAGGGGGTTTTAAAATATGGCTTATTTTCACCTAATAGAGTATCACTAATTTTTGCATTTCAATGATCCTCATTTCCAGCAGCCCTTTTCAGCAGCCCTGCAATCAATCAGCAATGCTGCTATGGAAATAATCTCCAGCAAATGAAATCATGCCGTGCTGCCACATAAGGGAAGAAAAAGCCTTTCTGTGACGCCAGAACTTTAGAGCCTTGACTCCTCTCAGTTTTTGTTTGAGTGAGCCAAGACCAAGGCAGCAGGAGGAGCGAGGGTTAAAGAAATACTGCTGAGGGGGAGAAGGGAAAGAGGCTCTGATGTACCTGATGAGTCACACATCTTCCCACCTATTTACTTCGGGTTGTGGGTTGTTTTGTAACTAAATGGACAACTTGGAGCTTGTGTAAGGAAACGTCAGCCCCTGCTTCACCATGGCCACTTGGGTTTTGCTATCCAGAGCACAAGGTTGGAAAGCCAAAGCAAGGAGAGTAAAGGGAAATACCCTCTGTAAATACCGTCAGCTGCAATCCAGTTCCCTTTGGGGTCTGCAGACATTTTTGTGAATTGAGCTGCAGTGAAACAGATAAATTACATTGTTCAGAGCAGCTGTGGCTGCCCCTGGATCCCTGGAAATGTTGAAGGCCAGCTTGAATGGGGCTTGGAGAAACCTGAGATAGTGGAAGGTGTCCCTGCCCATGGCAGGGGTGGGACTGGATCAGCTTTAAGGTCCTATCCAACCCAAACAACTCACAGAATCTTCGAGTTGTACAGAAAAGTCAGGGAACAATATCACTAACAGGTTAATAAAGGTATTTCAGGTCCATATTCACCACAAAATTAGTTGGCACAGTGTTTTCCAAGCAATCATTTTAACCATTGTGTTTCAGCAGAGTGTAACAGGGTGTTTTCAGATCCCTGCAATGTGCATTGCTTTAGAAATGGGAAACTCACCTTCCTTTCTGCCTTCTCACTTTCCTTCATTTTAGCCAAGGCCTTTTTAAGCTCCTCAGATGTGAATGAATTTGCATCGAGATCAACCTTGCCCAGCCTTGCAGAAGAAACAAAACAAACAAGAACATGTAATGAGTGAAAAACGGCCTCAATTCTATTTTCACTGTGACATTCTAGCAATGGCTAAGGGCAGGAGGAAAGGAATGAAAAAAGCTACCATACTCAAGAAAAGATTAGTCTGAGTGCTGGATTCTGTGTCAGGCTCACAGACAGCTCCCCCTGGCAATATAGGGCTCTGCTGACCCAAATTTTCAGATCCCACCACAATAAAAACAGCTGATGAATTGATACCTCAGAATTTCGTGTTGCAATTGAGGAACCACCCCAGTGCCACTATATAACTGCAGAGGGCCTACAAGCTTCAACTTGCAGATTTCATCTTATGAGCATTGTACAGAGAGTCATAGGAGACCTCAGCAACTTTCCAATGAGGGAAGGGACTACAGAGAAGTGGGAGAGGACTCTTGGTCAGGAACTTTAGTGACGGGACAATGAGGAATGGGATCAAACTGCAAGAGGTGGAAGAGATTTGATGATGGGAAGAAGTTCTTTACTCTCAGGGGGCTTGTCCCTGACACAGGGACCAGTGCAGAGAGGCTGTGGATGCCCCATCCCCAGCAACATCCAAGGCCAGGTGGGACAGGGGCCGCAGCAACCTAGCGTGCTGGGAGCTTGCTCAGCTTGGAACCAGAACATCTTGAGGGTCCCTTCCAAGCCAAACCATTCAAGGATTTGATCATTCTGCCATCCCCATCTCCCACTGCACAGTGGCCCTGAAACTTCAGTGACATCACAGCTCCCAGAGGGTTACAGGTGGAACGTTCAGGACCTGGAAACGAGCACAGCAGACACTTCACCGGCTGCCAAGGGTCAGTTGCTGCTCACCCAGCACTCTGACCCTCAGCACAGACCTGCTGCTGCTGCCTGGGCTTTTCCTGCCGCCTGCTCTGGAGCGCCAATCCCAGCACAATGTGCACTGCTGTGCCAATGGAGGTACAGTGTCATGCCAGGCAGGGGGCACCCGGCTTGGGCAGGGTGCAGCCATGTGGGAATGGATGGTGGGGGACAGGAAGCCCACTGGGAGATTGTGCTGCCCCTTGCAGACTGACAGAGACATTGAGGAGGCAATGGATGTGGACCTGGGCCTGGATGACAAAGAGATGATGGAGGTGGACTCCTCCTCTACTTCCATGTCCTCCCCTGTTGAGGACATGGAAGTAGAGGAGGAGGAGACCATCGAGGAGATGGAGATGGATGAGGAGGACAACATCGAGGACACGGAAGTGGGCAAGAAGGATGAGGAGGAGCCCATGGTCCTTGGATGAAGATGGAGCCCCACAGGTAAGACAGGCAGATGCTTCCCACGCCCTGCCCACACACACACTGGGTCCCCTGACGCCAGGCTGGGGCTGGGCTGGATGGCCCCGCTCAGGGACACGGTGCCCGCAGGGGGCCTGGATTGTGCTGCCACAAGCACCAGCCCCGGCCTGCCCTGCGCTTGCCTGGGGCCACGCCAGCCCTGCCAGCCCCGACCCAGCCCCTGGGGCCCAGCAGCCAGCCCTGCTGGGCCCAGTGCTGCCAGCTGAGTCCAGCTCTGCTGCTTCCTTTCTTCCAGGGCTCATGCACATGATGGCACTGATGCCCACCTTTGTAAATACGTTTGAAGTTCAGAAGTTCCTTGTAAATATGTTTGCTACGTTGGAAGTTTTTTGTAAATACGTTTTGAAGATTGTTAGCCCATCGGATCCCATGTAAATATGTTCTGTACATTGTTGTTGTTGATGTTATAACAATTGTTATAATGACATATGTTCTGTAAATCCTAGATGTGCCAATCTTCGGCAAAAAAATACTGTTTCTCTTTAAAACCTGACTTCTCCTGGCCATTCCTTTGGGAACAGGCAGCCTTTGCACACTTGTGGGTTCCACTTGTTCCACGTTCCCGGGGCTGGAGGTCCCTGGGGGTGCTGGCACAGCCACCCTGGGGCTGGGGGTCCCTGTTCACAGGGGCTCCCACTGACACCACTCCTGCCACTGGGCACTGCTGCTCTTCCTGGCCTGGGGCACAGCGCTGTCCCCAAGAGCTCAGCTCTCACCAGCTCTCACACAGGGGGCTCTCACAGCACTGGCCCCTGCAGCCATGCCACCAAAGCAGGCAGCAAACCTTCAGCCACCCTTCCTGCTGCAGCCACAGGCACTCCTGGGCCCAGAGCCGCCAGCAGGCCACAGCCATGCAAAATCCACCTGCACACTCTCACGGCCACCACAGCCTTGGCAACTGGGCCACCTGCATCTGGGCTACGGCAGGAGCTGATCTTTAACCTTGGCGCCTCCATAGGCCCTGGGCTCTGCTTCCCAGCCTGTTCTGCACTGCCCTGAGCCCGCATTGTTCCAGAGACAAAAGCCAAGCCAGGGCATCCTCACCCTGCCCGCATTCCTGCTGCTGCCAGTGGCCACTGGGCCCTGGGCCCCACTCGGGTGACAGCTGCAGGGACAGGGCAGCCTGTGCTGGGCAGGGGGCACGGGGCTTTGGGCTCCGGGGCGGCTGCTGCTGCTGCTGCTGCTGCTGCTGCTGCTGGGGGCCATGGCCCCAACAGGGCCCCGAGCTCAGCCCCTGCCCGGGCAGTTGCCCACAAAGCCCCACACTCCCCGAGCATCCCCATCACACCTGCCAGGGTGAAATCCCACGGGATTCAGGAAAGAAATTCCCCATAGTGACTAAACCAAGGTGTCCAAGGGGAAAGTCAGCACCAGCTGACGTTTACAGCCACTTTACGAAGGTGGCTGCAGGGCAGGTGAGATCTCCAGGGCCTCTGGCAGTGCCTGCTCTGCACGTGAGCCTGTGCGGCTGCTCCCAGTGGGACACAGCACCGGGATCAGGCCAGCCCTCAGCCCCTTACAGCTGATCCCAACCAGCAGGCTCAGAAAGCATTTCCAGACCACTTCCTGTAGATATTTCGAAAGATTGAATGTCATTCAAAGAAGCCACTTTGCACATTTAGTTTTGGTGTCGCGGCATGAGAAGCCATGAAGGTGCCTCTGAATGTGCACTAAGGGCACTTCCACTGCCATCCCAAAGGGAACACAAAGGACAGGCCTCCGCTTTCAGCACTGCTGAGCTCCTCACTAGCAATGATATCTCAGGAGGACGCAGGGTTGTGCAGACCCAGGGGCCTAGTACTGGAACTATAATACCTCACAACAAAAATGACAAATTAAAGTAAAGTGTGGCAGCCCTCTAAATGCAATGTTTTATCAGTTTTATCAGGGCTTGCTGAATGCCGCGCCAGCACCCAGCAGCAGCATGAGGGATGAGGGCTGGCTCAGCGGGTGAAGCTCAGGGGATATTTTGAAACCTCTGCATCCAGAGCCACCAGAGCAATGAATGGGGAGACAGCCACCTGCAGTGCAGGATCCTTGGGTGATATTTTAGTCCTGTGGGTGGGCCACCCTTTACATCAGGGGCAGCTCTGGGTAGCAAATTATCCAGAGTTGTTAGGGACATATATGTTCCTACTAGGGAGGTTCTCCTTTCATGGGGGAAGACTTGTATTAGAGGGAGGCTGGAAGTCATTTGTTCATTGGCTTTTAAAGGAGTTCCCAGATATTTCTGTTGATTCAATTTGTCATGTAGCATTTTGGGACTCAGTTCGGGAAAGATTCTTTCTTTTGAAAACTCAGAGAGGGATAAGAGTCGCAAAATTTTACCCAATTTTTCATATGATTTATGGAGTTTTCTCAAGGGTTCAATGCTCTAATACTCAAATCATTTTTTGAGTTCTGCCCCTGGCATTCCTGAACCCACTGATACCAAGATAAGGGTGAGAGACAGGAACTGCTGTAAAGCACAAACAAGCCACCTGCTGTCTGACATCTTCCCTCCTTCTCCACCCCCTGCCCAGGTAACACCGGCCTGGATTCTACCCTAACCCATTCTCCAGTACCTCTCCTCACTGGATCCCCCTCAGATAGCTCACAAAATGGAGTCCCTCCTCTGGAGGGGGTTGTCAATGTCAAACTCCCTCCCACCCCCAGCTCTCTCATCGGGTCCAGCCCCTGTGTTGGGTCCCAGCTCTGTGTCAGGTACCACCCCTGCATTGGGATCCAGCGCTTCCTTGCCTACTCCCGCTGCCCTACCCCCTCCAACTCAGCCCCTTGTGGACCCCACACTGTCAGAGCCGGAAGTGTGAGGGGCGGTAACCGGAAGGCCGCCATCTTGGCTACCAAAGGCCCGCAACACCGGGCCTGGCCAGTCACCCCAAGGCCCCGCTCCTCTGCCAAAGAACAAGTTCCCTCTTCTGGCGAGGAGAGGGAAGGTTCATCCCACCTTCAGCATGAGCCTGAGGATTCTTGGACAAGGATGTGGAAGCTGGTGGCAGAAGAGGGGGATTGGGAATTGGTGGCTAAAATACAAGCAGCACCGGTGCAGTACCAGTGTGGGGCTAACCCCTGATGAGAAGCTGTCACACACGGGAGATGAAAGACCTTTGTAAAGCAGTGAAAGACCATGGGAGGGGGTCACCGTATTTTAATAATTTGTTAAATGCCACCTTCACTGCACATGTTATGGTGCCTCACGATCTGCTCCATTTTATGCACATCCTACTTTCTCCCACTGAAATTATTCTGTGGGAAGGAATGGAGAAAAATCTAATAAAACAATTATTAGAAGACTATACTAGGGAAGACAGGTGGGCACACCTACCACTAGTCCATCTAGCCCGTGAGGAAGATTTCACAAAACCTCATTCAATAGACCTTCCCAGAGCTCTGTTAGAAGAGATAAAAGTGCTGCAAAGACAGCTCTCAAGCAGACACCCAATGGAACAACACCTACTCTAGATTTCCCAGACATTCTGCAGGGACCTGGGCAATCCTTTCTAAAATTTATTGACCACCTTACACAAGCAATAGAGAAGCAAGGTGAACATCCAAAAGCCAGGAAGGAACTTCTTAATAAACTTGCTGAAACAAATGCTAACAACACCTTTAAAGACATTTTTCCTTCGCTACCAGTCAACACAAAGCCTAGCATTGCACAAATGGTCGAGGCATGCACACTTAGGGCATCCCAACACAGTCACGCCAGCCAAGCTAAGGCTACCAGTAAGGGTGTGGTAGAGATGCTAGTAGCCTCCCAAGTTATTCCCTGACATACACATGAAAAAGGACCTGGCTTTAAGTGTAGGGAGATGGGGCATTTTCAACAGAATTGTAAAAATAAAGGCTATTACCAGGGACCTTCTAGCTGTCACAGCCACTGTCCTCACTTCCCCCCTCGTCCACACGCTTTCCAACACCAGCAAAACCGGTGGCCTGCGGGAAACCCCACACAGACACAGAAAGGCCCTGCGTGATGACACCAAACGCGAGGCCATTCTGCCCCACTCTCCCCAACATCGTGGAGAAACAGCACAGAGACTTTCTCAATTCAGTTCAATTCAATTCAATTCAATTCAATTCAATTCAATACTTTTTTGATGCCCCCATGCATCCAAATGACACCCCCCCGGTTTGCCTTTTCCGCCCCTAAACTGAAAAACACCTTCACAGAGGTACCAGTGGACTGCATTGCCTCAAAGAGAGAAGACTAGCTCAACTATTTGTCAATGGCTTTGAGCCCAAAATCTCTCGCCCAGACAGAAAAGACATCCTAATGCTATCATTTTTCATTACATAGATGATACAGTAATTTGTGCAGAAGGCCAAATCATTTTGGACGTTGCAGTACAAGATGACATCACTGTGGTACAACAGAAAGGTTTTTGAGATTGCAGCAGATAAAGTTCAAAAGACAGTCGCTTGGAAGTACCTTGGGCTAAAGAGCACAGATAAAACCATCACACCCCAAACACTGCACATCAAGGACAAACCAAAGACTCTGTCAGAACTGCAAACGCTCTGTGGAATGATCAGTGGGGTACGTTCATTGCTGGGAATCACCACAGAAGATCTCACGTCACTGTTTCCGCTCCTTAAAGGCAGAGAAGTACTTGATTCCCGTGATCACTGACACCGGAGGCTGAAGCAGCCGTACAAAAGGTCTCCTGGGGGATTCAAACTAAACAGCCACACAGATACCACACTACTTTTCCTTTCTCCCTGGCAATCCTTGGTGTAAGTCCAATATTCCATACATTATTTTTTCGGGGGCACTCAACTATTGCAGGTCCCCTCAAAGACATTGAATGCGTTTTCAGAGCACACCAACCTACTAAAATGATAACAACCCAACAGAAAGTTATTGCACAACTAATCAGGAAAGCTAGAGAGCGTCTGTGCTCCCTTGCAGGAACAGACCTTGTGAATATATACTTACTTCTCACTCCAGAGCACCTCAATTGCCTACTTCAAACATCTGAAACACTGCAATACGCCTTAGACAGTCTTTATACAGGCAAATATCGGCCACCTATTCTAACACCAAAACATTCCTGTGCTGCTCAGGATGTTCAAAATTACACCAGACCCGGAAGATCCATTGTAGCCACCTGCCCAAATTGTCAGGAACATGGCCTTGCTTCTCTCAGAGCTGCAGTCAGTCCAAGAGGACTAGAGAGTCTCCACATCTGGCAATCAGACATCACACACTAAGCTCCTTTGGACAGACTAAAATACATCCATGTCTCAATCGACGCCTTTACAAGTGTGTTTTTTGGCTCTGTCCATGCTGGTGAAAAATCAGAAGATGCTATAAAACATTACGTTTTCGTTTTTTCCACCTTAGCAATTCCACCGGAAATTAAAACTGATAATGCTCTTGCTTATATCTTGCACTGATTCCAACAAGTTTCTGACCATTGGGGTATAAAACATGTCACAGGCATACCACACTCCACCACAGGACAGTCCATAGCCGAGAGGGCCAATTGAGCCATCAAAAGGATCCTTGATCAACTGAGAGGGGGAAACCAGATATTATCTTCCATTGAGAGACTGGACAAGGCCTTTAATGTATTCAACTTTTTGAACAATTCATTTATGGAGGCAACTCCCCCAATCATCAGGCATTTTACTAATTCAACTGCAGCCCAATTAAAAGAACAGCCACCTGTGTTGCTCAAAGAACCTGAATCTAAACAAATTATGGGCACCTACCCATTAATTACTTGGAAAGCGAAGATGCCCATGTCTCTTGAGCAACACTCCTAAGATTGATCCCAGCAAAATACATTAAAACTCTTTCTGGGAACGGTGAGGCAAACACCAGAGCTACCACCAGAAGAACAGAATGGAAGCCTAAGAGGGACAGCAGCAGCCTGGAAAAGAAGAAGGAGAAGGACAGAAGAAGATCTCCTACGCAGCGTTGACCACACACACCAAGACCAAGGTAGCTCAGACACCACTAACCAGGATATATGTCTTAACATTTGTAAAAATTATATTAAAGCATTGATATATGATTCTTCTAATAAGCTGTGTTCACACCCTTGGCTTACAGAAGAGAAAGTTTAGTGGGAACACAACTTAAGTTTCATCTTCTAATCTCTTTATGTGTTTGCTTTTAGGCAACCCAAGCCTCAAGATACTAAATTAGCTAAAGTCACAGGATGTTGCCATTGGTTGCTACTGAACAGGAATCTGGATGCTCCTCACTGAGCCACATGCCTTCAGCTGGGCGCTTCCACAGACAAGCCACAATTTCTTGTCCATGGCCATGCCTGTCAGGCATTTGAAGGCAGGTGTTTTTTCTACCTGTTGTCACATAGAGAGTCAGTATACCTGGGCATCCAGCTGCTGAAATATCAAGGAAACAAGATCCAGATGGAAGGCAACAACGACTGGTTCACTGGACTTTTCAAACACGGCGGGATGAAAGGCTGGTTTACATCTTTAGTTAAGACTGTTGTGTGGACAATGTTGATTGTATTCATTGTGTTGGTTATTTTATCCTATTTTACTAAATGCCTGCAAAAATCTAGGGCAGAAGCCTTCTTTAAAGGCAACAAAAAGGGGGAAGTTCTTGGGGCCCAGGGGCCGACCACTGGAACTGTAATACCTCAGGGCAAAGTGACCAAGGGAAAAAAAGTCACCGCTCTGAATGCAATGGTGTCGCCCAAGGGCATTTGCAGGCTCACGGTGATGCAGCATGTTTTGCTGGCATCACCCAGTTCAACTGCTGTATTTTCCTATATGTACACCCCCTAGAAGGTTCTCCCCTCTGTTTTACCTTTTTGGTCCTGGCTCACTGCAATGCTAGCCTGATTTTTCCCACCATTTTCCATCTGTTTGCCCAGCCCCATTTTGTCTCCCTTCCTGGACCCTCTTCAGTGCAATCCATAGTGTTTGGAGCTCCACACAAAGATCCCTCACTCGCCTCGTTCACCAGCAGTTAAAGCAAGTGTGCTCCCAGCTCTGGGAGTACAGGTCCCTCAAAGAGGCTGGCTGTGGGCAGGCTGCAACACAGGAACTGAGTGCAACAGGGAACCTAACCTCTAAGAAAACGCATGAATCCGGTTGCCCACCCAAACCAATGCCTTGCATGTCCTTGCATTTTCCTTATTCTCTCAGTTCTCATGCCACATTCTGCATTGTCTGTGACTGGGTACTTGGCTTCTCTATCTCCTGTCTGAAGGTCAGGCCACATGTGAGACCCTGCAGGAACAGCCTGACCCACAGGAAAGTGCGAGAGGGCCCTTGGTCAGGAACTGTAGTGACAAGACAAGGAGGAATGGGATCAAACTGCAAGAGTTGGAAGAGATTTGATGATGGGAAGTAGTTCTTTACTCGCAGGGTGCTTGTCCCTGACACAGGGACCAGTGCAGAGAGGCTGTGGATGCCCCATCCCCAGCAACATCCAAGGCCAGGTGGGACAGGGGCCGCAGCAACCTGCTCTGCTAAGAGGTCGCTCAGTTTGGAACCAGATCATCTTTAGGAACTCTTCAAAGCCAAACCATTCAAGGATTTGATCATTCTGCCATCCCCATCTCCCACTGCACAGCGCCCCTGAAACTTCAGTGACATCACAGCGCCCAGAGGGTTCCAGGTGGAACCTCCAGGACCTGGAAACGAGCACAGCAGACACTTCGCCGGCTGCCGAGGGTCAGTTGCTGCTCACCCTGCACTCTGACCCTCAGCGCTGAGGTGCTGCTGCTGCCTGGGCTTTTCCTGCCGCCTGCTCTGGAGTGCCAATCCCAGCACAATGTGCACTGCTGTGCCAATGGAGGTACAGTGCCATGCCAGGCAGGGGGCACCCGGCTTGGGCAGGCTGCAGCCATGTGGGAATGGATGGTGGGGGACAGGAAGCCCACTGGGAGATTGTGCTGCCCCTTGCAGACTGACAGAGACATTGAGGAGGAGATGGAAGTGGACCTGGGCCTGGATGACGAAGAGATGATGGAGGTGGACTCCTCCTCTACTTCCATGTCCTCCCCTGTTGAGGACATGGAAGTAGACGAGGAGGACAACATCGAGGAGATGGAGGTGGATGCGGAGGATGACATCGAGGACATGGAGGTGGATGAGAATGAGGAGGAGCCCATGGTCCTTGGATGAAGATGGAGCCCCACAGGTAAGACAGGCAGATGCTTCCCATGCCCTGTCCACACACACACTGGGTCCCCTGACGCCAGGCTGGGGCTGGGCTGGATGGCCCCGCTCAGGGACACGGTGCCCGCAGGGGGCCTGGATTGTGCTGCCACAAGCACCAGCCCCGGCCTGCCCTGCGCTTGCCTGGGGCCATGCCAGCCCTGCCAGCCCCGGCCCAGCCCCTGGGGCCCAGCATCCAGCCCCGCTGGGCCCAGTGCTGCCAGCTGAGTCCAGCTCTGCTGCTTCCTTTCTTCCAGGACTCATGCACATCATGGCACAGATGACACGCCGTTGTAAATACGTTTGAGAGTTTAGAAGTTTCTTGTAAATACGTTTCTTCTGTTTGAAGTTTTCTGTAAATATGTTTTGAAGATTATTAGCCCATCGGATCCCATTTAAATATGTTCTGTACATCGTTGTTCTTGTTGTTATACCAATTGTTATGACAAATGTCCTGTAAATCCTAGATTTGCCAATCTTCGGCAAATAAATACTGTTTCTCTTTAAAACCTGACTTCTCTTGGCCATTCCTTTGGGAACAGGCAGCCTTTGCACATTTGTGGGTTCCACTTTTGCCACGTTCCCGGGGCTGGGGGTCCCTGTGCACAGGGGCTCCCACTGACACCACTCCTGCCAATGGGCACTGCTGCTCTTCCTGGCCTGGGGCACAGCGCTGTCCCCCAAGAGCTCAGCTCTCACCACCTCTCACCCAGGGGGCTCTCACAGCACTGGCCCCTGCAGCCATGCCACCAAAGCAGCCAGCAAACCTTCAGCCACCCTTCCTGCTGCAGCCACAGGCACTCCTGGGCCCAGAGCCGCCAGCAGGTCACAGCCATTCAAAATCCACCTGCACACTCTCAAGGCCACCACAGCCTTGGCAACTGGGCCACCTGCATCTGGGCTGCTGCAGGGGCTGATCTTTAAGCCTTGCAGACTCCAAAGGCCCTGAGCTCTGCTTCCCAGCCTGCTCTGAACTGCCCTGAGCCCACTTTGTTCCAGAGACAAAAGCCAAGCCAGGGCATCCTCACCCTGCCCGCATTCCTGCTGCTGCCAGTGGCCACTGGCCCTTGGGCCCCACTCGGGTGACAGCTGCAGGGACAGGGCAGCCTGTGCTGGGCAGGGGGCACGGGGCTTTGGGCCCTGGGGCGGCTGCTGCTGCTGCTGCTGCTGCTGCTGCTGCTGCTGCTGCTGCTGCTGCTGCTGGGGGCCATGGGCCCAACAGGGGCCCGAGCTCAGCCCCTGCCCGGCCAGCTGCCCCCAAAGCCCCACACTCCCCGAGCATCCCCATCACACCTGCCAGGGGGAAATACCACAGGATTCAGGAAAGAAATTCCCCATAGTGACTAAACCAAGGGGTCCAAGGGGAAAGTCAGCACCAGCTGAGGTTTACAGCACCTTGACAGTGGTGGCTGCAGGGCAAGTGAGATCTCCAGAGCGTCTGGCAGGGCCTGCTCTTCACGAGAGGCTGTCGGGCTGCTCCCAGTGGGACACAGCACCGGGCTCAGGCCAGCCCTCAGCCCCTCACAGCTGATCCCAACCAGCAGGCTCAGAAAGTAGTTTTAGACCACTGCCTGCAGATATTTCAAAGGACTAAATGTCATTCAAAGAAGCCACCTTGCACATTTAGTTTTGTTGTCGTGGCATGAGGAGCCATGAAGGTCCCTCTCAATGTGCACTCAGGGCACTTCCCCTGCCATCCCAAAGGGATCACAAAGGACAGGCCTCAGCTTTCAGCACTGCTCAACTCCTCACCCAGCAATGAAATCTCAGGAAGATGTAGGAATTACGTGCACCAGGGCACTTGGCCTCAAATAACAGTCATAAATCCCTCAGGCCACTAAACCCAATGACTTGCATGTCTGTACTTTTTTTGTCCTTCTCTCATCCTTCATGTCACTTTTACCAAAACCTGCCCTTTCACAAATGGTCAAGGCATGCACCATTAGGTCATCTGTACACCATGATGCCAGCCTAGATAAGGCTACCAGTCAGGGTGTAGTAGAAGTGCTAATACCCTTTAAGTTTCTCACCCACAAACATATGAAAAAGGACTTTCCTTTTTATGTGGAGAGATGGGGCATTTTTAACAGAATTGCAAAACTAAAGGCTATTACTGGAGACCTTCTAGGCGTCACAACCACTGTCCTCACTGCCCCCCTCGTCCACATGCTTTCCAACACCAGCAAAACCGGTGGCCTGCGGGAAACCCCACACAGACACAGAAAGGCCCCGCACGATGACACAAAATGCGAGGCTGTTCCGCCATACTCTCCCCAACATCATGGAGAACCAGCACAGCGACCTTCTCAGATCCATCAGGACAGCTCGATCGCTGCAGAAAATAGAAGACAGCTCTGCCCTGGAACCTAAAGGCAGCTAGTAGGGGCCTTTTCAATTCCAATCCATTAAATTTATGTTCACCATATTCCAAAAGGCAAATACGGGCCTGAAGAATGGCCCAGAGGCATTTTGATTTAAACCAACACCAGGGAAGAGATGGAGACACTCACTACATTACCTGAGGTGCTCGCCTTGACATCTTTGCAGGAGATAACTGTCCAGGCTCTATGCTTAGACCCTCCCCTTTTCATTCCAAAAGGAACAGTTAGAGCCAGAGCCATCCTCCTACTGGACATGATCACCACACCAGTTGATCCAATGGTGATGTGGGCACAGACAACAGGCAGAAATAGACCCATTCTAAAGTGCGCTTTGTCATGTAAAGGGAGAAAGAGATGTCTTACAGGACTATTAGATACAAGACCTGATGTCACTATAATTTACTGCTCTGATTGGCTAAAGAATGGCCCCTGGTTCCAACTGCTCTGGTAAGTATTAGCTACCAGGGGAGCCACTACCAGCTTCTGGAGTCACAGTAACATCTGCAGGGAAGGTCCTGAGGGCACAGTTTCGACTGTAAGATCCTTTGTCACCCAGGCACCAATAACAATTTGAGGAAAACGACCTCTTGTCCCAAAGGGGGACAGGGCCAGAGATCCTATCAACACCTCAGGATTTCTAGATGGGGCCACAGAGCAGCGCGCCACACTTCAGTCAACCTGGAAGACCAACAACCCCATATGGGTGGATCAGTGGCCCCTCCCAGGCAGAAAGTTAAAGGCCCTGCAGTCCCTCCTGCAGAGGCAGCTGACTGTGGGCCACATTGTACCATCTACTAGCCCCTGCAATGCACCTGTCATTATCATAAGAAAGCCTGGCAAAGACAAGAGGCGGCTCCTGCAGGACCTCAGGAAAATCAACGAGGTCATCGACGACATGGGTGCCTTCCAGTCCAGACTGCCCTCAGCCTCCATGGTACCTCGAGATTGCCGATGGTGCACCATGCCGTAGTTGTGGGTAGCAGTTTTTGGAGTCCTCCTATTTTTCGGATATCTTGTTCGATATTTAGGCTGTGATTGATGGAGCCTGAGCATAGGAAGAGCATTGCTTTGAACATTGCAGGGGGTGAGAATTGAAGGAAGGCTAGTTCAGGGAGGTTTAGTCCAATTGTACCTATGATTACACTGTTATTGGCAGATGGTTGATATAGATCTTAATGAATACTTTTTGACACCCAAATGCAGCCAAATGACACCCTCCAGGGTTGCCTTTTCCGTCACTAAATCGACAAGCACCTTTAAAGAGGTACCAGTGGACTGTATTGCCTCAACGACTGAAGAGTAGACCAAATATTTGTCAATGGCTTGATGTTCAAATTCTCAAGGCCTAATGCTAATCGCTTTTCGTTATATGGACCAGTAAATGAACATCCTAATACTATCATTTTTCATTACATGGACGACACAGTCGTTTGTGGAGGGGCTCAAATCATTTTGGATGTTGCAGTACAAGATGTCATCGCTGTGGTACAGGAGAAAGGTTTTAAGATTGCAGCAGATAAAGTTCAAAGGACAGCCCCTTGGAAGTGTCTCGGCCTAAAAACTGCAGAGAGAACCAGCACACCACAAACACTGCACATCAAGGACAACCCAAAGACTCTGCCAGAACCCCAAATTCTCTGTGGAAGCATCAGCTGGGTACATCCACTGCTGGGAATCACCACAGAAGATCTCACGCCACTGTTCCTGCTGCTCCTTAAAGGCAGTGAAGGACTCAATTCCCGTCATCACTGACACCGGAGGCTTAAGCAACTGTACAAAAGGCATCCTGGGGGAT
This sequence comes from Melozone crissalis, assembly GCF_028551555.1. Taxonomy (NCBI): domain Eukaryota; kingdom Metazoa; phylum Chordata; class Aves; order Passeriformes; family Passerellidae; genus Melozone; species Melozone crissalis. The sequence continues at coordinate 1,082,846 of NW_026535912.1, forward strand.
TCAAACTAAACAGGCACACAGATACCACACTACTTTTCCTTTCTCCCTGGCAATCCTTGGTGTAAGTCCAATATTCCATGCATTATTCTTTCAGGGGGACTCAACTATCTCAGATCCCCTCATAGAAATTGAATGTGTTTTCAGAGCACACCAACCTACTAAAATGATAACAACCCAACAGAAAGTTATTGCACAACTTATCAGGAAAGCTAGAGAGCATCTGTGCTCCCTTGCAGGAACAGACCTTGTCAATATATACTTACTTCTCACTCAAGAGCCCCTCAATTGCCTACTTCAAACATCTGAACCACTGCAATATGCCTTAGATCGGTTTTACACAGGCTAGGATCAGCCACCAATTCTACCATCAAAACATTCCTGCGCTGCTCAGGATGTTCAAAAACACCCGAGACCCGGCAAGATCCCTTGTAGCCACCTGCCCAAATTGTCAGGAACATGGCCTTGCTTCTGTCAGAGCTGCAGTCCATCCAAGAGGAATAGAGAGTCTCCACATCTGGCAATCAGACATCCCACACTAAGTCCCTTTCAGCAGACTAAAATACATCCAGGTCTCAATCGATGCCTTTTCCACTGCGGTTTTCACCTCTGCCCATGCTGGTGAAAAATCAGAAGATGCTATAAAACATTACGTTTTCGTTTTTTCCACCTTAGCAGTTCTACAGGAAATTAAATTTAATAATGCTCTGCTTATACCTTGCACTGATTCCAACAAGTTTCTGTCCACTGGGGTATAAAACATGTCACAGGCATACCACACTCCACCACAGGACAGTCCATAGCTGAGAGGGCCCACTGATCCACCAAAAGGATCCTTGATCAACTGAGAGGGGTAATCCAGATATTATCTTCCACTGACAGACTGGCCAAGGCCTTTAATGTATTCAACTTTTTGAACAATTCATTTATGGAGGCAACTCCCCCAGTCATCAGGCATTTTACTAATTCAACTGCAGCCCAATTAAAAAAACAGCCACCTGTGTTGACCAAAGACCCTGAATCTAAACAAATAATGGGCCCTTTTCCATTAAATACTTGGGGAAGAGAAGATGCCCTTGTCTTTACAGCAACACTCTTAAGATCGATCCCAGCAAAATACATAAAAACTCTTTCTGGGAATGGTGAGGCAAACACCAGAGCCACCATAGGAAGAACAGAATGAAAGACTAAGAGGGACAGCAGCAGCCTGGAAAAGAAGAAGGAGAAGGACAGAAGAAGATCTCCTAAGCAGCATTGACCACACACACCAAGACCAAGGTAGCTCAGACACCACTAACGAGGATCTATGTCTTAACATTTGTAAAAATTATATTTTAGCATTGATACATGATTCTTCTAATAAGCTGTGTTCACACCCTTGCCTTACAGAAGAGAAAGTTTAGTGGGAACACAACTTAAGTTTCATCTTCTAATCTCTTTATCTGTTTACTTTTAGGACACCCAAGCCTCCAGATAATAAATTAGCCTAAGTCAGAGGATTCTGCCGTTTGTAGCCGCTGCAGCAGACAACTGGATGTTCCTCACTGAGCCGCATGCCCTCAGCTGGGCGCTTCCACAGACAAGCCACAATTTCTTGTCCATGGCCATGCCTGTCAGGCACTACAAGGCATGTGTTTTTTCTACCTGCTGTCACATAGGGAGTCAGTATACCAGGGCATCCAGCTGCTAAAAGATCAAGGAAACAAGATCCAGATGGAAGGCAACAACGACTGGTTCACTGGACTTTCCAAACACAGGGGTTTGCGAGGCTGGCTTTCATCTTTAGTTAAGACTGTTGTGTGGGTTTTGGTTTTTGTATTCATTGTGTTGGTTATTTTATCCTTTTTTGCTAAATACCTCCCAAAGTCTATGGCAGAAGCCTTCTTTATAGATAACAAAAAGGGGGAGATGTGAGGGCCCAGGGGCCTACCACTGGAACTGTAATACCTCAGGGCAAAGTGACCAAGGTAAAAAAAGTCACCGCTCTGAGTGCAATGCTGTCGCCCATGGGCATTTGCAGGCTCATGGTGATGCAGCACGTTTTGCTGGCATCACCCAGTTCAACTGCTGCATTTTCCATATATGTACTCCCTCGGATTGTTCCAACTCTCTTGCATCAATTTGGTCCTGGCTTACTGTGATGATCCTGCGCTGTTCACCCCCATATTGTGCGCCCAGCCCCATTTTGTCTCCATTTCTGGACCCTCTTCAGCGCAATCCACACTATTTGGATTTCCACACAACGATCCCTCTCTTGCCTCATCCATCAGCCATCCAAGCAAGCCGGCTCCCACCACTGCGAGTGCAGGTCCCTCCCAGAGGTTGCTGTGGGCAGGCTACAACACAAGAACTGAGTGCACCAGGGACCGGGCCTCTAATAAAAGGCATGAATCCCACAGCCCACGCAACCCAAAGACTTCCATGTCTTTTCTTTTTCCTTATTCTCTCAGTTCTCAAGCCACATTCCGCATTTTTTCTGACTGGGAACTTGGCTTGTCTCTCTCCTGTCTGCAGGTTAAGTCACACGTGTAACCCTGTAGGAACAGCCTGAAACACAGGGAAGTGGGAGAGCACACTTTCTCAGGAACTGTAGTGACAGGACACGGAGGAATGGGATCAAACTGCAAGAGGTGGAAGAGATTTGATGATGGGAAGAAGTTCTTTACTCTCAGGGGGCTTGTCCCTGACACAGGGACCAGGGCAGAGAGGCTGTGGATGCCCCATCCCCAGCAACATCCAAGGCCAGGTGGGACAGGGGCCACAACCACCTGGTGTGCTGGGAGCTTGCTCAGCTTGGAACCACATCATCTTGAGGGTCCCTTCCAAGCCAAACCATTCAAGGATTTGATCATTCTGCCATCCCCATCTCCCACTGCACAGCGCCCCTGAAACTTCAGTGACATCACAGCTCCCAGAGGGCTCCAGGTGGAACATCCAGGACCTGGAAACGAGCACAGCAGACACTTCACCGGCTGCCGAGGGTCAGTTGCTGCTCACCCTGCACTCTGACCCTCAGCACAGACCTGCTGCTGCTGCTGCCTGGGATTTTCCCACTACCGGCTCTGGAGCGCCAATCCCAGCACAATGTGCTCTGCTGTGCCAATGGAGGTACAGTGCCATGCCAGGCAGGGGGCACCCGGCCTGGGCAGGGTGCAGCCATGTGGGAATGGATGGTGGGGGACAGGAAGCCCACTGGGAGATTGTGCTGCCCCTTGCAGAATGACAGAGACACTGTGGAGGACATGGAAGTGGACCTGGGCATGGATGAGGAAGAGATGATGGAGGTGGACTCTTCCTCTACTTCCATGTCCTCCCCTGTTGAGGACATGGAAGTAGACGAGGAGGACAACTACAAAGAGATGGAGGTGGATGAGGAGGATAACATGGAAGATATGGAAGTTGATGAGGAGGATGAGGTGGAGCCCATGGTCCTTGGATGAAGATGAAGCCCCACAGGTAAGACAGGCAGATGCTTCCCACGCCCTGCCCACACACACACTGGGTCCCCTGACGCCAGGCTGGGGCTGGGCTGGATGGCCCCGCTCAGGGACACGGTGCCCACAGGGGGCCTGGATTGTGCTGCCACAAGCACCAGCCCCGGCCTGCCCTGCGCTTGCCTGGGGCCACGCCAGCCCTGCCAGCGCCGGCCCAGCCCCTGGGGCCCAGCTCCCAGCCCTGCTGGGCCCAGTGCTGCACGCTGAGTCCAGCTCTGCTGCTTCCTTTCTAACAGGACTCATGAACATCATGGCACAGATACCATGCATTTGTAAATACGTTCAAAGTTTAGAAGTTCCTTGTAAATATGTTTACAACATTCGAAGATTTTTGTAAATACGTTTTGAAGATTGTTAGCCCATCGGATCCCATGTAAATATCTTCTGTACATTGTTGTTGTTATAACAATTGTTATAATGACACATGTTCTGTAAATCCTAGATTTGCCGATCTTCGGCAAAAAAATGCTGTTTCTTTTTAAAACCTGACTTCTCTTGGTCATTCCTTTGGGAACAGGCAGCCTTTGCACACTTGTGGGTTCCACTTTTGCCACGTTCCCGGGGCTGGGGGTCCCTGTGCACAGGGGCTCCCACTGACACCACTCCTGCCAATGGGCACTGCTGCTCTTCCTGGCCTGGGGCACAGCGCTGTCCCCCAAGAGCTCAGGTCTCACCACCTCTCACCCAGGGGGCTCTCACAGCACTGGCCCCTGCAGCCATGCCACCAAAGCAGGCAGCAAACCTTCAGCCACCCTTCCTGCTGCAGCCACAGGCACTCCTGGGCCCAGAGCCGCCAGCAGGCCACAGCCATGCAAAATCCACCTGCACACTCTCACGGCCACCACAGCCTTGGCAACTGGGCCACCTGCATCTGGGCTACGGCAGGAGCTGATCTTTAACCTTGGCGCCTCCATAGGCCCTGGGCTCTGCTTCCCAGCCTGTTCTGCACTGCCCTGAGCCCGCTTTGTTCCCGAGACAAAAGCCAAGCCAGGGCATCCTCACCCTGCCCGCATTCCTGCTGCTGCCAGCGGCCACTGGCCCCTGGGCCCCACTCGGGTGACAGCTGCAGGGACAGGGCAGCCTGTGCTGGGCAGGGGCCACGGGGCTTTGGGCCGGGGGCTGCTGCTGCTGCTGCTGCTGCTGCTGGGGGCCATGGGCCCAACAGGGGCCCAAGTTAACACCCTGCCCGGGCAGCTGCCCCCACACCCCCACACTCCCCGAGCATCCCCATCACACCTGCTAGGGGGAAATCCCACGGGCTTCAGGAAAGAAATTCCCCATAGTGACTAAACCAAGGGGTCCAAGGGGAAAGTCAGCACCAGCTGAGGTTTACAGCACCTTGACAGTGGTGGCTGCAGGGCAGGTGAGATCTCCAGAGCCTCTGGCAGTGCCTGCTCTGCACGTGAGCCTGTGCGGCTGCTCCCAGTGGGACACAGCACCGGGATCAGGCCAGCCCTCAGCCCCTCACAGCTGATCTCAAGGAGCAGGCTCACAAAGCAGTTTCAGACCACTGCCTGCAGATATTTCAGAGGACTACATGTCATTCTAGGAAGCCACCTTGCACATTTAGTTTTAGTGTCATGGCATGAGAAGCCATGAAGGTGCCTCTGATTGTGCACTAAGGGCACTTCCACTGCCATCCCAAAGGGATCACAAAGGACAGGCCTCAGCTTTCAGCACTGCTGAGCTCCTCATCCAGCAATGAAATTTGAGGAAGAGGCAGGAATTATGTGCTCCAGAGATTCTGGACTCCAATCAATGGCATAAATTCCACAGGCTATTTAACCCAATGACCTGCATGTCTCTTTTTCCTCTTTCTCTCATCCCTCATGTCACTTTCCCCAAAACCTACCATTGCACAAATGGCCAAAGCATCAACCATTAGGATATCCTTAAACCATGATGCCAGCCTAGCTAAAGCAACATTAGTTTGAGCAGAAGCTCAAATCATTTTGCATGTTGCAGTACAAGATGTCATCACCGCAGTACGGGAGAAAGGTTTTTAGATTGCAGCACATAAATTCTAAAATACAGACTCCTGGAAGCGTCTCGGCCTAAAAAGCGCAGAGGGAAGCATCACACTCCAAACACAGCAAATCAAGGACAACCCAAAGACTTTGCCAGAACTCCACAGGCTGTGTGGAAGCTGTTTTGATCTCGTGGCATGAGAAGCCTCTGAAAGTGTACTCAGGGCACTTCCACTGCCATCCCAAATGGAACACAAAGGACAGGCCTCTGCTTTCAGCACTGCTGAGCTCCTCACCCAGCAATGAAGTCTCTGGAAGATGCAGGAATTGAGTGTACCAGGGAACCTGGCCTCTAATAAAAGGCATGAATCCCATAGCCCACCCAACCCAAAGCCTTGTATATCTGTACCTTTTTCTTCTCTCTTCTCTCGTGTCACCTTCCCCATATTCTCTGTCCAGGAGTATGGCTTCTCTCTCTCCTGTCTGCAGGTTCAGCCGTACATGTGACCCTGCAGGAACAGCCTGACCTGCAAGCAAAGGTCACATTATTTCAGAGCACTGCACGGCTCCAGCTTGGGGAGGAACTGGGAACTGAAGACATGTGCTCCTCCTTGGGAGCAGCTCCTCCCCATCCCATACAGTGAGGAGTGGGATATCTACCATCGACCCCCCTCCCATCCAGCAGCACCCCTGAAGTGCTGCTTTTCCCTCCCAGAATTGCCACCCTGAGCCACCCAAGGTGTCCCTCCGCTGCCAGGCTGGCTCTGATCCACAGTGGAGGTGGAACCCTGAGCCCAGCAGACACTGATTCCTTCCCTTCTAGCCCAGGTCCTAGCAGAGCACTGAAACTCCACACCAGGAGTGGATTTGGAGGCTACATGGAGAAAGGGGAATTGCTGTTGATTGGGGCAGACAGAACAAAATGCAGCTGCCAAACGGAAATCAAAGTATCCCACAGGGTACAGCCAGGTACACTGCACATCAAGGCTGTGCTGGTGTAGAAATACTGTATTAAAAGGATTTTATGATCACTACTATCTGCCAACAAAAATACACAGAATACATTAAGCTTCAGTTTTAAATGCAGAAAAGATAGGAAATTCAGAATGATTTTCACCACAAACACATCTCAATGGCCAGCCCAGCACTGGGGTCAAGGGGAGGCAATATTTTGTTGCTACCTCTTGATGGCATTTCTTCTTCTCCTAATGCAGGAATTCTGCCTGCCCAGGACAGCAAGGATGCAGGTGAACAGCCACAGAGCTGCTCACAGATGGACAGACAGACCAAAGCTGCTCATCTTCCCCCTTCTGAGGAGGATTTCTTATTCAACCTTTCCTTTCTCTCTTCCTTTTACCCAAAAAGATACCTGGGATAGAGTGACAGCTTGCAGGAGACAGGGAGCATCTCCTACCAAAGGGAAGTGAAGGCAAGGGTGATTATTTTGTAGAATAAATACATGTACTCACAGACAAAAAGCTCTGGTCTTGGGAACAACTGGATTGAGCCCTCCCTATTCAAGACCAAAGAGACATTTCCCTGATCAAAGGACCTGGTCCCTCCCGTGTAAGACTGGGATGTTTGTCACAATTCAGACAGAAACATTTCAAAGCCTGTAGTCATCCAATAGGTATAAATGCTTTTAGAAAATGCAGGAAAATCCATCTTGGAGGATTTCCTATTAAAACAAGGTTTGTATTTCTGGTAGACTCTCTTTCTCTCCATCAGTCCTGTCCACTGAAAGCTGCATTGGATGCATGTGTGAGAGGACAGGTGTGATTATCTCCCCATTTTAAGGGAGGATAGGCTACATGTTCCTCCCCCACACTTGGAATGTTTTCCATGGACAGATCCCAACCTTCTCCTGCTCCTTAAATTTGTGATACACAGGACTTTTAATCTCTGTCTATCTATGGGAGCACCCTCCCACGCTGAGAAATCGGGCTCTGCAGGAATTTGGTGCCCTCACCAATGTGTGCCCCTTGCTGGCGGTGGAGTGCTGGTCAGAAAGGAGTTTGTAGGATCTCCATGAAAAGGCCAACATCACATCTCCTGTCCCTGGCTTTGGCAACACCAGGACAGGGCTCTGCCAGCAAGGAAAACACGGCCAGTGCTAACCTGCTCTAGTGGGAGACGTCCCTGCCCACGGCAGGGAGGTGGAACAAGGTGAGCTGTGAGGTCCCTTCCAGGCCAGGCTCTGAAGGATGAAATGCCATCGCGTGCTGAACGGGAGGCGGGAGGACGATCCCCTCCTCTGCAGACACAGCCAGGGCCCGGCTGCCTCCCCACAAAGCCCAAAGCGTTCCTGACCGTGCCACCAGCGCTGGGCAGGCCAGGTCACAGCCCCAGCAGTGGCTGTGGCAGCTCTGGGCTGTCACACAGCCGGGAATGGCCCCCGACAGGGAGCACAGCACAGCTCCAGCTGCATCCAGCCACAGCAGCCTGCCGGGGAGGGGAAGGAGGTGGATGGAATCCCATCGAGGGAATCACCCAAAGGGAAAGCACAGGAGCAGGCTCCAGAAGGGTGGGGGGCTGGGGGGCCCAGCCCTCCTGTTTCTGTTCTCAGTGTGAAAAATGCTACTCACTTCCAAAAAATTTAAAAGGTTTATTAAAACCTTATCAGAAATACAACAGCAGACGGAATAGAGAAAAGATTACAGCTCTGGGAGCAGAGGATTTCCCCACCATGTGCTCACCCACACCAGGGAGGTTTCATCTTTTAACCCTTTAGCCCCCCCAAAGTTCTCTCCATCGACTCCTCCTTCCCTGCCCAGGGGTGGAGATCCCTTCCTGACACCTTGAGTGGGGCTCAGGTGCTGCCACAGGAACGAGGGACCCTCCCAAATGTCCCAAGCCCAGGGCATCCCTGATAACAACACAAGGGGGTAAAACATAACTATAAAACTTCTCTGAACATTTTCCTTTTAATTGTGAGAGTCAACCATGGCATTACTCATCTGTCTAATCAGCAAGCAGAAAACAAAACCAAACCCAGGCCTGGTGCTCATGAGCTGCCCCCCAGCACAGCCAAATCCCCGAGGTTGCATCAGCCAAGGCACAAACCCTTCCTGCTCCTCCTTTGCACACTAAATGGGATTTAACCAGGAGCATCCGAACCCCAGAGCAAAACTCACAGCCCTGATGTGTTTAAGCAGCTCTTGGTGCTCCAGAGATTTCCCCTCCCCACCCAGCACAGCAGCCCAGGTTCATGGCACAGCAGGACAAATGCGCTGCTTTAATAAATAAACCATGAAAAACATCTCTGTTTTCAACAAAAAGATTGACACTGACACATAAAAATGTTACAGCTGCTCAAGGAAGGTCTTCTGTCTTATTTAGTTTGGGGTATTTTGAAGTCAAAAGTGTGCTTGAGGGTGGGTTGGCTTGAATAATGTGATTAAAATTGCTGATTTAGACAAGTAAGCTGGAAATACTGAATTTTAATCATGTTTCAGTATGTAGCTTCTAGACATTTCCCTTAAAAATAGTTGATTCTCATTGATTCCTGTAATTTGATACTATTCAACAACTGGGAGCACACACTGGAGCAATACATGTGTAAGCAATTACACTGCTTCACATGCTGCTAAAACAGAACCATTCTGTTAATAGCTTTTTCCCAAGAGAAATTAATTTTTTACTTATTGTTTGCATTAAGTTGCATTCGGGAAATGAAACTCAATTTAAAAAATACAAAACCACGCTTTCATTTAAGCCATTTTGTAACATTTTTTCTCCTTGACACCTCAGACAAATAAAATATGTGTATTCACAGGTAGGCACTGCATAGATGTGTTACTGAATCGTCCCTCTTCCCTGAGAGCTGCAAATTCTACAGCTGCCAGACCTCATCCCTTGCTCCTCATAAAGGGAAAGAAGAGTTTCCATTCTAGTTAATTTCCCAGCTCTAAATCAACTACCCAGTGAGTAGAAATAGCTGTGAAATCCCCTCCACAAACCTGCCAGAAGGGTTCCAGCTGTGGAGAGGGAAGCAGCAAATTCCTGCTCCCACAATTGGTTTGGAACCCTTACCAATTAAAAAATATCCCACTCTTGGGATTTTTTTAACCACAACTAAAATAAATTAAAATCAATTAAAAATAAGATCACAGAATCACAGAATGGCTTGGGTGGAAAGGAACCTTAAAGCTCATCCAGTGCCATCCCCTGCCATGGCAGGGACACCTCCCACTGTCCCAATGTCCAGCCTGGCCTTGGGCACTGCCAGGGATCCAGGGGCAGCCACAGCTGCTCTGGGCACCCTGCGCCAGGGCCTGCCCACCCTCACAGGGAAGAATTCCTCCCTAATATCCAATCTGAACCTGCTCTCAGTTTGAATAGGTGTTATTGCATTGCCTCGGGATGATGGATCAGGAGAAAGCCCCAGGGTGTGAGCAGCGCTCCCAATGCCGCTGTTGGGGATGTGCCTCCCGCCTGCCCCTCAGTCACTCAGCTGCCTCACAGCCAAAAATACAGTGTCCAACAGGAAAAATACTCCCAAAGAATAAAACCCTTGTCACTGCACAAATGACAAGGTCTTTATTGGGAATAAATGTCAAAGCAGAGCGACAGCATTTATTTTCCAGGCAGGAGACACTGATCCTGTGGCGACACTGCAGGGATGGTGTTATTCCTGCTCCTGATTTAATCCCTTTATCAGCTGCAGAAGCACCAGGACAGGCTTTGGTCTCCCGTGCCAGCTCTGACAGATACTGATGTCCCCACAAGCTGTCCCCACCCCTGGGTGCTGCCTCTGCAGCCCAAAGCACCTGGAGGTCCCTCTGAGCACTGGCACTCCTTCATTTGGATGCACTCTGTCCATAAAGACGCTTAAAGAGACGCCGAGGAAGACTTTAATTTATAGCCCCATTCTTTTAATCTTGGTCAGCCAGATTTTTTCAGACATCTGTTTATATCTCCTTATAATATATTGGCTGGAGCAGCAGCACCAGGCAGCAGCTCCCTCGCAGGGGCTCTGCTGACATTTATAAACCAAAGCGATTTCTCTCATGTGCTTTATGTTATCAGCTAAACCTGTCCACTTAAATTATTGCCTTGTAACCAAATCACAACTATCTGTTACTCTGCTCTGTGCACCTTTCCCAGGCTCTATACCAATATCAAGCTTTGCAGAGGCTAAAAACAAGATGAGAAATTAATAAACAAATGGAAAACAGGACATGCTTCCACCAGGCTCACAACTGAGGGAGGATCAGGCACGTTGTGCACCACATTAGTAAAAGCAGAGGGCTGCTGGTGGAATATGCAGCACGCAGTGACAACCAAAGAACCCCATCTCTCTTCTTCTAGAGCAACCAAATGATCAGCTGTGTTTCCTCACTAAAGGAGAAAGGTCTCATCCTGGGCTCCCTTCCAGCACATCATTCCACATTCCACAGGTGGGTTGGTGTTCCAGCATGGGGACAGGGCTGAGCCCCAACTCACTGCACAGCTACAGGCTGGCAAGTTGTACATCACACACTGACCTGCAAACCTCCCACCAAGGTTGTGCAGTAACTCACTGCACTCCTGGCAGTGGCTTCCCCATCCCACCCCACCCCACCCCATCCCATCCCACCCCATCCCATCCCATCCCATCCCATCCCATCCCATCCCATCCCCACCCCTTGGACAAAGCTGCCAGCCACTGACTGCCCATCAAGAGGAGCCCAAGGGGGACAGGAGACTCTCCCCCTGTAGCACCACCCTGTCCCCCTTGGCACAGGAATGTCCCCTGGGAAGGCTGGAGCAAGCAGAACAAAGGTGATCCAGCTCACTAAGGCAGATCCCTGGCTCGTCCCCAAGTGAGCATCCTTGTTTGCCATTGTAAGAGAATTCAAAATCTATCAAGGGTTTGAAAACAAGCCCCAGTTATGAGTCAGCAAGTGGCTCTGCAGCTCTCAAAAATTACCTCCGTGTGTGAGCAAGCCTCAGATAACATCTACCTTCCTTTACTCTTTGTTTCTCTCCACGCAGGGAGTGAGGGAAAAGGGACTTTCTTTCTAGTACAGGCAACAAAGGAATCTGGAATCAATATGTGAATGTTCCAGCAAAACACACTGGCAGTGCTGCAGTACTGAAATAATCACACTGCCAGAGCATCCATAATAAGTTATCTGATGGCACCACAGCTTCTCCCTTAATAAAATAATGATTAAAAACCACCAGGAGACAAATTCCAGCGAACAGCGGAGCTCCCCACAGCTGCGTCCCCAGCTCCAGGAGCCACCAGTGCCAGGGCTGGGGACCTGGCTGAGGCTGGGGCATCCCGTGCTGGTGGCACATGGGGACACTGTGCCTGACTCCAGCTGTGCCTGGGTGGAGGGGATGTCCCACACCAGCGTGCTCAGAGGAAAACAGAGGAGCCAGACCCAGTCTGGGGGCTCAGCTCACACCCTGACCCCAGACTCTGGTTAGAGCTGCTGAGCAAGGAAGCAGCAAAGCCTGCCTCCGTTTTTCTTTCCCTTCTTTCCTACAAAGGCAAATCTACCACTCTCCAGATTGTTTGTTACTTCAAAACAGAACATTTTTACACACAAAAGGAAGACATGTAACAGACATAGGTAAGGATGAGATGGATTACTGATGGGAAGAAGAGGCCCAGAGCCTGAATCTCATTTATATATTTTTTCTTTTTCTTTCTTTCTTTCTTTCTTTCTTTCTTTCTTTCTTTCTTTCTTTCTTTCTTTCTTTCTTTCTTTCTTTCTTTCTTTCTCTTTCTTTCTCTCTCTCTCTCTCTTTCTCTCTTTCTTTCTCTTTCTTCCTTTCTTCCCTTTCTTTCCTATCTTTTCTTTCTTCCCTTTCTTTTGCTTTCCCTTCTTCACTCAGCTATAGCCTTTTGCATTAGTTCACTGTCTGACACTCACTGCTCCTCCCAATTAAGTGCCACTGGAAAATGTCATTAATATGCTCTGTGTCACCTCCTCCTGATAGCTGGTGGAGAGGTTTCACAGCACCAGGCCTGGAAGCTCCCCCAGCAGCTGCCCCAGCCCCCCAGCATTCCCCACCTCAGGCAGGGAGGAAGCTCAGACACCTGTGTGCACATCCCAAGTACAAACTCCTGTGACAAACTCCTCTTCCAGGGGAAGAAATGCTTTACAAATGCACTCCCTGGGCAGCTCCTCCTCCCACGGTACTGCTGGGGAGCCAGAGCTGCCCTCTGAGTGCAGCATCTCCTCAGAGCAGCACCAGCCTGGGCACTGCCTCTCCACTGCTCAGGTAACCAGGGACAGCAGGGGCTCTGCAGGGGATGGGATGCAGGAGGAACCCCTGGGGTGATGCACCATGCCCAGTGCCACGGTGCCACCTCTCCCAGGCACTGCCCAGCTCAGGCTGGAGGAGCTGGGCTGCCTTTGCCTGCGAGTGACCAGCCCTGGTACTGCCAGCCTGGTTTCATCGCTGTTCTGTCTGATCATTGCCCAGAGGGCTGACAAGGACAGAGATGTCTTTCTCTTCCTGGGATTGCAGAGGAAACCCGCAGAGAGGATTTCTGTCCTTACAGCATGAGCAAACAATTGGCACTGCTGCTTCCTTCTGCCTCCCAGGGCACCCAGATGGAGCAACACCGGGGTTTAGATGGTGGATGCTGCTGCCTATTTCCCAATAAGCATCTCCTTGGAAAAGCTGCTTGGGTGAACATTCAGGGAGAGCAGCCAAGTCCACACACCACACTCACCATGGCCAGTTCAGCCACGAGAGGCAGAAGGGCCTTTTGTATGATAAATTCCTGCAGAGGCTTATTCCAGCACGCCAAAGGGGAATCAGAGACAAAAGAGCTGGCCATGTGGTGTGCACAGGGTTAATTAGGGGTCAGTGGCCAATGGTCCAAAGGCACTGGGGTGGCACAAAGGGCAGGGCAAAGGGCACTGCCCTACAGGGGAGACGCAGAGCCAGCCACCAGGGATACCACAACCAATGAGGGAACAGGGAAAGGAGAAACTACCAGAGTTTGGGACATATGGGGAAAGGAACTGGGGTGGTTCAGAGTGTTGTGCAAGGCTCCATGGGGAAATTTTCCCTTTCAGCCTAGGGGGAGACTCTATAGCATATTCTTCCAGGGCACAGCCCTGGGGATTGCCCTGAGGCATTCAAAGGATTCCACACCCAGACACACAGGGAGCAGGCAGGGCCTGATCCCCCAGCCACAGACCTTGCAGAGGCTCTTCCAGAAAGGCCTGAAGGGAATGAATTGTTGAGAGATTGAATGAGGAGTTCAAAGCACCTCAACAAAACCAAGGAAGTCTCATGTAACAACTTCAGTTGGCTAGTTTATCTGACAAACCTTTCTGGGACATTCCAAGCTATGTTAATAAACATCCTGGAAATTGACCTGTCAGAATGGTGATGTCTAAGTATGACATCTTCTCCAACATCTGATTTTGTTCTGTGCTGCACTGGAGCAGGGACAGAAGCCATCTGAAATGCTTTCAAGCTTGCCAAGGGTGAATCTGTCCCCTGTCCAACATCCAGCACAGCTGCCGGCAGCAAAGGCATTCCTGGGAAAGCCCCAAAGCCACCCTGTTCTGGTACATCCCAACAGCAGGTGTGCTCCTGCCCAGGCTCCTCACAGGTCCCAAAGCAGCAGCTCTGCTTTCTGCTTGAACCCCACTTGGACAGGGACAGGGAAAGAATTGTGGAACGGTTTGGTTGGAAGGGACCTTAAAGATCATCCAGTTCCAGCCCTCCTGCCACAGTGAAGCCACCCCAAAAGGGCTGATCCCGCTGCAGTTTCTCATTTAGCAAGAGACAAGTGGCTCACTGGTGCTTGCTGTGCTGCTGCTCTCCCGAGGCTGATGCCACAGAGCTCACTGGTGGACTCAGGGTGTTAAGGGCTGCTCACACCAGGATTACAGGGAGACACACCCCCACAGTAACCTTGGGAGAACTTTCTTGCACCCAGTGATTTTTAATGCCAACCTTGCTGCAGTAACCACATCTTTAAGCACCATCCATCAGGCCTTCAGGTCAAACACTTGTTTGGCTGAAAAGGGTTTTAGAGCCACTCTTTTGTCACAGTGCTGAGAAGTCTTCTCTGTAATTTGTTCCCCTCAGCAAATAGAATGAAAACGTTTTTAAAATGATGCCAGAATCCAATCCCTCCTCCCGTGATTCAATCCACAGCTAGCAGAGAACAAAGCCTCACAAGGAAGGGGCTCTCCACTAAGTAACTCTTGATTAGAGATGTGAAAGCACCATTCCATTTGGACACTGGGCTGGACGGCGCTCACAACTGGCCCTTTTCCCTGAGCCAGGGCTCTCCTGTGGCACTGGGATTTATGTTCTCCCAGCTGATCAGTGGGTGCTGAGTGCTCTGAATGCTGCTATTCAAACAGAGGCACCCTGTGGGGGAGGCTGGGCTGGGCTCTCTCCTCACACCACCTTCCCAATTCACTTGGATTCTCCTGCAGCTCCTGCAGCAAGGGGGAAGGAGGGGCACGTGAGCCCCTGGGACAGGCAGGCCATGGTTGGCAGTGCCAGAGCAGGTCCCTGTGACTGCCACCCACCCTCCATGGCAGCCAAGGTGACGATGATGATGGTGGTGGCACACCAGGGGCCCCAGCCTCATGCCCAGAGCTGAGCC
Source organism: Melozone crissalis (assembly GCF_028551555.1). Classification (NCBI taxonomy): domain Eukaryota; kingdom Metazoa; phylum Chordata; class Aves; order Passeriformes; family Passerellidae; genus Melozone; species Melozone crissalis. The sequence goes on from NW_026535912.1 coordinate 1,097,884, forward strand.
TGCTGAACACACCCCAAACCTCATCCCTCCCGTGCAGGGGAGCCACAAGGACAGGAGGGGTGTCTGTCACACACAGGGCACAGCGTGGCCCTCCCTTCCCTCCCTTGAGGTGCCTGGGTCCCCTGGGAAGTCTGGAAGTGATGGAATTGAAGGTGGAAGCCAGCGAGGAGCCTGGGGAGGAGGGATCTCAGGGAAGGAGGGGTGACAGGAGGGCTCCAGGGGGAAATACAGGGCCTCTGATGGGGGCACTGCTGCAGCATCTGCTGATGTACCTGCTGCTGCTGCTGCTGCTGCTGCTGCAGGAGGGAAATGCTTCCTGTGGCAAAGAGCTCATACAACAAGTGCTCCATTCTCCACCTCCCTGCTGGGAGGGCTGCTCTGCCTTCAGTGCAACAGCAGCAAACACACCAGGAAAAAATAACCACAGGGCAGGAAGAAGAAGGCGTGTCCTTTTGTAGAGTGGGCACAACTTGTTCTCACTTTGCCAGCAAAGCCTTCTCCCCAGCTTCAAGGCAGGCACTGCAGTGAGTTAGGGTGCAGCAGGAGCCATGTGCTCAGGATTTAATACCAGGCATTTGATTTATTTTTTCTTTTGATACTGGGCTTGAAGTCTGTGAACTGCAGCAGTTTAGAGAGTTTAATCCCACAAAGGTCCGAGCAGAAGAAACAGAGAGACCAAAGGTATCCAGCCACACTGATATTTCATCTCTCAAATGGCACACCAGGCTGCAGAGACACTGCAGTGACCTTTGTCTCACCATGTCCCCAAGTCAACATCCATGAGAAGCTTACTTACAAATGCCAGTTTTAATCCCTTTCCAACTCCCTACAATATTTATCCCCAAGACAATGCTACAATCCATTCAATAATTGTCATTCCTCAGGTCTATTTGTTACTCCAGAAAGCCCATCTGGGATGCTGAAGGCTTGGCTACGTTCAGAGAAGATCAATACAGGATGTAGGCAGAGAAGAACAAGGCAGCTGACCAGGAGAATTGAGAACCTGACAAAAGGAACTGAGGATGATATTAATTTTGTGGGATTTTAGGCATTTAATACCTTTTGAGAGAGGCTTCTTTACTATGATGGAGGTTAGCACCTCCAGAACATCATCAACCATCATGTCTCCCACATGTGTCACTCTCAGCCTCTCCTCCTCTCTCAGCGACTCAGGAGAGGGCCACCAAAGAACCTGGCAATGTGGAGGCACAGAAAGGACACAATAGGGAGGGATAATCCATCAGGACCAACACCAGTGTGAGAATCAGGAGGTTTAAAACAGCCCTGGTTAATCTGTTGTTGGAAACAAGGAGTTAAAGGCTAAAAGGGCTCAACTTGAGGAGGGTAAAGGAGCTAAAAAGGAAACTATTTTCCAGGGGAGGGCTGGGAAGCTCAAGAAGGGGATTCATGACCAGGCCTCAGCACTCTCTGTTCCTGTCCTCAGCTTCTGAGTCTGTAACTCAGCGCTGAAATTGCAAGGATGAGACACGCACAACACAAACTCCCTTCTCCCAGCTCCAGCTCGCAGTGGGAGCGTTTCAGGACACGCTGTGCCGCTGTCAGGGCGTGCAGCTGACTGCCTTGGATCCCCTCTGTGCTCGATGGGTGTCAGCTGCCTGCCCTCACCCAGGCCCCAGCCCCGTCCCAGCAGTGGTGCCCCCAAGCCGGAGCATCCCGGGGCCGAGGGCTCCGCGGGGCTTGGCCAGCACTGCCCGGGCCAGCCTGGAGGTGCTGCTCCCACCCCCTGGCTGCCAGACCAGCAGGATGGATGGGCAGAGCTGCCTGCCAGCCCTGCTGCCAAGGCAGAGCGAGAACAAATTTGGATAATAAAAGCTGGAATAAGGAGATGCCTTGGAGAGCGCGCTGGAATAGCGCTTTGCGAAGCTTCAATTTAAAGCCTTGTTTCTACAGCTAACGCAGCCGTAAGGGACATTAGCCTAATTTCTGTCAAGAGAACTTGCCAACACTGCAGTATTTAAGATAGACACTAAAGATGTGTTTTATCTCACAGATAGATCACAGGGAAAGGAAGGAGCTGTGCCACACTTGGTTCACAGGAAAATAAATTGACGTTCTCCCTGGGTCTAATTGGTGGATGCTGTTTTATAACACCACATGCACGAGCAGCCTCCCATTTTATCAGTGTGCAGCTGAGGTTGGTGCCAAATCCACTAGAAAGTGGGGTTAGATACAGGAACCCACAGGGACATGCTTCAAATGGGCACCCAAGGACACAGAGCTGGGCATTTTCCAGCCACGGAGTATCTGAAATATTGGGCAATGTCCTGAAGGGTCAGGTCCTTCTACTGATGGTGCTCACCAGCTGAGCCATAGTTGGTGGGGGGGCTTTCAGGGCCAAGGGGAGAAAGCTGGGGATAGAAGAAAAGAACTGTCTTGGCTTCCTCAGGACCAGCAGCAGGAACTCACCTGGCCTGGTTTTTAGAGATGCTCCATTGTGAGCCAATAGAAAGCAAAGAAAAGAGAGGCTGTAGCCTGAAGCTTTAGGAGAAAAGTGTTGCAAGCTCCTGCTCCCATCATACCCCACTCTGAGGAACTAAAACATTCCCAGGAGTCCAAGTGTATTAAGGCTGGCATGGCTCCACAAGTCCCATGTGCCAGCCTTGGAGCTGGGTTTGAGACATGCCCAAGATAATGCTGGTGCCACGGCACAAAGGCTTGTCCCAGACTTGCAGCTTCTGCAGTGGAAAGTTGAAAATGCCCTTTTATTTGCAGTTGTTACACAGAAATAACAGCCATGTAACCTTGTCCCAGCCTTGGAAAAGAAATCAGCTTGCAGAGGAAGCCTGAGGGAGCACGACCCTGAGCTGCAGCCTCGAGGGCAGGAGGGTGGCTCTGCTCTGCCACGGATTCTGCCCTTGCAGGAGAACTAAATCACTACAACAGCCAGAAATGTCCCTCGGGAAGGAAATCCTCTCAAAGATAAATCAAAAACTCAGTGTAATTTTAGCATGCAGCCAGGAGAATTTACATTGCCAGGAAGGCTGAGAGCTCTGCCACAGAGACAGAGGCACAGCATCATCAAACAGCCCCGCAGCAGACCCTGCACAGAGCTCGGGCTCTGGGTGTTCACTGCCAAGCCACGAGGCTGGGCTCTGCATTTTGGGACCCCACAGACCCAAATCACAGGGACAGCAGCAGGGATGTGGTCCAGCCAAACTCCCTTGGGACAAACCCACCTTTCCCTTTTCTCCTCTGCAGCAGCAAGGCTGCAATCATGGCAGTGCTGGCAAACACTCCAGATCCTCCACTCCAGGGTGAGACACACAAAGCTCAGCTAAACCAGGCTCAGGAGCAGAGGGGGAGTGCTCCAGCCACAGCCCCCATCCCTGGCCAGGGGTTCCCACCAGCCAAGCCACCCACGAAACAGCACAATAAGGATGTGCCGCAGCCCCCGGTGATTAATGAGACTGCAATTTACGTAATTATATTAATGCTAAGTACACTCGGAGCAGTAAGTTCAAGGGAAGTGATGACACTGTAGAAGAGCACAGTTCAACACTGAGCAGTAACTCCAGCAAAAAGGGGGGAGAAAAAAAAGCCCCTAATTATTCAGTAGCTCTTCTCCCAGATTCTCAGGGTCAGCTTGGAGGAGAAGGTGGCCTGAATTATATTTTCGTTTCCAGAACATCAACAGAATTGCTAAGTGAGTTCCAGAGGCAAGGTCAGAGCCTGCCCATTGTTATGCATGCCAGCCCCGTCCCCTCCCAAGCTCTGCCATGTCCCTGCCAGCGCTGCCACCACCAAGCCCTGCCACCCCGGGGACACAGGACCAGCTCCTGTGCCAGTGCTTGTCCTGGTCCCCAGCACGGACAGACAAACTGCAACAACCAATTCCTCAGAAGCCAGGTGTAGCCTCCATGTGTGAAGGTGCAGGAGCCTGTCCAGGATAAGCCTGAGGAGCAAACAGCCCAGTCCAGCCAGCAGAGGTTTGTGCACAGCCAGCCCTCTGCAGAGTGCCTGTTGGCACAGCCACAGCCCCTGGCAGATGTGGAGCCTGTGCCAGGGCATGCAGAGCTGGGAAGGACTGTGCCCACACACACACAGAGCTCTTCCCCTGTACACCCACCTGGAGCCACGGAAGCATTTTGGAGCACCCGTGCTGGCCACAGTCCTGTCACTCCTCACAGGTTCCTCTGGTGCCAACAAACTCTCACACAGATTGTGCCATCAGTGCTGATGTGCTCCAAGAGCCTCAGTCTGCAAATCCAGCTTTACAGCAGTTACCAATGCACACTGGGCTTCTGCATTGCTTCATTGAGACTTGGACTTTTACAGGGGCCTGGAGTGCCAGGACACAGGGAATGGCTTCCACTGCCAGAGGGCAGGCATGGATGGGATATTGGGAATCAGGAATTGTTCCCTGTGAGGGTGGGCAGGCCCTGGCACAGGGTGCCCAGAGCAGCTGGGGCTGCCCCTGGATCCCTGGCAGTGCCCAAGGCCAGGCTGGACACTGGGGCTGGAGCAGCCTGGGACAGTGGGAGGTGTCCCTGCCATGGCAGGGGATTGGAATTGGATGAGCTTCAAGGTTCCCTTCCAACCCAAACCATTCTGGGATCCAATGACTCTGCACCTCTGAAATGCTGAGATCTGCCTGCAGAGCTGCCCCAAGGGCCAAGGTCAGTGCTGCAAGCTAAAGGTGCATTATGACCACCCCACACAAAGCCAGGACAATGACTTGTTTTGCTCCTACAACACAGAACATGAAGCTGCCTGAAAAGCAAGGGCAGAAGAACTCTGCAAAGACAACACAAAAGAGGAGACCCCACAAGCCTCATGTGACCTCTGTGTCTGATTGAAAACCAAACTGAATTAAATGAGAAGTCACAAGTTTGGTGTCTCAGGATTGCACTCAGAGCTCTCCTGGTGCCTTCCACGCTCAGCAGCAGCATCCAGCAAGAGGGAACATGCAGAAGGCAACTCAGTGATGATTAGGAAGACACATATAAAGTTATCCATCACGGAACAACCTGTGTGCACCTACATGTCCTGCAATACAATCAGAAATCAATAGCAAGATGCAGAAATCCTCAATCACTCAGTAAAATAGAAAGAACAATTGTAATATTGATTTTAAAAGCACCACTGTAAAGACAGTTGAGAAGAAGCCTGAGAAAGCAAAGCAAAATGCCTGAATTGAAACCTTTTTTTTCTTTTCCCTCAGAAAGACATTAATAATGGATTTTCAATGCAAGAAGAAAAACTGAAACTCACACCAGATTCTCCTGGTAATAACAGCTTTCTGCAAAGCCCAGCTATTAATGTAACAGGGACATACATCAATCAAGCACACAGAAAGTACTTTGAGAGCTAAAAAAAGAGCATGCAAACATCTGCTTTTGGCAACTTAAATTTTGCCCTTAAGCACAAGGAACATAATAAATTAACAGGAGGTTGGGCTTGAACTTGTTTTCCTCCATCCTGGACCTAAATGCTGAGGATAAGGATGAAGGTACACAACATGCTGCTGCAGGGATATGTCATGACAAAAAGTGGGCGAAAGGAGCACAATTTCATTTGTGTTTTCATTTGAGAATACTGGTGCAAGAGGACACCAAGCAGGGGTGTAGCATCTCCCTGTGTGCAGTTCAGGGAGCTCCTGTGAACCCTTTTCCTCCTCCAGCATCCTCAGCACATCCAAGACTGCTGGAGTGGTCCCACAGTGGAGTGACAACGTGCCAGTGTGCTCCAAGGTGCCCATGGCTCCCTCCTCGCCCAGCTGCTTCCCTGCTCCCTGTGGAGCTGTGGTGATTTTGGCAGCTCCTCAGTCCCTCAGTCTTCTCTTCAACCACCACATCACACCTGGGGTCCATCCACACAGCCAAGCACTGCCTGGGGTGTCCCAGCAATGCCAGAAAAGCTGGATTGGCACCAGGGGAATGGCTGCAGAAAGCAGCTGGGGTGTCCCCACGCCTCCAGTGTCTCCCCCCTTGTAAAACACAGCAGGTCAGAGCAAGTGCTGGAGATAATGAACACAATTTATGGATTCCAGCACAGGAGGCTGCAGGCATGGCTGCAACTAAGTCTTAATAAATTCTGAAGAGTGACACCATAAAATGGCATTATGGAAGGCTGTATTTATTGTCTCCCCATGCTTCCGTCTCCAAGGTGCCACGTTACACTTAATAACAGTTTTCTCCCCAGCTGCCAGTGTTGCAAACCCTGACAGGCTAATGGTCAGGCCAGCCCTCCCCAAACACACACATCTCACCCAGTACACAGCTTCCATGGCAAGAACAGGCAAAAAGGATTAAACCAGTGCTGCCCAGCTGCTGCCCAGCCTGTCCCCTCCATGCTGGTTCTGCAGGGCTCCCTGCCATGCAGCAGGACAGGAGTTCTGTCCCTGGAAGTGATGCAGAGGAGGAGCAGCTGCTGTGGGGTGGTACCTGCATGCCCAGTGTCCTGCTGGGACAGGAGCATCCCTGCCCTGCCCTGCTGGGAACACCAAGGCCCTGCCAGCAGAGCAGCCCCACCTGAAACTGCTGCCTGCTGACACAGCAAGCTCTGGGCAAGGCACCAGCACAGCCCTGGGGAGAACCATGGGGAACCAGGGATCCTTATGGAGAACCAGAGATCCTCATGGAAGACCATGGAGAGCCAGAGATCCTCATGGAAGACCATGGAGAACCAGAGATCCTCAAGGAGAACCACGGAGAACCAGAGCTCCTCAAGGAGGACCATGGAGAACCAGAGATCCTCAAGGAGAACCATGGAGAACCAGAGGACCCCTGGTTCCTGGTGCCAGAAGGGCAGGAAACCTCCCCATTCAGCATTCCCACCTCCCCTACCACTGCAGTGTGCACTTCCATGGTTCTATATTTAGCTTTTGGGCCACGCATACAGTTTTTCTGGAGCATAATCTCCACTGAGTTTCTTGTTCTCCCTGCTGGTGTAGTGTTCTAAGCCTGCAAGAAAATCACTTTGAGCTTCAGGCAGTGCCTTGGGTGTGGATGGAGACTTGACAAGTATAAAGATGCTGCTGTTCCATCCCTGCCTGTATCACCTGCACTGCAAAAGGCACAAAAAAAATCATGTGAACCACCTTTAGTTCTCTTCAGAATACAAAAAGGTAACAAAAATGCCCAAACTCACATCTATCAGTTTATCAAGTACAGCAAGCTGTACAAATAGGAGTGCAGGTGTGTTTGGCACTCACAGTGGATGGAGCTGAGTGTGAACATCTCCTCACCCAGTGTCCCCCCTCTGGCCTCCGTGTCCCTCCTCTCTTGCCAGCTGACAGCGACCACTCTCCTCAGCAGCCTGGCTCTGCTCCTCCTCCAGGACAAGTCCTTTCCCCTTCAGAAAGCAAACCAAAGGTTTGGAGAGCACCTGAAGAGATCAGTGTGTGGAAGGATGATGAAACAGGAGTCAAGTGAAAGCCCCTTGGCTTCTCTTCCAGCAAAGGCTCTGCCCTCATGGACCCCCTTCCCTGCAGCCTCTGGCTCCTGGCTCCAGCCCTCTGGACCCACAGCTCCCCAGCAGCTCAGACATTTCCTGCTGCCTCTTTTCAGAGGAGCCCTTTCTGTGCTTGCCCCGCTCAGACTGCAGCTGATGTTAGTGGGGCAGCACTCAGCACCGCCACCAGGGCTTGCAGCTCTCTGTGAAGCCACTGTGAGATTTTCTGTCTCAAAAAGGCACTGCCAGACAGTCCCTGATAGCTGAGCCTGGAAACACCTCTGGGATCAACCCCTGCTCCAGCAGTGTCCCCTCCAGCCCTAGGGCTGTGCTCAGGTGGCTCTGGGATGTCCCAGGACTCCATCTCCTCTCTTGTGGAGATGGCCTGCTCCAGCCACCCTGCAGTAACCATTTTTCTGTGTTTAAGCAGTGTTTTCTGTATGTTTTGCTGCTGGGATGGCAGCACAGCCAGTGGGGCAGCAGCCACTCCTCCAGCATTTCCTCAGACAGTCTATAAATACCTGCACTCCACCTGTAAAACCCATCACCATGTGCACCCCCCTTACAGCTCCAGCTAATCCAGATACAGCCAGGGACAACAATTTTTTTGTGTATTATCTGGTGAAGAACAGACAGATAACTGTAATTAGTAGCACCCTGGTTAGGTGAAATGGTAGTGTAATTAATGAAGATCAGGTAGGCTTTGTTTCAGATAAGGAAAGCAGCAGATTCTATCAAAATGTAAATGCAGCTCAAAACCCAGCCTCAGTGATCACTTAGAGGTGCTTTTAGAAACACCACCAGCCTGAGATGCAGAGGTTTCGCTTGGGCTGAATGACACATCCTAAAAATAAACCCTGGTCCGGGGCTAACATGTAAATTGTTGATTAGATCTGTTTATTCACACCCCGCAGTGATGGGGGAGACTCGCAGCTCCCTGCTCCTCCTCTGACTTTGCAGGATCACAGGCACATTCCTGTTATTGCTGCTTGCAAGGACTCTGCAACACTGGGAGCTCTCCAGCAGCTGAAACAGCAGCAATTCCAAGTGACAGGCTGCATACATTAATTCTGTATTCACATAACATCCTGTTGCAAGTGAATGACCCAAGCAAAACTTCCTGCAATCTGAAGGATCAGGCAGAAAAATCAGAAGAGAGGAGCCTGAGTCTTTTGACTCAGAAATGTTGTCCCTCACTAGAATTTCCAACACCACCACCCTTACTCCTTCCAAAATGTAAACACATAATAAAAAATTAAACGTTAATCTGGCATGGAAGAGTTCTTTCAATAAATGGGAATTAGCTGTACAAAACATCAGGACAGACCCAAGGAGATTACATTTCCTTCCCCAGCTTTTGCTAGTAAAGCAGGGCTGGAAAAACAGAGCCATATTTATTTTTTAACTGGGAAGCTTCCTCAGGATGCCAAAGGAAGCAGCTTCAGTAAAGCAGAGCCATTTGTCTCAGTGTGCGTTCAAGTAAGAACAAATGCAAAACCAGCTTCTAGACCTCAAGGAGCATCAAATAGCTTTTTAATTTATGTCCCAAATTCCCTGCAGATTCTGAAATGAACAGAGGGCAGGATTCAGAGAAAATGCCTCACTCAGTCAAGACAGCTGGATGGATATTCTGAGTTTTCCTCAGAGGAGAAGGTGCTTTTGCACCAGAATGGAGCAGGCACAGCACGTGGCTCTGGAAGGATCTGTGGAAAAAGCAGACCTGTTGCTTGTGTGACCCTATAAATAAATGTATGGAAAACTGAATAACTTAGGAAAGAAAAAGGAGAAAAAAAAAGAAACTGGAGCCCCATCTGAGCAAGAGGACAATTTGCAGGCAAGAGCTGTGAAGGAGCAAGTGAAATATTCCTCACAGGAGCCATCTGACTGTGCTGACTGCTGAAAACCCTCTGGCCTTGTCCCTGCCCGCCCAGAATCAGCTCTGTGGAAGTTTCAGTAAGTCAGGCCTTAACCCATGGCGGAAACTGCAGGGAGGAAGGGCCTGAGTAAGACCATGGAAAACACTCCCTAATTATGGAAAAAGATAATGCTGCAAAACTGTGGGTAAGGGATGTATATGATGCAGACTGAACAGCAAGGAAAAACCAGGGATTAGCCCCTAGAGCCAAGCTCTTTTGTAACAACTGCCACACACATCCCAAGGCCCAAATCCAGCAGCTCCCGGAGCACATGGCCACATGTATCCTGGGAAAAGGGCTCAGAAATGGTCATCCTGGCCACAGGCTCAGACACCTGTGCTCCAGCAAACCTTCATTCAGGGCAGGGTCTGGGTACACAGACAGCAATGCCAAAGGGACAGATGTGGAAGGAGGTGGAAAGATGGTGCAACCCCTCAGGGCTGGGGCTGCCTCCTTCACCACCAGCAAATGACAGCAAACACAGGAGAATGGGCTGAACACACAATGTCTGCAAGATATCTATAGGTCAGGGTTTAATTTATGACATTACAGAATAAAGTTGACAAATTTAGGAAAAAAAAATCTCTGCAGGAATGCCTGACCCCAGAGCTGCCAGCCTCTCCCAGAGTGTGTGGTCAGTCACATCCTGCAGCAAACACCAAACACTGCAGTGCCTGCAGTGCCTGTCCCACACAAGATCACACATTTGAAGCCTGAGGGAGTCGCTGTGATTATGTTTGATCAAACCTTCAGAACTGTTTCAGTAACCCTGGGACCCAAGTCCCATGTTTTGAAAGCATATTCCCCCAGGAATTTCCCATTTCCCAAGGAAAATGTTGGAGCTTTGGGCCTGCTGTGGCTTGCTGGCTTTGGAAAGAGGAGAGATGCTAGCCAGACTGGAAATTCAAGATAACCAAGGCTGGAGGCACTGCCAAAACATTTCAGAGGAGGGAAAACATTTTTTTTCCAAAGCACTGTTACAAGCTTGAAATAAATGTGCAGACTGTTAGATAAAGACAGAGATAAAAATAGGCCTGTTATTAAATACCTCTTCTTTAATGAGGTTCATCCTTCTAAACAGTCATGCAAAGGTTATTAGAACTATTGCAGCAAATCCAGCCTACTTGCACATAAAAACCAGAGCAAGGTATTCCTCATCACCCAGCACACATTTGAGCACCTCTCAGCAGCTCACAGGCTCACAGCTTTCCCAGCTTGGCAGGGAGGAGATAAAAGCAAGGAATGAGATGTCTTCCCTGGGAAACAGTCTCTCTTCCTTCAAAGCACTTTTCCCCCACCAAACAATGTACATTTAGCCACGGGAATGGTTCCACTGCTGATGTCTGCTGCTATTGCACCACCAGCAGCCTGAGCATCATTAAAGTGAAGTTTGAAATTATTCTGAAAGCTGCAGCTTAATCTCCTCCTGTTGCACTAAAACCACTGCTTGACTCTCAGCACCTCATCCCCTGGTTTATGGCCACTCCTGACCACCTGGAATACCCTGCAGGGCTCAGAATTCCACAAACCACTAGCAGGAGTCATGGCTTGGCTCATGGAAACACAGCCCTGCACCCTTGTTTTGGCAGTGCCCACAGCCTAGCCCATGGCTCTGTGTTACAGAAGCTCAGATTTTATTCTGGCTGCTCAGAAGCACAGTTAGTTTTTGGCAGAAGGAGCATCCCTGCAAAAGTCTTTTGTAACCAGTTTGAAACCAGAACATCATGGCCAGTAAGGGACAGGACTGACCTGACACACCAAAAACCCACCCCAAGCCCACTCTGCTACTTAACCTGAGCAAGCATTGTAGGGCTTTTCCTCACCACACCAGTGCTGCCAGGACACTGCCACTTCTGCAAATGACAGAAGAGAAGTTTTACCTGCATTTGGGGGGCAAAAGCTGGCTCCCAATTCAGGGAATTGGGGGTCCCAATTCTGTACAGAAATGCTGAAACCAAGCTGCAGGGCAGGACATTTGTGCTGTGATTCCCTGCCCAGAGCTGGCATCCTTCAAACACATCCTCCTGCTGGAGCAGGGGGCTGGGAACCCCTGTCTGCTCACTGTCCCAGCATCTCCTGAGCCCCAGTCCTGTCCTCTCACCAACAGCTGGAGGGAAACATCACCATCCCTCTTACCCAGACCAGGACCAGGGCATGGAGGGTGTGCTTGGTGAGCCCCATCTGCCTGGCACTGCCCCACACGCCAGGCAGGAGCAGCACCTGGAGCTTCAGCCCTGGCACTTCTGCCAAGGACTTGGAATTAGGCACAAGTGTTAGGGACACTGTGCCGCCTGTGATGTGAGGATGAGGGGCAAAGGAAAGCTCACAAGGGTAGGAAGCTGAGAGAGGAGCCCATGAAGGCAGCTGGCAATAAAAAGGACAGGCAGGAGATAAATTAAGGAGATTGAAAGACTCCTATGCTAGAAGTCAGATTGAAAACAAGTAGAGGGAGAACTACCAGGGACTATAACTCAGCTTCCAAGCACTGAACATTTGCTCTCAAGTCAGCCTGGCCTTTCCTACCTGCTGGAATCATCCTCCAGCTCTCCTGTTGCTGGCCAGACAAGATTATAACAACTCCAGAGTCTAGATTCCTCCCATCTGCACATCACTAACAAGTCGTTTTATAAAGAAACATGGAGAAGAAGCATTTCATCTAGTATAGATGAGGTTTTTAAAATTCCATTTGCCTTCCCTCTGTATGCAAAACCGTGCTGATCTGATGAGGCTCCTATTTCCTGGATTAGACATGTCAAACTTTGCAAAAACGAGCATACCCTGGTGGTTTCACTCTGTATTTCACAGCCCTCTCTGGACTGTGCTGCCATAAATATTTCAGAGACCTGCCCACCACTGTCTCAGTTAGGTCTGGGTCAGTGAAAAGCCAATGGTTTGGACAGTGATGAATTCAGCAGAGCAATTAGCAAGAGTTGTTGCAGCTCAGGACATTCCAGTGAGCAGCAGGAGCAGACAAGGTATGAGGGGACCCTCAGCAGCAGCCAGGTCACCCCCACGGGCTGTGGCACAGGCCTGGCACAGATCCTGCTGCCTCCTGCCTCCCCTGCCTCAGGAACCTCCTGTCAGCCAAATCAGTGCTGCCTCATTTGGCCACTGGAATCCCCTGGAGGACAGACTGGCAGTGAAACTGGGCTGAGGTACTGCCCATCCTCAGCCCTGTCCTTGCCCAACAAGCCCTTCAAAGCAGCCCTGAAAACACCTCCCTGCCGTGGCTGCCTGCAGAACTGGGCTCCCACAGGTGTAAAACCTTGTTTGAGCAGCAAATGAGACGGGAGAAGACCTGTGACAAGCAGGAGTAGCAAAGGTAGCCTGAGGATCCTTGGGAGCTGCAGCCATGGATATTTAAATGCCAAGCAATGTATCACTGGCTCCCTGCTGAACATGAGATGGTTTCATCTTTGCAGAAGCAGCACCAACAGCATGCTCACATCAGCTTCACTCTGGCAGCCTGACCAGCAGCAGCAGCTGTGGCTCCTTGGTTTTTAACTGGGAAATCATTGGGCACTGCAGAAAATTACTCTGGGCAGCACAAACAGTGGGGAGTCACTGCAGGTTCAGCTCTGCAAGGCAGAGCTTTAACCACAGCTGAAGGTGCAGGCCAGCTGAGCTCCCTGCTATGCCCTGAGACATCCATCCAAAGCCCAGAGAGATCCACGCTGCACCGTGCCAGTCACAGTGCCAGGCTCTGCTCCATCCCTCCAGTCTGCAGGGAGCTGCTCTGCAGCAAAGGCAGCCTCTGTGCCCCACTGCTGCCTCTCTGCAGAGCAATCTGTAAATATTTTGATATTTGGGCAGTGGAGGTTCTCACTTGTCCATCTGGATTGGAAACTGGACTCATTAACTCCCAACTGTCAGCTGGAAAAGCTGCCAGAGGGTTTCTGCCACATTAGGGAGCAGCAAAGGACTGCTGCCACAGGGATGGGCAGAGCAGAGCCCTGTGCAGCCCCAGCTCTCCACTCATCACTGCTGGGGGGCAATTAATGCCCTTTTCCTTTCCCAATTAAACCCCTGCCTTGAATATCCTTGCTCTGAATCTTCACAGCAAACTCTTCCCAGAGGAGCCACTGCTGGGTGGAAAATTTCCCACCACTGCTGGGTGGAAAATCTGCTGCTCAGTGATACAACTAGATGGCCAGAGAAATCCAACTTCCAATCATCATCAGGAATGCTGAACAAAATATTGGGAAAATTGGTGCCCAAATAACAAAAGTAAAATATGTTCCAGCTCCCAAGGGTACTGTCACATGGAGAAAGTGTATTCTGAAAGAAAAAAGACTGCAGAGGAAGCACAACTTCAAACAAACTCTGTTACCTGACCATGAGGAGTCAGAGCAGGGATGTGAACCTTCATTCAGAGGAAACAGCAACCCCACTCACTAAACCCCAAAAAACCCTCCAGGTTCCTGTGGACTCCAACCATGGACAGAAGGAAAAGCCCCACAGATGATGCCCAAAAGTCTAAGAGCAGAGGTGCTGGAAGCCTCTCTGGGGCACACATCTCCCTTCAGTCTGAGCCTGCACCTGGTGCATTATTTAGTGCCAAGTGAGAAAGAAGCAATGCCTAACCAAGTGTTAAAGGGCTTTGGGAAGTTTCACCAACCTTTCCAGAGCCGTCAGCTCTGGCTGCCTGGCAGAAGAGACAACTGATCTTGCTTCCAGATTACAGGCAGCACAGCTCTTAGGGCAACTGTCTCTCTGTGTTTGCATCCAGCCACCTCCAGCAGCTTGAAGCGTGCTCAAAGTGCAAGGAAGCACTTGATCAAAATCCAGCTCACACTGTAGACAGCGAGGAACAAGTGCCCAAAGCATTACAGACACAACAACAATTGAATTTGGGGGAGGGATTTGACAGGTTACAGGTTGATGACACTGCTTCAGTCCCGGTGGAAATGTGGATTGATGCAATTAGCAACAGGGAACTGGAAACTCAGCAGAGGAAAACTGGGAACACATCTATAAAAGATGAGCTGCTGCACCATTGTAGAGAAGCACAAAATCCTGCGTGAGCTCAGAACAGGAACAAGTTGTAACAGGAGTGAGATGGGGGGAACGCAGCTCCAAGCTCCCTCCCAGTGCTCAGAACTGTAGATCCAAATTCTAAATTCAAACACTTGAATTTGCTTCCCCCAGAGAGACTGGCCTAGTTTGCTGCAGGGATACAACGGGAGAGGGAGTGGGGGTGTCCTGGAGACATGGGCAGCAGAAGGCAAACCCTGAGCCCAGCCAGGCTCTGCTCAGCTGCCAGTGAGTGCAGCCACATGGAAAACATGGCAAGATGCAGAACCAGTGGGATGGACACGCTGCCAAGTTGCGTGGCTCTGCTGCAGCACCAAAAGGTGAATCCCTGTGCAGCCACAGCAGCAGCTGTGCCAGGTCAGCTCCCTGCCAGCCAGAGCTGAGCTCACACTGGGAAAGTGTGGCCAGAGGCTACAGGGATGGGCTCATGCTGGCAGCAGGGCCCCAGCCTTGGCTAACACGTGCTGAAGGTGTCAGTGCCAGTCCTCACAGGGATTTCACTGCACAAGAACCCCAGGAGACAGAAACCCAGGCTGGCAGCAGGAGACCAAGGCCGGCTCCTCTTTGTGCCACGTCCCCAGTGCTGGGGTCTGTAGCAGTCAGAACATGAGGCAGGACACCATTTAAGTCTTTACAAGAGTAACCAAAATTACTCTCCTCTGTGAATACTGACAAGCTCCCCACTTCCACAAGCCCTTCACTGCATGTGCCCAACATGGAATAACTACAAAAATGAAGCGGAATAAGGCACTCGAGCAGTGGAGAAGGTGCTTGTGAACAAACCCTGCAATGAGGTTTCTAATGATTGCAAGTATGTACATGTTCTGCTCCAACAAAGCTGGTGGGGATCTGCCAGGCTGAATAATGAGCAGGGACACCACACGCCTTCCATACATAATGGTACAGAAATGGAATATAAGTATATACTGCAGCTCTGTGGAACGCAGGGGCTTTTGTAGCCATTTATGTTATACAAAGATTTACATTTGGAAAAGTCATTCTGCTATATCTGGCAGAAATTTCAAGACAAATGGAACCCATACTTATTCTTTCAATGATAATACTGAGCACAGGATAAAGCTCTTAAATTCAGAGCACTTTATAAAATTAATTACTACTTAGTTCACCCTTGTAAGGTGGGAAGGTATTACACCTGCATATACATGAGGACACTAAAGCACAAGTGGATTAAACAACTCGTTCAGGATCCCAGAGGCAGGCTAATTGTTGAAATATGTATGCACATGTGCATCTGTGTGTGTTTGAATGGGTTTGGCCCCTCCAGAGCCTTCTCAGCACACAGAGGCCAAGCTGCTCTGCTGGGCTCCTCTCACCACAGAGTCCCAGGCATGTCTAATGAAAGACACCAACCCAAAGAAAGGGAAGAGATTTTTTGTGGTTTGCACAGATGGAAATAAAAGCTAGCTTTCAAACAGGCGAGGAACAGAAAAGCCATTGTTATAAAGCTGTGCAGTGCTCCAGTGACAGCTCCTAATCAGCTTGCCACTGAGCAGCGCCACACTGGAGCACAGCAGACCTGGGAATCCATGTGCCAACAAACGTTATAAAACCTGGCCCTTGAGAAATGAAGAGAGAAAGGGCTGTGGAGCCAGTGACAGAGACAGCCCCCCACCCACAGGGGGCTGGCAGCCCACTCCTCCTGCTCCAGTGACCTTAAAGCCCTGGAGCAACCTCTCCCCTCCTTGGACGCTTTGCTCACCACCTCCAGTTCCTGCACCGGGTCACCGAGTCCTCCTCTCTGTGTGAGCACCAGCAAAAGCACACATTGTCATGGGAACAAACAGCTCTTGGAGCGTCTGCAAGGCTCCTGTCAGTGCTGGCAGTGGGTTCCAGAGGCATGCTATAATTAGCAGTTACCTGGACACAGGGTTTGCCACTGATCCGTGGGGTAAAACACTTCCAGGTCTTCAGGATCAGCGTCATCCTCTGTCCCCAGCTCCTTCCCACTGTCATCTTTTATGTCGCTTTCTTCTATTTTTGTAAGGGCAAACTCCTTTTGGAGAGAAGAGATTCAGCTCATTAGCAATTTCATCTGGGTAATTAAGTGCTGGCTGAGAATACAAAATTTTTTCCCTCGCCAGCAGATTTTTTTTTTTGACATCTGAGATTCTTTCCACATGGTTAAATTTAGATTTAAAGTATATTAAAGGTTAAACATGCATAACTAGCATGACATTTGTGCTGAACAAAGCAACGCAGCTTATTTCCTATTCCAGAGCAGGTTGCGGGTTTCAAACCAGCTATCACAGAGCCTTACCTGTATTTCAGTCAGAGGCAGGAGCCCTGGCTATTATTAGGGTTGTATAAAATTGTAAGACCCCATTTTCCCTTGCCTAAAAATATGTCAAACTTTTAACTTTTTCAGCTGAAATTTTCCACACGAGTGGAATGCCTCAAGGCTTGTTGGTTGGTTTGGGGTTTGGTGAGTTTTTTTGGGTTTTGTTGGGTTTTTTTTTTTTTTTTCTTTTTCTTAAATGCACTTATTTCAGGCTTGGAGAAGATTTCAGCTAAAATAGTTCAGCTGTTTCCAAAATAGGACACGGGCAAAAACACACCGAGCTGCCCACATGATACAAATGTGAGGATCCTCTTCTCCACCCTCTTCCAGTGTTCTCCAAGGCTTTTAAAACAATGAGGCAGGGATTTAATCACCACCTCCATGGCAAGTGCAGCACGAGGCTGGCAGAGGTGTGGGAGAGCAGCCAGCACGAGCGGCTCGATGTTACACCAAGGGAAGAACAGCAGGGAAAAAATCCTTGCTGTGAGGGAAACCTTGGTGTTCAATGGAAAGCCTCCCTAGGGAGCTGGTGGGAGTCACAAAAAACTCTGGAGAGTGCACAGAAATGACCTGTACTCTCACACCAGGCACTGACTCTGGGTCTGGGCTGTTCTGGTTCCAGCAGGAACAGATGAACTGGTCCAGGCTCATCATCCCCACAGCTCAGTGCCTGCTGAAGGGAATATTTTCAGCTTCTGAGATCACCAATTCAGTCACCACTGAGGAATTTGAGTTAACCACCCTACAGGGAATGATTAGTCCTAATTGTTGGCAATTAAGATGGAGTTACAGCTCACTTCATGAAGTGTTTGGTTCTTAATCCTTAGGATGTTTTCACAGGGAAAAATGTAAGTAAATTCAGAGGTTAACTGGGAAATTCTGGGACACATTCTGCCTTCAGTTCTTCCACTCTTTGGGAAAAAATGCATGCACATTTTCTGTCAGAATTTGGATGCTCTGCATATAAATATCCGTTTCCAGCCTAGAAGAGTCTTTCTAAGCAACAGAAACATCAACCTGAGCAAAACACGCAGAGTAGCAACAACAGTGTGGATGTGGCACTTGGGGACGTGGGCTGGTGGTGGCCTTGGCAGCACTGGGTTAAAGGTTGTACTCAATGATCACAAAGGTCTCTCCCAACCTACACAATTGCACAATTCCATGATTGTGGGAACACACAAGGAAGGCTGACAAACCTATAGAATGTTTTTATTTCAGCTGTGGAAAGCGACTGCGATTTCAGAAATGCACGAGGAACCAGATCTTAACTCCTGCTTTTGCTGAGTGCATCAGGGGCTTGGAATTGTTTAAATTATAACAAATGGTTAAAGCTCAGGAACAATCACAGCCATAAAAGCCCAGGTTCTGCAGATGAAAATCAATGTTAACATTTTCTCAGCCAAGACTCAACAGGACTAAAAAAGAGTGAGTGGAGCAGTTATTCCTTAGCTGATTTCCACAGCTCTGTGATTATCCAAGAGGGAGTTAGTGATACAGGCTATTGTAAATTTACCACCAGGCCTCCCAGTGCTGGGTCTGTTCAAACACATAACGGAGACAGCTGATGTTTACCAGCTCTGCTCAGGAAAAGTGTGGGGTTTAAACGCTCAGTAAGGATAAAAGGATGTGACTTGGTTCATTCAAGTGCTGCTGCCACTACCTGGCCACAGTTGCTTTGCAATACCCCATTTTCATTAGCAATTCTAGCAAAAACGGGCAGCACCACACAAGCGATTCTTCATTTACACAGAAATCAGCAGAACCCTTTCTGGTTTGTTTTCATAATTCAAGCAGGAGAAAGACATTTCCTAAAGAATAATGGGCATTTCCTTAAAGGCAAAAAGCATCCGTGTTTTATCAGTCTGAAGTCAAGTGGAGCAGCCAAAACTTACAGGCACTCTCTGTCCCAGGCTGGAGCAGGAGAGGAGCACAGAGCCCAGCAGCAGCAGCAGGCTGACCCTGGAGGTGCTGGAGAGGAGCCTGGCCCAAGGAGACACTGCCACCAGCCTGAAATGCAAAGCAAAACAAACCCAACAGTATTTTTTTTTTCAATTTTTGCAGGTTTCAGGACTCTTTACACAACACTTTGCAACACAGCGTGGGATCAGGGGTGTGACATGGCAGGAGGCACAACACCTCGAGGTGTGAGCACAGGGACTCGTGGGGCTCACTGCCAATGGGGTTTGTGACAGGTAATGCCAAGAACTCATACTGACCCCACAGGGGATGATATCTCTCCTGGAAAATATGAGGAGACCTGCAAGACTTGTTTAAAATCTCTGTGTCAGTGCCACGGATGACAACTGGAGGGAAAAATAAAAAGCCGTGCAATCCCGTGAAGGCTTTTTATGCCTGTGCCTCATTTTAAGCACTGAAGTAGCTGCATTAATTCAAATTAAACAAAACGACCAGCTGTCCAAGGAGCTTCATCTAATGAACCAAGGGGTTCATCTAATCCATATGTAGATTTTTCTTGACGAAAACAACATTTTGCAGAGGTCAGCAAGGTTTACTCAGTGGTTCCTACAGCACAAGGCTTTCCCTGCTGCTCAGAGCAGAGGCTCAGCCCAGCCACGGGGCCAGGAGCTGGCTCGGACCATGCTCAGGTGTTCCAGGGAGCAGAGCCATGGCACAGACCCACTCTGATGGGGCACAGAGCCACCCTGATGGAGCACAGAGCTACCCTGATGGAGGACAGAGCCATCCTGATGGGGTACAGAGCCATCCTGATGGAGCACAGAGCTACCCTGATGGAGGACAGAGCCACCCTGATGGAGGACAGAGCCATCCTGATGGGGTACAGAGCCACCCTGATGGAGCACAGAGCTACCCTGATGGAGGACAGAGCCACCCTGATGGGTATAGAGTCACCCTGATGGGTACAGAGCCATCCTGATGGGTATAGAGTCACCCTGATGGGTACAGAGCCACCCTGATGGGGCACAGAGCCACCCTGATGGGGCACAGAGCCACCCTGATGGGTATAGAGTCACCCTGATGGGTACAGAGCCATCCTGATGGGTATAGAGTCACCCTGATGGGTACAGAGCCACCCTGATGGGTACAGAGCCATCCTGATGGGTATAGAGTCACCCTGATGGGTACAGAGCCACCCTGATGGGTACAGAGCCACCCTGATGGGGCACAGAGCCACCCTGATGGAGCACAGAGCCACCCTGATGGGTACAGAGCCACCCTGATGGGGCACAGAGCACATCACAGGGAAATGAAGGCTGCTGCTGCTGCTGTGGGTGCCAGTGCCTGGGCACAGAGCAGTTGTGCCCACCCTGCGTGTGAGCACACACACTGTGCCCCCAGTGCCTGACACGAGGCTCGGGATCCACCTACAGCCTTCAGCGCTCTGCTGGGCTAGGGAGTGCTGCAGCCTGCCAGCACACAGGCTGCACAAGTATTTCCTTTGATTGGCTCTAAATTTACACGCTGCTAAATTAAACTAAATGAGGTCTTTTGAAAGAAGATAGGACTGATTAGTTCCGTTCAAACACTCCTTCATTACTCATCCCTCCATCAAGTCTGCTCCTACTCCTATCCAGGTTTTAAAGAAGTTCCTCCCCTACACACAGTCCGGAATATCTTGCTTTGCTGTCCATCAGGGTGTCACATCAGATAGCAGAGCTCTCCCTCACTGAAGCAACCATTTTGTGTCCCACAAAGCAGAAAACCTGCTCACAGCAGCACCCAACACCAGCTCCTGGCACCAAAGAGCCTCTGCCCCCAGAAGCCTTCAGGGACGTGGAGGGAAGCCTCCTCTCCTTCCACCCTTTCACTGGTACCTTGTCCCTACACTCCACTTTGTTATTTCTTCCTCTCCCTGCTTGGATTTTGCCAGAAAAGGAAGAGGAAACCAGGAGAGGGACAGAGCAGAGGTAACAGTGCACCTGATGTATTTCTGCAGCCTCCAAAAACTCCTGAGCCAGGGTCTTCCTGAGCAGCAGCCTCTTCCTTTGAGCCACCTCGACCACATCAACTGGATTTTTCTCATTAATTGGTTTTGGAACAGATCTGGATTTCTGACACCGACAGCATGCCTGAGCAATGAGCATCCCCATGCTTAACTCACACAGTGCAGGAAAGCATCACCTCCCAGTTCCTACTTCAGTGTCTCCTCTTTCCTAAAGGGTCAAAGAACCACCTCAAGGGCCCACAAGCCCTTATTAAACCACAGCTGGAGTAAAAGAAAAGCTCCCTGTTTTCATAAGTCAACCTGCGGCCAGAGCCTCCAGCTCTCTCCTGGGACATGGCCAAGCAAGTCCAGGCTACAACCAACACCCAGGCTCCTGAGCTGGCACACCCAGAGCACAATGCACAGCCTCAAACTCCCTCTGCTCCCAGATCTTGATCCTTGTGCCCTTCTGGACAGTCCCACAGTCCTGACCTCAGTCCAGTGTGACCACAACACACAATTAATTCCCTCTCACCTCAGAACAAACTAAAGCTTTTTACACAGGAACAGGTTTCTTGGTTTGATTGAGGTTTTTTCAAAACAAGCAGCAAAACTGGAATAATGAAAAATAGATGTATCCCTCAAACTTTATCTGCAAGCCTGGAAATAAAAAGAGGAAAAAAAAAAAAAAAAAAGAAAGAGAAATTCAACAAAGCAGTGGTTGAAAGCAAGCGCACACTCCCAATAAAAATAGAGCTCACGTGTACCAAGGAGGATGCAAGCAAATGACAGCACAACCTCTTCCAAGCCTCCAGCCTCCTGCCTGCCTGGCAGATGACATCTGCACAACAATTAGCACTTTGCTTCAGTCCCAGGTAGGCAGGAGGAGCCAACATGTGCAACAGGGGCTCTGGAGCTCCTGGAGAGGAGCTTCTGCACAGGCTGACATCTCCTTACAGACAGACACACACAGAGAGCAGGAGAGGATTTCCACACAGAATGTTCTGTGGACACAATGAGAGCAGGAGAGGATTTCCACACAGAATGTTCTGTGGATACAGTGGATTTCCAGAAACAGCTCTCACAGCCTGTGAAGCAGAAAGGGTGGTCGTGGTGACCCCACCTGCACACGGAAGGTTTGCTTGGATTTGAGGGCATCTTTGGGGATCCAGCACGTACAGCAGCCAGGCAGCAGCAAAACTGGACTAGGAAGGTCACAAATTCCCCTTGTGCAGAGTGGAGGGGCTGGTTTTTTCTCAACAATTCTTTTTTGTCAAACAAAATCAGGCACGATGGAAAGAGCAAAGGGTCAGACTCTGAGAAGTCTCCTCTGCTGGCAGTAACCCTCCTGTCAGAGATGGGGATGTTGCTGGCTGGGAGGTTCTGCTCCACAGCTCCAGAAATCCTGGTCTGCACCAACAGCAGCAGAAACAGCCCAGAGCTGTGCTCCCATTAGCAGGGACATTCCAGTGAGGGCAGAGCTGTGCACAGGGGGCTGCACAGCCCCGGGAATGCAGCTCCCACAGCCACAGGTGACAGCCCCAAGGCAGCCAGTGAGAGGAGCACATGTCATTGATGCCTCCTGCTGCTGGCAGCACTGCCCTCACAGCCCAGCACAGAGCCCACACTGCCCGTCCTGTGCCACTCCAACAAATCCTCCAGGAGCCTCATCTGAGCCCTGACATGCTGCTCCAGGAGAGCACACAGACATCCCAGAGCCCCTCAGCCCCAACATCAGCCTCTGGCTTTGCAGCCAGCTGGAAGCAGAATTCCAGAATCACTGAGCTTGGAAGAGACTGCCAGGACCATTGAGTCCAAGTTGTGCCTGATCCCCACCTCGTCCCCTGCCCAGAGCACTCAGTGCCACCTCCAGCCCTTCCTGGGCACCTCCAGGGATGGGAACTCCAAACCCCCCTGGACAGCCCCTCCCAATCCCTGAGCCCCCTTTCCATGGGGAAATTCCTGCTGTGCCCACCCTGAGCCTGTAGGCAATTTCCTCTTGTCTTGTCCCTCATTCCCTGGGAGCACAGCCTGACTCCAGCCTGGCTCCTCCCTCCTGGAGAATGTTCCCCTGAGCCTCCTTTTCTCCAGGCTGAGCCCCTTTCCCAGCTGCTCCTCACAGTTCCATACACTGCTGGGACTCTCCAGCCCCTTCCCAGCTCTGTTCCCTTCCCTGGACATGCTCCAGCCCCTCCATTTTTTTCTTGCCATGAGAGCTCAGAACTGGACACAAGACTGGAGGTCCCTCAGCAGTGCCAGCACAGGGGACAGGCACTGTCCTGCTCCTGCTGCCACCCCAATGCTGATACAAAAACACCAATTATCTCCAAGAATAGGCAATACTAATAAGCTAATCCTTGTTTTCACCTAGGGATGACCTGAGGGAGCAGGATTGGTATTACAGCCTTACAAACTGTCTGCAGGTTAACTCAGGGCAGGTTTCTGTCCAGCCAGCCTCACTGAGATGGCAAGGGGGGCACCAGCAGCACACTGTGCCATCCAGAACAAAGCACCAACAGAGCTCCCTCAGTGAGAGCAGGGCAGGGATGGGAACCCCCAGGCACCTCCAGCTGAAGCAGGGCACAAAGCCCTGGTGGCACTCACAGCCTCTGAGGCTGGAGGAGAAGTTTCCTGGGCAACAGGAGCTCAGGGAATGAGCTCCAGCCAGCTGTGCACGGGGGCTGTGGGACTGGAGAGGCTCTCAGGACACAGAGTGCACTCACAGCGAACTGAGATCCCCTTCACACACAATGTCCTTCCAATGGTGGCATCCAGGGCCGAGCCCCTGTGACAGGCTGAGTGATGTGCAGTGCCACAGACAAAGAGAAGGAAATGCAGCTGACCTGACCTGCAATTTCCCTCCTCTGAGCAAGAGGGTCCCCAGGTCTGTGAGCAGCACTCATGTTTGCTGGTGTGCTACAGACACCTTGGGAGCACCCTGTGGCCAGCTGTCCCTCCTGCTTGCCAACTGCACAGCTACACCAGCAGGAGAAAGAGGAGGCTTGGAGCTGAAATTCAGCCTATGCCTAGGACAGGAAACAGCTGCACGGCAAAGAGAGGATTATTGGGAGGCCACAGAGGATTACTGGGAGGCCACACTCTAATGCCCTTCCCCAGTCACTAGCTGGGTGTGCACAACCCTGTGCTTTCACACAGGACAACCTGCACACACCATCACCCGAGGTCAATGCCCAGGATGATCCCAGCAGCTCTGCTCCTCCAGGCATCCTGTCCTCAGGAAAGCACCCCTGTGCCTCCGGTGGGTGTCCCAGCCCCACTCCAGTGAGAGCCCCAAGCCCTGCCAGAGGGTCCCACCTGGGCACAAAGCCCCAGCCAGGCAGGGCAGCCCAGGGAGCAGCAGTTGTTTTCCAGCCCCCTCACACCTCCAGGATCCCAGTGGAGAGGGTGTAGCTGCCACACAGACCATTCCATTCATGTCGCTTATGAAATGGCTTTAAAAAAACATTTATTCTTCTTGCCTGCTCCTCATCATTTACTCCTACTAGGACTCTGCTCTGGCATGTTAAAAACACTCCTACACAAAGGGAAAAGTTGTGGGAACACCTTCTTGCTGCCTACAGAGAACCCACACAGCAAGGAAGCCACACTTTGAGGCTGGTAGGAATAAACTGGGCTGGCTGGGCCCAGCCTGAGCAGGGGCAGCAGGTCCTGCTCCAAACTTGAACCAGCCCACAGGAGGGAATTGTAACATGGGCACAGGGTGGCAGGGGCAGGATAACCATGGCACAAACACATGTTTACAGAGCTTGGCATCTACTGAGCACTCATGCAACCTTTGTAACCGCTGCTAACAAATAATAACAATAAATATTAATAACCCCTCCAGGCTACCTGTGCAGCCATCAGCTCACATCAGCCCCTCGAGCAGCAGCTTGGCCATGACACCACCCAACACAGCTCCGACAGCCCTGCCAGGTGCCAGGAGCAGGACAGGGATGTGTCCAGTAGCAGGAGACAGCCCAGCAGTGCCTGGGCATGGTGGGGGCAGCTCCTGGCACCAGCAGCTTCACCAGCACTGCCACAGCTCCCCCAAGAGCAAGGGAGGGGTTGTTGTGTGTTGGATAAAGCCAGAACCGCCCCTTCTACGCGGCCACAGCAACCCTGACCCTGCTGTTTATACAGCTCGCACAGTTTAACACTAAGCATCGTTTAGTCTATCATTTAAATTGACTTAATTAATTCATTCAGCAAGCTGCATTCACACAAAACGCTGCTCTCCAGAGGGCAGGAGCACAGCTTTGAGCTGGGGTGGTGTGAAGGCTGAGCAAGGCTGTCCTCACCCTCGTTAGCGGCCGTGGCACAGGGGCCACGCTCATTAGTGCTGCTGGCAGAAGGGGCCACGCTCCACCGGGGCTCAGCACGACCCCAATTCCATGAGCTGCCTCCCCCAGACCCTCCACGCCAGAGACAGACTGCTGAGTCCAGCATGGGGAATCTTCTCTGCCAGCATGGAGTGTGCAGAAGCAGAGCGTGCCTCGGAGATCAGAGGCTGAATTTATCATTTATTATTTATAAGCAGCGCATCTCTCTGAATTTCTGGCAGCTGCTCTCACAGGGCTCTGCTCTGCCTGCACACCACATGACACTGACTCCTCAGAGCTCTGGGGTTGGCAGGGACCTCTGGGCCCACACCAGAGCACTGGTGCTGATTTGCTCCAATTTAGGACTTCAGGACTTGCCTGGAGATGAGAGTGCACAGGGACCATCAGGACAAACCTCTTTCTAAGAGCTGTCACACTGCCTGACCTCCACCACATGAAACAGCTTTTCCCTTCCTCTTCGCCTCCCCACCACCCTGAATCCCAGCCAAAACACCTCTCATCCTACCCATACCTATTCCCTTCTCCCACTCCTTGCTGCCATTTCCCATGCACAGCACAGACAATAAGTGATGTTTTCTCCCCCCCTCAGATCTATCCTTTCCACCAGTTCCTATTTGCAAGGTGACACGTTGCCTCACACTATCCCAGGAGTCTCCCAGCATTCTGTGTGTTTTTATCCCCTCTGCTTTCCCAAGCTTAGAGAATCTAACAGGAAAGAAAGCACATGCTGCACTAACAAGGTCCCAGAGAATCCTGATGTCCCACTGCAGCTGGGCCCACGAATTGCCAAAGATTTAACTGGCTTGTTCCCAGCCTCTCTGGAAACAGCTTTTTGTATTTTCCAAGTTCCTGCTGTTCACCCATGGTTCTCATAGGGAATAACAACCTCCTTCCCCTGTCAGATGCCAGCTTCCCTATAAAGAAACTCAATTAAGAGGTTAAGAAACCATGGAAAAAAAATTCCTGCTCAGTGTTACAGAAATCCAGCAGTGATGGATCCAGCTCATGACTCCCACAGCAGCAGCCACACCACACTGCCTGCCCAGCACAACCATCCCTGCCCCTGGCTGAATCCCAGTCAGGAGCCCCAGCTCAGCCTGCAGGTTTCCTTCCCACGGGGATTGCCAAGCCAAGGAACCCCTGTCAGTCCCTGCAGAGCACTGGCACAGAGCTGCCCCAACAGTGGGCACGCAAAGGACTCCTCCAGCTGCCCTATTGATCTGCCAGGAGCCACGAGCTGTGAGCTTCATGAGAAATGCATTTTCTCACCTCTCCACAGAGTGTCAGTCGGTGGTGACAGCTCTGACTCCCTGTGACAAGCCAGGGCACCGGGAGCAGCAGGGAGCAGGATGGCACACGGGCAGCAAACGTGGGGCTCACCTGCTGCACGCCCTGGGTATGTGCACGGGAATAACATGGCATAGCAGCTTGTGGATTGAGCTCATGGAATGCCTGGCTGGATGTCCAGCCCTGGCTTGGCTCCCACATGCTTCCAGTTTTGTGGCAAGCTCCCAGATGAAAAGGCAGAGGCCACTGGGATCCACCTCGTGGGTCAAACCCAGTCAGGAGCTGCCAGACTGGCAGCAAAACCTGGGATAAAGCCCTGACAAGCCAATCTCAAACCCACCCCTGAAGGGGAGGAAGGAGCTCTCTGGGGATGAACACAACCTGCTGCCACACAGGCTCCCTCAGGACCAGTCCTGGCTTTGTCCCCAGTCCCTGCATCAATCTGGAACCATCAGTGCCCACACTGGGGCTCCGCTGCTCCATTCCAACACTGACACCATGGTTACAAACACTGAGGTCAGCAGCAGTAGCTCCCTGTGCTTGGATCAAAGGCTTGATGCAAGTTTGCTTTTTTTCCGTCCCTGCACTGGTCCTTTCTCAGTGGTTGCAGAGGATGCCTTTGTTAAGCAATTAAATAAGCCCTGGGACAGGAATGAGCATGAAGGGAGAGCTGAGAGATTGCCAGTCCCACCATCCAGAAGTGAATCTTGTGGTCATTGCTGTTCCTCTATCCAGGCATTTCCCACCAAGACTGAAAAGCAACTCTTGCTCCCCCACCATCAAAGCTTCCCCAGGACAAAGCCAAAGCAGAACAGCCAGCCACTGCAGGCAGCATTCCTTCAACAGGGTTTTTCCTAAGGAAATTTAAATTAAAACAAGCCCCAAGGCCTGCAAATGCAGAAGCAAATGCACAGACACAGAAAACAGAAAGAGAACATAATTCCTTCCCTCTCATGTTGTTCATCTGCCACCCCTGCTTTGGGGAATGGTTTGTTGCCTTTTAGAGCTATTTTAGATGTTACTTGCAGCAATGTGTGGAGAAAACAGTTGAAATGTGATGGTGCAGCATTCTTTTTAATTAAACAATCCCTCAGGCACCACGGAATGGCTCCAGTCAAGCCCAGGACACTGCAGGTCTGCCTCCTCGGGGGGAGATGCTGGCCCCACTCCTCCAGCACAGCAGAAGGTCTCCCAGGCCCCTCTGGAGGTCTGCCATCAGATGGCCCAGATCTTCTGCAGGCTTTGTCCTTCCTGCTGCCATCCTGGCTTTTTGCCTTGTCAGCCTCTGCTAAGCAGAGCTTTGATCCTCCAAGCAACTCCTGGTTCAGGGACCTTCTTTCCTTCTGCTGCCCAAACACGAAGGACATGCAGCTGGAGCTCCCCATCACCTCACCTTCAGATGGGAAGGCTTTGATGTGGTACAGAGTGCCTGGATCTGAGATTCCTCAGGTCTCTTCAAACAGCAGCAGAGCCACAGCTTGTGATCTGTGCAAAAGAGCATTTTCCTTGGGAATGGAAGTCACACCAGCATTCATCTCCACCTTGTCATGGCAGAACAGGCTGCATTGGTGCTTCAAAGAGCTCCTCAGCCTTAAATCCTTATAAAACGTTGACTAAGTGGAGAACCTGTCTCTGAACATCTCATGAATCCCAGCAGAGGTGATGAAACAGCTTTCCTGTGACTGCCTGCACTGCCATGGGACCCTGCACGTGCCACTGGAACCGCAGCACCATGGGCTCCCCTTACAAGGAGCGCTCTGCTGCCCCAGGAGATCTGCATTCATGGGTTGTGGAGAGAGAACTAAAGAGCCAGTAAAGCTCCCAGGTCCCTCCTGGGCTCCATGACCAGGCTCCCCGCTCCTCAGAGCCGTGGGGTTCACTCAGCAGAACTTCAGCTCCATCCCCATTGCCCCTCAGCCACAGCACTCCTAAACCTGCTCTGAGGAAGAACAGAGACGTGTTCTGAGTGGGTTTCCTCCACAATTTTCTCTTCTAAGGGACAATTACTCTGTTTGCAACCTCAGTACCTTCCAGTGAAAGCACTGTTTCTCATCTGGAGCTCAGACCAACAGCAGGAGATCCAGACACTCAAAAGGAAAATCCTTTTGGTGAGACACCCTATAAAGAGCCATTTCATGGACTGGCATATCTCAGTATTGAGCAGCACTGCTCCACAGAGGCTTCTTCCTTTGACAGTCCCGGCTGTCACTGTACCTGCTGGCTCTGCAAACACCCAAGCAGCAGCCAAAGGACACAGGGACTTTCACTCCCATGTCTTCGTGTTTGCTGTGAGGTGATTGGCAAAGCCAAGAGCTCAAAATCTTCTGTCAGAGCGAGCAGCAGGCTGTTCCCTCACACACCCTCAGCTCTGATCCAAGAGGCACCTGCAGCACCTTCCTCTCTGCTGTGAGACACCAGAACATCCTGAGCAGCTGCCTGTGCATCCGGGTGGTGCCATGGCAGGTGGGACATGGCACATCCACCACAGGTTTGCCACACCACGTCTGTACATGTCTGAGCTTCTCCCACGATAACTGCAGCTCTCAGCTGTCCCCTCCTGCACACAGGTTTTATACCCAGCCATTCTGCAGAGCTCCTCCATCAGCTGCCATCTAAATAAAGCTGCTCTGTGAATCCAGGCTGTTTCAGTGACAGCCTCCACAGTGACTTCCAGTGACCACACACGTCACACGTCAAGACAAGTTTTAGCACTGACCCCAATGAGGGAGTGAGAAATTTCCACGCACCCAGAGGCAGGCAGGGGCAGTTCCTCATATGTCAAAGGCAACAGCAGTGGGAACAGGCCACATGTTTTCTGAGGCAAGGACCCTGACAAATGGCACATTTATTGTGCTATTCAGGAAAAAACAATAACTACAGTGGCCTCCAGTCTCCAGCTCTTTTAAGTCTGTACTTAAAGAAAGAGCAAAAAAAGACCAAAGCAAACAAGGCTTCCACAAAACCCTCTGAACAGGCTTTTAGCTGCTGGACAAAAGCGTGGCAGCAGGAACTGCTCTGCATTGTCCCATCTCGCTCCTGTTTCGTAACAGCCCCGGCACTGCAGGCAAAGCACAGCAGCAGCAAAGCCCTGACTCCAGCTCCTGCCTTGCCACTGTGCTCCAGGTGTGCTCCAGGTGTTTCCCAGGTGTGCTCCAGGTGTGCCCCAGGAGTGCTCCAGGTGTGCTCCAGGTGTGCCTGGCTGCCCTGGCACGTGCTGCCTGCTGGGCTTGTTTCATCCCAGGGCAAGGAGCAGGGAGCCAGTCCGGGCACCCATGATGCCATGAGGATTTTTCGCCATTCTTTTATGTACCTTTTATGTATTCTCAGTGCCCCTAACATGCACACTTGTAATTCCTTATGTCTGATCACTTACCATAAGCCTGGCATTCTGTTAGGTCAGAAAACCAAATATCCAAAAGGCCTCTCAGCTGGAGGCCAGAAAGCCCTAAGCTATCTTGAGAAACCAAGATCCCCTCTAAAATACATCCTGTAAACTAAAATTAAGCCCATCTTCCTATTCTAGAGAAATACTTTGAAATAGGAAGATATCAGGCTATTCCTTCAAGCCTCTCATTGAGGCATCTTTGTTAAATATGCTAATTTGCAAGGTCTATAAATTGTATACCATGTGTGTGCATTTCAGCACATTCCACCTTGGTGAAGTGATGCACCATAAAGATCTTTATTAAATACCAAGATAAAAACCCTTTATCCCCTGACCGTGTCTGGCTCCTCATTTTAAGACCAAGGAAAAGGCATCACCTGGTGGGTTCTGTGTGCCCAAGGGCATAGAACACCAGCACCCAGGGCTCCATGCACAGCTCCAGGATGATCTCCTGGGAACACATTCCCAGCACACATAACTCTCTGTCTAATCAGGCACTCAGCCCTGTTTTGGAGGAGATTTACAGAGAGGTTTTTTTTCTCTTGGAAGCAATAATAGATGGACAGCAGGAAAGGGAAGAAATTAATGAACAAGTAATCATTCCCAAAGTTGCAAATAGGAGCAATTCCTCACTCTGAGACAACTCTGGAAAACAAGATTAAAATGCATAGGGGACATATTCTGAAAACTGCAGGTAATAGAACAGATAAAATGTATTTACACTATCTCACAGGGGACATGTACTTTTTATTCTGCTGAGGAATGTAATATTCTGCTGCTCATTGCAGAGCTAAAAGGGTGTCCTAAAAAAAGGAACTTAACAAAGTGTTTTTAGTGGCAACTGGGTCTGATTCCAGAACACAGGTTCTCCTCTGCCCCGCCATGGGAGCCACAGCCAGCACCTGCAGACACACCCAGCACACAAACACCATTAATAATCCATGCCAGCAGCACCGTTACCAAGCAGCAGAAAGGAGGCTGGGATGGCAGGGGGGGTCACAGCAACGCTCTCTGCACTGATGTTTCCTAAGAGGAGGAGGCAGGGCTGCCTTCCTCCACTTCCCAGCGCCCGCAGAGCCGCGGCTGCCAGCGAACAGACTGTGCCTCAAGTAGCCGCCAGCAGAAACAATTTCTCATGTGTCAGATCAAATAAACTCTTAGGAGGCCACTGTGCTCCCTGAAGCAGACAGCTGCCAAACTCCAGAGGAGAAATCCAAGGAAGCGAGCCGGCCGTGTCAGCCCCGAGTGCTTGAGGAGCCCAGCACACTCCTTGTTGTGAGACTGCAGATCCCGTGCAGCACCCCACACCAGGCAGACACCAGCAGCTCCCATCAGGAACAAGGGTTTGGTGTTTAAATTAGCACTCCACATAGTCCGGAAACTCCACATTCCTCATCCAGTGGCACAGCACATCGCTCATCCCAGGGAGGCCTGAGGAAGGCTGGTATCTGCCAGGTGTCTGGAATGGGCTGCAATGGATTATCACTTGTCTGAGCAAGTGCTTCTCTCCTCCCAGCCAGCACATGCTCTCCTGCTACAATAATTCCCTCAAAAGTGCATTACAGATTACTACTTTTTCATTTTAAATAGACTTATTTTTGTTCACTCCCAAGCACCATTGCAGCTCCCCATGCATTGGGCTTGTGCCCTTGTGCTGAGGCCCCTTGCAGGTCCTGTTTGCTGCATAGTCCTGCAAGAGCCACTAAAGCACAGGGCCCAGGCATGTCCTTGTCTGTGATCCTGCTGGGCAGAACAAACCCCTGAAGTTGCTGTGGGCACTTCTGCAAGAATAAATCATGCCAGCAGTACTGTGAGGATCTCAAATCACTCACCTGCTCGTGCAAAGACCAGGCTCAAGCACTCCCTGGCCTGCACAGAGGGCACATCCCTCAGCCCAGGGCTCAGCCACTGGCTCCAGAGGATCCAGTGTGCTCCATCTGGGAGCAGCCACCTGAGCCCTGCCACAGCCAGGAAAGCCTCTCCTTCTATAGATGATGGATAATGGCCCCATAAAAGTGAGTCTGCAAGAGGCCTGAAGTTCCTAGCTGGAAGGAGATTAGTTTATGGCACAGTGAGAGCAGCCACAGGCAGAAAGGCAGGAGATGCAAAGGAAGGACAGGAGAAGCTGGACGTGTTGCTTCAAGTCACCAGAAAGCAACATCCTGCCCCAAACCCCAGCAACAGAACCTTGACACTGCCTATCAACAAAACAAAGTGAGCAAATGGGAAATCTGGCAGCCTAAAGCAAGGAACAAGGGAAGAATAAGGATTCAGGCATGGGGCATTCCCCCAGCATTAGCAGGGCCAGTACAAACCTCAGCTGTGAGGGGTTTTTCCAGTTTATTTAAACAGCATCTGGTGCCTGATGACGAGTTCTATTTATACCCCTTCTATCTGTACCAGGACTCCTCTCCAGCCACAGAGACTGGCAGGAGCACAGGACCCCATCCATTGCTCCAGGAGCCTCTCACCCAGCTCAGAACACAACCCTCAGCCGGCCCAGGCACCAGGAGAGCTGCAAAGGACTCACGGTGCTGCTTCCAGCAAGGAGCAAACAACACAGACTGTGCCTGGAACACGGCAAGCGTTACACTGAGATCCCAGGGAGGAGGAGGAGGAGGTTACAGCCTCCAGTCTGTCATTTCCAGCCATGCTTTTCAGGCAGGTACAGCTGCACAGACATCAGGAGTCAGGTTCCCACAGATTCCCAGCCTTTGCACACTCCAGTTTCCAGCCAGCAGCTCTCTGGACTGTGACCCAGCCCAGCTCAGCGGTGGAAAGCAGTGCCAGCTCCAGGCACAGCCCTTGCCCCCAGCCTTTGAAGGCAGGTTAAGCAGGCAAAGCCTTAGGCATCAACCCAGGACATGGCTTGAACTCACATCTCTGAATGGAGACTCTGCCTCTGAAAAATTAATGCTTTGTTCAGCTCTCTGCCTTTGAGATTTCTGAGAGAACCAAAGGGCTGGAGTGCAGTGGGAGTCACACTCACATCGGGTTCCTCAGCAAACTCTGGTTCTGTTCTTGAACAATGGTAATTTCTCCAGACACCTGGAGAAACCAAATCTGCCTCAGCAAGCCCATCTCACCCTGCTCCTCAAATCTGAACAAAGGAGTCCATTAACAGCACCCGTGACAAATTTCTTTACCCAAGAACACGTGTCCAAGTGCCACGCTGTGAGCACTCAGATGGTTCCCAGAAACCTCCTGCTGATGTGCAACACTGTGCCCGAGCTTCCCCACATACACTCTGTACTTGATTACCCCACGTTTGCTGGGAGAAGAGGAACAAAATGCACTCCAGAGCCACTTACTGATTCCTGATTTGAGTACAACATGGCAGCAACACCATTTTTCCCTCCCTCTCCAAGGCTGGCACATGCCATGTCCAGTTCCCAGAGACAGGAACCTCACACCCAGCCCTTCTGTTCTGTCACCCTCAGGAGGGCCCATCTGGAGGAGCCATCACACACTAGGTACCAACACAGTATTCAAAACTACATGCAGAACTTGCAGAAGCACTTAGATCACCCACGGCTCCTGCTGGAAATTTTCCACTCTTCCAGTGTAAGAGTTTATTTTGTGGGCAGGAAGAGAGCAAGAAAATTAATTAAGGCAGAGTAAGAAGAAAAAGCTCCTCCTGAAGTGAGTTAAATACACTAAAGCAGCAGTTGTGAGCAGGCCAAGTCCATTTTAAGGGCTATACATTTTCACTTCCACAGTCTTGAAAAGGAAAATGAAGAGACTTCGTTCTGTATGCATATTGTCCACCATTTGTTAGTGTCTGTCTATTGATGCTCAGTTGAAAAACAAAATTTAATTAAACCCCACAGTACTGCATTGCCTGCCTTTGAAATATGCCTGCATTAGTGGATCATTACAGTAAATGAAATACAGCTTCATATCGGATTTTTCAAATAACGTCCTAAAACTGTTACAAATCAAATAATACTCCTGCAGAGAGAAATTAAGAGACAGTGTTTTTAGCAAGGGCAAAGAGATGTTTACAGATGAAGTCTGGAATAAGACGTGGAGGCAATGAGGCAGAGTTGCCACAGGGCCCTTCCAGACCTTGTTGGGAGGGTTCTGTGTACCAGAAACTAGAAAGGAAAGAGTGTGCCAGGGGCAGGCACACAGAAAGGGCAGTGTCCCCAACCCCCCAAGAATGTCTGCATGACCAGAACAGGGTTTTGGGGTGTGCTCAACCCAGAGAGGTGTTTCTGCATGGGGGAGAACTCACTGCAGCCACACACCCTCCACGTCCTCCCCAAACCCGGCCAAAGCAGCAGCAGCCATGGGAGGTGAAGCCTTGTAACCACTCAAAGCATTGAAAGCCTGGACACTCAGTGGGTAAGGAAAGGGATCCAGGAAGGTGCTGTTGTGGCAGGATGACAAATACCTACACAGGGAGGAGAAAAGCAACTTGAGCTTTGTTATCTCGGGGTACATAAAAGCACAAGTGGGTCAGTGAGTCAGCATTGGGCACAGCAGCAATGCCTGATGTGGAACACAGCAAAGCAGGTGAATATTGTATGAGCCTTACAGCTCTGGCTTCAAGAGATCTTCTCCTTAATAGCACCTGAGCTGATGCCAAGTGTTCTTTGACAATTTATTTACTCCAAGAAATCATTTTCCCTAAATAAGAGGAGCCCGTTACCGCATCCTTCTTCACGTGAGCTTGGAAAAGGCTGTGCCCTGCAGCTCCTGTGGCCTCATCTCCATGGTGATGCACCAATACACACACACACACACACACTGACTCCAGCAAGAAGGCAAACCTCCCCAAAGGAAAGGCTGAACCTCCCAAAAAGAAAGGCTGAACCTGCCCAAGGGAGAGGCTGAACCTGCCCAAAGGAAAGGCTGAACCTGCCCAAGGGAGAGGCTGAACGTGCCCAAGGGAGAGGCTGAACCTGCCCAAAGGAAAGGCTGAACCTGCCCAAGGGAGAGGCTGAACCTGCCCAAGGGAGAGGCTGAACCTGCCCAAAGGAAAGGCTGAACCTGCCCAAGGGAAAGGCTGAACCTGCCCAAGGGAGAGGCTGAACGTGCCCAAGGGAGAGGCTGAACGTGCCCAAGGGAAAGGCTGAACCTCGCCAAAGGAAAGGCTGAACGTGCCCAAGGGAAAGGCTGAATGTGCCCAAAGGAAAGGCTGAACAGCCCCCAGGGAGAGGCTGAACGTGCCCAAGGGAGAGGCTGAACCTGCCCAAAGGAAAGGCTGAACATGCCCAAGGGAAAGGCTGAACCTGCCCAAAGGAAAGGCTGAACAGCCCCCAGGGAAAGGCTGAACGTGCCCAAGGGAGAGGCTGAACAGCCCCCAGGGAAAGGCTGCAGGCGGCAGAGCTCTCAGCAGCACCAGGCCTGGCACAAGGTGTGCTGCAGGTGTTGGCAGGCAGGGCTTCCCTGAGAAGCAGAGCAGGTCAGCCTATCAACAGGCTGGAAATAAAGAAAACCTAGCAAGGGCACCTCTGGATCCATTTTATAGGAAAACAGCACATTTCCAGCTGCTGTCCATGCCAGGGAGCAGCAACTGAGAGACAAGTTCCTGTAGTTCTCATCAGCCTGTGAATCAATTATTTATAGGAAGAAGGTTCAGCATATAATCATTGAAAGCTGTCAACTTCCAGCCCACACAGAGCTTCCTCTGTGAAAGGCTGCTGGTCTGTGAGCCAGGGACTCCTCACCCCTCATGTCACAGGATTAAATGAGCAGCTGTGACACGAGGGGATCCATTACACTACAGCCACAATGAGCACTGGCACCCCAAGGCACTAACAGCACTCAGCAACATCCGGCAAAAACCACAGGAACACAGCAAATGCAGCCCTGCATCCTTCCTAAAGGAAAAATAGTGGTGAAAGGGCATTGGGAGTGATGTAACAGGGCTGGCACATGGAGCAGCTGGGGAAGGAGACTCTGACAAGGCTCTGTGGGGCCAGCCTGTCGAAGGCAAGGCAAGCACAGCACTCAAGCACCAGCCCAGTGCTCTCTTACCCCCACAGCAAAGCCTCCGTAGGGATCAACAACTCTCAGCCACTCACTTGCACACCCCCAATGCTCTCCATCAGGAGACTCTGGCTTTGTGCTTCCCAGGCTCTGGCAAAGCCACCCCTAATGGTTAAGAGCAGCACAAGCAGCTTGCACAGAGGATGGAGATTGCTGAGGCTCTGCAGCTTCCGAGGGTGGGAGCAATCCTCGAGTGCCACAATCATCAGGCTGTGGGAGCACGCCAGGAGCAGGGCAGACAGAGGCTGAAAACGAGCAGGCTTCACACTCCCAGGTACTGCAGGAAACATGCTCATCCTCAGCTCACCAGCACTCTTTGAGCACAGCCAGAATGAGGTCTGATCATTAAAAACACACCAGAGTGCTGCTCCCAGTCTGCTGGAGGAAATAAAGGGAGGGGGATGTCTGATGGGGAGGAGAGGGCGCAGCACAGGCACCTCTGGAAGAGCCCTGCCTCTGCAGTTCAAGGTTAAACACCTCCTTTGCACTCATCTCTGAATCTGCCTCTCTTTAAAGCTGCACCAGGTAATTAGAATCATTATAACTATTATTAGACCATCATATTATTATAGCATTTTTGCTACACTTGACGTCTGTTGGCTGATAGATTTAACTGGTACATAAGAAATAACTGTGCAGAGATTTCTTGAAAATGAGCACTAACACGGAAGACATTAAAGCATTCTGCATTCAAAAAGTTAATTTTATGGAAGGACACTTGAAATAAAAATTCTAAAATTAGGTTAAACCTTTAAAACCTGCCATTAAAGGAATTATTTGGGCTTTAAGTAGGCAACCATTTAAAAAATCCTGACTTTTATTTAGATGCTGGAAGACATATATGTGGCTTGGTATCTCCTTCAGATCAACATATGCATCTTTTTCCCATCTACTCCAGAGATTTCTAAATCATCCTTCCATCTTCCTTTCCCTCTCTCTGCAGCAGGCACTTGAATTATTTGGGCAGAGTCTGACTGCACAGGGAACCAGTATAATCAGGGCTCTTACAACCTGCTGTCTGCAAATCCTATAGAACTGTCAGCAAACACACATCCAGAATAAAATACAGCTTCCTGCAGCCCATGAAGCCCAAAGGGCTTTGCAAACTAGACTTGGGATGCAATTTATCCACCACTGAGATTCAGCTGTAATCCAGAGTGGAACACAACCTTTCCATCCATATTCAACTACAGCACACAGCCCCCTGGAGAAAAGTGAGGAAGAATCCAACAGAAGCCATAGGAAGGTTTTAGGGAGACTGAATTTTCTGCCCTGGAACTGAAATTAGGTCAGGGCATCCACCAAGTTGGACACAATGATGCTTGTAGGTGCCTTCCAACTCAGAATATTCCATGATTCCATGACTCTACCATCAGCCACAGACCAATAGAAAGAGGGCACAGCATCTCCATCCTGTTGATGGTGTCCCTGAAGCACAGCTGGATTGAACAGCTGGGTACCACAAGTTACCAGCCTTAAGAGGAGGAAGACATGAACACCCTGTGTTGTCCTTAAATTCAGTGGGGCCCAAATTTCGCCCCACAGTTACATCCATGTGCAAAGAAAGATGGAATAGCACTTCAGAAAAGGACCAATTCTTGAACCTCAGGCAGCTGAGCCCAGCAGCTCAGTGCTCACAGAACTCAGGGAGGGTAGAGCTAGGCAGAGATGTTTGCTCCAGTGAAATCTATTTCAGCTCTTCCTTAAGCAGTTGGCACTGAGGTGACAGCAGAGGCCTGGTGCAGTGAGGTGTCCTGCAACCACACCCACCATGACACACTATTTAGGAATAAAAACGAGCGTCATTAATTTCTCCAGAGCAGGTAGTTTTATCTTTTCCAGAGAAGAGCAACCACACAAGGAACTTGGAATTGCTTGAGGAGAAAAATGCATTTTTGCTACCTTAGCCACATACAGACAAGCCCAACTCTCACTGAGGAGAGACTTATAGAGAGAAAAGGGGAGCAGGAGATGCTGGACACAACTTCCCCCATGCACAGCCCACTGCTGAGGCAGCTCTGAATGGGAAGCAGGGCTGAGGATTGTCTCAGAGCTGTGACAGCCCCAGCAAGCATCAGCAAGAAGCCCCAGGTGAACAAAGTTCATGAAAGCTCTTAAAAATCACCTCAGCCTTCAGAAGGAGAGCACAACACAATCCCCTAGAGACCTGCCCATCACACCTCTGACCAGCCCAAAGCAGGTTTTTCACTCTATCCATCTGATGCTTTCAATAGCCAGAGGAGCTGGGTCTGGGCAAGCTCACCTTCATGAGGCCCAGTGCTCATTAATAAGAAAAAAAAAGATCAACCAAAGCAACTCAACCCCACACACTTGAGGGGTAGCCATGAGCAATTCCCTGTCACCACAAGAGAAATCCTTGTGTATGAGCCCTGGGAGCTCAGCCCAGGTCTGCTTCTGTTCAACCTTTCCATTAATAGTTTGAACAAAGAAGAGAAAGCACTTTTATAAAACCTGAAAGGATGCCCAGGAGTTAAGAGCTGGAGGCACTCTGGAGGTCATGATCGGAATTGATAAACTGAAGAAAAGTTCCCAAAACACCAACAAATCAATAGAAAGAAAAGCAAGGAAAACAATGCAAAGAAGTGTACTTGGAAACAGCACAAACAGAGATCAAGCACACAAACAGAGTCCAGGGGAAAGTTCTCCAGACAGAGGGAACCTGGGGAAAACTGGAGACCAGACTAAATGTGCCAGCACTGTGACACCGCAGTTCCAAAGAGCTGAACTCCCCTCTGTGATCCAGAAACATAAAATACCCAGTTCTGGGCTCTGTGCTGGTATCAGCTCTGAGGTACACACAAACCAGAGGGTCTGGGCAGCCAGCAGAGCAGTCAGCAGTATAAAACACGCTGCCCTATACCAGCTGTGGAGGGGTTTCTCCATCCCTGCTCCCTCCAGGGCCAGTCCCAGCTCTCAGATTTTAACAGGGTTTACTCACAAGGAAAACCAGCCACAGGACTCCCCACTCTATGAAGGCAAGACACAAACTGGCTGCTCAGTTTGCTGCAAGGACAAGTTAGATGGGCTGTCAGGCTCTGAGAGTGGGAGTCCATCAAGGCCCAGAGGGAACTGGGTCCTGTCCAGATCTGCACTACCATCCACCACTGCCCAGCCTGGAGCCAAGCATCTCTCACCTGGCTCAGCACAGGGGCACGGACAAGGAGGCTGTTCCAGCCCTGTATTTCCTTTTAGCATCCTCCATCTGGCTACTCCTACAGCAGTGACAAAGCCAAATGAACAGCCTTCTCTTCCCCAAAATACAACAGAGCTCCTCATCCTGCTGAGGGGCACCCACACAACACAGAGCCAGCACTGCTGTGGCCGTTTCCATTCACGCCTTCCTTATCCCTCACTAACAGAGCTCATCAAGCTTCATTTGCCACCTGCGGGTGCAGCAGAGAAGCCAGCAGGGAATGGGATGCTGCCCTGGGGGAGGGCATGGTTTCCTAGCTTCCCTTCTCCCCTTCCACCCCACTGACCTCTGCAATGCCTAAAGCCCACAGGGGCCATCACCCAGCCCTGCCCACCCCAGACACCCTAATTTGAGGGGACAGTTGTTAAAAGCCATTGCCACAAGGTGTTACAAAGCAGGTGACACCAGAACACAGCTGCACCAAACCCAACCAGCAGCTTGGGAGAAACCCAGCGAGGGGGCAAAAGCTACAAATCTCATGCAAAAGCAGGGCTTAGCTCTCAGGAACATTTCACATTTCCCAAAGACTCAGAGGGATTTGGGGTTTTGCTGAGCTGCCTCGTGAACCACAGCCAGAATGGATCTCACGGTGAGCAGGCGCCGTCTCCCTTGGCAGGGCTGCTTCCCAGAGATCCCCAGCCTTGTGTCACTTCCCACTGCAGGTGCTAAGAATATCTGCGTGCTCATAAAAAATAGCAACCAGCTATTGAGAACTTATCAACAAAGTGCTCGACAAATCTTAATTAAAGCTGATTCACCTCCCTCACGAGCCCGAGTGCAGCGTTATTTCTCAGAGGAGAACGCTGGGTGTAAGAGCTGAGGTGGGTTACAAAAACCACGGAGGGAGTCAGTAGCACAGAGGATTAGCACATGGAAAGGCTGACTATTATCCCTAAATTTATCCAAATAATCCACTGCCTCACAAATTCTCAAGGTATGGCTGCTGTGCATTCAACCCCATCTGCTCAACCCAAGCAGAAGCAGAGACAGGTGTGGGGGTGCTGGAATTTGCCAGGTGTTTTATTGCTCAGGCTAAAGGAATTCTCCGCTGTAAAAATGAAGAAGGTGGTGGCAGTAGCACCAGCCCTGCTCTTGTGCTGCTTCAGGACACAGGGACAACACTGTGGGTTCAAAGGCTGTTCTGACAGTTCACCAGGAATTGTTTCCAGCTGATTTCTTACCAAGAATCATATTTGTATCCTTTCAAATTTAGTAAATACATGGTCACACAGACAGAAGCCTCCAGGAACTCGCAACACTGCTCTCCCACCTCTGGTAGCTGGACTCCTACACTGAACTTTCTGGGACAGCATTTTGGATACTTCCACCACAGAAATATCCTAGAGGCTGCTGAAAAACTAAGTGGATCAGGCTGGGTCATTTTAAGGCAGGATTGGGGGAAAGAAAAGACAGAAACTTAGAAGTGCATCCCTTAACAGCGCTACTCCCAGAGAACAAATGAATTCAAATGATCACAGGGAGCAGGAGCACTGCGGCAGCACGTTGGGTAAATGACAGGGCATGTCACCATCTTCTAACATCCTCTGGACACTTATCTGCACTTAAAAGGCTCCTGCCAGGCTGTGCACGGACCAGCCTCTTCCACAGACAGCTCCACCACAGAAATGCTTCTGCTCATCACCCTCCTTTGGCAGGCACACTGAGCAGCACCAGCGCAGGCAGCTCTGCCTCTGCGCTGCACTCAGACAGGGTTAGTTCTAGCAAAGAAACACTGCAGAATAAATAACTTAAGAAATTGTGTCTAT
This sequence comes from Melozone crissalis, assembly GCF_028551555.1. NCBI lineage: Eukaryota > Metazoa > Chordata > Aves > Passeriformes > Passerellidae > Melozone > Melozone crissalis. Next base: position 1,138,442 of record NW_026535912.1, read on the forward strand.
AGAGCTTGGTGTAAACCCAGACCCTCCTGAAGGTGGGCAGCATCAGAGCTCTGTCAAAGCTCACTCCTAATGCAAGTGTTAGTCAACCACTGAACTTAAACATTTTAAGGCAACATTCCAAACAGTGTTTATATACAAAATCCCATTTGCTCAGCGTTCTCCTTCCTGGCCTTGTGGAATGCATAGTTTCACCAGTTCTCCTGCCAGAAAACCATATACGGGCTTGTACCAAAACAATTAAACCAGTTTTAAAATTCAGACCTCGTGTTACAGAGAGCACACCCTGAAGAAACATCCATTTTAATATCCCAGAGCTACTTCAATTTTTCCAGCACGTTTTTATTCCACAGGAGCCTGGGCACACAGTAGGCCAGAGGTCACACAGCCTCGTGCTCCAGGCAGCATCCAAACTGTGCCCGCTGGGGGAAACTCACGTGTAAGATTTTTGTTTAAAAGCCCTGAGTGTAAGGGACCCCTGCCCTGCTCCGACTGTGTACCTAAGTGCCCCTCACAGGGCACGCGTTTGCTGCAGCACTCCAGCCGCACAGGCTGCCCGTCCTGCCGGGCCTGCCGAGCCTCCGGGGCCGCACACGCAACGTCCCCAACAGCCCGGCCACAGCCAGTGAGGGGAACCGGGCCGGCGGGCCGCCTCCACCCGGCTAGGCCTTACCGCCGGGTCCGCTCGCGCGAGGGCAAAGTAGGGAGGCAGCAGTGGGTACCCCCGGGCCGGGACCAGGGCTCCGTCCCGGATCGCAGATCCCCAACCCGGAGCTACGCCCCGGCCCTCACAGGCCGCCAGCAGCACCGCCCCCTGCTACCCCCCCACCCCGACTCACCCCTCCGCACTGCGCACGCGCCGCCCGGCCCCAGCCGCCCCGCCCCGGCCCCGCTCTAGCCAATCAGCGCTGTCCTTGCACGAGCTCCTGCCATTGGCCCCGCCTCTGGCCCCGCCCCACTCACTCAGCACGGCCCCACTCTTGGCCACACCCCCTGACCCGTTCCTGTCTGTCAGCACCGCCCTTGGTCCCGCCCCCTGGTCTTGGCCCCGCCCCCTGGTCCTGGCCCCGCCTGTGCCCTGTGAGGCGGCGGTGGCGGCGCTGTCTTGGCCCCGCCGTGTCCCGGACTGGATTCGCCGGCCTGAGCCTGAGCCTGAGCCTGAGCCTGAGCCGTGTCCCGGGCCGATCTGAGCCATGTCCCGGGCTGAGCCTGAGCCGTGTCCCGGGCCGATCTGAGCCACGTCCTGGGTTGAGCCTGAGCCGTGTCCCGGGCTGAGCATGAGCCGTGTCCCGGGCCGATCTGAGCCGTGTCCCGGGCTGGGTTAGCCGGGCTGAGCCGTGTCCCGGGCTGGGTTAGCCGGGCTGAGCCGTGTCCGCTGCCCTGGGCTGCGGGAGCCTCCCTGGCTGTGGCAACGGCGTGTCCCGGGCAGCAACCCCATCCTGGAGGATCTGTCCCTCCGGAGTGAATGCCTGCTTCGGTGCGCCTCTGTGCATCGTGTTAGGTTGGACTAATGGAGGAATTTCTCCGTGGAAAGGGGGGTCCAGCCTTGGCAGGGGCTGCCCAGGGAGGTGTTGGAGTCTCCTGCCCTGCACATGTCCAAGGAAGAGCTGGAGGTGGCACCCAGTGCTCTGGGCTGGTGACAAGGTGGGATGGATATCTGGGATGGATGCCTGGGATCAGGAGGGAATATTTGCAATGATCTGGAGATATTGGCTTTACACATCACATCATCCCTGCCACAGGCTACTTCAGCACCCCCTTTTTTTTTCACAGGTTTTGAGGAAGGTAGTGAGGTTTCAGGTAAACACAAGGGTGTAAATTCTCAGTCTTGGCACCCCTGGTTGATGCTGAAATGAGGTGAGAAAGTCAGAGAAGGCACAGGGAGCTCACTGGTCCCCTCACCTCATTCACTCAAAGCACTCTGCTGATTAAAATCATGCCAAAGCATTTCCCACCCCTCTCCCAGCTGCAACTGAGCGATGGCATTGCAGAGATGATGGAAAATCAGCCACGAGCTGTGCAGCCCTCCCTGGTGAGGGCTGGGCTGTGGCTGAGGAACAGGCCATGGGATCCACTGCACAGCAGCCAAAACCAACGTGCCAGCCCCAAAATTAAACCTGCAATGCTTAATCATCTAGTGAAAGATGCTCAGTGACATCAGGGGACCTGTCCCTGGGCCACTGTCCCCACGGCTCTGCTCACCCATGCTGTGTTTCACTGCTGGCACCCACAGAGATCCTGGAGGCAGGAGATTGACTGTAAGCAAATCTCAGCTCTCCTTGCCAGCAATTGAATATTTTCAATCTTTCCAGGTTGGTTGTAAACATCTCAAAAACATAATCTGGAATCAAATCCCTCAAAGCCTGTCAGGAGTGCACCAGAGCTTTATAGATGTTTATGATTTTTGTTGAGGTTTATAGTTTCTCAGGCAGCTACGTGATTGCTGCCTGGGTGTAACTCCTGGCTTTTGGATGGGGGAAGTACTGCTGTACTTCATCCTCTTCCTCCTCCTTTTGGGCTCCACACACCAAGCCAAGGCTGGCAGCCAGGCAGGACTGGTCTCTCTGCTTGCAGCCCAGGAGCCAAATGTCAGCTGGGGCACTGAGAAGGGGATTTTCCCCCTGCTTGTCTCAGGCTGCTGCACACCAGGCACTTTGGGAAGCCTCACTGAGATGCTCAGTCCATCCAGAGAGGAGCACTGCTGCATCCCTGGGCAATCCCAACCAAATCCCACATCTGAAACTGCTCCCACATCTAAGAGATAAGAAAATACACTCTGCATGTATTACCTTCTGCATCTGGAGTTCCTCTCTCTGGTCTGATGGGATGAAGGGCTTTTTCAAAAGGTATTAGAGAAGATGGGTGTGAGAGAGTAATTTGGGACTGGGAGTAATTTTTCATCAGTATACTTAAAGACAATCACAGCACCAGGAGGGAGGCCTAATTGTGGAGTTGTGTAATTAGTTTTTATGTCACTGCAATTATTCTGTTGGCTACATATAAAGAACATGGGAAAATGCAGCACTTAATTTTAAATCAAGACTTGATTCTCTTTTAGTAGGTAATTGATGTTGATCACATCACTTAGCAGCAACTATAAAATGTGCTATTTAGATTGTAAAAGGATGGAGAAAAGGACTGAGCAGATAGGTAATTGATGAATCGCAGGCAGCGTTGGTGGGAGGCAGCAGGAATCCCTCAGCTGCCTCTGCCTGCAGCTGCTCCTGGGCTTCCTTAGTGCCCAGGGCTTTAACAGGCACTGAGCCCCTGTCCCAATCCCACAGCATTGCTCTGTCCTGGACAGCAGTGGAACAGGGCAGCTGCTTTTCATGGAATTGATCCCTCCTGGGAAAACCCCTTCCTTTAAGGAAGCCAGATCTTCTTCCTGGAATTGATCCCTCCTGGTTAAACCCCTTCCTTTAAGCAATCCAAGTTTTCTTCATGGAGTTGATCCTTCCTGGTTAAACCCCTTCCTTTAAACAATCCAAGTTTTCTTTGTGGAATTGATCCCTCCTGGTTAAACCCTTTCCTTTAAGCAGTCCAGGTTTTCTTCCTGAAATTGATCCCTCCTGGTTAAACCCCTTCCTTTAAGCAATCCAGATTTTCTTCATGGAGTTGATCCTTCCTGGTTAAACCCTTTCCTTTAAGCAATCCAAGTTTTCTTTGTGGAATTGATCCCTCCTGGTTAAACCCCTTCCTTTAAGGAATCCAGATTTTCTTCATGGAGTTGGTGCTTCCTGGCTAAACCCCTTCCTTTAAGGAATCCAGATGTTCCTCTGGCAAAGGTGTGTGAGTATGCTCCCAGGACTGCCATATGCTCATCTGGAGCCACCAGGCTCCTCTCCTCTCAAGGCTGTTTGGCTTCTCCAGTGACTCAGTTGTGGCAATGTGTCCCAAATTTGGTCACAACAGCTAAACACTCCCAGATACATAACTGGACATTTAAGTCCACAAGCAAAATTAAGTCCCAAGGTGCCAATGCTGTGAAGCCTCACAGTGCTGCCCTTGACAGGTAACTTAGTTTTTGGTGATGGGTTCATACTAAAAGTACCTGCAAGTAGTTTTGGTTGGGGGAAGACCCAGAGACAAGGCCCACAGCAAGGCACAGACATCCAGAGGGTTCAGTTGCCCTTTTCTCTCTGGAAGGATGCCAGGATGAGCATGAGAGGTGTCTCTTCTGGGTACAAAGCAAACTCCACAGGCTACAGGAGACTCCTGAGGTCACAATTCCAGGTAGCAGGTCCAGGCTTTGCACTTGCACCAAAACAGATGGATTTGTGGCCAGACAAGCCACTGCATAGAGTCCTACCAGGATTTTTAAGTGAAACACTTTTCCCCTTCAGCCTTTCCTTCCCCTGAACCTTTTTTGTGTGCTGTAGCAAAATATGAGATGGAATTTGGGCTCCAGTGGGTGTAATTGCTGAACAGCCTGCCCTGGCCAGCCTCACCGCTGCCAGAGCACTGCCCACAGCCACTTTCCTGCTGACACAATGAAATGCATTTTTACAGCCCAAGACATGAGTCATGACCCAGCCTGAGTTCAGAGCAGAGCATTTTTTAAGTACTTGTGACTCCAAAGAGGCTGGAGGGGAACCCTGGGCTTGAGATAGGATAGCATCATAACTGCAGAGTTTCCCCAGTCACTTTTAAAAATGCTTTTTCTCACCCATTTTGTGTGCTGGGACGTGAAGACTATTGTAGGACCTGTTCTGCCATGTCAGCATCAGCCTCTCTGAATTGCTGTGAGGATCAGATGAGTCCATCTTGCAGTCTCTTATCACCAGCAGCACAAATCCTATTTCATTCACTGCCAAAAAAAGAGACTCATCCAAAGGCTTTTGCCATCAGTCCCTCGGGGGCTCTGGAGCCATAAGTGGGATGCAATGAGCCCGGGGCCATCCCTGCTCTAGAAGGGCTCTGCCAGCGGGGATGCAGCTCAGGGTTCGCGGGTGAGCTGCTGCCCATGCAGTCCTGGCACAGCTCGGGGTCAGGCCCGCCGGGTGACAGCCCCTGACAGTCCCTGTGCCATGTCCCCAGGAGTGATCTGTCCTGGCACTGAGGGCTCGGCACCCACCGGGTGACAGCCCCTGACGGTCCCTGTGCCATGTCCCCAGGACAGCTCTGTCCTGGCACAGCTCGGGCTCAGCACCCGCAGGGTGACAGCTCCTGACAGTCCCTGTGCCGTGTCCCCAGGACAGCTCTGTCCCCGTGGGAGCTGTGCCAGGGTGAGAGGGGCGATGCCGGGGGGCTGCCGCCTTTCACCCCCGTTATTAACGGCACCGCTCGGCACCGACGGGTTCTTCACAGCATGCCGGGCCCTCGGGCTGCCCTCGCTCGCTCCCGCCTGGTTAAATTTGGATTAAATCAGCGAAGCCAACACAGTGATCAATTCCCAGTGCTCTGCTCTGGAGCCGGGCACAAATGAGGGGAAAGCAGGGAGGAGAATAAAGCCCGGAGTGAGGGCACAGGGACCTGCAGGTACAGGAGGGATGTGAATGGAAACTCAAGTTTTCAGTGCCACCAGCTCAGCTGTGACTAGGCAGGGACAGCAACCCTAGGGACGCTTTTCTAGAAGCCATCATGACAGATGATCTGGGCAGGGGCCTTTATGGGTGCTCAAGCCAGGATTTAGGTGAAAAATTGGCCAGCACAGAGGGCCATGCAGGCAGCAAGGGGACAGTTCAATCCCCTGCCTCCTCCCCATGGAACAGAGCCCGGTCACAGACACACAGTCCTGGTTATCCCCCAGCAAAGTCAGACTCCCTTGGCCTGGAGCAGTCAGTCCCTCCCAGGGCTGAAGGTTTCAGATCACTGGACAGCTGTGGGCAGCACCATCCCTGCCTCTCTGGCTGCCTCCCCCAGGAGCCACATCCTGGCTGCCACCTCCTTGTCACTGCATTTGAAGCACGTCCACATCACAGCACACATGGGCTCAGGAGCAAGGCCAGGGACAATTAATAAAACGCCTCCCCTAAGGTGGAAATGAGACCACCCATCTCAGCAGTGTCACACCACTAAAGGAGAGGGGATGGTTATGAGCCATTATTCCCTGCACAAATGGGCTTTAAATCATCATCCACCACCAGCACCCAGCACTGGATGTTCCAAAGGTGTCCAGCAAAGCCTTTGTGGCTCCTTTCCACCATGGCATGGGTGACCACAGTGCCCATCACCTGGAGATCCTCACGGAGCCTCCACACCCACACTCTGCTGCTGCTCTGGGAAGAAATCAGCCCTGCCAAACATCAGCAAGACCAAACGTGCTGCTTTGGGGTCTCAGGTCTATCTCCCTGGGGTGGGATCATAGGAGGGCAGGGTTCCTCAGCTGCCCCACTCCTCCTGGCCTGGCAGGGGAATTGGGTTGTTATGGAGCAGCAGTGCAGGAATTGAAAGCCTTTTTCCTTCTGGAAGCCCTTGAGGCTGCCAGTCTCAGCTGAGCCGCCGCTTGCCAACAGTTTTTCATTTCTTCTCTGTTTCATCTAAACTTTCCATTGGGTTCCTCATCCATCTGAGCTGCAAGGATAAATATGGAAATAAAGAGGCATTTACAGCCCCTCTCTTGGGCTGATTCTGTGTATAGACAAGCTGTGCTCACAGCATCCTCCTCTCCACAGTGCTGATTCAGGAGCAGCAGGGTCTGCCCAGGACTCAGTGGGCACAAGGATTTGGGGGAAATCCCTGGGTCACTGTGGGGAGAAAACTGCAGAAAAAAGAATGGGGCAAGCAAGGCCCACAGGGACTTCTGTAAAGGAATAGAAGGGAAAGAACATACTTTGCACATCCAGCTGAAGAGCTGGATGTGCAAAGTATGAAGAAAGGCTTTAATTTGCACAGAATCTCTTAATCCATTAATCACAGGGACATTTGTGTATGAAAACCTCCCTCTCGTTTAATACTATCTCAGGTTTGTCCAAGAAGGTAATAACTGTTTGGCAGGGGAGTGGGAGGGGCGAGGTGGGACAGGCAAAGGCCATGGGCTTGTTTCCAGGGAGAGATCAGCCATTAACAGCGTGGAGCCAGCCCAGGGATGAGCAGCCATGAAAAGCACTGGACATGGCAGTCCAGGAGTCACAGTGGCACTGGGGACACCAGTCCCCTGAAAGAGGATGTCCCAGTGCCTCTTGGCTCTCTGGAGGTTGCCTGCAAAGGCTGGACAAACTTGCCTCGGTGCCTGGAATAGAGGGTTTGGGGGTTTAAGAGCAGACTCTGACATCTTCCCTTCCCCTCCACCACAGCCATTTCCTCTTCATTCGCTGCTCCAGGGTTCCTTTCCTCGCCCTACAGAGCTGGATTGTGAGGATCATCCTGGAGGCAGGGGGAAGCTCTGGCAGCATAGCATGGACTGATCCATCCCCTGATCTTCACCTGATGCTTCTCTCAGGTTTAACCTGTTCTGCTTTAATCCCACATTCTTTCTCAGCAAATCCAGCCTTGCACCAGACCAGCCAAAGTCTCCTTGTGTCCCTTGATGGTCCCACAGACCTCAGAATTCCCTGTCAGCCAGTGAGTAAACATAATATCTACAAACCCAGCTGCCTTCCTGGAGCTGTTACCTGTGTTCCTCAAGGGAGGAAAACAGGAAAAATTAGTATGCGGCTTCTTCCTCGAGAAATCAATGTGATCTCAACTCACTGTGAAGTTCTCTGACTGTTAGAGATGCTGCACTGGTAAAATCTAACCCTCAGAGGAGAAAGGGTGGGGAAAAAAGAAAGAAAAATAAATTCCAGTGACTAGACAAGTCTAAAATGTTGCAGAAGGCTAAACTGCCAGGGCTGGGGCTTGTTTGGAAGTCCCAGAGTGGAGAGGGCTGTGCAGTCCAGCTGTTTATCACCCCACCAAGAATCAGCTGTAATTGTTAATTCTAATTAGAACTGTTGGGTAAAAATGTAATCAAGAGTTTCCATTAGGAAAAAAAAAAGACATTTCATCTAAATTAAAAATTATGTTTTTTAAGAAAGGGGGTAAACGTTGAAAATTTTGTAACAACTCATTTCAGCATTTTCAAGATGAAAAGGGATGTATTTTTGCTGTGAAATGCATCATCAATTCAAATTGTTTTATCTTACAGTCTGAAGAGCAAAAAATAGTTTTCAAATCAAAGCAAAAATTGTATTTTTAGGCATTTTCTTTTAAAAAGCCTATCTGGAGGTTTCTGTCCTAATTAAGAATGATTATTGGTTTTCTTTTTTTCTTAATGGAATAAGCTGTTCCTAGTTAGTTCTGCTCTAAAACATTGGGTTGATGTTGATGTGCCCACCCATCTGCCCCAGCACCTGACCCCAGGGCTGTGCTCACACCACCCCACTCTGCATGTCAGCACTGCCTGAAATCCCTGGGATTTCAGTCAGGCTTTATAAAACTCACAGAATTAAAGCAAATTCCTTGCTGCCAGGAGACCTGGTGGGGCACTGGAAGGACACAGGTGTGTTTGGTGGGCCTTGTGCAGGTCTCAGTTCCTGAGGCAGGCTGATTGTGGTGCCCGCACTCGAGCAAGGCAGCTGCAACCCCCCCTTGTACGTTTGACCCTGTGGCTGATGCCATGGAATTGCCACAGATCCCAGCAGGGGTTTGCATCCTGGGGGATCCTCTCCACACGATTAGCAGATCACCTTTATCACACTGAGACAGTGGCTTGGGATCTGGTAGATGAATAGCAGAGCTTGTGGTTTGTGATCTGTCCTCTGGCTAGGAGCACTGAAGGAGAGGACAGAAAAGATGGGGGTTAAATAGGAGCTGGGAGCAGAAGGGGACACCAGGGAAGGAGACTGGGCCAAGGAGAAGCTCAGAAGGAGGAGAGGAGGGTGGAAGAGGAAGGGAGCAAAGCTCAAGGGCTCTGCCAGAGATGAAATGGAAAAAGGAATTGCTGTGCAGCAGTTTCAGCCCAGAACAGAGGGAACTGCACGGGCTCCTCGAGCTGCCCGAGGGCATTTTGAACAACAAAACCAGCAAGCTCTGACAGGGCCAGGAGACCCAGGCAAGAGTGAATGGACAGAGGGGCTGCAGGGTCCCACAGGCAGGGCACGCTCCTGCCCAGCCACATCCAGAGTGGCACTGCCCTTGCTGCTGCTGCACCACCCCTCTGGCAGCCTGATCGGGGTTATGTAACCTTTCCTGACTGCTCTTTCCCTCAATCAAGTGAAGTTGCTGCTCCAGCTCCCTGCAAGGAGCAGCCGGAGCAGCCTTTCCTGAGCTGCCCAGAGGGACACAGCCAGCCCCAGCCTCCGAGGCAGCTGAGCAGCAGATCCTGCCCCACTGCCACCCCCGGGGAGCTGTGCTGGCAGAGCTGGCACCCAGGACATGGCACCAAGCCCCGGTGGGAGGCTGCAGGCCCTTGGCCAGGGAAGGAGATGGTTGGATCATGGGTTCTTCCTGCAGGGAGCAACTGGTGGGTGAAGCCTGGAGCACCCACTCACACATGGGAGCAGACACAGGGGACAACACACTGCACCAGTGCTTTATGCACCTAACTCAAAATAAGCTTTCTTTTTAAAAAACATATCTAAGAAGAATGATTTTTCTCTCTCTCTTTTTTTTGTTATTATTTTGAAGTTATAAATTATTGAAACAAAATATTCTCACTACTCTCCCAAATCATTCTCAGGCAAAGAAAAGGCAGCTCTACCTTCAACACTGCTTTGTAACAAAATGAGTCAGATTCATTTTGCTCATGATTTGCCCTTGGCTCCCTTTGTCCATGTCTTAAACTACATCCTGGCTCGGTCTGATTAGCAGCGTGTCCTCGGAGGCAGAGGAGGCCCTGCAAGAGCCCGAGGTATTGCAGGTCAAGGTTAAAGTGCTCTGCATGACATTCACTGTCAAAGCTGTAACTGGAATAACTCAGTGCAATTAGATGTCTCAGAGGTTACACAGTAATGGCAGCAGTGTTTCAGTGCAGCTGATTAAAGCACAGCCCTGGCGTTAAAGGATGTGATTAAAAGGCAGTGTCAGGGCTGAGACCTGGCAGAAGAGCTCAGCAGGCAGGGTTAAATCCACAGCTTCTTCTGGGGTTGGACACCCCAGGGCCTGGAAAAGATCTCCAAGTATCAGCTGAGCCAGCTCAGCTTTTAGGTCTGGAATGCCATCTTGTGATGGCAGTGGGGAAGTGGAAATGGCCCCTCTGTGGAGGCAGAGGAGATGATGGAATTACAGAATGGGTTGGGTCAGAAGAGACCATAAAAATAATTTTATTCCTCCCCCTGCCATGGCAGGGACACCTCCCACTGTCCCAGGCTGCTCCCAGCCCCAATGTCCAGGCTGGCCATGGGCACTGCCAGGGATCCAGGGGCAGCCACAGCTGCTCTGGGCACCCTGCCAGGGCCTGCCCACCCTCACAGGGAACAATTCCTGATTCCCAATATCCCATCCATCCCTGCCCTCTGGCAGTGGGAGCCATTCCCTGTGTCCTGTCCCTCCATCCCTTGTCCCCAGTCCCTCTCCAGCTCTCCTGGAGCCCTTTAGGCCCTGGAAGGGGCTCTGAACTCTCCCTGGAGCCTTCTTTTGTCCAGGTGAGCACCCCCAGCTCTCCCAGCCTGGCTCCACGGCAGAGGGGCTCCAATCCTGGGAGCATCTCCATGGCCTCTCTGGACTTGCTCCAACAGCTCCAGGTCCTTCTGGTGCTGGAGCAGCTCTGCAGGGGTATCTCACAAGGGCAGAATAGAGGGGGACCATCCCCCCCTCACCTGCTGCCCAATCCTCTGTGGGTGCAGCCCAGCACAGGGGAGTTTCTGGGCTGCCACTGTTGGCTCATTTCCAGCTTTTCATCCATTATATCCTCCAAGTCCTTCTTTGCTGGTCAATGAGCTCTTCTCCCAGTCTGTGCTCATGTGTGGGGTATCCCTGAGCTGGGTGCAGCACCTCAAAGAGGAAAAGGCACCATCGAGGCCATGGCTGCCCTGCCTTCTGCAGTGTGGGAGCCAAGCAAGGCTGGTGTCACTCACAGGGCAGTGCAAGCACCGACACCCATGAGGTGTCATCATCACAGGCCCCAGCCATGACAGACACCAGGGGGATAAAAGTTCTTCTCACCAAAGCCTGAACGTGCTTGGCTGTGGGGCTGGAGGTGACCACCATGGTAAATGATGATGTACATCCACAGATCTTTTCTTCCATAGGTTTACTGAATTTTCTTCCTCTTCCCATGGTACTACTCTGTCTTTTTCTCCAGTGACTGACAGTGTGGCCAAATGGTGTTGAGCCAAAATCTGATTGGTAGAGAAGGATCACAGTACCAGCCCTGCAGTGCCAGAGCTGAGCAGTGACGGGGGGCAGGCAGTGAGCCCTGGGCACGGGTGTGTTCAGGGCTGAGGTGACAGTAAAGGATCTCTCTTGCTGCCACAGGAGCTGCAGACACCAGCTACATGAGGGATGTCCCACCCCAGGCTTGGAGCACACGTCTTTTGAAGCACTACAGCTCCATGCCAGTGCAGATCTCTTGAGTGGATGCACTGTGCCAGCAGACAGTGCTCATGTCCTGGTTTAACCCATCCTGCTAATTTATGGGAGCAAAATCACTCAAATGTGATTCCTCCTTTATGCTGCAACTGAATATTCACTCAACAGAGGTTACCCAGGCTTCTGGAGCCAGTTGAGTTGCTTTGAACACAAGCTGCAGGGCTGTGCTGGGATGCAGGGAGCTCAGGGGAGGCTGTGTCTAGACTAGAGGAACTCTCCAGGAGGCTTGCTGGGCTTTTGTTTTGTAGTAACTCATATCTCTAATCTGGCTTGGAACAAAGCATCTCAGTCCTTTCAGGCCTTGCCACGACACTTGCAGGAGAAAAGGAGGCTCTGTTTAGTGGTCAGCAAGCCAAGATGAACAACAGGGACTGGCTGCAGCTAATGCAGAGAGCACATTCCTGTGACAGACATGGATACACAGAGCACTGGGCTGATGTTACAGCATCCAGTGGAGGTCAGGGAAGGCGTGGAATTGTGCTTCTCCCAGCAAGGCACTTGGCAGCACCACAGCTTTTTCTCTGCTTATTTCAGGGCTGGATTTTTGTTGCTGGCAGCTGTTTCTGAGCTGACACTTCTACCTCCTGTGCCCGAAGTGGGATACATCAGGGGCAAGCAGAGGCAGCTCACCAGCCCTCTGCTTCCCATGAGCCGCTGCTTGAGTTCAGTTCTCCCAGCTCCACAGATCGTGTTCCTGCTCCGGCTCTGTCAGGGATGCTGGAAGTGTCCAAGGCCAGGTCGGACAGGGACTGGAGCCACCTGGGACAGTGGAAGGTGTACCTGCCCATGGCAGGGAGTGGGACGAGAGGATCTTTTAAAGTCCCTCCCTGTGACTGATTACCGAGGGTTTTTCCCCGCCCTGGGGGGAGCGGCCGAAGCGAGCGGGGCGGTGTCTGTGGAATCACCTCGGCAGCGTGGCTAGGCCCGCTCCTTTTCTGCCCCCACCGCCGTGTGGAGATGAAGCGGTTCTGGGGGGCTGGGCTTCTTCAGCTCGCCGCCATGAGGGCCAGGAGCGGCTCTGGCGGGTCGGGCTCCCTCGCCATGAGGGCAGGGAGTGGCTCTGGCGGGCTGGGCTCCTTCAGCTCGCCGCCATGAGGGCAAGGAGCAGCTCTGGCGGGCTGGGCTCCTTCAGCTCGCCGCCATGAGGGCAAGGAGCAGCTCTGGAGGGCCGGGCTCCTTCAGCTCGCTGCCATGAGGGCAAGGAGCAGCTCTGGCGGGCCGAGCTCCCTCGCCATGAGGGGCCACCGCCGCCATGAGGTGAGTGGGGGGGCGGCTACAGGGCACGGGTGGCGGCGGCAGCGGGGCTGGAGACCGGGGCTCCGGGGCAGGAAGGCGCCACCTGAAATACTCACTGTCTCCTATTTAGCTGTTCGGCCGGGGGACTGCGGATGTTGCTCGGCTGTGCGGTTCAGCATTAATTCCTCAGCCTTTCGCTCGGTGTGCTGGCTTTTGTCCTCTGCCACAAGCCAGGCCGCTGCTGTTGAGCTTTGTGAATACAGATGGAACTAATGGCTTATTTGTGATGTTTCTGCTGTCCTCTCTTTAGGCCTTCAGCCGATGACCGATGGCGGTGACCCGCCCGAAGGAGCAGCTCTGAGGTGCCCCGACCCCGTCGCGTGTGGAACCCCGAGCTGAGCTGTGCTGAGCTGTGCTGGGACAGCCGGGGAGGCGCTCCGGCAGGGCACTGGAGCCTGCGAGAGCAGATGTGAAGGGATAACCTGCCCGTGGGACACAGCAAGAGCTCTGGAGCCACATGGGTGAGGTGTGACCGTGAGCCAGCCTGGGAAAATGGGCAAAAATGTTTTGCTGTCTAAAAGGCCTCTGCTGGCTCCTGTGCCAGCCTCAGGTCCTCAGGGTGGAAATAACGTGGTTTATCCAGAAATAAGTTTAGCTTATCTATTCCTCTTGCTGGATGAAGCCTTGATGAGAGTAGGCATTATCAGAAAAGTGCCTCCACGTTTTTTCTGCCCTGTAAACCCCCCAGTTTTGGGGTTTTTGTCTCCCAGCAGTAGTCAGCTGCCCGTGGCTGCTCAGTGCCTGTGCCAGTGTTATGCTGCTGGGAGAGAAAGGTGCTGCTGAGCTTTCCTGGCACCAGCGAGGCCGTCCTGGTGCTCAGTGGTGCCAGGTTTTGGCAGCACTCTGCATGCCTGAGAGTGGAGTAATTCCTGCCCGTGGAGACAGATGACTAGACTGTACGTGTTCATGCATCAACAGGCAGCTTTATTGAGATCTAACTTCCTTATATAGATAAGAAGGCCCATGAAGGTAATCCTCATTGGCTGAGCCAGTTACTACTCAGCTAACCAGCCAATAGCAGCCTGAGTCTCCAATGGTCTGGGCCTGCTCTTACTGGTCGAATTACATAAGCAAGGTAATTATATAATAAATCACTTATGCAGTTGGAATTATTTATACTGTGTGGCCTACAGGCCAGATGTAGAGCATCACAGAGGAATAGCTCATAAATATGGAACTTGTGTGTGTCATAAAACCTCTGTTCGCATGATGTTTGGGGCACTCGAATGGAGGAAGGATCCTCCAAGTGATCAGTGCTGCAATAAAAATGAATGCTTTTTGATACTCAAACTGTGTTAGAAAGTTTCTTTTTGGGTGATTTCAGTGTCAGTTCCACAAGGCCCTGTAGTTTCACAGTGGCCCCTTGGTTCTAAAGTGTCACAATGGCCTCAGTCCCACAAGGCCCCACAATGTCCAAAGAGTCCCCTTAATTCCATGGGGCCCTGAAGAGCTGCAATGGCCCCTTGGCTCCATGAGGCCCTGCAGTGCCACCCTGGGGCAGGAGGCCAGGAGGAACTTACTCCCCACACGCTGCAGCTCCCTGGGCCAGCTGGCAACCGACACCTTCTCCCAGGCCAGCACTGCCTGGCACAGCCAGGGCTGAGCCACACTGCAGCTCCCTACAAACCACGGCAGGGGCTGCCAGGCCAAAACCCAAGTCACAGACAGTTTGTCACTCTTCCTGTCTGTATCTTCTGACCAAGAAATGTCCCATTGTGGGGTCCCCTTTCCTGCAGTCACTGCAGCACTGGGACCATCCCTGGAGCTCTGAGCGAGAGAAATGGCCAGCGCTGCACCTCTGCACTGACTCAGGGATGGTGGGAAATGCTCTCTGGGGTGGCTGGAACCATGGAAAAAGGACAGTTGGGAGCACAGAGGGAAACCCAGCTGGGCTGCTGGACTGGGGCAAGACATCTCTGTCTGGGGGAGAAGTTGGCTGTGAAACTCCCTCCTGTGGATGCTCACGTGCCCAAGAGTTGGGCACTGAGGAGCATCACAACAACAGACAGCAGGATGGGGCGGCCAGGATTAAAGTGCCTCAGGGGGGTCTGGACTGGCCACACAAGGGTGAACCCTGGACACCATCTCCAGGTTATCCCTGACTGTGAAACATGGGCTGAGATCAATCAGGGCCAGGCCAGGCAAAGCCCCTGTGGTGTGGGAGGGCAATGGTGGGAATATAAATCTGGGGCGACACGTGGTCTTGGTAGTAGGTGTAGTAAATTGGGAGCACCATTCCTAAACCACAACAGCCCTGTCAGAACCAGGCCTGTCCCTGCACTGCCCCCGCTCTGCTGCCCCACAGCTGCTGGATCAGGAAGGGCAGAGCCATGGGGGAGGAAAATGCACAGGGACTCCTCCTGGGAGCGACATTCCATCCTGATACTCAGACCCCAAGGCAGAAACCCCCATCCTCAGCTGAGAGGTCACCATCAGAGTCTCTGCCAATATCCCACTTGGTGAATCTTTCACACTGAGATTTTGGTCCTTCCTTTCAGTTTCTTTACTTTTGGGGCTTTTAATGATTCCTCCATAAGCATGGCAATTCATGTCCCTAATATGGCAATTCTTTCCTTTTTATGAAAGTGTTGGGAATTAGGCCACATTAAAATGCTGGCAGGGTGTGCATAGGTATTTGCAGCCCTGTGGAGAAGCAGTTGGGATATAAGAACCAAAGAAATATAAAATGGTTTGAGTTAGAAGAGACTGAAAAGAGTCTCTGGTAAAACTCCCATTACCCAGGAACACCTTCACTCGTTCAGGTTGTACAAAGCCCCTGACCTTAAACACATCCAGGGATGGGGTTTCAATTCTGAGGGCAGCCTATGCCAGTGTCCTGCCACCATCATCCAAAAATATTTCATCCTTACAGAAAATCTAAATCTGCCCTCAGTCACTTAAAAGATACAGTGTATTATTCTGCATTATATTCCCCAATACAATCTTGGGCAAAAATGTACTCAGCCATTCCTGGATTTAAATCACATCTCCAGGGCTGAGCACCTTTGAGAAGGCCCAGAGATCTCCCAGGATGGGATTTGGAGGCCCCAAGAACATGATCACTGTATGGGAACTGGAAGTCCTGGGTTCAGTGGAGACTGAGGGCAGAACAAGAACAGCCTGTGAGGATGACAAAGGTGGATTCAAATATATTGGACCTCTTCTTCATAGTGGAAATGAACCTGAGATAGAAATAATGTCACCAAGTGCAGCTGTGAAGACCCAGAATGGAAACAAGGAGAGATTAATTTCCCTCCCAGGGCAGGACTGTGGCACAACACATCTCCCAGAAGGAGTCTGGGTCAGGCTGGGGTCTGCCCCAGGCTCTGTGTGGGCAGGCAGAGGCAGGCAGGAGGCAGAGCTGTCAGCAAAGTAAGGGCCCAGCCAGGTGGGGCAGCCGGGGATGCCGACAGCCTGCAGGGACAGAGGCGCAGGGCAGGGACACCGTGGGACAGCCTGGGCTGCACAGGGCACAGGGATGAGCAGCAGCTGCAAGACAGCCCTGACAGAGCCAACTTGGGCAGCACTTTGGCCATGGCTTCTGGGCTGTGCCTGAGGCCACGAGGGGACAAGTGACCCTTGCAGGCCTGAGGCCTCATTGCCTCCTTGTCCCTGCTCAGCAGCCTGGCAGGGGCCGTCCCATGCTCCTGCCCTTGGCATTGCACATCCCCACATGCCGGTGCCCATCCCGGGAAGAGCCCTGAGCAATGAGGGAGGGACAGGATCTGCCTGGCCAGGGGCTGGGGCTCAGGCCTTGGCCCTTGGCATTCCTCAAACACATCCAGCTTTGCTGAGCACCAGACACACCTTGGCCTTATTTGTCCCCAGCTGTCATCACTGCCTCCAGTGTTCTGCTCTAACTGGAACCAGGGGAAAATTTCTCATTTGTGTCTCTCAGTGGTACCCATTAAAACTTGGAAAACTTTGGAGTTTCAATTTAATTTTGAGTTCTTGAGAAGTTTTTTGAACACTCTCTCAGGGACTCTGATGTAAATAACACCAAATCCCCAAGAGTCTCATTTAAGTCCTTGTGCTGTGTCTGTGCTGCTGAGCTTTAAAGGAACAGCTCTTCCCAGGACCAGCTCCTCTCCCAGCCCAGCAGGGCTGAGGGCTCTGCCTGCAGGCACTGAGGGGACAGGAGCCAGGCAGAGACAGGCTGAAGGCAATCAGGATTGGGAAGACATTGAGCTGAGACTTCACTTGGGGAAACATCTTCACAGCCCTCTGCATGGTGAGTCTGTGGGTGCAGGGCAATGTCCCTTGTGCTCCTGGAGGGATCTCCTGAAGCCAGTGCACCCTATAGCCTGGGGGTTTTTCAGGAGGACTCTCCGAGTTTCTCTGTGGCACAGGAGGAGAAGGAGGATGTGCTGCAGAGCGAGGCTGCCCTGGGCACCATCACAGGGACAAGGCAGGACGACTCCTGCTGCCAGGGACAGCTGCAGGGGGTGAAGCTGCGGCTGCAGCCAGGGCTGCCCAGGGCTGTCCTGCAGAGCAGCTTCTGCAGCCCTCAGGGCTCTTGGCCAGCCCAGGGCATGTGCCACCTGCCAGGGACAGCTCTCAGCCTGCCTGGCAGCTCCCCATGGACGCTGCAGGGGAGAAATTGGAGGTGGAAGGAGCCACCCCCATCAGGGCAGATTCCTCCTGCTGTGGAGATGGTGCTGCATGGCCAGGGCTGCTCTCAGCTTTCTCCTCAAGGGAAAGGAAAGGGGCTGTCAGCTTTGGCTGTGTCACTGAGACTCCTGCACTGTTAGCCTGGGCATCAGCAGATGTGCCTCAGATCTCCCTCAGAAAGTGCCTCCTCAGCCTCCTCTCCCTACAGACAGCAGCAGCAGCACCTTGGCTTGCAGCATCTCTGTTTGTCTGGCCTGCCCTTAAGGCCCTGCTGCCAGGGAGATGCCCCTGGGCAGTGCCCTGTGCTGAGAGGTGTCTGCAGGACAGAGCTGGGACCCCAGGGCTGGTCTGGGCCCTGGCAGCACAGGCAGGGACAAGGCTTGGATAGAGAGAAACAGCTCCCAGTAGGCACAACTCCAGGCAGCAGAGAGCCAGACCAGCCCTTGGTATCCTTTCCTGTTCATGTGCATAGGGAAAGAGAGAAGGGTTTGGGAAGAAAAAAATTCAACTGGAGAATTCAAAAAGTCTACTTCACTTTTCAAAAAATATTAAAGTGTGATCACGGTGAAATAGAGAGAGGTTAAATGAACAAAGGGCACCTGTGTGGTTCCAGCAGGTCTGACAGCCCTGTGGCACAGGGAGCCCTGTTTTCCCTCAGGCCTCCCCAGTATTCAGGCTGAGTGCAATGCTGAAAGTAAAGCAGTAACTCAGAAGGAGCACAAGCCTGAAATAAAAAAGGAAATCTGTCCAAGCTTGTCAATGTCTTTTTCAACAGTGCACCATGCCCAGAGTGAAGGAATGTCCAACAGCAACTCCATCAGGCACTTCCTCCTGCTGGCATTGGCAGACACGCGGCAGCTGCAGCTCCTGCACTTCTGCCTCTTGCTGGGCATCTCCCTGGCTGCCCTCCTGGGCAATGGCCTCATCATCAGCGCCATAGCCTGCGGCCACCACCTGCACACGCCCATGTTCTTCTTCCTGCTCAACCTGGCCCTCATTGACCTGGGCTCCATCTGCACCACTGTCCCCAAAGCCATGCACAATTCCCTCTGGGACACCAGGGACATCTCCTATGCAGGATGTGCTGCACAGGTGTTTTTCTTTTTGTTTTTCCTCTCAGCAGAGTATTTCCTCCTGACTGTCATGTGCTACGACCGCTACGTGTCCATCTGCAAACCCCTGCACTACGGGACCCTCCTGGGCAGCAGAGCTTGTGCCCACATGGCAGCAGCTGCCTGGGCCAGTGCCTTTCTCTACTCACTGCTGCACACAGCCAATACATTTTCCCTGCCCCTGTGTCATCGCAATGTCCTGGGCCGGTTCTTCTGTGAAATTCCCCAGATCCTCAAGCTCTCCTGCTACAAATCCTATCTCAGGGAATTTGGGCTCATTGCAGTTAGTGGCTGTTTTGGTTTTGGCTGTTTTGTGTTCATTGTTTTCTCCTATGTGCAGATCTTCAGGGCTGTGCTGAGGATCCCCTCTGAGCAGGGACAGCACAAAGCCTTTTCCACCTGCCTCCCTCACCTGGTTGTGGTCTCCCTGTTTCTCAGCACTGCAGCATTTGCCCACCTGAAGCCCCCCTCCATCTCTTCCCCATCCCTGGATCTGTCAGTGTCAGTTCTGTACTCGGTGGTGTCTCCAGCCCTTAATCCCATCATCTACAGCCTGAGGAACCAGGAGCTCAGGGCTGCAGTGTGGAGACTGATGACTGGATGCTTTTCAGAAACATTAAACTGCTGGCCAATTTCCAATTTCTTAAATAAAAATACTTATAATAAAAATCATCTTTGATACTTGTTGTTGGTTTGGTTGTGGGTGTTTTTTCCTTTGTTTTTTTTTTTTTTTCCTATTGTCCACAAAGGACTGTCATTCCTTGTGCCATTTCTCCTTTTGTTTCCCTCCACTTTAACCGTGGCCCCAGACTGCGTCAATGAGGAGCTGGTTTCTTGATGGCTTTGAAGGAACTAAACGATCTCCCAGCATTGTTTTCACCAGAGATGCCCCTTCTGTTCTCTTCTCTGGAGCTGCAGCAGCAATGTCTGTGTGCAGAGCTGGGGGCAGATCAGCGCTGGCCCAGCAGCTGTGCCCAGCAGTAGCAGCACTTGGTGTTGCCAGTGCTGCTGCCATGGCCCTGCCCCACTGCCCTGGTGGCCCTGGTGTTGCTGCAGGGCCTGAGTGCTCCCAGGGCCGGGCACAGCCCTGGGGGTGGCAGTGCCGGGGCTGCAGCAGGGACAGGCCATGGGCACTGCTGGGGCAGCGCTGACGCCTCAGCCCAGGGCCTGGGGGCTCCAGGCTCCTTGCCCAGGCTCTCTCAAGAACACACCCAGGCCAATGCTCAGCACAGAAAAGCCCCGTGAGCAGCCCCAGGCTGGCCGTGAGCAGGCTGGGGGCAAACAGCATGGCTGGGGCTCTGCAAGGGCCCTGGGGGAGATGGGAAGGAGCAGCAAAGCAGGGGCTGATCCATTCCCAGTGCACTGGACAGCCCAGGGCAGCGTCCCAGAGCATCCTCATGGAGCTGCCAACAACATCCCCCCTCTGCAGCCCTGGCCTCTCCCCCAGCTCACACAGGTGCCCCATCCTTGCAGGCACAGACACGGCAGCACTGGCTCAGCAGCCCCTGTTTGCATTGCACAGAGCAGGGGGAGCACCCCCATGCTGTTGGTGTGGGGACATGAACCTGAGGGAGCACAATTGCCATCAGCCCCTGGGGCCAGCAAGGGCTGGGGGACACAAGGGAAACCACTCAGGTTTCTCGTGGCCTCTGCAGTCAGCCAGATTGTTTGCTCCCATCAGCTGGGAGTTCCCTGTCCCACTGCAGACGCTGTTGCTGAGAGCCAGGGCTGCCTGGCAGCCACCCCCAAACTGCCCTGAGCATTTTCTGGGCTTCACCTTTGCTTTCTTTACTCTTCCTGATACAAATTTCTTCCCATTGCCCCCCCCTGTTCACTCCCCTGCAAACAGCCCATTCCTTTTTGCCCTTTCCTCTCTGGCTCCACTCCCCATTGCAGTTCCTGACTTGGCCCCATGGGAACGTCCCTTGGGCAGCAGGATCATCCTACAAGTGCTGCAGGAATTGTCTGCAGGCTCCTGCAGTGCCTGGTGCTGCTCCCTTGCCAGAGTCACCCCAAGCCAGGGGGGCACATCTGGGTTGCTGTGTCTGGCTCTGGGGCTCCCTGTTCTGGGCAGTGAGGAGGAGCTGCAGAGGCTCTGCAGGACTGACAGGATGGGCTTTGGGGCTGGCAGGAGATGCTGAGGGACCTGGGCTGCTGGAGCTCCTGAAGAGGAGTCCCAGGGCTCATCCTGCAACTGCTCCAAGGGTGGTTTCAGAGAATCACAGAATCAGCAAGGGTGGAACAGGCCATGGAGATCATCAAGTCCAGTCTGCCTTGACACCACCTTGTCTCCTCTGAGCCTCCTCCAGGATAAGCAACCCCAGCTCTCTCAGCTGCTCCTCAAAGCTCTTGTGCTCCCACCCCAGTCTTGTTGCCCATCTCTGGACATGCTCCAGCCCCCCAGCGTCCTTCCTAAATTGGGGGCCCCAGAACTGCAAACAGCATTCGAGGTGCTGCCCAAGCAGTGCTGAGCATAGGGGAAGAATCCCTGCTCTGCTCCTGCTGGCCACACCATTCCTGATCCAGGCCAGGAGCCATTGGCCTTCTTGGCCACCTGGGCACACTGCTGCCTCATGTCCAGCCTGCTGTCCATCAGTCCCTGCAGGTCCCTTTCTGCCTGGCTGCTGTGCAGCCACTCTGTCCCCAGCCTGTAGTGCTGCAGGGGTTGTTGTGGCCAAAGTGCAGGACCCAGCACTTGGACTTGTTAAACCTCACCTTGTTGGATTTGGGCCCTGGATCCAGCCTGTCCAGGGACCTGTGCAGAGCCCTCCTACCCTCCAGGAGATCCACACTCACACCCAGCTTGGTGTCATCTGCAAATTTGGTGATTTTCTATTCTTTTTCACACATTTGATAATCATTTCCTCAAAAATCATTAACACATTTCCCCTCCCCTTTACCCATGTGTTCTTCTGTCCTGGGGGTCTCTCTGGTGGTCCATGGTGCTCGTGGACCCCAATGTTCCCGTGGGCCTGGCTGAGCTGGGAGGACACTGAGGCTGCTGAACTTCCAGTTCCCCTTCTCACACAATGGGCATTGTGTGGTTTCCATAGGCCTGGGGGTGTGGAGAACAAGATCCAGGTGTCAGCTCAGCTGGTGGAGACAATTTCTCATCTGGTAACATGAGGTCACAGAGTGGGCTGTGACATCACAGAGTGCATGATATGAGGTCATTGAGCAGCCGTGGCATCATAGACTGCCTCTGTGACATCAGAGATCCAGCTGTGACATCACAGAGCAGAGGTCTGACATCACAGTGCAGACTATGACAGCACAGAGTTGGCTGTGACATCAGAGACCAGCTGTGTGACATTAGAGAATGGGCTGTGACATCACAGAGCAGGCTGTGACATCCCAGAGGGGCTGTGTGACATCCCAGCAGGGCTCTGTCAGGTCACTGGGTTGGTCACTCCGCCCCAGCTCCCCCTCACAGTTTCTCCCAACAAGTCCAATGCTGTTCATGCCCAGCAGGGTCCCTGTCCCCCAGGATCCCCCCAGCCCACCTGGAGCCACAGCCTCCACCAAAGGATGTTCCACAGGATCCACCCCAGAGCCTGCATGGGGACAAGGGACCAGGGCTGTGTGACCAGGACATCAAGGATGGGGACTATCCAGATCACTATGGCCTGGGTTGGGTTTCCCAGGGCAGGAAAGATGTCTGGCAGCTGGAGCAGGGTCTGGAAAGGGCCTCCAAGGTGGGGCTGGAGCCCTTGGGCTGTGAGCAGAAGCTGAGGGAGCTGGGCTGGTCCAGCCCGGAGCAAGGAAGGCTGAGGGGCTCCTCATCCCAGCCTGGCAGTGCCAGTGAGGAGGGGATGGAGAACACAGAGCCAGGCTCTTCACCAGGGGGCCTGGTGAGAGACAAAAGCCAATGGGTGGAAGGGGAAAGAGGGGAGATCAGCCAGGGCATGAGAAGATGAAATGAGTCAGGCTGGTTTCAACATTTCCTCATCACCAAGAGCAGCCTGACCTCCCTTCTCCATCCACCACTGGCAGCTTTGCAAATCAGAAATTGTTTGTGCTCTTTTGCTTCCACTCCAGGATGAGCATCATGATACAAGAACTTAATTGTGTTTATATCTACTACCACATTTGTCTAAAATGAATTTTAGTATGGAAATGTCTTGTGGAGGGTGCACTCATCATACACTGCTGGGACGTCACACCTAGCTCAGTGAAGAACATGATTGTTATTAAATTGCGTCCTGTTCAACTTTCGTCTGCTGGCCATGAAGAGAAACTTTCTGTGCCTCTGAGTCTCACCAGTTCCTGACCCCCAAAGGACATAAACCTGATGAGTTGTGGTCCCCACTCCAGTGGCTACGCGCGGACCTCCCTCCATAGCCAGAGCAGAGCTCTCATGTCCCAGAAAGTCCCTGGCAATGCAGGGATGAAGGAAACAGTACAGGCTGTGGGTATCAGGGGCAGGGCACAGCCAGGGATTTGGGGTGGTTGTGAGCCCAGGGCAGGACCCGGCCCTTGGCCTTGGTGAACCTCATCCCATTGTCCTGGGCCCATGGCTCCAGCCTGGCCACATCCCTCTGCAGAGCTTCCTGCCCTCCAGCGCAGCCACACTCCCACCCAGCTTGGGCTCACCTGGGAACTGACTGAGGGTGCCCTCGATGGCCTCATCCAGATCAGCAATAAAGAGATTTCACTGACCTGGCCCCAATCCTGAGCCCTGGGGACACCCCTGGATGTGACTCCATTCCTCAGCTGCTCTGAGAGCCAGGGGTTGGATGAGGGAAATGGTGGGGTGGGGGTAGGGACAAAGTGTGATTGATTGTCAGCCATGAAGGGTCTTGATTTTCATATCTGTTCAGAACTGCATAAGGAGGTGCTGAGGATCAATATCTACTGGGGATTGCTGATATCAATCAATAAAGAAGAAAAGAAAATAGGAAAAAACAGTTCTCTCTGCATTGTTTTCAATATGGTATATTCACTTTGAATAGACTTCTGAAATCTCTCTAATTAACCACAGATGAATTGAAAATTTCAGTTATTCCCAGGGCCTTTTCCTGTTCGGATGAACAAGAGAACAAATTTTTCAACAAATGTTTATAAGCTTTTCTCCCTTAATTCCTGAACTAAAGAGCTCAAGAAAGAAGAGGCCTCTGGAGTAGTAAAATTCATCAGCACCCTCCAAGTGGCCGAGGATCCATCCCCATCAGAGCAGCAATGAACAGAAATGGGCACAGCTTTGTGGCTGCCCCAGCTTTGGCATGGGCCCTGGGCCTGGAGCAGGAGCAGCTCTTGAGGGCCCCAGGGCCGGGGCTCTCGTGCTGCCCTGGGCAGATGGGATGGCAGCAGGGGCTGCAGAGCTCTCAGCACCTCAGGCCGAGGGGAGCAGGGCAGCCAGGGAGCCTCCTTTGGCCTTGGCCAAGCACTTTCCCTCATGGCTGGGGCCGAGTCCTGTGGCAGCTGCAGCTGCTGCTGTGCCCTTGCCAGGGGCTGAGGCCGTGGGGCAGTGCCCAGAGCAGCCTGGCCTGAGCAGAGCTGTGGGGCCAGAGCCGGCTGGGCTGGGCTGGGGAGAGGCCCTTGGTGCTGCCCAGAGCTCAGGGCAGCTGGCAGAGCTTGCAGGGAGCTGGGCTGGGCTCAGAAAGCCTGGCCTAGAAACCATCAGTGTCCATCTCAGCCTGGCTGAGTGTGCAGGGGCAGGACTCAGGCCAGGCCTTGTGGGGCAGGGCCAGCGCCTGTGCAAGGCATTGCAAACAGGCAAGTGGCCAGAGAGGAGGCTGCTCTGTGCCCTTGGAGGCATGGACACAGCAGGGAGGGGGCCCAGGACATTTGTCAGTGCCAGCCTCTGTCCCCATGTGTTGGCAGCCCTGGCTGCTGAGGCCAGCTTTGGCCTGGGCTGAGTTTGGCTGTGGCCCAGTTCCATCCTCCTGCGGGGCTCAGGGCCTGTTCCCGGCCATGGCCAGCCCTGGCTGCCTCTCTGCTGGCCCAGAGGCCGGCAGAGCCCGGGGTAGGGCTGTCTGTGCAGCCCCACAGGTGCCAAGGGCTCTGCAGGAGCTGGCAGAGGCTGCCCAGCAGGGAGGCCATGGGGCACAGAGCCCCAAGGCTGCTGTGGGCACCACGGCACAGGGGCCGTTCCCAGCCGCAATGCTCCTGGCCTGGGCTGGGCCTGCACAGGGGCTGGGCCACCATGGCTGGGCCAGCACAGGGCCACAAAGGGGCCACACAGCTGCTGCCGGGGCTGACAGCAATACCAGGCACACACAAGCAATTTGTGAGCATGGCCTGCGCTGGCCAGGCCTGACTGTGCCAAAGGCAGAGCTCAGCTGCCCTTGGGGGCTGCAGGAACAGTCCAGAGCCCAAAGAGCCTCCATGGCTGTGCTGGAGACCAAGGCTGCAGGAGGGAAATGCAGGGCTACTGTAGAATGGGAGGGGACAGAATTCCAGCAGACTCATCAGCTTGCAAGCTGCTCTGGTCTCCCTCAGCTCCTCTCCAAGAGATGCCAATCCCAGCTCGGCACCTCAGGATACTGGGGCCCTACAAGGAGAGCTGCCTGTTCATGGGCACACAACTGATATCTGCCTGGAAAAGGGCACCGATGTTAATACCTGTTGGTTTCATCATATATAAGCAAATCTTTATTATCTGGGCCACTTAAATACTTTGAAGAAATGACAATGTTTTCCCACCAGGGACAGGAGTTTTCTGGATCTACTGATGGCAGGAGAAGAAATACTGATCTTCCCCTATACCTTTGCCACCAACATTCAGTCTAATATTTCATTCCCTTCTTCCTTCAGGTGTTTCCAGCTCTCCTGGTTAAATGGCCACGTCCACGGACATCTCTTCATTTAGAGCAGCTGCATCCATGTCCTCCCCGTTTCTCCCAGATTTTCTCCTGCAGCAATTCACTGGTCATTCCAACGCGTCTCCCTTGAATTGCTTCATGCTTTGAGCTTTCAGAAGTTTAAATATCTCCTTACTCAGCATCTTAGGTGTATTTTTATCTTTCATATAACCTCTTCTTATGCCTTTGTCTAAAATCCTCCCAATCACCTGTGGGTGGTGGACATGTCAGATGCTGCTGGGATGTCAAAGGAGCTGAGGGAAGAGTTTAGATGTCTATTAAATTTTATCATTTTCACATTTTTTATGTTGGCCAAGAAGAAAAACCTTTCTGTGCCTCTGAGTCTCAGCAGTTCCTGAGAGCTGTTCCCTCCAAGGACACAAACCTGCTGATTTGTTGTTCCCACTCCAGTGGCTGTACTTGCACTTCCCTCCATCCCCAGAGCAGAGATCCCTTGTCCCAGAGAGTCCCTGGCACTGGAGGGATGAAGGAAACTGGACAGGCTGTGGGGATCAGGGGCAGGGCAAAGCCAGGGAGAAGAATGACTTTTGCATTTGATGGAGCTGTGCTTTCCCTTGGCTTTGTTGGCTGACAATGAATGAACATCCCTCTGTGTCTCGGGCAGCTCCTTCTCCGAGAAAAGCAGGTGGGAGTTGGAGCCAAGGAGCTGAAAGCTGCAGGTGCAGCCTGGGCTGGAGGCAGCTCAGGTTTGCACAAGGCTGCTCTGAGTGCCAGGGCTTGGATGGGGGAAATGGTGGGGTGGGGGCAGGGATAGAGTCTGATTGATTGTCAGCCATGAAGGGTATTGATTTTCATATCTATTCAAACTGCATGAGGAGATACTTGGATTCAGAGACGACTGGAGATTGCATATATCGATTTATGAACAGGAAAATGTCCTAAACAGGACATAAAAAATGTTTTCTCACTGTCTTTTTAAATATAATGCATTCAGTCAAAACACACTACTAAAATCTGTCAAATTACCACAAAAGATTTGAACACTAAAATCAAATTATTCCCAGAGGCCTGGCTTGTTAAGGTGTTCTGAATGGTAATGAGCCCTGGGACACTGAATTCTTGCACTGAAGAGCTGAAGGCTGAACAAGCCTCTGGAGCAGGAAAATTCAGCAGCAGCCTCCAAGGTGCTGAGAATGTCAGCAGCCCCCATTGAGGCCATCCCTGCCCAGAGACCGTGGGGGAATGGGCAGACAAGGAGAGCGTCCCTGGGGCTGGGGCAGCACAACTCAGAGGCACCAGCAGCTCCAGCTGGGAAATGGAGTGTGGAATGTGGGTGGGAAAGCTCTGCCTGGGCTGTGCCAAGCAGGACAGACAAGCCCTGACTCCCATCCCCCAAAAAACTTTGTCAATGAGACATTTAAAAGGAATTTTTATTGCTGGTGTCCTCTGAGTGAGATGCACTGGAGAAACACCAACAAGAGATTCTCAGGAGCTCGAAACAACAAAACAGCCTTTACGGGCAATTTTGAAAATCAGAGAAAATTTGGCAAAATGTTTTATACAACATTCAATCAACAAAAAAACACTTCTCAAAGCATTCAACTTCATATAGTCTAAGCCTTTACAATTTTAAGTTACTTAGAATTTTCAAGAGGACATATGCAGTAGAAGTAGACACAGAGAGAGGAATTCAAGTAAGAAAGATACAGAGGAGCACACACACAGCTACCAACTCCTGGATTCCAGCAGTGTTCAGAGAGAAATTCCAACAGGAGGTAGGGTCAAAATGTGTGCTTGCCTTGTGGTCAGCCTTCAATACCCCTTGGTCTCCCTGGGCCCTTCCCCCAGGTGGGACTTGGGCTCATTTGGTCCCTCAGGAGCTGGGCTGGGGGCTGCAGAGGTGGCTGTGGAGCATTGCCTGTGCTGTGCCAGGGACTGGCAGACACTGCTGGGCTGGGATAGAGGCTCAAGGGGGATTGGGGTTCCAGGGCAGGGCAAGGCTGGACCTGCCCCTTCCTCCCCCAGACATGAAATCTCCTCCAGTCTGTCACAGTAAGGCAATGTTAGAGGTGAAATCCCATGTCAGGCTACAGGCACCTGGACTAGAAGGAGAGTTCGTATCCATAGGAAGGAAAGCACAGAGCCCCAGTGTTTGGAAGGCAGGTGAGAGCCTCACTATGCCAAGGCCAGCCAGACTTGTCAGAAATGGCAGATTTTGTCTGGGAGCAGTCTTTAGATTTAGAGAATTTTGGAGGTGGAGGCCCAATCTCAGCCATGGATTCCTGCAGAAGCAGGACAGTTCTTTTCCATAGGAAGGAAAGCACAGAGCCTTCCCCAATGTTTTGGGGACTGATGGGAGGCAATCTTCATGAAATCACTGCCAGACAGACTTGTTCTGGCAATATTCCTAGGGGAACAATCCCTGGATATAAGGAAATTTGGTGGTGAAATCTAAATTCTGCCCATGTATGCCTGGAAGAGAAGGACAGTTATTTTCCATAGGAAGGAAAGCACAGAGCCCCAGTGTTTCAGAAGCGGATGAGAAGAGACTCTTAATGTTCCAAGATCAGCTGGACAAGTCAGGTGGCCTGTGGGAGGCCAAACCAGCCACAACTGGTCTGTGTCCCCTTGGTTTTATGGTGCCCCATAGTTTCACAATGCCCCCTTGATTACAAGGAGACCTGCAGTGTCACAATGGACCTTTGTCTCAGTAGAGTCCCAAAAAATCACAATGGTCCCTAGGTTCCCGAAGGCCTTGCAGTGTCACAATGGTCCCACTGATTCCATGAGGCGTTGCAGTGTCACAATGGTCTCCGTGGTTCCACAGGCCCCACAATGTCATGTGACTCCTCTGTTCCATGAGTCCTGCAATGTCACAACGAGCCTTTGGATCCTGGGGGATTGCAGTGTCACAATGGTCTCCTTTGGCTCTCCAGTGTCACAATGGAGCACTGATGACATGAGACCCTGCAATGTCACAAGGGACCTATGGTCCATGCAGCCCTGCAGTGTCACAAAGGCCTCTTGGTTTCACGAGGCCCTACAGTATCACAGTGGTCCTCTTGGTTCTGTGGGGACCCCCAGGGTCACAATGGTCTCACTGGCTCCATGAGGCCTCACAGTGTCACAATGCTTTGCTTATTCCATGGGGCCTCATAATGTCACAATGGCCCCTTGGGTCCATGGTGCCCCACAGTGTCAGAATGGCCCCTTGGGTCCATGAGGCTGTGAAAGTGTCTCAGTGGTCTCTCCATGATTCCATGAGGCCTTGCAATGTCACAATGGACATTTGGCTCCATGGGGCCTCGCAGTGTCACAATGGCCCCTTGGTTCCATGATACCCCAAAGTGTCATAATGGTCTCCACAGTTCAATGAGGCCTACGGTGTCACAATGGACCCTTGGTTTGATGGGGCCTCACAGTGTCACAATGATCCCTACATTCCGTGGAGTCACATGGCATCAGTACGGTCCCCTTGGCTCCATGAGGCCCAGCAATGTCACAGTGCTGTCCAGGATTCCATGAGGCCCCACAGTGTCTCAATGGTCACTTGGTCTCACAAGGCCCCACAGTGTCACAATGCTCCCTTGGTTCCATGGCCCTGTGCTGCTGCATTCCCCCCTCCCCTTCTCAGGCCGCCCTGCCAGCTGAGAAATGCTCCTTGGGCCTTGGCCTTGGCCAGCAGCCCCTGGGCTCAGCTCCTCTGCAGCTCATCACAAACATTATCTGCTCCAGGCACTGCTGCTGCCCAACCAGCTCCTGGTTTCTGTAGGAGCAGCCCTGGGAACTGTTTGTGTTCCCTCAGTGGCACAACATCCCTGTTCTCACACTGCCAAAGAAAGCTGTTGATGCCAAGTGCGGCCAGGATGAAACATTGCTGGGACTGAAGCCCCTCTCTTGGGGCCCTGCACAAAGCGCTCCAAAAGGAGCCCTTGGAGCTCTCCTGGGCCAGCGACTCCCTCTGAGTGGGACCTCTCCCAGCCGGGAACTCTCCCGTTTGCTGCACTTGGGGATCCTGAACAATGACAGAGCCTGGGCCGATTCCCCCACTCCTCCAGGCTCAAACCTTCACCCACTGGGGAGATGCCAAAGCATCCACAGGGAGCATTTCCTGCCCTCAGGGGAATTGCTCCCAGGTGCCTTGCACTGACTCTTTGTGTCTGGGTGCACACAGGAGTCTCTGTGCTGGGGAAATGTGTCAGAAATGCTGCTGTCTGAGGGGTTGGAGTGCCTTAGATAGCTGAGTCAGTCAGGCCTGTAAATGAGTTTAAGTCATGATGTCTAAGCTAAATGCTGCTAAGAGTTGTTTTGCTAAATTGTTAAGTTTAATTTAAGCTATTAGCTAAGTTAAATATTGTTGTGTTATTCCTCTTTTAAATTGCTAAGTAAAAGGTTTTAAGTAAGGTTAAATACTGTTTAGCTTTGTTCTTTTGCTAAATTGTGAAGTTGAAAGTGTCAGTAAAGTTGTAGGTTAGGTTATGTTAAGTTTGAGCTCTGTAAAGCTTTTAGGCCGTATTCCTTTCATCCTTGCCATCACTGTCCTGTTGTCACACACTGACAGGGAGAGTTCTCAGTTCATTTCTGGTTTGATTGCCTGGATTTTGTTTGGTTTTGTTGTATCTTTGTTTCCTTTGTGTGCCTGAAGTATCCAGTCAGGAGCAGAGTGACTCTTGCCGAGGAACTCTGTGCTGCTGTCCCTTAATATTAAATCTGGTTTTTGCTGATCCCTTGCTGGGGATTTTTTCAATGCTCTCAAGCCCTCGTTCACAACAGGGTGAAGGAGCCCTGGCCCAGGCTCTGGCCCTGGGGGACACGGGGACGCTGCCAGGGGGTCCCTGTCCCCCTGTGCCACCCCCAGGGTCCCGGCCCCCCGTCCCTGTGTCAGGCTCTGGGGTTGATCTCGTGGAAAGTTGTCTGGGGGAGGCTGTGGGGCTGGGGGTGGGGGGACCCAGGGTGACAGGGGATCCCACTGGGCACGAACAGGGTTGGACTGCTCTGGGGGGAGCTGTGAGGGGGGCTGGGGCAGAGTGACCTCCCCAGTGACCTCACACAGCCCCTGTGATGTCACACAGCATCCCTGTGGTGTCACAGAGCCCCTGTGATGTCACACACCCCTCTCTGTGATGTCACACAGCCCTGTGATGTCACAGCCCAATCTGCTTCATCACACAGCACCCTTGTGATGTCACAAAGCTAACTCTGGGATGTCACCCTGGAATGTCATGCAGATGGACTGTGATGTCACAGAATAATCTGTGAGGTCACAAAGTCACCATGTGATGTCACAGTCTGTTCTGTGATGTCACAGCCTGCTCTGTGATATTACACAGCCACCCAATGATGTCACAACCCACTCTCTGATGCCCCAGAGCCACACTCTATGATGGCAGAATCTGCTCAATGGCCTCACACCCTACTCTGTTATGTCACAGCCAACTCTGTGATGTGATAACCTCCTCAGTGATGTCACAAAGTCTTCAAGAACTCAGTTACATTGAAACACTGAAGTTTCTTGGACTTTAAAGAGATCCCTGTCTGGGGCATGACTGACAAAGTGTCCCCAGATTCCAAGTAGAGCAGAACACTGGAGGCAGTCATGACAGGTTGGGACAAGCAAGGCAAAGGTGTCTCTGGTGCTGAGCAAACCTGGATGTGTGTCAGGAATGCCAAGGGCCAAGGCCTGAGCCCCAGCCCCTGGCCAGGCAGATCCTGTCCCTCCGTCATTGCTCAGGGCTCTTCCCAGGATGGGCACAAGGATGTGGAGATGTGCAATGGCAAGGGCAGGAGCATAGGGCAGCCCCTGCCAGGCTGCTGAGCAGGGACAAGGAGGCAATGAGGCCCCAGGCCTGCAATAGTCACTTGTCCCCTTCTGGCCTCAGGCCCAGGCCCAGCAGCCATGGCCAAAGTGCTGCCCAAGTTGGCTCTGTCAGGGCTGTCTTGCAGCTGCTGCTCATCCCTGTGCCCTGTGCAGCCCAGGCTGTCCCACGGTGTCCCTGCCCTGCACCTCTGTCCCTGCAGGCTGTCGGTATCCCCTGGCTGCCCCATGTGGCTGAGCGCTTCCTTTGCTGACAGCTCTGCCTCCTGCCTGCCTCTGCCTGCCCACACAGAGCCTTGGACTTGATACCAAAAGCTTAATTCCATTCAATACAAAAAGCTTAATTCTAAAGGATTCATTCTATTTTTAACCTTGCCTATGAACATTTAGCACAGGAACAAGGCATGCAGGGGCTGCTTTTCCAGCAAGAGTGGTTGGAAGGCAAGAAGAAGATATTTGGCTCAAGAATGCCGTGACAGAAAAAAGAAGGACTGAAACTGGGAACTTGGGGTGGGTTTTATGGTAATGGGTGAATTTTATTACACATTTAGCAACGCTGGCAGAATTACATGTTCACATAAGGTTAGGAGTTATCCCTCGCTAGACCTCAGGCATGAATCAATGATACCCTCTTAAATAGCAATTTAGTGTTAATGAGTCTTATTCCATAATTTCAGAGATTTGGTGACAGCGAGGCCTCACAGAACCAAGGAGTCAGCTGTGACACTAAGCAAACTCATGGAACAAAGGGTCCATTGTGACCCAGTGGAACCCCATGGAACCAAAATCCATTTTGGCAAATTGGGGCCACATTGAACCAATGTTCCATTGTGATACTGTAGATCCAAGGAGACCATTGTGACTCTGAGAAACCTCTTGGAACCAAGGGGCCATTGTGACATAGCAAGGCCTCGTGGAACCATGGGTCCATTGTGACACTGTGGAACCAAGGAGACTGCTGTTGGCAGTATGAAAGCGCGTGGAACCAAGGGTCCATTGTGACACAGCAAGCCTCACGGAATCAAGGGTCTGTTGTTAAACTGTGTGAAAGTTCATGGAACCATGAGCCATTGTGACACAGCATGGCCACATGGAGCCAAGAGGCCACTGTGACACTATGGATCCAAGGAGACCATTGTGACTGAGGAACCTCAGGGAACCAGGAATCCATTGTTACACTGTGGGACTCTGTGGAACCAAGGGGAGCACAGTGACATTGTGGGGCCTCATGGAACAATGGAGACAGTTCTGACACTTTGGGACCAACTGGAACCAAGGGGCCATTAGAGCATAGCAGGGCCTCATGGAATCAAGGGGACTGCAGTGAATACTGTGAGTCTCCACGGGATGAAGAGTCCAATGAAGCCAAGGATACCATTGTGCTGGGCCAGCGCTGATCTGCCCCCAGCTCTGCACACAGACATTGCTGCTGCAGCTCCAGAGAAGAGAAGAGAAGGGGCATCTCTGGTGAAAACAATGCTGGGAGATCGTTTAGTTCCTTCAAAGCCATCAAGAAACCAGCTCCTCATTGACGCAGTCTGGGGCCACGGTTAAAGTGGAGGGAAACAAAAGGAGAAATGGCACAAGGAATGACAGTCCTTTGTGGACAATAGGAAAAAAAAAAAAAAACAAAGGAAAAAACACCCACAACCAAACCAACAACAAGTATCAAAGATGATTTTTATTATAAGTATTTTTATTTAAGAAATTGGAAATTGGCCAGCAGTTTAATGTTTCTGAAAAGCATCCAGTCATCAGTCTCCACACTGCAGCCCTGAGCTCCTGGTTCCTCAGGCTGTAGATGATGGGATTAAGGGCTGGAGACACCACCGAGTACAGAACTGACACTGACAGATCCAGGGATGGGGAAGAGATGGAGGGGGGCTTCAGGTGGGCAAATGCTGCAGTGCTGAGAAACAGGGAGACCACAACCAGGTGAGGGAGGCAGGTGGAAAAGGCTTTGTGCTGTCCCTGCTCAGAGGGGATCCTCAGCACAGCCCTGAAGATCTGCACATAGGAGAAAACAATGAACACAAAACAGCCAAAACCAAAACAGCCACTAACTGCAATGAGCCCAAATTCCCTGAGATAGGATTTGTAGCAGGAGAGCTTGAGGATCTGGGGAATTTCACAGAAGAACCGGCCCAGGACATTGCGATGGCACAGCGGCAGGGAAAATGTATTGGCTGTGTGCAGCAGTGAGTAGAGAAAGGCACTGGCCCAGGCAGCTGCTGCCATGTGGGCACAAGCTCTGCTGCCCAGGAGGGTCCCGTAGTGCAGGGGTTTGCAGATGGACACGTAGCGGTCGTAGCACATGACAGTCAGGAGGAAATACTCTGCTGAGAGGAAAAACAAAAAGAAAAACACCTGTGCAGCACATCCTGCATAGGAGATGTCCCTGGTGTCCCAGAGGGAATTGTGCATGGCTTTGGGGACAGTGGTGCAGATGGAGCCCAGGTCAATGAGGGCCAGGTTGAGCAGGAAGAAGAACATGGGCGTGTGCAGGTGGTGGCCGCAGGCTATGGCGCTGATGATGAGGCCGTTGCCCAGGAGGGCAGCCAGGGAGATGCCCAGCAAGAGGCAGAAGTGCAGGAGCTGCAGCTGCCGCGTGTCTGCCAATGCCAGCAGGAGGAAGTGCCTGATGGAGTTGCTGTTGGACATTCCTTCACTCTGGGCATGGTGCACTGTTGAAAAAGACATTGACAAGCTTGGACAGATTTCCTTTTTTATTTCAGGCTTGTGCTCCTTCTGAGTTACTGCTTTACTTTCAGCATTGCACTCAGCCTGAATACTGGGGAGGCCTGAGGGAAAACAGGGCTCCCTGTGCCACAGGGCTGTCAGACCTGCTGGAACCACACAGGTGCCCTTTGTTCATTTAACCTCTCTCTATTTCACCGTGATCACACTTTAATATTTTTTGAAAAGTGAAGTAGACTTTTTGAATTCTCCAGTTGAATTTTTTTCTTCCCAAACCCTTCTCTCTTTCCCTATGCACATGAACAGGAAAGGATACCAAGGGCTGGTCTGGCTCTCTGCTGCCTGGAGTTGTGCCTACTGGGAGCTGTTTCTCTCTATCCAAGCCTTGTCCCTGCCTGTGCTGCCAGGGCCCAGACCAGCCCTGGGGTCCCAGCTCTGTCCTGCAGACACCTCTCAGCACAGGGCACTGCCCAGGGGCATCTCCCTGGCAGCAGGGCCTTAAGGGCAGGCCAGACAAACAGAGATGCTGCAAGCCAAGGTGCTGCTGCTGCTGTCTGTAGGGAGAGGAGGCTGAGGAGGCACTTTCTGAGGGAGATCTGAGGCACATCTGCTGATGCCCAGGCTAACAGTGCAGGAGTCTCAGTGACACAGCCAAAGCTGACAGCCCCTTTCCTTTCCCTTGAGGAGAAAGCTGAGAGCAGCCCTGGCCATGCAGCACCATCTCCACAGCAGGAGGAATCTGCCCTGATGGGGGTGGCTCCTTCCACCTCCAATTTCTCCCCTGCAGCGTCCATGGGGAGCTGCCAGGCAGGCTGAGAGCTGTCCCTGGCAGGTGGCACATGCCCTGGGCTGGCCAAGAGCCCTGAGGGCTGCAGAAGCTGCTCTGCAGGACAGCCCTGGGCAGCCCTGGCTGCAGCCGCAGCTTCACCCCCTGCAGCTGTCCCTGGCAGCAGGAGTCGTCCTGCCTTGTCCCTGTGATGGTGCCCAGGGCAGCCTCGCTCTGCAGCACATCCTCCTTCTCCTCCTGTGCCACAGAGAAACTCGGAGAGTCCTCCTGAAAAACCCCCAGGCTATAGGGTGCACTGGCTTCAGGAGATCCCTCCAGGAGCACAAGGGACATTGCCCTGCACCCACAGACTCACCATGCAGAGGGCTGTGAAGATGTTTCCCCAAGTGAAGTCTCAGCTCAATGTCTTCCCAATCCTGATTGCCTTCAGCCTGTCTCTGCCTGGCTCCTGTCCCCTCAGTGCCTGCAGGCAGAGCCCTCAGCCCTGCTGGGCTGGGAGAGGAGCTGGTCCTGAGAAGAGCTGTTCCTTTAAAGCTCAGCAGCACAGACACAGCACAAGGACTTAAATGAGACTCTTGGGGATTTGGTGTTATTTACATCAGAGTCCCTGAGAGAGTGTTCAAAAAACTTCTCAAGAACTCAAAATTAAATTGAAACTCCAAAGTTTTCCAAGTTTTAATGGGTACCACTGAGAGACACAAATGAGAAATTTTCCCCTGGTTCCAGTTAGAGCAGAACACTGGAGGCAGTGATGACAGCTGGGGACAAATAAGGCCAAGGTGTGTCTGGTGCTCAGCAAAGCTGGATGTGTTTGAGGAATGCCAAGGGCCAAGGCCTGAGCCCCAGCCCCTGGCCAGGCAGATCCTGTCCCTCCCTCATTGCTCAGGGCTCTTCCCGGGATGGGCACCGGCATGTGGGGATGTGCAATGCCAAGGGCAGGAGCATGGGACGGCCCCTGCCAGGCTGCTGAGCAGGGACAAGGAGGCAATGAGGCCTCAGGCCTGCAAGGGTCACTTGTCCCCTCGTGGCCTCAGGCACAGCCCAGAAGCCATGGCCAAAGTGCTGCCCAAGTTGGCTCTGTCAGGGCTGTCTTGCAGCTGCTGCTCATCCCTGTGCCCTGTGCAGCCCAGGCTGTCCCACGGTGTCCCTGCCCTGCGCCTCTGTCCCTGCAGGCTGTCGGCATCCCCTGGCTGCCCCACCTGGCTGGCCCCTTCCTTTGCTGACAGCTCTGCCTCCTGCCTGCCTCTGCCTGCCCACACAGAGCCTGGGGCAGACCCCAGCCTGACCCAGACTCCTTCTGGGAGATGTGTTGTGCCACAGTCCTGCCCTGGGAGGGAAATTAATCTCTCCTTGTTTCCATTCTGGGTCTTCACAGCTGCACTTGGTGACATTATTTCTATCTCAGGTTCATTTCCACTATGAAGAAGAGGTCCAATATATTTGAATCCACCTTTGTCATCCTCACAGGCTGTTCTTGTTCTGCCCTCAGTCTCCACTGAACCCAGGACTTCCAGTTCCCATACAGTGATCATGTTCTTGGGGCCTCCAAATCCCATCCTGGGAGATCTCTGGGCCTTCTCAAAGGTGCTCAGCCCTGGAGATGTGATTTAAATCCAGGAATGGCTGAGTACATTTTTGCCCAAGATTGTATTGGGGAATATAATGCAGAATAATACACTGTATCTTTTAAGTGACTGAGGGCAGATTTAGATTTTCTGTAAGGATGAAATATTTTTGGATGATGG
Source organism: Melozone crissalis (assembly GCF_028551555.1). NCBI lineage: Eukaryota > Metazoa > Chordata > Aves > Passeriformes > Passerellidae > Melozone > Melozone crissalis. The sequence continues at coordinate 1,174,717 of NW_026535912.1, forward strand.
TGGCAGGACACTGGCATAGGCTGCCCTCAGAATTGAAACCCCATCCCTGGATGTGTTTAAGGTCAGGGGCTTTGTACAACCTGAACGAGTGAAGGTGTTCCTGGGTAATGGGAGTTTTACCAGAGACTCTTTTCAGTCTCTTCTAACTCAAACCATTTTATATTTCTTTGGTTCTTATATCCCAACTGCTTCTCCACAGGGCTGCAAATACCTATGCACACCCTGCCAGCATTTTAATGTGGCCTAATTCCCAACACTTTCATAAAAAGGAAAGAATTGCCATATTAGGGACATGAATTGCCATGCTTATGGAGGAATCATTAAAAGCCCCAAAAGTAAAGAAACTGAAAGGAAGGACCAAAATCTCAGTGTGAAAGATTCACCAAGTGGGATATTGGCAGAGACTCTGATGGTGACCTCTCAGCTGAGGATGGGGGTTTCTGCCTTGGGGTCTGAGTATCAGGATGGAATGTCGCTCCCAGGAGGAGTCCCTGTGCATTTTCCTCCCCCATGGCTCTGCCCTTCCTGATCCAGCAGCTGTGGGGCAGCAGAGCGGGGGCAGTGCAGGGACAGGCCTGGTTCTGACAGGGCTGTTGTGGTTTAGGAATGGTGCTCCCAATTTACTACACCTACTACCAAGACCACGTGTCGCCCCAGATTTATATTCCCACCATTGCCCTCCCACACCACAGGGGCTTTGCCTGGCCTGGCCCTGATTGATCTCAGCCCATGTTTCACAGTCAGGGATAACCTGGAGATGGTGTCCAGGGTTCACCCTTGTGTGGCCAGTCCAGACCCCCCTGAGGCACTTTAATCCTGGCCGCCCCATCCTGCTGTCTGTTGTTGTGACGCTCTTCAGTGCCCAACTCTTGGGCACGTGAGCATCCACAGGAGGGAGTTTCACAGCCAACTTCTCCCCCAGACAGAGATGTCTTGCCCCAGTCCAGCAGCCCAGCTGGGTTTCCCTCTGTGCTCCCAACTGTCCTTTTTCCATGGTTCCAGCCACCCCAGAGAGCATTTCCCACCATCCCTGAGTCAGTGCAGAGGTGCAGCGCTGGCCATTTCTCTCGCTCAGAGCTCCAGGGATGGTCCCAGTGCTGCAGTGACTGCAGGAAAGGGGACCCCACAATGGGACATTTCTTGGTCAGAAGATACAGACAGGAAGAGTGACAAACTGTCTGTGACTTGGGTTTTGGCCTGGCAGCCCCTGCCGTGGTTTGTAGGGAGCTGCAGTGTGGCTCAGCCCTGGCTGTGCCAGGCAGTGCTGGCCTGGGAGAAGGTGTCGGTTGCCAGCTGGCCCAGGGAGCTGCAGCGTGTGGGGAGTAAGTTCCTCCTGGCCTCCTGCCCCAGGGTGGCACTGCAGGGCCTCATGGAGCCAAGGGGCCATTGCAGCTCTTCAGGGCCCCATGGAATTAAGGGGACTCTTTGGACATTGTGGGGCCTTGTGGGACTGAGGCCATTGTGACACTTTAGAACCAAGGGGCCACTGTGAAACTACAGGGCCTTGTGGAACTGACACTGAAATCACCCAAAAAGAAACTTTCTAACACAGTTTGAGTATCAAAAAGCATTCATTTTTATTGCAGCACTGATCACTTGGAGGATCCTTCCTCCATTCGAGTGCCCCAAACATCATGCGAACAGAGGTTTTATGACACACACAAGTTCCATATTTATGAGCTATTCCTCTGTGATGCTCTACATCTGGCCTGTAGGCCACACAGTATAAATAATTCCAACTGCATAAGTGATTTATTATATAATTACCTTGCTTATGTAATTCGACCAGTAAGAGCAGGCCCAGACCATTGGAGACTCAGGCTGCTATTGGCTGGTTAGCTGAGTAGTAACTGGCTCAGCCAATGAGGATTACCTTCATGGGCCTTCTTATCTATATAAGGAAGTTAGATCTCAATAAAGCTGCCTGTTGATGCATGAACACGTACAGTCTAGTCATCTGTCTCCACGGGCAGGAATTACTCCACTCTCAGGCATGCAGAGTGCTGCCAAAACCTGGCACCACTGAGCACCAGGACGGCCTCGCTGGTGCCAGGAAAGCTCAGCAGCACCTTTCTCTCCCAGCAGCATAACACTGGCACAGGCACTGAGCAGCCACGGGCAGCTGACTACTGCTGGGAGACAAAAACCCCAAAACTGGGGGGTTTACAGGGCAGAAAAAACGTGGAGGCACTTTTCTGATAATGCCTACTCTCATCAAGGCTTCATCCAGCAAGAGGAATAGATAAGCTAAACTTATTTCTGGATAAACCACGTTATTTCCACCCTGAGGACCTGAGGCTGGCACAGGAGCCAGCAGAGGCCTTTTAGACAGCAAAACATTTTTGCCCATTTTCCCAGGCTGGCTCACGGTCACACCTCACCCATGTGGCTCCAGAGCTCTTGCTGTGTCCCACGGGCAGGTTATCCCTTCACATCTGCTCTCGCAGGCTCCAGTGCCCTGCCGGAGCGCCTCCCCGGCTGTCCCAGCACAGCTCAGCACAGCTCAGCTCGGGGTTCCACACGCGACGGGGTCGGGGCACCTCAGAGCTGCTCCTTCGGGCGGGTCACCGCCATCGGTCATCGGCTGAAGGCCTAAAGAGAGGACAGCAGAAACATCACAAATAAGCCATTAGTTCCATCTGTATTCACAAAGCTCAACAGCAGCGGCCTGGCTTGTGGCAGAGGACAAAAGCCAGCACACCGAGCGAAAGGCTGAGGAATTAATGCTGAACCGCACAGCCGAGCAACATCCGCAGTCCCCCGGCCGAACAGCTAAATAGGAGACAGTGAGTATTTCAGGTGGCGCCTTCCTGCCCCGGAGCCCCGGTCTCCAGCCCCGCTGCCGCCGCCACCCGTGCCCTGTAGCCGCCCCCCCACTCACCTCATGGCGGCGGTGGCCCCTCATGGCGAGGGAGCTCGGCCCGCCAGAGCTGCTCCTTGCCCTCATGGCAGCGAGCTGAAGGAGCCCGGCCCTCCAGAGCTGCTCCTTGCCCTCATGGCGGCGAGCTGAAGGAGCCCAGCCCGCCAGAGCTGCTCCTTGCCCTCATGGCGGCGAGCTGAAGGAGCCCAGCCCGCCAGAGCCACTCCCTGCCCTCATGGCGAGGGAGCCCGACCCGCCAGAGCCGCTCCTGGCCCTCATGGCGGCGAGCTGAAGAAGCCCAGCCCCCCAGAACCGCTTCATCTCCACACGGCGGTGGGGGCAGAAAAGGAGCGGGCCTAGCCACGCTGCCGAGGTGATTCCACAGACACCGCCCCGCTCGCTTCGGCCGCTCCCCCCAGGGCGGGGAAAAACCCTCGGTAATCAGTCACAGGGAGGGACTTTAAAAGATCCTCTCGTCCCACTCCCTGCCATGGGCAGGTACACCTTCCACTGTCCCAGGTGGCTCCAGTCCCTGTCCGACCTGGCCTTGGACACTTCCAGCATCCCTGACAGAGCCGGAGCAGGAACACGATCTGTGGAGCTGGGAGAACTGAACTCAAGCAGCGGCTCATGGGAAGCAGAGGGCTGGTGAGCTGCCTCTGCTTGCCCCTGATGTATCCCACTTCGGGCACAGGAGGTAGAAGTGTCAGCTCAGAAACAGCTGCCAGCAACAAAAATCCAGCCCTGAAATAAGCAGAGAAAAAGCTGTGGTGCTGCCAAGTGCCTTGCTGGGAGAAGCACAATTCCACGCCTTCCCTGACCTCCACTGGATGCTGTAACATCAGCCCAGTGCTCTGTGTATCCATGTCTGTCACAGGAATGTGCTCTCTGCATTAGCTGCAGCCAGTCCCTGTTGTTCATCTTGGCTTGCTGACCACTAAACAGAGCCTCCTTTTCTCCTGCAAGTGTCGTGGCAAGGCCTGAAAGGACTGAGATGCTTTGTTCCAAGCCAGATTAGAGATATGAGTTACTACAAAACAAAAGCCCAGCAAGCCTCCTGGAGAGTTCCTCTAGTCTAGACACAGCCTCCCCTGAGCTCCCTGCATCCCAGCACAGCCCTGCAGCTTGTGTTCAAAGCAACTCAACTGGCTCCAGAAGCCTGGGTAACCTCTGTTGAGTGAATATTCAGTTGCAGCATAAAGGAGGAATCACATCTGAGAGATTTTGCTCCCATAAATTAGCAGGATGGGTTAAACCAGGACATGAGCACTGTCTGCTGGCACAGTGCATCCACTCAAGAGATCTGCACTGGCATGGAGCTGTAGTGCTTCAAAAGACGTGTGCTCCAAGCCTGGGGTGGGACATTCCCCATGTAGCTGATGTCTGCAGCTCCTTTACTGTCACCTCAGCCCTGAACACACCCGTGCCCAGGGCTCACTGCCTGCCCCCCGTCACTGCTCAGCTCTGGCACTGCAGGGCTGGTACTGTGATCCTTCTCTACCAATCAGATTTTGGCTCAACACCATTTGGCCACACTGTCAGTCACTGGAGAAAAAGACAGAGTAGTACCATGGGAAGAGGAAGAAAATTCAGTAAACCTATGGAAGAAAAGATCTGTGGATGTACATCATCATTTACCATGGTGGTCACCTCCAGCCCCACAGCCAAGCACGTTCAGGCTTTGGTGAGAAGAACTTTTATCCCCCTGGTGTCTGTCATGGCTGGGGCCTGTGATGATGACACCTCATGGGTGTCGGTGCTTGCACTGCCCTGTGAGTGACACCAGCCTTGCTTGGCTCCCACACTGCAGAAGGCAGGGCAGCCATGGCCTCGATGGTGCCTTTTCCTCTTTGAGGTGCTGCACCCAGCTCAGGGATACCCCACACATGAGCACAGACTGGGAGAAGAGCTCATTGACCAGCAAAGAAGGACTTGGAGGATATAATGGATGAAAAGCTGGAAATGAGCCAACAGTGGCAGCCCAGAAACTCCCCTGTGCTGGGCTGCACCCACAGAGGATTGGGCAGCAGGTGAGGGGGGGATGGTCCCCCTCTATTCTGCCCTTGTGAGATACCCCTGCAGAGCTGCTCCAGCACCAGAAGGACCTGGAGCTGTTGGAGCAAGTCCAGAGAGGCCATGGAGATGCTCCCAGGATTGGAGCCCCTCTGCCGTGGAGCCAGGCTGGGAGAGCTGGGGGTGCTCACCTGGACAAAAGAAGGCTCCAGGGAGAGTTCAGAGCCCCTTCCAGGGCCTAAAGGGCTCCAGGAGAGCTGGAGAGGGACTGGGGACAAGGGATGGAGGGACAGGACACAGGGAATGGCTCCCACTGCCAGAGGGCAGGGATGGATGGGATATTGGGAATCAGGAATTGTTCCCTGTGAGGGTGGGCAGGCCCTGGCAGGGTGCCCAGAGCAGCTGTGGCTGCCCCTGGATCCCTGGCAGTGCCCATGGCCAGCCTGGACATTGGGGCTGGGAGCAGCCTGGGACAGTGGGAGGTGTCCCTGCCATGGCAGGGGGAGGAATAAAATTATTTTTATGGTCTCTTCTGACCCAACCCATTCTGTAATTCCATCATCTCCTCTGCCTCCACAGAGGGGCCATTTCCACTTCCCCACTGCCATCACAAGATGGCATTCCAGACCTAAAAGCTGAGCTGGCTCAGCTGATACTTGGAGATCTTTTCCAGGCCCTGGGGTGTCCAACCCCAGAAGAAGCTGTGGATTTAACCCTGCCTGCTGAGCTCTTCTGCCAGGTCTCAGCCCTGACACTGCCTTTTAATCACATCCTTTAACGCCAGGGCTGTGCTTTAATCAGCTGCACTGAAACACTGCTGCCATTACTGTGTAACCTCTGAGACATCTAATTGCACTGAGTTATTCCAGTTACAGCTTTGACAGTGAATGTCATGCAGAGCACTTTAACCTTGACCTGCAATACCTCGGGCTCTTGCAGGGCCTCCTCTGCCTCCGAGGACACGCTGCTAATCAGACCGAGCCAGGATGTAGTTTAAGACATGGACAAAGGGAGCCAAGGGCAAATCATGAGCAAAATGAATCTGACTCATTTTGTTACAAAGCAGTGTTGAAGGTAGAGCTGCCTTTTCTTTGCCTGAGAATGATTTGGGAGAGTAGTGAGAATATTTTGTTTCAATAATTTATAACTTCAAAATAATAACAAAAAAAAGAGAGAGAGAAAAATCATTCTTCTTAGATATGTTTTTTAAAAAGAAAGCTTATTTTGAGTTAGGTGCATAAAGCACTGGTGCAGTGTGTTGTCCCCTGTGTCTGCTCCCATGTGTGAGTGGGTGCTCCAGGCTTCACCCACCAGTTGCTCCCTGCAGGAAGAACCCATGATCCAACCATCTCCTTCCCTGGCCAAGGGCCTGCAGCCTCCCACCGGGGCTTGGTGCCATGTCCTGGGTGCCAGCTCTGCCAGCACAGCTCCCCGGGGGTGGCAGTGGGGCAGGATCTGCTGCTCAGCTGCCTCGGAGGCTGGGGCTGGCTGTGTCCCTCTGGGCAGCTCAGGAAAGGCTGCTCCGGCTGCTCCTTGCAGGGAGCTGGAGCAGCAACTTCACTTGATTGAGGGAAAGAGCAGTCAGGAAAGGTTACATAACCCCGATCAGGCTGCCAGAGGGGTGGTGCAGCAGCAGCAAGGGCAGTGCCACTCTGGATGTGGCTGGGCAGGAGCGTGCCCTGCCTGTGGGACCCTGCAGCCCCTCTGTCCATTCACTCTTGCCTGGGTCTCCTGGCCCTGTCAGAGCTTGCTGGTTTTGTTGTTCAAAATGCCCTCGGGCAGCTCGAGGAGCCCGTGCAGTTCCCTCTGTTCTGGGCTGAAACTGCTGCACAGCAATTCCTTTTTCCATTTCATCTCTGGCAGAGCCCTTGAGCTTTGCTCCCTTCCTCTTCCACCCTCCTCTCCTCCTTCTGAGCTTCTCCTTGGCCCAGTCTCCTTCCCTGGTGTCCCCTTCTGCTCCCAGCTCCTATTTAACCCCCATCTTTTCTGTCCTCTCCTTCAGTGCTCCTAGCCAGAGGACAGATCACAAACCACAAGCTCTGCTATTCATCTACCAGATCCCAAGCCACTGTCTCAGTGTGATAAAGGTGATCTGCTAATCGTGTGGAGAGGATCCCCCAGGATGCAAACCCCTGCTGGGATCTGTGGCAATTCCATGGCATCAGCCACAGGGTCAAACGTACAAGGGGGGGTTGCAGCTGCCTTGCTCGAGTGCGGGCACCACAATCAGCCTGCCTCAGGAACTGAGACCTGCACAAGGCCCACCAAACACACCTGTGTCCTTCCAGTGCCCCACCAGGTCTCCTGGCAGCAAGGAATTTGCTTTAGTTCTGTGAGTTTTATAAAGCCTGACTGAAATCCCAGGGATTTCAGGCAGTGCTGACATGCAGAGTGGGGTGGTGTGAGCACAGCCCTGGGGTCAGGTGCTGGGGCAGATGGGTGGGCACATCAACATCAACCCAATGTTTTAGAGCAGAACTAACTAGGAACAGCTTATTCCATTAAGAAAAAAAGAAAACCAATAATCATTCTTAATTAGGACAGAAACCTCCAGATAGGCTTTTTAAAAGAAAATGCCTAAAAATACAATTTTTGCTTTGATTTGAAAACTATTTTTTGCTCTTCAGACTGTAAGATAAAACAATTTGAATTGATGATGCATTTCACAGCAAAAATACATCCCTTTTCATCTTGAAAATGCTGAAATGAGTTGTTACAAAATTTTCAACGTTTACCCCCTTTCTTAAAAAACATAATTTTTAATTTAGATGAAATGTCTTTTTTTTTTCCTAATGGAAACTCTTGATTACATTTTTACCCAACAGTTCTAATTAGAATTAACAATTACAGCTGATTCTTGGTGGGGTGATAAACAGCTGGACTGCACAGCCCTCTCCACTCTGGGACTTCCAAACAAGCCCCAGCCCTGGCAGTTTAGCCTTCTGCAACATTTTAGACTTGTCTAGTCACTGGAATTTATTTTTCTTTCTTTTTTCCCCACCCTTTCTCCTCTGAGGGTTAGATTTTACCAGTGCAGCATCTCTAACAGTCAGAGAACTTCACAGTGAGTTGAGATCACATTGATTTCTCGAGGAAGAAGCCGCATACTAATTTTTCCTGTTTTCCTCCCTTGAGGAACACAGGTAACAGCTCCAGGAAGGCAGCTGGGTTTGTAGATATTATGTTTACTCACTGGCTGACAGGGAATTCTGAGGTCTGTGGGACCATCAAGGGACACAAGGAGACTTTGGCTGGTCTGGTGCAAGGCTGGATTTGCTGAGAAAGAATGTGGGATTAAAGCAGAACAGGTTAAACCTGAGAGAAGCATCAGGTGAAGATCAGGGGATGGATCAGTCCATGCTATGCTGCCAGAGCTTCCCCCTGCCTCCAGGATGATCCTCACAATCCAGCTCTGTAGGGCGAGGAAAGGAACCCTGGAGCAGCGAATGAAGAGGAAATGGCTGTGGTGGAGGGGAAGGGAAGATGTCAGAGTCTGCTCTTAAACCCCCAAACCCTCTATTCCAGGCACCGAGGCAAGTTTGTCCAGCCTTTGCAGGCAACCTCCAGAGAGCCAAGAGGCACTGGGACATCCTCTTTCAGGGGACTGGTGTCCCCAGTGCCACTGTGACTCCTGGACTGCCATGTCCAGTGCTTTTCATGGCTGCTCATCCCTGGGCTGGCTCCACGCTGTTAATGGCTGATCTCTCCCTGGAAACAAGCCCATGGCCTTTGCCTGTCCCACCTCGCCCCTCCCACTCCCCTGCCAAACAGTTATTACCTTCTTGGACAAACCTGAGATAGTATTAAACGAGAGGGAGGTTTTCATACACAAATGTCCCTGTGATTAATGGATTAAGAGATTCTGTGCAAATTAAAGCCTTTCTTCATACTTTGCACATCCAGCTCTTCAGCTGGATGTGCAAAGTATGTTCTTTCCCTTCTATTCCTTTACAGAAGTCCCTGTGGGCCTTGCTTGCCCCATTCTTTTTTCTGCAGTTTTCTCCCCACAGTGACCCAGGGATTTCCCCCAAATCCTTGTGCCCACTGAGTCCTGGGCAGACCCTGCTGCTCCTGAATCAGCACTGTGGAGAGGAGGATGCTGTGAGCACAGCTTGTCTATACACAGAATCAGCCCAAGAGAGGGGCTGTAAATGCCTCTTTATTTCCATATTTATCCTTGCAGCTCAGATGGATGAGGAACCCAATGGAAAGTTTAGATGAAACAGAGAAGAAATGAAAAACTGTTGGCAAGCGGCGGCTCAGCTGAGACTGGCAGCCTCAAGGGCTTCCAGAAGGAAAAAGGCTTTCAATTCCTGCACTGCTGCTCCATAACAACCCAATTCCCCTGCCAGGCCAGGAGGAGTGGGGCAGCTGAGGAACCCTGCCCTCCTATGATCCCACCCCAGGGAGATAGACCTGAGACCCCAAAGCAGCACGTTTGGTCTTGCTGATGTTTGGCAGGGCTGATTTCTTCCCAGAGCAGCAGCAGAGTGTGGGTGTGGAGGCTCCGTGAGGATCTCCAGGTGATGGGCACTGTGGTCACCCATGCCATGGTGGAAAGGAGCCACAAAGGCTTTGCTGGACACCTTTGGAACATCCAGTGCTGGGTGCTGGTGGTGGATGATGATTTAAAGCCCATTTGTGCAGGGAATAATGGCTCATAACCATCCCCTCTCCTTTAGTGGTGTGACACTGCTGAGATGGGTGGTCTCATTTCCACCTTAGGGGAGGCGTTTTATTAATTGTCCCTGGCCTTGCTCCTGAGCCCATGTGTGCTGTGATGTGGACGTGCTTCAAATGCAGTGACAAGGAGGTGGCAGCCAGGATGTGGCTCCTGGGGGAGGCAGCCAGAGAGGCAGGGATGGTGCTGCCCACAGCTGTCCAGTGATCTGAAACCTTCAGCCCTGGGAGGGACTGACTGCTCCAGGCCAAGGGAGTCTGACTTTGCTGGGGGATAACCAGGACTGTGTGTCTGTGACCGGGCTCTGTTCCATGGGGAGGAGGCAGGGGATTGAACTGTCCCCTTGCTGCCTGCATGGCCCTCTGTGCTGGCCAATTTTTCACCTAAATCCTGGCTTGAGCACCCATAAAGGCCCCTGCCCAGATCATCTGTCATGATGGCTTCTAGAAAAGCGTCCCTAGGGTTGCTGTCCCTGCCTAGTCACAGCTGAGCTGGTGGCACTGAAAACTTGAGTTTCCATTCACATCCCTCCTGTACCTGCAGGTCCCTGTGCCCTCACTCCGGGCTTTATTCTCCTCCCTGCTTTCCCCTCATTTGTGCCTGGCTCCGGAGGAGAGCACTGGGAATTGATCACTGTGTTGGCTTCGCTGATTTAATCCAAATTTAACCAGGCGGGAGCGAGCGAGGGCAGCCCAAGGGCCCGGCATGCTGTGAAGAACCCGTCGGTGCCGAGCGGTGCCGTTAATAACGGGGGTGAAAGGCGGCAGCCCCCCGGCATCGCCCCTCTCACCCTGGCACAGCTCCCACGGGGACAGAGCTGTCCTGGGGACACGGCACAGGGACTGTCAGGAGCTGTCACCCTGCGGGTGCTGAGCCCGAGCTGTGCCAGGACAGAGCTGTCCTGGGGACATGGCACAGGGACCGTCAGGGGCTGTCACCCGGTGGGTGCCGAGCCCTCAGTGCCAGGACAGATCACTCCTGGGGACATGGCACAGGGACTGTCAGGGGCTGTCACCCGGCGGGCCTGACCCCGAGCTGTGCCAGGACTGCATGGGCAGCAGCTCACCCGCGAACCCTGAGCTGCATCCCCGCTGGCAGAGCCCTTCTAGAGCAGGGATGGCCCCGGGCTCATTGCATCCCACTTATGGCTCCAGAGCCCCCGAGGGACTGATGGCAAAAGCCTTTGGATGAGTCTCTTTTTTTGGCAGTGAATGAAATAGGATTTGTGCTGCTGGTGATAAGAGACTGCAAGATGGACTCATCTGATCCTCACAGCAATTCAGAGGCTGATGCTGACATGGCAGAACAGGTCCTACAATAGTCTTCACGTCCCAGCACACAAAATGGGTGAGAAAAAGCATTTTTAAAAGTGACTGGGGAAACTCTGCAGTTATGATGCTATCCTATCTCAAGCCCAGGGTTCCCCTCCAGCCTCTTTGGAGTCACAAGTACTTAAAAAATGCTCTGCTCTGAACTCAGGCTGGGTCATGACTCATGTCTTGGGCTGTAAAAATGCATTTCATTGTGTCAGCAGGAAAGTGGCTGTGGGCAGCGCTCTGGCAGCGGTGAGGCTGGCCAGGGCAGGCTGTTCAGCAATTACACCCACTGGAGCCCAAATTCCATCTCATATTTTGCTACAGCACACAAAAAAGGTTCAGGGGAAGGAAAGGCTGAAGGGGAAAAGTGTTTCACTTAAAAATCCTGGTAGGACTCTATGCAGTGGCTTGTCTGGCCACAAATCCATCTGTTTTGGTGCAAGTGCAAAGCCTGGACCTGCCACCTGGAATTGTGACCTCAGGAGTCTCCTGTAGCCTGTGGAGTTTGCTTTGTACCCAGAAGAGACACCTCTCATGCTCATCCTGGCATCCTTCCAGAGAGAAAAGGGCAACTGAACCCTCTGGATGTCTGTGCCTTGCTGTGGGCCTTGTCTCTGGGTCTTCCCCCAACCAAAACTACTTGCAGGTACTTTTAGTATGAACCCATCACCAAAAACTAAGTTACCTGTCAAGGGCAGCACTGTGAGGCTTCACAGCATTGGCACCTTGGGACTTAATTTTGCTTGTGGACTTAAATGTCCAGTTATGTATCTGGGAGTGTTTAGCTGTTGTGACCAAATTTGGGACACATTGCCACAACTGAGTCACTGGAGAAGCCAAACAGCCTTGAGAGGAGAGGAGCCTGGTGGCTCCAGATGAGCATATGGCAGTCCTGGGAGCATACTCACACACCTTTGCCAGAGGAACATCTGGATTCCTTAAAGGAAGGGGTTTAGCCAGGAAGCACCAACTCCATGAAGAAAATCGGGATTCCTTAAAGGAAGGGGTTTAACCAGGAGGGATCAATTCCACAAAGAAAACTTGGATTGCTTAAAGGAAAGGGTTTAACCAGGAAGGATCAACTCCATGAAGAAAATCTGGATTGCTTAAAGGAAGGGGTTTAACCAGGAGGGATCAATTTCAGGAAGAAAACCTGGACTGCTTAAAGGAAAGGGTTTAACCAGGAGGGATCAATTCCACAAAGAAAACTTGGATTGTTTAAAGGAAGGGGTTTAACCAGGAAGGATCAACTCCATGAAGAAAACTTGGATTGCTTAAAGGAAGGGGTTTAACCAGGAGGGATCAATTCCAGGAAGAAGATCTGGCTTCCTTAAAGGAAGGGGTTTTCCCAGGAGGGATCAATTCCATGAAAAGCAGCTGCCCTGTTCCACTGCTGTCCAGGACAGAGCAATGCTGTGGGATTGGGACAGGGGCTCAGTGCCTGTTAAAGCCCTGGGCACTAAGGAAGCCCAGGAGCAGCTGCAGGCAGAGGCAGCTGAGGGATTCCTGCTGCCTCCCACCAACGCTGCCTGCGATTCATCAATTACCTATCTGCTCAGTCCTTTTCTCCATCCTTTTACAATCTAAATAGCACATTTTATAGTTGCTGCTAAGTGATGTGATCAACATCAATTACCTACTAAAAGAGAATCAAGTCTTGATTTAAAATTAAGTGCTGCATTTTCCCATGTTCTTTATATGTAGCCAACAGAATAATTGCAGTGACATAAAAACTAATTACACAACTCCACAATTAGGCCTCCCTCCTGGTGCTGTGATTGTCTTTAAGTATACTGATGAAAAATTACTCCCAGTCCCAAATTACTCTCTCACACCCATCTTCTCTAATACCTTTTGAAAAAGCCCTTCATCCCATCAGACCAGAGAGAGGAACTCCAGATGCAGAAGGTAATACATGCAGAGGGTATTTTCTTATCTCTTAGATGTGGGAGCAGTTTCAGATGTGGGATTTGGTTGGGATTGCCCAGGGATGCAGCAGTGCTCCTCTCTGGATGGACTGAGCATCTCAGTGAGGCTTCCCAAAGTGCCTGGTGTGCAGCAGCCTGAGACAAGCAGGGGGAAAATCCCCTTCTCAGTGCCCCAGCTGACATTTGGCTCCTGGGCTGCAAGCAGAGAGACCAGTCCTGCCTGGCTGCCAGCCTTGGCTTGGTGTGTGGAGCCCAAAAGGAGGAGGAAGAGGATGAAGTACAGCAGTACTTCCCCCATCCAAAAGCCAGGAGTTACACCCAGGCAGCAATCACGTAGCTGCCTGAGAAACTATAAACCTCAACAAAAATCATAAACATCTATAAAGCTCTGGTGCACTCCTGACAGGCTTTGAGGGATTTGATTCCAGATTATGTTTTTGAGATGTTTACAACCAACCTGGAAAGATTGAAAATATTCAATTGCTGGCAAGGAGAGCTGAGATTTGCTTACAGTCAATCTCCTGCCTCCAGGATCTCTGTGGGTGCCAGCAGTGAAACACAGCATGGGTGAGCAGAGCCGTGGGGACAGTGGCCCAGGGACAGGTCCCCTGATGTCACTGAGCATCTTTCACTAGATGATTAAGCATTGCAGGTTTAATTTTGGGGCTGGCACGTTGGTTTTGGCTGCTGTGCAGTGGATCCCATGGCCTGTTCCTCAGCCACAGCCCAGCCCTCACCAGGGAGGGCTGCACAGCTCGTGGCTGATTTTCCATCATCTCTGCAATGCCATCACTCAGTTGCAGTTGGGAGAGGGGTGGGAAATGCTTTGGCATGATTTTAATCAGCAGAGTGCTTTGAGTGAATGAGGTGAGGGGACCAGTGAGCTCCCTGTGCCTTCTCTGACTTTCTCACCTCATTTCAGCATCAACCAGGGGTGCCAAGACTGAGAATTTACACCCTTGTGTTTACCTGAAACCTCACTACCTTCCTCAAAACCTGTGAAAAAAAAAGGGGGTGCTGAAGTAGCCTGTGGCAGGGATGATGTGATGTGTAAAGCCAATATCTCCAGATCATTGCAAATATTCCCTCCTGATCCCAGGCATCCATCCCAGATATCCATCCCACCTTGTCACCAGCCCAGAGCACTGGGTGCCACCTCCAGCTCTTCCTTGGACATGTGCAGGGCAGGAGACTCCAACACCTCCCTGGGCAGCCCCTGCCAAGGCTGGACCACCCTTTCCACGGAGAAATTCCTCCATTAGTCCAACCTAACACGATGCACAGAGGCGCACCGAAGCAGGCATTCACTCCGGAGGGACAGATCCTCCAGGATGGGGTTGCTGCCCGGGACACGCCGTTGCCACAGCCAGGGAGGCTCCCGCAGCCCAGGGCAGCGGACACGGCTCAGCCCGGCTAACCCAGCCCGGGACACGGCTCAGATCGGCCCGGCACACGGCTCAGATCGGCCCGGGACACGGCTCATGCTCAGCCCGGGACACGGCTCAGGCTCAGCCCAGGACGTGGCTCAGATCGGCCCGGGACACGGCTCAGGCTCAGCCCGGGACATGGCTCAGATCGGCCCGGGACACGGCTCAGGCTCAGGCTCAGGCTCAGGCTCAGGCCGGCGAATCCAGTCCGGGACACGGCGGGGCCAAGACAGCGCCGCCACCGCCGCCTCACAGGGCACAGGCGGGGCCAAGATAAGGGGGCGGGGCCAGGACCAGGGGGCGGGACCAAGGGCGGTGCTGACAGACAGGAACGGGTCAGGGGGTGTGGCCAAGAGTGGGGCCGTGCTGAGTGAGTAGGGCGGGGCCAGGGGCGGGGCCAATGTCAGAAGCTCGTGTTAGGACGGCGCTGATTGGCTAGAGCGGGGCCGGGGCGGGGCGGCTGGGGCCGGGGCGGGGCGGCTGGGGCCGGGGCCGGGCGGCGCGTGCGCAGTGCGGAGGAGTGAGTCGGAGGGGGGGTAGCAGGGGGCGGTGGTGCTGGCGGCCTGTGAGGGCCGGGGCGTAGCTCCGAGTCGGGGATCTGCGATCCGGTATGGAGCCCTGGTCCCGGCCCGGGGGTACCCACTGCTGCCTCCCTGCTTTGCCCTCGCGCGAGCGGACCCGGCGGTAAGGCCTAGCCGGGTGGAGGCGGCCCGCCGGCCCGGTTCCCCTCATTGGCTGTGGCCGGGCCGTTGCGGACGTTGCGTGTGCGGCCCCGGAGGCTCGGCAGGCCCGGCAGGACGGGCAGCCTGTGCGGCTGGAGTGCTGCAGCAAACGCGTGCCCTGTGAGGGGCACTTAGGCACACAGTCGGAGCAGGGCAGGGGTCCCTTACACTCAGGGCTTTTAAACAAAAATCTTACACGTGAGTTTCCCCCAACGGGCACGGTTTGGATGCTGCCTGGAGCACGAGGCTGTGTGACCTCTGGCCTACTGTGTGCCCAGGCTGCTGTGGAATAAAAACGTGCTGGAAAAATTGAAGTAGCTCTGGGATATTAAAATGGATGTTTCTTTAGGGTGTGCGCTCTGTAACACGAGGTCTGAATTTTAAAACTGGTTTAATTGTTTTGGTACAAGCCCGTATATGGTTTTCTGGCAGGAGAACTGGTGAAACTATGCATTCCACAAGACCAGGAAGGAGAACGCTGAGCAAATGGGATTTTGTATATAAACATCGTTTGGAATGTTGTCTTAAAATGTTTAAGTTCAGTGGTTGACTAACACTTGCATTAGGAGTGAGCTTTGACAGAGCTCTGATGCTGCCCACCTTCAGGAGGGTCTGGGTTTACACCAAGCTCTATAGACACAATTTCTTAAGTTATTTATTCTGCAGTGTTTCTTTGCTAGAACTAACCCTGTCTGAGTGCAGCGCAGAGGCAGAGCTGCCTGCGCTGGTGCTGCTCAGTGTGCCTTCCAAAGGAGGGTGATCAGCAGAAGCATTTCTGTGGTGGAGCTGTCTGTGGAAGAGGCTGGTCCGTGCACAGCCTGGCAGGAGCCTTTTAAGCGCAGATAAGTGTCCAGAGGATGTTAGAAGATGGTGACATGCCCTGTCATTTACCCAACGTGCTGCCACAGTGCTCCTGCTCCCTGTGATCATTTGAATTCATTTGTTCTCTGGGAGTAGCACTGTTAAGGGATGCACTTCTAAGTTTCTGTCTTTTCTTTCCCCCAATCCTGCCTTAAAATGACCCAGCCTGATCCACTTAGTTTTTCAGCAGCCTCTAGGGTATTTCTGTGGTGGAAGTATCCAAAATGCTGTCCCAGAAAGTTCAGTGTAGGAGTCCAGCTACCAGAGGTGGGAGAGCAGTGTTGCGAGTTCCTGGAGGCTGCTGTCTGTGTGACCATGTATTTACTAAATTTGAAAGGATACAAATATGATTCTTGGTAAGAAATCAGCTGGAAACAATTCCTGGTGAACTGTCAGAACAGCCTTTGAACCCACAGTGTTGTCCCTGTGTCCTGAAGCAGCACAAGAGCAGGGCTGGTGCTACTGCCACCACCTTCTTCATTTTTACAGCGGAGAATTCCTTTAGCCTGAGCAATAAAACACCTGGCAAATTCCAGCACCCCCACACCTGTCTCTGCTTCTGCTTGGGTTGAGCAGATGGGGTTGAATGCACAGCAGCCATACCTTGAGAATTTGTGAGGCAGTGGATTATTTGGATAAATTTAGGGATAATAGTCAGCCTTTCCATGTGCTAATCCTCTGTGCTACTGACTCCCTCCGTGGTTTTTGTAACCCACCTCAGCTCTTACACCCAGCGTTCTCCTCTGAGAAATAACGCTGCACTCGGGCTCGTGAGGGAGGTGAATCAGCTTTAATTAAGATTTGTCGAGCACTTTGTTGATAAGTTCTCAATAGCTGGTTGCTATTTTTTATGAGCACGCAGATATTCTTAGCACCTGCAGTGGGAAGTGACACAAGGCTGGGGATCTCTGGGAAGCAGCCCTGCCAAGGGAGACGGCGCCTGCTCACCGTGAGATCCATTCTGGCTGTGGTTCACGAGGCAGCTCAGCAAAACCCCAAATCCCTCTGAGTCTTTGGGAAATGTGAAATGTTCCTGAGAGCTAAGCCCTGCTTTTGCATGAGATTTGTAGCTTTTGCCCCCTCGCTGGGTTTCTCCCAAGCTGCTGGTTGGGTTTGGTGCAGCTGTGTTCTGGTGTCACCTGCTTTGTAACACCTTGTGGCAATGGCTTTTAACAACTGTCCCCTCAAATTAGGGTGTCTGGGGTGGGCAGGGCTGGGTGATGGCCCCTGTGGGCTTCAGGCATTGCAGAGGTCAGTGGGGTGGAAGGGGAGGAGAGAAGCTAGGAAACCATGCCCTCCCCCAGGGCAGCATCCCATTCCCTGCTGGCTTCTCTGCTGCACCCGCAGGTGGCAAATGAAGCTTGATGAGCTCTGTTAGTGAGGGATAAGTAAGGCGTGAATGGCAACGGTCACAGCAGTGCTGGCTCTGTGTTGTGTGGGTGCCCCTCAGCAGGATGAGGAGCTCTGTTGTATTTTGGGGAAGAGAAGGCTGTTCATTTGGCTTTGTCACTGCTGTAGGAGTAGCCAGATGGAGGATGCTAAAAGGAAATACAGGGCTGGAACAGCCTCCTTGTCCATGCCCCTGTCCTGAGCCAGGGGGGAGATACTTGGCTCCAGGCTGGGCAGTGGTGGATGGTAGTGCAGATCTGGACAGGGCCCAGTTCCCTCTGGGCCTTGATGGAATCCCACTCTCAGAGCCTGACAGCCCATCTAACTTGTCCTTGCAGCAAACTGAGCAGCCAGTTTGTGTCTTGCCTTCATAGAGTGGGGAGTCCTGTGGCTGGTTTTCCTTGTGAGTAAACCCTGTTAAAATCTGAGAGCTGGGACTGGCCCTGGAGGGAGCAGGGATGGAGAAACCCCTCCACAGCTGGTATAGGGCAGCGTGTTTTATACTGCTGACTGCTCTGCTGGCTGCCCAGACCCTCTGGTCTGTGTGTACCTCAGAGCTGATACCAGCACAGAGCCCAGAACTGGGTATTTTATGTTTCTGGATCACAGAGGGGAGTTCAGCTCTTTGGAACTGCGGTGTCACAGTGCTGGCACATTTAGTCTGGTCTCCAGTTTTCCCCAGGTTCCCTCTGTCTGGAGAACTTTCCCCTGGACTCTGTTTGTGTGCTTGATCTCTGTTTGTGCTGTTTCCAAGTACACTTCTTTGCATTGTTTTCCTTGCTTTTCTTTCTATTGATTTGTTGGTGTTTTGGGAACTTTTCTTCAGTTTATCAATTCCAATCATGACCTCCAGAGTGCCTCCAGCTCTTAACTCCTGGGCATCCTTTCAGGTTTTATAAAAGTGCTTTCTCTTCTTTGTTCAAACTATTAATGGAAAGGTTGAACAGAAGCAGACCTGGGCTGAGCTCCCAGGGCTCATACACAAGGATTTCTCTTGTGGTGACAGGGAATTGCTGATGGCTACCCCTCAAGTGTGTGGGGTTGAGTTGCTTTGGTTGATCTTTTTTTTTCTTATTAATGAGCACTGGGCCTCATGAAGGTGAGCTTGCCCAGACCCAGCTCCTCTGGCTATTGAAAGCATCAGATGGATAGAGTGAAAAACCTGCTTTGGGCTGGTCAGAGGTGTGATGGGCAGGTCTCTAGGGGATTGTGTTGTGCTCTCCTTCTGAAGGCTGAGGTGATGTTTAAGAGCTTTCATGAACTTTGTTCACCTGGGGCTTCTTGCTGATGCTTGCTGGGGCTGTCACAGCTCTGAGACAATCCTCAGCCCTGCTTCCCGTTCAGAGCTGCCTCAGCAGTGGGCTGTGCATGGGGGAAGTTGTGTCCAGCATCTCCTGCTCCC
Organism: Melozone crissalis; assembly: GCF_028551555.1. NCBI lineage: Eukaryota > Metazoa > Chordata > Aves > Passeriformes > Passerellidae > Melozone > Melozone crissalis. The sequence continues at coordinate 1,193,316 of NW_026535912.1, forward strand.
CTTTTCTCTCTATAAGTCTCTCCTCAGTGAGAGTTGGGCTTGTCTGTATGTGGCCAAGGTAGCAAAAATGCATTTTTCTCCTCAAGCAATTCCAAGTTCCTTGTGTGCTCTTCTCTGGAAAAGATAAAACTACCTGCTCTGGAGAAATTAATGACGCTCGTTTTTATTCCTAAATAGTGTGTCATGGTGGGTGTGGTTGCAGGACACCTCACTGCACCAGGCCTCTGCTGTCACCTCAGTGCCAACTGCTTAAGGAAGAGCTGAAATAGATTTCACTGGAGCAAACATCTCTGCCTAGCTCTACCCTCCCTGAGTTCTGTGAGCACTGAGCTGCTGGGCTCAGCTGCCTGAGGTTCAAGAATTGGTCCTTTTCTGAAGTGCTATTCCATCTTTCTTTGCACATGGATGTAACTGTGGGGCGAAATTTGGGCCCCACTGAATTTAAGGACAACACAGGGTGTTCATGTCTTCCTCCTCTTAAGGCTGGTAACTTGTGGTACCCAGCTGTTCAATCCAGCTGTGCTTCAGGGACACCATCAACAGGATGGAGATGCTGTGCCCTCTTTCTATTGGTCTGTGGCTGATGGTAGAGTCATGGAATCATGGAATATTCTGAGTTGGAAGGCACCTACAAGCATCATTGTGTCCAACTTGGTGGATGCCCTGACCTAATTTCAGTTCCAGGGCAGAAAATTCAGTCTCCCTAAAACCTTCCTATGGCTTCTGTTGGATTCTTCCTCACTTTTCTCCAGGGGGCTGTGTGCTGTAGTTGAATATGGATGGAAAGGTTGTGTTCCACTCTGGATTACAGCTGAATCTCAGTGGTGGATAAATTGCATCCCAAGTCTGGTTTGCAAAGCCCTTTGGGCTTCATGGGCTGCAGGAAGCTGTATTTTATTCTGGATGTGTGTTTGCTGACAGTTCTATAGGATTTGCAGACAGCAGGTTGTAAGAGCCCTGATTATACTGGTTCCCTGTGCAGTCAGACTCTGCCCAAATAATTCAAGTGCCTGCTGCAGAGAGAGGGAAAGGAAGATGGAAGGATGATTTAGAAATCTCTGGAGTAGATGGGAAAAAGATGCATATGTTGATCTGAAGGAGATACCAAGCCACATATATGTCTTCCAGCATCTAAATAAAAGTCAGGATTTTTTAAATGGTTGCCTACTTAAAGCCCAAATAATTCCTTTAATGGCAGGTTTTAAAGGTTTAAGCTAATTTTAGAATTTTTATTTCAAGTGTCCTTCCATAAAATTAACTTTTTGAATGCAGAATGCTTTAATGTCTTCTGTGTTGGTGCTCATTTTCAAGAAATCTCTGCACAGTTATTTCTTATGTACCAGTTAAATCTATCAGCCAACAGACGTCAAGTGTAGCAAAAATGCTATAATAATATGATGGTCTAATAATAGTTATAATGATTCTAATTACCTGGTGCAGCTTTAAAGAGAGGCAGATTCAGAGATGAGTGCAAAGGAGGTGTTTAACCTTGAACTGCAGAGGCAGGGCTCTTCCAGAGGTGCCTGTGCTGCGCCCTCTCCTCCCCATCAGACATCCCCCTCCCTTTATTTCCTCCAGCAGACTGGGAGCAGCACTCTGGTGTGTTTTTAATGATCAGACCTCATTCTGGCTGTGCTCAAAGAGTGCTGGTGAGCTGAGGATGAGCACGTTTCCTGCAGTACCTGGGAGTGTGAAGCCTGCTCGTTTTCAGCCTCTGTCTGCCCTGCTCCTGGCGTGCTCCCACAGCCTGATGATTGTGGCACTCGAGGATTGCTCCCACCCTCGGAAGCTGCAGAGCCTCAGCAATCTCCATCCTCTGTGCAAGCTGCTTGTGCTGCTCTTAACCATTAGGGGTGGCTTTGCCACAGCCTGGGAAGCACAAAGCCAGAGTCTCCTGATGGAGAGCATTGGGGGTGTGCAGGTGAGTGGCTGAGAGTTGTTGATCCCTACAGAGGCTTTGCTGTGGGGGCAGGAGAGCACTGGGCTGGTGCTTGAGTGCTGTGCTTGCCTTGCCTTCGACAGGCTGGCCCCACAGAGCCTTGTCAGAGTCTCCTTCCCCAGCTGCTCCATGTGCCAGCCCTGTTACATCACTCCCAATGCCCTTTCACCACTATTTTTCCTTTAGGAAGGATGCAGGGCTGCATTTGCTGTGTTCCTGTGGTTTTTGCCGGATGTTGCTGAGTGCTGTTAGTGCCTTGGGGTGCCAGTGCTCATTGTGGCTGTAGTGTAATGGATCCCCTCGTGTAACAGCTGCTCATTTAATCCTGTGACATGAGGGGTGAGGAGTCCCTGGCTCACAGACCAGCAGCCTTTCCACAGAGGAAGCTCTGTGTGGGCTGGAAGTTGACAGCTTTCAATGATTATATGCTGAACCTTCTTCCTATAAATAATTGATTCACAGGCTGATGAGAACTACAGGAACTTGTCTCTCAGTTGCTGCTCCCTGGCATGGACAGCAGCTGGAAATGTGCTGTTTTCCTATAAAATGGATCCAGAGGTGCCCTTGCTAGGTTTTCTTTATTTCCAGCCTGTTGATAGGCTGACCTGCTCTGCTTCTCAGGGAAGCCCTGCCTGCCAACACCTGCAGCACACCTTGTGCCAGGCCTGGTGCTGCTGAGAGCTCTGCCGCCTGCAGCCTTTCCCTGGGGGCTGTTCAGCCTCTCCCTTGGGCACGTTCAGCCTTTCCCTGGGGGCTGTTCAGCCTTTCCTTTGGGCAGGTTCAGCCTTTCCCTTGGGCACGTTCAGCCTTTCCTTTGGGCAGGTTCAGCCTCTCCCTTGGGCACGTTCAGCCTCTCCCTTGGGCAGGTTCAGCCTTTCCTTTGGGCAGGTTCAGCCTCTCCCTTGGGCAGGTTCAGCCTCTCCCTTGGGCAGGTTCAGCCTTTCCTTTGGGCAGGTTCAGCCTCTCCCTTGGGCAGGTTCAGCCTTTCCTTTGGGCAGGTTCAGCCTCTCCCTTGGGCAGGTTCAGCCTTTCCTTTGGGCAGGTTCAGCCTCTCCCTTGGGCAGGTTCAGCCTCTCCCTTGGGCAGGTTCAGCCTTTCTTTTTGGGAGGTTCAGCCTTTCCTTTGGGGAGGTTTGCCTTCTTGCTGGAGTCAGTGTGTGTGTGTGTGTGTGTATTGGTGCATCACCATGGAGATGAGGCCACAGGAGCTGCAGGGTGCAGCCTTTTCCAGGCTCACGTGAAGAAGGATGCGGTAATGGGCTCCTCTTATTTAGGGAAAATGATTTCTTGGAGTAAATAAATCGTCAAAGAACACTTGGCATCAGCTCAGGTGCTATTAAGGAGAAGATCTCTTGAAGCCAGAGCTGTAAGGCTCATACAATATTCACCTGCTTTGCTGTGTTCCACATCAGGCATTGCTGCTGTGCCCAATGCTGACTCACTGACCCACTTGTGCTTTTACTTACCCCGAGATAACAAAGCTCAAGTTGCTTTTCTCCTCCCTGTGTAGGTATTTGTCATCCTGCCACAACAGCACCTTCCTGGATCCCTTTCCTTGCCCACTGAATGTCCAGGCTTTCAATGCTTTGAGTGGTTACAAGGCTTCACCTCCCATGGCTGCTGCTGCTTTGGCCGGGTTTGGGGAGGACGTGGAGGGTGTGTGGCTGCAGTGAGTTCTCCCCCATGCAGAAACACCTCTCTGGGTTGAGCACACCCCAAAACCCTGTTCTGGTCATGCAGACATTCTTGGGGGGTTGGGGACACTGCCCTTTCTGTGTGCCTGCCCCTGGCACACTCTTTCCTTTCTAGTTTCTGGTACACAGAACCCTCCCAACAAGGTCTGGAAGGGCCCTGTGGCAACTCTGCCTCATTGCCTCCACGTCTTATTCCAGACTTCATCTGTAAACATCTCTTTGCCCTTGCTAAAAACACTGTCTCTTAATTTCTCTCTGCAGGAGTATTATTTGATTTGTAACAGTTTTAGGACGTTATTTGAAAAATCCGATATGAAGCTGTATTTCATTTACTGTAATGATCCACTAATGCAGGCATATTTCAAAGGCAGGCAATGCAGTACTGTGGGGTTTAATTAAATTTTGTTTTTCAACTGAGCATCAATAGACAGACACTAACAAATGGTGGACAATATGCATACAGAACGAAGTCTCTTCATTTTCCTTTTCAAGACTGTGGAAGTGAAAATGTATAGCCCTTAAAATGGACTTGGCCTGCTCACAACTGCTGCTTTAGTGTATTTAACTCACTTCAGGAGGAGCTTTTTCTTCTTACTCTGCCTTAATTAATTTTCTTGCTCTCTTCCTGCCCACAAAATAAACTCTTACACTGGAAGAGTGGAAAATTTCCAGCAGGAGCCGTGGGTGATCTAAGTGCTTCTGCAAGTTCTGCATGTAGTTTTGAATACTGTGTTGGTACCTAGTGTGTGATGGCTCCTCCAGATGGGCCCTCCTGAGGGTGACAGAACAGAAGGGCTGGGTGTGAGGTTCCTGTCTCTGGGAACTGGACATGGCATGTGCCAGCCTTGGAGAGGGAGGGAAAAATGGTGTTGCTGCCATGTTGTACTCAAATCAGGAATCAGTAAGTGGCTCTGGAGTGCATTTTGTTCCTCTTCTCCCAGCAAACGTGGGGTAATCAAGTACAGAGTGTATGTGGGGAAGCTCGGGCACAGTGTTGCACATCAGCAGGAGGTTTCTGGGAACCATCTGAGTGCTCACAGCGTGGCACTTGGACACGTGTTCTTGGGTAAAGAAATTTGTCACGGGTGCTGTTAATGGGCTCCTTTGTTCAGATTTGAGGAGCAGGGTGAGATGGGCTGGCTGAGGCAGATTTGGTTTCTCCAGGTGTCTGGAGAAATTACCATTATTCAAGAACAGAACCAGAGTTTGCTGAGGAACCCGATGTGAGTGTGACTCCCACTGCACTCCAGCCCTTTGATTCTCTCAGAAATCTCAAAGGCAGAGAGCTGAACAAAGCATTAATTTTTCAGAGGCAGAGTCTCCATTCAGAGATGTGAGTTCAAGCCATGTCCTGGGTTGATGCCTAAGGCTTTGCCTGCTTAACCTGCCTTCAAAGGCTGGGGGCAAGGGCTGTGCCTGGAGCTGGCACTGCTTTCCACCGCTGAGCTGGGCTGGGTCACAGTCCAGAGAGCTGCTGGCTGGAAACTGGAGTGTGCAAAGGCTGGGAATCTGTGGGAACCTGACTCCTGATGTCTGTGCAGCTGTACCTGCCTGAAAAGCATGGCTGGAAATGACAGACTGGAGGCTGTAACCTCCTCCCCCTCCCTGGGATCTCAGTGTAATGCTTGCCGTGTTCCAGGCACAGCCTGTGTTGTTTGCTCCTTGCTGGAAGCAGCACCGTGAGTCCTTTGCAGCTCTCCTGGTGCCTGGGCCGGCTGAGGGTTGTGTTCTGAGCTGGGTGAGAGGCTCCTGGAGCAATGGATGGGGTCCTGTGCTCCTGCCAGTCCCTGTGGCTGGAGAGGAGTCCTGGTACAGATAGAAGGGGTATAATTAGAACTCGTCATCAGGCACCGGATGCTGTTTAAATAAACTGGAAAAACCCCTCACAGCTGAGGTTTGTACTGGTCCTGCTAATGCTGGGGGAATGCCCCATGCCTGAATCCTTGTTCTTCCCTTGTTCCTTGCTTTAGGCTGCCAGATTTCCCATTTGCTCACTTTGTTTTGTTGATAGGCAGTGTCAAGGTTCTGTTGCTGGGGTTTGGGGCAGGATGTTGCTTTCTGGTGACTTGAAGCAACACGTCCAGCTTCTCCTGTCCTTCCTTTGCATCTCCTGCCTTTCTGCCTGTGGCTGCTCTCACTGTGCCATAAACTAATCTCCTTCCAGCTAGGAACTTCAGGCCTCTTGCAGACTCACTTTTATGGGGCCATTATCCATCATCTATAGAAGGAGAGGCTTTCCTGGCTGTGGCAGGGCTCAGGTGGCTGCTCCCAGATGGAGCACACTGGATCCTCTGGAGCCAGTGGCTGAGCCCTGGGCTGAGGGATGTGCCCTCTGTGCAGACCAGGGAGTGCTTGAGCCTGGTCTTTGCACGAGCAGGTGAGTGATTTGAGATCCTCACAGTACTGCTGGCATGATTTATTCTGGCAGAAGTGCCCACAGCAACTTCAGGGGTTTGTTCTGCCCAGCAGGATCACAGACAAGGACATGCCTGGGCCCTGTGCTTTAGTGGCTCTTGCAGGACTATGCAGCAAACAGGACCTGCAAGGGGCCTCAGCACAAGGGCACAAGCCCAATGCATGGGGAGCTGCAATGGTGCTTGGGAGTGAACAAAAATAAGTCTATTTAAAATGAAAAAGTAGTAATCTGTAATGCAGTTTTGAGGGAATTATTGTAGCAGGAGAGCATGTGCTGGCTGGGAGGGGAGAAGCACTTGCTCAGACAAGTGATAATCCATTGCAGCCCATTCCAGACACCTGGCAGATACCAGCCTTCCTCAGGCCTCCCTGGGATGAGCGATGTGCTGTGCCACTGGATGAGGAATGTGGAGTTTCCGGACTATGTGGAGTGCTAATTTAAACACCAAACCCTTGTTCCTGATGGGAGCTGCTGGTGTCTGCCTGGTGTGGGGTGCTGCACGGGATCTGCAGTCTCACAACAAGGAGTGTGCTGGGCTCCTCAAGCACTCGGGGCTGACACGGCCGGCTCGCTTCCTTGGATTTCTCCTCTGGAGTTTGGCAGCTGTCTGCTTCAGGGAGCACAGTGGCCTCCTAAGAGTTTATTTGATCTGACACATGACAAATTGTTTCTGCTGGCGGCTACTTGAGGCACAGTCTGTTCGCTGGCAGCCGCGGCTCTGCGGGCGCTGGGAAGTGGAGGAAGGCAGCCCTGCCTCCTCCTCTTAGGAAACATCAGTGCAGAGAGCGTTGCTGTGACCCCCCCTGCCATCCCAGCCTCCTTTCTGCTGCTTGGTAACGGTGCTGCTGGCATGGATTATTAATAGTGTTTGTGTGCTGGGTGTGTCTGCAGGTGCTGGTTGTGGCTCCCATGGTGGGGCAGAGGAGAACCTGTGTTCTGGAATCAGACCCAGTTGCCACTAAAAACACTTTGTTAAGTTCCTTTTTTTAGGACACCCTTTTAGCTCTGCAATGAGCAGCAGAATATTACATTCCTCAGCAGAATAAAAAGTACATGTCCCCTGTGAGATAGTGTAAATACATTTTATCTGTTCTATTACCTGAAGTTTTCAGAATATGTTCCCTAAGCATTTTAATCTTGTTTTCCAGAGTTGTCTCAGAGTGAGGAATTGCTCCTATTTGCAACTTTGGGAATGATTACTTGTTCATTAATTTCTTCCCTTTCCTGCTGTCCATCTATTATTGCTTCCAAGAGAAAAAAAACCTCTCTGTAAATCTCCTCCGAAACAGGGCTGAGTGCCTGGTTAGACAGAGAGTTACGTGTGCTGGGAATGTGTTCCCAGGAGATCATCCTGGAGCTGTGCATGGAGCCCTGGGTGCTGCTGTCCTATGCCCTTGGGCACACAGAACCCACCAGGTGATGCCTTTTCCTTGGTCTTAAAATGAGGAGCCAGACACGGTCAGGGGATAAAGGGTTTTTATCTTGGTATTTAATAAAGATCTTTATGGTGCATCACTTCACCAAGGTGGAATGTGCTGAAATGCACACACATGGTATACAATTTATAGACCTTGCAAATTAGCATATTTAATAAAGATGCCTCAATGAGAGGCTTGAAGGAATAGCCTGATATCTTCCTATTTCAAAGTATTTCTCTGGAATAGGAAGATGGGCTTAATTTTAGTTTACAGGATGTATTTTAGAGGGGATCTTGGTTTCTCAAGATAGCTTAGGGCTTTCTGGCCTCCAGCTGAGAGGCCTTTTGGATATTTGGTTTTCTGACCTAACAGAATGCCAGGCTTATGGTAAGTGATCAGACATAAGGAATTACAAGTGTGCATGTTAGGGGCACTGAGAATACATAAAAGGTACATAAAAGAATGGCGAAAAATCCTCATGGCATCATGGGTGCCCGGACTGGCTCCCTGCTCCTTGCCCTGGGATGAACAAGCCCAGCAGGCAGCATGTGCCAGGGCAGCCGGGCACACCTGGAACACACCTGGAGCACTCCTGGGGCACACCTGGAACACACCTCGGAAACACCTGGAGCACACCTGGAGCACAGTGGCAAGGCAGGAGCTGGAGTCAGGACTTTGCTGCTGCTGTGCTTTGCCTGCAGTGCCGGGGCTGTTACGAAACAGGAGCGAGATGGGACAATGCAGAGCAGTTCCTGCTGCCACGCTTTTGTCCAGCAGCTAAAAGCCTGTTCAGAGGGTTTTGTGGAAGCCTTGTTTGCTTTGGTCTTTTTTTGCTCTTTCTTTAAGTACAGACTTAAAAGAGCTGGAGACTGGAGGCCACTGTAGTTATTGTTTTTTCCTGAATAGCACAATAAATGTGCCATTTGTCAGGGTCCTTGCCTCAGAAAACATGTGGCCTGTTCCCACTGCTGTTGCCTTTGACATATGAGGAACTGCCCCTGCCTGCCTCTGGGTGCGTGGAGATTTTTCACTCCCTCATTGGGGTCAGTGCTAAAACTTGTCTTGACGTGTGATGTGTGTGGTCACTGGAAGTCACTGTGGAGGCTGTCACTGAAACAGCCTGGATTCACCGAGCAGCTTCATTTAGATGGCAGCTGATGGAGGAGCTCTGCAGAACGGCTGGGTATAAAACCTGTGTGCAGGAGGGGACAGCTGAGAGCTGCAGTTATCGTGGGAGAAGCTCAGACATGTACAGACGTGGTGTGGCAAACCTGTGGTGGATGTGCCATGTCCCACCTGCCATGGCACCACCAGGGTGCACAGGCAGCTGCTCAGGATGTTCTGGTGTCTCACAGCAGAGAGGAAGGTGCTGCAGGTGCCTCTTGGATCAGAGCTGAGGGTGTGTGAGGGAACAGCCTGCTGCTCGCTCTGACAGAAGATTTTGAGCTCTTGGCTTTGCCAATCACCTCACAGCAAACACGAAGACATGGGAGTGAAAGTCCCTGTGTCCTTTGGCTGCTGCTTGGGTGTTTGCAGAGCCAGCAGGTACAGTGACAGCCGGGACTGTCAAAGGAAGAAGCCTCTGTGGAGCAGTGCTGCTCAATACTGAGATATGCCAGTCCATGAAATGGCTCTTTATAGGGTGTCTCACCAAAAGGATTTTCCTTTTGAGTGTCTGGATCTCCTGCTGTTGGTCTGAGCTCCAGATGAGAAACAGTGCTTTCACTGGAAGGTACTGAGGTTGCAAACAGAGTAATTGTCCCTTAGAAGAGAAAATTGTGGAGGAAACCCACTCAGAACACGTCTCTGTTCTTCCTCAGAGCAGGTTTAGGAGTGCTGTGGCTGAGGGGCAATGGGGATGGAGCTGAAGTTCTGCTGAGTGAACCCCAGGAGCAGGGAGCCTGGTCATGGAGCCCAGGAGGGACCTGGGAGCTTTACTGGCTCTTTAGTTCTCTCTCCACAACCCATGAATGCAGATCTCCTGGGGCAGCAGAGCGTTCCTTGTGAGGGGAGCCCATGGTGCTGCGGTTCCAGTGGCACGTGCAGGGTCCCATGGCAGTGCAGGCAGTCACAGGAAAGCTGTTTCATAACCTCTGCTGGGATTCATGAGATGTTCAGAGACAGGTTCTCCACTTAGTCAACGTTTTATAAGGATTTAAGGCTGAGGAGCTCTTTGAAGCACCAATGCAGCCTGTTCTGCCATGACAAGGTGGAGATGAATGCTGGTGTGACTTCCATTCCCAAGGAAAATGCTCTTTTGCACGGATCACAAGCTGTGGCTCTGCTGCTGTTTGAAGAGACCTGAGGAATCTCAGATCCAGGCACTCTGTACCACATCAAAGCCTTCCCATCTGAAGGTGAGGTGATGGGGAGCTCCAGCTGCATGTCCTTCGTGTTTGGGCAGCAGAAGGAAAGAAGGTCCCTGAACCAGGAGTTGCTTGGAGGATCAAAGCTCTGCTTAGCAGAGGCTGACAAGGCAAAAAGCCAGGATGGCAGCAGGAAGGACAAAGCCTGCAGAAGATCTGGGCCATCTGATAGCAGACCTCCAGAGGGGCCTGGGAGACCTTCTGCTGTGCTGGAGGAGTGGGGCCAGCATCTCCCCCCGAGGAGGCAGACCTGCAGTGTCCTGGGCTTGACTGGAGCCATTCCGTGGTGCCTGAGGGATTGTTTAATTAAAAAGAATGCTGCACCATCACATTTCAACTGTTTTCTCCACACATTGCTGCAAGTAACATCTAAAATAGCTCTAAAAGGCAACAAACCATTCCCCAAAGCAGGGGTGGCAGATGAACAACATGAGAGGGAAGGAATTATGTTCTCTTTCTGTTTTCTGTGTCTGTGCATTTGCTTCTGCATTTGCAGGCCTTGGGGCTTGTTTTAATTTAAATTTCCTTAGGAAAAACCCTGTTGAAGGAATGCTGCCTGCAGTGGCTGGCTGTTCTGCTTTGGCTTTGTCCTGGGGAAGCTTTGATGGTGGGGGAGCAAGAGTTGCTTTTCAGTCTTGGTGGGAAATGCCTGGATAGAGGAACAGCAATGACCACAAGATTCACTTCTGGATGGTGGGACTGGCAATCTCTCAGCTCTCCCTTCATGCTCATTCCTGTCCCAGGGCTTATTTAATTGCTTAACAAAGGCATCCTCTGCAACCACTGAGAAAGGACCAGTGCAGGGACGGAAAAAAAGCAAACTTGCATCAAGCCTTTGATCCAAGCACAGGGAGCTACTGCTGCTGACCTCAGTGTTTGTAACCATGGTGTCAGTGTTGGAATGGAGCAGCGGAGCCCCAGTGTGGGCACTGATGGTTCCAGATTGATGCAGGGACTGGGGACAAAGCCAGGACTGGTCCTGAGGGAACCTGTGTGGCAGCAGGTTGTGTTCATCCCCAGAGAGCTCCTTCCTCCCCTTCAGGGGTGGGTTTGAGATTGGCTTGTCAGGGCTTTATCCCAGGTTTTGCTGCCAGTCTGGCAGCTCCTGACTGGGTTTGACCCACGAGGTGGATCCCAGTGGCCTCTGCCTTTTCATCTGGGAGCTTGCCACAAAACTGGAAGCATGTGGGAGCCAAGCCAGGGCTGGACATCCAGCCAGGCATTCCATGAGCTCAATCCACAAGCTGCTATGCCATGTTATTCCTGTGCACATAGCCAGGGCATGCAGCAGGTGAGCCCCACGTTTGCTGCCCGTGTGCCATCCTGCTCCCTGCTGCTCCCGGTGCCCTGGCTTGTCACAGGGAGTCAGAGCTGTCACCACCGACTGACACTCTGTGGAGAGGTGAGAAAATGCATTTTTCATGAAGCTCACAGCTCGTGGCTCCTGGCAGATCAATACGGCAGCTGGAGGAGTCCTTTGCGTGCCCACTGTTGGGGCAGCTCTGTGCCAGTGCTCTGCAGGGACTGACAGGGGTTCCTTGGCTTGGCAATCCCCGTGGGAAGGAAACCTGCAGGCTGAGCTGGGGCTCCTGACTGGGATTCAGCCAGGGGCAGGGATGGTTGTGCTGGGCAGGCAGTGTGGTGTGGCTGCTGCTGTGGGAGTCATGAGCTGGATCCATCACTGCTGGATTTCTGTAACACTGAGCAGGAATTTTTTTTCCATGGTTTCTTAACCTCTTAATTGAGTTTCTTTATAGGGAAGCTGGCATCTGACAGGGGAAGGAGGTTGTTATTCCCTATGAGAACCATGGGTGAACAGCAGGAACTTGGAAAATACAAAAAGCTGTTTCCAGAGAGGCTGGGAACAAGCCAGTTAAATCTTTGGCAATTCGTGGGCCCAGCTGCAGTGGGACATCAGGATTCTCTGGGACCTTGTTAGTGCAGCATGTGCTTTCTTTCCTGTTAGATTCTCTAAGCTTGGGAAAGCAGAGGGGATAAAAACACACAGAATGCTGGGAGACTCCTGGGATAGTGTGAGGCAACGTGTCACCTTGCAAATAGGAACTGGTGGAAAGGATAGATCTGAGGGGGGGAGAAAACATCACTTATTGTCTGTGCTGTGCATGGGAAATTGCAGCAAGGAGTGGGAGAAGGGAATAGGTATGGGTAGGATGAGAGGTGTTTTGGCTGGGATTCAGGGTGGTGGGGAGGCGAAGAGGAAGGGAAAAGCTGTTTCATGTGGTGGAGGTCAGGCAGTGTGACAGCTCTTAGAAAGAGGTTTGTCCTGATGGTCCCTGTGCACTCTCATCTCCAGGCAAGTCCTGAAGTCCTAAATTGGAGCAAATCAGCACCAGTGCTCTGGTGTGGGCCCAGAGGTCCCTGCCAACCCCAGAGCTCTGAGGAGTCAGTGTCATGTGGTGTGCAGGCAGAGCAGAGCCTTGTGAGAGCAGCTGCCAGAAATTCAGAGAGATGCGCTGCTTATAAATAATAAATGATAAATTCAGCCTCTGATCTCCGAGGCACGCTCTGCTTCTGCACACTCCATGCTGGCAGAGAAGATTCCCCATGCTGGACTCAGCAGTCTGTCTCTGGCGTGGAGGGTCTGGGGGAGGCAGCTCATGGAATTGGGGTCGTGCTGAGCCCCGGTGGAGCGTGGCCCCTTCTGCCAGCAGCACTAATGAGCGTGGCCCCTGTGCCATGGCCGCTAACGAGGGTGAGGACAGCCTTGCTCAGCCTTCACACCACCCCAGCTCAAAGCTGTGCTCCTGCCCTCTGGAGAGCAGCGTTTTGTGTGAATGCAGCTTGCTGAATGAATTAATTAAGTCAATTTAAATGATAGACTAAACAATGCTTAGTGTCAAACTGTGCGAGCTGTATAAACAGCAGGGTCAGGGTTGCTGTGGCCGCGTAGAAGGGGCAGTTCTGGCTTTATCCAACACACAACAACCCCTCCCTTGCTCTTGGGGGAGCTGTGGCAGTGCTGGCGAAGCTGCTGGTGCCAGGAGCTGCCCCCACCGTGCCCAGGCACTGCTGGGCTGTCTCCTGCTACTGGACACATCCCTGTCCTGCTCCTGGCACCTGGCAGGGCTGTCGGAGCTGTGTTGGGTGGTGTCATGGCCAAGCTGCTGCTCGAGGGGCTGATGTGAGCTGATGGCTGCACAGGTAGCCTGGAGGGGTTATTAATATTTATTGTTATTATTTGTTAGCAGCGGTTACAAAGGTTGCATGAGTGCTCAGTAGATGCCAAGCTCTGTAAACATGTGTTTGTGCCATGGTTATCCTGCCCCTGCCACCCTGTGCCCATGTTACAATTCCCTCCTGTGGGCTGGTTCAAGTTTGGAGCAGGACCTGCTGCCCCTGCTCAGGCTGGGCCCAGCCAGCCCAGTTTATTCCTACCAGCCTCAAAGTGTGGCTTCCTTGCTGTGTGGGTTCTCTGTAGGCAGCAAGAAGGTGTTCCCACAACTTTTCCCTTTGTGTAGGAGTGTTTTTAACATGCCAGAGCAGAGTCCTAGTAGGAGTAAATGATGAGGAGCAGGCAAGAAGAATAAATGTTTTTTTAAAGCCATTTCATAAGCGACATGAATGGAATGGTCTGTGTGGCAGCTACACCCTCTCCACTGGGATCCTGGAGGTGTGAGGGGGCTGGAAAACAACTGCTGCTCCCTGGGCTGCCCTGCCTGGCTGGGGCTTTGTGCCCAGGTGGGACCCTCTGGCAGGGCTTGGGGCTCTCACTGGAGTGGGGCTGGGACACCCACCGGAGGCACAGGGGTGCTTTCCTGAGGACAGGATGCCTGGAGGAGCAGAGCTGCTGGGATCATCCTGGGCATTGACCTCGGGTGATGGTGTGTGCAGGTTGTCCTGTGTGAAAGCACAGGGTTGTGCACACCCAGCTAGTGACTGGGGAAGGGCATTAGAGTGTGGCCTCCCAGTAATCCTCTGTGGCCTCCCAATAATCCTCTCTTTGCCGTCCAGCTGTTTCCTGTCCTAGGCATAGGCTGAATTTCAGCTCCAAGCCTCCTCTTTCTCCTGCTGGTGTAGCTGTGCAGTTGGCAAGCAGGAGGGACAGCTGGCCACAGAGTGCTCCCAAGGTGTCTGTAGCACACCAGCAAACATGAGTGCTGCTCACAGACCTGGGGACCCTCTTGCTCAGAGGAGGGAAATTGCAGGTCAGGTCAGCTGCATTTCCTTCTCTTTGTCTGTGGCACTGCACATCACTCAGCCTGTCACAGGGGCTCGGCCCTGGATGCCACCATTGGAAGGACATTGTGTGTGAAGGGGATCTCAGCTCGCTGTGAGTGCACTCTGTGTCCTGAGAGCCTCTCCAGTCCCACAGCCCCTGTGCACGGCTGGCTGGAGCTCATTCCCTGAGCTGCTGTTGCCCAGGAAACTTCTCCTTCAGCCTCAGAGGCTGTGAGTGCCACCAGGGCTTTGTGCCCTGCTTCAGCTGGAGGTGCCTGGGGGTTCCCATCCCTGCCCTGCTCTCACTGAGGGAGCTCTGTTGGTGCTTTGTTCTGGACGGCACAGTGTGCTGCTGGTGCCCCCCTTGCCATCTCAGTGAGGCTGGCTGGACAGAAACCTGCCCTGAGTTAACCTGCAGACAGTTTGTAAGGCTGTAATACCAATCCTGCTCCCTCAGGTCATCCCTAGGTGAAAACAAGGATTAGCTTATTAGTATTGCCTATTCTTGGAGATAATTGGTATTTTTGTATCAGCACTGGGGTGGCAGCAGGAGCAGGACAGTGCCTGTCCCCTGTGCTGGCACTGCTGAGGGACCTCCAGTCTTGTGTCCAGTTCTGAGCTCTCATGGCAAGAAAAAAATGGAGGGGCTGGAGCATGTCCAGGGAAGGGAACAGAGCTGGGAAGGGGCTGGAGAGTCCCAGCAGTGTATGGAACTGTGAGGAGCAGCTGGGAAAGGGGCTCAGCCTGGAGAAAAGGAGGCTCAGGGGAACATTCTCCAGGAGGGAGGAGCCAGGCTGGAGTCAGGCTCTGCTCCCAGGGAATGAGGGACAAGACAAGAGGAAATTGCCTACAGGCTCAGGGTGGGCACAGCAGGAATTTCCCCATGGAAAGGGGGCTCAGGGATTGGGAGGGGCTGCCCAGGGAGGTTTGGAGTTCCCATCCCTGGAGGTGCCCAGGAAGGGCTGGAGGTGGCACTGAGTGCTCTGGGCAGGGGACGAGGTGGGGATCAGGCACAACTTGGACTCAATGGTCCTGGCAGTCTCTTCCAAGCTCAGTGATTCTGGAATTCTGCTTCCAGCTGGCTGCAAAGCCAGAGGCTGATGTTGGGGCTGAGGGGCTCTGGGATGTCTGTGTGCTCTCCTGGAGCAGCAGGTCAGGGCTCAGATGAGGCTCCTGGAGGATTTGTTGGAGTGGCACAGGACGGGCAGTGTGGGCTCTGTGCTGGGCTGTGCGGGCAGTGCTGCCAGCAGCAGGAGGCATCAATGACATGTGCTCCTCTCACTGGCTGCCTTGGGGCTGTCACCTGTGGCTGTGGGAGCTGCATTCCCGGGGCTGTGCAGCCCCCTGTGCACAGCTCTGCCCTCACTGGAATGTCCCTGCTAATGGGAGCACAGCTCTGGGCTGTTTCTGCTGCTGTTGGTGCAGACCAGGATTTCTGGAGCTGTGGAGCAGAACCTCCCAGCCAGCAACATCCCCATCTCTGACAGGAGGGTTACTGCCAGCAGAGGAGACTTCTCAGAGTCTGACCCTTTGCTCTTTCCCTAGTGCCTGATTTTGTTTGACAAAAAGGATTATTGAGAAAAAACCAGCCCCTCCACTCTGCACAAGGGGAATTTGTGACCTTCCTAGTCCAGTTTTGCTGCTGCCTGGCTGCTGTACGTGCTGGATCCCCAAAGATGCCCTCAAATCCAAGCAAACCTTCCGTGTGCAGGTGGGGTCACCACGACCACCCTTTCTGCTTCACAGGCTGTGAGAGCTGTTTCTGGAAATCCACTGTATCCACAGAACATTCTGTGTGGAAATCCTCTCCTGCTCTCTGTGTGTGTCTGTCTGTAAGGAGATGTCAGCCTGTGCAGAAGCTCCTCTCCAGGAGCTCCAGAGCCCCTGTTGCACATGTTGGCTCCTCCTGCCTACCTGGGACTGAAGCAAAGTGCTAATTGTTGTGCAGATGTCATCTGCCAGGCAGGCAGGAGGCTGGAGGCTTGGAAGAGGTTGTGCTGTCATTTGCTTGCATCCTCCTTGGTATACGTGAGCTCTATTTTTATTGGGAGTGTGCGCTTGCTTTCAACCACTGCTTTGTTGAATTTCTCTTTCTTTTTTTTTTTTTTTTTTTTCCTCTTTTTATTTCCAGGCTTGCAGATAAAGTTTGAGGGATACATCTATTTTTCATTATTCCAGTTTTGCTGCTTGTTTTGAAAAAACCTCAATCAAACCAAGAAACCTATTCCTGTGTAAAAAGCTTTAGTTTGTTCTGAGGTGAGAGGGAATTAATTGTGTGTTGTGGTCACACTGGACTGAGGTCAGGACTGTGGGACTGTCCAGAAGGGCACAAGGATCAAGATCTGGGAGCAGAGGGAGTTTGAGGCTGTGCATTGTGCTCTGGGTGTGCCAGCTCAGGAGCCTGGGTGTTGGTTGTAGCCTGGATTTGCTTGGCCATGTCCCAGGAGAGAGCTGGAGGCTCTGGCCGCAGGTTGACTTATGAAAACAGGGAGCTTTTCTTTTACTCCAGCTGTGGTTTAATAAGGGCTTGTGGGCCCTTGAGGTGGTTCTTTGACCCTTTAGGAAAGAGGAGACGCTGAAGTAGGAACTGGGAGGTGATGCTTTCCTGCACTGTGTGAGTTAAGCATGGGGATGCTCATTGCTCAGGCATGCTGTCGGTGTCAGAAATCCAGATCTGTTCCAAAACCAATTAATGAGAAAAATCCAGTTGATGTGGTCGAGGTGGCTCAAAGGAAGAGGCTGCTGCTCAGGAAGACCCTGGCTCAGGAGTTTTTGGAGGCTGCAGAAATACATCAGGTGCACTGTTACCTCTGCTCTGTCCCTCTCCTGGTTTCCTCTTCCTTTTCTGGCAAAAACCAAGCAGGGAGAGGAAGAAATAACAAAGTGGAGTGTAGGGACAAGGTACCAGTGAAAGGGTGGAAGGAGAGGAGGCTTCCCTCCACGTCCCTGAAGGCTTCTGGGGGCAGAGGCTCTTTGGTGCCAGGAGCTGGTGTTGGGTGCTGCTGTGAGCAGGTTTTCTGCTTTGTGGGACACAAAGTGGTTGCTTCAGTGAGGGAGAGCTCTGCTATCTGATGTGCCACCCTGATGGACAGCAAAGCAAGATATTTCGGACTGTGTGTAGGGGAGGAACTTCTTTAAAACCTGGATAGGAGTAGGAGCAGACTTGATGGAGGGATGAGTAATGAAGGAGTGTTTGAACGGAACTAATCAGTCCTATCTTCTTTCAAAAGACCTCATTTAGTTTAATTTAGCAGCGTGTAAATTTAGAGCCAATCAAAGGAAATACTTGTGCAGCCTGTGTGCTGGCAGGCTGCAGCACTCCCTAGCCCAGCAGAGCGCTGAAGGCTGTAGGTGGATCCCGAGCCTCGTGTCAGGCACTGGGGGCACAGTGTGTGTGCTCACACGCAGGGTGGGCACAACTGCTCTGTGCCCAGGCACTGGCACCCACAGCAGCAGCAGCAGCCTTCATTTCCCTGTGATGTGCTCTGTGCCCCATCAGGGTGGCTCTGTACCCATCAGGGTGGCTCTGTGCCCCATCAGGGTGGCTCTGTGCCCCATCAGGGTGGCTCTGTACCCATCAGGGTGGCTCTGTACCCATCAGGGTGACTCTATACCCATCAGGGTGGCTCTGTACCCATCAGGGTGGCTCTGTGCTCCATTAGGGTGGGTCTGTGCCATGGCTCTGTGCTCCATCAGGGTGGCTCTGTGCCCCATCAGGGTGGCTCTGTACCCATCAGGGTGACTCTATACCCATCAGGATGGCTCTGTACCCACCAGGGTGACTCTATACCCATCAGGGTGGCTCTGTGCCCCATCAGGGTGGCTCTGTACCCATCAGGGTGGCTCTGTCCTCCATCAGGGTGGCTCTGTACCCATCAGGGTGACTCTATACCCATCAGGATGGCTCTGTACCCCATCAGGGTGACTCTATACCCTTTAGGGTGGCTCTGTGCCCCATCAGGGTGGCTCTGTGCTCCATCAGGGTGGCTCTGTACCCCATCAGGATGGCTCTGTACCCCATCAGGATGGCTCTGTCCTCCATCAGGGTAGCTCTGTGCTCCATCAGGGTGGCTCTGTGCCCCATCAGAGTGGGTCTGTGCCATGGCTCTGCTCCCTGGAACACCTGAGCATGGTCAGAGCCAGCTCCTGGCCCCGTGGCTGGGCTGAGCCTCTGCTCTGAGCAGCAGGGAAAGCCTTGTGCTGTAGGAACCACTGAGTAAACCTTGCTGACCTCTGCAAAATGTTGTTTTCGTCAAGAAAAATCTACATATGGATTAGATGAACCCCTTGGTTCATTAGATGAAGCTCCTTGGACAGCTGGTCGTTTTGTTTAATTTGAATTAATGCAGCTACTTCAGTGCTTAAAATGAGGCACAGGCATAAAAAGCCTTCACGGGATTGCACGGCTTTTTATTTTTTCCCTCCAGTTGTCATCCATGGCACTGACACAGAGATTTTAAACAAGTCTTGCAGGTCTCCTCATATTTTCCAGGAGAGATATCATCCCCTGTGGGGTCAGTATGAGTTCTTGGCATTACCTGTCACAAACCCCATTGGCAGTGAGCCCCACGAGTCCCTGTGCTCACACCTCGAGGTGTTGTGCCTCCTGCCATGTCACACCCCTGATCCCACGCTGTGTTGCAAAGTGTTGTGTAAAGAGTCCTGAAACCTGCAAAAATTGAAAAAAAAACCACTGTTGGGTTTGTTTTGCTTTGCATTTCAGGCTGGTGGCAGTGTCTCCTTGGGCCAGGCTCCTCTCCAGCACCTCCAGGGTCAGCCTGCTGCTGCTGCTGGGCTCTGTGCTCCTCTCCTGCTCCAGCCTGGGACAGAGAGTGCCTGTAAGTTTTGGCTGCTCCACTTGACTTCAGACTGATAAAACACGGATGCTTTTTGCCTTTAAGGAAATGCCCATTATTCTTTAGGAAATGTCTTTCTCCTGCTTGAATTATGAAAACAAACCAGAAAGGGTTCTGCTGATTTCTGTGTAAATGAAGAATCGCTTGTGTGGTGCTGCCCGTTTTTGCTAGAATTGCTAATGAAAATGGGGTATTGCAAAGCAACTGTGGCCAGGTAGTGGCAGCAGCACTTGAATGAACCAAGTCACATCCTTTTATCCTTACTGAGCGTTTAAACCCCACACTTTTCCTGAGCAGAGCTGGTAAACATCAGCTGTCTCCGTTATGTGTTTGAACAGACCCAGCACTGGGAGGCCTGGTGGTAAATTTACAATAGCCTGTATCACTAACTCCCTCTTGGATAATCACAGAGCTGTGGAAATCAGCTAAGGAATAACTGCTCCACTCACTCTTTTTTAGTCCTGTTGAGTCTTGGCTGAGAAAATGTTAACATTGATTTTCATCTGCAGAACCTGGGCTTTTATGGCTGTGATTGTTCCTGAGCTTTAACCATTTGTTATAATTTAAACAATTCCAAGCCCCTGATGCACTCAGCAAAAGCAGGAGTTAAGATCTGGTTCCTCGTGCATTTCTGAAATCGCAGTCGCTTTCCACAGCTGAAATAAAAACATTCTATAGGTTTGTCAGCCTTCCTTGTGTGTTCCCACAATCATGGAATTGTGCAATTGTGTAGGTTGGGAGAGACCTTTGTGATCATTGAGTACAACCTTTAACCCAGTGCTGCCAAGGCCACCACCAGCCCACGTCCCCAAGTGCCACATCCACACTGTTGTTGCTACTCTGCGTGTTTTGCTCAGGTTGATGTTTCTGTTGCTTAGAAAGACTCTTCTAGGCTGGAAACGGATATTTATATGCAGAGCATCCAAATTCTGACAGAAAATGTGCATGCATTTTTTCCCAAAGAGTGGAAGAACTGAAGGCAGAATGTGTCCCAGAATTTCCCAGTTAACCTCTGAATTTACTTACATTTTTCCCTGTGAAAACATCCTAAGGATTAAGAACCAAACACTTCATGAAGTGAGCTGTAACTCCATCTTAATTGCCAACAATTAGGACTAATCATTCCCTGTAGGGTGGTTAACTCAAATTCCTCAGTGGTGACTGAATTGGTGATCTCAGAAGCTGAAAATATTCCCTTCAGCAGGCACTGAGCTGTGGGGATGATGAGCCTGGACCAGTTCATCTGTTCCTGCTGGAACCAGAACAGCCCAGACCCAGAGTCAGTGCCTGGTGTGAGAGTACAGGTCATTTCTGTGCACTCTCCAGAGTTTTTTGTGACTCCCACCAGCTCCCTAGGGAGGCTTTCCATTGAACACCAAGGTTTCCCTCACAGCAAGGATTTTTTCCCTGCTGTTCTTCCCTTGGTGTAACATCGAGCCGCTCGTGCTGGCTGCTCTCCCACACCTCTGCCAGCCTCGTGCTGCACTTGCCATGGAGGTGGTGATTAAATCCCTGCCTCATTGTTTTAAAAGCCTTGGAGAACACTGGAAGAGGGTGGAGAAGAGGATCCTCACATTTGTATCATGTGGGCAGCTCGGTGTGTTTTTTCCCGTGTCCTATTTTGGAAACAGCTGAACTATTTTAGCTGAAATCTTCTCCAAGCCTGAAATAAGTGCATTTAAGAAAAAGAAAAAAAAAAAAAAAAACCCAACAAAACCCAAAAAAACTCACCAAACCCCAAACCAACCAACAAGCCTTGAGGCATTCCACTCATGTGGAAAATTTCAGCTGAAAAAGTTAAAAGTTTGACATATTTTTAGGCAAGGGAAAATGGGGTCTTACAATTTTATACAACCCTAATAATAGCCAGGGCTCCTGCCTCTGACTGAAATACAGGTAAGGCTCTGTGATAGCTGGTTTGAAACCTGCAACCTGCTCTGGAATAGGAAATAAGCTGCGTTGCTTTGTTCAGCACAAATGTCATGCTAGTTATGCATGTTTAACCTTTAATATACTTTAAATCTAAATTTAACCATGTGGAAAGAATCTCAGATGTCAAAAAAAAAAATCTGCTGGCGAGGGAAAAAATTTTGTATTCTCAGCCAGCACTTAATTACCCAGATGAAATTGCTAATGAGCTGAATCTCTTCTCTCCAAAAGGAGTTTGCCCTTACAAAAATAGAAGAAAGCGACATAAAAGATGACAGTGGGAAGGAGCTGGGGACAGAGGATGATGCTGATCCTGAAGACCTGGAAGTGTTTTACCCCACGGATCAGTGGCAAACCCTGTGTCCAGGTAACTGCTAATTATAGCATGCCTCTGGAACCCACTGCCAGCACTGACAGGAGCCTTGCAGACGCTCCAAGAGCTGTTTGTTCCCATGACAATGTGTGCTTTTGCTGGTGCTCACACAGAGAGGAGGACTCGGTGACCCGGTGCAGGAACTGGAGGTGGTGAGCAAAGCGTCCAAGGAGGGGAGAGGTTGCTCCAGGGCTTTAAGGTCACTGGAGCAGGAGGAGTGGGCTGCCAGCCCCCTGTGGGTGGGGGGCTGTCTCTGTCACTGGCTCCACAGCCCTTTCTCTCTTCATTTCTCAAGGGCCAGGTTTTATAACGTTTGTTGGCACATGGATTCCCAGGTCTGCTGTGCTCCGGTGTGGCGCTGCTCAATGGCAAGCTGATTAGGAGCTGTCACTGGAGCACTGCACAGCTTTATAACAATGGCTTTTCTGTTCCTCGCCTGTTTGAAAGCTAGCTTTTATTTCCATCTGTGCAAACCACAAAAAATCTCTTCCCTTTCTTTGGGTTGGTGTCTTTCATTAGACATGCCTGGGACTCTGTGGTGAGAGGAGCCCAGCAGAGCAGCTTGGCCTCTGTGTGCTGAGAAGGCTCTGGAGGGGCCAAACCCATTCAAACACACACAGATGCACATGTGCATACATATTTCAACAATTAGCCTGCCTCTGGGATCCTGAACGAGCTGTTTAATCCACTTGTGCTTTGGTGTCCTCATGTATATGCAGGTGTAATACCTTCCCACCTCACAAGGGTGAACTAAGTAGTAATTAATTTTATAAAGTGCTCTGAATTTAAGAGCTTTATCCTGTGCTCAGTATTATCATTGAAAGAATAAGTATGGGTTCCATTTGTCTTGAAATTTCTGCCAGATATAGCAGAATGACTTTTCCAAATGTAAATCTTTGTATAACATAAATGGCTACAAAAGCCCCTGCGTTCCACAGAGCTGCAGTATATACTTATATTCCATTTCTGTACCATTATGTATGGAAGGCGTGTGGTGTCCCTGCTCATTATTCAGCCTGGCAGATCCCCACCAGCTTTGTTGGAGCAGAACATGTACATACTTGCAATCATTAGAAACCTTATTGCAGGGTTTGTTCACAAGCACCTTCTCCACTGCTCGAGTGCCTTATTCCGCTTCATTTTTGTAGTTATTCCATGTTGGGCACATGCAGTGAAGGGCTTGTGGAAGTGGGGAGCTTGTCAGTATTCACAGAGGAGAGTAATTTTGGTTACTCTTGTAAAGACTTAAATGGTGCCCTGCCTCATGTTCTGACTGCTACAGACCCCAGCACTGGGGACGTGGCACAAAGAGGAGCCGGCCTTGGTCTCCTGCTGCCAGCCTGGGTTTCTGTCTCCTGGGGTTCTTGTGCAGTGAAATCCCTGTGAGGACTGGCACTGACACCTTCAGCACGTGTTAGCCAAGGCTGGGGCCCTGCTGCCAGCATGAGCCCATCCCTGTAGCCTCTGGCCACACTTTCCCAGTGTGAGCTCAGCTCTGGCTGGCAGGGAGCTGACCTGGCACAGCTGCTGCTGTGGCTGCACAGGGATTCACCTTTTGGTGCTGCAGCAGAGCCACGCAACTTGGTAGCGTGTCCATCCCACTGGTTCTGCATCTTGCCATGTTTTCCATGTGGCTGCACTCACTGGCAGCTGAGCAGAGCCTGGCTGGGCTCAGGGTTTGCCTTCTGCTGCCCATGTCTCCAGGACACCCCCACTCCCTCTCCCGTTGTATCCCTGCAGCAAACTAGGCCAGTCTCTCTGGGGGAAGCAAATTCAAGTGTTTGAATTTAGAATTTGGATCTACAGTTCTGAGCACTGGGAGGGAGCTTGGAGCTGCGTTCCCCCCATCTCACTCCTGTTACAACTTGTTCCTGTTCTGAGCTCACGCAGGATTTTGTGCTTCTCTACAATGGTGCAGCAGCTCATCTTTTATAGATGTGTTCCCAGTTTTCCTCTGCTGAGTTTCCAGTTCCCTGTTGCTAATTGCATCAATCCACATTTCCACCGGGACTGCAGCAGTGTCATCAACCTGTAACCTGTCAAATCCCTCCCCCAAATTCAATTGTTGTTGTGTCTGTAATGCTTTGGGCACTTGTTCCTCGCTGTCTACAGTGTGAGCTGGATTTTGATCAAGTGCTTCCTTGCACTTTGAGCACGCTTCAAGCTGCTGGAGGTGGCTGGATGCAAACACAGAGAGACAGTTGCCCTAAGAGCTGTGCTGCCTGTAATCTGGAAGCAAGATCAGTTGTCTCTTCTGCCAGGCAGCCAGAGCTGACGGCTCTGGAAAGGTTGGTGAAACTTCCCAAAGCCCTTTAACACTTGGTTAGGCATTGCTTCTTTCTCACTTGGCACTAAATAATGCACCAGGTGCAGGCT